>NC_136735.1:6181662-7456662 GCF_936440315.1 Barbus barbus
TTGTCACTAAAAACATCGCATTCAACTACATCCTGGCCGATCACGACGATCAGGAGGTAGTGCTGTTCAACCGCGGGATGCTGCCGGCGTACTACGCCATCCTACGCATGTGCTGCGAGCAGTCGCCCGCCTTCACCCGCCAGCTTGCGTCTCACCAGAACATACAGTGGGCCTTCAAAAACCTCACGCCCCACGCCAGCCAGTACCCAGGGGCGAGTACAGCACCTACAGTCCTTGAATTAGCAGTTTCAGAACCGGCTACCAAAGTTATTACAAGAAATATGATCAAACATGTTTTTTTCTTTAATTTACGGCGTAGTTTATCAGTAACTGTGTCACCGTTCAAAAGTTTTTGACAGTCCCATCTGCTCACCAAAGCTGTATTTATTTGTTCAAATATACAGTAAAAAACATTAATATTGTGAAATATTAAATAACTGTTTTCTATTTTAATATAATTCAAATATAATTTATTTCTGTGATACAAAGCTGAATTTTTGGTTCTCCAGTCAGCAGTATCACATAATGCTTCAGAAATCATACTATGATGATTTGTGCTCAAGAAACATTTCTTATTATTATAACTTTTTTTTTTAATTATTAATAGAAAGCTCAAAAGAATGGCATTTATTTGTAATAGAAATCTTTTTTAACACTACCTATATGTCTTTACTCTCACTTTGAAATAATTTAATTTGTTCTTGGGGAGTCATTCTTTTTTATTACACATTTACTTACTTTTTATTTTATACATTTAATTTTATATGTTTAAGTATTTTTTATATATTTTAAATAGTTTAAATAATGCTTATTGCTTGAAATTAAACCAAATGTGTTTAAATGCTCAAATTTTGTCCCAAATCCAAACAGGTTTGCAAAAATTGTAAATCTCATATAAAATAAAGCACTACATATAACAATACTAAAAATGTTTTGACCTCCTAAAGTGTATAAACAACATTTTCCAAGAGTTCACTGAACATTTTTTGTTTTGTTAGTGTTTTAAGTTTCAAGTGCCTCCTGTTTCTGTCTGAAGGAATATGAATGTTTTAAGCCTCAACTATTCAGGTTAATTCAGTTCAAGCTAAATAACACTTTTTTTTTACTCTCTTTCTCTGCAGGCTGTGGAGGAGTTGTTTAACCTGATGCAGTTGTTTGTGGCTCAGAGGCCTGATATGAGAGAAGAAGAGCTAGAGGACGTGAAGCAGTTCAAGAAGACCACCATCACCTGTTACCTGCGCTGTCTGGACGGGCGCTCCTGCTGGACCACTCTCATCAGGTACACACACACACACTCTATTAAGTTTGGTTGAGTCTTTTACAAGACTGAGCCATTTTCATTCATACTAATCTCTTTGTGTTCTCTCAGTGCCTTCCGTATACTGCTGGAGAACGATGAGGACAGACTGCTGGTGGTGTTCAACAGAGGACTCATCCTCATGACTGAGGTATTCATGCACACTGACATACATACTCACTATTTCATACTCACTGACTCTTTTCATTCATCTTCATATTTTAATGGACTGTCATCTAGAATGAAATATTTCTCTGTCTGCAGTCCTTCAACACCCTGCACATGATGTACCATGAGGCCACAGCGTGTCACGTGACGGGTGATCTGGTGGAGCTGCTGTCCATCTTCCTGTCTGTTTTAAAGGCAACGCGGCCCTACTTACAGCGCAAAGGTAGTGCATAACCCACAATACACCACATACTTCACTCATGTTTATGATTACCCATAGTCAAGTTAAGTCACCTTTATTTATATAGCGCTTTTAACAATACAGATTGTGTCAAAGCACTTAACAGTATCAAATTGGAGGATCAGTAATGTATAATGATCAGATTAAACACTCAATTTTCAGTTAAAGGCATTTCATTATTGAATTCAGCGATGTCATTCTCTAGCTCAGTTTAGTTTAAATAGTATCTGTGAAATCAAATTGACGATTATCACTAGAAATTAAGTGTCCCCAACTGAGCAAGCCAGAGGTGACAGCGGCAAGGAACCAAAACTCCCTCTGTGACAGAATGGAGAAAAAAAACCTTGGGAGAAACCAGGCTCAGTCGGGGGGCCAGTTCTCCTCTGGCCAGACGAAACCCGCAGTTCAATTCCAACCCCAGCCATGTTAGATTGTGCAAACGGCTTATCTGATTCCCGTGGTCTTGTCCCGATGGGGCATTTTAATTTACAATTTAATGTATTTGTTATATTTGTGTTTCATTCATTATTTTAAGTTTTTCATTTATATGATTTATTAATTTGCTATAATTGTAATGTATAGTTTAATGCATTTATTGTTTCTGTCTATTTTTATAATATGTTTGTTTATTATAATTTTAATTATAGTTTATATTTATACTAAAATTACTTTATATAGTAATATATTTCTGTTATTTTTATATATATATATATATATATATATATATATATATATATATATATATATACACACACACACATACACACACATTTTTTATATTATACTATTTATTATTTTAAAATGTATTTATTCATTTTTCATATTGCACCATAATGCACATTAAATAAATAACTCCAGGGTTCTTCATTGCTTATGGACCATATCATGCTATACAGAAACACTGTTATCCATATGCAATACAAAATTACTTATTTACTCATAATACACCTACACTTGCAGTACAAGTACTCATTATGCATAATGCATCCTACCATGCAATGCAAAAGTACTTTATTACCCATAATGCACTTGTATAATCAATACTAAAGTAACCCATTACCCATAATCCACCTGAACCTGCAATGCAAAACTACTTGTTAACCATAATAAACCTTAACATGCAGTACAAAAGTACTCATTACCATTAAAGGGTTAGTTCACCTAAAAATGAAAATTACTCGACCTCAAGGTATCCTAGGTGTATATGATTTTCTTCTTTCAGACGAATCCAATCGGAGTTATATATAAAAAAATGTCCTAGCTCTTCCAAGCTTTATAATGGCAGTGGGTGTTATTGTTCAACAGTCCAAAAGAAGTCTAATAAAGCGCATCCATAGAAAGTGCCTCACACGCCTGTAGCGAAAATCGATGCGTTTTTGTAAGAAAATATCCATATTTAAAATTTTACGAACAGTAATTTCTAGCGTCTGCTAACTGTCGTATGCATAAGCCGTTCTGGGCGGATGACGTAGGACGTCGCTGTAGCATGCAGTACAAAAGAACGCACCCATAATGCACCTGAAAAATCTATACTAAAGTTCCCAATTTCCCACAATGCACCTTATGCATTACAAACATACTTATTTACCACAATACACCTAAATGTGCAACACACAAGTACCCCATTTTCATTATTTAATATCATGCAATGCAAAACATTACCCATAATGCACCTTAACAAACATTGCAAAACTACTCCATTACCCATAATGCCTCTTAAAAGGGCATTTCAAAAGTACTCATTACCCATAATGCACCTTAAGAAGCGATGCAAAAGTACTCATCACCCATAATGCACCTTAACAAGCATTTCAAAAGTACTCATTACCCATAATGCACCTTAACAAGCAATGCAAAAGTACTCATTACCCATAATGGACATTAAGAAGCAATGCAAAAGTACTCATTACCCATAATGCACCTTAAGAAGCATTGCAGAAGTACTCATTACCCATAATGCACCTTAAGCAATGCAAAAGTACTCATCACCCATAATGCACCTAAAGAAGCGATGCAAAGTACTCATTGCCCATAATGCACCTTAAGAAGCATTGCAGAAGTACTCATTACCCATAATGCACCTTAAGCAATGCAAAAGTACTCATCACCCATAATGCACCTTAAGCAATGCAAAAGTACTCATCACCCATAATGCACCTAAAGAAGCGATGCAAAGTACTCATTACCCATAATGCACCTAAAGAAGCGATGCAAAAGTACTCATTACCAATAATGCGCCTAAAGAAGCGATGCAAAAGTACTCATTACCCATAGTGCACCTTGAGAAGCATTGCAAATGCAAAGGCAAATGTTTCGGTCACATGTTGACCATTTTCAATGACAAGCTAACAATGCTGGAACAGGAGCTATCTTGATACAATGCAAAAGTGCTCATTACAATACACCTTAATATTCCGTACAAAAATACTCATTACCATAACATCCCTAAAGAGTCAATACTGAAGTACCTCATTACCCATAATGCACTTGTATGTGTATTGTAATCTCAATCACTACTGATTTCTGTCCTTCTGTAGATGTGAAGCAGGCGTTGATCCAGTGGCAGGAGAGGATTGATTTTGCTCATAAGCTGCTGACGCTGCTGAACTCTTACAGCCCACCCGAGCTACGCAACGCCTGTCTGGGTGAGTCGCCACATCTACGAAATAAACACAACGCGCTTCAAATGAACCAAAGCTGCAGATGAATGTGATCTGAATGTGCATGTTCATTCTCAGATGTGCTAAAGGAGCTGGTGCTCTTGAGTCCTCATGACTTCCTGCACACGCTTGTGCCCTTCCTGCAGCACAACCACTGCACCTACCACCACAGCAACATTCCCAGTGAGTCCCGCCGAAACGGCATACATACAGCACTGATCATCATCACAATCATCATGATGTATAACACTGTCTGTGTGCGTTTGCAGTGTCGTTTGGCCCGTACCTGCCCTGTAGAGAGAATATCAAGCTGATGGGCGGAAAGAACAACATTCGTCCTCCCAGACCGGAGCTCAACATGTGCCTGCTGCCCTCGATGGTGGAGACCAGTAAGGTGTGTACGAGACCGACACATGATTCCTTTCGCACACTGAGCTTTAGATGTTTTCACAGTGTGTGTTTTGGGTTTCCTGTAGGGTAAGGATGAGGTGTATGACAGGATGTTGTTGGACTACTTCCTGTCGTATCATCAGTTCACTCACCTGCTCTGTCGAGTCGCCATCAACTGCGAGAAGTTCACAGAGACTCTGGTGAAACTCAGTAAGGATGCTTCACTCTCTAAAGCTCAGTTTGACTCTGTGTATGTCTGTGTGTGCTGATGGTGTTTATTCACCTGTGTGCAGGTGTGTTGATAGCATATGAAGGACTTCCTCTACACCTGGCTCTCTTTCCAAAACTATGGACAGAACTCGCTCAGTCTCAGGTAAAATCTCACACACATACTGAAACAGTAAGCCACTAGAGGTCATGCTTTACCACAGGTTAAGCTTGAGATGTGGCGTGCCTAAAACTGGTAAAATCACTATCATGCAAAGCTTTAAAGTACTTCAAATGTAATTAATTCAGTATTAAAACTGCTCTCATAACTGTCTTTAAATAATAATACTAATAAATATTATTATTATTATCACAAATTAATTCTTAATTTCTTGATAATTTTATTATTATTATTAAAAATAATATTATCCATCAGTTTAACATCAAAACTGTGGTATATTGAATAGTTTTTTTAAATATAGCTATTATTTTTATTTAAAAAAAAAAAATGTTAGCAACAGTTAACGGTGCAAAAAGAAAATCTGTTTCTTGTACGTGTTACAAATGACCATAATTTAATTTTAAGCAATAATTACAAAATACAAATAGTGCAAAATAATATATATATATATATATATATATATATAATCTTTCGTCTGCTCCTCTAATTTTTCCTACCTATTCATAATAAAATATTATTATAATTATTGTTTTTTCTTTTTTTATATATAGTTTTTATTTAAAATAAAAATACTTTTTGTACATATTAATAATGATATATTTTTATGGTACACAAAGACACTTTAAATAAGACACACAACTATCACACATCATTTTAAAAACACATTACAGTACATTAAAGGTCTAATTTTTAATTACACATTTCTGTATCTCAGATAGATGCCTAATATGGGTTACACTAGAGGTGGCCTTTAAGCAGCACATATTTCAAAGACATGACTATAAAAACAAAGCCGTGTCATCCAATCAGAAGTGAGAGTCAGATGCGTGTGTTTTCTGGTCTCTGTCAGTGTGCAATGGCTCAGTCGTGTGTGAAGCTGTTGTGTGAGGATCCGGCATTTGGAGAATACATGAAATGCATCCTGATGGATGAGAGAAACTTCCTCAACAACAACATTGCCTACTCCTTCCTCACCTGCTTCTTACATAAAGTAAATACACATCTACTTCTCCTGCAGATTTACTGTAATCATGGCTTAATCTAGTTCTGGAGTAACTACACGACTCTCTTGCAGTTTGAAACTTGATTTGTTTTGTGTTTAGGTGCAGGTGCAGGTGTTATCAGGCCAGAGCTGCTCGAATCTCGTCAACGTGTTGGTGACCAACCTACTGAACGAGTACCACAGCCTGCAGCCTGAGCTGACCAATCAGAGAGCAGAGATGAGCAAGACCAGCAGCCTCCTGAACGCAGTCAGTACAGCTCCTCCTCACGTCTCACCCAGCGCTCCAGCGCTTTTTATTCATCCGTCTCTGTCTCTGTTGAAGGATCTGCGTGCGCTGCTGCTGGTGCTGTCGGTGTACGCCCCTCAGCAGCTGGACCCTGCTTTAGGCCCGGCTCTACAGGAGCTGCTGTCCAAATGCAGACTGTGTCTGCAGCACCGCACTACATTAGAGATGGAGGCCAAGGAACGCAAAGTCAAAGGTGTCAATACATGCACAAACACACGTATATCACTGCCATGCATGGCTTCGAAGTATTAAAAAATATATCATATATTATATTATTGATTAATAATATTAATAATTAATATAAATAATAATGGGTTATTTTTTTTTTTACTTATTTTAATTTATCATTTTATTTTATTATTATTATTATTATTATGCTATTTATTTATAAAATTGTAGTAACAGCTAGGGATACAAAAAAGATTTCTTAAACATCTTCCAAATTACCAAAAGTACATTTTAAACAATAAATAAATATTTTTTGTAAATAATAATGATACTTGTATTTATAGAGCGTTTTTCAGGGTACTCAAAAACACTTTAAAAAGTATTATTAACAAATAAAGAATAATTCATTCAATATTTTAAAATAGATATGATTTAAAAATGGTAGTAATAGATAGGGTACACCATTTTTTGTACACAATGTCTTTGAATTATTTTAAATACCGTATCATATTATATCCTATAATATATAGTTACATAGTTACATCTGGGGGACGGATGTTTTTTTTGTTTTGTTTAATCTTACAAATGTACATTTTAAACAATAATTACATATTGTAGTTATTCATCCTTTTAAAATAGCATTTTTATACATAATAGTAATAATAATTACAGAGCACTTTGAAAGGTAAGGACAAAACACCTAAACACTGTGACACAACAAAAATTACACATTACAAACAGTCCTAAAAAGGCCTAATTTTTAAATTATGAAAATGATCATGTTTAAGTGGGTGTGTTTGGTGACATCACTGGGTGCGTGTTGCTTCATTTTATTCCTCTGTCTGGCAGTGGAAGAGGAAGGCGTCACTCCAGTGAAGCGCCGGCGGGTGAGCAGCAGTGCTGAGGATCGGCCACCAGACAGCGGCAGCAGCAGCAGCAACATTTGCCCTCCGTCTACTTCCTCCTCATTGGCTCCCTGCTCGGAGCAGAAGGCGGAGCCAGGGGAGGCGTTAACGCCCACCAGCACATCGGACACTGAAACCCGAGACTCCTCCCTCATTGACCCGGGAGTGGAAAACGACCCGCCCTCCCCCGACAGTGCGTCCCTCGAGGAGAAGAAAATGGATATTTCTTCATCATCATCATCGTCATCTTCGTCATCATCCTCCTCCCTTCCTGAAGCGTTCGGCCGAACGGATGAACCTCCACCGCAGATAGCTAGAAGAGAGGAGGAGGAAGAGGAGGATGGGCGGAAGGAAGAGCAGGAAGCAGAGCGAGAGGAAGTGCCCTCCACTTCCTCCTCCTCCTCCGCCGACTCGGTGCTTTTACTCTCCAGCCTGCAGGATTCTGCTGAGGGGCGGAGCTGCTCGCTCCAGGAGGCGGAGTCAGGCGGCTGTGGCCACGCCCTCGTGCAGGATGCTCTGGAGATGCTGTCGCGCACAGTTGAGGCCACTATCGCTGTGGTTGCCAAACTTTCGAACGGGAAAGGAGGGACACGCCCCTCAGCTTTGTGACGTTACTTTCACGCCGCTCCTTTTTCGCATTCGTTCAGTTTTGTCTTTTTACGAGTAATTGAAGTCCAACCTTTTTTTTCTTTTCCCACCCTTTGGCCTTGCTCTTCACCTGTTTCGTGTTGCAACACAAAAAGTTTTCAGTTCCAGAAAACAGAACGAAAAACCAACTGGAGCGTCTTTTTGTCAAAGGGCAGTGTTTTCTTTTTTAAACCGTGACTTTGTTGGTTTCTTTGTTTTGAAGTGGTTTGTTTTTGAGGCTGCAGTGAAACAGGGAAAAGGTTTACAGTGTTTTAGTCCCATCAGTGCATAATTTAATTAGCATTTTTATTCACGTGTATTATTATAATTATTACGATTGTCTTCTGTGCCAGTTTTGTACTTACAGATGTGAGGCTGAGACGGCCTTGCTGTTTTTTTTTTTTTTTTCATCTTTTTTTCTCTGTGGTGGATATCAAAAGCTGTTTACTTTGTATATTGAAAAGAAACAACGAACCACAAGAACCTTGATTCTGTAAAGAATCTTCTAGATGTTGCCTGGCTTTGTAAATGAGATGGTAAAAAAAAAAAAAAAAATATATATATATATATATATATATATATATATATATATATATATATATATATATATATATATATTTCTGTAAGATATATGTATACAGTATATATCCATTCAAGCGCAGTATACTGTATGTATAAATCTACTATGTATATATATATACCTACGTTGTGTATATAGAAACTTACGGTGCTCTTTTCAGGCTCAGAACATTTGTGGCTGGAATATTGCACATCTGATGGAACAGTTGGAGCTCTATTTTATTTACCGAAATACATTCCATAATCTATTGGATGTCATTTTTGCGTTCTCTGTATTTGATTTCTCTCTCAGTCTTTCTGTTTTGATTTATTTTAATATAGGATATAACTTAATAAAATTTTAATATGATTTAATTATGAATCGAGTCCAAAAAAGCAGGTTGTGGGGTGATTATTTTTTTCTTTTTTCCCCTAGTGGCTAAGATAAGCTGTGTTCAGAATAGAATACATAGCGCACAATGTACAACAGTGTACACCGCATACTT
Organism: Barbus barbus; assembly: GCF_936440315.1. NCBI lineage: Eukaryota > Metazoa > Chordata > Actinopteri > Cypriniformes > Cyprinidae > Barbus > Barbus barbus. Next base: position 6,190,860 of record NC_136735.1, read on the forward strand.
CCCTTTTTTCTATAAATGCAACTATAAACATTTCAAATGTTAACAAGCTGCATTGTTTACCAGAAACATTTAATTTAATATTTCAGAAATACTACTGGTTTTTATATTTTTAATGCATAAAAAAAAAAAAAAAATTGTACAAATGCCACAGATGCATCTAAAAACATGTCTACAAAAATGTAAGTGTACAAAAAATGTTGTGTACAAAAAGTAGTGCTAGTATGCTTTTCTGAGCACAGCCCAAAGCACAAACTGGTTTAAAGGGTGCTAAAACTCAAAACTCTCAAAGCCTCAGCTGTGACTTGTCCTGTGATAAATATACACGTTCACAACAGCTAAGAAACATTTTCAAAGTTTAATCATTCTAAAAAGGTATTTACATCATCAAAGATACAAATTAAAAGTGTTTTGAAACCCAATTGTAGCTGAGCTGGTTAAAGTGCAAAAGCCTGCTGTTATTTGTAAGCAGGTTTTGGGATGTCCATGTCCCTTTGTAAAGGACCACGTTGAAAATCAAAATGCAAGGCAGATGAATGTATTACTTAAAAGGAAAAGGTATACAAAGGAAATTTTTTGCTCTTTTCTAAAAACAGGTGATTTTAAGACAGTATATTTATAGTCAACATTTCTCGCTGTCTTGTCGCGGTACATTATGGGATTTGCTTGTATCTTTTGGAATTGCCTTAAAATGCGACTCACTATGTTATGGAACAGAGCTTTAACATTGTGTCAGAATTAATTTTAAAACTCATGAAGTCTTATAATGAAGTATTGAGGAGCTTTGATCCATTGTGATGTTTTCAGAAGGCAGAGATGCTGCTTCCATTTCTCAAATCTGCGTCATTTTCAGAATATCTTTCAACCTCACGTGTGTTACTGAACTCAACCTGAAAAACAAAATTTGAAATATGTATTTGTAAATGCAAACTTCTTCAATTCTGAATATTGGCTGAATTCTACTTATGAATTGAGTGCCTTACCTCTTTGGCTTCTTCTTTTTTGCTATCAACAGAAGAAACATATTTAGTCAAACATCTCAGAACAAACCTGATGCACATTTTGTATTTGACAGCAAATTTGTAAAAAGTGTGAGTGCATCTGCTCTTTTACAATACAAATGGCGTTTACCTGGAAACGTTAGAACCACTGTCAATGCTTGAGCTCTTCTTCATTCTGCCAATATTGAAGCTCTCTTTGTCAGAATCTGTGTCCTTCATTTTCTTATTCCTGAGGCAGCAAAAATAATACATTAAATACAATTTTTCCACTTGAAAAAAAAGTTTACCCCTAAAAAAATTAGTAGTCCTTTTGAAAAATGTTCAAAGTCAACACAGTTTAATCAGTATGATGCTTGATATGCATGGAAAAACTGCCACTAATAATTTACCTAACAAGATAGACAGTCATCAGAGCGATAAGTCCCACAATGCTTATAGCCAGCAGAACACTGAGAGCGATGACTGCTGCTTCACTGGAATCTTCAGAATTGTTTCCAGAACCATCCTCCACTTTGAATTCTAAATCGGAACCAAACACCTTCTCCAGTTCCACTTTTAAAGTGTTGTGATTATTCTGTAGTTTTCTGTGGGAGTCGACAGAATTCACATTCCTCAAACTCGCATCTTGTAAATTACGTAGGAAACCTAGTAGGCTTTAAAAGCAGAAATGTGAAATAATTTATGAATATATTGCATTTCTAACTTACTCTTTGACCTCCGTGGCTTCAATGACAGCACCACTGGTATCCATCGCAACGAAGCTGACGTAAGTCTTGGCTGTAGAGTCTCGGAGAATGGTGCGCATCTCAATCCCATCCTCAGCTCTCACACTGAGGATTTTCACAGTCAAACCTAAAGCTTTCCTCATGGAACTGAGAAAAAACACCAATAAAACATTCAGTATGATTTGTGAACTGCAACAAGTTTATTGAAAAGAACCAACTCAAAAAGAAGGATTCATTCAAGTAAGAGAGGTTCTTGAGGTCAATGCACTGACCCAGTGGTGGAGATTGAGTGAATAATGACATAAGTTATGTGACTTTAGAAAATATGCATATGGACTATATAATGGTGCTTGATGGTCCCATGCTCAATGTGAACTAAAAAAATAATTTATTTTGTCTTGCAGAGAAAAGTCAGCAGCATCGGGTATGACATAAGAGTGAGTTAATAGTGGCAAAATGAGTGAACAATTTGGATAAACATACATGCATAACTTTCCCCTTACTCCCTTTTCTCAAAACACAAATTACATTGATTAAATATCCATTCTGTCCCCATGCAAAGTAGGCTGAGAAATGGCAATTCTCCTACTCTTCAATCTCTGGGATCTTCTTCTCCACTGTGAACACGGGCTGGTTTAGAGAGATGACCACGACGTTGTCGCTTTCACTATCTTTCACTGTGATCTGTAGGTGGAAAACATGAGAGCTTGTTTTCTCATGAATCTCATGAATTTTCACAGTTTTCAATCACAATGCCTTTGATCTATTGAAAAAGTCTTGCAAAAGCTTTCTTTTTTTTTCTCTTTCTTCTCACCTGTACTTCTGCAGTCGTGGACAGTCCATGTTTATCAGTGGCTTTAACCTGAAAGGTATGCAGACCGTCTCCAACACTAGATGCATCCCGTACGTAGATTTGACCAGTGTTTGCCTCCACTTCCAACAGAGATGTGGACTCCAGCAGGGAATACTGCAATTCTGAGCTCTCGCCCACATCAGGGTCTGACGCCTGAGGGACACACAACATTTCATCCAGTTACGTGACCCCAAAAAATACTTGATTAATTACAATTAACAGTTTCTTTAGTCTATTACTTATATTCAGTTCTGTGTTTTGTTTTCCATTTGCAAGGGTCTTACTAGAGCATTAGCCATAGAGTTGCTAAGATGTGGTTGCTAGGTGTTTGCTTACTGGCCCGAGTCAAAAGATCCCACCCCAAAGTCTCTATGATATTCTAGTCTCTAGATATTCTTCCACTGTACCTTAGCAAATGCCAAAATAAATATGAGTACATCCATTGTATTTACAACTGATGTCTATGCCCTCTTTTGAAAAGCACCAGCCACCTCTGAGATACACTTACCTGGACCTTCACTACAGGGAATTTGTATGGAGTGATTCTGAAGATTTCTGCCTTATATATTTCAGTCTCAAACACAGGAGCCTCATTCACATTCTCAACCTGAACTCTGACCTGAAGATTAAGAGAGAGAAAGAAAGTCAAATGCTATTATCCATGAACCCTGTTCCAGGTTTTTGAAAGGGAGGAAACCTTGGATTTAACGTGTTGGAAAAGCAAGACTTAGGCCTGAAATACGCTCTGCGCAAGTATGTGAACACAAACTTTTCTAGTTTCACAAACTTGAATTTGCTGCAAAAATGATTTGTGCATTCTCATTGCTGCATCAAGAGGTGCTATTTTCTTGAGTTGTCTTCTAGAGGACAACTACTCAACATGTATTTTAGCTATCTACCATTGGTGTTTGCGTACTTGTGTAGAGTTTATTTTTGGCCTTAGTTTGTATTGAGAATAGTACCGTTGTCTCTGCAGTGCTTGGAGGAGATCTGGAGTCTATGGCCTCTACTGTGAGAAAGTACCACTCCTCTTCCTCCTTGTCCAGTGGTGTGAGAGCTTTTATGGTTCCTTCCTCATCCACAGAGAAGACATCCTTATGTGACTTCATGTTATAGCTGACTGTAACCAGTGGACTCCCTGATAATGCCTTAACCTTGCCTACTATCGTGGCCTCAGGTTCATTCTCCTTGATTGAAAAGTTGTAGGAGGAGCTCTCAAAAGCCACAACCTCACTGAGAGAGGACATTTTGAAGTGGATCAAGACTTCGGCTACATAGAGAAGAAAGATGATAGTTTTGACATGTTCATTGGATCAGATTTGAGTACTGAAGGGGGAATTTACTAACAATGAACTCCCAAAGAACTGTTCATGTGCAAACATTATCTGCATTGATTTATCACCCAATTCACAGGAATATTTGAAAAGAATTATGCAAACCAGACCCAAACCTTCATCAGATTGTGCTGGTGTTCCCTGATCTGTCGCTATAGCAGTCAGAGTTAACAGTGTGTCTTCTGTGACCTCACTAAGGCCAGAGATCAAAGTGATGTCTCCTGTTTCAGCATCCAGTGCAACCATAGAAGATTCTTCAGAGAAACTACAGAAAGACATTCATGCATCCATCTTAAAGTGTCATGTAGGTAAGTGTGTTTTTATATTATTAATCCTGAAGAGTTTAACTTTTCTAAATGGAAGCTTTATGAAATTCTTGCGCTGTACCTGTAGCTAATGATTGCGTTGGATCCATCATCTTTATCTGTGGCAGAGACTGACAGCAGCACCTCTCCAACCTTGGCGTCTTTAACCAGAATGCTTCTGCTGTAGGAGTCAGAGCTGAAGACTGGAGCGTTGTCATTAACGTCTGTGATACTGACCCTCACTGTGGTGATGTTCTGCAGAAAACAAACACAAGCAATCCTTTTGTAGTACAGACCAAAAGCCCATATTTGCAATATCTAGTATCTAACTTAAAGATAGTAACTAGTATCGGGTATCCAGAAGTTTCAATATTGACACAAAGTTGGATGCACAGTGCAATGTTTTAGTCAATAGCAGCTTCGACTGGTTGATCATCTGTGCAACATGAAAACTACTACCTGGAGTTTGCTTTACATGTCATTTAAAGATGGAAAAATAAAAGAATTAGATATAAATTTAGAGTAGAAGTAGTCAACACTGCTCCTGGAGGGCTACCATCCTACAGAGTGTAGCTCCAACCTTAATCAAACACATCTGAACCAGCTAATCAACTCTACAGGACATTGGCCCTTCAGGAGATAGGGCCCGTTCTTCGCACATCGCTAACTCAGTTAGTTGGATTTGATTGTTGACGATTTTGTTTGATCTTGGATTGGTTGGGTCTTCTAAGCTCATAACGGAGATGCTGCCATAGCAACAGGTCCATAAACTTAAACCTGCTCGGGAGCAAGCTGATTTCATGTAAATAGGATTAGATTGCACCTTTTTAAGTGGAACTGATACTTAAAATCTGTCCCAGCCACTGCTACTTTATTTCAAGAGTACCCTACTGATCCAGGGACAATAATAATTTAAAAATTAATTTGAAAATAATATAATAATGTTGTATACTCTATAATGCTATAGTCACAGCCAGTTTGACTTATTGAAAGATTTATTTGTGATAAAATAATGACTTTATAACTAAGTCTTACACACATGCTATAGCATACAGTTAATGTAGAGTCGTGCATTAATTTGAGTGGTTGGAGAGCAACTCTGACAAAAGATTGCTCTCCAGGAGCAGGAACCAACTAATCAAGGTGCTCATGACTACTTGAAAACAACAGCCAAGTGTGTTAGAGCAAGGATGGAACTAAAGTCTGTATGAAGGAAGAGGCAGGGTTTCGCTAACTCAGGTCTATGTTGTCTAGGTTGCATGCTATTAAGTGCCTCAAACAAAACTCAATGAATTCATCCACAAATGAACTGGAAAATCAAGCAACTAGTTTATCCTTTGAACATGTCCTGTATCATGGCAGACAGGTAAAAAGATTTACACTCTGACTCCTGTGTGTTGCAGAACACCTGATGATCATATTGGAGCTTGAAGTTATTGTGCTTTTTGTTATATTGGCAATATGCACCAGTAGTCTGTAAACAGACTGTGGGAATGCTGTCTGAGGTTGTGACTAAGAATGTACCAGCAAGTACAATAACAAAACTGTATTGTACACTGTTAGATCATGCAACTTGTACAAAGAATAATAAATTACATTTCCCTGTGGGACCCCATGATCCACAGCAACAATGACCACATCATACACATCTTGTGTCTCCCGATCCAGCTCCTCAATTGTTATTAGAGTTCCATCCTAAAGGGGAAAAGGTATTAAATATAAAAAATAATAAATAAGAATTGATCATCAGACAATGCACTGTCATAGGTTTAGGTCCCTACCTCTTTGCAGCTGAAGATATAGCTGTAAGAGGAAGTAGTGATGGTGACACGTCCGTTTTCTCCAATGTCAGAGTCTGTGGCTGATATTAAGCACACCTCTCCAGGTGATGAGGGAGTGTAAACACCTTCCTGAATCTCAATGCGGTCTGGGAGAGGAAGGAATTGTGGGTTGTTGTCGTTGACGTCCAGAACAGTGATGTTTACCTGAGCTGTGGAGCTTAAACCATCATCAGGCTGGTCTACAGCTATTACCTAAAGAAGACAACGCATTCCCATTAAGAATGAATAGTCATCCTGGACATTTTATGAATAGTTGGGTTCAAGAGATGAATGGGATAGTTTTGTACCTCTATGATGTAATTGTCTATAGTTTCTCTATCCAAGGTGGCATCGCTCCTGAGTGATACTACTCCTTGACTGTTGATAATGAAGGTATCGCTGTCCATGATAAAGTGACCTTTAGAGAACCCACCCTGATCGGAAAGAAAAGAAGAAGAGGTAAGTGCATTGAAACAAACTGGGAATGTTGGCTTGACGAAGCCTTAACTGGAAATTTTCAAGGTGAATTTGGAAGTTGTTCAGGTCTTTTGTAGTTTAAATAGTTTGAAGAAAGTTTGGAATGTTACATATGCCTGAATTATTAAACTGTTGCAAAATAGTTCTGAGTAACTTGTAGGAAATTCTGTCAGTTTGTTGCTAGATGTTAGAGTTTTAAGATGCTGCTACTGTGTTCTGGAAGGTTCTTAGTGGTTGGAACAACAAATAATGACTGCTTTTTTCTCTCACCTCATCCTCATCTGTAACCTCCAAAGATACCAGAGCAGTTCCACCTGCAAGGTTTTCATAGACGGACATCTCATACTGGTCCTTACTAAACACAGGAGCTTTATCGTTTATATCCTCAACCAACACCGTTACAGAAACACTGCCAGTGAGAACGGGGTTTCCTCCATCTCGTCCCTCCACCTCTAGAGTGTACCTCTTAGCTTCGCCATAATCCAGTTTTGCAGCTAGGCTTATGGAACCAGACACTTCATCAATCGTAAAGACGGGTGGTGTTGAAGAAGGCTCCTGGTTGACAATGTGATAATTCACGATAGCATTTTCACCGTCATCTTTGTCTGTCGCCTTGATATCTATGACATTTGTTCCTACTTCAGCATGCTCGGACACTGTGGTCTCATACTGTTGTTTGGAAAATATGGGAGCATTGTCGTTGATGTCAGTCACAGAGATTTCCAGACTCGTGTTAGCAGAACGCGTTGGGCGACCCTGATCTTGGGCAGTGATCACTAAGCGGTACTCATCTTGGGTCTCCCTGTCAAGGGGAGCTGCTAGAGTTATCACTCCTGTTACTTGGTCAACATTAAATCTCCCAGCACCTCCCAGGAGAGTGTATCGCACTTCCCCATTAAACTCTGAATCTACATCTGTGGCTGTTACGGATGTTACTTCATCTGCCACCATGTGATCCTCTGGTACTTGGACAGTGGCAGGGTGATTTTCAAACACTGGACTGTTGTCATTGATGTCCAGCACATCAACCAAGACTGATGCCTCATCCCGGTTAGTGCCATCCGTTATTAACACCTGCACAGTGTATCTGTTCTTCTCCTCATAGTCTAGTTTGACTTTGGTCGAGAGAACACCTGTATTCTGGTTTATGGAGAACTTGTCGGTATCACTCGTAACTGTTAAGGTGACAGGAACCAAAGGATCAAGGGACAGGAAGTCAAGCTGTAAATGAGAGAGTACACATTGGTCCATGATTAGACTATTTACAAGATTTCCACTATTTCCTCACACAAAGTTGTCAAATAACTTTAGAAGACTTGGAATATAGACTACTATATGGACTGCTTGGATGGTCCTTTTATGTAAGGGGTCTCCAACCCTGCTCCTGGAGAGCTACTGTCCTGCAGACTTCAGTTCCAACCCTGCTCCAAAACACCTGCCTGTAATTATCAAGCTACCCTGAACACCTTAATTAGCTGTTTCAGGTGTATTTGGAGCCGAAGGAGCAGGGTTGGAGACCCCTGTTTTATTTTGGAGATTGACAGTCACATGCTTGCACACTTCTTGTAAATTTCTCCTTTTTGTATTCCATAGAAAAAAAATGTGTTTGGAACAACTTGAGGGTAAAACATGTGACTGTCTTCATAAACCCTGGATGGAGCTTCGAGACATGCTAGATTTCAAGTAGACTGGACCAATTTGAAATCCTTATTTCCACCGAGTAGTATCGTTCAGTATGGTAGCCTACAGTACGGTCCACAATTATTTCCGTTTCCACTGTCAGAAGTTGTGAACGGTATCAAAATAGCCAACCGTACCGTCCCACTTTTTTGGGACCGTTCTATTGGGGTACCTAGCACAGTAGTTCAGTACCTAAAGGGTGGAGCTAGACTTAGTACAGAGTGTTGATTGACAGAGACTAGTCAATTATATTCATATTTTTTTCCTGTTATAGCACCACCAAGTGGCCAAGCTCAGCCATTTTTTTTTTTGCATGTGTCCACAGACTGAGTCCATACATAAGTGTACCAAGTTTGGTGAAAATATATTTTTGTGTTTTTTTGTTAGTTTAGATGATTATAATTCAGCAGACCATATTATTATCGTCAAAGGCTTTTATATCAGTTATAGGGACAGTGCCTCGGGAAAGAATCGTATAAGCTCTTATAAGGAAACTGTTTGTGCTGTAAGGACCTTCACGATGTCTGCATCTGCCTGATCCTCCTCTACTTGTCCCTGGTAGGTGTCCTGAAGGAACTGAGGATGAGACTCTCCAGGTGCCTTGACATTCACCATTGCAGCAGTTGATCTGCTTATAACACCCCCTGATGGCATGAAAAGAAAGTGCAGTGGTTTTTATGCCAAAAGTAATGTAGCCACAGCCATATAGGCCTCCATCAAATGTCTTCCAAAACACCTAGATATGAAAACTTACCATCTTTTGCAGTCACATAGAGTGCAAACTCAAGGATTTTATTGTCCACCATGTCAATTTCTTTAATGAGTTTAATCTCCCCATTATTCTCATTAATTTCAAAATGACCTTTCTCATTTCCAAACTCAATGGAGTAGCTGATTTCCCCATTTGGACCTTCATCCAGGTCTGCTGCCTCGACCTTACATGAAAATTTAAGTATGTTTAGTTAGTATACAACTTCTTGAAAATGTACTAAAACATTGATTGTGCTGGAAAACATTTAAATGACTCAATAAAACAATGATTCATCACCTTGACAACCTGCATTCCAGCAGTCTGATTGCTGAAAACTTTGCCCTCATACTTGGAAGCTGTAAACTGAGGACTGTTGTCATTCTCATCCAGCAAGACAATGGTCACATCTGCTGTTGCTTTGTAGGTAGAAGGAGAGTTTTCTTGTGCTTCAACCTTTAGATTTTGAAAACAAAATTGGTGTCACATAAATTTTCATTGCACAAAATTCATAATCATATTTAATGATAAAATGAGCCTTATTGTTACTTGAAAACTGAAGCTAGCTGTGGTCTCTCTGTCTAGGTCCGCAGGGGTTTTCACCACAATTATTCCATCAGGGCTGATTGAAAAAGGGACGGAGTCTGGAATAATCCGGATTGTTCCCGCAAATCCTCCCTGGGAGGAAAGAGGTCACTTTGTAAGTTCTTTTCTCAGTTTTTAATTTTATTTGTACAAACAGACAGCAAGATTTTCAGGAACAGTACCAGGTCTAGATCAATGACTTTAGTCTGAAGCACAAACTGGTCCTTTGGTGAATTTTCCAGAATAGACGCTGTGTACTCATCCTGGTCAAATTCTGGCGGGTTGTCATCCATGTTCTTAATGATAACAGATACCACAGCGTTTGCCGTCTTACTGGCGTCATCCTGCTGAGCTGCCTGTTTTTTTGCAAGGAAATAATGAGTAGAAAACATGAAGAATCAAAATACTGAAATTTCTTCAGATTCATAACATCATCTTTTTAAATGAATGTCTTGAGAAACGTCTTATACCTGTATGTAAACCGTTATCTTGTCAATTTCCTCTCTGTCTAGTGCCGTTATCACAGAGATGACCCCAGTCCTTTCATCAATATTAAAGTTGCTCTGATATTCATTTGGAAAGACTGGAACAAGAATATGGATAAATGTGCTTTATTACCAGAAACGTAATTCAGAATATTCAAATGTAAGTATATTATTAGGGGTGTAAAATACTTGTTTTAGCAATGGCTTTTTACATTGTTTGGTGGATTTTTATATCCCTCCATATTATCAGACTTAAAATGAGTCTTTTCACCACTAGCTCTACCACATTTATCAAGAAACTATATTTGGAAACAGGTGGAGGAGGCTGTTTAGATTAGGATGCATGTCATGTAGTGTGTTGTAAATCTTCTGTTAACAGTACCTGTTGTTATGCTGTAAACGACAGGCTCGTTGATGCCCGTGTCGCCATCTTGAGCTTTTATGGCCACAGGAGTGACGCCTGATAATTGTCCTACCTGGGCATGGAGAGAAAAGAGGGTTTTCTTTGTGTGGTCAGACATGGATTTAAAGCTTTAATCTTGTTCTGTAGTGCCGTTTACCTCATTTTCCTCAATGGATGCTTCATAGAGACTGTGATCAAAATAAGGGTTTAGGTTGTCAAAATCTTCTACCGTTATTGTAACTGTTGTTCTGTCATTCAGTTCTCCTATATCCTGCAAAGAGACGTAGTGTTGTGTTACTGCTTTATATGGAAAAAAAGCAGCTTGGACATTCTGCATGACTGGTAGGATGTGAGAAAGTTTGTCTTTACTTTAGCTTCCACAGTGAAGATGTACTGTTGAGCATTGTTGTAGTTCAGACGTTTAGTCAACCTGATGTTGCCGTCCTGTCTCACTTCAAAGTCATCTGGTACTGGAGGCTGATAATAGAGTAGAAGTGATTCATCAAAATGAGCACATGGATAAATGCTTACTAAACAATCATTATTATTTAGTTTTCTTTACTGTAACTGTAAACCCCCATTAATTAGTCATAATTAAATATTTGACAGCCCTACTGGAAATTTAACTTACATTTAGTCACTGATACAAATAATGCAGTTTTGTGGTAATATATCACATACATTAGACTCAAACTCACCAGTATAGAATATATAATTCTGTTGTTTTCTTGAGACAGATCTGCATCGTCAGCCCTCACCTTGAGCACATCTGAACCCACAGCCGTCGTCTGGAGCAAAAGACAGGTTTACTAAGAGATGTGAGATCCCTCAGTGACCAAACAGCTGTATAAAGACACATTACACACACCTCTGACACTGTGGCGCTGTATGTTTTGCTCTGGAAGATCGGAGGGTTGTCATTGATGTCCAGAACATCTACTGTCCGGATGTTTTTTAGCTGTAATGAACAATGAAGACTTTGTTGTCAAGGTTTATGTGCTGAATATTTGTTTCTATAATGCTTTGTCTTAATGTTATTGTTTAAATAAACATACCCCTCCTGAGCAGGTGACGGAATAATATAATTTCTCTCCATGCTAGAAGAAATAAAACATACAAAGAGTGAAAAAAGTAAATAAAGTACAATCAAATGTGTGTCAAAACCTTAGTTAGGATAAGCTACCAGTCAGTAGAGACTAGCTGACACTCTACTAACTCAATGAATCAGAGAGGCTGGAACAAACCTCCTTTAGTTCATCAGCGTCCAGTGGTTTTTTGGTCCGTACAGTAGCGGTTGAAGCTCCATCAGAGTGAATCAGCTCCACAAATTCCAGGCTAATATTAAAGAGATATGCCTCCAGAAACAGACGATCATTAAGTCCGATATTAGTGAGAATCTCTACATCACCTGTAGGCCAGATCAAATACACATTTAAATATGCATTATAACACACAACCATAATAATTAATTTCATAAAGACTAGATAATTCCAGTGCCCTGCTGTTCTGGTATTACTCTTGTAATACCCACAAACAGCACTTTAAATTACCACAGAAGCACTTTATCAAATATATTTTGAAATATTTTAATATAAACATTAAAAAATTGTATACTAATAACAATAAGATAAAAATTTGCTTGCAAAAGTGAAAAGAAACGTAATATCGTAAACTATTATTTAAAGTCATGTTAGCATTTCTCACCTTCATATCCCTCCTGGATACTCCCTACATTGATATGAGTCCCAGCTGCACAGTTTATCTGTGAGGAAGCTTAAACAGCAACAAGTATTCGCTTTAAAGACCTAATAGACAGCTGAAAGCCTACATGCATTCAGTATTACAAACAGCATTAAATCACACAATATACCATCATTCTAAATCAAATCAACATAGTATCTAGTTGTATAATGAATATTACTTGTTTAAAACACATGGAATTAAATATTTAATCACTTCGAAATATATCTATTATAATAATATTAAGTTATATTACTTCCTATTAAATGCTGACAAACATTTGTCTTCATTAGACAGACATAAATGTGACTTACTAGGTACACTCCATACACCATGAACATGCAGAAAAGCTAAAATAAATAGAGAATGCAAAGAAATAGAAAATAAGGCCATCTTTTCTATAATCCGCTGTCAGTGCAGCTTGTATTATGAATCCTAGCCGTGAAGAGAATGACTATTCCTTGTGTAACTTATCTCTCTGAGCTGTTCTTTATTGTATGTCATAAACAGTTCTCTGCTGTAAGCAGGTATCAAAGGTGCTTCATAGAAACTGATAATGCAGGACTGATGTGGGAGGGAGTTTCTGGAAAGAGGTTGATGTCACCAATTTATCTGAGGATATCTAAGATTTTGAACTTTTGATATCAATCTTTACTTGATATCGTTCTAGCATTTCTTCTCATGGAATGGTTTCAGGCACTTATTATACAGTCCTCCTGAATACTTAATTCTGACTGGACAGTTGCAACATTTTAATGTCAAATGACCAATGAACTGCATCAATGCCTGTTGTCCAGCAACCGATTTCCTACACCGTGCTTGGTCTTTCATATTACTGTGTGCTCACTTTCTTGTCACATAATGGAATAATTTCAACTCAAATCAATATTTAACTTACAGTATATTTATAAATTGGTGGGGTAATAAGAAGAATACTGAACAGTCAACTGCTCATATAGAAAAACAAACCCCTGTAGGATGATACAAGTTCGTATCTGGGATGTGACCATCCTGTCAGGGTTTATTATGCAATAATGAATAGTACATTATTCCTTCCTTAATAATAACCACTGATCCACTGCCATAAGTCAAAAGACCTTTATGCTGGACTTTGAACTGCATTTGAACAGGCAGTAAAGATACAAGACAACAATGAATAATTCACACCCTGCTAGTGTAACTCCAAACCTACCTGCCTTATTCTATTCTATGTTGCTACTGCCAACACAATCAAAGATTATTTTATCACTGCTTACTAGTTATTATCTTTATTTATCAGAACCAGTGTTATATATATATTACACCAACATTTTAGTTACATTACAGAATAAATCAAAGGTCACATACAATATAAATGTTTGAACGTATATTCAGTTCAGTCCAGAAAGTAGTTTTTTTTTTTGCCTGAAAGATGATAAAAAGTGTTCTCTCTTAACTCTTTCCTGCCATTGATGGTATTTCCCGTCAATCCGTGTTTTCAGAAATAGCACAGAATCTCCAGATCCTAAAAAGAAGCAAAGAAGAAGCAGAAAATAGTGATATAGAAGCATTGCTTACACACATGTAAGCTAACCTGATCATCAAACAGTCAATAACATATAAATAATAATACCTAACATTACCGAATGAAATATCGACCCAGGAAGTGGTGTAGGACTGTGCAAGCATTTTGGTCTTGATCGACTGTTATTTTTTGATCGTCTAGCAGACGTCCTTGAATTAACAACAAAAGCTGGTCCAGTCCTGTCTTACCTCATTTCTGTGATAATTCTTCTACCATCGCTCCATCATTATTGGTATTGCTGGTTTTTATTTACACTGTTTTGTTACACAGTTTATATTAAGATTATAGATTATAGCCAACATAAGATTACATTCTCTCTCTCTCTCTCACACACACACACACACACACACACAATTAATTTCAAACCTTAGAATCTTAGAATTCTTTAATCTGTCCTTTGTTTTCTGACTGAAGTCTTGTAGTACACACATACACTCAGATTTAGTATGCATTCCACTTTGCTTTTAGACTTCTCTAAGCACTTCACTGCCGCCATTCTAAAATGTATTCGACTTTGTGAAGTGGACAAGTGATGTTTATATGGACAGACCCTAGACCCCTCGATTTTTATTGAGTCTACCTCATATGTACACTTCAAGCAGTTGCACATAACACAATGCAACACGAATGTGATAACACCCACACAGTGGGTTTAATTTACCCTCAACTCTGACAACATACAGTATATATACAATTTAAAAAGCCCAAACATACCCATTTATATTTACAGAATGCTGCATCAAACAATTTCATAAAGGAAAAAAAAATGTAAAAGTGAAAAGACGCAGAGGCTATATTTAAAAAATAAAAATCTACATTTATTTACATTCATACAACTTTTGCAAGCACCATGCTCTCCTGTTTGCACTATGGGAAAGCTACATCTATCTTAACAGCTGTATTTTTCAAAGTGAATTCTGCTGTTAATAAAATAGCATTCCTATTCTAAATAAAATGGCAGTGAGGTTTTGCATGTGTCATAATCGAGACATGCTTGTACGCTGCTGAGAAGAACTGAGGAGCTTTGATCTGTCATGATGATTTCCACCGATATCACCGTCATCCTTAGTTTCCCTGTCACATCCTCTCGGTGGACTCTGGGAAGCCTGATTGCTGAGACACTCTAATAACACACAGGACAAAATTATGATTATTGAGTATATACTTTATGAATTATAGATTATGAATTTGTCGTTGCAGCAAGGTGCTTTACCTGTCTGGATCCTGGGTTTCTGTTAACAAGAGAAGGAACAAGTTTCATCAGTTTTTATCTCATAACAAACCAATCCAGATAACAACTTGGTAAGTGATGCACATTTTGCATTTGAGAACTTTTTTAAAATTTCACAAATAAGGTTAACTGTTTGTACGGTGCCCGAGAGGGCCCGTCTTTGGTTCACTTAGTTTTGTCGTGGCCTCGAGATGCTATGTTGAGGGAACAACATCTATTTCTCGTGGCCACGACTTCTTATGACATATTTTTCTCGTGGCCACGAGTTTAATATGTAAACAAACCTATGTGACCATAGCAATAAATAGATGTCGTTACCTCGACAAAACGATCTCGTGGCCACAACACATCACGTTCCCACGAATTAATATCTTGTGGGCACGACAAAACTATTTGAAACGAAGACGACCCCTCCCAGGCACCGTACTGTTTGTATCTGGTCTTTAACAATATGTCGTCACTTACTAGAAGTTATTAGTGTTTTCAATACTACAGTCAGATGTCCTTTTAAGAGCACCACTGCCAATATTGAAGCTCTCTGTGTCAGAGTCTTTTTGCTTTTTGTGCCTGCAAAAACATGTATTATAAATAATTCACCAAACATATTAATTTTACTCATTGTAATAAAAATAGCGTACACATAAAACACGAGTGATGTTCCATGGCAACAATTCTAAAATGTTAAAATTTTGATCAATTTGGATTTCATGTTAACTTTGTTTATTTTTCAATTAGGAAATCTTTTCAGGTCAGTGACAGGTAAGTTTATTCAGTGTCAAAAACAAAAAATGCAGACTGCATTTTTAATAGAAAAATTAGACAAAGATAGAATTAGAAAATTCTAAAGAAAAAATAAATAAAACCTCCTGTTCAATGCCTAGAAATAACTTACCTGTAGCTAACAAAGGCAATCAACAGAGCAATAAGTCCTACAGTGCTTATAGTGAACAGAACACTGAGAGCGATGACGGCTGCTTGACTGGAATCTTCAGAGCTTCCAGAACTGTCCTCCACTTTGATTTCCAAACCAGGACCAAAAACCTTCTTCAGTTCAGAGGTCAAAGCATCGTGCTCAGTGTGCAGTTTCCTGTAGGAGTGAACATAGTTCAGATGCTGCCCTCAAACACAATCATCCTAATTATATAGACTAGATGCAACTCAGGCACCCAGGCTAGAGGCTTTAAAAGCAGAAATGTAAAGCTTATTTTTTTGTTAATGAACTAATAAATTATTTATATATTATACACTGCCTGTCCACTGCATCAGTTAGGGTTAAAATATTGTTACTTGTTAAAATTGTTAAAAGAAATAAAGAAAATCATCTGTAATACCATGCTGTAGCCATTAGATGCCTGTATAGCCATATATATTCAGTGCTGTGTATTCCTTAGTTACTGAGCAGTGTTTTCAGACATAATTGCTCAAGTTTTGTCAGCCCTTCATTGCTGTGCAATTATTTTCTGCATTGTGGCTGATTTGTAGATTGTACACACAAAAAAAACATCTCTGTATTTTTGCCTATTGCCCATTTACTTTCTACGGCGGTCATTTTTGACCGTGAACCTGAGTGTGACTATTTTTTTTTCTGACCATTTAGCTTTTTTGAATCAAGTCCACAATTTTTTGGGAGGGTCACATAGCGACTGCCATAAAAGTCACCAAGTTTCAATTCTGATGAAGTAGCTATTTTTACAATTTCCAAACTTTTTTTTTCGGTCTAAAATGTCCGAACAACACCAGAGGGTTAATTATTTGGTAATTTGCTGTCAAACGTGCATTTTAGTCTGGGACTAGGCTTAAGCCTTGTCTGTGAAACTAGGACAGTAGTATTTTAACAAGTTCATCTTTGGCAGTAGTTGACCTTTAAAAAATGACAATGATATAATGACTGTTGAATCCCCCATTAAAGCAATATTAGGAAAGTAAAAATTACTTGCACTGCATTTGCATTATGAGACATTTACAAAATTTACATTCTGCTTAATGGACATTTCCACATACTCTCTTTCAACACTGACGTTTACTCTAAATAAATTGATACTAGTTCAGCTTACTCTTTGACCTCCGTGGCTGGGATGACAGCACCACTGGAATCCATGCTAATGAAGCTGATGTAAGTCTTGGCTGTAGATTCTCCAAAAATGGTGCCCGTCTCATCTCTCACACTGAGGATTGTCACAGTCAAACCTAAAGCTTTTTCCATGGAACTAAGGAAAAAACACACTATCAGAATGCATACAGAACACAACAATAAGAGGAGGTAGGAAGAAATATCAATGCCACATTCAGTCCAATTTCTGAAAAGATCTGACTCAAAACAATGCTCACATTCAATCCAGTTCTTAATTTCATAGCTTGATTTAAGAACTCTCTACAGGAGAAGCTTTTCTGTAAATAATGGCATAAATTTCAGTCTGTCCTACATACAAATCAAATTATGTGACTTGAGAAGACTTGAACATACAGCCCATATGGATTACTTTTTTATTATGCTTGGAATGTCAAGATGGTGAGTAAATTAATACATTTTTACATTGATATATTTGTAGACTAATTATTATTTAAACATTGTTCTGCTTGTTAACACTTCACAAATGGAAATGCCTTTGCTCTTGACTCAATAAAAATGTTTCAGTGAGATTACTCACTCCTCCATCTCTGGGATCTTCTTCTCCACTATGTACACAGGCTGGTTTAGGGAGATGACTGCGACAATGTCACGATGTTCACTTTGTTTTACTTCGATCTGCAGGTGACAAACACAAGAATTCAGTCTTTGCAATGACTTGTCTGTGTTCGTTCCATTTGAAATGCTCCTTTCATGCTGTTTTGGGTGGTACTCTGACACAGCCTTGTAAAAGCTTTCTCTTTTCCTCTTTTCTTTATATGTTCCTTCTCACCTGTACTTTTGCAGTCGTGTTCAGTCCATGTTTATCAGTGGCTTTAACCTGAAAGCTGAACAGACCGTCTCCAACATTAGATGCATCCAGTACGTAGATCTGACCAGTGCTTTCCTCCACATCCAGCAGAGAAGTGGACTCCAGCAGGGAATACTGCAATTCTGAGCTCTCGCCCACATCAGGGTCTGACGCCTGTAGAAAACACAAAATTAAAACACATTTACTGCAAATAAATCACAAAATAAATTGTAATGAGTAATTCTAGTCTGTTGAAAGCCCCCCAAAATACAGTTGTTGTAGAATATGTGTGTGTTGCATATACACGTTTATGGGACCAGCATGTTTGGAGATGGACATGTGGGGACAGTGATGAGTAATGGGAGAGGTTGGTTCAGTTTTCGGTGGTGGTTTCACATTAAAGAAGTCCATACAAGGTTACCACACGACAACTCTGTTTTGTGCACATCTACATGGTGTCAGAAGTGGGATCGCTTACAAATCATGGCTCACAATCTACGACGCATAGAACCACTTATATTTTTAGGATGACATCGCTAACAACTGGCTGAAATTCAAGAGGGAATGGGACGTGTACAGCAAAGCAGGACTGTCGGACAAGTCAAAGAAGTCAAAGACAAGTCCTTCTCAATTTTGCCGGTTTGGATGCACTAGATAAATATGAGTCATTTCACTTTCAAGAAGATGAGGCCAAAGAGAATCCTGAGGTGTTAATTTAAAAGCTTGATGAGATATGCTTGCCAGAACGGAACGTGATAATGGATAGACATGCATTCAATAGCACAGTGCAAAACAATACAGAAGATGCTGTAACAATTGCGGGGGTGAGCATGCTATTGAGCAACGAAATGCCTGGCTTTTAAAAAACACTGCAACTCATGCAACAAGTGGAATCACTTTGCCAAGTGTTGTAGATCTAAGCCTCAAAATACAGGTGGACGCATACCATCTAGTGGACCTAGTGAAAAAAAACCTACACAGAGTAAATTAAGTGGAAAGTGAGGCCCACCAAGATTATCTTCAATGTGAAAGTGTGGACCTGCTTGCAAACAAAGGAGAAATATTCACCACACTCTCAACAACCATTAAAAAGCAAGTCAAGCTGAAAATAGACACTAGAGCTAAATGCCATGTTATGGCTCTATCCACACTGCAGCACCTTGACCACAACGCCCAAATTGATCAGTCAAACAGAATAAATCTGATTGCCTATGGTGGTCAAACAATCCAGACACTGAGTACTGCTACTCTGGTTATTTTAGGAGGACAATTGCTATTCCACATAGTAGATAGAGATGTTAAAAGTTTGTTAGGCTTACCTGACAGCATGAGATTAAATCTCATACAACTCAGCCCTGAAGTACATGCTGTACAACAGCAGGCTCCCGAGATGAGTGATTATGAAGATCTGTTTCGTACTGACAGTGTTGGTAAGCTTCCAGTCATGTATCACATGTGCCTGGATGAATCAGTGTTTCCTACTGTGTGTGCCCCCAGAAGGATCCCATTGGCTATGAAAGACAAAGTATTACAAGAGTTGGAAAGAATGACCAGACTGGGCATCATCTCACCAGTGGAGGAGGCTACCCCTTGGGCGTCTGCCATGGCAGCTACAATCAAAAAGGATGGTACGGTACGCATATGCATCGACCTTGTGCATCTTAATAAGGCTCTCCTTAGGCCTCATCATCAGTTAAAGACTGTCGAGTAAGTGATTGCTGATATACCACAGGCAAAAAGTCTTCAGCATTCTGGATGCAAAATGTGCATTCTGGCAGATCCCACTGGACGAGGAATCATCAAAACTCACAACTTTTATGACCCCGTTCGGAAGGTATAAATTTCTATGAATGCCACATGAAATTTCAACTGGAAGTGAAGTTTTTCAGAGGTGCATGGAACAGCTCTTCCCTGGGCAGCCTTGTGAAATAGTTGTCGATGACATCTTGATCTGGGGCTCTTCTGTTGAGGAACACGACAAACGCCTTAAACGGTGTGCTAGACCGTGCCAGAGCCATCAATATGCAGCTGAATCCAACAAAATGTCGTTTCAGGGTCTCAGAGGTGCCATATGTAGGCCACCTTCTCACAAACAAAGGTGTCAAGCATGACCCAGAAAAAACCAAGGCCATTCACCAGATGCCTACCCCAGACAAACATGGTTTGCAAAGGTTTCTTGGCATGACCAATTATCTTTAAAAATTCATACATTTTTACAGTGAGATAACAGCTCCCCTCCGTCAGCTCCTGCGTCAAGATTCAGAAGGACATTGGACTGAACAACATGCTGCTGCTGTGGACACACTCAAGGGACATCTGACAAGTCCACCTGTCTTACAGTATTTTGATGTGCACAAGCCAGTGACATTGTCTGCTGATGCTTCCCAGCAATGTCTTGGTGCGGCCTGTCTTCAGGATGGCAGGCTTGTTGCATTCACATCAAGATCTCTCACTGACACTGAAGCACGTTATGCACAGATTGAGAAAGAACTCTTGGGACTAGTCTTTGCCTGTGTAAAGTTCCATGAATATATCTATGGTCGCCCAGTGACTGTGGAGACAGATCATCAGCCTCTTATAACAATCCTGAGAAAAACATCGACTTGGTGGACTCGTACTCTGGATGGTGGGAGTTTGATACCCTTCCAAATCTTTCCAGTAACACTGTGATCAGGCAATTGAAATGCCACTTTACTGTTCATGGGATTCCCCACCAGTTGATGACTGACAATGCAACATCATTTTCAAGGAGGGAATTCAAGAACTTTGCTCACCTGTGGGATTTTCAGCATGTCACGATCAGTCCCAACTATCCGAGATCCAATGGCTTGGCAGAGCGTGGTGTCAGATCTGCAAAACATCTCCTTGAAAAGTGTGCTCGTGATGGCTCTGATATTTATGCAGCCTTACTTAACCTGCGCAAACACCCCTAGGGATGGTCTGCCTTCTCCAGCGCAACATCTACTGTCTCGACGCACCAGGTCTCTGATCCCCATGGTACCATCCCAGCTCACACTGAGAGTTGAGCCTAATGTTCAGGCAGCTTTGTTTGCACTCAGACAAAAATGGAAGAGAAGCCATGACAAATCTACCAGATGCCTTTTGCCTTTGGAGCCTGGGCAGACGGTAAAGATGGAAACGACCTGTGGGTTTAACAAACTGGCCATGGTTTCTGGAAAGACTCGCCAACCCAACAACTGTATTGTCCAGTCTAATGGGAGGGCCTATGTGAGGAACTGTCGCCACCTTCTACAAGTTACTGAATCGTACTGTCCTACCATTACCATGTCTGTACCCATGATCTTTCCTGAACCCCAAGCAAATCCAAGTGCTGTAGTGCCACATGACACTTCAAAAAATGGATGTGATATGCCGTCACCACAAAACACTGACAGTTCCAAGCAAGAGGATCCAGACTCACAAGCTCCACTGTTTGTCACTCGATCAGGAAGAGTCTCCAAGCCTAATTTAAGGTTCAAAGGCTTTGTCACACACTGAGTGTTCATACAGCATGCCATGTTCATGATACATGGAGCACAAGTTACATGTTATTGATGTTTACTTTATGCTGCACCCTTTCCTTTCTTTTCTTTGGTTTATGTTCGGTTATCTGTTTAAAAAAAACAAAAGAAGAAGAAAGATGTAGAATATGTGTGTGTTGCATATACATGTTTATGGGAGCTGCATGTTTGGAGATGGACATGTGGGGACAGTGATGAGTAAAGGGAGAGGTTGGTTCAGTTTTCGGTGGTGGTTTCACATTAAAGAAGTTCATACAGGGTTACCACACGACTACTCTGTTTTGTGCACATCTACAGTTGTGATCTTGGTCATGCATTTTCAATTGGTAAGTAAGAGTTTCATGGAAAGCTGTTTTGGAGAGAAACACTGCAGAAACCAACTTTTATATATTGGCCAGGAAAAAAAATAGTAAGTCTGATTAGTTTGAGAGGCACACTTCTCTTTAATCATTCATGTTCGTAGCACAGGATGAGTTACATGCTGAAATCTATTACTTTAAAGGTTTGAACAAATAACTCGTCATAAGCACGAGCAAAAGTAACACTAGTAATATAGATCTAAGTATATCAACTGCATGTCTTTTGAAATGCAGCAGCAAGCACAGAGATTGACTTACCTGAACCTTCACTATAGGGAATTTGTATGGAGCGATACTGAAAATTTCTGCTTCATATATATCATCGTCAAACACAGGAGCTTCATTCACATTCTCTACTTGAACTCTGACCTGAGGATTAAGAGAGAAAGTCGAATGCTTTGTGTCAGCTGTCTTTTAAAGAAGAGGCACTTTGGCTTTGACATGCTTGAAGACTAGGCCAAAATTTACTCTATGTAAGTATCTGAAAGCAAACACTTCTTCACAAACTTGCGTGCAATTTCTTTTGAAATGTTTCATAATGCAAATGCAATGCAAGTGGGCCAATGTGTTGCTCTCTCAGTGTTGCATTAATGGAGGATACGTCATTACGTCATAAATAGAACGAGCTAGATAACAGTTTACTATCAGGGATTTGTCATGTCATGTCGGATACACTGGGTGACAGATGCAGCAGTGTAGACAGCTTCACTGATTATAATGGGTTCTAGTATTTGTTGCGTCGCACTGCACCGTTCGCCCAGTGTAGACACAGCCTAGTTCCAGATTAAAATGCATGTTTCAGCTGTGTTAATGAAAATGAAAGTAACTTGCATTGACATATCTTAAAATATGTCTTCCATTGTTTTGTCTCAAGAGGCACACCACTCTTTTATTTCATTTCATTATTTTTATTATTATTTAATAAAGCACATTTATAAAATCTACTTAAATGTCCTAGTTTTTAATAAAGCCAACCCCTGTCTTAATCTAAGTCCTGTGAAACCAGGCCCTTTAGTATGAAGGTGACACATCCAATTTAATGATTTGTTACCATTAAAATAACTATGCACAAAAGAACAATGTGTTTGCCAAGCACTGTTTTTTTCAGTACTTGTGTAGAGTTTGTTTCTGGCCTTAGTTTATAATAAGCATAGTACCGTTGTCTCTGCAGTGTTTGGAGGAGATCTGGAGTCTATGGCCTCTACTGTGACAAAGTACCTCTCCTCTTCCTCCTTGTCAAGTGGTCTGAGAGCTTTTATGGTTCCTTCCTCATCCACAGAGAAGACATCCTTATGTGACTTCATGTTGTAGCTGACTGTAACCAGTGGACTTCCTGTTAATGCCTTGACCTTGCCTACTATCGTGGCCTCAGGTTCGTTCTCCTTAATTATGAAGCTGTAGGAGGAGCTCTCAAAAGCCACACTCTCATTGAAAGTGTAAATTTCGAAGTAGATCAAGACGTCAGCTACAGAGAGAAAAATGATGTTAGTTTTGACATATTAGTTTATTTTTTCACAAGCACACCAAGGACACACAGTTGGGTCACATGCTGTACGTAACATAACATGCACAAAAAATTAAAACATCATGACTGATTATTACCAGAAAGCCATAATGTGAAATATAAGTATTCAAGTCTCGAAAAAAATGTTCACAAATATGTAAGCTGATTCATAATTCACAGTTAATGTATTTTAAAGTCTCAGAATAAATACATACAAATTAAAATACAAACAAATTTGATCCTCGCGTTGGCAGCGTTGGCAGCTGCGAACACACCGCACAGACTACAGCCGATGGCAAAATAACATGTGTTCTGCGTATGCGTGAGAGGAATTAACTGTCTATTTCAGCAGCTATCAAATATTCGTCATTCAAAAGGAGAAACCGAAAAACAAAGATATACAAGATAAACACAGATATACGAAATGTAAACAAAGAAGTGCTTTTGAATATCAGTAACGTTGATAACTTTAATTATTTTAAGTGGCTCATGTTGTTATGAAAACATTCACAAATTAGAATGATTGGGAAAGACGAGAAAGCCCGACGAGTGGAACACACCAAACAAACTAGCCCGACCGTTGCTCGCGTCAGGCCGATGGCCGACCTTCAGCTTGGTGTGTCCCGGCCTTTACAGTACTGTATACAGGTGGGAACACACTACTAAGGAAGATTGTGTTTTTAACTTGTGTTTTTATGAAGGCCAAACCTTCATCAGATTGTGCTGGTGTTCCCTGATCTGTCGCTATAGCAGTCAGGTTTAGCAGTGTGTCTTCTGTGACCTCGCTAAGGTCAGAGGTCAAAGTGATGTTTCCTGTTGCAGCATCCAGTGCGACCATAGAAGAGTCTTCAGAGAAACTACAGAAAGACAACATTCATGCATCTGTCTTAAAAAAAGATGTCATGTAGGTAAGTGTCTTCATGGTTTTGCCTTCATATTATTGATTCTAAAGCAACAGAAGATTAGTCTTGCGCTGTACCTGTAGCTAATGATTGCGTTGGATCCATCATCTTTATCTGTGGCAGAGACTGTCAGCAGCACCTCTCCAACCTTGGCGTCTTTAACCAGAATGCTTCTGCTGTAGGAGTCAGAGCTGAAGACTGGAGCGTTGTCATTAACATCTGTGATATTGACCCTCACCGTGGTGATGTTCTGCAGAAAATAAACACAAGCAACCCTTTTGTATTACAGACCAAAAACTCATATTTGTCTGTAATACAAACTCATACTAGTATCTAATTTTATGAGTGGAATTAACCGTCATTTACTTGGAAGTATTGAACTACTATACTTTTAATATGCTTAAAATCTAATATATAGTGCAGCTTCTTTTTATGTTTATGTGTCATTTAGAGATAGATAAATCTCAAATTCAATCTTTAGGACAAAATTGATATAGAGGAGTGCTCAAGGTTGTCAGTGCCTCAATCAAAAACTGGAAAATCTTTAAGTTGATATTCCGTGAAGCTATGGCCAATCAGGCAACTAGTTCTTTCTTGGAATAACTTGAACATTTATATGCTGGCAGATAGATAAAACCCTATACGACCTGATATGAGTAAAACAAGCCAATAAGATTTTGCAAGATCTTGCATTTTAAGAAATCTTTTATGGAACCCCGAACATGGCATGCAGGGGAAAAAATAAAGTTAGTGTGGCAATGAATTAAGAATTTGTCCCCTACTTTGTTCCCTTGTTTTAATTTAGTTAAATGTAGAAGACATTATTTCCATGAACAAAT
The DNA here is from genome assembly GCF_936440315.1 of Barbus barbus. NCBI lineage: Eukaryota > Metazoa > Chordata > Actinopteri > Cypriniformes > Cyprinidae > Barbus > Barbus barbus. The sequence goes on from NC_136735.1 coordinate 6,215,851, forward strand.
TCATGGCCATGATTTCTATTTTTTTTGCATGTCACCTGCATCAGGCAGTCTGTGGGAAAGCCATGGAGGAATGTTCCAATCAATACCATTGCAAATTGTTTAGAACTACACATATTTACATTATGCAATGATACAAAGAAATATAAATAATACTGTACATTTCTGTGTGGGATCGCATTATCCATGGCTACAATGACCACATCATACACGTCCTGTGTCTCCCGATCCAGCTCATTGATAGCTAGTAGAGTCCCATTCTACAAGAGAAGGAAATAAGCAAGTTTTTTTTTTTACAAATAATATCTGAACATTGACATTTCAATGTCATATTCATAAAAATATGATATAATGTAGATAGGCACTCAAAGCATCAGTGACAGCTCTAGTAAGTCCTCGCACCTCTCTGAAGATGAATAGTTCACTGTGTGAGGAAGTAGTGATGGTGACACGTCCGTTTTCTCCAATGTCAGCGTCTGTGGCTGATATTAAGCACACCTCTCCAGGTGATGAGGGAGTGTAAAATCCTTCTTGAATCTCAATGCGGTCTGGGAGAGGAAGGAATTGTGGGTTGTTGTCATTGACGTCCAGAACAGTGATGTTGACCTGAGCTGTGGAGCTTAAACCATCATCAGGCTGGTCTACAGCTATTACCTAAAGAAGACAACGCAAACATCCCATTTAAAATACATTTTTATCCTGAACGTGGTGTGAATAGTTTTGTGATAGTTTTGTACCTCTATGATGTAATTGTCTATAGTTTCTCTATCCAAGATGGCATTGCTTCTGAGTGATATTACTCCTTGACTGTTGATAACAAAAGTATCGCTGTGCATGATAAATTGACCTTTAGAGAACCCACCCTGATCGGAAAGAAACAAGTACATCAGAGTAAACTTGGAATGATGCTTTCATGTAGATTACAACAGAATTAAAGTTGAAGACTTGGGTAGTTAGAAGAGAGATCTAAGCCGTATGTCTTGTATTCTTGCATTTTTAAGCCATTGCTAACATGTTTTGAGCAGTTTGATGAGAATTAACAGTTAAGGTTTTCTAAACTGGTTCTGGATGGTAGCTAGGGTGCTGCTAGGGAGCTCTGGTTGATTTGATGATAGCTAAGTTGTTGCTAAATTTAGGATCAATGGAATGTCAAATATAACCTGACATTCGATAAGTTTTTAAAAGGTTCATCCATTGTGTTTCATACTTGTGTATTTTTTATTTTTCTTTGTTTATTTAATTTATTTTACAAGCAGACAGTGAGGTTTTCAGGAACAGTACCAGGTCTAGATCAGTGACTTTAGTCTGAAGCACAAACTGGTCCTGTGGTGAATTTTCCAGAATAGACACTGTGTACTCATCCTGGTCAAATTTCGGAGGGTTGTCATTCACATCCTCAATGGTGACAGACACTTCTGCATCAGCCGTTTTATTGGCATCATCCCACTGGGCTGCCTGTTGAAAAATGAATTCATGAATAAAAAATATAAAACAGACTACTGAAATCAGATAATAACATTGGGTCATCTTTTACCTGTATCTTAATCGTTATCTGGTCAGTTTCCTCTCTGTCTAGTGTTGCTGTCACAGAGATGACCCCAGTGTTTTGGTCGATTTCAAAGCTCCTTTCATATTCATTTGGAAGGACTGGAACAGAAATATGGATATATGCTTTGTTATTACCAGAATCACACACACAGCCATCTTCAGGAGCACAGAAACTTTTTGTCAGTGCTGCCCTGCAATGTTTATTAATAAATTAGCTTTGCTACTGAATCGATACATTATATTATATAGCAACAATCAGAGCTGGGTAATAACTGATTACATGTAGTCTGGATTACGTAATCAGATTCCAAAAATTAAGTACTTGTAATTAGATTAAATTAAAATATTCATAATCAGACTACAGTTACTTTTTATGAATTACATGATTACATATTATTTACACAATAGCAATAATTTATTCATAATTTATTGAGTCTCCCTAATTCCTCTTTTTTATCTTTTAAGTTTCCTGTTCTAAAATAAATGTGATAAAAAGTTGTAAGTAATCAAAAAGTAGTCTGATTAGATTACCTAAAATGTGTAATTAACTACAGTTACTTATTAACTACGTTACTACTACAGTTTTTGTCATGGAATTTGGAATCAATAATGTATTACAATTTGTAAGAAATCAAAACATGTGTTGACAAAAGACGACTGTGTCGTCGCATCTGTGCTAAATGGCTGCACTTGATCACATTGATTGGAATGTTGTTCCAGGAACAACAAGATGACTTTTCGCACTTGAAATAAGGTGAACGTGATTTCACCAAGTAGAACATGTTCCTGGATCAGCATCCTCATTGATCCTGGAACAACATTCCAATCAACCAATCAGAATTGAGGGATAGGTTTACAGTAAATAACCAACTGAGGAAGTTCAACCTTCCACAGGAGCTTTTGAAACAGTTCTAATCCAGCTACCAAAGCTGATCTCAAAAGACTACAGAGGGTAGACTACACAGACTGTTACATTATACCCTGGACTACATTTCCCATCATCCACTGCACTGATTACACACACACAGCTGAATCCCATCAAACACGCTTTATAAGCCTTGCACTTCCTCTTTCAAACCGCCGAGTATTGTTTTGCGCAGTGGTTTTCAAACCTGTCCGGGAAGCACCCCTGCCCTGCACATTTTGTATGTCTCCCTTGTCAGACACGCCTGATTCAACTCATCAGCTTGTCAACAGGTTTGGAAACCACTGATTTAGCATATCACTCTTCTAGCGATAGCTACACTACGGAGCCATTCCAAGTTTCTAGTTCCAGTTCTAGTCTAAATCTAGTCATTTTGTGTTGCCTTGTTGTCTGTTTCCTGATCTTCTGTCTATGTATCTTGGAGTAACCCTTTGCCTGCTGTTTCGGACTCTGTTTGCTCCTCGCCTGGACTATTGCTCGTGTTATTGGATTACCCCTCATGTCAAGTCCTCTGGATATTGTTAGTCGATTTTAGACCTTAGATTTTAGTACCTGTTTGGCATTATCTGAACCTTGTTTGTTTCATGACCACGTCTCTGAATAAAAATTTAGGAGATTTCAGGATTCCCCCATTCATTTAGGACTTGGTATTGGATGAGCTGCCTGGAGGCATTTCAAATATGGCCACCGAGTGAACAGACTTTCCTTGAAAAGGACTTTGTCAGAACTCGCTGTTCTAGTCCCCTGACTGCATGAACCAAACCATAGTGTCCATACTGTGATGGCTCAGGAAAAATACCTGCACCGTTACACCCCTAGAGTGTTGTAAATCTTCTGTTAACAGTACCTGTTGTTATGCTGTAAATTACAGGCTTGCCTGTGTCACCATCTTGAGCTTTTATGGCCTCAGGTGTGACGTTTGAGAATTGTCCTACCTATGCCATGCACAGACAGAAAACACATGAAGGGTTTTATTTGTGTGTTCAGACATGCGTTTTAAGAACTTCTCCTCTGACATCATTTACCTGATTTTCCTCAATGGATCCCTTGTAGATACTGTGATCAAAATAAAGGTTTAGGTTGTCAGAATCTTCAACCGTTATTCTAACTGTTGTTGTGTCACTGAGTCCTTCTATATCCTGCAAAGAAACATGTTGTATTACTCTCTTCCCTAAAATGATAGTTCATCCAAAAACTAACATTTCAGTTCATGGAAAAAAAGCAGTTTGGACATTCTGATAAGCATCTTTTGTTCCACAGAAAAAGTAAGTCAATGTCAGGGTAAGTAAATGATGATAGAATTTTCACTCTTGAGCAATACTTAGTAAAATCAAGTTTGGTGGGATGTGAGAGTTTGTCTTTACTTCAGCTTTCACAGTGAAGATGTACTGTTGAACATTGTTGTAGTTCAGACGTTTAGTCAACCTGATGTTGCCGTCCTGTCTCACTTCAAAGTCATCTGGTACTGGAGGCTGTCAGGGCATGTGATTTAAAAGAGAACATCTGTAAAATCTATAACACAAATTGATCTCACACATTATTACACTCATATTTACATATTAAGTTTTCTTCCCTAAAAAAGAACTGAATGCATTAATGAACTAAATATGTGTTAGACTATATATGTGTACGATGGTGCAGACTACATATTGATTTTGTGTTTCCACTTTTATTTGCAACAGCCATAACAGATTTAGTTTAATTGTGCAGGTTCAGACCCGAGTTCAGGGGAAGATATGATTCAGTGAGAGCGTGCTCCAAATGCATTTGGCCAGTCCCCCGAAAAGAGAGAAATGACTCAATAGAATGGTTAAATCACGAATGATTGGCATCGCTGGCTCTTTTTGTGAAGCCAGTTGTGTTATTCAGTTCCAGACTCACCAGTATAGAATATGTAACATTATTGTTTTCTGGAGAGACATCTGCATCGTCAGCCCTCACCCTGAGCACATCTGTACCCACAGCTGTCGTCTGGAGCAAAAGACAGGGTTTACTAAGAGATGTGAGATCCCTCAGTGACCAAACACATTACAGCTGTATAAAGACACACACCTCTGACACTGTGGCGCTGTATGTTTTGCTCTGGAAGATTGGAGGGTTGTCATTGATGTCCAATACGTATACTGTCCGGTTGTTTTTCACCTGAAATAAACAATGAAGACCTTAAAATGAAGATACATTTTTACTTAATGCTTAACGTCTTTCTGAATGATTTGATAATGTTATTGTATGAATAAACCTACCCCCGTGTTTGAGCAGGTGACCGAATAAAACAAAATCCCTGTAGTCTAGAAGAAATAAAACACACAAAGAGCCATATAAGTTGTTCGTTTTCTATTTATATACTTTATCCAACAGATATAACAGAGAAACAAACCTCCTTTAGTTCATCAGCATCCAGTGGTTTTTTTGGTCTGTACAGTAGCGTTTGAATCTCCATCAGAGTGAATCAGCTCCACAAATTCAACACCAGGAAAGAGATGCCACTCCAACACCAGACGATCATCAGGTCTGATATTAGTGAGATTCTCTAAATCACCTATAGGGCAGAATAAATACACCTTTAAATACATATTCTAACACAAGGTCAAATAACACATATTCATATCAATACTAAACTATGCCATATTGTTCTTACATTACCGCTCTTGTAATATTCACAAGCAAAAGCATTTTAAATGACCACAGAGGGACTATATAAATCACATTGTTTGTAATATAATTATAAAAATTACAAAATTTTGTTCTTGAAACAATGTTTATATGTGAAAAGAAACATGTAGTATTGTGGACTAGAAGTATTCAGTTTGTAAAGTCATGTGGGCATATCTCACCTTCATATCCCTCCAGGACGCTCCCTACATTGATATTAGTTCCAGTTGCACAGTTTATCTCCGTAGAAGCTAAAACAGTAACAGTAAGGAACTGGTTTAAAAATGTAACAAATGACTAAAAGCCTGAAAAAATGCACTACAGTCACAATATATTGAAAAACACAATACAATTGATCAATTTAAACATGGGCATATACCATTTTAAAATTGGCCATCAAATTTTTATTGATATGCTGGTGACATGGTTCAGCTGTCATTCTAATTTCTCACTGGATAACAAAAATTATTCCCAAAATCACTTCAAATCATTACTATTAAATTAATATTATTAAGTGAATTTACTTCATATGACAAGCATTTTACTTCCAGTCTTCTGGAAGGCTTTTAAAACATATGAATTTACAGAACGAGACAGATTTTATTGCAGAGTAAGTTAGCCCTCAAATCCAAATGTTTGAGGCTTGTACTTTTTAGTACTTTTATTTACAATTAATACATTTGATTATATAAGAATTGGACTTACCAGTCACGCTCTGGACATGTAGACAGGCCAAAATAAATAAAATAGAAAATAAATCCGTCTTTTCCATAATTGGCTTTCAGTTCAGCTTGTATTATGAAGCTGGCTATTCCTTGTGAAACATCTCTTTCTGAGCTGTTCTTTATTGTATGTCATAAACAGTTCTCTGCTGTAAGCAGGTATCAAAGGTGATTCATAGAAACTGATAATGCAGGACTGATGTGGGAGGGATTTTCTAGAAAGAAGTTGATGCTGCAAGTTTATTTGAGGATAACTTTGAACCTTTGATATCAATCTTTACTTGATATCGTTCTAGCATTTCTTCTCATGGAATGGTTTCAGGCACTTAGGTCTATTGTTGTTTATTATTATACAGTCCTCCTGAATACTTAATTCTGACTGGACAGTTGCAACATTTTAATGTCAAATGACCAATGAACTGCATCAATGCCTGTTGTCCAGCAACCGATTTCACCATTCTGACCATTCTGTCAGGGTTTATTTTGCAATAATGAACAGTACATTATTCCTTCTTTAATAATAACCACTGATCCACTGCCATAAGTCAAAAGACTGCACTTATGCTGCACTTTGGTCTGTAACTGAACAGGCAGTAAAGATACATGACAGCAATGAATAATTCACACCCTGTAACTCCAAATCTACCTGCCTTATTCTATGTTGCTACTGCCAACACAATCAAAGACTTCCTTATCACTGCTTAATAGTCACACAAAATAAACACCTTATATAAAGGTTTGAAAGATTATTATATCTCATGCTGATGATTTTATGTAATTAAAGATTTGAATGTTTGTGATTTAGTAAGATTTTTTCTTTCTCTTTTTTTGGATGACAGATGATAAAAAAAAACTCATCGTTTGGGTGTCTCTTAACTCTTTCCCACCATTGATGATCTATGTTTTCACTGTTATACAGTAGGGGGCACCATTACGCATCTTCAGAAATAGCACAGAATCTCCAGACCCAAAAAATAAGAGAAGAAGAAGCAAAAACAAGGGATAAAACCATTGCTTATGCACATGTAAGCTAAGCTGATCATTAAACACTCAACAGCATTATGTTTTGGTCATCAATTTGGATCCATTGGGAAAAAAAGTGATTTTTTAAAAACTTGTTTTTTTTTTTTTTAAATGAGACTTACCTACATTGAAATGTTGAAAAAAAAAGAATGCATGAAGCTAGAATAAAGGACGATTCTAGAAGACCTTGATTATAGCTGGTTCAGGTGTTTAATTAGAGCTAGACTCTGCTGGATAATAGCGTTACAGGAACATGACTGGACACCCCTGCAAAAGTTTATGCATGGCTGAATAGCAGACTCCAATTAACAACATACCTAATTTCTGTGATAGTTCTTCTTCCATCACTCCAGAAACTCCATCTCTATTGGTATTGCTGGCTATTAATTACCTTAATTAGAATTCATTATTAATTAATTACTGCTACTGCTGGTATGTGAGGGTTATTTTCTCTCACGTAAGCACAGAGTGTACATGCTTGTCTGTCCAGTGTATTATTGTGCAACTTTTTTTGCCCCGATGCAGGCAACATGAGGCGATGCAAGGTAGCTTTTCTCAGCGCTAGTTCTTTGGCATCAGTTTGGATTTCTTTCCCTAGTAGAATCTGTCCTTTGTTTTCTGATGGAAGGAATGATGGAACATCATTGTGTGGAAAAGAATACATGAACATTTCCGTTTGTCTTCTAGTGAAAACAGAAGCACACAGGCTTGGCCATGATGGTAAGTAAAATAATTTTACATTTATTTTTGGACTAATTATTCTTTAAACATATTTATGTTGGTTAACGCTTCACTTCACAAATGGAAGAACTCTATATTTGCAATTTGCTGTGTTCCTGCTCTATTTTAAATCAAAATGGCATTCATTCTCCCTTCATGCTCGTTTGAGGATTGTTTTATTACAGTTACAGTATGTTGCACTTTTCTCTTTTCTTTATCTGTTCCTGCTCACCTGTACTGTAGTAGTGGTGAGCAGTCCTTGTTTATCAGTGGCTTTAACCTGAAAGGTGAACAGACCGTCATCAACACTAGATGCGTCCAGTACATAGATCTGACCAGTGCTTTCCTCCACATCCAGCAGAGATGTGGGGCCTCTGGGGCCCTCTGTATCGCCGGCGATACCAGCTCGGTTTTTTTAAGATCAGTGCAAAAGACACTAAAAATACTCTGTTGATTTTGGTCACACAGATAAGTGTTATACATCAATCGAAACTGTTAAGTGTCAATTTTTTTGTGTGTACACTCACGATTACAACAAAACTTTGTGGTTTTGGGGAAAAAAGGAAAACCAACAGGGTGCGCTCTCTGTCTTCTCCGTCTCCGCGATCTGTTTTTAGTAACGCGTCACTAAAATGAAGTGTAACTCAGCAAATACTCAACACAGAAACATGGGAGTTATCTCTATAGAAAGCCTGAAGTGTCTACTTTCAAATGAAGTCTGTAGTCATATCGGAAAATATTCTGTGATAAAGTAATCCGTATGAAACCGACACGATGTTCAGTCTGTCCAGTCTAACTCATTATTTCTAATGAGATCCCGGCCCCTCGTGTTCACATGTAAATAACCACGTGATCCGCGCGCGTGGAGACGCCCAACATAAACAAAGAGAGAAGAGATCACTCATCGCTGCTACTGTTCGTTTCTGGAAGAAGACGCGTTGGATTTCCCTCAAAATATGAGCAAGACTTCATCCAGAAGAGGAGATCGATCTGATTTTCACATAATTGTGAAGTAAATATTCTAGCCTACAAGACTGATTACTCAAAAGTATTATTCAGGACTATTTAGTGTGGGTTGTATGGCCTTATTTCAGCTACATTTGTTTCCCAAAACTTAATAACCACGCATATTTAGTTTTTCTAAAAAATGCAAACATGTACATCCATATTGATCACATATTATTGTAGCACAGTTTGTGCTGAATACAAAAACAAAATACATGTTGGTCAATAGTATGTTATAAGTAGCTGAAATAAGCACAAATATCATGTCAAAACATCTCAAGGGCCCCACAATCACCTCAGACCCCAGAGGGGATGGTTGAATGAAAAACTTCAATGATCAATCAATGATCTGTTCATTTGAATGATTTTATCCTGTTAGAGATCCAGCGTCCCGCCGGCGGCACACGGCCCCCCCCGGGGGTAAACTTTCTCAGACACAAAAACCCCCCCCAAAAAAAGCTGAACATGTCATATATCTATGAAAAGCTGAGATTCTTCTGATTCGAACGATGTAAGGCATTTTAAGATACAATCAACACAGCAGGTACAATCAGTGTCTTTGTCAGACCACCAGCACCCAAATAAAAAATCAACAAAACTCATGAACTCACCTATGAAGCCTCCTGAAAGCTCACTGATCCATGATATTCCAACAAAAACGGTGCTGTTACACTGTAAAGAGTCCAGACTATCCAATTCAGTGCAATATTTAGTCCATAGCACATGTATATCTTGATAAACATCCACGGAATGTAGTACTAGCATTTCCCATTAGCCGACGGAGCAATGTAATCTTCTGTGTTTTCTGCAATGCAGCGTCTATTCTCATGCACAAACAGAGGATTTTTTTATGTCAAAATGGCCGCTGAGAGCTGACCTTTTGATTGACATCTCATTTGAACCAATAGGTTCATCTTAGAGGGGTCAACAAGCCTCTACAGCCAAAGAGCGTCCAGCATGGGAGATGGGTCAACCCCTATTTGATGGACAGTAGATCGGTCCAGTGGCATTATAGTTTGGAAATGACTGTCGTTTCTGATAGCCAATGAGCTTCTGAACCGACTGATATGATGTTTTAGGGGGTCGGTTCATGTTTCATTGGTCTAAACACCGTGCGCACTTCTTGTGCGCATGTTGGCGAAGCGCGTTCGTGTGTGTGCGCTCAATGGAGAAAGACGCGCTCGGCGGTGTGCGAAAGGTTTGGAGAGCGTTGAAGCGTTGAAAGTGTTTGAATGGTGAAAAATGGCGAAGAGATTGATGAAAACAAACTTTTCCCTTGAAGAGGTTATAATGCAAGAGCTCAGTGATGAGTTGGAGGATGATATTAGAGAGTTTCTTCAGTTGACTCCATAGCTGAGGAGATGGGGAGACGCAACTTTGCACAAGTGAGTTTTTTATTGTATTTTATAACATTTTTACTGTACTTTTACTCATATGCAGTACCTCACGTACTGAGGTATGTGTTTTGAGGTGTTCCTGCTAACTTTTGTCGGGTGTGTATGTATGTGTATATTTATATTTGTGTGTGTGTACGTACATATGTATGTATATACACACACACACACACACACACATATATATATATTTGTATGTGTATATTTGTGTGTGTGTACGTACATATGTATGTATATACACACACACACACACACACACACACACATATATATATATTTGTATGTGTATATTTGTATGTGTATATTTATATTTGTGTGTGTGTACGTACATATGTATGTATACACACACACACACACACACACACACATATATATATTTGTATGTGTATATTTATATTTGTGTGTGTGTACGTACATATGTATGTATATATACACACACACACACACATACACACATACATATATATATTTGTATATGTATATATATATATATATGTGTGTGTGTGTGTGTGTGTGTGTGTGTGTGTATATACAAACACACATACATATGTACATATTACACTCACAAAATATAAATAGTGTTTGTGTGTGTACTCATGCATCTGTCTGGTTGTGTGTGTGCATGTGTTTATATACATTTGAGCATGTAAAAATAATAGTTGAATACAGAAAAGATGTAAATGTTTTATAAAATATTTATTTTGTTGTGCTTTGTATCACAGACAATCAGATGACGACTGGGAGCCAGTCACATACTGCCACAAGCCACATACTGAGGGACATAAGAGGAGCCATTTCACACTTCTGCCAGAACGGGGGAAGGGATAGTCAGAGGAAGAGAGAATCAGAGGAAGGGTGACAGAGAGATTGTTGTTGGCTCAGAGGGGGGTAGGGATCCCCCTCTGAGCCAGCAACAGTAAAGCAGATGTCAGCAAGCACATCTGAAGAGAGATGGAATGGTGTTGATGTTCCAGATAAAAAAAATGAGTAACATTTTTAAATAGTTATACAGTGTGAGATATATACAGTGTGAGATATATATATATATATATATATATATATATATATATATATATATATATATATATATATATATATATATATATATATTAGTGTTTTAATTAAAAAAAAATTATACCATAGCACTTGTTTTGTTTCTTTATTTTCACATTTAGTTTCAAGAATTGAAAAACACTATAATGTGTTTGTTTCAGTTATGTGTCAACAATTATTGGCAGTGAATCTGGATAAGGAATAGAATAGCTCTAAGTGTAACCTTTCATTTGACACCAAAATTATAACTGTATGTTGCAGCATTCAAGAATTACAGCATTTTATGTGTCAATGGTTACAGAGGGCCATTTGGAGTCTCCAGGTGTCCTTTTTTGGGAAGCGCCTAGACATAAACTTAGAAAATTAGTGTTTTACACATGTTTATCTAAGGTATTGTTATCAAGTTTATCAAATTTAGCTTGGTAAGGCTTCATTCTGTGATCCCATTGTATTTTCCAGCTCATACCTCCCAGCTATAGTCATCTGCAGGCTTCTATTTACAAAAAAAGTGTTGGCGGAATTTTTTTTTTCTCTTTTTCAGTGTTTTCAAAGTTCTATTACTCAATATCAGTAAGACTTACAGTGATTCTGACTGTTGAGGTACAAACCTCAGAGTGTCACCTTTCAAAAGAGACCAACACCATGCACATACTCCAAATGGTTCAAGAACAGAATGCAATTTACTTTGGGTATGCCTTTTTTAGGCGTTTTAAGCAAATTTTACAGGATCTGGAAAGGGTTATTGTCAAATATGTTCACGTTACATATTAATACAATGTACTAGTATTTATTTGAATACTAATACTAGCATTTGTGTCTGCTTTAAAGCAGGCAGAATGCTAGATCTAACGATCTATCGCCAAATTAATGAAAATAGCCTAATTGTCATGCTTACTCTTTCAGTCAACAAACTTTGCACCTGGTGGTTCTCTGCCTCCATGATGTGTATTAAAATCATGTAATGCAATCACGTAATTCAAAGCACTCTTTCAGCTAGCCTACATGGCTTAACAATAGGTGTCCATGGATATAAAGCTTGTGTAGCTTCTGGCTGTAGGTTCTCTGAGGATGCTGAGATATTTTCTAACACCTTCAGGATTCACACAAAAAAAAAAACCACACAGTGCTCACACGTATGAACCATTCATTGTGAAAGAACGGTTTAAATGAATGTTTATTTAAAATAATTGGTTCAAAAAACAATGTTTTGTTTTGTTTAACACTTGGAAATATAGTATACAAATCACTCCTCCAAACAGCCCATGCCAAGCAGTGGTATTATTTCTTTGGGATCATCCTCTTCAGTTTGAACGTAGGCTTTTTTGGAATGACCACAGCATTGTGACTTGCACTTTCTCTCACTCTGATCTGCAGGCAAGCACAAAAAATATTGTTTGATCATTGAATGCAATGCATTGATGGATCGGTTTTACGGCTTTCAATCAAAATGGCATTGAAACAACTCTGCTAACCAGTACTGTTGTAGTTGTGAACAGTCCGTGTTCATCAGTGGCTTTAACCTGTAAGGTGAACAGACTGTCTCCAAAACCGGATACATCTAGTACGTAGAGCTGAGCAGTGTTTGCCTCTACATCTAGCAGTGGACAGTGCTCCACTAGGGAATACTGCAATTTTGAGCTGTCGCCCATATCAGGGTCTGATGCCTGAAGGAAGCGCAACATTTCAACCAATTACAAACAAACATGTTACTATATGTTATTAATGTTCTAGTCACAGCCCTAAAATATACAGTTCTGAGTACAACTCAGAGTTTGGTCATGTATTTTAATTTAGTTTAATAATCATTTTCAATTATCACTTACCTGAACCTTCACTATAGGGAATTTGTATGGAGAGTTACTGGGGATTTGAGCATCACATATTTCAGCATCAAACACAGGAGCCTCATTCACGTTCTCAACCTGACCACTGACCTGAAAATTAAGAGAGAGAAGTCAATGCTAATATTTATATTTGTCAGTATGTGGCTTTGGCATGTACAAGAGCAAGGCCAGAAACATATTTTCTTGTGAAGGTCTTTTAGGATGCAAATAGAACTCAAGTACTTGTTGCATTCACTTTGTTGCCTCATGTATAACAGGACAATGTGTTCTTCGGATATTAATGTTTGCATACTATGTTTCTGTCCTTAGTTTGTATTGAGAATAGTACCGTTGTCTCTGCAGTGTTTGGAGGAGATCTGGAGTCTATGGCCTCTACTGTGAGAAAGTACCACTCCTCTCCCTCCTTGTCCAGTGGTCTGAGAGCTTTTATGGTTCCTTGCTCATCCACAGAGAAGACATCCTTATGTGACTTCATGTTATAGCTGACTGTAACCAGTGGACTTCCTGTTAATGCCTTGACCTTGCCTACTATCGTGGCCTCAGGTTCATTCTCCTTGATTGAAAAGTTGTAGGAGGAGCTCTCAAAAGCCAAACTGTCAGTTTTGAAATAAATCAAGACTTTGGCTATAGAGAGAAGACAGGATGTAATTTATGAATGCTGAAAAGCAGTAACAGCTGTATTAACACTTGGCGCACACAGACATGTTTCTGCCTTATCATATTTATATAAGTGGGAACATGCTGCACCCAAACCTTCATCAGATTGTGCTGGTGTTCCCTGATCTGTCGCTATAGCAGTCAGAGTTAACAGTGTATCTTCTATGACCTCACTAAGGTCAGAGGTCAAAGTGATGTCTCCTGTTTCAGCATCCAGTGCGACCATAGAAGATTCTTCAGAGAAACTACAGAAACACAACATTCATGCATCCATCTTAAAATAGGTGTCATGTAGGTAAGTGTGTTTTTATATTATTAATCCTGAAGAGTTTAACTTTTCTAAATGGAAGCTTTATGAAATTCTTGCGCTGTACCTGTAGCTAATGATTGAGTTGGATCCATCATCTTTATCTGTGGCAGAGACTGTCAGCAGCACCTCTCCAACCTTGGCGTCTTTAACCAGAATGCTTCTGCTGTAGGAGTCAGAGATGAAGACTGGAGCGTTGTCATTAATATCTGTGATACTGACCCTCACTGTGGTGATGTTCTGCAGAAAACAAACACAAGCAATCCTTGTGTTGTCTAATAAAGTTGTCTAATTTGCTTGCTACCAAGTGCTTCAAACTAAGCGTGGAAAATCTTTCAAATTTTCTAATACATGAAGCCCTGGCAAATCAAACAACTAGTTCTTTCTTAGAATCACTTGTACAAACATAGATTTGTATGCTGCCAGACAGATAAGCCTTTTACTCCTGCCAATAAGATGCTTGCATTCTGAATTTGTTTTGCATTTTTCATATGCAACAGCCAATCTGTGAACAGTCTGTGGGAACGCCGTCTGTTGTGGAGACTAAGATTGTTCCAGTCAATTCAATTACAAAACTGTATTAAAGTCGCACCATCCAATACTGTAAATAAGTGGAAATGAATACATTTCTTGGTGGGATTGCATGATCCATTGCAACAATGACCACATCATACACGTCCTGTGTCTCCCGATCCAGCTCCACGATAGCTAGTAGAGTCCCATCCTACAAGAGAAGGAAATATTTTTGTACAAGCTGAGTAAGATCTGGACACTGACATTACAATTGATATAACGTAGATAGGCACTCAAAGCATCAGTGACAGCTCTAGTAAGTCCTCGCACCTCTCTGAAGCTGAATAGTTCACTGTTTGAGTAAGTAGTGATGGCGACACGTCCGTTTTCTTTAATGTCAGAGTCTGTGGCTGATATTAAGCACACCTCTCCAGGTGATGAGGGAGTGTAAACACCTTCCTGAATCTCAATGCGGTCTGGGAGAGGAAGGAATTGTGGGTTGTTGTCATTGACGTCCAGAACAGTGATGTTGACCTGAGCTGTGGAGCTTAAACCATCATCAGGCTGGTCTACAGCTATTACCTAAAGAAGACAACGCAAGACATCCAGAAAATGTAGTGAATAGTTCAAGAGGTGAATATGATGTGTGCAATTGCATTGTACCTGTATAATGTAATTGTCTATAATTTCTCTATCTAAGGTGGCATCGCTCCTGAGTGATATTACTCCTTGACTGTTGATAACGAAGGTATCACTGTCCATGATATAGTGACCTTTAGAGAACCCACCCTGATCGGAAAGAAAAGAAGAAGAGGTAAGTGCATCCAAACAACAATTCTGGCTTGGCAAATGCTTACTTGGTTTGACATTTGAGGATTATTTACAGTTTAGGTCTTTTGTAGTTTGAATTCTTATAACGTAGACATTTCATGTCAGTTTTGAGGAGATTCGTCCTTTTAGTGTTTGTGGGTGTGCATTTTTAGGTCACACTTTAGTTTGGGGACCAATTCTCACTATTAACTATTAACTATGACTTCTGCCTCAATAAACTGCTAATTTGCTGTTTATTAATAGTTATTTTAGATAAGGGGAGATTAAGGGATCTTTGTCGTGCAGAACAAGGCATTAATATGTGCTTTTATAAGTACTAATAAACAGCCGATATGCTAGTAATATGCATGCCAATAAGAATTAGTCCTTAAAAATAAAGTGTTACTTTTTTATTATTTATTTGTACAAAGAGACAGAGATGTTTTTAGGAACAGTACCAGGTCTAGATCAGTGATTTTAATCTGAAGCACAAACTGGTCCGGTAGTAAATTTTCCAGAATAGACACTCTGTACTCATCCTGGTCATTTTGGAGGGTTGTCATCCACGTCCTCAATGGTGACAGATACCACAGCGTTTGCCGTCTTACTGGCATCATCCTGCTGAGCTGCCTGTTTTTACATGGAAACACTGATTAGAAAACACAAAGAATCAAAATCTGTTCTAATTCATCCCATAAGCCTAATGGTTTTCATGAATGTCTTGAGAAATGTCTTACTAAATGTAAACTGTTATCTGGTCAGCTTCCTCTCTGTCTAGTGCCGTTATCACAGAGATGACCCCAGTCCTTTCATCAATATTAAAGTTGCTCTGATATTCATTTGGAAGGACTGAAACGGAAATATGGATATATGGGCATTGTAATTATCAGAGGTCCGTGTAACGGTTTGCAGTTCTTTGTTCAATTTGCAGCATCAAAATTAACCAGATAAAATTTGGCTTCAAACTTTCATTTTTCGTTTTTTTCAAATACCTCACAAACGAATAATTGTCTCTCTGTTTCATTTTCCAGTCTACAAGTTTAGGTTGTGGCATCCGATTTTTGAACAAACATAACACATGACTTGTTATTCTGATTTTCCATTTTTTGTGTTTTGCGCTCGCGGTTGGTCCGTACCATTACTGCCGGGGGACGGAATGGGGATTACTTTAAGCCTGCAGCAGAGTAGCGGACCCAGAGCGCTGCCGCTTTATGTATAGGGTGCGATTTGCCGGGGGGGACCTTTAATGCTTTAATGTCCCGTTTGAATCAAACGATTCAGGATACGTGCTTTAATGACCCGTTTAAATCAAATGATTCGACCTGCTTTAATGACCCGTTTAAATCAAATGATTCGACCTGCTTTAATGTCCCGTTTAAATCAAATGATTCGACCTGCTTTAATGTCCCGTTTAAATCAAATGATTCGACCTGCTTTAATGTCCCGTTTAAATCAAATGATTCGACCTGCTTTAATGTCCCGTTTAAATCAAATTGTTCGCAATACGCACTTTAAAATCCCGTTTTGAATCAAATAATTCGCAATACGGGCTTTAAAGTCCCGTTTAAACAACTGATTCGCGATCCGATTGAAGCGCTTCGAAACAGTGGTCTCATTCGGAGTTTCAAAAAGCTCCCTTGATACTTTGTTGTTTGCTCGCTTTATCAATTTATTCGTTGTTTGAAATAATCATTACAATTAATAGGCCTAACTTACAATATTTTTATTAAATTGTGATCATGTTAGACAGTTTCAGTCGTTTTAAAAACATTTCATGACGTAACACTCATACTTGCCTAAAAAGACTGGTATCTAATGTGCGTTGTTAAACGATTACCCGTACCCATACTCGGAATTCGTGCTCTGCATTTAACCCATCCAACGTGCACACACACACCATGAACACACACACACAGCAGTGAACACACACACACACACACACACACACACACACACCGTGAACACACACCCGGAGCAGTGGGCATTTATGCTGCGGCGCCCGGGGAGCAGTTGGGGGTTCGGTGCCTTGCTCAAGGGCACCTCAGTCGTGGTATTGAGGGTGGAGAGAGCGCTGGACATTCACTCCCCCCACCTACAATCCCTGCCGGCCCGAGACTCGAACCCACAACCTTTGGAGTACAAGTCCGACTCTAACCATTAGGCCACGACTTCCCCACATTAGGTAAGGGGACAGAATATACAGCCATGAAGAACAACAGGAATATGCGTATATTCCAAATTTAAGAAATGCCGTCTAATCCAGGCCACAGACGTTCAGAGTTTAGTTACATTCCTGCTCCAACACACTGTAGTTTTCAAATAATATTCTGATTCCTAGCTAAATCAGGTGATATTTAAAAGTGTTCTTTGTTTCTGTGCTGCATCTTTAGAGCAAGCTAAGCCCTTTTAGTCCATCCATCCACCAAATCTCATGCCTTCACATGCCTTATAAATGACAGCTGTGCTCACATTTGTTCCCCTTTTATTTGTTAAACCATTAGAGGACTGTGATCTCTACTTCTTATCCAATATTTTGTGTGTGTAATTACCAATGCAAGTGCCTTATGTTCTATAAATGCACTTCTAATTTTTATGTATGCTCATGTTAGATACATTTTAATTTATATTTGAAGATCTAGCTGAGCACTGTCTCTGTTCTTTTCAGGTGTGTTTAACTAGGGTTTAAGATAAACACTGTGACCAAGAATAAATATAGATTAACATAGATTAAACAAAGCATGACATAGTAGTGATATGTTCTGCTTCAGCGTCATAATTAACAACAATCCTTGGAAATCACTCAGAAAAGATCTGATTAAAGAAATAGGTATGCCTTTAAAGGACAGCCAGATTCTACTGGGTACCAGCACATGAAGGGATTTCTAGAAAAGAAGCTGCAGATGAGTTAGCAAAAGGTTTAAAACAGAGGTGCTCTAGCTCCAACCAGCACCAATATAGTTTCTAGTAATCCCTTATCTGCTTATCTGGTGTGTTTAATACCAGAACGATATATGAAAGAAAAGGGATAATGAGAGAGAAAAAAAAGTTAATATTGCACAAGCAGTCCAGTAGATCAGAAAAAAGATCTGAAGAAATGTCAGGAGAGGCATTTGCACTTGGAACAGTAGGTGGCGGTGCGCGCTCTTGACAGAAGAAGCTACGGAATCTGCGTCATTGTCAACGACTGGGCGTGGACACACATCATACAAGAAGGCCAATAGGATGGATGAGTTGTATCAACTGCAGTTCCTCTACTAACCTGTGGATTATACTTTCGTAATCATCAAGCGCACTCCACTCACACATCGTACAGAAAATCTGTAAAGTCGCAGTTAACAGTCACAGTAGCCAATAACTTATTGCAATTTATTAAAGCGGCAGCGCTCTGGGTCTGCTGCAGGCTTAAAGTAATCCCCCATTCCGTCCCCCGGCAGTAATGGTACGGACCAACCGCGAGCGCAAAACACAAAAAATGGAAAATCAGAATAACAAGTCATGTGTTATGTTTGTTCAAAAATCTTATTCGGATGCCACAACCTAAACTTGTAGACTGGAAAATGAAACGGAGAGACAATTATTCGTTTGTGAGGTATTTGAAAAAAACGAAAAATGAAAGTTTGAAGCCAAATTTTATCTGGTTAATTTTGATGCTGCAAATTGAACAAAGAACTGCAAACCGTTACACGGACCATCAGAAACGGTATTTTTACATTTCATTATTTAGATCAGTCTAAGAAACATTATTATTTATTGTTTAGATTAGGATGCGTGTCATGTAGTGTGTTGTAAATCTTCTGTTAACAGTACCTGTTGTTATGCTGTAAACGACAGGCTCGTTGATGCCCGTGTCGCCATCTTCAGCTTTTATGGCCACGGGAGTGACGCCTGATAATTGTCCTACCTGGGCATGGCCAGGAAAGAGGGTTTTATTTGTGTGGTCAGACATGTTTTAAGCATTGATCTTATCCTCTGATGTCATTTACCTGATTTTCCTCAATGGATGCTTCATAGAGACTGTGATCAAAATAAGGGTTCAGGTTGTCAAAATCTTCTACCGTTATTGTAACTGTTGTTGTGTCACTGGATCCTCCTATATCCTGCAAGAAAACGAACTCACTTAAAAATAACCCCACTAGTAACCCAACTATTGAAATAAGTAATGTATTGATCAAAATGTTATGGATGTATGACTGTAGAGTGTGAGAAAACTTGTCTTTACTTTAGCTTCCACAGTGAAGATGTACTGTTGAACATTGTTGTAGTTCAGACGTTGTTTCAACCTGATGTTGCCGTCCTGTCTCACTTCAAAGCCATCTGTTACTGGAGGCTGCATAGAGTGGAAGTGATCAATTGAAATGAGGATGAGCTTACATAGCCGTTGCACAATGCATATATTGTATATATCAAATTCATGAGAACTGTTCACGACCTACCAGTATAGAATATATAATTCTGTTGTTTTCTGGAGAGACATCTGCATCGTCAGCCCTCACCCTGAGCACAATACCCACAGCTGTCGTCTGGAGCAAAAGACAGGTTTACTAAGAGATGTGAGATCCCTCAGTGACCAAACACATTACAGCTGTATAAAGACACATTACACACACCTCTGACACTGTGGCGCTGTATGTTTTGCTCTGGAAGATCGGAGGGTTGTCATTGATGTCCAGAACATCTACTGTCCGGATGTTTTTTAGCTGAAATGAACAATAAAGACTTCACAGTCAAAGTTTTTGTGTTTAATCTTTATTTCTATAATGCTTTGTTTTAATTATTTTATGATGTCATTAATTAAACAAACATACCCCTGTGTTTGAGCAGGTGACTGAATAAAATAATGTCTCTCCATGCTAGAAAAAGTAAAACATACAAAGAGTGAAAACAAAATTGGTCCCACTTTATATTAAGTGCCCTTAACTACTATGTACTTAGTTTGAAATTAATCATACAATGCACTTATTGTGTACATACATGTTCTTACATTGTACTTTTATTTTTAAATATACCTATGTAATTACAGCTGTAATTAGTTTCTGTAATTATATTTATAATTACACATTGACTCATCCCTTACTCCTTAAACCTACCCATACCACTTAACCTGTCACTAAACTTACCCGTATCATACCTCAATAGCAGCAGAAGTGTTTTGCAATACAATATGAAAACAATAAGTACATTGTACTTATTTTTTGATGTAAGTACATAGTAGTTAAAGCCACCTAATAAAAGTGTGACCAAAAAATTCAATGCAATATCCAACTCAATGAATCAGAGAGGCTGGAACAAACCTCCTTTAGTTCAGTACAGTAGCGGTTGAAGCTCCATCAGAGTGAATCAGCTCCACAAATTCCAAGCCAATAGGAAAGAGATATGCCTCCAGAACCAGACGATCACTAGGACCGATATTAGTGAGAATCTCTACATCACCTGTAGGCAAGGTTAAATACACATTAATACATATTCTAACACACAACCTAAAACATAAATACTAGATAATATCAGTATTGTTCTTTAAATATTGTTTTTTACTTGCAAATGGTATGAACTATTCAGTTTATAAAGTCAAGTGGGCATATCTCACCTTCATAACCCTCCAGGAGGCTCCCTACATTGATATTAGTTCCAGTTGCACAGTTTATCTGTGAGGAACCTTAAACAGTAACAAGTCATTGGTTTAAGAATTTAACAAAACGCTAAAGGCTTGAATTCAGTAGCACAAAATACACTAAATCATACAGTGTATTGATTTAACAAAGAAAATTAATTGATGAAAACTCAAGTGTCCAAGTTAATGTAATTTAATCTTAAATCACTCCACTTATATAAGGAAGCAAAATTGCTTATTTTTAAATCCTGGCAAGCATTTTAATTTATTAGAAGACCTTTGTCCTTTAAAACACGTGCTTTTAATAGACAATCGATAGAAGTAAATGGAACTTACTAAAAACTTAGTCCAAATACATCCTCACATCCAAATATTTGAATTTCATATTGTTACTTAAGCTGAATGTGGATGAATTTGACTTACCGATAGCACTCCTTACACTGTGAACATGCAGACAGGCTAAAGTAAATAAAATAGAGAATAAGGCCATATTTTCCACAATTCACAGTCAGTGCAGCTTGTTTCATGAAGCCTGGCAGTGAAGAGAATGACTGTCTGTTGTGTAATATTGCTCTCTGAGCTGTTTATTAATTGCATGCCATAAGCAGTTATGGCCTCAAATGAAGATGTGTAAGCTGGTATCAAAGGTGCTTCATAGAGGTCAATTATTCAGGACTTACAGCATATACGATGGATTGTTGACAAAAAAAATCATGTTACAAGTTTATTGGAGGATATCTCAAATTTTGAACCTATAGCCTTTGTTGTTGGCCTTTACTTGATCTTGTTCCACCATGTCTACTCGTGCAATTGTTTCAGTCATCTGGGGCTATCCATCCTATTTTGGAAGTAAGCTTTGTGAATGTGTAAAACTTCTGATTGATTTGTCGCTAATGAGTAAATAACTAGAACAACCTCCACCACAGACTCTACCACAAGCTCTGCTTCAACCTCCACCACAGACTCCACCTCAAGCTCTAGCACAAGTCCCACCAACAAAGGCTCCACCACAAGACGTGTCGCAAGCCCTGCCACAAGACCCGCCACAGGCTCCACCACAAGCTCCACTTCAACCTCCACCACAGAGTCCACAACAAATCCCACCACAAGCTCCACTTCAACCTCCACCACAGAGTCCACAACAAGTCCCACCATGAGCTCCACTTCAACCTCCACCACAGATTCCACAACAAGTGCCACCATGAGCTCCACTTCAACCTCCACCACAGACTCCACCTCAAGCTCTAGCACAAGTCCCACCAACAAAGGCTCCACAACAAGACGTGTCGCAAGCCCTGCCACAAGACCCGCCACAAGCTCCACTACAAGCTCCACTTCAACCTCCACCACAGACTCTACCACAAGCTCTGCTTCAACCTCCACCACAGACTCCACCTCAAGCTCTAGCACAAGTCCCACCAACAAAGGCTCCACCACAAGACGTGTCGCAAGCCCTGCCACAAGACCCGCCACAGGCTCCACCACAAGCTCCACTTCAACCTCCACCACAGAGTCCACAAGAAATCCCACCACAAGCTCCACTTCAACCTCCACCACAGATTCCACAACAAGTGCCACCATGAGCTCCACTTCAACCTCCACCACAGACTCCACCTCAAGCTCTACCACAAGTCCCACCAACAAAGGCTCCACCACAAGACGTGTCGCAAGCCCTGCCACAAGACACAGCCCTGCCACAAGCTCCACTATAGGTACCACCACAGGCTCTACCTCAATCTCTACCACAAGTCCCACCACATCCACTAGCATAAGACCCACCACAAACTCAACGAAATTCACAATCTCTCCTTCAAGACCCACCCCAAGGAACGCCTCAAACACCAAAAGAGGCCGGCGTCACATTCCTGGTTTTAACAAACCCAACCATCCCATCTTTCGGGAGAAGGAGCAAAAGCGCCTGTATGGAGTGTTTCAGCTCAGTGATGAGTGGGCCTGTGATTCTGGCAGGGTGCCATCTCTCAATATTTGCAATATGAAATGCACTGGTAAGTTTGCAAACATCACAAATCAGATATACCTGATTTGTTTCACTCTTTAGAACTACGAACCAAAGAAAAACAATTAAATCGGATCTTTTAACTTTTTTTATTCAAAGCTTTAACTGATGAGGATATCACAAATGACATTGTTTGCCTGAAAACCCTGATGAACAGCATGTAAGTACACATGAGCTCAAACAAACACTCATTTACATAACACCATGTTTCTTATTTTAACTATTAAGTGTATTTTAAATGTAAATTCAAAAACAAATGATTAATATATTAAGCGACAAATGTGTTTAGAACTAAATAAACAATTTGAAAATTAAAGAAATGGAATCGGTGAAGATTTTTTTTTAATCCAGTAATTACATTTATGACTCTGCTTTCTTTTGTAACAGGCCACCTATACCTAAAGTGAACCCCTCCGTTTGGAAGAAGATGTAAGTTGAAATGATGACATCATGAAACATGATGACTTTACTAATCATGTCAGTATATGCTAAGTATAATATTACATAAAATATAAATTAAAATATGTACATATTATATTGCATTTCATGGAACAAATGGCATTTTGGAGGTTGTTTTGCTTGTTTGCTAAGCTGTTTGTTAAAAACAGCTGATTTTAGCCATTCGTAACAGCTGTGTTATGCAAAACTTACCAAAGTAAGCATGGCACGTACTGTGTCCAGTTCCATTTTGAACATGTTTTGACACAAATTCAACCAGTACATTGTGATTACTGGTGTTTCTCTATGTCAGACTAATTAGTGATTATGTCAGACATTATAGGCTTAGGAAATCAAATCTGAAGGTTCATATTGTGACTGTGTTTTCTGTGTGTTACAGCATGGAGATGTTGTTGGTGGATGAGTGCCGCGTTGTCGTTCACCGGAAATACTTTGCTGAGTGTTTTTAGAGGAATATTCCCTACCTTTAATTGAATAATGGGGTCATTGGTTGTGGAACCTGTGTGAGTTTAAATGTCTAAAGACTTTTAACTAAGGGTATTTGTCCATTAAGGCACTTATTATTGCTGTAATATTGTTATTTATGTACACATTTACATTTTTGTCTAAACTTATGATGAAACTTAGACTGTGGTGATGCTGTGCTGATTATTAAAATAATATTCAAACAAACTGAAGTGCTCAAAATCTACTTTCTTTTTGCACAATCATTTCTTCAGAGGAACATGTCACCGTTTGTAAAAAGTATTTTTAGGTCAGGAAATAACCAAGCTTAAAGATCATTTAGGAATTATAAACAACTCAGAAAGCTAAAGATGAAGACAAGAAAATCAATACAGTTCAAATCCTTTAACTTTTACATATTATAGGCTACTTGATATAGCCTAATAGTTTTTAATTCGTACTGTTAAAGACTAGATTTGTCAAGGTTTATTATTATTATTTCCGAATATTACTACTACTACTAATAGTTATAATAATATTAATAATATATATATATTTTTAAACGATACAAAATGTCTAAGCCTGATAGTATGCACATTGGGACGCAGGCCAAGTCATTTTATCCATAGACACACACACATATATATATATATATATGATTTTATGTTTGGAAAAACCCGGAAGTGAACGCGCAGTGAAGGAAGACATGTGACGCGGATCACATGACTCCTGTCAACAACATCCAGCATGGCTGACACAGACAGCCAGAGATGTGTGAACGCTTTATTGAACGGAATCACGCAGAAACTTTATTACGGTAATACCGAAATCACGGAGGAGTTTCTGAAGAATGAGCTGTACCCCGAGATGACGCAGGACGAGTTCCGCGCGCTACATGACAAGATGAGGTCGCTTCTGAAGGTGCTTTCTCCTCTAACGCTGCGCTCAGGCCAGCCTCCACTTTGAAAAACACGGTCATATCGATCCTAATATCGATAGTATCGATACCAACGTTGGTATTGGTATCGGATAGATACTAGCCTGATAAGATCGATACTTTAGGTTAATTTTTTTTCTCCTATACACGTAATAACATTGCTTAATACATACTACAAAGTGTTTAGCTTTACATTTAACAATGTCATGTACTAACAATATTGTTGCTAAATACACATAAAAACTATGATACAGATATCAAAATAGACAATAAACAACTATTTAAATATATAAAAAAAATAAAAATACAACTTTACTTTCTAATTAGCCTTAAGCCTTTAGCAAGAATTATATGTATACATTTGTTTACTATCAGTACATTTAATCAATGAACACAATAAGCCATTAATTACTCCTATTGCTTTTATGTATGTGGAATTTACCAAGTAAAATCATAAGATTCACCATAAAATTAAAGTCCCCCTGTTGTTTAATTGTCTATGTGGTGTTTTTAATCAACACTATTGCTTTGTATTTTCTCCTTAAAGGGGTCATATGATGCGATTTCAAGTTTTCCTGTTTCTTTGGAGTGTTACAAGCTTTTCATGCATAGATAAGATCCCTGAAGTTGCAAAGACTAAAGTCTCAAAACCAAAGAGATATTCTTTATCAAAGTTAAGACTCTGCCACGCCCCCCTAAAACGGCTCATTCAAACACGCCCCCACATGTCTACGTCACGATGTGGAAATATTTGCGTAACGCCGCCCAAATGTTCACGCAAAGAAAGGCGGCGTGGTTTCAGTAACCGCAGTAGTGTTGATGCAGTCATGTCCGGGTAGGGCTGGGCGATATGGCCTAAAAAAAAAATCCGGATTTTTTCACACAAAATCTGATTTACGATTTAAATCAAATTTTTTCCCCTCTACTTAAAATCAATCTGCAGATGACAAAGAAATTATTCAAAACAAGTTCTAACTTTATTTTGTTTTGATTTTCCCTTCTGGGATTTGATCTGGATTTTTCTCCTTGGGGTTAAAGTGCAATCAGAAACAACAAGCCAAAAAGACAGTGAAAATGTAACATAAAATAACGTAACATAACATAAAATGTAACGTAACATTATGTGACGCCCTTCAGCCTGAGTCGTGAATCCGTATTCAGAAAGGCACGGAAAACAAATAATGATTGCTAACCGTTGCCTGTTACATTACCAGTGTTTCCCACAGACTTGGACTCTATTTGTGGCGGCATATATGCAAATTCATTCTCTGCCAGCAGGAGGCGCTTTAAGAGCGCGGAGAAATAGCTATTTTAACGCTGTACACTAATTAACGCTCTGCTCACAAACACTGCTTTATCAGACATTAAATGCAAGATGAAATGAAAATGACATCCAAAATTTTCTGAAGACAGTCGGTTTCCTTCAGAAATGCCGTGATATAAAGACACCCGCACCGTGTTTCGATTTTGAAAGTGCAGCGCTTGTTTATTCAACGAAGTCAAAGCTTTTTGAAAAAAAATCTATTTGTGGCGGTCAGTTTTGATATTGTGGCAGGCCTCCACAAATAAATCAATGTATGCGAAACACTGCATTACAGTACATCAAATTTCACTTACCACATAAACAAAGTAAGGAGAGATGACTGAGGACGATGGCGAATGATTTGCAGATCCTGAGCACCATGACAAACATCTAATCTTGTAAAATGTGTGGTAAGTATTGCCGCTCCATAGTATAAACAGAGTACATGCGATCCCAAATCTCGAAAGTGAAACTAAAAAGCCATCGTGCATTCAAAAGCTGTTTCAATGCCAGACATAATAGCGGTTCCCTGATGCCTGCAATTTTATATACAGTATGATTACCTATTGATATAACTGCCAGAGAAAGTATTGAAATATATATTTATCTCCATCTCGTATTTATTGGAGTTTGGTAGTACACGTCATTTTTTTTTTTCTTTTCGAAAAAACGATTTTCATTCAAACAAGTCGATGTAAACATTCAAGTTAATCGATAAAATCGATTTATCGCTCAGCCCTGTGTAGGGCTGGGTATCGAGTTCGATACTTTTTAGGCACCGACCGAATTGCCTCGATACCACCGAGTATCGAAAAACGTCTTGTAGTTCGGTACCAAATTTTGATACCTAAAGGGTTAATCTCATCACTGTCAGTGAGCCAATAATCCTGCAGCACTAGGTGTGTTTGACTAGAAGCGGCGCTGCGCAGATTGATCAGTGTTTGACCTCCGCGAGAGCGTTTCAAAAGCGCACGGAGCAGTCTGCTCTTTAAATCGCGCGGTTTGTTTATTATACACAGAATTACACAGAATTAATATTGTTCAGCAGACAGTACATACTGCTACTACTAGGCTACTATTAAAATTATTAAAACTTTTTTTTTTTTTTTTAGTAATGATCACACAACAGTTATTCCATGTTTTAATTTTAATAGTAACCCCCCTTTGTTTGCCAAAATAAATAAACTTTGATTTTCAATCATTTAAAGATAAATTAAATTAATGTTTTATGTCTTCATTTGAAAACCAGATACAGAACACAGAATTTCTGAGGAAAAATAAAACATTTCATTAGGCTATTTTAAGAATAAATTTAAATAAACTAAGTTGTTTTTATGCATTCAAATAATTAGACATACTACACCAGAATTTAATAACAATAAAACATATGGTGAAAGAAAATAAAACACCCACTTATGAAAGTGGATGAAGATTTAAAATTTCTTGAAGTCTTTAACAACCTAGAAATGATGATTCTGTCTGAGCTATGTGTTTTAAAATGAACACACACTAATGTAAACGTAGCCTAACAGATGTGTAAACTGAAAACTATTTTAACTTTATTAAAATTATTTATTTATGTATTGTGTTGGATATATTTAGTTCCTCTCTGCAGTGGCTCAGGAGATGAGGCTTTGAATCTGTATAAATATCAACAAGCTAAAAAAAAATGGTTTTTTGAGATAATGTAATCTTATTAAAACTGATTTCATAAAACTGGTATCGAAAAAAGTATCGTTCAGGAACCGGTATCGAAATCAAGGTATCGGTATCGGTATCGATATCTAAAATTTTTGAACGATACCCAGCCCTAGCCCTGTGTCAGGGAGATGCTGCGTGTTTCTATGCAAAAGCCCTTTATTTGGCCTTCTGAAAGTAAATGCATTTAGGAATCATTAAGATTACTTACAACAGAACAGCAACGTATTTTATGGATGACCGTTTCGTGAACCTAGGAGAGGAGGTAATTCTGACTTTGCCATGACAATCTGGTGCTTCTGAATCAGCGACTGTATGTTTTGTTATTAGTTTAAGTATTTGCTATTGACTGTTCAAATGCGGAGTTTTGCACGTCACGTGCATGTGTGTGTGTGTGTGTGTGTGTGAGAGAGAGGGAGAGAGAGGGAGAGAGAGAGAGAGAGACAGGGTCACATCACAGTGGAGTCAGCTTTCTTAATCGCAGCTTGTGTGCAAATATACACTGTGTCTGTCATGTGACTCTGTTCCCCTTTCGGGCTTGAACTGATGGTAAAACTAAGGACATTATTAACTGACTTCACTTTTATTTTGAAAGTTGAAGCTCACGATTATGGAAAGGGGCGTTAACATTTCCAACCCATGCTTGTGGTGTTCAGCCAATCACAATGCACAGTATATTAACAGACAAATGTGTTTAGAACTAAATAAACAATCGAAAATGAAAGAAACTGAATCAGTGAAGATTTTTTTTAATCCAGTAATTACATTTATGACTCTGCCTTCTTTTGTAACAGGCCACCTATACCTAAAAAGCATCATATGACCCCTTTAAAACTGTAGTTTCCCAATGGCAGTCTCAGAAACGTGGTTTAAAACAGCCCTTTTTTGCTACGTCACAAAATTCAATAACCAATCAAGGGATCCTGTCATTAGCATATCATTAACTGTGCTGCAAAGCAAGTGGTCTTGTAAGAAGGCAGCCAGGCTAATCCGCTATATTTTTCTGTAGATGTTTCACTAGCTGTTGATATTTATCACTTTCTGATGTGATGTGTGATGTCTCACAGACAGGCATCTGAGAATGGCTTGATATGAGAAAGGGGAAATGATTTAACGAGATAACACAGGGTGGATTTGTATCATTATAGGGTGGTCGTGTACACACACTGCCAACACACACTTCAGTTCAAACAACTTGTAAAAGTGCATGTTGCATCCGATGACCCTTTAATAGCACGAGAAAATAATATTCACAAGAATAAACATTTAAATATGTCATTTTGATGATCAAAGATTAGTTTTAAGGGATACAATTTAAGATGATCTATTTAAGATTATTTTTTAAATAAAAAATATATAAAACATATTTGCAATAAAAAATATATAAAAAATACAACAGTACAGTGTTATTTTACTATCAGTATACTTTATTAATATTTTTAATTTTTAGTTTTTGTTGTAATTTTGGTCTTTTTAATTTGTCATTTTTATTAAAAAAATATTTTATTAATAATTTGAAATATATTTTCTGTTTAAATTTTTCATAATTTTAGTTTGAGTAATTTTGTTGTATGTTATTGTCATTTTTGTTTAAAATATTACATAGTTTTTAATCATTTTATTTCAGGTTTAGTTACTTTAATACGTTAAACTAAATGAAAATGAGAAATATTGCCTTGGCAACTAGCTGAAATAAAGCAAAAAAATTTTTATTATTTCAGTTAAAGTTTATTTTAAGTATTGGAAGTTATTTATGGTTTTGGGCTTAGTTAACTAATAACCCTGCTACAGTGTAATCCAGTTTGTCCCATCTCTCACTGCCCTTGACCTCATGTTTCTGTCTCTCCGTCAGTCCATCGCTTCAGCGGACATGGATCAGGCGCAGCTGGAAGCGTTCCTCACGGCGCAGACACGTAAGCAGGGTGGCAGTGGCGTGACCCCGGAGCAGGCGGCTGCTCTTGCACGCTTCTGGAAAGCCCACCGGACACGGGTTCGAGAGAGTCTGCTGGCTCAGAGTCGCTGGGAGCCCGGCCTCCGGGGCCTGAAGTGGAGGGTGGACCTGCACACATCCGCAAGCAGGGGGCAGGTGTCCAACAGCCCCGTAGCCCTGGTGGAGCTAGAGCTCGGCTGCGCCGGAGAGGTGAGAACTGAACAGGACAAATGAGGTTTCAGTTCTCTCAAATGTAAGGCTGGATCTTCATATGAAGCACAAAAGAGATTTTTTTTTCCACTGTTCAGCTCATGTGCTTATCTCTCACATGTCTTTGCCTGCTAAAATCAGGGACGTATGTGCGCCAGAGAGTTTGAGTGACACAGTCTCATGGGAAATGCACTCTGTGCTGGGTACTCTGACTGGATACAAAGAGTATAATTGCACACACCTATGAATATGTGCAGACATGTCCCAAAAAATGAAATAACACCCCTCTGTGTGATTTTATTTCACATTGGCAGGAGTTGTGACTTGTTGGGTGTTCATTGAAAGCTTTATAAGAAACTCATGTGTGTTTTGTTGTTGTTGTTGCTGCTGGTGCAGTTTAAAACCTCTATAAGCCTCAGTTAAAGTGGAGACCGCTTGAGACGAAAGATTGAGAGTAATTATTTAAAAGAGAACTGAGGCTAAAGACCATTAAGAAGAAACATTTGCATTCTCTAAAATAACAGAAATACTAACTGAATGAAAATATATATATAAAAAAAGTTTAACTTGATGTACTAAAAAAACTAAATAAAAATCAGGTTAATACAACTATATAGACACAAAATACTAACTAAAATTATTGACTAAAATTAAAACAGAATTTGTCAAATAAAAAGTAATTAATTTAATTAAAATAAAGCTGTAATGGTATGCTAAAATAACACTAGAAATGTTTTTATTATATCGTTTTTAATGATATTTTAGTAAATAGTTCATATCAAAAGCATTACTTATCATTGTGCAAACTCTTGTATCTCATAGAGTCAGGGTCCAAAACAATTCTTAGCAGTTGTGAATTTGCTTAATTCTTTATTCTCAATGACTTACAGAGGTTTTGAATAATCTTCTGCACACCTGCCAGGCAAGTTTTGCAAGGATACTAGATATTCAGTATAGTGCAAACTGTGGAAAAAATGCAAATTGCAGGTGAAATGAGAAATGTTCCTGCCAAAACAGATCAAAGTCAGATTGTATTTGGCATAATTGTTATTACATCTATCTAAACTTTCAAACTTCAAGCTTTACAGCTGCGTCTAAATTTCAGTCAAGGCTTTTTCAAGCCAATTTCAAAGTTTGTTTGCATCTACTCATACTCATCTAGTTGTCACTATTACAGTAAGACTATATTTTATCCCTTGCATATTTGTGTAGTCTATGTTATCTATGCTGGCTTTCATATTATGATCTGGTTTTATTTACAGAAACACACTCAGCATTTCTATAACCAAATGTGTAGTAGTGGCCATTATTACAGTTAAAACTCATCAGTATGTTCCTGAAATATATTGATATTAATATATGCATGAGGTTTTTAGCTCTAATCCATGTATTTTGCTCCTGTGATATCAAGAGGTCTGGTTTACAGGAAACAGACCCATTAGTGACATTAGCCGTTATTATACCGCCATTAAGTTTTTCTGCTCTACAGCTCTTTCCTGTAAAGTTCAATTAGGGTTTCTGTAGAGTTCAGATCATGCTGCTGTTTTCTGTTCTGCGCTCTGTGCTTGCAGCCGCTGTCAGTTAATTCAATTTCACAGATGAGTTTGCAGCATAATTGGGCTTGTTTATTGAATATCATTGTGTTAATTGTGATAAGCATTTCCTATGTTATTATATTTACTTGAGTCACTGTCGCTATGGTTACAGGTGATGGGATATATGGGTATTGTGAGCACACAAAAGGAGCTTGACATCAGTTCATTCATTCATGCAGCAGCTGAGCGGGACATACTGTACTGAGAGTCACGCCTGTTATAAAAGGCACTTGTCATAATCTGTGTGGATGTAGCATAGTTTACAGGCCTGTTTGAGTCCTTCTAGTTTGTTATCTGGTGAAATTCATTCCAGTTACTGAGCTCTAATTTATCACTTTTTCTCTATTTTCAACCAGTAATTGGTGCCTGGTTACAATTCACAACAAGGTTTATTTTTTTTTAACATTAGCTGATGCATTGGAAATCATAAACTAACAATGAATACAACTAATACACGTTATATGAATTAACATTAGTCAATGTATTATGAAAAAAAAAATTAAGTAACAATAATGTGTTATTGTTAATTCCCCGTAATTCAGAACAATTCTTGTCAAATAAATGAATACTTTTATTCAGCAAGGATATGTTAAATGTGACCCTGCACCACAAAATCAGTCATAAGGGTCAATCTTTTGAAATTGAGATTTATACATCATCTTTCCATTGATGTGTGGTTTGTTAGGATTGGACAATATTTGGCCGAGACTATTTGAAAATCTGGAATCTGAGGGTGCAAAAAAAATCAAAATATTGAGAAAATCGCCTTTAAAGTTGTTCAAATTCTTAGCAATGCAGATTACTAATCAGAAATTAAGTTTTTATATATTTACTGTAGGACATTTAAAAAATATCTTCATGGAACATGATCTTAATATCCTAATGATTTTTGGCATAAAAGAAAAATCTATCATTTTGACCCATTCAATGCATTATTGGCTGTTGCTACAAATACACTTATGACTGGTTTTGTGGTCCAGGGTCGCAAATAGATCTAAATGGACAATAAAGGCATTTATAATGTTAGCTTTGATCGCAGCAGTCAATTACATTTTACAATACAGATACATCTCAAAAAATTTGAATATCATGAAAAAGGTCAATATTTTTTTTCACTCATTTCAGAAAGTGAAACCCATATATTATACAGATTCATTACACATAGAGTGAAATATTTCAAGCCATTATTTCTTGAAATTTTGATGATTATGGCTTCCAGATAATGAAAACCCAAAATTCAGTGTCTCAAAAATTAGAGATCAAGATCAATAAAAAAAAGGATATTTTAAACAGAAATGTCCGGCTTCTGGAAAGTATGTTCATTTCTATGCACTCAATACTTGGTTGGGCCTCCTTTTGCATGAATTACTGCATCAATGCGGCGTGGTATGGAGGCAATCAGCCTGTGGCACTGCTCAGGTGGTATGGAAGCCCAGGTTGCTTTGTTAGCGGCCTTCAGGTCATCTGCATTGTTGGGTCTGGTGTCTCTCAACTTCCTCTTGACAATACCCCATAGATTCTCTATGGGGTTCAGGTCCGGCGAGTTTGCTGGCCAATCAAGCACAGTAAGACCATGGTCACTGAACCAGCTTTTAGTACCTTTGGCAGTGTGGACAGGTGCCAAGTCCTGCTGGAAAATGAAATCAGCATCTCCATAAAGCTTGTCAGCAGAAGGAAGCATGAAGCGCTTTAAAATTTCCTGGTAGATGGCTTGCCGTTTGAATCAGCTTTGCTTGACCGTATTCTCATGCTTGCGATCATCCCTGTTGCTTGTGCACTTTTCCTAACCAAATTCTTCCTTTCAGTCAACTTTGCATTTAATATGCTTTGATACAGCACTCTGTGAACAGCCACCCCTTTCAGTAAAGACCCTCTGTAACTTACCCTCTTTGTGGAGGACGTCAATGTTCGTCTTCTGGATCATTGCCAAGTCAGCAGTCTTCTCCATTATTGTGGTTTCAAACAACAAAAGATACCCGGAATTTATACTGTAGGGATGGTCATTAATTTTGAGATACTGATTTTTTACTTTTATGAGCTGTAATCTCTAATCGTCAAAATTAAAACAAAAAAACTTTTGAAATGTTTTACATGTAATGAATCTAAAATATATGAAAATTTCACTTTTTGAAATGAGTTACAAGAAAAAATGAAATTTTTAACGATATTCACATTTTTTTAGATGTACCTGTATGTTACAACAGAAAACAGTTATTTTAAATTGTAATAATATTTCACAATATTACTGTTACTGTATTTTTGATTAAATAAATACAGCCTCTGTGAGCAGCATAAGAGATTTCTTATACTGGGTTACCCAAATTAGCCTTTTCTGAAGGAGACACCAGTGCAAGTCAGCAAATAGTGTTTACGTTGTAGATTAATTTAGGTTTTAGTCTGTATTTGTGTGTGAAGGAAACGCAGCGTAGGAGCCACTTCGGGTATCTGTTGATGTCATAATACCTGCTTCAGCTGCTGATGTCATCTGCTGAGTCCTATGCTTCTGCTTTTCTGGATCATTTTACAAAAAAGCTTTGACTGTGCTTTTTCTGCTCTGTAATTATGGGATAATGTAGTCAGCTGGTCGTTATCACAAAATAAATCATGAGGGTGATCTGCATCCAGGTAAGAATTGAAGGCTGAATGTGCCACTTAGATATAATGGACATAAAATATTGATACTCACAGTTTTGTGAGTTCAAAGAGTAGAGAGGGATATGAGAGATAGGAAACTAAGTAGAAAAACAGTTCAGGCAATGCTTAATTATACAGTTTAGCATCATCATGGAAACATTTGTTCACAGAATGCTGAACGACCAATCAGAATCAAGAATGCCAGGAAACTCTTCAGGAAATGCAAATCTAGTTCTTTATTGTCATTCAAATATATATATATATTTTTTTTTTTTAACATTCTATTTACTTTTCTAAATAACAAGTTCAGAATCCTGAGGATTTCTGATGTCATTTTTCTTTGAGTGGGAGCTACTTTTTCCTCGTATTGTGAATCTTACACCACTGTGTTGATGCAGGTTGACCGTGTAACAGGTGTGTCAGCAGCATTACTAAAATTACACATCGGCACTGAGCGCTGATGTGTTGTTTAAAGTGCATTTGGGTCAGTTCAGGTTTACTGCTCATACTGCATGTAAATGACCTCTGTTTCTCTCTCTCTGTACTTTAGAGCTCTGAGTTTGTGTGTTTGGAGTTTGACGAGCACAAGGTGAATCTGGTGCTGAAGAAGATGGCAGAACTTCAGGAGAGCATCGACAGCGTGGTGCACCGCAGCTAAAGCTGATCTGCCTCTTCATAGGTGTGTGTGTGAGAGAGAGAGAGAGAGAGAGAGTGAGGGAATGTGTTTGTTTTATATGCTGTATTGTCAAAGTTATATTCATCATAAATAATCATTGACAAACCTCAAACTTGGATATCTGTGAATTTATTAGTTTTTTTTTTTTTTTTAAATCCATGATTATTTCCTCATACAGGATTTCAGGTTCTTCAGTGTTAGGTTTATAGTTCATAGTTTATTTATATTCCTGAAGTGCTAACGTTGGAGTATTAAAGGAATAGTTCACCCCAACATGAAAATTTGCTGTAAATCTACTCACCATCTAAGATTTAGATGAGTTTATTTCTTCATGGGAACAAATTTGGAGAAATGCATCATTTCATAATTTGCTCACCAGTGGATCTTCTGCAGTGAATGGGTGCCGTCAGAATGAGAGCATATTTCTCTACCGATTCAGACGAGACGACTTTTTCACTGAAGAAATATTGAGGATTCCTATTTTAGCTGGATTTGTTTCTTACAAACGTGCTGCTTTTATTGTGATGTTTTTATCAGCTGTTTGGACTCTCATTCTGACGGCACCCATCCACTGCAGAGGATCTATTGGTGAACAAGTGATGTAATGCTAAATTTTTCCAAATCTGTTCTGAAGCAGAAACAAACTCATCTCGGTTAGCCTGAAGGTGGGGACATTTTCAGCAAATTTTCATTTTTGGGTGAACTAAAAAACTTTATTTTTTAACAGTTTTGGATGCTATTTTTACCTCTTTGTGATTTATTCTCCTTTCCCGTATCATGTTTAGTCTATGTCTGTGTTTGGAGACTCAGTATTTACTAATGGATCGGGATGCTACCCATCCTTTTTAAATATTTAAAACGAGTTTACACCATATACCCTTCAGGGGAACAGGTTGAGACGTGTCTCTTGTCTCACAGGTGTGAATACATGGATGTGAACCAGATGAGGATTGATGTGTGTTTATCGTAGACCAAACACATCACAGTGTGCTTTTGTTCGTGCTGGAGCTCAAACAGATGTTTCCCATTCTGTCATTTACAGCAAATCTGTGGTTTGACCAGCTCAAAAGCTGGCGAATGTCCTATTAATTATTCAGATGAGAAGACAATGGGTGTAACTGCGGCCTTTGAAAAGTATCATATGAGGTTACTAGTGATGATCGCACGTGAAGCCTTCTAACCAGTCTGCATAAAGCTATGGAGGGACATACGTTTATGTGAATGTGTTGCTAACTAATGGCCACATTCAAATAATGAGTCATTTGTTCATTTTAGTAGCCTGATACTGACAGAACCAACTGTTAATGCTGGTGTTATTGTGCTGAATAGAGTAGAATGGAACAGAATAGAATATTCATAGAAAAACAAACAATAATAGATTTTTTTGACATAAAATTGATCTCATTACTAAAAAAGAACAAAGATATATTTTAACAAAATATTTGTAGTGCAAATGAGTGCCTATGTGCAGTTTGTACTAATATTAAAAACAGCAGAGAATGATTTTATCATGCCTTATTTGAATAAGTAGGAATAAATACTAAAAGGATACATTCTTTAATCATGGAAAATACCAATAAATAAAAATACGGTGGCTACATCTGTGTCCCATTGCTTTTAGGCACTTCCACATACAAAAAAAGAAAAGAAAAAAGTTAAAATGCGGTCAATCACATTTTTAATGGACGAAAGATCAATATAAAATGCGTTGCAGAAAAATATTTTTAAAAGACTGCTAGGGCTTAAGTGTTTTTTTTATTTTATTTATTTATTTATTTTTAGCATGCCTAATGCATCATTTGCTTGCAAAGTGAAAAAAAACCCGAGGCAAGTTTTAAGCCTTAATCAGAATTCAAATACACCTTAAGAAGGCAAAATGGTATTTATAAGGAGGTTATGATATTTCCTGAGGGACAACCCTCACTCCACCCCAAACCTGCTGATATCAGAGGTGCACAATATGATTGGTGAGCGTTGTATATAGTTACGAGCATATCAAACGTCCTCACAAGTGTGTTTCACTTGTGTGTTTGTGAGGCTGTAATACAAAATTGGCCCTGCGCTGCGTGCGCGCGCGCGTCCATCGTGAGGGCGGCGCTCGCGCAGTCGGCGGAGGAGACTCTGACCTGCCTCAAGCACACGCGGCACCATCATCTGCAATACTGACTTTAAATGGGACTTCAGAAATTCAGTAAAGAAATAAACAACAACAACAACAGTTCTGTTCGGCGGACTGAGCGCAAAAGATAGAGGAAAATGTTATGTCTGTGAAGAAGCAACTGTTGTGGACCGCTGTTATACAGGTGAGAACACACTCACACCTTCACGCACAGGTACATTCAGACAAAATTACACTTACGAGTTAAGACTTATAATCAAATGTATCTTACTACATGATACGAATGTCGTTTTTGATAGATCTGTTGTTCACCTGCATCAGACTTATCTTTATTAAGGCAAATAAAAGATTTGTTTTATTATTATTATAATTATTAGTTACAATAAATAAATTAATACGAATATCTATCGTTCTGCCAAATTTTTAAAGGTATAGTTAACAAAAAATGGAAAAAAAATTCTCAGGTCTCGTCTCTGAATTTAAGACTTTTTGCATATCGTATCCATACAACTACAATGAACCCCTGGATGTCTCCAAAAATATATATATAAAGAGATTATGTGCCATAATCCATCAGTCATAGTTATATGAGAGAAGAAAACAACTGAATTTATGTCGTTGAGAACCTTCTTTAATAAGATATGGTGCACATTATGAAATTGAGTTATGACATATTTGAGAACTGTTAGATCTTAATAGATGTCCAACAACCGGTGTCATATTTGATCTGAGAGGATTTGCTGTAAATAGGCTATTGAATTTCAGCCTGTTACTAACATAAAGCTTGTAAAAATAGGCTGCCTGAGTTTTAGGAAATAAAGCATCTGTGAAAAATTCCTCGTAATGATATGTATCGACGTGTGTGTAGAGAATTCAGAGATCTAATGTACACACACACAACTTAGTTGCTGTTTACAATACAGTGTCTGTACAGAAGCATTAGCCTGCGCCTACATTTCACTGCTGGTTATACTCTGTGTAATTGTGTATGTGACAAATAAAAATCTTGAATCTTGACTACACCTTTAAAATCAGTTTTCATCAAGAGACTTGATGAAACAGTTTAAATATATATCTGAAGGAAAATGATTCATTGAGTGAGTGAGTGAGTGAGTGAGTGGACTAAATGATTCAGCCGAAAGCAATTTACAGCATTTTGCCTGTAACTTACAGGTTTTTCCTTTTCCATTCCACATTAAATCCATACGGAATTCAGTTTGTTCCCTTTTTTTAGGGTCTGTTTTACTTCGCTGTAAACAGAAATTGCATTCACCTGAGGATTTAATAGCAACAGTAGGCCACTCCAGCAGTTTTCGTTAAGAGCATTACCAGGCAGGCGGTACGTCACCAAAACATAAATACTGGCATCATTATGAATTGTGTTATAGACAATGTTGGGGGTAACGCATTACAAGTAACGCGAGTTACATAATAATATAACTTTTTTCAAGTAACTAGTAAAGTAACACCTTTTTAATTTACAAGAAAATATCGCCAGAAAGTATCGCCAGTTACTTTTTTGTCCATTTATTGACTGACAGTGCGCTGCGTGAACATGCTGTTACTGTAGTTCTAGACTAAATGTGAATGTGCATTAATTCATCCCCCTCGCAAAAAACAGATTTAGTATTCATCAAAATGAATTAAAACAGTGAAACGCAAACTCAGAATATGACTCAAACCTGCAATAATTAAATATGTTAAACAACACAAATGTATCTAATCCCATTTTATTAACCAAAGTCTTTGCTGCTGACCTTTGATGATCCAGTTCAACCATACTAATAAGAAGAAATTACTTTAGATAAACTAGCAATTGTGCTTAATTTTTTTTATTATTACTGATGAGTGTTGAACCTTCTTCTCCTGCGTTCTACTTTACAGACGTGAGTTTACTTTTCCTTCAGCCTGAGGTTTATTCATGACACTTTTTGGTGTGAAAGGGCTTTTATATTTGCTATAAATAGAACTTCTTGTATTAAACACAAACAATCAAGCCCTGCTCATATTTAAAAAGTAACGCAAAAGTAACGTAACGCATTACTTTCCATAAAAAGTAGCGTAACGTAATTAGTTACTTTTTTAGGGAGTAACGCAATATTGTAATGCATTACTTTTAAAAGTAACTTTCCCCAACTGGTTATAGACAGTGTTAGGGTAACGCATTACAAGTATCGTGAGTTATGTAATCAGATTACTTTTTTTCTAGTAACTAGTAGTGACATTACTTATTCATTTAGAAAAAAATATCTCAGTTACTTTTTCAAATGAGTAACGACTTTGTTTCCCAGGTTTTTGTTTCCTGTCCCCAGAAATCATGAGTAAGTGCAGAGGTGTTGTGTGCGCTGTCTAAACATGATGGGTAGAGTACTGTAGACTAGATGTTTACATGCATTAACTCATCTCACCTGCAGAAAAACAGATTCAGTATTACTCAAAATGAATAAAAACAATGAAATGCAAACCTGCAATATTTAAATATATTAAATAGCACAAATATAAAAATCTTTTTATTAACAAGTGTCTTTACTGCTGGCATTTAATGATCCAATTCAACCATAGTAATGAGCAAAAATGCCTAAAAACGTTAATTTTTTTTATTGCTGCATTCTCTTCTTCATGCAATCCAGAACAGCTGAAAGGTTTGTTTGAGTTGCACCCTCTACTGTACAGATGTGAATTTACATTTCCTTCAGCCTAAGGCTTATTCATTTAACTTTTGGTGTGAAAGCGCTTTTACATTTGCCAAAAATAGAACTTTTTATACTAAAAAATGAACAAGAAAGACCTGCCCAGATGAGAAAAAATTAACACAACAAATTACTTTCCATAAACGGAACACAATCAGTTACTTTTTCTAGGGAGTAATGCAATATTGTAACTTATTATAAAAGTCCCCAACACTGATTATAGATAAATAGCCTAAATATCTATATAATTATAGTGTTTTGTTTAAAAAAAGTCTTTGAAGCGTTTGTTTTAATCATTCAAATCTGACATTAAAATCAGTGATAGCATCGTCTGGATTGAAGAATGCTAATGAGCTGTCTCTCAGTTACGAAAAGTGTTAAAGAAGGGCAATGATAGCATTGCGTCATAGTGTGGAAAGTTCAAATGTTGTGAGATCTAAAGTGCAGTCATAAAATAGATTTGTTGTCCAACAGTGAAATGCTTTTGAAGGTTTAGTCTCTAACGCCACACCACAGACCACCCTCGACCGTCTGATGCATATTGAAAGCACAATATAACAAGCTGATGTCAGATCTAGGGACTGATTACAGAATCTGTGGTATATAATCTATTTGACATAAACCCATCCCTAAACTACCCATTTGATCAACACAAACTGAGATTACTCTCTTCCTATATTGTGTCCAAATAAACTGCAGTGTGGACCATAGCAGAGCTGTTTAGTCAAAAGTCTGACTATACGAGACTAGGAAGAGTCTGACGTTGCACATCTGTAATTGGTGTCATGAGGAACACATGATGTTAATGAATGAATGAGAGAAGGAAGCTCAATGTAGGATGGTGTGGAGTCTGAAACAGAGAGAAATCTTGGGTTTGATATATGAAACATTGGCTGATATGCAGCAGGTTCATCCCTTACTGTTCAAGTACAGTTACAGGAGGAGAAGCCCTGGACGCTTCACACCGGACTCACTCATGGATCTCACTCTAGACTTACCCTTCAGATGTCCTCGCTGTGAGTAACGGACCAGCCGTTACTTTAATGATTTATTACTGTTTATGTTTCTAGCTGGTTCTTTCTCAAACACATAGTTCATCCAGAAATGTAAATTATTTTTACTCACCCTAGAAGTTTTTATTTTAATTTTTTCTGAGCCTTATGAAATCATATGACAGCTTTGTGTATAGAACAAAAGACCTAAATTTCAGGTTTTTCCATGCACAAAGCTATGATTTTACTTTAAAAGACATGCAAGCACCAGTTCTGCTTTTATGGTGTTTTATTGTATACATTTTTGAATATTAATATGTTACATACAACTGTAAATTTCTTCAAAAAACGAATAATAACAAATATTCTTTCTTGTTGCATGGAATAAAATGATTAATGATAGAAGTTAAATTTTTGGATGAACTATTTAGGCTCTTTTGATTCATCTACTAAAACAAACATGCAAAGGTTGTTCATTGCACTTCATGGTTGAGGAATTATGTATCCGTTGTGATTAGTTTCTGGCTTTGCATGAGCCCACTGATGCTTTTTTTTGGGTTGAGGTATGTGCTACATAAACACTACCAAGCCTTTAGCACTTAAATCTGCTCAAAACCAATAGTGTTGACTCTTTTAAATGTGACCTATAACATTGTGACATAATTTTCATTCATATTAGAGTCATTTTTTATGCTTTTTAATTTAGTTAAGTTCAAAAGTTAGTTAAACTCAAAAAAATAGAAGACTTTATGCCATGGAAAAAAAATATTTTTTTTTGTTAGTTTTTTTTTAAAGACAGATGATAAAAATTATTTTTGAATCCCCCAAAGAACATTTAGTGAAATGGCTCCACAGATGTTAAAGGTTCTTAATGGAACCATAGATGCCAATATAATGAAGGTTCCGAAAGAGTGTTTTTGCAGCAATGCCATTGAAGAACCATTTTTAGAACAGTTTTTTAAAAGAACCATTATTTTCTTAGTGTGAAGAACATTTTAATAGTCTAAAGAACCTTTTTCCACTATAATTAACCTTCTGTGGAATGGAAAGGCTTTTAAATGTTCTTCATGGAAGCATCAATGTTAAAGAACATTTGGTAACACTTTATTTTGATAGTCCACTTTAGACATTCTACTAACAGTAAGTAACTTTGCAACTACATGTCAACTAGCGGTCATTAGAGTATTAGTAGACTGCCTGCTTAATATCTTCTAACACTTTATTTTGATGGGTCCACAACATACAACATACTGACTATGAGAAACTTTGCAAGTATGTCAACTTATTGTACTAACCCTAAACCTACCCTACTGAGAGTTAGTAGACATGCAGTTGCAAATGAATGAGAATTAGTTGGCATGTAGTTGACATGTAGTTACAAAGTTACTTAATAGTTTGTAGAATGTCTAAAGTGGACTATCGAAATAAAGTGTAACCAAACATTTATTTTTAAAAATGTAAATATCTTTATTTTGGTGTATGGCTGAGGTTTTAACACATTCAAACACTCACAGTTCAAGTCCATACTAACTGGCTTTGACTAACGTAACTAACATAACTATCGTTACTTCCTCTGCTTTCCAGGTCATTGTGGTTTGCCCATCCCACTTTCTCCACCATGTTCTGAAGACTTTCACCTTTCCACACCTCTGTTCCCAGACTGTAACCCAACATATAATAAATCTCTTTCTGTGTCCTCAGGTGGTGAGGGCATCTTCAAGATGAAGAGCAACTGGAAGACCACCAAGGTGCTGGGATTGCTGATGTTAGCCAACTTCTTCATCTATGTCGTGGTGGAAGTGTCCCGAAGCTACGGGCAGGGCCGAGACATGTACAGTCGAGGGAAACTGACACCCAGCAAGTTCTGGAAGAAGTCAGAGGTTAGTCCGGCGTTCTGGAATCGTGTGCAGGAGCAACTCGATGACATCTACTACCTGCCACTTGCAAATGGCAGCGGGGCCCCTCGTGACTTTCGGGGAATTTCACGTTGGCTAAATCACACGAGTCCTTGCAAGCCAGACAGCAGGGTGAAGACAGAGATTGAAGACTTTAAGTCCCTACCACAGCGATTCCAGGACTTCTTGTTGTACATGGGATGTAGGTTGTACCCCTTGATAACGGACGCACCCAACATGTGTTCAGAACCGCCGTACCTCTTGCTTGCAGTGAAGTCCATTGCGCCACATTTTGACCGACGGCAGGCCATCCGGGAATCATGGGGCCGCGCTGGGATCCTCGACGGCCAGCGCATTGCAACGGTGTTCCTGCTTGGCAGCACGGCAGCGACGGACCACTACCCAAACTTGTCGGAGATGGTCAAGCACGAATCAGCATTGTACGGCGACATCCTGCAGTGGGATTATCGAGACTCGTTCTTCAATCTCACCTTAAAGGAAGTCCTCTTTCTGGAATGGTTTGGGACTCATTGTGCTTCTGCCAAGTATGTGTTCAAAGGCGACGACGACGTTTTCGTCAATACGCGGCATATGCTGACTTACCTGGGCAACTTTTCTGTGTCCAAGACACAAGACCTTTTTGTTGGCGATGTGATCACCAATGCCGGACCACACCGGACCAGACACCTCAAGTATTACATCCCCGAGAGCG
This sequence comes from Barbus barbus, assembly GCF_936440315.1. Classification (NCBI taxonomy): domain Eukaryota; kingdom Metazoa; phylum Chordata; class Actinopteri; order Cypriniformes; family Cyprinidae; genus Barbus; species Barbus barbus. Next base: position 6,258,940 of record NC_136735.1, read on the forward strand.
TGTTTCGAGGAATGTACCCACCGTACGCCGGTGGCGGAGGCTACCTGTATTCTGGGAATCTGGGGCTGCGGTTAAGAACGATCTCACGTCTGGTCACGTTGTACCCTATAGACGACGTCTACACTGGGATGTGTCTGAAGAGACTGGGACTAGTACCGGAGAAACACATGGGCTTTAAGACATTTGACATTGAGGAGAAGCACAGAGAGAATCCTTGTGCTTACAAAAGTCTGATTCTGGTCCATCCCAGGAGCCCACAGGACATGAAAAAGATCTGGTCTTGGATTAATGACCCAAAAGCGAAATGTTACATCTCAACTACCCCGCAGGGGAAGGGCGCAATGCGACGCAACAAAAGCAAATAGAATCCAATAACAGTAAAACTGATGCCTTGTTCTATTACTGGCGTACAGCTAAGAAGAACGTTTTACTAATGTTCCCATTAAGTTATAAAAACATTATTTCTGAATGTTCTCAAAACATCTAGTTTTTAAAAGGTTTTATCCACCTTATTTTACAACTTGGAAGTAGGCCGTTTTCTGTGAATGTGCAAGACTTCCGGTTTATTAGCCACAGTATGGAAATAACAAGAAAAATAACAAAGTGCAGTAAATGGTAAAACTGTTTGCATTACAAACCAGTGTGTTCAAAATTAAAATAATATGGTAAGAAAGCTAGACCCATGAAAGCTAGACCCATAAAATTTACAAGTGGCCGTGCCCGCTCTTATGGGAAAAATAAGGTGTATAAACATTTTTTTCTTGCTTGCGCAATCATTAAGGGAACATTCCATTGAATCGAATATCATAGGAATGTTACTTTTGAATGTTCTTTGAACATTCTAAAACAAGTTTTAAAAAAACATTAGATGGAACTTCCAGTTTAAACATTTCAGTAAAAAAGTTCCATGAATGAAATAATGTTTCTGTGCTAACATTTTGAGAACATTATTAAAGACCAGAGAACTTTGAGCAAATGTTCTGTGAATGTTACTGGAAGAATATTTGAGAGAACCTTGCTTGAACATTCTGAGAACATTCCCTGTTAGCTGGGTCCACATACTTGCGCACCTTCTTTCACTTTGACGTGACAAATCACGATTATTTACTCAAAATGAATTATATATGGTGCACTGTGATGCATGTTGACATAAGAAATCGGGGTGCATCTTCAGAAAGAGCGAGTCTGATGTGTTTGTATATTTTTATGTTGTTGTTTTAATTTATGTTTGCATTCGTGTGGAAAACTATAGCTGAGCTGTTTGACTTCTCTTGCATTAAACATCTATATTCTCAGGAAGCTGCTGTTTGATCGTTCTCCAACTACACTAACAACTTAAGGATAATAATAGAAGTTTTATTACGTTATATACTGTTTGTGCAAATAAACTGTGACCTTTGCACCATTGTTGTAAGGCAACATACTGTAGGGCACTTACAACACACACAGTGAACTGAACGAGCCACCGAAGTGCAAAGTCAAAATCCAAGTCAATTACTGTATATATACTGCATGTATGGAAGATAAGCGCAAAGGGTTTCCATGTCATTTTTTGTGTGAACTTCAGTCATTTGTTCAATATGAGTGCAAATTTGTGATTATGGATAAAATTAAATTGTCCTGAAAACACAGAAAATAGGCTTGACAAGTGAAATTTGTTTTTATGATTCCAGTTAAGCAGTGTTTTGAGTATATATAGTTAGTAATAAAGTTATGTCTATATTTGGAAATAATTTAGCAGTTTATGTATCACATGGCCCTCACAATTCATCATTTGTTTGAGATTTTACTTAAGGGGGCATATTTGATTTAAACTTTTATTTGCTACAACAATCTTTACATGAATAAGCATTATATTATATAAGCTGCTATATTATTATCATTTTTATGAATCTTACTTTATTACAAAATTCCCAAACGTCAATATGTGTAAAGACCTATTTATAATGCTCGAAAAAGATAAAGTATTATTAAGGATAAAATGCTACATTTGTATCATTCATGTAAACAATCTTAACATGAATAAGCATTAATTTTCCTGCTACATTATTATCTCATTATATGATTCTTTATTACTGCATCATGATCAGCATTTCTCATTTTTCTCATCTTTAAAAGCATGCATAATTAGGTTAGATATATACTACTCAGTATGTCACGACCAAAACCGGTTATAGGGGTATATTTGTAGCAATAGCCAACAATACATTATATGGGTCAAAATGATCGATTTATCTTTTATGCCAAAAATATTTAGGATATTAAGTAAAGATCATGATCCATGAAGATATTTTGTAAATGTCCTACCGTAAATACATCAAAACCTAATTTTTAATTAGTAATATGCATTGCTAAGAACTTCATTTGGACAACTTTCAAGGTGGTTTTCTCAATATTTACATTTTTTTGCACCCTCAGATTCCAGATTTTCAAATAGCTGTACCACACAACAATGGAAAGCTTTCAAAAAAAAAAAAAGACCCATATTATGACTGGTTTTGTTGTTTTATGTTTGCGCGGCGCCCTCTGTCTGATCAAGAGCCAGTCACATCTCATATAAACCTCATTCATTCATGCGCGACAGGTAACCTTACCTCATTAACTACAGATATAATACAGGTGATGCTGGCGGCCTCTTCCGTTTAGTTTTTAAAACAAGCATCTGACAACAACGTAGAAAGTTCACGCGCATAAATCCAAAATGCCACGGCGGCATTTATTGAGTACATACAGTCTTATGATATTAATGTATTTGACAGGTTTGATAAGCAGCGCTGAGGTGAGTAACTCATGGATGCTCTTCTGATGATGGTCTGATCTCTGCACGTTTCACTCAATCTGTCTGTTTTTGGCAGATCAACAGATATGGCGGAAAAGCATCGGCAGGTAAACAGCTGTCAGTCACATTTACATCAATGTAAACGTTCTGACGCACCTGTTCCTCTTTAGATTTAACATCATCATTTTGTGTCCTCAGGGGTTTTCAAACTTTTTAAAGCTAAATTTCCAAGCTTCAATATTTGTAAAGGCGCATTTATAATGCGTAAGAAAGGTATTATTAAGGATAAAAAGCTACATTTGTTGTTGTAGTTGAAATCATAAAATATTAACTTATAATTTTTTTTTTTTAAATGTATTAAATTATAAAAATATTTGAAAGTATCTGTGTGAGTGCGTAGGCTATTTTGTTTACAACCAAACATAAGATAAATATATTCAATTAATAATGTATAGCACTTTCACAATAAATATCAGCAGCTTTGCAGTATGGAGAAACAACTAATTGAAAAGATGCAACATGCTACACAGGAGGAATAGATGAATGCGTGGAAATCACTTTTTTTTTTTTTTTTTTTTTACAAAATTAATCATTTGCTTAGATAACTCATTAGAATAATTATTTATTTGCATATTTATGTTTTATATAAAAAAAAAAATTCCTTTAAAAAAAAAAATCATATGTTTTGGGGGATAAATATGCTAAAATACATGCCATCTTATTCATAGTATTAAAATATTTATATTGTATTTTGTAAGAATATATATTTATTAATATCATCTATTTATCTTATTTTTATTTTTCCTCCAATGTACTTTTAACAACATTTGTCAAATTTGAATCTTACTTTTGGTCATTTAAATGCCCTGTAACATTTCCTCTACAGTTAAAAGAGTTATATATTTTGGGGCATAGATGTTCTGAAATGTCTCTCTCTCTCTTGTCAGGTGTAGGCCGTGAGCGATACGCGTTCTATGCCCTGCGCAGCTGCCATCAAGTCCTCCGCGAAGACAGCGGTGAGTTCTTCTCCCCTGATTACCTGTGCTCACACCCCCCCATGTGGTGCAACTGGACCATCCAGGTGCCTCCTGGGAAGCGTCTGGAGCTCTACCTGGAGGACTTTACTCCCTCGGACGCCTGTCAGGAGAAGAGCGATCAGATCCACCTGGATGAGTCTCCGGCGCCTGCGGGAGGGCAGAGGATCCTGGAGAGGTGCTGGAGAAAGGCCAGGTACACCTCCGTGTCCAATACGGTTCAGGTGGTGCTTCTCATCGACGGGAACCGGCTCGTCCCCTACAGGGGCTTCTATGGACGCTTTAAAGCTTTCAGATCACTGGATTCTCCTGATTCCATGTATGAAGGTGAGTGAATGTTTTCAGTGTTTTTATTTGTTATTTTGTAAACTCCTGTGCAGTGTAGAAAACTTCATTGATTATAACGTAGGCTTTGATTTGATTCTGGAGCCGGGCCTGCTGGTGTCACATGACTCTTTGTATTTGACAGACATTCCTGTAGATGTGATAGAAGCAGCATTAGGAGATGATGAAGAAGAAACCGATGCAATTACAGATTCTCCACCAGCTGTGAGAGACGTCGCAGCAGATACATCAGCAGTGAACACACAAACCGAGAAGTTTGGATCCTCAGTGCCCAATGAAAAGAGTCCCGGGGGTTCATCTCCTCGCTTTCTAGCGCCTGGTTACAACAGTAATGATGTGGTTGATGATGATGCATACTATAATGATAATTTCATTGCAGCGTCACACGAAGAAGCTGGTCGGTGGCCTGCTGAGACTCAGCACAACCAACCCAAAAATGGAGCGGCTCAGATACGGCCCAGATATCAAGCGGCGTTCGCAGACGCCTCAGGCATGACCCTCAGCGCACAGACGCCCATGCCACACGTCAAACCCGCCGCCCGCTCTCCGTCCACCATGCGCAGGAATGTGGATGTGCAGGTGCACTCCTCCGGTCAAACCGAGCCGGTCAGAGCCAGACTGACGCCTGATGCTGGAGGAGTGAGGTGGGTAAAAGTGGAACAGCGGGACGACGAGGAAGCTGTTTCCATTGAGATGACAGCAACCAAGAGCAGCGTCACACTACCTGTAATACAACCCAAACTACACCGCAAATCAAAAGGTGCAGTTACTTTTTTTTTTAACAGTTGGAAAGCATTACATTTTGCATAAAAAGAGCCTCTTTATAGGACTTCTTTTTTTTTTTTTTTTTTTTTTTTTGGTATTGCAACATTATTTTTATGAAAATGAAGTACACTTTACTACCCAAAATTACTTAACAATGGGCCTAAAATAGATTTTTGTTGTTATGATTATTATTATCATGGTAATATTAATAATTTAATGTTTAAAAAGATTATTAATATTAGTTGTAGTATGCAAGGGGTAATATTAACAATAAAAACGTATTTTATTTGTTTTTATTATTAGTAGTAGTATTATGCAAGGAGGAATTATATAAAAATGTATAACAATGTCCTGTCTGGGTTTTTATTATTAAAATCAGCATAAATTAAATTCTGTAAAACATACTATAATTACATAGTTAAATTACAATTTAATTAATAAAGTAATAGTATGTACTTTTCCATTTTAATGTATTTGTTTTATACAATTTCAGTAGATTAGTTTCAAAACTAGCAGGATCATAAAATGGCCCTAAAATAGGATTTATTAATTCATTAATGCCTTAAGTGAATACTATATATATATATATATATATATGAACCAGACATTTTTTATTTTATCTAAGGTTTTCTTGCATTATTCATTCTACAGAGAAAGCTCTGTACCAGCAAACCTTAAGAAATGTCACCCTCAACAGGCATTTTCCTGGGGGTGAGAAGTTCAAATGTTCAACATCAACTTAATACAACTACCAATCATTTTTTACAAAAATAAAAGTTTTTGGTTACACTCTAGAAGATATACAGTTTACATTCTGATGATGTCTTCTCATCCGTCCAATCAGAGCTCTTGTTCGAGGTGAGTGTGGAGATCAATCTGGAGCCTGAACATCACAAAGAATCCTCTTCCCTCAGATCTGCTCTAGAGACCATGGTGAGGCTCAACATTACGACTCCCTTTATAGATAATCAGAATATTGTTGTTAGTTAAGCAACTTCGGGGCTCAAAATTGGTTTACAGATACAAGAAGTGCTTGGACATCTCACTCCAAAGAGCCTGGACTTCAAAAGATTGAAAAAGTAAGTACAAAGCTCACTTCCTGAAGCATATTAATTGGATTCTTCCAAACCAATCTGCTCACAGTGTTGATCAATCTGTCTCCAGGTTGAGTTCTGGTGTGTTGTTCATCGTGTGGCTGCAGTTTGAGAAGGTGGCTGTAGGGCAGCTGACACACAGGGATCTTCAGGCCAGTCTGCAGGGGCTACAGGGCAGAACCATCAAATCCCAAACCACCGAGACACAGGGCGTCATTGCATCCGTCTCTACTGAAGGTGCTCTCACACCACACGCACATTGATTTGTCCTGTGGTCTTTCAGGTTCCTCTGTATTTACAGAAACTGTGTTTTGACCGCATGCTAGCCAAAGACACATCTCTCTCTCCCACAGACACACACACACACACACACACACGCACGCTGCTCTCTGCAGGACTATTGCGGTGTCAGGAGCTTACTGAGGTATAGAGTTTAACCAAAGGTCAACCTGTATCCAGTTGCATAGACTGCTTAAAGGAACACTCCACTTTTTTTTGAAAAAAGGCTGATTTTCCACCTCCCCAAGAGTTAAACAGTTGAGTTTTACAGTTTTTGAATCCATTCAGTCGATCTCCGTGTCTGGCTGTAGCACTTTTAGCTTAGCTTAGCATAGATCATTGAATCTGATTAGACCGTTAGCATCTCGCTCAAAAATGACCAAAGAGTTTAGATATTTTTCCTATTTAAAACTTCTGTAGATACATCATGTACTAAGACTGACGGAAAATGAAAAGTTGCGATTTTCTGGGCCGATATGTCTAGGATCTATACTCTCATTCCGGCGTAATAATCATGCCATGGGTGCAGCAGGCGCAGTGATATTACGCAGCACCTGAAAGTAGTCCCCAGCTAGGGAACTAGTTGTGATATAGCTGGGTACTACTTTCAGGTGCTGCGTAATATCACTGCGCCTGCTGAATGCATGGTTCCTTTAAATCACTTTAATATTTTTTTGTTGGAATAGACCACTACTTTAAGACAGTGGATGTTTATTTATTTATTTGTTTAAATTTAGTATTTGTAATATTTTTTACAAATTACTTTTTGGGGGAAAAAAAACACTTTTTTTTAACTAGTGACACTTGGGGTTTTTTTTTTTTTTTTGATGATTTAACATATTTTAGTAATTATTCTTAATTAGATATCATTCGAAAGCTTAAAAACTCAACATGAATTCTGTGAAAACTGTTTTGAAATCTGACACTGAGTAACCGTGGACATTTAATTGGGCTCCTCCCCCGAGTGGGTAATGTCAAGTGTCATATTACAAAATTTAATCTTCATAAAAACACATATCGTGAGAAAGATCTGAGCCTGAAAACTCTTTATTTGGTGACTGTTTTGTGATATAAATAATATTGGGACAAATTGATAAATTTGTGACCGGAAAATGCAATAATAAATTAATTGTCACCCAGTGGCTATTTTTCGTGTAGCACCTAAACGAGATCTCACATGAACCTCAATTTTTGTGATATCAACTTTAAATTTGGAACTTAACTTGGTTAGACATAGACTTTGATTTTATATCAATTTCAGATTCCAAAATATTTTGTAAAATATTTATTTTATATAACATAAAAGAGGGGTGTGTGTACATGTAAAACACCCTTTTTTCGTATGGTCAAAAGCACATTATAATTATAAAAGAATTTGAAACAAATTGTTTAAAATACTTTTAGATTAACACATTATGCAGCCATGATCTTCCCAAAAACACCTGAATCACTTCTGAACAGCCCATCTGTGTGTGTTTGAATAGACATCAATGAGTGTGAGACGCAAATGGTGGTGTGTGACGCTCATGCGGAGTGTGTGAATCAGTTTGGGTCGTACTCCTGTCACTGTATCCATGGTTACCGTGAGGTTCCTCATGGGCCGGGAGCCAGCGTTTGTGTGGCATCTGCTGAACCTGGTAAGAGATTGGTTGTCAGAAGTTTATATTGACAGGTGTGAGAGATTTCAGACATTAACTTGAATTAGACTGCTCTCATATCACTTTAAGGGTAAACTTTCATTTGTGTCTCCTCTCACTTTCTAGACTGTAGTTGGACATCATCTCCCAGAATCCTCAGGGGCGTTTACGCCATCGTCAGCCTGATCACGTTGCTCATCGTGCTGTTGCTGTTGGTGGTGTTTCTTCTGTATAATCGATACCATAGAGGCTCGTTCCTTCCTCGCTGCCAGAAATCAAGCGCTAGCAGCATCGTGGAAACCGCTGCCAGTGATGAAGACAACAATAACAACACAGGAAATGATGGTAGCGGTGGTGCGAACCCCTCCGTATTCCCCCCACCACCTCCCCCCCTGAGGCTGGGCAAAGACGGCCACCGCTCTCTGGAGCTGCCGTTATTACGCTTCAGCTCTCTAGTACCTCCTGATGGATTTAGGAGTAAAACACCTACAGAGAAACACCCGTTTTGACCCGTTACTTTTGTCTGAGAGCACCGTCACTAAATGCACTGCACCTCACCGAGTATGAGACTGGTCTTATTTGTATTAGTGAGTTATTTTCTTTTTCTGTTCATGATTTATAGAGGATTTTGGTGAATAATTGCCTTGTTTGTTTTTTTTTTTTTTTTTTTTCTTGTATTTTATTCTATTTTTTAGTCTATTCTTGTATTTTTGTTCACAAGCTTGCTCACTCTTAAAAATGAACAGAACTCAAAAGCACTTTGTGTACTTTGTGGTTTTGTCCAACTAAATGTGTTTGTTTGTGAAGGACAACATTGACACAGAACGCAAGAAGGACTTTGGGATCCTACAGGCATGGAAAACGCCAACATATCATAAAAATGTTTAAGACTAAAATATCTGGACAAGCCGTGGAAATCTGCAGTGAATATCCACCTTAGTTTTTAAAGTATAAGCGAGAATGTGCGTTATGCTGCTGGATGTTGCAAACTGGCATTTATCATATTTTAATTACCGTAATCATAAACTGGTTTGTAGCGTGGTTTTAACATTTACTGTACCGTTTACCTCTAGCTGCTAAAGAATCAGAAGTCTTGCACATTCACAGGAAATTGCTTCTGCGACGCGTTGTAAATTTAAATCGTTCAGCTCTTTTTGGTGAAATCTTACAAATGACATGGTAACAGTTTGAAAATACCTCAACTTTTTATAAATGGATCTTAAATGTTCTAGCAACAGATTTGTAACTAAAGCTAAGGCAAAATGTGTGGCACTTCACTCAAACATTAGTGTTTTTTTTAAAGTATGGACTGTGCCAAATAAGTTTTGTTTAAAAATAAATTAATTCTACGTCAATTTAACCATAGCTAACATTTCTCCTCTCTGCTTTTTCTACCAAGAGGAGGAAGAATCTATTTCTGTTATTCTTCTAAACCATTCTGGCTTCAAATATCAGCTTCCCTATTTCTTGTTCCACCTGCTCTGTAGGGACCTGCTTCTATCAGTAAGGATCTTTTCCATTCTGATATTTCTGACAATAATGATGTCTTAATCTTTATGTGATGGGTAAATACAATACAAAGTGGAAATATATTGCTGATATCAAAAATAGCCATTGTTACTAGAAATCCAATTCCTGATATCAAGAATTAGTATTTTAACTAGTAACTGAATTATTGATATCAAGAATTCATATCCTGAGAATGAATCAAAACGGCTTGCCATAAATCCAGCTGCAAAATATTAGCTTCTGATCTACAAGTAGCTATTGTCATCACTTCAAAAAAAAAAAAAAAAAAAAAAAATCCAATAAAAAAAAGCTTTGATGTGTTAAACGGGTTTTAGGTAAATTGCATTTTTCTCTCTCTCCTGTGTATTCTCCCATATCTTCTGTGTTTTATAATAATACTAAAAAAGTTATGTCCAGTTCTAAAATGTAATTGCTTTTTAAAAGGCATGGAAATTCAAAGGAGCAGGAACCGCTTAAATTCGTTTTTTAGACACGTCAGGGAAATTTCCCCCAGATAAGCGTATAATTTATTTATATATTCATAGGTTTATATCCAATATAGGGCCTACAGTTGCCTACCTAAGTTATATAAACCTAGTGCACTCTAAACAGTTAACGTGGCGTTTGTCAGGTACAGATGCGAACATATACTTCTTTCTATAACCTACTCTAAATTAATAAAATAAAACACATTTTGACAGTGTTGGGGAATATGCAATGCATTCAGAAAATGCGGCTAGTGCTCGCTTGCGCCCTCTGGGATCAGAGTCAGTTCTTCTGCGCATGCGCACCAATCCGAATTACTTCCGGACGACGAAGCTGCTAGTAAGTGCGATTCATACAGTTACTAGACTCTAAAAACTCTTTACCACATAGTATTAAATGCCAGAAAAAAAGTGCGACTCAACGTGAAGCGGTATAAACGTTTGCAGCGTCACGTGAAATGTGTCATGAGTTGAATTATTTGATTATTTGCGTTTTTGATGCCCAGTATGTCTCTCGCGCGAACAACCTGTTGTGTTGTCCAGCTGATTTTCTAAAAGCACCACTTTTGGCTTATGATTAAGGTACATTGGTCATCTAATTGACCAGTGTGTCTGATTTGATGGTGGACAGTGTAAACAGAGTCCAGTTAGAGATGACTAATAATGCTTATTCCTATCCTAGCTTCACACAGCTCATTTGGACAGAATAAAGTCTGCATTACTGATGTGTAGCTCTAAAGCCTGTGTTAACTGCTTGCATGAGCTGTATGCATGTAAGAAAATACATTGGAGAAATTTTTTTTTATTTTTGTTGCATGCATAATCATGCATTTGGAAGAAAGAGTGTAGTTGGACTGGAACTAACAGATGCTGTTTGTGTTTCAGAGGATGCTGGGGTATATCTGGCAGTGTTTCTATTCCTCATGTCTGCGCTTCTGGTTGAAATGGTTCCTCCGGCTGGTCACAGGGAGATGTGAGCTGCAGCGTATTTGTGCCCGATGCAAAGCTGGGGCGCTGAGGACAGCACAGATAGGTGATTATCATACGTGGACTATATATTAATCTATGGGAGAATGGTTAAAGAATAATTTTACCCGTTTGTAATCCATTTTTTTGGCTGAATTGTTCATTTAAGACAGCATTTGAATGGTCATGGATCACTTTTGCAAACTTGTCGTTGTTGTTTGTCTTGTAGAGTATTCCCTGAAGTCCTCTAAAAGCAGGGTAAGTGTGGCTATGATTTCTGGCTGCTTCAGTACTTTTTATCTGAGCTGTTAATTATTAATATTTGACCAGATTCTTCACTCAAGACTCTTTCTCTACTGCACTCTGAAGTGTGTTTGTTTGTGTTTGATCAGGTATTGCGAGCAGCGTTATCTTTGAAGGAGAATGATTTGGACGACCATCTGGCTCAAATAATCCAGGAGAAGAGAATCAAGGAGCGGAAAGATCCTACGTGAGGCTCTCTTAAGATTGCATTAACTTCATTCAGTTGGGAAAATAAACTTGAACATTTTTGCAGCCTTTTTCTGCAACAGTGAAATATTCACATGATTTGATCTGATGATGATGATTTAATTTTTTTTAACGTTACTAAGCTTTCTCACCACACTAGGCCCAGTGGAATACATTAAGAGTGATATCTAAATTTATTTTTTGAATGTATTATAAATATTTCTGTATTTTCATTGTAATAGCATAAATGGCATAAGCACTACCATGTGCCAATTTGTTGCACAATATTTTTCTTAGATTTTTTAACAATTAATTTTTTTGTTTTTCATTTAATAAAAACAGCACATTATAATTAGCGACATCCATTAATTTGGAATAACAAGATTTCAAGGGAGAAAAGCTACAAGATCCTGTTTCAGCATATTAAAATACACCTGTCATTACATAATGTAAACAGTCCCCATCAAGGAAATACAAACATAATATTATGATTTATGTTAGATTAATATATATATATAATATATATTTTTATAATATATATATATATATATATATATATATATTTATATTTATAATATATATATATATATATATATATATATATATATATATATATATATATATATTTATATTTATAATATATATATATATATATATATATATATTATTTATATATATAAATAAATAAATAATATTATGATTTATGTTAGATTAATATATATATATATATATATATATATTTTTTTTTTTTTTTTATTATATATATATATATATATATATATATATATAAATAAATAATCTTATGATTTATGTTAGATTAATATATATATATATATATTTTTTTTTTTTATTATATATATATATATATATATATATAAATAAATAATATTATGATTTATGTTAGATTAATATATATATATATATATATATATATATATATATATATATATATTTTTTTTTTTTTATTATATATATATATATATATATATATTATATATATTTTTATAATATATATATATATATATTATTTATATATATATATAAATAAATAAATAATATTATGATTTATGTTAGATTAATATATATATATATATATATATATTATTTATATAAATAAATAAATATATATATATATATATATATATATATATATATATATATATATATATATATATATATATATATAATATTATTAAAATGCTTTAATACATATAAAAATATTTTGGTTACACTTTATTTTAAGGTGTCCATGTTCCAGTGTAATTATGCATTTAAATACTGAGCAGTATTAATTAACTACATGTTCTTATTTTATGCTTGGGGTTACTTGCATGTAATTATGCATAATTTATTGTTTTTATAATACTAAGTACATGTAACAAGGGCACCTTAAATAAAGTGTTATCAATATTTTAGATATTTATTTTAATTATTTTATTAAATCTGACAAATGCATAAATGTAAATAAATACATTAGTACTTGAATGAACGTTTATGCTAATAGTAAATTATTAAATCAACTAATTAACCACAACACCCTTTTTTAATACTGTTTCTACTTGCTAGTCAAGAAAATTGTCTAATTGCTTCACAGTTTTTATTTTCAAGGTTGATTATTGTTTAATTTTTAACATGTGTATTATCAATATCAGTTTTACATGCAGAAATCTGTCTTACAGGTTTAAGGTGAATCTCCGTCAGTGTTTGTTACAAATCAACGGATATAACGAGTTGTTTGAGGCGGTGGAGGAACTAAGAAAACAGGTGTTCGACTCAGAAAATGAAGAACATGAGAACATGCTTCTGAAGGTGATTTATCTAATTTTTCTGATCGTTTTAAGATCATTGAGCTTCAGAGGTTCTCAGTTCTGTTTGTTCTCGGTCAGTTGTGGGATCTGTTAATGCCGTCAGTGAAGCTGGAATCCAGGGTCACTAAGCAGTGGGGAAACATTGGTTTCCAGGGCGACGACCCCAAGACTGATTTCAGAGGGATGGGGATGCTGGGACTCACAAACCTCCTGTAAGTGCAGCTTCTCTGCTTATGAGAAGATGACGCTTCGTTGCTTCTCTGATGCTTTGAAGTTAAAGTTTTTCTTTGTTTGGCCAGTTTTTTCAGTGAGAACTACACAGACGCAGCCCGGCAGGTCCTGTCACATGCCAATCACCCCAGACTAGGGTGAGTGTCACTGATTTGTCATGTTTAGTGATTCTTGGCATCATGACTGATTAAATTAGTAAAAGGGCTCTCATCAGGTACAACAGTATTCTAAAATGTTTGAAATTTTGTAATTTGTGGAAAATCCTATAAATAAAGTGGGGGAAAAAGTTATCCTCATCATAGCATGCTTTGTGTCGATGCAGGTACTCGTATGCCATAGTAGGGATCAATCTAACAGAGATGGCATACAGCTTAATGAAGAGTGACGCTCTGAAGCCTCATTTCTACAACACAGTCTCTGGAAAACCACAAATGCAGCACTTCTATCATTTCTACTGTGAGTAAAACAAATAAATATATATATATATATATATAGTGCTGTCAAACGATTAATTGTTTAGATGATGGTGTGTGTACTGTGTATATTTATTATGTAGATATAAATACAAACACAGTATATATTTTGAAAATATTTGTATATTTACATATATATTCATATAATTTATATTATATATAAATATATTTAATATATAAACTAGTGCTGTCAAACGATTAATTGCGATTAATCGCATCCAAAATAAGTTTTTGTTTACATAATATATGTATGTGTACTGTGTATATTTATTATGTATATATATAAATACATACACATGCATGTATCTATTTCAGATTTTTTTTTTATATATATTAAATATATTTATTTATAATATAATCTATATGAATATAAATAGACATGTAAATATTTTCAAAATATATACATGTGTGTGTATTTATATATATATATATATATATATATATATATATATATATATATATATATATATATATATATATATATATATATATATATATACATAATAAATATACACAGTACACATGCATATATTACGTAAACAAAAACTTTTATTTGGATGCGATGAATCATTTGACAGCACTTTTTAGTTTATTTTATGTAATTTTAAATATTTATTTATTTATTTGAGGAATATGTATAAAGAGCAATGAGTCTCTCACAAAACCTGTGAAGATCATGGTTGGAGCACAATCAATTCTGAAATAAATAAATAAAAATACATTTTGATTAAGGAAAATAAAGCCAAATTTTAGGACATTGCAGATTGTTTTATTAATAATAATTAATATTAAATATCAATATTTTTTTATGAATTATTTTTTGATTATATTATTAATTTGTTATTATTATTGAAATGTTTATATAATAATATATTTGAAGGTATAAAATTTAAAATATATATTTTTAGTATGCATTTAGTATATATGTATTTTTATTTGTATTTATTTATTTGTTTATTTTGCAGTATATTACACTAAATACTGCATTAAAGTTCCCAAAATAGGCTTACTTTTATGTAAAAAGTCATCTTTTTTTCATTTTTTTGTTTCCATGTCATGTGTTTCCGCTGTTTCCTGTTGGCAGGTTACCTGGCGTACGAGTTTGATAAGTTCTGGTTGGAAGAGGAGCCAGAGAGCATCATGGAGTTCAATCGCTACAGGGAGAAGTTCCACGACAAGGTCAAAGGTCAGCTTCAGATGCCTGAGGTCACGCTCATCATGACCGTGGACCAAGAGAAGTGATTCCAGCATTCCAGCATCATTTCAGAGCCGCAACAGTTGATTTTCTTTTCTTTTTCCATTGACTTAATGGTAGTTTTTAGTTGGGAAATGTGCATGAAACTTTATTTGAATATTAATATTTAAACAACTGTACATCGAGTACATAGCTGGTTGTTTAGCTACATTGACCTGGTCAGGGAAAAGACTTACACTGTTAAGTATTGCTAATAATACTTTCAAAGTTTTAAACTCTCCAATGAACAGATTGGAATCCCCTTCACACTTGAACGTTTTGGTCGTGGTCACGTGACTCCTGCTTCTTCTTGTTTATCCATCTCAGGAAGTTGACGTTTCTGTTCGTAAGATGTTAGGAAGTTGTTTCTTCTTCTGTATGCAGATGATTCACTCTTTGCATGTTAAAGTGTGTTTAAGTTGTATTAAACCCGTCATCATCTGCACAATTCTTTGATAACTATTTAATAACAAATCTGTTTTGTGAATATTGTTATTCAGACCTCAACTCAATTCCAAAGTACAGCATTTGTATGCACATGTTGATGTGACACAGTGTCCTTGTCTTATTTATAAACAGTGTTTGGTTTTGAAGATGTAACTTTTTATTCCTGATGACCCGATTCATTTTATAGTGTTGGATCCATACCTAATGCTGAAGAATAAAATTAGTGACTGAATATTCAAATACAATGTTTGAATCTTTTCATTAGAGGTTTGGGAATGAAAACACATTTTCGAGTCTAGTAAAATAAGGGATTTTTTGAAGTGGGTAATTGAATTCAATTAATGCATTCCATGTTTTCAGATTTTAGGTCCGAATGAATGCATATGCTTTCCGTCTTATAACTGATCACTACTTTTAATAACTTTGTCACCTTTTTGCTCTTACTCTTTCTTTTTAATTAATTCTGTGAATTTTTTTAAATATATATTCCTTGTAGTTCTTGGACAAATATGATCTTAAAATCTGTATGCACGGTAACCTGTCTAATGCATGATTCTATAAATATTTAATTAATTTGATATTTTCCTTAAATTTACATTTGCATCATGATCATTTAAAGATTTTTTGAAGAGAGATGCATATGCATTTCAAAATCAATATCAGTTATTTCACATAAAACAACTTAATATGGTCAAAAAATCTGCATGCATAAGCAAAATGCGGCAAAATTATGTTGCATGTCACAAAAAAAAGGTTTAGCCTATAAAATTTTGTTTTAATTTTTAAAAAGAACTTCTTTGTGATTAATGCATTATACGTTTACTGAAGTAATTTGTACTTGTTATATTTGCATCAGTAAACCATGTAAATATTTTTATGATGCATATGTTTTTGAATAAAATTTCACATAACTACCACAATTTAATATAGTCATAAAAATTGCATGCATAAGCAAAATGCTGTTTAAAAGTTGTAAAGTTGCATGTCACAAAATGAGGTTTGTAGGTTTTTTTAATGATTAATGCATGATACCATAAATGTTTAAAAATGAAAGTGAATCATGTTTTTTTACTTTTTAATTACTATTATTATTATTATTAGAGAGATGCATATTATGCTCATTTCACAAAGTACTCAACCTAAATCCACAGTCACCACAAAGACATCCAAAAGTAGTATAACAATGTTTTATTGAAGCTTATCTTTATGTCTTTATAAGTTTCCAGTCATAAGGCGCTCTCATTCTCTAGGTCAGTCCAGGGTTATGTGTTGGATATTCAGGGTTAAGTAGACATTAAGGTAAATAGCTGCTTTAAACAAAGCACTAATTGCTTAAAAAATGAGGAAATATAAATATTACATAAACATTATGTACATTAACATATCAAGGGGGTTCGATTTGTGCGTTGTATGATCAATCGTTGTATTGAGCAGCCGTTTTTACAGTGGTTTACCCTGAAGGAGATCTGTTTTTGATGTTTCGGTCAGTTTCTCACTGATGTGCATCCCGTTCTGTTGCCTGTTGAACTTCCAAAGCGGAAGTGTGAAACTGGAAGCTGCTCCGGTTCTCGTCCTTGTCCTCGTCCCTTCAGAGGAGTTTGAAACAGCTGCTCATGTGAGTCCGTGAGTGTGAAAGGATTTCGGTCTGAGGTGAAGATCTATGTGGTGGCCTCGATTCTGCTCCTGGACATCATCATGGCCCGCTTGAGCTGCTCGAACGACACGAACATCACCACGTTCCAGGAGCCCAGCCGCAGGAAAGAGGGTACGAACCTGAAGGAGAAACACAAACGCTTCGTCTGTTAGTCAGAGTTCATTTCAGGCGCGACACGTTAGTAAAGTTTGCTTCGTTTAACAGCATTAAATGTGACCCTGGAGCACAAAACCAGTCTTAAGTCGCTGGGGTATATTTGTAGCAATAGCCAAAAATACATTGTATGGGTCAAAATTATAAATTTTTCTTTTATGCCAAAAATAATTAAGATATTAAGGAAAAATCATGTTCCATGAAGATATTTTGTAAATTGTAAATATATCAAAACTTCATTTTTGATTAGTAATATGCATTGCTAATAACTTTATTTGGACGACTTTAAAGGCGATTTTCTCAATATTTTAGTTTTTTTGCACCCTCATATTCTAGATTTTCAAATAGTCATATCTCAGCTAAATATTATCCATACAGCAATGGAAAGTGCATTTATTCAGATGATGTATAAATCTCAGTTTAAAAAATGGACCCTTATGACAGGTTTTGTGGTCCAGGGTCACATATATGTGGCGCTCACCCTTTGTAGAAGGCGGTCGGGCCCTCTTTGGTCATCATGGTCCAGGCGCAGTTGAGGGAGCTGCGGTACTGTCCGGGAGGAGAGTTCATGTAGCGCGTCTTCACCACATCCACAGGAGACGCGATCACCGTCGTGATGAAACCCGCTCCGAATGCAGACACGAAATGACACGGAAGATTGTCTGTGAAGCACAAAACATGAATAAATGTTACTGAAATAAAATCTAAGAGTTTGTGCTTAAAGTCACAGTTTCCTCTTTATTTTAGTCAATGTGTCCATCCATCCATCCATCCATTAAAATATTACATAAAAATAAATATATTTTCATTTTGTTCTGAAGTCTAGGTTTCTTTATTTCTTTATTTTTTTATTCGATTAATAAATAGTCGTCTTATTGTCCTTCAATCTTTAGTCTTTCATTTATAATGTAAATGTACTGCATGTCAATGAAATGTAATTTTGTCATTTTATTAGTATATAAATATTGTGTTATATAAATAAATCGAATTAAAATCATTTCAATATATTGTAACAATTTCACAATTTATTGTCACATTATTGTCACAATTTCTATGCAATATTTTATTCAATGAATTATGCAGCTGCCGTATTGTCCTTCCACCTGAAATGATTATGTGTGAATCTTCACTTTAAATAAATGTATTCATTATATTCTGTGTGTAAATGATGTGTCTGGTGTAGACCAGTGTTACTTTATTATTATAATATGTATAAATATGTTGTATCTAATTTTGATATTTTCAGTTTTCATTTCAATTTTTAGTTTTAATAATTTTATCTGCCTTTTTTAGGCTTTTTATTGTTGTTGTTGTTGTTGATATTGTTATATATTGTGTTATTTTCTCATCTATATTTTATTAATTTAATTAAACAGTTACTTGAAATAATTCCATAGGAAATGACTTTTTTCTGTAATTCTTTTCGATATTTTTCTACTATAATTCTATTATAGTATTTATTAACATTTTGAATTAGCTTTTAATTATATATTTTAATTTTTGTTTGTTTTAGTAATTTTGTTATGAGCTTGTCATTGTTTTTTTTGAATATTTCTAATTAGCTTTTATTTATTTTTATTTCAGTTTTAGTCATTTTAAAACTTCAACTTTTACAATTTCAGTCAGTTGCCAAAGGTAACATTTCTCATTTTCCTTTGTGTTTCATCTAATAGTTGTATTTGACTTTATTACAGCAATAACACTGAGTTTTATTGATATCAGCACTGTGTCAGACACACTCTGTTCTCTGTGTGTGTGGAAACCTCATCAACCCTTTGCCCTGGTTTTACAGACCTTTCACTACAAAAGTGCTGATGGCATGAATTGGACAGCAAGGCCTGACCTGATCACCAGTGCTATCTTATCTGGTGAAAGTGGTTTGTTCTAACAGGTTTCACACGGGTTATTAATGGTGCGGGACGCTGCTTTAGTCCAATCACAGACGTCTCCTCATGGACTCCTGGCACACGCTGGCATAGGTTTGGAGTTTTAGGAAACACTGTCTGAACGAATTTAATGATTCTGGTTCCTACCTAATAAAAATGCTGAATAAACTGGAGACTGGAAACAGAAATGCTACATCAGTTGAATACTGAATTCTGTGACTTGTTTAGGTTTCTGATTCTCAGCCCTGCTGTGAGATTTCGTACCTGACATGAGCTTATGTGTGAGAAGGGCTTCTTTGATGAGATCGTAGGACACCAGTTCAGTGCAGTTGACCAGGGCGTTCCTCGTGATGTTGGGCAGAGTTCCTGTACGAAAACACATCAGATATTACGAAGACATCCATTAGAGTCATCAGTGCTGCTGCAGATTAAACAAAGACAGAGCTGGCATGACAAATCAATCAATGTACTGGCCGCCCAAAATATATTTTCAATATACACTATTATTTTTTGTCAAATTGAGAATATATTTTCTAAAATATATTACATGTACAATTTTTTTCTCAATATAAATATATTTAGAAAGGCAAGAAAGTATTTAAAAAAAATTGACAAACTCAAAAATATTATTTATTTTTTCATATTAATATGAATAATAATCTATAAAAACATTTTATAATTTTTTATGCACAATAATTCTATATACTTGTTTCTTTTATTTAAATATATTTTAACATATACATATATATACATATTTGTTTCTGTGTCAGTTTGGATGCTGCCATTCAGGACAGCTGCATATGTAGAGAGATTGCTAAATTTTGATACAGTAAAACTGTATAAAAACCTCAATGTCAAATAATCCCATACACTGTTAAAAAAAATAAAAAAAATCATCTTTATTGGCATTGATGGTTCCATGAAGAACCTTTAACATCCATGGAATCTTTCCATTCCACAAAAGATTCTTCATAGTGGAAAAAGATGTTCTTCACAGGTTCTTTTGAGAACTGTGGAGTGAAAGGTTCTTTGGGGACCCAGAATGGTTCTTCAAGGAATCGCTGTGAAAAAAACTTGTTTTTTTTAAAGAATGTAGTAAAAACGAACAGAAAACCCACCTTTCCACAATCCCCGGAGCCCCTCGTGCTGGAAGATCTGTCTGTAGGCCTGCATAGTTCCGCTGTAGCGTCTGCCCACCCCCTTAAGGTTCATCTGGGCCTGGAAACGCACCTTCACCACATCTGTGGGCTGAGCCACAGACACGGCTAACGCTCCGGTGGTGCAGCCCGCCAGGATCCTGATGCCCACGTTGGGGTCTGCAAGGCAAATACAACCAATCCATAAACAAGAGACCCCCTTTGTCTCAGATGTTTCTCCTTCATCCCAGCATTCTCGTTCTTGTCTGGGAGAAACAGCTGAGATCATGTTTCTATCTAGTCAACTCACTGTCTTTGCCGCGCGTGTAGAAGCTCTTGACGTTGTCGTAGAGGCCGATTCGTATGGAAGCGAAGGCCATCTGTCTCTGAAGCCCAGCGACCAGGCCGTTGTAGAGCGAGCGCGGCCCCTCCGTTCTCACCATGGTGCTGATGGTCCCAAACACCCCTCTGTACCGGATGCCTTTAGCTGCGCCCATCACCGCTTTCTCTCCCTGGATCTGGAAGAAAACATGGAAAACACAGAGAGATTGTGATGGGAGTAAACCAGAGAGATCATACTACTACTGTATAACAGTTACAAGTGTGTAATAATAACCAAATAAATATTATATATATATAATATTATATATATATAATAATCTTGTTTTTGCCAAGATATAGATTTAAAATATCTATAAAAATTCCTAACAATTACCCATAAAAAAAAAAAAAAAAAAAAAAGGATTTTGAATAGAAATGAATATAATAGATCATATATTTATTATAAAACATAATATTTAATATAAAATATTTAAATAGATTATTGGTGCAAAAAATATAATAATGTATTTTAATATGATATTTAAAACAACTAAATTCTATTCAGAAACAGATTATATATTATAATAATTTTAAATAGATTTTTAATATTAATAATATATTTTTTCTTCTTCAGAAATCTTAAAAAAGAAGGTATACATTTTCAATCTGAAATATTAAAATGAACAAAATTACCCAGATTATTTTTTATAACATTTATTATAATCATATTATTTGTGCAAAAATGTATAATAATGTGTATTGTAATATTTTAATATATAAATTATGAAATATATATTTTTAATATACGACATTAAATTTCATTTAATACACTCATATTCAGATCTTTCTTTAAATATACATTAATTTATATATTTTTTAGTTTTCAGAAATCTTAAAAAAAAATGACATTTTGAAATATTAATAACTAACAAAATTACTAGCAGGTATTATTTATATAATTTTATTATCATCATAAATATATTGTTGGTGTAAAAATACATAATATATTATATTTTAATTTATTTTATAATACATAATATTTAATATTATATAGAATTACAGAATTTAAAACAATCGTATTCATAATAGAAAATGCAATTTAATTTTTTTTTTATTCTTCATAAATCTTAAAAAAACATTTACAATACATTTACAACTATCCATATAAGATTGATTATAATCATTAATATATTATTGGTGTAAACTGTGCAAATACAACATATTTAGAGTCTCTGGTCATTTGTAGTGGCGGGATGAAGTCTGTACCTGCAGCCGCACTTTTGCGGTGTCCAGAGGGAAGGTGACTAAATCAGCGATGCAGGCGGCTGTTCCTGCGCTGAGAACCTTCACGCCCAGAGGAGGAGGAACATCTGATGGCTTCAGACCCACCATACTGACAGCTGAAAACAGTCACTGCATTACAACGCTTGTTATCATAAAATGCATTACATCACTGCAGATCAAAAGTTTGGACACACCAACTCATTCTTTATTATGATGCACACTCTTATATTTGAGCTCTTCTGGACATTCATCAGTCAACTGCATGAGGAGCAGAGGATGCTTTGAAATGAATGAACGCATTTGCATTATGCTGCACACTTGGTCCATACAAATGCATACAGCAGACACAATTTTTTCTTTCATACAGAATTTCATACAGTTTGTAATTGTCAGAAGCCGTTTGATCAAAAGTGTTTAAAATATAAATTCAAAGCTTTTGACTCCTGGTGTAAATATTTACAAGATATACAACATATGCAAATATCCTCCCAAGTAAAGAAAAAAATATCGCAGCTGATTTTGTATGCTTTTTATATCTAAGAATTAAAATTTTTGCACATTAAAAATAACACATTGCATTCAACAAAAAAAATATATTGCACGTGATTTAATTATTTTTGCATGCTAATATCACATATTTATTCAGAATTTTACACATTTAAAAACATTCTTTTAAAAATAATATTTTATACTATATACACATACAATTGTTCCATTATTAAATCTAGATGACACAAACATGGTGAACTGACCTGTGATCGGGTTCCTCTGTCTGATGGAGTGACAGGATGACAACTGGAGCTCCAGAGGGACGAGAACACATTCTGTCTTTCTTTATATATGCTTATCCAAGAGGGGTTTTCCTCCTGCGCTCAGGGAGGTGTTTCTCTGGGAAAGATTACTGGCCGACACAAAGTCCACCCTTCAGCACAGAGTCCAGTCCCAGACATCCCACATCCAGATAAACAAGCGTTAGGTAACAAGTGAACACAAAGCTGAACCATTTCAAGATGCTGCTGCCACATTAACATGCACAGCATTACTAAATGACTCATGCATGCTCAACAATCACCCACCGATGAGTCTGCATGCAAAAACATTCAGCTTTAAGCAATATGTTGAAGTTCAGATATATGTGGTAATACTTTAGGAGACAAAAGTAAATAAACTCAAACTCCTCATTTGCTGTTTTAAGTAGTTGTTATGTTTAGGGTTATGGGATCTAGAATATGGTCATGCAAAATAAGGAATTAATGTGTGCTTTATAAATACTAATAATGCTAATAAAATGCATGCTAATAAGCAACTTAATTAATCATAGTTAATCATACTTGCAATGCATTGGCCAGATGCAAACTTTGGTGGGACATTACATGCATGTCCCAAATGACCAAAAATAAATGCATGTATAAATTAATAAATAAATATTAATATTTAAATTAAAGGTAATATGTAATATTTAAATTGAATGCATTCATTCTAATAACAAATAACAATATTATTGTAATAATAATAAAACAATAAAAATAATAATAAATTTGGGGTTGCAAAAATGTCAAGTCCTTTTAAATAAAAGTTTAATAAGAATAAAAAACGGAATAATAAATAAAATGTAAATAATAACAATATACATAATGTAAATAATAATAAAAATCTTGTATGAAATAAGCTAATAAAAATAAAGGTAAATAAAATGAATAATAAATAACAAATGTGAATAATAAAAGCAAATATTAAACAATTAAGCAAATAATAAAATGTAAATAGTAAATATAAAGCAAATAATATTAATAATTAGTATTTACATTATTACTTTCATTACATTTATTATTTATATTATTATTTATATGGGGTTGCAAAAATCTCATATTAAATAAAATAAATAAAAAAGGTAAATAAAAATGAATAAATAAAAAGTAAATAATAAATGCGAATACTACAAGTAAATATTAAATGAATAAATAAATAATAAAAATGAACAATAAAAAATTTAAATACAAAAAAGAAATGCATTTAAATAAATATCTTAAAATGTAATATTTTATAAAATAATAAAATGTAATATTTCAAACAGTTCCCTGTGTAATAAAAACACACATCAGCACATGAATGAAGCTGACAGTATTATATTGCGACACAGCGCTACTCTTCAGGTTATCGAGTGAGCACTATTGCAGTAGACTTTGATTTTATTGGTTAATTCATAAACAGCAAATGTACAGGTGTTTTGCTGTTTGCATTGCTAATCTATGGCACAATACTTGGATCGAGTACAAAAGATACGAGGTTAAAGATAAAACAATACTTGACAGGTAAGTGGATAACCGGAACAGATAAACAGCGGACTTATCAAGTGCTTAATGAAGGGAATGCGCTTAAGTTGTAAATTATAGGATTGAATTTAATTACAGGATATTTTGATTCTAAGAAAGTTCATTTTGAGGCTGAGAGAAGAGTTTTCGCAAACAAAGCGCCGGACTGGCTGACTGAGACAGCATGCTGTCATTATGTGAGTGCCAAGTATCTCCAGTACTGGGCCGATCGGAGAACAGCGGCGTGTGATTGGACGTCTACGCTCACACCCTCTAAACGTCACAGCGTTTCATTCAAGACACACTGCTGCGTTACAGCCCTGAACTCTGAACAACAGCAAACACAAGGCCTCAGTCCAAGCTAAGCAAATGACAGAGTCTTACAGCTCCACTGGCCTCTAGTGGACAAACACTCAAGAATAGCCACATTCAACTACTACTAATGAGATTTTACATTTCAAATCAAATCATATGAAATAAGTCAATAAAGTAAAAAAAAAAAAAAAAAAGTTACTAAAATAATAAATAAAAATAAATAAAAAATGTAATAACAACAACAATAATAATTTATCTGGGGTTAAAAAGTAAATAATAAATAAAATGTCAAATCTCATATGAAATGTAAAAAAAAAAAAAAATGATGAATAATATTCATTGTATAAAATACATTAAATTAACATTTAACTAACTGATTTTTCTATTTTTATGCAAATTTACAATTTCACTATTCATCAAATCTATTAATAAATGAATTTATTAATTTAAAATACATTTAAGTTTATCAGAAAAATAAGTTTATTACTAACTACTAACCAACATTTCTTCATCAACTAGCTAGATACTTCAGTGTTATTTAGCCTAAATCTATGTTACCCATTCTGGCTGAATGTTATCATATTAAAACTTAAGATTTCATTTGAAATGTTATTTAATCTGATGTTTAAAGTTTATTGATAGAAATCACAGCATGTCCAGCAAACCTTGTATAAAACTTTAAATAAACCAGTGCTTCTATATGGGAGCCCAAAAAAAACAACAACAACTTTTCCCCACGTTTTGTCCTGCAAATGGATACAGTAAACAATAAATGAAACAGAAGTTTGTGATAACACGACAGGATATTTCCATTTAAACTTTTAATTGCTGGAAGTGATCTAAATCATTTACAGGTCGATTTGAACCATTCACATTAAAACGTAAACTTAAAAACAGCAGCATGAAATAAAGTAGAAACTCGTCTATTTAAAAAAACCAATCAAACAATAACTTACGAGAAGGTGCACAGACATGCCACATGCCTGGTGAGAACACAGCGAAATAAAAACTGTACACAGTCTTCAGCAAACACAATAAATCAGATATCAAACACAGCTGGACCGCGTCGCCTCTCAGCCCATTCATATCCGATATTTCAGCGTGAACATCCTCACGATTTACAAAGAAGAAAAACCCAAAGTGCAGGTGCAAGGAATTGAGAGAGGAAGAGAGAAATGATTTAGAAAACGTCCTTCCAACAATCCCAGGCACATCTAACGTCCCAGCGTCCTTCCTCTGTGTTAAATATCACTCCACACTATCCCTCTCTCTCACGTTAAAGATCATTTACTACACTATGAAAAACAAAGCCATTCTCTTAATCTGTATTTTTGCCTTGTTTCAAAGTAAACGGCGAGTCTCGAAATCTCGAGAAGATGCTTGAGAAGCAACACCACATGAGGCTAGTATTATGGAATATATTATAATGTGAAATAAATGTAAAGTTTACCTGTCTTGTTTGTACAAATATACTATTTACAAATTTGTATTTTTGTTCTTGTTTTTAGCGGAAATATTTTTGATTGGGTCCATCCTTGCAAAAAACTGAAAAAAAGAAATTAACCCCCCCCCCCCCCCCCGCCCCCCAACTTAAAATCTTGCGTACAGTTTTGCTTCTTAAGTAACTTAATATTGTTTTTTTTAGATACTTTTATTGGAACATAAAGCAAAAGTACAGATTAAGAACGTGTTTTATCGCAGCACAGGACATGTTTTATCCCAATCGGGACTAGTGAGCTATTCTAGACACGATTACTATCATAAACAGCCTAACTGTATTAGATATTATTAGTAAACATTTCTGTATATAAAGTACATCAAGCACATCGTAGTATACAACAGGTCCTCTCAGACTTCGTACAGGTAAAAAGGGCATTGTGTCGGTCTGTCCTCAGGTCAAAGACCAGCCTCTATGAAAACTCATTACTGTCCGTTCCCTAACGAGTTCACGCCAACATCAAGCCTTTGAAGCTTCCCGCTGATTTAAGAGGAGATCGGCTTAGGTTTAGTTAAAGGGAGAGCTCGCCAAAAAATAAACGTTCTGTCATCATTTGCTGACCTTTGTGTCGTTCCAGACCTGCATGAAGTTATTTCATAAGGTAGAACACAAAAGGAGATATTTAGCCGCATGTCCAGGCTGCTCATTTCCATACAATGAGGAAAGGAGACTTCAAGCGCCAAAAAGGACACTAAAACGTCACACAAAAAATAGGTTTGTGTGAGAAACACACTGAAATTTAAGTTATTTGCTAGCGTATGGCTTCAGAAAACATTATATACAAAAATGTTATTTCATCGGACGTTTAGGTTCACTGCTAGAAAACAGTGAAAATACATCAATCAGGGTTTTTTTTTTTGGGGGGGGGGGGCTGTTTTTAGACAAGTCCCAAATACGTTCAAGTGGTGCAAAAATTGCAAGCCTTGCATAAGATGTAAGATAAAACATTGTGACCTCCTGAGGAAGATTTCGAGCTCCAAAAATGACAAAGAAGCATCATAAAAGTGGCTAATATGATTATTACAAAACATCTAAAGTCTTAAAACAGGTTTATGTGAGAAACACACCAAATTTAAGCCCTTATTTGCAAGCATATGGCTTAAAAAACTCAATACATAGTGCATAAGTCTTACATTATGTCATTATTGAGATTTACTGCTGGAAATGGCAAAATCACACCAATCAGGGTTTTTTGTGTGAAACTGTTTGCTGCAAAACCAGCAAGCCGTATAAAATGTCAAATCAAACAGTGCATATAATATTTCAAGCTGACAATGAAACATCATAAATATTGCCATTATATGTATTATAAAATGTCTAAAGTCATAAAGTAGGTTTGTGAGAGAAACATATGAACTTTAAGTTGCTAGCATATGGCTTCAGAAAACTCACTATGTAGTGTCCGAGTCTATTTTTATGGTGCTTCTTGTCATGTTTTCGCTCGACAGAGATGGTTACCATCTGCTTTCATTGTATGGAGAAACTAGCTAACTTTTTTCACAAAAAAATAAGTCAGGTTTGGAACATAAAAGTGAGTAAATGATGCCCAAATCTTATTTTTTGGACAACTACTCCTTTAACCCCCAAACACAGTTTTGAACGCAGAGGTAATAGTTTTTAGCCTGATAGCGAGATCTCATAGTCACTGATGGACATGTGTTGGTGTCCCACCTTGCGAACGTTCTTGGCATTGGTTATTCGCGCTGCGATCTCGGAAGGCTTCTCAAAGTACTGCACCAGGGCTTGTTCGGTGAGCACCGAAGCCAGGAACTGCTCGAAAGTGATGGCCCAGTCCTTATCGATGCTGGCGCTGTGAGGCAGACCGGCCCTCCTGTGATGCCCGGTGGCCACTGCGCCGCTGCGTATGAGCACGGTGTCCTCGGCGATGTCCTCGCACTGAAGCTCATGCGAGCCGGCGCTCAGGACGGAGTAGGAGGACATGGAGGTGTCGTCTTTGGTCTCGTCGTCGGAGATGAGCATGGCGGAGGACGTGGCCGTATCTTTGGGCGAGGAGTCCTCCAGCTTGATGTCGTCTGAGGGAGCTGTGTCGCAGGGTCTGCGGCGCGCTCGCTCCTGCTTGCTCCTGCTCGGCGGGATGCGCTCATCCTCGTCCTCCTCGTCCTCTTCGTCTGTCTTGTGAGCCGGACTGCAGAAGAGCTTGCCCACCTCTCCCATCTCCAGCAGCAGGCTGGTGACCGTGGCCGTGGCATGATACAGCTCCTGCTCGCTGGGGTCTTCGCTGAACATGTTATAGAGTGTCTTGCACAGCTCGATGAACTGACTCTGAAGAAGGAAGAGACAACATCATAACAGTCAGATTTTACCTATGAATAAACAAACCCGAGCTACTTGAGTTATTTTAATTAATAGCAAAATTATTAAAAACAATTATATATATATATATATATATACATACACTATTGTTTGTTGCTAGATAATATATATTTTTCTTAAAAAAACTTTTGCATTTGTTATTTGTTTTTTTATCAGATAAACTGTTATTTCAACCAAACAACCATAGTTGTAAATTAGAATGAAAATATTTACATGTAAAAAAGTAAAATATGCTAGCTATCTAGTGAAAAATACGTTTTTAATTTTTAAACACATTTTAATTTTTAAACATTTTCCACTGACAGTTTCTCATGTTTAAGTGAACATGAATTCAAAATATCTTATATTTACTTCATAAATTCGTATTTCTGGTGTCACTGTACTCTGAAGAAAGAAAAGTTTTATTTTTGTGATCTTCCTTGCTCAGCCTCTTAAGTGACTTTTCTTTGAATCTGATTGGTTGTGAATAGAGAATCATGTTGTTTTAACAGGAGTTACACTGATGAAGTAACTTAGGTTGGCCTCCAGATGTACCTGGTTGAGTTTGGGCAGATCCTTCATGTTCTCTAACTTTGCTTTGGTCTCCTGGTTCCACAGTCGCAGGTACGTGCGGTAATCTGGAGTGTGCATTTTCTTAACTACACAGAAGACAGAGTGTTGCACATTTAAACAGCTCTCCAACATCAAATATCAGCTCTGATTCAAAGAAGAGGCTGTTTTCTCCCACCTTTTTCACTTTTAAAGGTGACTCCTACAAAACCATCGTCCTTCTCGGCTCTGTTCTTTTGGTCGAGGCCTATCAACGAGAGGTCAAAGCATCAGTGCCAGCGATCACAGCTTCTGGACTTGGCATCAAGCATCATCTTCACTGTCATTTCAGTGCAACATCCTATTTTGTATGGTAAGTGTGAGCATGCAGCAGTACCGCTGGAGTTCTCTGGGGTGATGTCCTCAAAAAAATACTGCGTAGCTTCACAAGCCGAATCGGGCTCCTCCTGCTCCTGGTGCAACTCTGAGAAGAACAAATACATTCAGTCTCTTCTAGAGCTCAGTCTAATTCAACACCAAATCACAAAAAACATGATACAAAACATTATAATTAAGATGCATTTTCTTTATTCTTCTTTAAGGACTATTCTTTTGATTTGTTGGTTAAATTTGACCCAGACATGGTCGTTCCAACGTAATTCACATCCACCTTCACTTTCATTTCTGCTTTTTATCCATATTTCCCGCTCACAAATGAGAAACACAACTAATAATCTTACAGTTACCACGCATAATATACAGTATGCATGTGTGCAAAGGCAAACAGGAACAGGAAAAGCTGAAAATAATAAACTAGCAAGGACAAGTCTGAACTGTATTCATTTCTAGTACAATGTTTGACCATTTATTTTCTCTTTTACACCCACCTGGAAGTATGTGAATCTTATACAGAAATTTGAGTTTTTCAGTCAGGTCACCGTGACACAGGACACCTACAACAGAAACCGAGTTATCAAGTTAATCAGTTTAAATGTGCACAAAAGCAAGCAACCTCATACACTTTATTTAGTCTGAATTTAAATGTTTTTAAATCATATTCACGTTACATTTTTTTACTCTTGGGTCCTTTTTTTTGGTCATAATATAACTTCTAAACTGTTTTTACTTCCATAACTTGGTTTTATGAAAAGTCACCATAAAATCAAAATCAACTTCCTATTTTTTATGGAATATTGCAGAGTTTGTTATAAATAATTTATCCTTTGTTTTTAAATAATGCATGTTCCCTCATCATCCTCTTTAACCAAAATGACTTTCCCTCCCTGTTGCAACAACATCTCTTCTCTTCTGCAGTGATCCAACAAGACAATCCATTCCAGAAGGACAAAAATGAAATCCCACCCTGCATTTTTCTTATTCCAGAAGCCGTTTTACTTGTATATATCGAAAGAAAAGATGATTGCAACTTCAAAATTGGGATTGGTCATGATAAAGTGCACTCACTGAGGCCGCTGATGAACTCTCTGAAGTTTATGAGCGCGTCTGCGTTGTGGTCCAGCAGACGGAAGACACGCAGGGCCAGGTCGTCGGTGTGACTGCCGCAGGCCCAGGGGAAGAGCAGCACAAACAGCACTTTGAACTGCTCCAGATCGATGCGGTACTGCTCCAGGTACGGCAGGCTCGGGTCGTGACGGCTCATGGGGTTACTGGTGCTGCCCCAGTAACAGCTGGTCAGATGCTCAGCCTGAGGGTCACAAATCATGCACAGGTCATGACACTCATGTTATACAGTCAATGGATATGGAGCCTGTATGTTTAAATGTGGATGGGCGATGGGCAGTGGTCACAACTAATGCGTTTCATCTGTTTTACTGTCAACAGACCACAACAGACTGTATGATTTGAGGAGTAACAGGAATAGGGCTGGATGCGTTTAAAATTGAGGGTTTATTCAAATGATTTAAGTACCACTAAATATGACTGAAATAATTGCAATAAAACGAGAAAAGAAAAAGAATGAAAAAGAATGAAAATCATAGCATTTATAATAATAATACATGTAAAAAGATAGACACCATTAAATATAATAACAATCTCAGTAAAACAAAAAAGAAAATAAAAGTATAAGAATAATTTATAATAATAATAACAATAATAAAATACCAATAAATAGGAAAATCTAAATAAAAACAAAAGATAAAATAGCATAATAATATTTTATATATGTATATATATATGTGAGATATTATTTTAATTCATATTACATTATTTAAACTGAATTTTTAATTATTATCAAATAATAATAATGAAAATAATATATATTTTTTAAATTAACTAATAAAATGGGTTTACTCCAGCTACTTGGCATCATTTGTTGAGAAGTGCTGTTTTCTGTGACTTTTCATTATTGCCATATAGAAAGCATCCTCTGATTAATAACCACTTTTATTCCTTTAAATTAACAAGACATTTGGGACAGAAATGGCTTTGATCCAGATACAAGGAAACCCTCAGAGCACTTGCTGTGTCAATGAGAGCTAATGAATGTCCTGAACAACTGCTTAAGATGAAATATACATGACTCTAATAAAAACTCAACCATCTGCAATATATTAACACACACAATCCATCCATCAGATCCTGCACAGAGGAGTCATTCTCTTAAATCACAGCACACTCCCTGTAAATATGCAATTGGGTGATAGAGACCTGCACTCTGGCGGGAGTACCGCGGGACCCGTGGGACCCAACGCAACAGGGTGCGGCGCGGGACAAATCTTGATGGGCGAGTGCGGGCGGGAAGAGACTTGTGTGTGTATAGGACGCGGGAGAATAAAATTATTCGCGGGACTCCCACAAAATAGAAATTATCTAAACATAAAATGTCTAAAACATATACATTTTTATTTATCTGTTGCACAAAAGCAAAAGGAACAACTAATATTAACATTAAAATGATTAATGTGCGCAAGCTAGGCAGAGTTTCTATTTTTAACACGTGTTTAGGGTTTGGCAGTGTAGCCAATCACAGACTCAGCTGTTGATTTCTGGAACGCAATGGCCAATCAGAGGTGATTAAGTTAGAATCTACTCACCGCAGTGCTGAAATTGTGTGCTCACGGATCGAAGTGTAGACATTGTGAAAGGTTCATTGTGCATATGTGCATTGTGTTATAACAGAGCTTTATGAGATCGCGATGAACTGAGCTTTTAGTGATAAAGGAAGCTCGCATTCTGCCATGCCAAAACATGCACGCAGCAGCCCATGCTTGCTTTTCTGTTAAAAATAACAGTGGTTTGTGAATGTTGATGCTTAGCCTAAATAACAAATATTTTATCGGATGCGTTTATGCTGGGATGTTGTGGAGCTGAGGAGATGTTACAGAACCATTTCATGTAAATTTCTTCGATGTACTGGAAAAAAAAAAATAGATTACATTTATGCGGGCTTTTGCAGGCGGGAGTGGGACAAAACATGAATGTCGCGGATGGGAGCGGGACCAGATAAGATATATTTCTGCGGGAGCGGGCGGGCGCGGGACTGAAAAATCCGTCCCACGCAGGTCTCTATTGGGTGATTCATGACCTCATCTTGGGACTGACCTTAAAGAGTGTATAAAGCTCCTCCAGCTCATCAATGCTGAAGGGCGTCTCCGTCACGATGGTCCGCACCTGCAAAACCAGAGGATGAGGCAAACATATTAAACTCTCAGATCCTCTGACTGAGTGCTAATCCTACACTAGTGTCAGTACGGAGAGTGTCTGATTACCACATTGCGTTTGGTGGTGTCCTCAATGGTCTGGATCACTCTCAGCCTCTGTTTGAAACGCATCTGCTCAATCACATCCGCCCGGATGTAGCCGAACTTCTGCAGATCACAGTGAACATCAGCAAACATGCAACACCACACACACAACACGTGAAAACACTTTATGATATACAAGTTGAGAACTGGAGATGAACCGACCTCATAGGAGCTGCGCACCAGTTTGAAGATGTCCACCTCAGGATGAGGCTCCCCGTTATCCGTCAGGAGAGAGTGAAGATGAGGGATTGGAGGAAGAGTGCTGTCCTTATTGGTCACGCTGTCCAGATACCTACAACACACATACACAAGCACACACACTCGTGTGAGTCAGCAAAACAAAGAAAATCAGCACTATCGTCACTGTTTCACACATAGACACTGCTATTCCATATATACTGTAGTATACTATAAATACATACATATACACTTTGTAGTACACCATATACAGAAATACTACAGAACAGTCTCTTTGTAGTACACTATATACACAAATACTACAGAACAGTCTCTTTGTAGTACACTATATACTACAGTATAGTCCCTATGTAGTACACTACATACACACATACTACAGAATAGTCCCTTTCTAGTAAACTATATACACATATTACAGTATAGTCACTTTGTAGTACACTATATATTACCGTATAGTCCCTATGTAGTACACTACACACAAATATACTACAGAATAGCCCCTTTGTAGTACACTATATACATACACCATAAAGTATGCTACACACAATAAGTTCAGATGATACTGTAAACTCTTATTTAGTGTGCAACATATAATCATTTTGCGGTTCACACATTTTGCCTATAGATGGTGAGTACTCAATGCGCAGTATACTAGAAACACTAAATTTCCAGTGCACTCTATGTAGTATGCAGCATATTTTCACTTTTCAGCACACAGCATTAGCAAACTGTTCTTACAGAGTTCATATACTCAATTTGTAGTATGCTATATACACAATATTCAGGATTCTGTACAGTCATATAATCAATCACACAACTGCATACAATCACACAACAAACTTTGTTTACTTAATACATAGTAGAATACAAACTTAATTTGCAGTGCACTGTGTACTCTGTAGTATGTCGCATAAAACCACTTTGTAGTACACAAAAAACAACTATATACTCACTTTATAGTATGTTACATCCAATACATTTGCATTATACTGTATACTAGGATGCTACATATAATCACCTCGCAACATAAACATTAACTGCTTACAGACTATATACTCACTATGTAGTATGCAACATTCACTAAATTCGCAGTATGGTATATACTATTCAGCATATGACTTTGCAGAACAGTACATACTGTATGCAGAATGCTATGCATACTTTCTAGGCAACATACTACAACATACTCATTATGAAGTATACCACACTTAGTATGCGGATCTCCTACCTGCCCAGGATGGTCATGGCTTCTCCGTCATCTTTGCAGCTCAGCAGCTGATGGATGTTAGCGTCGAGCACCGACAGCGCTAGCTGGAAGATGACCTTGATGCCCTCGTAGAAGAAGCAGTCGACCACCACCACGGCGCTCTCAAAGGGCATGACGGACAGAAAGAGCGTGAGGAACCAGGACAGAGAGATGGTGGAGATGACGCCCAGCGCCTGCATGCAGTCGTACAGCTGAGGAACGTAGACATGAGCCAGTTCCTCGAACACACCCTGGTCCACCAAAGCACCTGAGATACACACAAAACACCCTCAGTGCTCACAGATCTTCCTGGATGTGTGTCATAGGGCGATATGAAAATGGTTTTATTTTCCCCCCAAATTTACAATTAATTGAAATCACAAAAATGTACAATTTAAAGAAAAAAAAAATTGCTAGGGATGTATAAAATACTGAGATTTTAAAATCTCAAACTGAAATCTCAAAATCAAATTTTTCTCAAATTCTGTTTTCCATTTTAAATTTTCTAGATTATTTTTAAATGGTTGAACTAAATCAAAACTTTGACAATTTAATAATTTATTATGTATTTTACCATTAATAGGGCCCTATGAATTTTTTTTTATTTTTCCCAAATTCCGCATTTTCCACTTAAATTTTTCTGGATACCATTTTAACAGTTTAATTACATTTTATTAAAACGCATGTATAATCAATTCAACTAATTTATTTGACAAAAAATTGTGCTACATAATTTTTTTTCCCAAACATCCTGTTTTCATTTTTTTCTGGATTCATGATTTAATTTAAATTTATTATCCAAAATAGTTGTAATCAATTGTAGGCATAAAATATTAACAATTTAATTAATCGTTTAAAATGTAATTCTTTTCATTTTTGGCAAATAAAGTGCTGCACAACAGAGGATTACTATTAAAATTAAAACATGTAAGACATGCAAGAAAGGATTTGTTTAACTTCCTTAAAAAGAGTTATTAAAGTATTATTATTTTTACTTCGAGAACTACATTCTACACAATAACACTTGCGAAACAAAATTCTTTCACTGGGTCATGGTGAGCCCAATTTTATTTAATTTTATATTATTATATTTTGTAATATATTTATGCCTCAATTTCATCAATTTAATTAATAAAAATCTGCTCATACTTTTTATTTAATTTTTAATTTTATAATTTTTTTTATTTTATTATTAATTAATTAAATTTTATTTTGTAATATATTTATGTCCATTAAGACCTTTGAGTTTATGAATTGGTGAAATACTGGTGGAGACTCTCTGAGCAGCTCTGGAGATGCATTTGCATTTATTTCCTTAAGACAACAGACACTGAAAACACTGTAAGCGTTACGTGCACCTAAGTAAGTGTGCAGCAGATGAAACTACTCCACTCATTCACACAGATACATGCAGATCGTGCAGATTTAATATTACCCAGCAGTCTTTTGTGGTTTAATGTTCACCAGTACTAGTCCATGTGGTCATTTGATTCATTGTACACTGCTACTTTTCATTTATGCATCCAAAATCTGGAGGATAGCTAATGCATTTGAGAAGCTGGACGATGCAGGAGCTCACCTACGACTCTGGTGTTGTAGTAGTCGGGAAGCATGCGCTCACATAAGGCCACCAGCAGCCAGAAAGCCTCTTCCTCTTTAGCGTACAGCAGCAGGACGGAGGTCACGATGTTCATGGCCTGTGGAAGACGAAAGACCGGGATTATCGCCGAGCTGTGGGTGCATTTATTGCAGAAGGTGTTGTTGTGCGTCATACCTGGCAGTAGCCGATGTTGGGGTTGCGGAAGGCGTATGCAGTGAGGACTCGACGCAGAGCAGCGATGCCCATCTCATTCTGAAAGGCTGGATGCTCTGGAAGAGAGCGGTGCAGGTCTCTCTCGATCTCCTCGGTGGCCAGATTATATTTTCCCATCGACTTCTCCACCAGATCCTCATAATAACCAGGATGAGTGGCCATCTCATTAATCGCCCCTGTACACACCAATATGCAAAATTAAACAACAAAACAATTAAACAACTTGCCGGTGTCCCAGCCCGGTGGAGTCGCACGGTAGAGTTGTATACATACATATGTATTTAAACGTTTCAATTTGACATTTGACAAAAAAATCTTGTATAGTGATATTAAAAACTGGGCAGGTCCAGTAATTTCATTTTATATATATATATATATATATATATATATATATATATATATATATATATATATATATATATATATATATATATATATATATATATATATATATATATATATATATATATATATATATAATGTGTCACTCGTCATCACCAAAACTACTGCTGAAATGATGCACTGAAAATACAATGTACATTTGATTGCATCTTGCAACTTACAACCTGCTCATGGTTTCTGCATTACATTAGATACATTTAACTGAACTGTATAAGCTGATAATTAAAGCACATAACAAGCTATTGGAAACTTATAAAGCTTCAGTGTAGTGAGCAGCTTGGGTAAGGTAACTCAATGGAGTAGTTTAACATTAGCTGAGCTACTTTAAATCATAAGAAGCTTGTAGCTTGCCAAGTTTCAAAGTAACTTCAATCCTGTGATTTCATCACGTTGTAATGTTGCTAATGCAGAAAACAGTGAAGGAAAACAAGGCAGCTATTTGTTTACTACCACAGAAGTGTGCCTGTGCAGTCATGTGTTTCAGTTTGTGCACTGGCCTATACAGCTTTGAAGTGTGCATGTGTAACTCTTCTAAATAAGGCGCTCATATCTAACAAACAGGAAGCAGTGCTTTAGACAAACAGGTATGTGCACTGAACCACAAAACAACCACATAACAAAACAGGTGCATGCACACGTAAAACAGATTAAAAACCTTTCAACATGTCCAGGTTCTTGTTCCTGAATGCTAATGTCTAGTGCAGTGGCTGGATTTGCTTCAGGATCCAGATTTTACATGGAACATTAAGTGCTGATAATTGTTTCTTGCATAAAAGTACAATAAAATATGTATTATTGTTTTATTCTTTTATTATTTAAAAATAATTATAAAATATATATATATAAATTTTTTTTCTTTTTTTTTTATTATTATTATTTTTTGGACAATAATTGGCTGCATAAAACACATCATGCTCCACGCAAACCACATTTAATGTAATCTGGGACATATTTTCTTTTTACTTTGCCTGTTTTCCTAAAATAATGTTCTTAGAATCAAACAAAATGTATTATTGTTTTATTTTCATTATTTAAAAATACAACTATTATTTTTACAGACAAAAATATTTATATTTTTATTTATTTAGTTAGACAATAATTGGCTGCATAAAAACATCACGCTCCATGCAACTCATATTTATTGTAGTCTGGATCATATTTTCTTTTACCGCATATTTTGCAGAAAGAGGTTAACACAATTTATTCATCTCGGCATCCATCCAATCTTGCTTCAACCAAATGACAGATAAATCTGTAGAAACTAATTGGCCACAAGCTCTTTGCTGTCAACAAGACAAGATATCAGTAGACAGAAGGTGACGAGATTATCAGGTTAGTTATTTCTTGCTTGAATCCAGTCTTGTTGTTGTTCTCCCTGCTGTCTGTGACCCAGTTGTGGGACGCATGACTCACCAGAAAACAGGAGCCAGAGCTCTCCTCTCATGTTCTCCGGGATGCCCTGCAGCACCAGCTCTTTGGTCTTCTCCGTGCGGTACATGCACACTCCCTGGCCGTATTCTGTGAAGTGATTCTTCCAGGCCTGCTCCTTCAGAAACTCTTTAGCCTGAAACATGAGTATAAAGAGAGCGACTCATCTGCTGCCCTGACTTCAACTTCACAAGTGCTGATGTAGGAGACTCTGACTTTGAAAATAAGCGCTGGCAAAGAAGCGAAGCCAGCGAACCGTGAACTTTCTATTCTCAAATTTAAAATGTGGTGCATTTAATGCATATAAAAGCTTTAGATTAGACAATCTTGTGTGCAAAATCCCCCCAGAAATGACTAGAACACTATTCTGAATGCAAAACGCATTGCTCTTACGCACTGATATTGTGTGACTAAATTAACATAGTCTAGTAGACTATGTTGTGTATTAACATAGTAAGCAGGTTTTCAGGTCATTTGTTGCAGGGTCAGCAAAGAGAACGAGCTGTATATGTTCTTCTCATCAGTTGCACTTCCTGTGTGTGTCTTACTAAACTATCTGCTTTAACCACAACAAACAATAACCTACATCTGATTCAGGCTTTGAACTCTGACTGGACGAGGTGCATTCAAATGCTGATAAACACACACCTGTGACCGGACCAGGGTTATTATCGTAAATAAAATCTAAAACCTTTGTTTTGTTACTTCAAATAAAATACAAATAATAAATGAAATAATGAATGAAAATATAAAATATTTTATAAATAATATTTAATTTAACATTTGTACATTTTTATAAACTTTAATTATATATTATTGTGTATATTATTACATATTAATATTTAAAAATTAATATTTTGTATGTATATTATATTTTTTTATAAAATAAAATATGTAAAAATTACATTTATTTTATTTCAGCAAGTTGCCAAGGCATCGTTTTTTTCACAGACATTTAAAAAATAAAATAAAAAATACAACAAAATTACTAAAATCAAAACAAAACATAAAAATAAAATGTAATTTAAAATATTAACAAAAACTATATAGTACATTAGTACAATAGTACATTAATGATAATAAAAATACTAAAATAACATTGAACCAAGATGCTGTGTTGTTTGTAAACTGCCAATAATTAAGCTCAAGAAATATGTAACCTCACATAAGATTTGTTTACTCTGACAATTAATATTAATTTATAAACACAAATATAACTATTGGTGTCTACCTGTTGTTTTATAAAAGCAACAAGCCACTCAAGGTCATGTATGGCAGTGAGTTTTTTCAGGGGGAAAGGCAGCTCTTAATCATGGTAAAATCACTATAACGCACAGCCTCTTACAGTATTTGGCAGGACACATTTCTATCTTATTAATCCTGTTGATTTGTGAACTGAATGTACATCAGTTCCTGTCCTTCTCCTTCAGTTCTCTCAGTACACATTGATAAAAACACGATGCTGTGGTGTTTGTCAGCAGGCATGAGGGTGCTGTACCAGTTTGGGGTTGAACTCCTCGGGGGACCGCCGGCGGTACATGGTCATCAGGGCTTGTGTGGCAGTGGGAACCCGGTTATCATTGAGATTGAACTGTCTGTCACTGTCTCCCTCAGAGCTGAGAGCGCTGCGCTGGGGACTACAGGACAACACACTGCCCTGCTGAGAGTACACCTGTGCACAGCACCGCAGAAGAGATACATGTTCAAAAAAATCATTTAGACATATATCAG
This sequence comes from Barbus barbus, assembly GCF_936440315.1. Taxonomy (NCBI): domain Eukaryota; kingdom Metazoa; phylum Chordata; class Actinopteri; order Cypriniformes; family Cyprinidae; genus Barbus; species Barbus barbus. The sequence continues at coordinate 6,298,521 of NC_136735.1, forward strand.
TGTTTATAAAAAAAAATTATATTAGTAATAAATACAAATAGAATAATAAACAGAGTTGTTCTCACCTCGTCGTCTGAGCTGCTGAGGCTGCCCGTGATTTCCCGCTCAAAGTAGATTTTGGAGGTGGTCTGCTGCAGGAAGTCCGAGATCCTCTGCACCAGGAAGTCCCGGTCTTTGAGGTTGGCAAAGAGGAAGGTCATTTTGTTTTTGGTGCTGATTGACAAGGGGCTGGGAAGGACGTTACAGCTATCGGCTTTCTCAACGATGGTCACCTAGTGAAGAGAGAGAGGGACAGGATGCAAAATGAACTCACAACCCATTTTACTTCCATGAAGTGTAATAATGAAAAATGCTGCAGGAACTAACTGGATTGTGAAAGATGGTGGAGAATGCAGGATAAATGCTTATGCATATTCAAGTTTTGAAAAAAAACCCCTAAAATCTTATTAAATTGACTGTTTTATGTGGAGCGGCTGGTGTGACGCACCTCTCTGAGCGGGATGATCAGACTGCAGACAGTCTCCTCTTTACTGGTGAAGCAGATGTAATTAGTGGAGACGAACATCTGTCCAAGGATGTGCATCTTGTTGAAGGGGGTCCATAGCGTGCAGTCCGTGTGACCGTCCAGTTTCTCATCTTTCGGCAGGCGGAAAAGCGCCCGGTATCGCTCGCTTTTAGCCCTGGCGTCCAAATCCCTGAAGTTACAAAAACAAATGTAATACCGAAAAAGGCTGCTATAAGTTTCCCAAACTCCTTCTAAATGCATATAGCAAACTAAACTCCACAATATTGTAACTTTACTATAAAATTTATTGAGCTGTTCTGCCCGTCAGAGCATTCTCACATAATCCTCTTAGTTTGCACAGACGGTGTTCGGAGCGCTCTGAAGGAAAACCAGATTTGCTCCTTTCAATTTTACACAGCTGCCAGATGACTGTTCGCTCCAAAATATAATCCTTCACTTTTTTGTATCTCAGCTTCCCATTTTCCAAGACAATCACTATTATTTAATAAATTCGATAAGCAGCAGTTCTGTGACTGATCTGTAACTGAAAAATACTCAGTATTGTTCACTTGTTTTACAGTACAAATATCTAAACTTTCTGAAAGCAGGATACATTTACTTGAGAAGCAAAATTACTGAAAGGTATTAAGTCTTAAGTGAGTTTAAACCTAGAAAAACAATCTTTAAATGGGGTTTGAAAAATAAACAGTTCTTATCTCATTGGCACATATTTATTATTATATCTTTATATTTACTTATTATTATATACTTCATATCTTAATTTAGCTTCTTAAGTAAATGTGTCTTGATTTAATATTTAAATAAAATAAAAATACAAATATAACAAATAAAAATGACAAAAATACTAGTTTAGAAAATAATTTTCACATCACAATATGAATTTCATTTAATTTAAATTTATTAATTAATTTACATCTATTTTGAATTTTTAATTATTTCACAGTAACCGTATATATCACTATAATTATTACAATTCTAATATTTTTTTTAAGAAATTCAACGCCAGCTTTTATGTATTACATAATAAATTAGTAATGTCTATTTTTGTTAATCTAGTATAAACTCTACACAAAGTAAAAGTACTTCGCCAGGTGCTCATTTAACAAACTAGATTTAACAAGTAAATCAATATTTAAATAAGTTTCCTCGTTTAAATAAAGTAATCAGTGCAAAAACAGCAGTATATACACACACACACTTATATAAATCAATATTAAGATGAATATTTCTTTGTAACTTTGTAAATGTCTGGTGTTTAATTCACCTCCTAACACCAGTTTTCTAGTATCACTTGATCTTGATTGATCTACTTTATCCTCATGAGTGTTGCTGTCACAGACCTTTTGAGGGCTGACACTTTCTTGGGCGACTTCTTCTTGAGTTTGGGCAGAGAGCGGTCCTGCTCGAAGCCCTTGTTGTCCAGCAGCTGTCTCATGGCTATGTTGGCGAGCTGCTCCATGAGTTTGAAGGTCTCGTTGATGTTGAGGAAGACGGAGAAGACGTGCTCACTGCAGCGTGTGCTGACACACACCATGTCCGGCAGCAGCAGCGTGGCGTTCTTCTCCAGCTGAGTCACGTCAGCCCAGCGGATCACCAGCTTAGCTGAAACAAACCGCCACACACACACACAGTCAAACGAAGGAAGAGTAAACATTAAGATCTGTTAGGATAGACCCTGGAGCACAAAACCAGTCATAAGTAGCCCGGGTATATTTGCAGGAATAGCCAACAATACACTGTATGGGTCAAAATGATACATTTTTCTTTTATGCCAAAAAATCATTAGGATGTTCCATGAAGATATGTCCTACCGTAAATGTATCAAAACTTAATTTTTGATTAGTAATATACATATTCCATTTGGACAATTTTAAAGGTGATTTTCTCAGTATTTCGATTTTTTTGCACCTCAAGATTTTGCGTTCTCACGTGTTCAGTATCCACAATTTTTTTTATAAAAGTAAAACTACAATGACCAAAGACTCGTTAAGTTCTGCAATTTTAACTAAACCACTGTCAACAGAGCCAATGTGTTTGGGTTGGAATGTTCGGAAGGCTGCTTTGCAGAGGGCAATGCTTATTAAGCGACTTTGAGCCTGTTGTTTATGATCGGCTTGGCTCATAATGCGATCCATTTTATGGAGATAATAAAATAGGCAGGTGCAAGTCATGATTTTTTGGTATGTGGCTTATTTGTAAACATAACACATCTGGATCTTAATTAAAAAATCTGGCAACACTGAGTCAAGACATACATCCTTCCCTGTGATTTCTTGCACCACAACTCTGATATCCATTTAAATACATTATTAACATCTACTTGTTCAGTTCAGTTCTGCACACACTGTGCAGAATTTCTGTAAATGTGGTTGCCATTACCTGCATTTTCTGGGAGTTAATTTGTTTGTAGAATCCATTTGTCTCTTTGGTAAATTACTGAACTGTGTGTGTACAGAACAGAATTAAGCACTAAAAGGTGAACTGACATCTTAGTTTATCTTAGTTTGTGTTCCGAAGATGAACTTACGGGTTTGGAACGACATGAGGGTGAGTAATTAATGACAGAATATTCATTTTTGGGTGAACTAACCCTTTAATTGTAACACTTGCTGACCATTTTATTCAAAACCGTGATTCTTCTATTTTAAAACAAAACATTACATTACAATAGATACAATCAGAAAAAGCGTCCACCCCTGATGCAGTAGTGTACTCACCCTCTTTCCCGAGCAGGTAGGAGTAAAAGCAGAGGTGGTTGATGCTGAGGTACAGCCAGCCCTGCCGCGGCACCTTGCCCTTCCAGTAGCTGCAGGAGTAATAGTTGACCAGCTTCTCCTCCTCCGGCATGACGAAGAGCTTGCGAAACTTAGCGATGGCCTCCTTAAACTTATCCGTGTCGTCATCCTCTCTGATATCATGGCCTTTGTTGTATTCAGCTATAATGCCCTGAACACAAACACACACGTATAAGCGCTATGGCTTATAATGAAGCACCAATTAAATGAATAGCGTGTTTGAAATGCTGATGTGTAACCTGTATTTTGCCCTTGACGAAGGTGGTGATGTCATTTTCGTTCTCGAAGATGGAGAGCGTCTGCAGCAGATTCTGCTCCAGCCATTCCCAGTTCTCCGTGATCTCCTTACGAGAGCTCCCTGCAAGAAACAAAAGCCTCGGCATCGTCAAACAATACTAATCCAGGCGTTTAGGATAATGAATTTCATTTGAAGTCTTTATCTGCAGCGACTTCATTTGCTCAGAACTGAACAGCACATGGGTCCGGTTTCTTGGTTTAATTAGCTCTGTATTAGCACAGCTCTCCTCAGGCAATTAATCAAACACATTACTGGCAAGCCAAATGATTCATTAAGAGCGTTCTGTGACGAGTGCCCCGCAATTAGGTAAAGATGGAAATACACAATTTAAAATAAAAAAAATAACTATCCACGCTCCATGTGCCATTTTAACAAAACTCACAAAAACATTTAATATTAAATGTTAAATTCATATTAATACAATATATATATATATATATATATATAAAAGCTTAAAATAAAATAAAAATATTAATACAATTTTAAAATAATTAAACTTTCTAATTATATAATTTTATATTTATAATATGTGCACGTGTATATATTATAATAACATTAAATTAATTTAGCTGTTCATAATGTCTGAAAACCAACGCACAATTTTAACTGAATATTTATTACATTATTTATTTATTTAAACATTCACTTTTATAATGTCTGACAACCAAAAATATTTCAATAGTAAACAAAAATAATATTTATATTAAATAGTAAATTTATTATTAATATTATAATTTTATATTTATAACATAGGCATTTTTTATATTGTTATAGTTAGATATAAATGTAATACTAAACGTTTATTACATTACTTATATATTTATACATTTATTTAGTTTTATTTATTTATTTTACAACTGATATATTTATACATTTACACTGTAAATGTACACTGTACATGAAGTCTAGGATTACTTCTAGAAAATTAATTTTCAATAAAAAAGTCCCTATGTGCAGTCATGCTAAATCCTTTCACAGAACATATGCACATCAGAGCAGGTTTCTTAAATAAAGAGATTTACCAAATGGCTAGCAGCTAGCAAAGTTACAGCTTGTGAAATATGACCCAGCATTTGCAGTTGCCTGTAAACCAGATTAGCTCAGAAACAGAGCACTCTCCGCTCATCTGGGAAACCAGCGCTCTCTTTTGGCTTCACACATAATGTTCTGGGCTGGGGCTGGACGCTCTTACAGTAAATACTGTGGGACGACCATTCAAATCTTACTGATGTACTGATCTTGTATTCAACTTCATGTTGTGTCATCCGTTAATAACATGTTGTTTTTTTTTAATGTCTGCCCGTTTTCAGCTCTGTATTTTCACTCTCAATATGTCTCCACATACTGCTTGAAATAGTTTTTTTTTTTCATTTTATTACTGAATACGTATTTGTCTTTTTAAAGTAATGTTTATTTGAAAAAAAGTATTATTTATTTACAATTATTAATTTGCAATAATATTTAAATCTGTTTATTTTTTTTATTTATGATTAAAAGTTCATTTTTACAATATTAAAATAAATTAGTGAAATATTTTAGAGGCCTAATATCAAATTCACTTGTGTAGTGGTATTGAAATTAGCATCAAAAATCATGAAATTTCTTTAGCATTGCTACTGCCTACAAAATTTTGACAAAACTACTAGTTTCTTGGTGTAAATAACATTAAATCACTCATACACAAATACAGCTACCATTTTTATAGCACTATTTACTTAACTGAAAAAATAATGAAGGCTACTTGCTTGTTTTAATGTATTATTTATTTATAATTATATAATTTGCAGCTGTATGTGTAAATAACATACATAATATGTGCAAATAACGTAAATCACTCTAGCACAAATATATCTACCACGTCAATAATTGTATAGTAGAAACTATACTGATTTCATTTTATTTTGTTTTTTAAAGCAATATTTACTTAACTTAAAAGATACTGAAGGCTATGTCACAAACAGCGGAGGAAACAACAGGATGATTTATTGACAGGCAAAGCAGATCGTGAGGAGAGTGATGAGCAGGTGAGTATCTTTATGCTTAGCCCAATTCCGAATGTCTTGGTGAGAACTGATATCTGTCTCGTTCACAGGGGTGTGGAGACCGTGAGCTCAGGAGAGCTAGATTCAACGCTGGATAAACTGGGATCCTGGAATCTACGCTGGAATCATGGGAAAGTCTATAAGATAAGTGAACACAGGTAAGTGCATACAGAGTCAGGTTACTGTTCGAGACCGGATGATGAGTGTCAGAGAGAGAGTGGTGTTTATAGGAGTGCTGATGAGGGACTGCAGGTGTGGGTGATTAGAGCTGTTGACGGCAGTGACTGTGACTCTCAGACTGTATCCGAAATCGCCCCCTATACCCTCAAATAGTGCACTATTTAAGGGGATAGCCATTTTAAGTGGTGTTCGAAACCATAGTGGATGTTCTCGAGTGCACTCATTCAATCCCACAATGCACCGCAAAAACGAGTGTACAAGCGATGTACACTCAACGGCTAGAGAATCCCCAGAATGCACTGCGAGAGTCGCGCGCCGAGTGAATTCCCGCGTCTCACCAGAAGATGGCGCCCACAGCTGAATCATCCATCCATTAATTTTAGAAGCGCTCGTCCACGGCGTAATACAACACAGGTACAAAACACTATTAGGGTTTATACATAATTTCCGTGACTGAGTTCTAGATAAATCCTTCAATCTTACTATTGGAGCTGCCCGTACCAAATTATTATTTAACAGGAAGCAAACTATGCAAAAGCGGCAGTCCTTCCGGTGCACTTAGTGTCCGAATTCACTCACTCGTTTTCATTCACTCCTTCAAGTGAACTATATGAGTGGACTAATGTAGGGAATAGTGAATGAGGGTATAGGGGGCGATTTCGGATACAGCCTCTGACAGGCTACTTGCCATTGTTTTAATGTATTACTTGTTTAGAATTATTAATTTGCAGTAATATTTAAACAAATGTATTTGTATTTAGATTTATAAGGTAAAATATAAACTAAAAATATAAAATGAATTAAAAAAAATTAAGTTAAAAATTAAATTAAATTCAAGTAATAGTCCACTACTAAAAATAATGTTACAATAACAATAGTTGTGAAACTGGAACTGAAAATCTTTACTGAAAATTTTACTGAGAAATTTTACTGGTGTTGCTATAACAACAAACATTTTGGTACTGTGACAACTGATTCCATGTTTCTTCACACGCAATAGGCGTAATGCAGACCTAACAAAATACAAATACATCGACCGTAGTAAAAGTGGTATAACACAATCAATTGGTTTCAGTGTGAAGTGTCCTGCTGCCTAACATCTGTGTTACTCTGAGCAGAGCCGCTCTCCTCATAAGTGCTCTTAACTGCACATTAACCACACTGCCCTGCACCAGAAGACTAGTCCTGCACAAATACCGATTCCTAACAAACGCCATCTGTGCTAAAACATCGATTCCTCGTCTAAACTGAAGTTTAAAAGCAGAGACAGTGAGTGAACATCATGTTCAGCCAGGCAGCGTTTGAAAGAAAAGTGGAGATTGATTTCTGACTTCAGCTTGCACTTTAGAGGCACTAGAGCATGAGGTAATGCTTTGGCAGCAAGCGGCCATCAGGGAGCAGAGTACTCCAGAACGGGAGGCGGCGGGGGTCAGAGGCAGTATGTTACCGTGGGCGATGGTCCAGTAAACCAGGGAATCGGGGGTCTGGTAGAGGATCCTGTACGGGGCCACACGGGCGCTCGAGTCCAGGACCACGTCAAGAGTACCAACCAGCAGACCTGTGAGAAAACAGACCACACACACTCAGAATGACCGCTGCATATCAGTAGCAGAAGACTGACTTAGAAAACAAAGTCCACACAGAATTCATGCTTTTCAAAAACATTTGAACATTTTAGCTTAGGTTTTATTTCATGGAGATATTTATTTGTTTGATTTATTAAATGGTTTCAGTTTTAGTTTAATATTCGGGAACATTTCCAGAGTTGTTTGTAAAATATGATGTTTCCTAACCTGACCACATCATTAGACTCGTGTTGTGATCCTTGTCTTGGGACTTGCAAACATCAGAGTGTTAAGAAAGAGATGATTTAATATCACACCTGATTTTTTAAGCTTTAGCAACAAAAATGCTATTAGAGTCAGTCATTTCAATGAATCAGTTCAAAATGTTTGTTTCAATGAAGTGATTCATTTTAGTTTTGCGTCTTTTCAGTCTTTAATCGTAATCTATGGCTGTTTGGTCAAAATGATGGTTCCTTTGATCGAATAATAATAATTAATTATCATCATTATAATCATCAATCTTTTAAGCCAATTCAAAGCAAACAAACCAAAAACATATTATTTTTTAATATACTTTATTTATTTAATGATGCTATTCAAAAGTGTGGGTTAACTTTGATTTTCTAAAGAATTTAATATTTTTATTCATCAAGAATGGTTTAAATTGATCAAAATTGACAGTAAACATTTATAACGTTACAAAAGCTTCTATATCAAATAAATGCCGTTCTTTCTATTCATCAAAGAATCTTGAAAAACTTATGTTTCCACAAAAAAAAAAAAAAAAAAGCAGCATCACAACTGTTTTCAACATTTATGATAATAATACATTTTTCCTGAGCAGCAATCAGTATATTAGAATGATTTCTGAAGGATCATGTGATGCTGAAGACTGCAGTAATGATGCTGAAAATTCAGCTTTGATCACAGGAATAAATTACATTTTAACATATATTCAAATAGAAAATAGTTAATCTTAAATTGTAATAATATTTCACAATATTACAGTTTTTACTGTATTTTTGATCAAATAAATGCAGCTTTGGTGAGCAGAAGCAACTTCTTCCAAAAACATTTTAAAAATCTTACCAACCCCAAACCTTTGAACGGCAGTGTGTGTGTATATACTATATAAATATCTTCAAAAGGCCGAAGCATACTGACATACAGCCTCAAAAGGTGTAGTTTAGCTCTAACTAGGTGTAGATAAGGTCAGTAGCACTAAAACAACAACCAACCAAAAACGCATCAGTCCTCAAAGGCTGCTGCTTGTAAACCTCCTGGGCGAACGCTGTTAGCGGCTTTGAAGAATCTACCTGAGGAGCGTTAGCACTACCGCAGGCGAGAATGTGCCAGCAGACACCTGCAAAACCTGCAGATCAGAGGAGGAGCTATTCAACTCCAGCATTCTCACAAAACCTACAACACGGTTTCACAATCCAGTGAAGATCAGGCAGGTTCAGCCAGTTTTAACGTGCACAAGCAAAAATGCCAATATGATTTGAAACCATTTATTTCATTTGGAATAACTGATCAATCATGCACAATAAGACCAGGGATGTGCATTAGGAAAGTAAACACCCACGTGGCCGTTTTCGACACCACAGATTTTGCCAAATTTGAATGTGTGAATCAGGATCCTCCAAAGAAATCTGGCTTTTCTGCTGGAGGTCGTATGTGCACTGACACCCCCCTCCCGAACACATGACTTTTCCTTCCTGCTTTCATATGCTCGGATGAGCCACGGTTTCCTTGGTTGCGAAACAAGAGAGCAGAGATTTGAGAGTACTGTAAGGATCACATGATCTATTCAGCAGCAGAGCCCTGTGTTGAGAGCTGTTTAAGAGCAAAAACATTCAGTTCATTCTTTAATAAACCCTTTCCACTTCCAGTATTTCGAGTTCCTTTGACAGGCAGGACAAAACAACTGCCTTCTTCTGTCAAATACTTTACATGTTTCATGACATAGTTCCTCTTTTTATACTGATGTATTTTCAGAAAAAATGAAAATATTTGTAAAAAGTATTTTATTATATATACATTTGATTTATTTATTGTATTATTGATATAATTTAATATGACTGATAGAAATTATTTTACAAACACGTTCAATTATATTAATTGAGTTTCCTCTGCAATAAATATTAAATATTCTATTCTTGGATCATGAATATTAATTAAGCTGCATGACTGGACAATATCAAAAGGTTTCCAAGCAACGCCTGCCAGAATTGATATTCACACACTTTATGGCTCAAATTCACACTGTTATACAGTAGCAACACTTTATATTTTCTATTAGGGTGCAATCACACTAGATTGCCATCGAGAAAAATCACTTCACACTCCACAATGAATACGAGCAACAGGATATGAAATCATACTCTAGGGTTTTTGTTTTTAACAAATAATGAATTAAAAATAAATAAAAAAGGTAATGTGTTCAAATATACCATCTATTGCAAACAGCATTTACGTTTGCTGTTATTGTTAACTAATGTGTAACGGAGGTCATCTTGCCCCAAAATATAACAAAGGTTAAACGCACAAAAAAAAAAAAAAAAACACTATCTGAAGCGGGAATCGAACCCCGATCACACGCGTGATGACGCAGAGTCCTAACCGCAAGACCACGTCTCGTTGACGAATAGAGTTGCACTCAGTCTGTATTCGACTCAGACCGAAAGCCAAGCTGGCAGCACGGGTGGCTAAGAGTGACTCGGGAATATTAGCGGCGGCAGCCGGTCTTGGCTCCTTTGATAGGAGTATGGTTCGAACCTCCAGTTCAATCCCAGATGTTAAAAAGAGGCATTCACTGGCCAAGAGAAATGCCCTTTAGCAACAGGCTAAACAGGTAGCACCACCTCCTCTCCACAATCCGCACACTCCGAAAACGACGCATTCACCCGCAAGGACTGCCTCCAAAAAGTACGTAACTGGTCAGACCAACTTCTTTTCCGGTCTCTAAACCTCACACTATATAGACATAGACTCCTCCTCTTAATTAGTGCTGCTTCCAATCCAGATATAATCTCATTTGGAAGGCGGTGATAGAAAAAAATGAAAATAAACAAAGGGGCAGTATAGAAAATATCTGTAATGCCACAAATGTTTTTGTTAATTGAAATAAAGCCAAAAATATAAATATTAGATGAAAAACTTAAGCTACTAACTGAAATAAGTTGGAAGTTAAACTACTAAAATTTCTAAAACTAAAATTACAAGTTAAAGGTAACTATAAATAAAAAAACTACTAAAAATGACATAAAAAGTTAGAAATTACTCCAATTAAAATAAAAACTGAGAATATATATATATAAAAAAAACAATTCAAGATATTAATAAAATACTATAATAGCATATAAATAATATTTAAATAACACTGGACGTTTGTATTCTTTGTGTTGAGGTCAATCTGTAATGTTTAGATCCTCTTTTGGTCAAACTGCTCAGTTTGCACTACACAATGCCTTCTATTTTTTAAAATATGAAACAATAAGTAACAATAATTGTTTCAATAGTAGTATTCTACATTGATGTCACAAGACCTCTTTGTGAACATGAATTCAGCAAGTGGCATCCTGTTGTCGTATTTATAAAAAAAAAAAAAAAAAATCTGCATTTTGACCATTTGCAGGTGAAAGGTCCAGTCAGGCGCACTGCATTATGGGAGACACTACACAGTGTGCACTACGGTACACTGTACATTTTGCCCACTGTAGTAGGGAGTGCTACACTACCTTTTACAGATATGCTTGTGTTTCTCTGTTGGCATATATGTGAATCCTGGGAACACAATCAGTCCCATGATTCTTGTTAGGATGCTTGGATAAGGAGTTGTGGGAGGAACAGTTCATTGTTGTCTTTTCTCATTCTATATATAGAATGTTCTGTTCTCAATTGAGTTCATATCCGCTCTGACAAAAACAGCCTTACCAGCACATGGACAAAATCGATATTCTCCTGAACAGCATCTACCTGATACAACTGTATTGAATGGCATAAAAACACAAAGGAGCTGTTGACTTCACCCGTATTTAGCCTCAGAAAAGACAATGGGCTCCTTCTGGGTGCATGCAGACCACTGGGCCTTTGGATAATAGATGAAAATTAGAGATCAATCAATATTGATATATTTTTTATAACCGATAATTTGCATGTTTATATGCCCGATAACCGATATGCAGATATTGTTTTACTTCCATCATGCACTCATTCAAGCCTGTTTTATTTTCAACTTATGTAAAGTAACATCTCTGGGACATGATTTGACAGATTACTCAACTCTATTTCGTAGCGCCAAGCTTAAACTACAGATCAAGCATTTATGTAACGCACCTCATTTGCACATTACAGGCAGTTATGTTAAATAAAGTTTAGTAATTAAAACAAAGTAAGTTGGTTTACATTTGAACAGGTTCGTAACGGTGGTCTTGCGTGCAATTCTCAATTTATCGGTGGATTCGATATTCGATTCGGAAAAATGCATAAATATCAGGGAAAATATTGGTTAAACCGATTATCGGTCAATCGGTTGCAACTGTTCTGGGCGTCTTAATGACAAAATTGGATTAAAGTATGTTTATGTTGGTTTAAAAATGCACTACTTACAGTAAAAGGTTTCCATATGCTTAAAGGTTGCTCTTTCCTAGCTCATGGCAATTGTTTAAAGCATTTATCAATTAAGCATCAACTTTGTATCAAATGTTTCTCATAAAACGCCTCAAAAACAGACACAAATAAGTCGGCTGTAGAGAACAGATCTATAAAAATAATACAGAGAATATAGCTCAATAAATTTCCTGGAATAATCTGATGGAAAATGCTTAAGACCAATGGTAAATCTGAGCACCATTTGAAACAATGTAGAAACACATGAGGGATTCCTTGATTCTTTTTCTCAGGATAGAATTTAGCCACAGAAAAGACATTTGGGCTACAACTGGATGCATGTAAACCCCCAAGCCTTTAGATAATGGACAAAAACAGCTGTTCTGGATGCCTTAATTAACTAATTGGAATAAAGTTAGTTTATGTTGGTTTAAATTTGCACTACCTACAATCTGATTGCTCAAAAGGTGCTCTTTCACAGCTCACAAAATTTAGTTTTAAGTATTTATTATTTAAGCATCAACTTTGTCTTAAATATTTCTCATAAAATGCCTTAAAAATACACAAATGAGTTGAATGTTGAGCATAGAGCTATACAAACAAATAATACATAGATTATAGCTCAATAAATTTCTTGTAAGAATTTGATGAGAAATGCTTGAGTTCCTATGGAGAGCATTGAGCACAGTTTGAGACAATGTCAAATTCTGGTAGGATTCAGGTAATAATACCCAAACAAAAGTCTCTGTTCAAAAGCATTTGTTCTCAATGAGAAACAAGTGATACATTAATGAGATCTTAGCGAGATCTCGTGTAATTTTTTTGTTCTCATGGGTAAATAAATGGAAAAATTGGATGAGCCTAGAGTATTTACACATATAAAGAATAAAAAAAAAAGGAAAATATTTCAAAAACCATATAGGCTAATCATTATGCACAACTCCATCGTATTTGTCTATTCCACTTTTCTTCTGTTAAAAATTCATGTCTGAATAAAAATTGTACAAGATATTTGGTCAGTTTGACGTATGTAAACATATACATTGCTTGTTTCCTAGTACTTCTGGCCGAACGCCGGCTACCCAAGACTCTGTGGGTCAGTCTGCTGGGCCGTGCCAGGCTCAATGACTCTCACTGGCACACAGCTCGCACATTTATGTAACAATGACATCATCTTCCCTCGCTAGTAAACGCTTTGTGTCTGTCTTTTCTCACTGACAGACACAAAGAGGTAGACGCACAAATGCCGGCAACGTTTTGGCTCTAACAACATCGATCTCTGCTATTCACTCCGAGTTATATCCGTAAACACATTATTTTTTGAACACATTACTCCCTTCAAGGCTCCAGCACGATATCTGTCAATCAGCGATAAAGAGGTGAATGCCACACATACAGCACCTGTTCAGCTATGAATACAGGTCAGCTCACCAGGTGAGGTCAGTAAAGCATATTTCACAACACCAAACCAGGTCAGCTTCCTGTCCTGAGGCATTGAGAATAAACTGAACCTTACTGAGCCTGTTTGGTCACTAATATCTTACTAGAAGGACTTTTATATTGGGTTATTGGATGCATATATCAGCCAGACCGAATAATCGGACAATATGTGACAATGGACCACAAGAGTCATAAGTCATAAGTAGCACGGGTATATTTGTAGCAATAGCCAACAATACACTGTATGGGTCAAAATTATCGATTTTTCTTTTATGCCAAAAATCATTAGGATATCAAGTATAGATCCTACTGTAAATATCTCAAAACTTCATTTTTGATTATTAATATGCATTGCTACGGACTTCGTTTGGACAACTTTAAAGGCGATTTTCTCAATATTTTAAATTTTTTTGCACCCTCAGATTCCAGATTTTCAAATAGTTGTATCTCAGTCAAATATTGTCCGATCCTAACAAACCAAACATCAATGGAAAGCTTATTTATTCAGCTTATTTAATTATTGTTTAAAATGGACCCTTATGACTGGTTTTGTGGTCCAGGGTCACATATTTGGACATTTTCATGTTATCAAAGCAATAGAGGAAATCTTTAGGTTTTGTAACCAAGTCTAACAACATGAAAATGATTGTTAATTTCAGCAACTTTCCCAGTTATCAGTTAACCTGATCTCTAGATATTAGTATCAGCCACTGAAAAAACCCCATCGGTCAACAACGGCCACATTACAAACATCCCACAGAAACAATAATGAGCCATTTCTATGGTTCTTGAATGCATCTATACATCTCTACATGGCCTGTTCACAGCAGTGATGGAAATAATATGATTATGAGGTTGTATAAATCCATGTAGGTCTATATTATGCACAATCATACATACTCACAATCATTAAATAGACATAGAAAACTTGATTCTGATTGGTCAGTATTGTCTAGGTCAACTCAGTAGAACTGAATGGAAACCAACTTTCTATAAATATCATGTCAGAATATTCATTGTCCATTCAAAATCTAATTTAAACTTTTTTTTTTTTTTTTTTTTTAGAATTTTGAAAAAGGAACTTCTTTGTACAAATGCTCAAATAATGCTGGATAACATGAATCAGCAAGTTAGCACAAACTTGCAGACATTAGAAATATGAAAATTCCTGTTATTTTCAAATTATTCTGATAACATCATTGCTAATAAATAATATGTAATCAATTGTGAAAATGCTCAAATATATATAAAAAAAAAAAATCAACTGAACAATATATACGACCAAATCACATTACTTAAATAAATAAACAAACAAAATACTAGCAATATCTGAGTGAAAACAGTTTCAAAGTAAATCCTATTTTATTTAGTGACCTGCCCACACAGGTCAGAGCGCACGCGTCCACCTGAGTGTACAGGCATGAATGAACACACACACACACACACACACACACACACACACAGTCATTATAAACAACATACGGTTGATTGAGTAAACACGGCTTTACCCGCGAGCCCCCCTCCGCCGTCTCCGTGGCCCTTTCTCTTCTGCAGGATGAAGTATGGATTCGCTCTCTCTGTCATCCACAGCGCGCTGGCCAGCAACACCTCCTCAGGGTTCACCCACATCTTCAGCTCGGGTTCCTCACGAGGACATCAAACAAACCTCAGATGCGTGGTCCAGTATATGGTCGCCGTCCTGAAGCTTATGCAAGCGTCACAGCGATATAAAAGGAAAGAGACGCGCTTCGAAGATCCGACGGCGGTATCGTGTAAAATTATAAGCTGTCAGTAGAAGATAACACTTACTGTACCGTGTATATGGATAAATATTACAATATGTTCATTTAAGAATGTGTACAGTCCTCCCGGAGCTCCTTGAGCCGCGCGCGCACCTCACACTACACAAATAACAGCATTAACAGCTTTCTTATTAAAGGACGACAGCGGCTGCAGCGCCTGACGATGACTGACTCATCCCGCGAAGAGCAGGCCTGATGTATTCCGGGGCTTAATAATGAACGGCGAGGATAGTTTCAGCGTTTAAACGAGTACGCAAAATAAACAATACCTGACATTTCTGCTTCAATGATGCTTTAACTCACCAGCGCCACTGCAGAGCGCGTCGCGGGCGGGCCACTGTGACGTCACGGTGATGGGCGGAAAGCACGGTGATCATAAACAAAAAAATGATTGACAGTTCATTTTGACTAAAATAAAATGAACACACACACACATATATATACAGACACACACACACATAAATATATACACACACATATATGTATTGAAAAATGCTTAATTCTTCATATAATGTAATGTGTGTGTGTGTATAGGCATACATATAGTGTATAGGTGTGTACATACATATATTTTATTATAATACATATAATATCTACAAGTTATATGGTTATATATGGTTATAATTTATAATATTAAGAAAAGTATAGTGTTACTGTTTATTTGTATTAAAATGTGTGTGTGTGTGTGTGTGAGTAAATATGTATTTAATTATAATACCTAAGATATTATTATAATACCTATAAGATGTACAAGATTATGTATGGTTATATAATTTATAATAAGAAAATAACCTTTTATATCATGTTTGGCAAATTGGCTGATTTTCAAATAATTAATCATATCATGCTTGTCATTTAAATTTCACAACAACAGGACACAATTTCTATTTTTATAAATGACCTTTATTCAGGTTCATGAGGTGAAGCCCTTATCCTTCATAAATAGGTTGAGTAAATAAAGCTGATATAGCTGATGTTTGCACGAGGTGTTTCCCCATCAGTCGTCTGTGAAGGATCAGATGCAGTGTGTTGTTGCGTGTGGCTAACCGCTGTCAGTAGGTTTAACACCCCTGCTCAGCATCACAGGTTGAAGTTTAAAAGGACCAAGCAAAACAACCGCATAAACACCCACAGCGACAGCTTCACAGCAGGAAAACAGAGGTGCGAGCATCCGTCAGGCATCCATTACTGCACTGCTGCTCTGGTGGTTTGTCAGCCGCTGCTGGGTGAGAGGCTGCAGGAGATCGAGCTCTTTCCTAAATCAGACCGCAGCCAGAAAACAAACAAGCTTGTGTTGGCGGCACTGAAGGGGTGCAGAGGAAACTCAACTGGAAAGTGCTGTGAACTTGGAATAAGTGATCGTGTAGTCAGACATAATCACCCGGCACTGTGTTTTCATGCTTAGGTTAGCTTAAAAGAGTCTGTTACAATTTAGCCAATCAGAATGTAGTATTCTAGACAGCCGTGTAATAAATTATACAGAACAAAAGCAGGATGTTAGAAGTCCTCACGTCAACTTGGACAGTTTTATAATTCCAACAAATCATACAAATATTTCTTACAAAATACCCTTCAGTAGTGAAATCTGTGGAGATCTGTCAGCTCTGAATGACTCATTTGTGTTGCATTTCTCACTCATTTTCTCACTTCATAAAGAAAATGTGGGACTTTTCTGTGTTACATGTGGAACTAATTTACTCTTCAGAGACAAACAGATCAAAAAATCCTAAATGACGCATTGCAAGCATTACATCAAAAAAACTAGAAACAGAACAAGAAAGGTTTTATTTGCATGTCATGCTGACTTCAACCTACAGTAAATTAACCAAGGCCTACATGAATCTCTAAGGCCTGTAATGTAAGATTAACCTTTAGCAATATTTCAAGATGAACACTTACTGAACTGAAGCAACTTTGGTTTACTTGATTATCCACACAGACAAATTTGAGAAAAATCATGTTAAAATGTGATTATCAAATATCTTTGAGGAACGTTTGTTTGTTATCATCATTGTATTGCATCAGATTAAATATATTTGCCCCCACATTAAAAACTACAGATCTTTTGATCATATGACTAAACATTTAATTCACCTTACAAAGACATGTGAGATACAGAGTGAAAACTGATATTTATTTACATGTATTTTATGTGAGTAGTCTGCTTTACTGTTATAAAGATTTACTTTTTCAGACTATTATAGGCATTCCAGGCTTATATTATAGGCCACTTATTCCCCAGCCGGCATATTAATACTGTATATGGTTATTCTGTGTCATTATGAAATGCTTCTGCATGTTCTCAAGGTTAAGCGGTGTGAAAATCCTTGATTGAAGCCTGTACATCAGGGTAGGGGGTGTTTTGAGGGGTTTCTTTATGACTAATGACTTTCCCCCAACTAAAGTCTGCTCACCACAACATTACCAAGGATGAAATCTGTACTTTTTCTATTTTTGCTCGTATGACTCATCTATAAGAATATATGACTCATAAATATCCTCAATCTGACTGTTAAACCAGAGTGTTCCTGTTTTTCACCTAGTTAATATTAAAGGACACACGTCTAACACAACAGTAACTGTGTTGTCTCGGTGGATGTTTCACTTCTGGAGAGTCTGATAGCACACACTTCACATTATCAGCAGAAACCAGCTGAGGCGTAAATGTTCAGCTACTGGAAAACCCTGAGAAAATCACACATATGTGCATGTGGTACACCTTGTTTAGGCAAGGGACCCTTCAGTTGGGGAATGGAGCAGGGAGCCTTTTGCATTTTACTCATTGTATTGTAGATAGGTGTTAGAACATGGCCATTCCCTTAAATGGCTTAAGGGGAAGTCGTGGCCTAATGGTTAGAGAATTGGACTCGTAATCGAAAGGTTGTGGGTTAGAGTCCCCGGCCGGCAGGGATTGTAGGTGGGGGGAGTGAATGTCCAGCGCTCTCTCCACCCTCAATACCACGACTGAGGTGCCCTTGAGCAAGGCACCGAACCCCCAACTGCTCCCCGCTCCCCGGGCGCCGCAGCATAAATGGCTGCCCACTGCTCCGGGTGTGTGTGTGTGTGTGTGTGCATTTGTTCACTACTCACTGCTGTGTGTGTGCACTTGGATGGGTTAAACGCAGAGCACCAATTTCGAGTATGGGTCACCATACTTGAAATACGTCACGACTTTACTTTACTTTAATTATCATAGAAAAGAACAAGGTCAGCAGTTTCACTGGTTCTGCACCATTTGAGTCGATCACATCCTGATCAAATGCTCATGTAGAATGGAAACGGGTGTGTGAACCCGAGAGCCATTGCACACAATAAGGTGTCTGGACTTCATTAACAAAGGCTACAGACATAAAAGGAAAACAAATGCTGTTGGTATTTAATAGAATCCATGATGCCATGTGAAACATTTGGACCAATCGGACACACAACTATTTGTTATATTTAACAAATAATCTCTTATGCCCCTTCACCTAACCAAAAGGCCTCTAAGTGAGTGAGTGAAGTGACATACGGCCAAGTATGGTGTCCCATACTCAGAATTTGAGCTCTGCATTTATCCCATCCAAAGCACACACACAGCAGTGAACACACACACACTGTGAACACACACCCGGAGCAGCCATTTATGCTGTGGCGCCCAGTTGGGGGTTCGGTGCCTTGCTCAAGGGCACCTCAGTCGTGGTATTGAGGGTGGAGAGAGCGCTGTACATTCAGTCCCCCCACCTACAATCCCTCGGATTGTTTGAGACTCGAACCCTCAACCTTTGGATTACGAGTCCGACTCTCTAACCATTAGGCCACGACTTCCCTGTTCTAACACCTAAAAAAGGCAGAACAGGCCTCTGGTTCCATGGCAACCCATCTGATAACACTTGTTTTATTGCTCAAAAGAATGCGGGCACAGAAACTCAGGTTTTCAGGTCATAGTGTATATTATTACTGATCTTGTATATGTTTTTGTGTATTGTATCCTGTTTTATCCATGCTGATGATAGAACACTAGTTAATATTACCTGACTTATACCATGTTTGGTCTCTATCAATTCGTCTTCAAATGATCTAATTGAGAGTGTATATGTCGATACCTATGCAACATATAAGTGTTAAAAATCTTTAATAGTTTGTATATCAACTTCCAATCCAGTTCATATGCAAATTACCATGCATGGAGACAAAGAGTCGTAAACTTTTCCTCCAAAAGTTCAAGTCACTGTAGGCTCTTTGACTCCCCAGAGGTGTGACCTCTATAGTAGATAAAGCTCTCACGTAAGGGACGCCCCGGCAGTCTGAGGTTCTGTTAGATCCTAAGAGGATGAGGAAGATGTGAGCTAAAACTCTTCTGAACACTTTAAATTTTGTGCAGGAATCCAAAACCTTGAAACCATTAAGGCTTTCATCTGAGACTGCATTTCGGACACTCGTCACAACCAAGCAATGCAAGTATACCATTTAACTAAACGAAACGGAGGTTTAGTATAAGTTATAGACCCCATTATGAATGGCGCTGATGGTTTTATTCAGGTGGTTAAATGACTTTTTCCATAACTGCATTCTTTGGTTTTCTTGATGGTTTCATCCATCAACTCTCATTTGCCCTTTCCCCATTTATGAGTGATTGTACGTATGTATGTCTGTATGTTTGTTTGTTAGACTAGTTTGTGTTAGTGTTTAGTTAATAAAAGTTGTGTGCACAAATTACATGAGTTTCTGATTCTGCCTTGCAAATTAAATGTTTCTTTATGATTTTAACCCTCGCTACATGCTCTAATGCATTTATAGGAAAGTATTTCTTGTGGCCAAGGAAATATCCTTTCTTATAGTTGATATGAACTTGCATTGAATGTTCGCTGGACGAACAGATCAGTTGGTGGCAATTTAATTCTGCTACAGTTATTACTGTCAGTCGGTATAAATAATTGCAATTCATCGTAATTAATTGTAATGATTTATATACAATTCCCTTTTAAGCTAATTTGCTACACCATGTGTCTAAACAAGATGTCCAGGACCTCCAGCAGAAATATAGGCCCACAACATCAAAAATACAGCAGTATATTTCATTGTACACATGGGGTACTTTTTATCCGTGTTCACCAAACCTATCTTGAGTGTTTGCTGCTAAAAAGCTAATTTTTTAGTTTCATCTGACCATAGAAACCAGTCCCGTTTGAAGTTCCAGTCTTGTCTGATAACTGAATATGCTGGAGTTTGTTTTTGGATGAGCTGGGAGAATTTTTCTTGAAACCCTCCCAAACAACATGTGGTGATGTAGGGGCTGCTTGACAATTTTTAAAAAGGTTTTCTGACCCCAAGACTCAACTATTTTCTGCAATTCTCCAGCTGTGATCCTTGGAGAGTCTTTAGCCACTCAAACTCTCCTTCTCACCGTGCATTAGGACGATATAGACACACGTCCTCTTCCAGGCAGTTTCATAACATTTTCTGTTGCTCAATTATTGCCCTGATGGTGGAAATGGGAATTTTCACTGCTCTAGCTCTTTTCTTAAAGCCACTTCACTAATTTGTGAAGCTCAATTATCTTTTGCTGCACATCAGAAATATATTCTTTGTTTTTCTCATTGTGATGGATGATTAAGGGAATTTATATTTCTGTGAAACAGGAAGCCATGGCTGGATAATTTCATGTTCATAATCACCCTGGAGTGCTCAAAATTGTGAATATGAATGGGAATATACTTTAGACATATTTTACTCATAAGAATTTCTAGGGGTGCCAATAATTGTGTCCAATGTGTATTTGAGAAAAACATATTTCATAATGAGATTTTCCCCCATTTTCAATTGTTTTATTTCAATGAAAGGTTACTTTTTTTTTTTAATAAAAGATCAAAAGGATTAATGCAGATTAATTTCCAAAGCAGATTAATTTTCACAACTTTCTTTGACCATATTTACCAAGGGTGCCAACAATTCTGACCCTGTCTTTATATACTGTTTTAGTATGTATAGCTTTTACTTATATATTTTCATATATATTAATTTGAGTTTATGTAGTTTTAAATAATATTTTAGTATGTATTAATATTATATAATTAGCTTTAATTTATATATTTTAAGTTTCGTATTTAATTTAATTTGTTTATGTAGTGGTATTTTGGTATGCATTGCTATTTTTAATTACCTTTTACTTATATAATAATTTTTTTTATTTTCAGTTTTCATTTTTATTTTTTATATAGTTTAAAATTTTACACGATTTTGGTATTTAAAAACAAAAATGTATTTCTTTCTTTCTTATTTCAGCTTTAGTTGTAGTAATTTTAATACTTCGGTTGTATGCCATGGCATCTATTCACAAACAATTTTATGCATAACAATAAATGAAGAGGGAGAGTTATGCATATTGTGCCTCCACTAGAGGGCAGTATGTCTTTGGGTAATACTCAAACTTATATAACAGCAGCCTGTCCTTTTAATGCCAGTAAATAAGGGTAATAAAATCACTTGGAGAAGAGGACAGGGACACGTTGAGACGAGTTATTGACATCCAACACAAAATGACAAAGAGTACATGATCCAAAATTGGCAGGACATCTAGATTTTTAGATGCCAACTGACTTCAATTAAATAGGGGAAATCTGGTTTGCGCAATGCAGGGAACATCCATAATCATCGAAAAACCAAGCAAGAGCGCAAGCAGGGTGGCTGTAGGTCTATAGTAAGGAACAGGTCGGAAATCCAGGCCATGCTTTTGGGTTAGAACGGCCTGTGCAAAGCCCAGATCCATTAAATGGAAAGGCTACTCATAGATGAACCTATAAAGCAAAGGTTTTGTTTGAAGATCAGAAAAAAACTCCAACATGAATAGCCAAAGACATCTTACCAGAGTTGGATACCGATGCTCTCTGAGATATGGCCAGTTAAACACTCTGGTATCCACCCAAACAGTCACGCCACATCTAAAAAAACTTGTATCTGTTTCCCCTGAAGGAGGGTGAGGCATATCCTGAATGACATTAAATTTGATTTCAAAGCCAAAGTAAATAAAACACTTAAGTAGATATTCTGTAGAAAACACGAGGGGCTCTCTTATGTACCCAAACTTTATGTCAACACGGTATTCAGTTTTAGTGCCAGGTTAATGTTTGGACAGTTTTTGTAGGACAAATATTTGAAGTTGATACTAAAATAAGGTGACCTGTTGCATGAAGCGGATTTCAGTTTTAAGTTTGTGTTTAGTTTGAGCAAACTCTGAGTTTTGATGCTCAAAAAGGTGGATTGGTTTTGAGCAGGTTTCATCTGCATCTTTGTATGTTTTTTAATGTTGTAGATTACATATACTACAACTAATAATAATTTAACAACAACAATATTGATATACAATTCTCCAAAAAGCACACTATGACTTTAGTTTGTGCTTAAGCGTCAAAAGTAAGATAGACAGCATTCATCCCCAGGTCTCTTTTATTATCTTCACCTCTCATCCGTTGTTATGATGGAAACATCTTCGAGCGGCGGTTGTTCTGTTGACACAGCTTTGTCGTTGGGTTTAATGGTTTCCCGCAGCAGATGTCAGCTGGCTGACACAAATGAAGATCCATACGGCCCGTTTAAGAGTCCAATCTGTCATCTTTATGTTAACGGTTGCTTGGAAACAGCAGCATTTTCTGTGCTGATGAAAAGCATTAGAGGAAGACAAATGACAGTTATGCAACCGTTCAGTCATTAAAAGGTGAGGCACATCATTTCTGTGCCTCGAAATAAAAAAGACATGATTAACTAGATTTACACAGGTGTTTCTTCTCTGTGTTCTTGGCTGAAAAAACATCAATACAACCCGAATTCCGGAAACGTTGTGACGTTTTTTTAAATTCAAATAAAATGAAAACTAAAAGACTTTCAAATCACACGAGCCAATATTTTAAAAAAAGGGATGAAAAAATGGATGACTTAGAGAGGCTGGAGAAACTGGAGAAATCTCTGTGTGTAAGAGACAAGGCCGAAGACCTTTGTTGGATGCCCGTGGTCTTCAGGCCCTCAGACGAGACTGCATCACTCATCAGCATGATTCTGTCATTGACATTACTAAATGGGCCCAGGAATACTTCCAGAAACCACTGTCGGTAAACACAATCCAAGCCGTGCCATCTGCAGATGCCAACTAAAGCTCTATCATGCAAAAAGGAAGCCATATGTGAACATGGTCCAGAAGCGCCGTCGTGACCTGTGGGCCAAGGCTCATTTAAAAGGACTGTTTCAAAGTGGTCAGACGAGTCCAAATTTGACATTCGTGTTGGAAATTACGGACACCGTGTCCTCCAGGCTAAAGAGGAGGGGGACCTTCCAGTGTGTTATCAGCATTCAGTTCAAAAGCCAGCATCTCTGATGGTATGGGGGTGCATAAGTGCATACGGTATGGGCAGCTTGAATGTTTTGGAAGGCACTATGAATGCTGAAAGGTATGTAAAGGTTTTAGAGCAACATATGCTCCCCACCAGACGAAGTGTATTTCAGCAGGACAATGCTAAACTACATACTGCAGCTATTACAACAGCATGGCTTTAGTAGAAGAGTCTGGGTGCTGAATTGGCCTGCCTACAGTCCAGATCTTTCATGTTTAGAGAACATTTGGTGCATCATTAAATGAAAAATACGTCAAAGACGACCACAAACTCTTCAGCATCTGGAAACCTATATCAGGCAAGAATGGGACCAAATTCCAACACCAAAACTCCAGAAACTCATAACCTCGATGCCCAGATGTCTTCAAACTGTTTTGAAAAGAAGAGGAGATGCTACACCATGGTAAACATGACCCCGTCCCAACTATTTTGAGACCTGTAGCAGGCATCAAATTTGAAATGAGCTCATTTTGTTTATAAAATTGTAAAATTTTTCAGTTTAAACATTTGTTATGTTATCTATGTTCTATTGTGAATAAAATATTGGCTCATGTGATTTGAAAGTCCTTTAGTTTTCATTTTATTCAAATTTAAAAAAAAATGTCCCAACATTTCCGGAATTCGGGTTGTAATTTTACAGAAGCCATTCTCAGCTTCTTTAAAAATATACATTTAATAGAGAAGTAAAACCACTTGACTTTAGATATTTGATTAAATATTATACCCGTATCTTTTATACATTACAGAAGTCTCTTCTGCTCAAGAAGTGTGCATTTATTTGATCAAAATTACAGTAAAAACAGTCAAATATTTATACAATTTAAAATAACTGTTTCCTACTGTAATATATCGTAAAATGTAATTTATTCCTGCGATCAAAGTTGGATTTTTAGCATCATTACTCCAGTCTTCAGTGTCACATGATCCTTCAGAAATCATTCTGATATGCTGATTTGCTGCTTAAAAAACATTTCTGATTATAACCAGTGTTTAAAACAGTTGCGCTGCTTCATATTTTCGTGGGAACCATGGCATATTCTTTGAGGAATAGAAAAGTTAGAGATACCCCAAACTTTTTGGTATTTCCTTATCAAATACTCACATTTCTAAATAAATTGAATGTATAATTAATAAAAAATAAAGTATAAGACAAAGTGAGTAGTGGTTGAAAAACCTCTAATGAAATGTATTGTGGACATGCAATGATGTATTATAACTGTGGCTGAATATATTTACATTTTCTTTCATAACAAAAAAGGCTGGACTGAGTTACTAAAAGTGCGGATCCCACTAAATGGCGAATTATACAGTACATCATGTGCCATATCCGATTGACCTAGAGGTCGGAGAGGTTAAAGGTGAAGCTTACCATTTCTGGCACACTAGCAGCATTAAACAGAACTGCAAAAATAATGTTTTCAAACCCTACATGCCACTCGTCAGCCAAACAAACCACTACACACTCACACAGAGACAAATGACACACTTCATCTTTAAATGATCTGATCATACTTCCTCACAAATGAGATAAAGTGCTTTCCTGAACACGTTTAACTGGCCACAAGCAAGAAGTAAGAATACTATTTCTTTAACTTGTAAAATATGGAAGTGGTAAAATACTGAGAAATTGTGCAATAGGTGAACCGAGACAGAAGCCAGACGGTTGCGGAGTGCTGTGGCCAGCATTGAATATGAAATATGTTTTTAAGGTATTTAGGAGAGTGGCAATTGAATATTTATTACAATTATGATTTTATTCACTGATTCACTGCAAAAACCACATTCACAAACCATGAAAGACATTTGGTTCAAATACAGGGAGGTTATCAACCAAATGCCAATGATATCATGTGTCTGTGCAAAACACACACAGCAGCCTGGATAGCATCCAATCATTTCACAAGAAAACTGATATGCATATACACAATGTGCTTGATACATCATAGCTATCAGGTCCAGTGCATGACTAAACATTGAAACAGCAGTCAGACAAACACTCGATAGTGTCTACAACAGCACACACACATACTGCTTCTTTTAAAGGGGTCATAGAAGAAATATCACCTTGATGCAAAATGTAGATCTCAACACCTTTTGATGAATCTATCCAAATGCTCTTGTTTATATATGGAGAGGGCGTTTACATCGTCTTAAAAGGCACAGCATGGAAAGATTGCAAATTAATTTCCCAAGGAGAAAAAATAAATAACAAATGCAAGGTATGACCGCTTTAAAGGATTCACTAAATTATTCCTAGACATTCCAGACAGACGACTGCAAATAATGAAAACACACTGGGCCTAATTCACAAAACATTAAGAATAGAAAACATTAAGAATAGAATTCTTCTTAACTTAAGAAAAAAAAAAAAAAAAAAATTGTTAAAAAATGTTCTTTAAAAGTAAAACGTTGAGTGCTGAATTCCGATCAAGCCTGTGGCAACGACAATATTGTACATGCTTTTTCAGATAAGAACGTCTGCTTAAGATTACACATTTTTTTAACACAATTACAAACTTCTTAGAATTTATAATTTTTTTCAAGAACTGCTAATTTTTCAACATTGTTCTCTTCTTAGAATTTATCATTAGAATTTTGAAAGTTTTTAACATTCTTATGTACTTAGAATTTTCATAAATTTTCTCAAGAATTGCACATTTTTTCAAGATTCTTATGAACTTCTTAGAATTTATATATATATATATATATATATATATATTTTTTTTTTTCCCCAAGAATTGCATTTTTAACATTCTTATGAACTTCTTAGAATGTATCATTAGCATTTTTGGATTTTCCCTCAAGAATTGCACATTTTTCAACATTCCTACAAACCTCTTAGAATTTATAGGAACTTTTTTCTTAAGATTTTTGTGAATCCAGCCCAGTGTCATATAGTTTGTGCATGTCTGTTACAACGATTAAATAAGCACCAAATCATAAGTGCTTAATCATCTAATCTTATAAAATTCCTCAGTTTCATACATGATAGACTAAAGTGACGATAAAATCTGCAGATCTCAAGGAAATCTCATGTGCTTTTTGGCTGACAGATGCAAATAACACTGCACAAGCCTTTACGTTAAATATGACTGAGTATGAATATCAGGATCACAGACCCCAGAGCTGTCCTCCACAACAAGACCATTCAGTACAAATGCACAGGCCACGCGACATCCACCTGTCCTAACATAACGAACATATGCAGACATATCCAGCAGTGTGTGGAAATGAAACACTGAAGCTTTGGTTTACTGAACATTCAGCAGCCCGACCCGCTGCAGCAGTGCATTCTGGGTATGAGCGTGTTTAAATGGGGAAGTGCATTTTGAGAAAAAAAAAAAAATTAAACATTGAAACAAAATACCAAATGAAATGACTAATAATTCATAATATAATTTTAAAAATAAAAAAAAAATATTTGAAGTTGGCAGATACACCGACACACTGTAAGTCTGTATTCAACATCGCTACATATGATCACTATATATACTGGAAAGCTATTTAGTAAAATAATAATTATAATAATAAAACATAAATATTTAAAAGGGGTGTTGTTTATCTTCATACGTGTCCTTTGATATCGATGTAACCAGTCAATAGTTTTTCCACTTTCTTATTGTGCATGATAAAAGCAAACGGCCATATCAAACAGGCCTCTTAATCATATGCTAACCTTCTGCAAAAATATCGGGAGCTGTTTAAATGGTATCTTTTACTACCGTCCTGTAAAAGATACATGTGCAATTTCTGCAGCAACCAAACAGAACAGCAAGAACTATTCTGCTAGTTCGGCTGTTTTTTGGTCGTCAACCATTGTTTGGACAAACTGGATGTTCCGCTACATGTTCAAATCAATTCAGCTGAAATTCTGTTTGGTGTTGCAATAATTACGCACTTTACTTTTAGCTAGGAGTAAAGCAATCATGTGCGCGAATAGAATGTAGAAATCCTAGATGCCACAGAAAACAAAGCAAATTTGATAATTTACAAATTCACATTCTTTACATTTAAATCCAACCCAACAATTATTAAAAATAGAAACAGCCTCTGAAGAAACTTGGTCACATGCACACTGCAGGGTTTAGGAAGTGACAAGTGCTGAGTGAATCACGCGTGTATGAATCACGAAGCTTGACTCGGACTGTCTTCATAATGAACACTAGCTCAGTGCATAACCGTAAAAAGTATACGCTTCATACTGACAAATGTTTATCAATATAGCATGTGAAAAAGATTACAATACTACAATTCTGTCGAATGACAGTATTTAACAATATTGATTAAATGTAGTGTAAAATATCTTAAACTTCATCAACATTGACAATCCAAGTCCCTGGAATCAGTTGTTGTCCATTTTAGTATGGACTCCAATCAAACAATTAATTAATAAATACATTAGATTTTTTCATTGTTTTCAAATAAAAATACTTTTTGATATTAAAATCTAAATATTAATCATGCATAGCACTGTGGGATACCGTAATGCATGCAGTCTGCTCTATATTATATACATACTATTCACATTTTTTGCTTGCAATATTAAGTCAGGAGGATTCTGATTGGCTGGCAATGTTTTATCACTTATGAAACCAAAAATATTAATAAATACAAAAAAAGGAAAATATCCAAGGATGATATTGTGCTATTCTCATAAAATTACCATTCATTATATTTTTATTTAAGCTTATGCTTTTGGATTTTTATATTTTCGACAATGAATTGCAATAGAAACTTAATTATACAATTAAAAAATGCCTTATGTGCAATTTAAATGGTTATATATGACTCCGCTTTTATTTGACTGTTGAATATTCATTAAATAATTCAATTTTATTCAATTCAATAAAAATGGATCATCTCAAGGGGCTATCCCTTTAATAAATTCAGTTCAATTGATTATTAAATAAACTTTCAGTGTTCAGTTTCAGGCTTTCTGTAAACAATTAATTTTGGTGCATCACTAATAGTTATCATTTTGCATGTGAATGGGCCTTTATTTATTTGTGACATTCCACATTGTAATTAATTTCCAAGCTATGACATGCATGCAGCTTTGAATATGACATGAAAATTTAGTCGTCACTTGAATTGGGTTGAATTGAAATGCAGTTGTCACCGTATTTAGCAGTGTGCATGTGGCCTAGCGGAACAGATGACAGCACTTAGTCAAGACAAAATGTGTTTGTGGCACTGTGATTCACAAACACTGCCGTGACACACTGTCACTGGATACGGCTGCTGAAACACTCACCATATCATGAGCTGGGTTTCTGGGTTCACTGTAGCGTGATTTGACACATCACATATCTGAAGATGCGAGAATAGTGTCCAGCATACGATAAGCACTGGTGATACTTCACAAGGAGCATCTGACACTGGACCATATGAACTGCTGGTTAGAGCACACGCAAACCGCTTTAGACACTCAAAGCAAATGTAGGGCACATTCATTGATGCATTATATATATTCATTTTGGAATATCTTGGTGTATACTGGCAGTGATCCCATAGGGAAGTTGAAAGTCAAAATTTTCCAAAATAAAAGCAGAAACATCCTTCGTAGGACCATGTGGCTTTTCCAGTCTGGTAACACAAGCTGGGGACAGAAGACATTGAGTGCAATACAGCCCGAGGAAGAGGACAAGCGAGCCATTTTTTTGCAGTGATGGAGACCATGAGGTCAAAAAAGGAGGTTGCACACCTGTGCTGCTTTTGCTTGTGTTCTTTTATTGTCCCGCTGTGGTCCTGCTCCATTTATGGCACTTCAACACTTCATGTCGTCCTGTTCTGGATTGGACTGCAGTTCAGCGTCGGACAGGATGAGCTCCATTGGCATGATGAGTGAGGTGTCTGAATCAGTGCTCATGGATGGCTGGTGCTCACCTGAAACAACAAAACAACGACGTAATAATGGAAGTATGCGAGAACCAATGCTGTTTTAGCACCAAACCTGGTGAGAGGTGTACTTTTTGAATTGGAATGAAAACATTAACAATATTTGTATGGAAGTTTGTTTCTGCCATGGAATAAAAAATAAAAATTACTGAGATATAAATTCTGAGAAAAATGTCAGAATTGTGATATAAACCTGAAACTGAGAAAAAAAAAAGTCAGAATTGCAAGATATTAAAACTCGCAATTTCAAGAAGGTCAAATTGCGAGATAAAAACTCATAATTGCAAGATAGGAACTCGCAGTTTTAAGAAAAAAGTCAGAACTGCAAGACATAAACCCAGAATTGCGATATGATTTGCTATTTTGAGAAAAAAAGAATTGCGAGATATGAACTTGCAAGTTTGAGAAAAAGTCAGAATTGCGAGATATAAATTCAAAATTGCGAGATATAAACGAGATATAAACTTTCAATTGCAAGATATGTTACAAGATATGAACTTGCGAGTTATAATATTGCAATTCTGACTTTTTTCTCAAAATTGGGAGATTTAAACTCAGATGTGCTAGATATAAACTTGTAATTTTGAGAAAAAAAGTCAGAATTACGAGATATAAACTCAGAATTGTGCTACGAACGCGTAATTTTTAGAAAAAGTCAGAATTGCGAAATATAAACCCAGAATTTTGCTATGAACTTACAAATTGAGAAAAAATTTTAAATTACAAGATGAAAACTGGATTTTGAGAAAAAAGTCAAAATTGCGAAATACAAATCCAGAATTGCAATATAAATTTCCTATTTTGAGAAAAAAAGAATTGCGAGATATAAACTGGCAATTTAAAAAAAGTCTGAATAACAAGATATAAACTTTGAATTGCGAGATATGTTACAAGATATGAACTTGCGACTTAAAATATTGCAATTCTGAAAATTGGGAGATTTAAACTCAGATGTGCTAGATATAAACTCGTAATTTTGAGAAAAAAAGTCAGAATTACGAGATATAAACTCAGAATTGTGAGATACGAACACGTAATTTTTAGAAAAAGTCAGAATTGTTAAATATAAACCCAGAATTGCAGGTCATAAAATTGCCATTTTGACAAAAAAGCCAGAATTGAAAGATATAAACTCAGAATTGGCTTTGTATTTTTGTGAAATAAAGTTGCGATTAATGTTTTTCAGAGATTTCAGAGCTCCGATTGAGGAACTAATGGCTTGGAACAGTACACAAGACACACGGTGTGGTTTTATGATGTTTTTGTTCTGTCTGGAGTTTGACAGGCTTATTTCCAGCGAGTAGCAGCAGACCAAAACAACAAATCTAGTCTCATAAGCTAACAAAAGGCCTGATAAGGGCTACAGAAGCAGCACAGGATCAGAGTAGAGCTGCGATGGAGAACCAGGACAGACTGTGCTTTTATTTGCTGCCAGTATCAGAAAAATGACCTAAATATGTGAGAGCTGAAAGTAGATCAAATGCAAGATCACTGGAACAGACGAAAATAATTAAATCCACATTCAAGAGATGTGTAGGTCAATGTGAGAGAGGGGAATTTCACACTGAAACTACAATTTCTTTTATATTTATTCTAAGCATTTCTTTTACCTTGCATTATGTGGAAACATGTCTTTATTAGGATATTTATTTCATTTTGATGGATTCCTCTTTTGAGTTTCATTTTATAAGTAACTAAAACCCCCACAGAAATAAGAAAGTGAAGGTCCATATATTGTTCCCACTTCTCTGAAACAATGAATTTCTATACAACTGTAAGGACGTTTGAAATTACGTTTACTGCACTCAGAAACAGCAATTCCACAACGAGAAAAATACATATTCAATATTCAATATGAAAATGACCATTGACTGCATGAAATCCAGCCCTGGAAATCACCATTTTAAAATTCCCTAATTGCTACTGAAAATTCAGCTTTGCGTAAAAAAAAAAAAAAAAGTAGTACATTTTAAAATATATTTAAATAGAAAAATTGAAAAAAGTTATTTAAAATTATAATAATATTGCACAATATTAATGCACAAAATTAATCAAATAAATGAGAAAAGGGACTTCTTTCGAAAACTAAATATCTTATTGACCCCAAACATGTCAGCATGACAGTTATTCGATTTTCATAAATGATTTTATGTGTTGTTGATAATGCATAGACTTCCATCCATGGACTTCATCCATACTCACTGCTGGCGATGTGATGGCTATCTCCAACCTGCGGGAAGGCATCCATCTCGAGGTAAATGTGTGACAGGCCTATTGTTCTCACAGCTGGGTCCAGGACCACCGAGCTCTCACCCACTGAGACCTCACTAGCGCCCGTCACAGGGTTGGTGGGCGGCCCGCTGATGGATATCTCATAATCCGGAGGGATGTCATCAGAACAGTCTACATTGGGCTGTTTGAACGGCAAATCACAGCGTTATTAAGAGCAAAACAATGCAAGGCTCGTGGATAGAGTAGCTTCTACTCTTACCGGGATGCCCAGGGCTTTAAGGATGTTCATTTTGCACATGGGACAGGTTCTGTGGTCCTGTAACCACGGGTCCACACAGTTCTTATGGAAGACATGACTGACAACAACAACACAGTGACATTTTAGACACATTTTACACAAAAACACCTGCCAAACACTGTCTAAACATTTTAATTTAATTTTTTTAATGCATTTTAACCACATTAATATGGACTTTGTATCGGCTTTCTTAGCAAACACACAAACAAACAAAAACAAATAAATAAATAAAAACTATACATTATTGGCTGAACAACATATCACCCAGTTTTTAATGTCTTTAGTTGCCTACAGCCTGATTAGTGTTCATTTTTAACCATCCGGTAAGCAGAAATTATTTTTTATTTTTGATTCAATAATTAATTCCCAGACAACAAGAATACAGAAAAGCTAAAAGAATACTTAATAATTATTATTATTAAGTAGTCTTTAATAATTATTAATATTATTATTATTTTAAAAAGTAATAAACGGATTTGTGCAAAAACATTAATAATTTAATTATTAAACATTAATTAAAGCCTTAATTTAATTCACAGTAGTGTTAGTAATAAAAATGTGAAACTATAAATATAGAAATGAAAGATTATTTAAATTAGTAAGCCGGCTCTGTTGTAACAGTCAAAAATATTTAAATATGTTTTTTTTTTGTAAATAAAGATTAAATTAAAGACAGATGCATTAAGACAAAGTGTCTGGTATAGCTGTGCAACATTTCAATAATAGAAATGTGGTGTCTGTTGATCTCACAAATACTTCCAGTTTCAGCATTTTCATTGCTTATAAATGAAGTGATCTATTTTCATCCAGTGTAGACAATGTAAGCAATGCTTCAGATTCATATTGATGCTCCACTATTGGGAAAAACATTTAAAGTTTCACTTTCACAGATTAAAACCGAATGGCTTTAGAGGAAGCGCTCATTGAGTGCAATAGTTTTGGGTTGAACTTCAATGTGACAGTAACACTAACTTCCCCAATGATGACTTATCTACAGTTTTATGCCTTCTATTTCTCTGAGAATCAGAATTCATCATTTCAAACTACTTTGCTGATGTCTTGTAATGTTTGTGTGATATCTTACCGACACGGCAGTATCCTGACAACATCATTAGGTTTGTAGTCTTCGATACACACAGCGCAGTTATCAAAGTCCGACTCGGTTTCCTAGAAACAGCGGGTCAATAAATAATGCTGTGAGAAACCACTTGTGGGCGACTGTATGTGTACACTTCCATGTGATCTCCATTAGAGCTAAAGCAGCAGACAGGAACATACAGCCATAAAACACACATAATGAGATTGAATCACAGACGGCTGTTAAAGGACACCAATCAGACTACAGATATCACACAAAAAAAGTGACACTTGCAATAACAATTTATCAGTATGTTTTTTTTCTTTGCAAGAAATTAATACTTTTATTCAGCAAGGATGCCTTAAACCAAACGTATTAATCTATTTCAAATAAATACTATTTGTAACTGTCTTGTCATCAAAGGATTTGAACAATGCATCAGTTTCCACAAAAATATTAAAGCAGCACAACTGTTTTCAACATTGATAATAAATGCATCAAATCAGCATATTGCATATAATTGCATTGATGCATATAAATGCATCAAATCAGCATATTAGTATGATCTCTGAAGGATCATGTGACACTGAAGACTGGAGTAATGATGCTGAAAATTCAGCTTTGATCACAGAAATAAATTACATTTTAACATTATTATAGTAAACAGCGAATTTTGTAATTGTAATATTTCACAATATTATTATTTATTTTCATATTTTTTTAATCAAATACATGCAGCCTTGGTGAGAAGACGACACTTCTTTAAAAAAAAAAAAAACTATATTATTCCAAACTTTTGAACAACTGTATAATAAAAGCTGCCTGGCCAGTTTATAAGGATGTGTTTTTACCTCATTTTGCACGATTTTTCACTAGAACAATGGCATGTGAATTCAAACATTTCACAATACTCAAATACCAAGACATCTGCCAAAAAACACAAAACGAACCGAACCTTGTCACCCTTTCTAATGGTCCGCACTTGTAACTTGCTTATGGCCTTTTTTGCAGCATCGCCCAATCGCCTCTGCAAAAGACAAGAAACATGCTGCACTGACATTTCAGATTTTTCTTTGCTGTCTTAATACATGTGTAAAATGCACATTGTGTAAAATACAAGCATGCCTGTACAGCACCTGGTTGCGGTCGCGTGCGTTGGCATAGCGGAAGCGCTGGATGTAGTAGAAGACCAGCCAGGCCAGAGAGATGATCATCAGGACGATGAAGGAGATGGAGACGAACACTACGGAGGTGCGGCTGACGTATTTCTGCAGGTTGCGTGTGCCGATGGTGATGTGCATGGCCACGGTTATGTTCTTCTCCAGCAGGGCCATGATCTCACGACCTTTGGGCTCGGGAATCATGATCGCCACCACATCGCCGGTACCTAAACCAATGATGATGGGTTCAAATCTCAACTGATTGACGCAGATGACAAACTTCACCAGCAGACATCACACTTTTAAAGGGATAGTTCACCCAAAAATTTAAATTCTGTCATTATTTACTCACCTTCAAGTAGTTTCAAACCTGTATGAATGTCTTTGTTCTGCTGAACACAAAGGAAGATATTCTGAAGAATGTGGGAAATAGAGCAGTTCTGGGGCACCATTGACTTCCATAGTATTTCTTTCCTACTATGGAAGTCAATGGTGGCCCAAAACAGCCTGGTTACAAACTTTCTTCAGAA
This sequence comes from Barbus barbus, assembly GCF_936440315.1. Lineage (NCBI taxonomy): Eukaryota > Metazoa > Chordata > Actinopteri > Cypriniformes > Cyprinidae > Barbus > Barbus barbus. The sequence continues at coordinate 6,333,339 of NC_136735.1, forward strand.
TATCTTCCTCTATGTTCGGCAGAACAAGGCCATTCATACAGGTTTGAAACTACTTGAGAGTGAGTAAATGACAGAATTTTCATTTTTGGGTGAACTGTCCCTTTAACTGACCAATGTAAAAACACAAAAACAGTCAGCGAAAAGCCTTCGCTTGTATTTCCTGAACAGATCTGCAAAGCTGATGTAACTAAATACAGAGAACAAACACACAGGCTGCTCACACTTTCCTTTAAACTGATAACATTAACAAGACATACTTCATTTAGATTGGATTCTGCTTCATTGAGTCACAGAAAATGAAGAAATGGAATAAATAAATAAAAGGAAATTGATCTTTTTGTATGTTATTAAGGGTATTTCCTAAAACTAATAATTTTATATTTAATAAAGTCTGATATTTTCAAGTGATTTTTTTTTTTTTTTTTACTATTGTAGTATTTATTTACATTTAGAGATCATATTTATTTTTATATTTTCAGTTTTCATTTTAAATTTTAGTTTAAGGCTTTTATGCATGTCATTTTTTTCAAATTCCATGTAGCTTTATTATTTTTATTTCTGTTTTAATTTTTGTCATCTTAGCGCTTCTACTACTTTTATTTCACATAGTTGCCAAGACGACATTTCTGTTTTTTATTTATTTATTTTCAACATTTTTTTAAAGTTTAAGTCTAACATTTATATTTTATTTTAGCTTTATTTCGATTAACAAAAATTATTTTAATATCATAATCAGGCTTCATTAAAAAAACAAAAAACAAATAGGAGAATTTTAATATATTTCATATAAATGGCCCTCCTAGAAAAAAGGAATAAATAAATAAACAAAAATAATAATTACATACTATTTAGTGGGTTTTGCTCATTTCAAGAGGGGCAGTTTTCCATCACCTGATATTTATCATTTGAACCTGAAGACTTCACACATCTCAGCTAAGATCTGGGCTTCAGACATTCTGACTCTGAACTTCCGCTTTCGGAACATCCTCCAAATTAGCAATGTGGACTGAGCTGTAATGCAGCCAAATGGTGCAGTTAAACATTAACAACTTACATCTGTTCTGAAGAATTCAAGCACATTCAGATGTGATGAACTCTGACATACTTGCAGCGAGTTTCCCACAACAACACCATCTTATATCTCCGACTCCAACAACAACATTGTAAAACCCCAGGTCAGCGGTTTTGTCCCTCCTCATGCACATTTCCATGCCTCATTGTCAACAAAGAAACCAAAAATAAAACTATGAAGAATGCACTTGACCAGTGCGGAATACCGGCCCCCTCCATTTACAAACAAGGAACTGGCTGAGCGCTGGATTTGAGAGATGAATCACTGCGCTGCCGAGTTCAGGATACAGGAGCTTGTGGTTAATGTTATGCAACACTTCTATGGAGCTTCATCAATAACAGCATGACAGCAGAGGTCAAAACTATGCAATAATATAGTCAGTTTCAGACTCTGACCCACTTCAACCCTTAAATGATAAACATTTGAACATTTCAGAGGCTAAATAGGGAGGTTAAATGGATAGTTCACCCAAAAATGATAATTCTGTCATCATTTACTCACCCTCAAGTCGTTCCAATCCTGTATGAGTTTCTTTCTTCTGTTGAACACAAAAGACAATGTTTTGAAGAATGCTGGTAATCAAACAGTTGATGGTCCCCATTGACTTCCATAGTATTTAGTATTTTCTTCCTCTAAGTGACCAGCTAAGCCAGGAGACCAACGACTGTTTGGCTCTTCAAAATATCTTCTTTTGTGTTCAGTAGAAGTTCATTCAAGTTTGGGACAACTTGAGGAGGGCGAGTGAATAATTACAGACGTTTCATTCTTGTAACATAAACATAGCAGAATCATTTCATTTTGAGAGAACTTTACTGCCTATTATCCAGCATTGCTTATTTCAAAGCTAAAATACAATTGACAAGAGTTGTGTAGTGATGAATGAATGATGACCGAAAAATTTAAGGGTGAACTGTCCCTGTAAACAGCAGCTTTAACTAATTATACAGAATCATCTGTCTGGATGCCGTTGCTCTTGCCAAGACTGACTGAGCACAAAGAAATCCACAAATAACTCATGAAACAAAGGGTCAAAAGACAAGAAAACGGTGGGGAAGTGAGAGAGAACAACAGGCACTCTTGTTCAGACACAGCAGCATGTTCTGCAAATGCAAGAGAGATTCTTGTGGTTGAAATGGTTTGAGCAATATAACAACTCCCACTAACGTTACGAAACTGAAACACGCACAGACAAGGTCTTTGAGAACATGTAAATTAATAGTTCACCCACAAATGGAAATCCACTCACCCTCAGGACATCCAAGACGTAGATAAGTTTGTTTCTTCATGGGAATAGATTTGGAGAAATGTAGCATTCCATCATTTGCTCACCAGTGGATGCTCAGCAGTGAATGGGTGCCGTCACAATGAGAGTCCAAACAGATAATAAAAACATCACAATAATCCACAAGTAATCCATAACAATGCTTCCTCCATCCCCTGTTACTCTCTCGCATCAAAATCCACCAACATATTTGTTTAAAACAGTTTTTGGCTTGGAATCTGTGCATATTTCTCTCCCGATTCAGACTTTTTCACTGAAGAAAGCTACATTATGCATAGAGGACTCTCTAGTATTTTAGCCGGAAGCAATGATGGACTGGAGTGGTGTGGATTATTGGGATGCTTTTATCAGCCTCTCATACTAACGGCACCCATTCACTGCAGAGCATCCATTGGTGAGCAAGTGATGCAATGCTGAATTCCTCCAAATCTGTTCCAATGAGAAAAACTCATCAATATCTTTAATGTATTAATGAGTTTTTAATGTTAATGAGTTTGGGAGAACATGAGCTTAACTGTCATGATGATAATAATAATAACCACAACAATAATAATACTTCCGAAAAAAGCCACACTTTCTTTATTCAAAACAATTTCTTAACATTTTTCCTTATGACCTGGACTTGTTTTTGTGAAAATCATCAATTGCTGAGAAAGCACAACACAAGAAGAAACCTGCAGTGACTGCAATGCATTGAGTAATCATGTCGCAACTCAAGTAATAAACACCGTACTTGCTTGCTTCAGAGTTAGTCAAGACAACAATCACAGAAAATATGTGTGTAGACCAATACATTTTGATTCTTGTAATATATAAATCATACAAGTATGAAACAGTGCAGTCAAGAGACAGTTGGGAAATGTGCAGGATGTTGGGAATGTCATTAATGTGCAATAATATGCCTTGTTTTTAGCATTACAGTTTCAACTTTTTTGCATTACAACAATACTACGATGTTAAAAAGCAATAAATAAATTAATAAACTAATGGAACCTTATTGTAAAGTGTAACTTTTTTTTTTTTTGGTGTGAAATATGATGCAATATGAAAGTAATATTGATGCAAAGATGGTTTTGATGCAAAAGAGGCTTAATACTTTGAAAGGTATGTAAATAGACCATGCAAATCTAACAGGTTTTTCCGCATCAGGATACAGTGCATGATAGATGTTAACTATTAATAGTGCAAACAAACTAGTCAAGCTTGAATCACACAATATGGATCACTGGCCATAATCACATGTTGGTGTATTTATGTGATAGCCTTGTTATACATTAAAGGAATAGTTCATCCGAAAAGCAATTTGGTCATTATTTATTCACCCAAATAACAGTTTCTTTATAGTACACACAAAAATGATAATTCTATCATCATTTGCTCACCCTCAAGTTGTTCCAAACTTGAATTGTATGCATTTTCTCCTTCTGTTGAACACAAAAGACAATTTGAAGAATGCTAGCAACCAAACAGGTGCCGGTAGCCATTCATTTACACAGTATGAAAAAAAAAAAAAAAAAAAAGTCAATGGCTATGGTTACTCACACTCTTCAAAATATCTTGTTTTGTGCTCAGCAGAAGAAAGAAATGCATACAGGAGCAGAATTTTCATTTTTAGGCAAACTACCCTTGCTCTTCATATACTCTACAATGAAAGCGGGTTTATAAACTTGGAATACCGTGCACAACTTGTACTTTATTGGTCAATTAATGAGCAAATGCACAAGAAAAGCATCTCATTTTACCGTGATGTGGCATAGTAATGGTCTCATTGGGGTTGCTGGAGCCCACATTGAAGATGACCACAGCAGATGCATTGAGAGCAGCAGCATGTCTGATCTTCTCCCTGTAGGTGCAGTTTCCTCCGGCTATCACTGCTATCCATGGGATGCTGGGATGGGGTAGGGGGAATTTAGTGTTACTGTCACACGCCTGTCTGTCCTGCAGATGAGATGGCATAAACACAAAGCCCCTGGCATCTCTTTTAGGTGAGTGCTCCCCATATCTGCCACATTCACTCTTGTCTGTCTTTATTTCAGATGTGACTGGATCCAGGTAAGTGATGTTGACAAAGGCAGTGTACCATTCCTCCTTCTCTGCCACTGTGAAGTCCAGACACAGCAAATGCACAAAGCAAAACGACAGCAGCCATGTAGACAGGGCAAGACTCCGGCAGGCTTGGGTTAGGGACATTGCCATGTTTTCAGAGATGATCCAGACTGTTTTCACGCTGGGGAGCTTCTTTATGCAGCCTCTTTTCAGTATACGATTACGATCCTTGAATACGGCATCACTTGGCAACCCCACAACAAAATTAAAGCGCAGTCAGACCGATTCATCTACCTGTCCATCGCCGTCGTGCTTTAAAAGCGGCTTATAGATGCAGTCCACCATCACGACAAGCCACCCAGCAGCATTTGCGCTTGTTATGACGGTGTCGGATGCGAGGGTTGCCACATATTGTTACTAAACATGGACTGTAGAGGAAAAAAATGCAGTTGTTGAAGAATATCACAATATATAATGCTATGTTAAGCATTAAGGGACTCAAAGAGCTAAATAAATGTGCACCGATCAGTGGAACTATGATTGGAATGTTGTTAAATAATGTACAATAAGACAAACACACACACATAATATAATAAGCTAAGCAAATAATGTAAAAAGACTGCACAATCTTTAGAAGCTTTTTTTTTAGATACTGCTTGATTTAGATTTAGAAATCGTTTTTTAATTACCACTATATTTATTATTATTTTTGAGTAGGATATTTTCAATATTTGAATGATTTTTCCTTTATTACTCATCACATATCGAAGCGGTTTGGTAGAGTATCTGGCAACCGCTCCGTCACGGACAGCGCGGAACATGTGCGTTGCCCTCCTCTGTGATGGAGTGGGACTACATCTCCTGTAATTCTTTTAGATTAACACATATATATATGGGTTTCAATATATAGAGAGATGTTTTAATACAATTTATCTGCATTAGATTATAAACCAAACAGTTCCAACACGCAAAAGACACCTGTTAGTAAATGTTCACGGAACTGAAAACAGCTTCAGTTAAGTTTCCTTCCGGAGCGATTTAGCGTTACACACGCACCGGGATCAGCTGTGATCAGCTGCCTGTTTTCTACGCGATTGAGCCTTTAATCTGGGTATGTTTCCTGTGACAAACGTGGTCGATTATATGTTATTGAGCTGTGACTAAAACCAGGCGTTTTCGTAAAAGTAACTGTTAAGTTGAGATGTTTATTAAAGTCATGAGTGGGAATCAGCAGGTAGACCCTATTGGAGTCAACAGGAATCGCAATGTGTTTATAGTGAATCGATTACATGTGTCACAGATTTGTGTTCCGTCTCTGTGATATTGGAGGTGGAAGATGCCTAAGAAAAAGACTGGCGCTCGTAAGAAGGCTGAGAGCCGAAAGGAGCGAGAGAAACAGAGTCGAGCCAATAGAGAGACTGTGGATGTGGCCAAACACCCATGCAATTCATCCATGGTAAGAGTAATCTAAAGCGTTCATACTGCATTGACAAATGAAGGATTTTTTGTTTTTTTGAAGAATAATTTAAATATTTTTTTTCAAGGCTTTCAAATTAGTTCAGTACTTATTCTCCTTTTAAAACTGAAAATAAAAACCTAAGTGTCATTACAAAATGTCTTCTGAAATTAGGCTCCTAAGTTAATGGAGCCAGATAAGAGCTAATTTTAGAAGAAAATTTCAAATGGCACTTAGAGGCTTTTGCATCTGAACTCTTCATATATATGCGTTTAGTGCTGTCAAACGATTAATCGTGATTAATCGCATCCAAAATAAAAAAATTGTTTATATAATATATGAGTGTGCACTGTATATATAAATACAAACACATGCATGTATATATTTAAGAAAAATTATATGTTTATATATTAAATATATTTATATAGAATATAATAATATAAGTATATAAATGTATTATGTAAATATTTTCAAAATACATTCTGAATGTGTGTGTTTTTATATATACATAATAAATAATAATAATATATATATATATATCCTATACTTCAGTTTTTCGAAATTGAGATTTATACATCATCTGAAAGCATCAACTATTTGAAAATCTGGAATCTGAGGGGGCAAAAAAAAAAAAAAAATCGAAATATTGAGAAAATCGCTTTTAAAGTTGTTCAATATAAATTCTTAGCAATGCATATTACTAATCAAAAATTAAGTTTTGATATATTTACAGTAGGAAATTTACTAAATATATTCATGGAACAGGATCTTTACTTAATATCCTGATGATGTTTGGCGTAAAAGAAAAATGGATAATTTTGACCCATACAATGTATTTTTGCCTATTACTACAAATATACCCCAGCGACTTAAGACTGGTTTTGTGCTCCAGGGTCACATATATATTTATTTTGTCCTTTTGCAAGATGACCCAGACATGCTTTTTAAATTTCTATCAAAATTTGGATGTAACCTATAGGAATATTTAGGCATTTTCTAATTAGTACATTAATGCACAAACCTAACCTTTTTCTTTTTTTTTTTAGGAATGTGATAAGTGTCAAAGGTAATTATACTTATGATTTTGCACTCAGAATTGTGATATTACCTTGTACCTTTTCAAAATATTTCATAGAAGCATTTTCTGTTGACAGGCGACAAAAGAACAGGGCGTTCTGCTATTTCTGCGCTTCAGTGCAGAAACTTCCCATGTGTGCACAGTGCGGTGAGATGAACTTTCTCCTTTTGAACCCCAACCCGTCCTCCACGCTCATAATAACTGACCCTCATCATTTTTCCCAGTTAGAGTCAGTTTTTTCTGGGAAATAACTTGCACCTTGCTCAGTTTGATATTAGATGTCTGCTGTTACAGTACTGTTTTTAGTTTCGATTCACTTAGTGTCGCATAGCCAGACCTTCAGACTAGGGCTGCCACTAACGACTATTTTTATTTCGATTAATCTATCGATTAATTTTTCGATTAATCTAACCGATTAATTTCCCGCAAAAAAAGTCAACAATTTTACTTAAAAAATATTTTATTAAACCAAATGAAATCCTTTTTTAAAGCAAAAGTGAAGTGCGACATAGAGTGCAAGAAGCAAGTGTCCATCTCAGTCCAAATCACTGAAATCAGTTCAGTATTATAGTGTGAGAATGACAACATATCCACACGCTCTAGTCTAATAATAATACAATTATCATCAAAAAACACTTTTTTTTTTAAAGGAGTATTTACCAGAAATATTATTTACCAGAATTTATTTAGGTGAAAAATGTAAATGTGCAGTGTTTCTGAAAAAAAACTTTTTTTAAATATAAAATCAATTAATTGGAGATGCTTTTTATTATTAAAATTTAATGGAACAATTAAAATGGAATCCAGAAAATAATGGAAAACAGAATTTGGTAAAGATAAAACTGTAAAAATCAATTAATTAGACAGGCTTTTTGATTAATAAAATTTAAAAAACTGAATTTGGAAATAAAACGGATTTCATAGGGACCTATAATTATTTACATTTATTCATTTAGCTGACGCTTTTATCCAAAGCGACTTACAATTGCTATATATGTCAGAGGTCGCACGCCTCTGGAGCAACTAGGGGTTAAGTGTCTTGCTCAGGGACACATTGGTGTCTCACAGTGGATTCGAACCCGGGTCTCTCACACCAAAGGCATGTGTCTTATCCACTGCGCCATCACCACCCCCAATAATTATAATTATTATTATTATTATTATAATTTGTGGTAATAAAAATGGATTTAAGTGAACAATAGCTTTTAAAATGACTTAAAGTACATATATAATAGCAATGATGCAATAATAATTAGTTCAAATAAAGTATCAAAAGCAAAAAATCATATGGTTTTATTGAACAAAACTGTTACATAATACATAATGTATTATAAGAGCTAATGTAGATTACTCATTACAACAAAGGCCTGCAGGGACGCCGACGGCCTGATGACTGTGTTTACACATTACTGTTAATATTGACCAAGCACCATTTCATTCAAACGTACACTTAATCTTTAATATTTGTCCATTTCTTTAGGACAGAAAGGCTACAGCCGCTGTAATTACATGAATATGTGGACATCAAAACGTGTAAAATCAGAGTGAGGGTTTGAGCTTGTATTGAAATAATTAAAGAGCATATACCGTGTGAACTGCATCGCATATAAGTAATTAAATCATAGCGTTTGTGAATTCACAATTATGCTTAATTCTGATTTTTAAATGGGTCATGTCATGCAGCCTTGGAAAATAGTCTAAAAATGTGTTTTGTGGATTCTCGTCCGTGAAATGCGCCACTTCTGGTATTTTGCCGGTTAGTCGACGCGAGCAAAATGAAGTCGACGATTTAAAAAAATCGACTAGTCGACTAAAATCAACGAATCGCGACAGCCCTACTTCAGACTGATGGCTGAAGGTCTGGAATAGATGGCAGCTTTCATTGGCCAAGGCCCGGCCATGAGCCCGTTTGACCAACATGTCAAACAACCAATCACAAGGCGTGTTTCCATTACAGATTTGCGCAGAAGTTTGGCGATATTTTATAAATGTTGATAGTATTGCGAAATGACGGCGTTTCCATTAACCAATTTTATGCGACTAAAACGTAACATTTTGCCTCTCACGACAAGTCATGGTAACAGATTTTGGTGGGATTTTGACACATTTTGGCTATATTTATTCAAAGGAGGCGTATGCGTGTATCTTTAGAGAGCCGCGAGGAGAGCCGCTTCAGAAACATGCGTGGCACGGCTGGTATAAACACATACAAACGCAGACGTGCGCAGTGTAAATTGTCTAAGTATTAATGGCAGGGAAAGCCCCTTATACTCGAGAGAGGCAACGTATGAAGTGTTTCTTGGAGGTTATAGTACATTGAAGAGTGATCATATGACTTTTTACACACGCCATGTGACCTGTAAATGCGAAAAAAACGTTTCCATTGCAGTTTTGTGAAATATTCCTTTTTCGAATTGCCCGAAAAACCACCTCATGCGAGCGTAAAAAATATTTTTTAGATATATGGGAGTTTTTGCGAAATTGACACGATTGCATTAGACGTATTTTCAATTCGCAATTTTAATTTGTGCAATTTGAAGGGTAATGGAAACTACCGTTTGTTTCAGTGTCACATAATCCTTCAGAGATCATTCTAATATGCTGATTTGCTGCTCAAGAAACATTTCTCATTATTATCAATGTTAAACACAGTTTTGCTGCTTAATATTTTTGTGGAAACGGTGATACCACTCAAACATTTGTGTAAGATTTAAAAGTAATAATTTTATTCATCAAAAAGTGAGTGAAGACATTTAAAAGGATTTCTGTTTTAATAAATACATAAACACATTTAATTAATATATTTGATGAATGCAAATAAATGCTCTTCATTGAACTTTATATTTATCAAAAATATCCTGAAAAATAAAGTGCATCACAATTTTCACACAAAATATGAAGCAAAAAAAGTTTTCAACATTGATAATAATCAGAAATATTTCTCGAGTCAAATAAATTGTAATGATTTCTAAAAGATACTGAAAACTGGAGTAATGATGAAGAAAATTCTGCTTTGCATCACAGGAATAACATTACATTTGATGCATTTTATTTTAAAATTTAAAACCTTTTTAAATTTGTAATATTGCTGTTTTTTTTTAAACTTTATTTTAATCAAATAAATTCAGCCTTGATGAGCAGAAGATATTTATTTCAAAATCATTAATAATTGTAATGTTTCCAAACTTTTGGCATGTACTTTAATAATAACAATTCTATATACTTTAGTATATTATAGTACTTTATTATAAAATATTATATTGTTATCATGATGGGATTTTTTTTACAGGACAATAGCATGTATTATTACACTATAAGATACATTTTAGCACATTAAAAGATAAATATTTTTAATAATAAGTGCTGGGGGCGTGGCTTGTGGGTGTGGTCAGATTTTCCTTCCTTTTTGTCTCTAGCTGATCACATGCCTGAATCAAATCTGCAGCTCAGGAACAGAGCGCTGCTGCTCGTTTTGCATGCAAAGGGCCGTTTCTTCAAAGCACAGCACATAAAATGGACTGACATTATAGCTATATAAAAAAAAGAGTATATAATATGGTCCCCCGAAGTAAGCAAAGGGAGGTGAACTTGTCTGGGAAATGTGCCAGAGAGATAAATCATGATTGGTGGTCTACAGAAAGATAAGTAGTACATTTCTAGAATATTAAGCAGTTTTAGTCTTCCATTTGATGTATTTATTCTGTTATTTGTCTTTATTCAAAGGCAAAACGAAATGTATGAAGGCTTCAGACTGTGTCATAAAACATCCTGGTGTTCACAGCACTGGAATGGGCATGGTGGTAAGCACAAACATCTCCATAAATGTCCTCAAACATTTTATACCCATTACCAGGAAGCCAAACACAACTGTCTTTGAGAAGCTCGGAATGCTAATGGATAGCTTTCTCTAGGTTTATGCACAAAAAGTTCCAAATTCCAATCCAAGGAATATTCTAATGTGATTTATATTCAGCTTCTTCAGTGATTTTAAATCTTCTTTAGTCTTTGTCAACACACATTATGGTCTGACTGTATGTTGCTAAGAGTTCACCTTTTTCCTACACCCCATGATGTTTAGCAGAAATTATGGGAGTATCTTCCATTAAACTGTCAGTGACTGCTAATAAATGTGTTTAAAGCCAAAAACTCTTATTCCATCACTCCTCACCCATCGAACAACAAAAGTAAGCTTAAGCGTTAACAAATTACTATCAGCAGACCATGAACGACCCTAAAAGCTCAAATGAATCTTTCGGTAGCAATATTATGGATGTGTTAAATATGACTGTTTAAATATGTAAAATATGACTGTTTAAATAAGAGCTGATTAAAAAAAGGTAAAAACTGTAACTTGAATGCAATGTAAGTCGCTTTGGATAAAAGCGTCTGCTAAATGCATAAATGTAAATGTAATATGTAGTAACGTGTATGTTGTGTTGATTAAAAATGCTCGGTTATTAACTGTAATATTTATGGATATCAATGTTGTATTTCCCAGCTTTATATTATTATGTAAATGTATAATACTAAATATGATCAATATTCCAGTAAACGCAGCTAATAAGGATTGGAGGTGAAAAAAGGAAGAAAACTACATTTTAAACTGCTATGTGAAAGAGATCTGAGTGAGGATTTAGGGACTTTTTTTGTATTAATATGGCAAAATACAAGGAAACAGGACACAGCTAGTGGACAGAAAAGAGATTTGTCACAGATATTATAGATGATGGCAATAAAATTCCAAGCATCGTTTTCCTGACAGATAAAAATAGAGCATGATGCATGATAGACTGATTAGGGATTATTTGTAGCACAACCTTATTATTTGAAATGATATGTTTCAGTCATTTTGAGTGGAAGTTCCCTTAACCAGAAATGCAACCCATGATTTAAACACAATAGGACTCGTTTGGTGTTAAAACAAGTGTTATCAGATGGGCTGCCATGAAACCAGGGGCCTGGAGTCATTGAAAGACACACCAGCACCAGTATGTGTATTGGGTGGGGGGTCTGTGTCCATTTGTTAATCTAATAACTAATTCATTTGTTAAATCAACTGCAAAATTGTGTTTCTGATTGGTCAAAATGCTACAAAGCAGTAGTGCTTGTATCCTGCAGGGGGCCGTATGTGACTTCTGTGAGGCCTGGGTTTGCCATGGAAGGAAGTGCTTGGGCACCCATGCCTGCTCTTGCCCACTTTCTGACGCAGACTGCATTGAGTGTGACCGCAGCGTTTGGGAACATGGTAAAGAGCAAGCGTTCACGTCTACTATGGCACAAACAGTTACCACCAGTTACAAGTAACACGAGTGATGTAACCAGTAACTAGTAATGCATTACTTTTAAATTTACAGCAAAATATCTGAATTACTTTTTTGAATAAGTGACTCTGTTATTCACTGAAAACTTGTGAGTGAGGTGCCAGAGGTGGTACTTCCTTCAGCCTGAGGCTTATTCGTTTCATTTTTGGTGTGAAAGGGCCTTTAAAGTTGCCAAAAATAGAACTTTTGGGATTTTTGCTATTTAAAAACAAATAAGCAAGTCCTGCCCAGATGACAAAAAGTAACACAAAAGTAATGTAATGCATTACTTTTAAAAGCAACTTTCCCCAGCACTAGTTACCTTACTGTTAATCAGCTGTGCTCTGCTTTAATACGGTTGGAGAAACCAATCAAATCCTGTTTGTTGTATAATGTACAGGTGGTCGCATTTTCCGCTGCTCTTTTTGCCACAACTTCCTGTGTGAGGATGATCAGTTCGAACACCAGGCGAGCTGTCAGATCCTGGAAGCAGAGACTTTTAAATGTACGTCTGTCTCATTCCCAGTGTTTCTCTGAATATTCTTTACAATAATGTTTCAACTTTATTGACTTTTGCCCCGATTTCAGGTTTATCTTGTAATCGTCTCGGTCAGCATTCTTGTCTCCGATGCAAGGTTAGAATTTTCATCAGTCTGATTTGTTTGTGTTTGTTTATTGTTTGGACCAACTGTGAGCGAACTGCTGTTTTGCAGGCATGTTTCTGTGACGATCATGCTCGAAGCAAAGTGTTCAAGCAGGAGAAAGGCAAGGCTCCTCCGTGCCCAAAGTGTGGACATGAAACTCAGGAGACCAAAGATCTCAGCATGTCCAGTGAGTTCCCTCTGCTATCTACTATTACTGTCTTGTCTAATCTGAATTTTGTGACATCTAAATTGAGACATTTTATTCAGTGTAGTGCAGCCAGGGCTGCACAATTAACATTTCCCATTTTCATTTAGATTAAATTAAAGTACTAAAATTACAAACTAAATAGATTTATGTAAACAAACTTTAATTTTAAGTTTAAGTAGTTTGAGTAGCAGTTAGATGTCTGGTACTCACTGGATGATTTTGTTCGATGTTCTTGCAGCCCGAACACACAAATTTGGTCGGCAGAGTGGCGCTGATGAAGATGATTATGGTGCATCTGGATACAGCTCCTATTGGAAAAATCTGGAATCTGGAGGGGGCTACAAAGACGAGGAGGATGACGACTTGGACGATGATTATGATGAGGAGGATGATGATGATGATGATGATGAGGAGGAGGAGGAGGAGGAGGAAGACGAACCAGAGGTGGAGGACTCTCTCTCAAATCTGAGTTTGGGAGCAAGTGGAAAGACCCAATAAAAACGCAATTTGTAGATGGGATTCAGAAATTCAGATATAGGTGTCATCTAAAAGCTTGTCAGATATTTGGCCTACAACCTAAGGTTTACCTGCATTGCGTTGATATGAATGTGTGCATAAATGTCTGTCACCTTTTTGAATTTCAAATATATCTGAAGAAATATTTAAAAATGTCAATTGTTTTGTGTATTTATTTAATGGGATTTCAGATAACAATAATGCAGACCAGCTTCTCAGATCTTAGGACACCTAATGTTGTGTAATCACTTAAAGCAACACTCCACTTTTTTTGAAAATAGGCTCCAGCTATATCATAACTAGTTACCAAACAGGGCCAAAAAGTGTCAGTATTAAGTTAGTTAACTGTTGCAGCTTCAACTGTTAGTTTCTTTATTATACACATCAACTCGCTCCTGCTCAGGACCAGCATCCATGCTTCAAAATGTGAAATGTTCAAAAATCTAACCAGCATGGTGTTTCTTTCATCAGGGTAGACCGTATTCGGTCACAGCCAGCGTATATTGTATACATTATTTGATAATTTTATGTTTAGGTTTTGTAAAGCGGCTTCAGCATTGACTTAACGCGCTAAATAAAGTACATTTTATTTTAATTAGTAGTAACGCAGCTGGTCACGTGACTTCAACATGGCCGAGGCCACGAGGGGGCGACCCGCTCTTAAACTATTTCCCAACTTCACTTTCAATACTGATTACCTCTAATGTCAGTGCGCATCATTTCAATAATATTTCTTCGGTTTTTTTGTGTGCATATTTTTCAGTTTACCTGGAGGAGTTCATTAGAAGTCCTTAAATAACCTTATCTTGAGGTCTTGTCATGTCAGTGGACAAATCTCTGTCCCTGTTTCCATGAGCGCTCCTCTTCGTGGATCCGAGATTACTGTGTGTTTAACACCCCGAACAAACATGTTGCTGAGTTGCACAGAAGGAAGAGCACTGGCGCTGCGCTTGCAAGAGACGCATGGCAAAGTGAAAGCGTTCCATGGGCGGTGTGTGTTTGTGTCTGTCAGTGTGTGTGTGCTTTCACTAGCAGGGTTACTCGGTGCGCGCACGGAGGACGAGAGGGAGAAGCCTGCAGTGCGCGCTCATGGATTAATATACAGCTGGAGCCGTCAACAGAATTCCACATATAATACCACCATGATATACTTCAAGGACTTTTATATAACGAGAACGTGAACTTCACGCAGCTGTCGTGGTTGGCCTACCAACAATCTCGCTTTCGATGATTTTAATGTCCTTCTTCCTCGCCCTCATCGCAGGATTGTGGAATAAGCCAACCAAGCTAAACTCAATGGTAGGAAACAAACACTCACTCTGTTGTCACTGAACAATGGCTTCTAAACTTGTAATATGGTACTGATCAGTACAGGTTGATAGTGGCGCTCATGCACGACGCATGTGAATGACATGCCAATATATTTATCTGTAATTAATATACTGACATGCCAATATATTTATCTGTAATTAATATACTGACATGCCAATATATTTATCTGTAATTAATATACTGAACCATGTTGAAAAGCATGGTTGTTAAAAAGCATTCAATTTAAACGTCTGGTAAGAGTTAACCCCCCCCCCCCCCGACCCTTCTATGATGACCGTAAATGGCCCAAAAATTCATCTCAGCACTTTTGATGCATGCATATGCTATTTTTAATTTCGTTATTTCATCTGAATATCAACAATTGTGAGATGGAGTTAGTTGAAACAGTTTTAATGTTGATTGATTTGTGAAGTGAAATTAGAATATTTATTCTGAAGAAATATATATATATATATATAAACTGGACCCTTGGGCTGAGATGCCAACTTCTGGGCCATTTGTGAGTCGCATGTTTTTTTACTAGTGTGATTGTGTTTAAATTTAATACTTATTGTAATTAATGGGGTTATTATTTAATATTTATTTAAATTAGACACATTACAGACATCTTCACCTATAGGTTGATTGAGTGAAACCATTAAATTTGCTTTCATAGTCTTATATCATACCTTTGATTAAAATGTAGGCAAGTAAATATTCATATGGCTGTATATAAGTCATAGAATATGAGAATATATGTGCACCATCCTGCACATGCTAAACTTATATCTAAATACGTTAAATATGAGGGTCATCCTCTCCTACCTTATATTTTGGCCATTTAATTTAATTTAAATATATAGGTTTTTGCTGTATAGGAATCTGCTTTACAAATATTGGTAGTAGACTAGTGGGCACATTGTACACTAAAGCGTCAAGCAGTATTAAAGGTATATATACAATGATAAATAAATAATTGCAAATACTTTATGCATGTACATAATCCTTTGTTGCGTCAGTTGCTATCAATTTCAAAATGGCACGATTTCAATTCAGCTTGATGATCTTGAAATGTTACTCACTATTTATTTCTGTTCATCTGTTAAGCCATGTTAATACCTTAGCATATTCCTTTAACCAGTGTCCATTGTTAATTATTATGGCTATTCCAATTTGGTTTAATCCTGTGTTATTTATTTGGTAGTAGTACTTAGGTGTTCGAAACTAGTAATTATCCCAGTTTTTAAGCTCCTGGTAACAATTCAAGTTGCGGTTTCATTCATGCCCATGTAATGATTTGTCCGTTTAGTTAGCCTACTTTTACTAACTTTTAAAATTCTACATATTGTAGACATTAGTGTCTATTCCTAGAACTAGGAAAACAGCAAAAATCATTTGAATTAAAGTAACTAAAAAGTAAGTACTAGTGCTAATGAAAGTACTGAAAGTGAATAATAGTTGATATCTGAACTGTAGCTCAATGGCTATTGAGTCTATAGCAGCCCAAATTTGCACTCATGTTTATACTAATAACTTCTGAAACAAGGTTTAGAAGCAAAATCCAACAAAACTTGGCACACTCCTCCTCATGCTCACAAAAATCGAAATCATCTTCAGACTATGTTGAAAAAAAGTTATGGAATTCAAGTTGATTAATCAAACCGTTCTTGCGTAACATGAACGAATTTGACGGAAAGATTGCCACATTGGATGTGAGGCAGCATCTCAGCAACGTTTAGCATATTCAGACCAAGCTTGGTATGTGTTATAACAACCATGAACGTAGACTACCTGCACAGTTTTGATACAGTGCCACCTAGTGGTCAGGAGATATGAAAAATTATATCTTCTGAAAGTTTGGCCAAAAAAAAAAACTAATCCCAAGACTGGTCTCTTTAGATTCAGTGTGACATTCTGTCATGAGACTGGTCTTTGTCTATTCCTTGGGTCATGCTGAGAATATCGATTCCAAATTTCCAATTATGTCATAGTCAACCGTTTCCCCCATACTTTTTCAGACTCCTCCTAGAGGTCTGGTCCAATTCTCACGAAAATCAAATCAGAGCATATTCAGACTATGCTGGCAAAAATGTATGGATTTCATGTTTATATACAAATAACAAATTTGATGGCATGTTGCCAAAATGATTCTGAGGCTGCATCTCTGCAAAGCTTGGGCATATTGACACCAAACTTTGTGCGCGCCACACTGAATACACCACATCAATTAGGTCACAGTGTCACCTATTGGTCACAAGTCATTGGGAATTAAATCAGATTATGTTTTTCAACCTTAAATCATCTATACATGTCTTTGATTACTCATTTTGTTCTTTTCAGCTTTTTCTTTTGCCCTACTGTGCTTGGTCCCTTAACTGTGCATTTGACACTGCAGCTAAACTTTTGTTTTCGTTTCCACTGACTGCACTTTGCTTCCTGGAACTGCATATTCTTTCTAACAAATGAAAGAATCACTTCTGTATATGTGGAATTTTTGCAGTATTTTTGTCCTTTGTAAGTATTAAAGGAGTATGTGATCTTTTACAGAGAACTGGAAGATGTGCTTGTAACCCTTGGTGCTTTGAGAATCACATGGAATGCCCTTTGAACTCAGAGGTTTGGAATTCTATCTTAATTCTGAGGTATATCTAAGAAATTAGACTGCATATTTTCTTTGCTGATTGCTGTGTAAATCTGGCACAACTGCAGTTACTGGGTTGCTAAAAACAGTTTGAGGGTGAATTTATTTACTTTGGCATGCTATTAAGATGGCCTAATTGCCATGAATTATAGGGATCATTCACCTTCAGTTGGTTCCCATTGACTTCCATAGTATAGGGGAAAAAAATGCAAGTCAATGGGGACCAACTGAAGGTGAACGATCCCTTTAATTCATGGCAATTAGACCATTTTAATAATACACCAAAGTAAGCAAATTCACCCTAGAACTGTTTTTAGAACCATCCCTTTAACCCTTAATAAAATCCATTTGAAAAAAAAAAAAAAAAAACCGGCGTAGGATTTCATTTTAAACAAGTTTCATTCAGAAATTGGTAGTGAATTTCTCAAATGATTACAAATAAACAGCACGTAACACTGAATTAAACGTGAACTTAAGTAGAAAGACATTTTCTTGTAAAACATACTCCAGTAATCTTTGTAAAAATTGAAATAAAATAGTAACTAGAACTCTGTCAATTGAAGAGAAACTGAGGAAATGCTAGTTTGTGTATCAGACACGCATTACATACATTAACGTCTCACCTACAAAAAACAACAACATTTACTTTGAATCCGTTTTCACTTAGAAATGGCAAAGACTGAAACAGTATTTCCTTTAAAACATACTTTAAATATCTTTGAAAATAATACATTGTAACATCATATTTACAGCTTATTATTGTAGAAAGAACAAAAGGAAAAATAACACCATTTGTGACAATGTTTCCCAATAACAACAGGCCATTTTGACAAAACTATGTGGAGTAAGTTCTTCTTACAATGGGAATCTGCCTATAAATAAGTCTATTATAAGCTGTATGAAACAAAACAATTCTTGAAAGCGCAAAAATAGAAGGCAAAAACAGCAAACTGTTGTTTTGGGCACGAGTTGTACCGAGTCATTTATATAAAATTACAACATATAACACGGGAAAACGTGCCCCAGCTAAACTGCAGTGTCTGAGAACACTACTCAAAGCTATCAGTTAATATCTACCTTCATTATATAGTCGACTTTATTTACTCTAGCACTCTTACATTCCTGTAATTGGACTTTTGACTCTTTATAGTTCTGGAGTTTATAATTGTTGAGATACAGCCCTTGTGACAGCGTCACCATGTGTAATTAGTCTTACGCACTGGATGAACTGACACATCTGAGATTTATAAAGTACTATTTATCTGTTGCTGCCCCAGTGTGCAGTAGGCGAATGTGCCTGTCTTCTGTACACTAATTTGGGATGCCAACACGGCTGGTAATATGAACCCATTGCAAGATAAATCTCTGCCTAGAGCAAACAACACTATTATCTGTTCAGAACAAAGTTGTTTAGCCTTTTCAGTTTGCTTGCAACAAAAAGAGTGGAGAATCGTGACCTTAAATGTGATCAGATACAGTTAAAACCTAAATCTGATACCACAATGACGTTGAGATCTTTAGTCACAGGATGGTGGTAAAAATAACTAGGTTTGCAGGACGCATATATATAACGTATATAACGCTTGCTCTATTTGATTTGTTGATATCTTGATTTATCTATTTTTCCCCACTGCAAGCGAAACAAACACACTGGAGTTGCATTGGCTCTGGTCCAAATCCAAAGTGTAAAGGCTGTTCCAAAAGGCTGAACTTTATTGCTTCTTTTGGCCAAATTGCATGAGGAGAAGGTACTTCTTGAAGAAGGTGATGCTATAGTGCATTATGCATTGAGCTTAGTGGACAAAAAAACGATCCCAAGTGTGAGAAATATTGCTTAAAATTAATTCATTACCAAAAAGTATCAATAAAAATATTACATATAAATCCTATATGGACTACAATCTTACATTGTGCCCAAACTTTTTTTCAGCACAACTGTTGCCAGCATTGATAATAATCAGAAATGTTTATTGAGCAGCAAATTTCACGATTTCTGAAGGATCATGTGACACTGAAGACTGGTGCAATGATGCTGAAAATTCAGCTTTGCATCACAGGAATAAATTACAATTTACAATGCATTCACATAGAAAACAGTCCCTTTAAATTGTAATAATATTTCACAATATTACTATTTTAACTATTATTATAATGCAGTCTTGGACTGGCTGAGCACAAACTTCAGAAGAGTAGTTTAGAGTGTTTAAATACAAAGTTCCAGTTTAGTTCTGATGTAACTGTAGAGAACAAGGCGTCACTGTAGGTTTTGGAACAGAGCCATGTGCTGCATGATTGTGCAGATGTTTCTGTATAAATATGTTTTTCGGACACGTTCTGAAGAGCTTCGCGAAGAACAGATCAAAAGATGGGTAGTGAATGCTTAATGGGTTTTGCCTGTGAGAATACAGTAATGGGTTTTGGTTTGGGTGATGCTCCCTGGACAGCATTAGCACCACAGTAGTTGAATCCACCGGAACTGTGGCATTGCAAATGGATGTGTAATGTGGAGTAAATTATAATTGGATTGTGCAGGATTACTAAATCATTTTACATTAACTCATGCCATATTACGGTTGGTTTTGTGTATGTGTGTGTGTGTGTGTGTTCAGCTGTCTAAGTGCTCTACTGCCCGTGGCTGAAGGTCATGTAATGCAGGCACTGCTAGACCTCCAGAGCGCACTCGGAGACAATGAGACCAAGCTTTTATTCCAGGCAAGTATAACATCTGAGATTGTAATATATATTATCTGCATTCTTTTCCCAGCTGTCACAAAATCCACTTGGCCTACATAGTAAATCAAAACATTTTTTCTTTTTCTCCAGCGTTCCAATTCGAGTTTGTATACACCAAACACTGATGATATCGACGTAAGTTCACTTAAAAAAACTTGAGTGTCATTTGAACAAATAAAAATGATTGTCAACAAATTATGGATTACTGGTATGGCAATAAACATTCAAATCCAGTGCTAATTGACCTCTATGTTTTTCTGCAGAATTGCACGTTTAAGTTTTTTGACTGTTTTCTGATGGAGATGAACGTTCTCCTGCATGACGAAGACCCAAAGAATGAAAACAAGCACAAGCTCATGATAGAGAAAACCTTGGAAGAATATAACAAAAATGTAAGTCAAAGCAACACCACAATGTGCGTGCATCATTCAGAATTGACATGGATCAAATGAGCCATGCATTAAATATTTTATACACTGAAGTTTACATTTTTTAAAACATTTGGTTACATTAATAATTCCAATGTAGAAATGTGTATTTAAATAAATATTTTTATTTATCATATGTATTAACTTTACTTTTATGGCCCAGGATGGAAACATGTTTATTATTAGTACACTTGTGTGAAATATTATAGCGATATAATATTTATAAATTTCAGATTTCTCACATATTTTCATATGAAAACAGTATGATGTGCACTGGACATTTTGTGGTGCTGTATGGCAAAATTTCACAATTTATTGGATGATTATTGTTTGAATATACTGAACATGGTAAAGAAAAATGTCTTAAATTTGATCAATATTTTTAGAGTGGTATAATAATAAAGAGTGGAGAATATTAAATGAACTTGTACTATTAATGACTTGTTCTTGTGGCTGAGAATTTTTAAAGCTGGTAATGAGTCTGTGTTTGGACTGCTTCCACAGAGGTGTTCAGAGCGATATCCTTGTGAACTACAAGAACTTGCCCCCTCCAATAAGTTCTTGGAGAAGATGACCGAGTTCCTTGAGAAACAGCAAGCTCTTTGCAGTCAACCCTCTACTATAACATGTGACTAAAATCATACTTTATTACCCTGAAAGCATGTACAATAAGCTCATTTATCTATTATTTTAAATTATGCTAATCTTTTATTTTTGTTATTAATATTTATATCACCTCAGTGGGAAAGTGTCACTGGTAGAATTATATATTTTTGTAACAAAGGGGTTTTGTGAATGATTCTTGTAAGTGTACAGAATTTTAAGGTGAAAAATAGTAAAGTAGGTTTTATATATTGTTTTATATTCAATGTATTGTTACATTAAAGCATTTTTTATTAACAGAAGTAATGTCATTGATGTTGAGGTGAATGGGATCACAGACTAAAAGTCTTCTTCAAAGGCTGATTTTCAGACCATTGCTGATCTAATGTCTGAAGGAAACTTGATGCCTGATATCATTTTGTAATTGTTTGAGGGAGTAACAGCTTCTGTTGTTCCACTTTTTGCGAGGAGGAATTTCCTGCTGAAGTTCATTGAAGTCCTGACCTTCCTTCTCCATGACTGGGCATAAGGGTTATGAATTTCGTTCATGTCTCAAACAGTCAGGATAGTGCCTTGAGCTATTGTTGACAGGAATGTTAACAAGGCTGTGAGGAATACAAGTACAGCACACTCAGTGAACTGTGCTGTTGTTAAACAACATAATTGTTCTGCTGTTGGAAAACAAAAACCTCCATAAAACTCCACTGAACAGTTATATGAAACAAAACAATTATGTGATCTAGGACTTTAATAGTGTCTGCCATGGCAAAGAAAAAATTCAGCATTTACATCTTGCAATTCTGTATTTTTTTTACTAATTGAGACGTTTTAAAAAGATTTTGTGTATATCTCACAGTTCTGACTTATCTTAATTGTGAGTTTACATCTCACAAACACTTTTTTTTTCCACTGAATTCTCAGTTTACATTT
This sequence comes from Barbus barbus, assembly GCF_936440315.1. Classification (NCBI taxonomy): domain Eukaryota; kingdom Metazoa; phylum Chordata; class Actinopteri; order Cypriniformes; family Cyprinidae; genus Barbus; species Barbus barbus. Next base: position 6,355,587 of record NC_136735.1, read on the forward strand.
TGCAATTCAGTTTTTTTGTCTCCTCCATGAAATAAAGGTAATTGCTACTTTTTCTTGAAATTGTGAGATCTCACAATTCTGACTTTCCTTCTCAAAACTGCAAGTTTATATCTCTTAGTTCTTCAAAAATTGTAACATCTTGCCATTTTTTTCTCAGAATTGGGAGGACATCGTGCAATTCTGCATTTATATCCCGTAAAAGTCCAATTTGTGAAATGAAGTAAGAATTCTGAGAAGGATTTTTGCTATTTTCTATTCCGCTATTTTTACCGCTCCAAAAGCGGCACCTAGTGGCAAAGAATGAATTTGCATTTTCATTCAGACCAATGCGAAGATACCAAGTGGGCGGGCAATATGCTAATATTTCATGTTGACTTCAACATGAATTCCTTTTGAAAACGACTCTTTCTTTTGAGGGACGATAACTTTGTACACGGTGCACTTTCAGATTTAAAACTGCAGGATGTTTTCATTCACTTAGAGCTGTGTTACACTGCATGGAAGCTCATTTTCAAAAGTCCATAATAGGGGGACTTTAATTCAGCTAATTATACATATTACACTGCATTAATGTAACAATTAAAATAATTTTGCATTTTCACTTATGTGGTAATAATTTGACGGCGGGACTTTCCAGAACGTTTTGAAGTTTTGCAGAACTATCCCACACTCTGATCAGACCCGTACACACAGTCAATATTACTTTAACGTACATAATTTAGTGTGTTACTACCTGGAATAGCTTTATTTTTTTGAATGATGATAATAGCGCTCTGCTCTCATCCAGACTAGTTGGTTTTCATGGCTAAAATCGCAGCACGTGATCTAATCAGTGTAGCTCACAGCACCCTTTGCTGTTGAATATACAGGTCCTTTTCAAAAAATTTGCATATTGTGATAAAGTTAATTATTTTCTGTAATGTACTGATAAACATTAGACTTTCATATATTTTAGATTCATTACAACACAACTAAAGTAGTTCAAGCCTTTTATTGTTTTAATATTGATGATTTTGGCATATAGCTCATGAAAACCCAAAATTCCTATCTCAAAAAATTAGCATATTTCATCCGACCAATAAAAGAAAAGTGTTTTTAATACAAAAAAAAAAGGCAACCTTCAAATAATTATGTTCAGTTATGCACTCAATACTTGGTCGGGAATCCTTTTGCAGAAATGACTGCTTCAATGCGGCGTGGCATGGAGGCAATCAGCCTGTGGCACTGCTGAGGTGTTATGGAGGCCCAGGATGCTTCGATAGCGGCCTTAAGCTCATCCAGAGTGTTGGGTCTTGCGTCTCTCAACTTTCTCTTCACAATATCCCACAGATTCTCTATGGGGTTCAGGTCAGGAGAGTTGGCAGGCCAATTGAGCACAGTAATACCATGGTCAGTAAACCATTTACCAGTGGTTTTGGCACTGTGAGCAGGTGCCAGGTCGTGCTGAAAAATGAAATCTTCATCTCCATAAAGCTTTTCAGCAGATGGAAGCATGAAGTGCTCCAAAATCTCCTGATAGCTAGCTGCATTGACCCTGCCCTTGATAAAACACAGTGGACCAACACCAGCATCACTGACTGTGGGTACTTGACACTGGACTTCAGGCATTTTGGCATTTCCCTCTCCCCAGTCTTCCTCCAGACTCTGGCACCTTGATTTCCGAATGACATGCAAAATTAGCTTTCATCCGAAAAAAGTACTTTGGACCACTGAGCAACAGTCCAGTGCTGCTTCTCTGTAGCCCAGGTCAGGCGCTTCTGCCGCTGTTTCTGGTTCAAAAGTGGCTTGACCTGGGGAATGCGGCACCTGTAGCCCATTTCCTGCACACGCCTGTACACGGTGGCTCTGGATGTTTCTACTCCAGACTCAGTCCACTGCTTCCGCAGGTCCCCCAAGGTCTGGAATCGGTCCTTCTCCACAATCTTCCTCAGGGTCCGGTCACCTCTTCTCGTTGTGCTGCGTTTTCTGCCACACTTTTTCCTTCCCACAGACTTCCCACTGAGGTGCCTTGATACAGCACTCTGGGAACAGCCTATTCGTTCAGAAATTTCTTTCTGTGTCTTACCCTCTTGCTTGAGGGTGTCAATGATGGCCTTCTGGACAGCAGTCAGGTCGGCAGTCTTACCCATGATTGCGGTTTTGAGTAATGAACCAGGCTGGGAGTTTTTAAAAGCCTCAGGAATCTTTTGCAGGTGTTTAGAGTTAATTAGTTGATTCAGATTATTAGGTTAATAGCTCGTTTAGAGAACCTTTTCATGATATGCTAATTTTTTGAGATAGGAATTTTGGGTTTTCATGAGCTGTATGCCAAAATCATCAATATTAAAACAATAAAAGGCTTGAACTACTTCAGTTGTGTTGTAATGAATCTAAAATATATGAAAGTCTAATGTTTATCAGTACATTACAGAAAATAATGAACTTTATCACAAAATGCTAATTTTTTTAAAAGGACCTGTACTTGCTACACAATTGCTCTGGTAACCATTGGAGTTAGGACGAAGGGTCCTATTGGACCTACTGGAATTAGGAATTGTCAAACATAACTTTTAGAAGATGACACGGTAAGCTAGGCTGGTAGTTATTTTTTAGGGAGAGGGCCTAGGTTCAAGAGTCACGATTCGCTCAAGCAGCATTCACACTTACAGTGATCTTCAGCAACAGAGACCTAAAGTGATTCATTTTCTATTAGAGATTGATATTTCCATCCATTAGCATTGCAAATTTATGCAAATGAGCAGGTTCAGTGGAATTTAGTCTACTAAATTTAAATATCAGCATGAGCTTGCTTTGTTGTTCGTAGGCACACGCGGCTGAGAAACGTGACGAAAAATGTTCCAGTGAGACGTTCTGTTCAGGCCCCATGACAAACATGAATGTGATCTGGCAAGAATTGTTCAGCAAATCTGATCACACACAACCATTTTAGGAACATGATATTTCATCCAGAGCATTTTGTATGGCTTCAAAGATCAGTCAGCATGAATCTGACCCATTTGTATGGCGATATGCATCTAAAAACCGCACAAATTCACAAATAGAAGCTGTCAAAGTGACATTTGGTATGAGGCCTTTTAGATCAAGACAGAGAGTGTTATTTTACAGTTGGCAGCAGGGGCATAGCCACCTAAAAATAGATGCAGAATTATTTTTTATAATCGAAACTTTTCGAAATGTCACAGCATTTTATTTTAAAAACGGATCGGTTCCTTGTGCCAAGTAGGCCTGCCCCTTACTAAAGATTTTTCTAGTCAACTAGTCACAAGTTTATATTAAATTGATTAAAATAATAACCTAACCATCCTTTAACATAGGCGTCTATAGCCTATTCAGCACTCAATTGCACCTATAAAGCTTGCACCGGAAAAAGTAATGATTATGAATGTGTTGGGGGGGGAAATAAAACATTTAAATTATTTGTTAATAAACTAGTGCTTTCTTGTCAGTCAGTGTCGGCTGAAAAGATGAAGTTACCGAATGCCGACGCTGCACTCATCATCTCCACATGAACGTGTCTTGAATAGAGAAATGCACATTTTCATTCTAGCTATGCAATTAGATTTAAAAAAAAAAAAAATTATTGCTTTGTTTAATAGACATTTCAGGCTTTCTATTGATTTCTTTGTGAGGCAAACAGCCGGTTCATTGCTGTGACGCGCTCTATTTCACAGAGACTGCACGAGAAGGAAGTGCATCTAGTTTATTTTCTCTATTTTACAAAAGCACAACATTTTGGTGTTATCAGGAGTGTACATAAATCAGAAAAAGTTATTTCGCAGGAATAAAAAAATGCAAGGGATTGCACGGGCGCCTCCATGTCATGCAGTAAGTGCGATATAGGCTTATAATCAAGTTGATATGTGCACACACTGATACACAGTGCATATTCATCTAAAAGAGGCAGCTGTAGCAGTGTGGAACAATGACAGATTCTCTCTCTTCATTTTTTTATATATTGCAGCATGAAATTCTGTCAGTGAGAGGGGAGTTGTAGGGGTGTGCAAGAAAAATACAACCAGAACTGTCTCTGGTCATTGTAATATGCAACTAATTTAATGTTTAGATTTTTTTTTTTTAGATTGTGTGCAATCACAAAAAATAAAAGTATACTCTCCTGTGGATGATCGAGGAGCACAAGAAGAATCTGGAGGGGGACGTAACGGTACGCAGTCTGAATTTTTTGCACATTAATCTGGCAATAAATGTGGCACACCCAGTTATTCTGATGCACACCCAGAGTCCCGTTTCTGGCTACGCTACTGGTTGGCAGCACATAAAGAGCATATTATGCAAATCTCAGATTAATGCACAATGAGTTCAAACTGAAGGCTGTTATGGAAATAGCCTATGTCCAAGAAACATATTAAAAACTGAAAGTGAAATGGCTTTATATACCAACACAAATATATAAAAAAAAACACCGTACACATTTTCAGAAACACCTCAGTACAAAAACAGAGCAATAACTAAACACTATCTATGGTCATGTAATGAATCTCAACTGATCCTCAAACGGTTTACTTGGCATTCAAAGCTACATATTCAGACAATTCCTGTAAATTGCTCGCTTTGATAGAAACATTTGTACACATTTGACAATTCACATGTAAATAATGTATATTTACTATAGTTTACATTTAGTATTTTTAGATTATTTTTAAATAGTGCACTGCATTCTTTCTTAAAACCATAAAACAAGAGTATGTCCTCTTCCGCAGGCCTTTTTTTAATATATTAAACAAAACACTTTTCTGATATATACATATATCAGATATAACAACACATATGTACAGCAGGGTCCAAAAGTCAAGAGACTGTTCAGTAAAAATGGGTATTTGTATAGTATTTGGTTTTGCTGCTGTCATTAAAGCATTATTTAAAAAATAATATATATATAAAAAAAATAACATTTTGAATCCCTTTCAATGTTGACTTTTGAACCCTACTGTATATATAGTATGATATGAGTAAAAATAATAGTGCTGCGTTTCAGGAGTCCACCTTGCCGTACGTCCCTTCGGGTGGCCGGTAGTATTTGGGAAAGGCCATCAGCTGGAGCATGTTGAAAGCGTATTTTCTGCACTTTATATTCTTTTGCACATTCTCAATCCGGCAGCCTTCTCTGATGAGGGGAAGATGAAAAAGAAAGAAAAGGAAAGATAATGATGATAATGATAAGGATGAAATCATTAAAAGGCCTCAGTGTTTGTACCTGCATGTTAATATGCAAAGCATGAGGAAACATGATTGTACTGAATAAATGACACTTCAATTATGAAAGCATAACACAACAGATAACTGTGACATTCATGCTGCATTTAGAGCGTCACAAAAAAACAACAAACACATCCTCACTTCCTTCTAACAAAAAATCATGTGCAGCTTCTAAAATGCTTTCCATTTGAGGTCAAAATAGCATTCCAAACCCGTATGGGACATTGTGTTTCACAGACGAAATAACATAAGGGTGGAAAGACATGAGTCTGAACCATTAAATATTACCAAAATCTTTAGTAGCACGAGTGCTCAAAGTGAAACTACTTATTTTGTTAGTAGTTGTATAACATTAAATTCCTATGGAAGCCTGTTTCCTCCATGGGATAAAAAAAAAAAAAAAAAGGTTTCTTACAATTAAGACATTTTTATTTCACAATTGTAACCTTTTCTCTGAATTGCGGGATATCAACTTTGAATTCAGAGAAAATATTCAGAATTTTGGGATATGAACTAAGAATTCTGAGAAAAAAAAGTCAAAATTGCGAGATATTAACTCAGAATTTAGAGAAAAAGTCTGAATTGCGAGACAAAAAGCTGATATCTTATTTAGCTTTTTTAATTCCTTGGCAAAAAATGGCTTCCTTAAATACCCAGAGACATAACTTCCGAATGAAAATCAGAAATCAAAGTGTTAGTCGTGAAGACAGAGCGAACCACTCGAAGCAGTAAGAAGTTAGACGCAGCTCAGTTATGGCATAATCAGCAGTTTATTGGTATTTTGCAAGCAAAAAAACAAGACTTAAAATGAGCCACACCACCAGCAGGTGGGAGCTGACAAGCAGAAGGGCAATTGGATAGAAGTGGCGGGACGCCGGCTTGTTAATAGCTACAGAGCCCGCTTCAGGGTCGTCCCACTGGGCAACCTCTCCCTGGGCCAAGAGACCGCTGAACGGAAACGAGAGAGAGACAGAAGCAAACACACAAACACATTCAACAAGACGTTAGTTTAACAGGTCAGTCCACACACACAAACAAGCTCAAGAAAAGGTTAATTGGCTCATCCAAGACTCTCACACAAAACCATAATATATGGCAAAAATAAAGGCAAATGGTGACAAATTCATAAACTTGTGTGCAGAAGGAAATATCATAAGCAAATGATTCTCATTAAATTCATGCCCATTAATGGCTGCTGAATGTCTGTGTTTTTCCACCGATGCAGATAGAATAGCAAACTACAATAGTGAGTCTATTGCGGAACAGCAAGTAATCAAATCTGAGCTGAATGTTTTGAGAGAAGCATATTGGGCAATGCAAAAATAATACAAATACCTTTCTCTTGTGTTGTGCACAAAAATAAACATACAGGGCAAGACGTGTAGTCTGATTCACAAACAAATGAGACCTTTAAACGAATCAGTCCAATAGACTGACAAGTGTGACCCTGGACCACAGAACCAGTCATAAGTAGCACAGCTATATTTCTAGCAATAGCCAACAATACATTGTATGGGTCAAAATTATAAATTTTTTCTTTTATGCCAAAAATCATTAGGATATTAAGTAAAGGTCATGTTCTATGAAGATATTTGGTAAATTTCCTACCATAAATATATCAAAACTCAATTTTTGATTAGTAATATGCATTGCTAAGAACTTCATTTGGACAACTTTAAAGGTGATTTTCTCAATATTGAATTTTTTTTGCACCCTCAGATTCCAGATATTCAAATTATTGTCTCTCAGACAAATATTGTCCTATCATAAACCATACATCAAAGGAAAACTTTTTTTATTCAGCTTTCAGATAATGTATAAATCTCAATTAAAAAAAAAAATTGGCCCTTATGACTGTTTTTTTGGTCCAGGGTCACAAATCAGTTGCGCATTCATAAGTTATGAGCATCAGCTGAATCGTTGCTGATGTGCTAAACTGGGAAACTAATTACCATTTCAAACAGGTTTCTCAAACACTGCCTCACAAGTACTAAAATAATCATTAATGGATCATTTTTTACTGTGCAAATATTGTACTGAAAACACCTGTCAATCAAAGCTGCGTGTTCATATTACATGCCATTATACGATGTAAATGTAAAGGATTTATATTTTAAAAAAAAGTATGTTAAATATGTTGTATGAATAAAAAAATCCAGTATTGTATTTCTAGATGCACACAAAGGTGACCTGCACCTTCAAGAGCAACAAAAACTGGTATTCTTAAAAGTTTTGATAGGGATAAAAAGTTTTGTTTTTGTCTCAGATTTACCCAATATCTCATTGAAATGTCACAGTTAAGCCATACAGCTGAGTGAATGCCACACAGCTTGACATGCATCCACATTAATCAGCACATGTGTCAGCTCAACCTCCTATTTTGGCTTTGAACTATTTCCGCAGACCGGTTCTGCTATGTAAAATCAACAGGCTTCTCATCTGCCACTGCAAAACAAACAAACTCAAAGCCTTCAGGGCTACAACACCCAACACTACTAAGAATATCGCCCATCTGCAGGCACTTCACATATGCCATGAGCATCTTTAAGAGGATCTTTGTGGGGTTTTGGGAAAAAAATGTGCAAATCATTTGCTTATTTTCGCTGAAAAGTACGTTTATGCCTCATATAATATTTTAAATGTTCAAAAATGAGTTAAATGCATGCTGAAGACAACAGCAATGAGAAAGTATCTTTCCATGCAACATTGTGTTCACAATTTCAAGTTTGACCTTAAAGGAGAGCTGAACTAAACTAGATGCTGTTTGGTTGAGCCAGTGTGTTTACATAGGCGGCAGGCTATACTAATATGCCAATCACAGCGAAATGACTTAATCAACGCTTGAGCACATTTATCCTGATGCAGTGTCGAGTCTTAGCACATACGTCAAGCCATTTAGCAAATGAATCACATTTTGCCACCGAGTGAAGCAGCAGATGGAGGAATGTAAATATGTGAAAAGTAAAGTAAATGAATGAGATTAGTCTAATCCTCCAAGCTCAAATCATTTCTTGGTGTTAAATGGGTACATTTTAAAAACATTTCATTTTTAATTTTGTGGTGGCTTTTGTGGTGAACAGCAGCAGCGTTCAGCTCTGTCTGAAACAAATTAGGACTGAAACATAAGTATGCAAATACAAGGGAGACTCCACTCAATATATTCCTATGGACTTTAGTGTTGACAAGTGATAAAAACAAACAGCATGCACAAATATTGGGTAAAATACTATTTTTAGCAATACTTTAAACAACATTTCACAGTCATTTTCTGGCATATTTGCCTTAGTTAACCGGTACAGCCTGGTGACTGCATTTGACTTAATGATTGCAAGTTGACGAGCAGGAAGGGAATAAAATGGACCTAGGGCTCAATGCTAGGGATTTTTTCAGTGGTTAAAATTATTACTTGCCCTGTTAATATTTTCACTAGCCTTGCCACAAAATTAATAAATAAAATATTAAATTATCAAATTAGATTTTTGTATTCTAATAAATAAACTTGACACCAATATTTTAGATACCAATAAAATTGTACAATTCTTGATTTTAATGTTAATACCACAGAAAAACATTAAAAAACAAGTGACAGCCAGTAAATACGAACAAATTGTTAGAAATAGCAAAATTAAATATATAGCACAAAGATAGAAATTAAATTTTACTTCAGTTTTTAATGTTTGTAGGCGTTCAGGTACAGAAATTGAATAATTACTTTTAAATTAACATTTGCATATTCTTCACTCTGCGTTGCACCTTTATTTTTCATTGCCATTTGAAATGAGTGGCAAGGCAACCACTGCATTTTAATCATGAATCAATCCAAAAAAAAAAAAAAAAAACACGTGCAATGCTTGATTTATTTTAGGTTGCATAATTTCAAAATCTGAAGCAAAAACAGAATGGTGTGACTTTAGCTTTGGGAAATTATGCTATGTGAAACGGAAACAGCAGCAGGGCTGAATGAGATGCAATTTCACTCTCTGACAGCAGGTGGCGCTTATGGAACAGTGACAGCGTTTCCTTGGTTGCCGCTGTAAACACTTATTTAAATGCATTATACAGAGGCAAGATGAAAAGAAAACGCCATGAAAACAACCAGTTCCCCTCAGAAACACATTCATCTTAACATTAATCCTATATTTTGCGCATCATGAATCTTGTTCTGCCTGTTATGGTATTTTCTCCTCTTAGCGTCTGTCCTCAGCATCTCTGGCCTCTGTTAATGGCCAGAGATGCTGACAGACTAATTATAATAATAACGTAATATTTCCACACAAATGGCATTTGGGAAAATGATTGCAAACAGTGCAGTTTGTGTGCACGGAACAGAAGATGCTCTAAAATAAAAACAAAAAATGGCCGGTCGAACGGGTGCATGTAGGCTACTCCACTGTAAAATTATTCAATATAGATTAATCATTGTTAAAGCTACAAAGTTACTTGCCAAGACGGGTTTTTTTATACTATTGTATGTATTTGCCCATTCAGGCGCAAGAAAGACGCTGAGAGAAACTCAATTCAGAGTTGTGGCTATCACACGCTGTTTACACAGAACACCGCGCGCGAGTACTGAATGGAGTTGATGAACCAAATCCCTGATATTCCATGACTTGGACAAAAAAATACATACAATTCCCTAACTTTCAATGTCTGGAATAGATCTTTTAAAATTCCATGATATTCCAGAATTTCCATGACCCGTGGGAACCCTGCACATATTTTAGTTTCTGTATCAGTTCATCGTCACCCATAATTTACAATGGCTTGGATTTCAACTAGCTGTGAGAGATCGGTTTCAGAACAAACATACAGTGTTATTTTAATGAATCATGGGTGAATGTTTTTTTGTGCACAACACAATCAGATGCACTGGTATTGGGTTAACATCTAAGACAGGCTTGTTATCAGCATTAGATGTTAAATGTCAAGTGTAACGTTAATTGTAAAGGAATAGTTCATGCAAAAATGAAAATGTGCTGAAAATGTTCTTATCCTCAGGTCATCCAAGATGCAGATGAGTGTGTTTCTGCATCGGATCAGATTTGGATAAATATAGCATTACATCACTTGCTCAGCAATGGATCCTCTGCAGTAAATGGGTGCCGTCAGAAGGAGAGTACAAACAGCTGATAAAAACATCACAATAATCCACAAGAAATACACACCACTTCAGTCCATCAATTAATGTTGTGTGAAGTGCAAAGCTGCATGTTTGTAAGAAACAAATCCATCATTAAGGCATTTTAACTTTAAAACATGGCTTCTGGGTAAAATACGAATCCAGTGTAACGGTTCCTTGAGTAATAAAGTTCATGTCCTGCACATTAAAATCCACCAACATATTTATTTGGAGCTGTTTTGGACTTGCTTGTAAACAGTGTTTGATCTGTGCATATTTTTCTGCTGATTCAGACAAGATGACTTTTTCACTGAAGCAACCAAGATTATGGACAGAGGACTTTGAAATTAAAAACATCTTGTACATAATGCAGCTTTTCACAAGACATGAATTGCTGGACTGGAGTGGTGTGGATTACTTGTGGATGTTTTTATCAGCTGTTTGGACTCTCATTCTCACGGCACCCATTCACCGCAGAGGATCCATTGGTGAGCAAGTGATGCAATGCTACATTTCTTCAAATCTGATGAAGAAATAAACTCATCTACATATTGTCATTTCTGGGTGAACTATTTCTAAAATGCATGCACATATGAGGAGGACAGATCTACGCAGAAATGGGTGGCGCTTACCTCCGCATGCAGTCCAGAGCTCGCACAAAGTAATCTTTATTGAGCTGGTGCTCGTCCCTCAGCAGAGCGCACTGCTCCAGCGTCACTGACATAGATGTCCTATCTTTGGCACTTTTACAGCTGGTGAAGCGGATACCATTCATCCGTCGACAGACCTGAGGAGACATGTGACATCAATGGTTGTGTATATACAGGTCACATTTAATTAGCCAGTAGTTTCTCTCTTGAAACTCATGAGTAGGATTAAAATCTCTTTGATCTCCTGACCGTAACATTGTTATGTAACCTAATGTTTCACAAATGTGAGGTTATGGAATAAATTGTACACACTTCCTGCACAGACTCAATGACCTCAAACTCATACTAACCATTCCCGCAAGCCACAGGATCTCCACATTCTTTCTCTTCTTAGTTACTACATTCTGGCCGAGGGTGTCGAGCAGTTCCTTGATGTCTGTCTGTGTCTGAAAACACGGCAGGCCTTGGGAAAGAAGAGACAAAAAGAGCAGACACTTGAGATGTCATACATCAACGGGTTTAAAGATGGCTTGTTTGTCCCTGTATTGACAAGCACTAAAGATGAGATTGAAAAGTCTGGGGACATGTTATTTTTCTGATAAACAGAGAGATGGAAAGACGACAAGATGTGACACGCTGCAATGCAGCTTGGCATTCGTCTGCTGGGAGCATTCATCATCCGGAGCCGTCACGCTCCATAGACGTGATTGACATATCAGAGAACAATAAATTCATGCACTCAAATCCTCCAAACACGAGAGCTGCACTTGACACAAACACTGCAGGAGTGTCGCATGAATGCCCATCGTCAGAAGTTGGTCTAAAAAACTAAACCAGTCGACTGTAGGATCTCTTTGTTTTTTTTCGTTTTCAGAAATAACAAAACAAGATATAAATCTAGACTTCAATATGAAAATATATTAAAACATTTTCCTGGTTTGATTTCAATCTCTATCAGCCCACTATCAAAGTTTTACAATGTGTGTGTGTGTGCATATACAGTGGGGCAAATAAGTATTTGATGTACTGCCGATTTTTCAAGTTTTTCCACTTACAAAGCATGGGGAGACCTGTAATTTTCATCGTAGTTACACCTCAACTGTGAGAGACAGAATATAAAAAAAATCCAGAAAATCACATTGTATGATATTTAAATAATTAACTTCCATTTTATTGCATGAAATAAGTATTTGATCACCTACCAACCAGCAAGAATTCTGGCTCTCACAGACCTGTTAGTTTGTCTTTAAGAAGCCCTCCTATCCTCCATTCATTACCTGTGTTAATTGCACCTATTTGAACTTGTTACCTGTATAAAAGACACCTGTTCACACACTCAATCAATCAGACTCCAACCTCTCCACTATGGGCAAGACCAAAGAGCTGTCTAAAGACACTAGGGACAAAATTGTAGACCTGCACAAGGCTGGGATGGGTTACAGGACAATAGGCAAACAGCTTGGTGAGAAGACAACAACTGTTGGCGCAATTATTAGAAAATGGAAGAAATTCAAGATGACTGTCAGTCTCCCTCGGACTGGGGCTCCATGCAAGATCTCGCCTCGTGGAATATCAATGATCCTGAGAAAGGTGAGAGATCAGCCTAGAACTACACGGGAGGACCTGGTCAACGACCTGAAGAGAGCTGGGACCACGGTCTCAACGGTTACCATTAGTAACACTACACCGTCATAGATTAAAATCCTGCAGCGCACAAGGTCCCCCTGCTCAAGCCAGCACATGTCCAGGCCCGTCTGAAGTTTGCCAAAGACCATCTGGATGATCCAGAGGAGGCATGGGAGAAGTTCATGTGGTCAGATGAGACCAAAATAGAACTTTTTGGTATACATTTTTTGGTGTTTGGAGGAAGGATGGGTACAATCCCAAAAACACCATCCCAACCATGAAGTATGGGGGTGGAAACATCATGTTTTGGGGGTGCTTTTCTGCAAAGGGGACCGGACGACTGAACCGTATTGAGGGGAGGATGGATGGAGCCATGTATCGCGAGATTTTGGGCAACAACGTCCTTCCCTCAGTAAGAGCATTGAAGATGGGTCGTGGCTGGGTCTTCCAGCATGACAATGACCCCAAACACACAGCGAGGGCAACTAAGGAGTGGCTCCGTAAGAAGCATTTCAAGGTCCTGGAGTGGCCTAGCCAGTCTCCAGACCTGAACCCAATAGAAAATCTATGGAGGGAGCTGAAACTCTGTGTTGCCCAGCGACAGCCCCAAAACCTGAAAGATCTGGAGAAGACCTGTATGGAGGAGTGGGCCAAAATCCCTGCTGCAGTGTGTGCAAACCTGGTGAAGAACTACAGGAAACGTCTGACCTCTGTAATTGTAAACAAAGGTTTCTGTACCCAATATTAAGTTCTATTTTTCTATTGTATATTTCATGCAATAAAATGGAAATTAATTATTCAAAAATCATACAATGTGATTTTCTGGATTATTTTTATATTCTGTCCCTCACAGTTGAGGTACACCTACAATGAAAATTACAGATCTCTCCATCTCTCCAAGTGGGGAAACTTCAGCAAGAAAAAAGAAAATCGGCAGTGTATCAAATACTTATTTGCCCCACTGTGTGTGTATGTATATGTGTATATATATATATTCATATACATTTATTTTAAATAATTTAACTGAAAAATCTTTTGTAACTTTTGCAATTTTTGATACAAGTCCCATTATGATAAACTGTAAATCTTTTTTTTTTTTTTTTTTTTACAGTTACAGTAGTTAATTTTAGTTCAAACACAACAGTCTCATTAATCTTTTTTATTATGGGTGAATCAGTTCATCCTCATAATTAAAATAAATAAATGAGAAATTAGTAATAAGAATGTTGCATAAATGTTTGTAACAATCTTTTTTTTGTTTATTTATACATGTGTGTATTTTTATTCCCTTATTGTTTATTATCTGTGTGTTGTCTCTGTGTACTGGAAGCTTGTGACACTAAAACAAACCCCTTGTATGTGCAAACTTGGCAATGAAGCTATTTCTGACTTCTTACAAAAGAAAGTAAAAAGTTCAATATCAACATCAACAATTTTTGTAGTACACAATACCAAGTTGATAACTAGTTTCTAAATAAACTGTTTCCAATGTTTGAATAAGAGTAAATGCCATTGCACACTGAGTCTTAAATTTTTGCGTGCATTTTTCCGTATTCGTCCTCCTTTCCTATCAAAATGCATGCTACGGCTGCGAAAACGCAGAAAATGGAACCTGATCTGAATTTTTTATGATGGACGAAAGTTTCGGAGGCAGTGTGTAAACGTGATTGATACACCGTGAGGTCGTATTTATTTTTCAACGTGTGAAAATTTCGGACTCAATGTGCAATGACCTTAACTGATCAAGGACTAGATGCAATATAAAAAGCTCAGTTTCTTGAATGATGAACTTACATTCAGACGGCACCGTGTTGGTTAAGGATTTATAATAACCTTCTAGAATCTCGAAGTTCTTCTGGTTTATTCTCTCCTGTAAAGATATGTCACCAAATCTGAGAGGGAGACACAGAGAGAGCACAAGCATCATGTTCCAGCTCAGACACGCTGCACCGAGCATTTACGCTTGTAGGGATTGTATTTCATTTCAATCAGTCAGTGCTTGTACCTCTCAGCGATGGTTTGTTGCTCGTTTATGCCCACATTGAAGAGCACGGGCAGCACGCGTAGTGGCTTGCCCTCGCGCAGCTCATCCGGGAGCGTTTGGAAGGCATGATGTGGGAGAGGCACCTCGACAGTGTAACGGTCTCTGGGACAAAAACAGGTTACATTTCCAAACTCTGTCAACTCCAGCATGTTCCCACAGCTTCCATTGGAAAATTCCTGACTCGTTTTGAGACTCATTTTAGAGCGACTGCACTCACAAAATGCATACACAGTGCATTCCATACCATTCTCTAAGTTTGGGGTCAGTAAGATTTTGTAATGGTTTTTAAAAGATGTTTCATATGCTCATCAAGGCTGCATTTACTTGTTCCAAAATACAGTAAAAACAGTAATGTTGTGAAATATTATTACAATTTAAAATAACTGCTTTTTGTGTGAATATATTGCAAATTGAAATTTATTCCTGTGATGCAAAGCTGAATTTTCAGCATCATCTTCAATGTCACATGATCCTTCAGAAATCATTCTAATAGGCTGATTTGCTGCTCAAGAAACAACTCTGATTATTATCAACGTTGAAAACAGTTGTTTTTTGGGGAAACTGTGGCATATTATAACATTGCAACATTAAACATGTATTTACTGTCTTGATCCAGTCAGTGCATTCATGCTGAATAAAAGTATTAAAATACCAAATTCTATATATTAATTATTTCATTAAAATATTTATATATAATTTTATAATATAATGTAATTCATATAAAAATGTAAAAAAAAAGAAAAAGGTTATTTAATATTTTAGATCAGTACATAACTGGAAAATATGACTGACTTAAATATTTATTTCCATTTCTTTTTTTCTTTTGCTTTTAATAATTGTTGTCTTTATTATATAGGATGGTAAAGAATTGACAGTAAGTGATATGAGAGATAGAAAGAGACAGAGTTTTTAGGATATGAAGGTTCCCTCATGTATGCTCATGTGTGTGTGAGGGGTCTCTCTCACCGTCTACCGCTGACGGTGGGCTGCAGGCTGACAGCTTCCTCAGACACCGCCTCTGTGATCCTGAAGGTCACTCTGTGCAGGTCACTGATCCCCACCTCCATGTCCTCCAGCATCCCTATTTCCTCACCTGAGTGACAAACATCTGTGTTACCACAGCATATACCAACTATCTACATGAGGACATACTACAGACTTCTTCTGACTAAAAATAAAGATGCATTTCTGTTCTAAAACTTAAATTGCCATGCAATATAAGCACCCAAACGCATATTGTACAAATGCATAAATACATCTAGTGAATTGGTTTAGTGGGTAATATCATTTGGGGAAAAAAATAAATCTTCAATTTTAACTTTATGTTGTTTATATTCTCCAGGTTGTATATCAGTTTAGTATAAGTTCTGCAGTGATTAGTACAAGCCGTGGGTGAAATGGGTGATTTCCAAAAAGATGAAGGCAAACCTCACACAAAGCCCGACCACAAAGCCACCATCCACAAAAAGCTGGGAAACTGAACATGTGACTATAACATTTGGTAATGCCATACTTGACCAGTTAAGCTCACATAAAAATAACTGGTTTATAAGAATGTTGTCTCTAATCTCAAGGTCAAGGCTGAAACTAAAACTAGAACTAAAAAAAATCTTAAAATAAAACAAATGTTAACTGAAGCAATATATAGCACAAGATAACTATGAAATACAAATGAATAAAAACTACACAGGAATATTAAATAAAATAAAAATGCCAAAAAATACTAAAACTTTCAATAAAATTCAAAATAAAGAAAATATAAAGATAAAACTAATTCAAAATGTTAATAAAAGCTACAATAACACTGCCTAACTAGCCTGTTTAAGCAGGAATGTTGATTGCGGAACACGCTGTACCTGATTATCTTAAGGCACAGGTATTATATCATAACAAGCGTAATTCTCTTCTGGGAACACAGTTGACACAGTAATCTCCCCAATGGCATTACCTCAACAAATTAACTTTCTCAGTTCAGCAAACAATCACAGTCATTAAAATCATAAGTCATAAGTCATTCAAACACACTTCATCAAACAAAACCAACATCCTCCAGTGCTTCACACTGCAAGAGCAGTGAACTGAGGTCAAAACCCTCATTGTGTTAAGATGCATGTTCAAACACTTAACTGTAATCTGCGATCTAAGGCACATGTACAGCTGGAAGTGTGTTTATTGCGGGAAACAGCAATCATATGCAGAGAAATAAAGAGAAAAATAAAGCATTACGCCACTCGAGGCTGAATTACAGTCATTTTACCACAGGTACGGAGTGCCAAAACAATAGTAAGTTAACGCACTGATCCTTAAGATCTGATCCTTACTGTCACTTATGGAATAAATCTACAATAGGCTCTTTTTTGCACATGTTTTGGGAATGTCCAGTGGTGGTTCTTTTTTGGAAATTTGTATGTTTTTAGACTACTCCATTCTCCAGTTGAATGCTTATCAAAAAAGGACCTAATCAGCTGCAAGTACTATTTTGAAGTTATGAATAGAACCATCCACTCCCACAACTTTTACTTGGCTATCATCCTTCAGTGATATTGTGTTGCTGCCAGGCTTATCGGCGCAAAGGACAACTACATTCGGAGTTGGACAAATATTGCTGATGTTGGTAGAGAGGCTGAAAAGTTGACATTCCTACTATGCTTATCTGACTTTTATTTCTTCCTTTCTTTTATTTCTTTCTCTTTCTCTGTACAAGTGGACGGCTTCATGGTATCTGTTTGCACATAGGTTTTTTGAACTGTGATATATTTCTGAAGTGAATCTAAATCTGAATAAAAATGTTGATCATTAAAAAAAAAAAAAAAAAAAAGTTCAAACTGTTCTATACAGGTCCACTGAAAACAGGAAGACAGAGCGGCATGATGTATATCGAGCTCCGCCCTTTTTTAAATAGCCAATAGCATTTTGTTTAAATCATAGCTCACCACTGCAGCAGTTCGCATGGCACAATGCGAAAGCAGATTTCATTCTCCCCAATGGAAAGCATATTTACAATGAATTGTTCCCTATAGCCTATGTAGTGCACCCTACAGAAAACAGTAATTCTGTAAACAAGTGACTGATTTCAGCTACAACTTCAGTTTATCCACATTGGTGGAAGTGAGAGATTTCATACAGAATGCTGCTGGAAAGTTTGTGAACCCTTCAGAATTTTCTATATTTCTGCATAAATATGACCCAAAACATCATCAGAAGTTTATAAAATTGATCCTTATGACTGGTTTTGTGGTCCAGGGTCACATACAGTGCTGCTTGAAAGTTTGTGAACCCTATAGAATTTCATATAAGTCCTGAAAGTAGACAAAGAGAACCGAATCAAACAAGTGAGAGAAAAATCTTTTCTTTGTCATTTATTTAATCAGGAAAATGATCCAATATTGCATGTCTGTGAGTGGCAAAAGTTTGTGGCAATCTTGGATTAGCAGATAATTTAAAGGTGAAATTAGAGTCCATCTGTGCAGAGGTGTTTTCAGTCAGTGCAATGACTATCAAATGTCAGTACGTGACCTGTTTGATTCAAAGAACGGGGATCTATCAAAGTCTGATCATGTTTGTGGAAGTGAATCATCTCACGAACAAAGGAGTTTATTACTGAGGACCTTGGAAAAAGAGTTGATGTTGCTCACAGTGGCGGCTCGTGGGTTTTAAAATAGAGGAAGCACACTGATTGCTCTGGGGATCCTTGCCAATTAATATTATTAACGTATTTGATTAACCATTTTAAAATGGCTTTTTGGTTGCTTTTAGTCAGAAAACATACAGAAAAGGACTCATACAGCAAGATATTATAATTTCACTTGCCTATCACTTGAAGCAAACATCCATCCCTTCTTAAAAGTCTGTGTTAAAAGAGAGTTGCCTGTTGTGCCATTTATTTAAGCCGACTGCTGTAGCCAACATCCAGTGTTCTCCCTTTATTTTTAATTTGTAAATACACTGTTTGAATGACAGCTTGGTAAATCTGTTGGTGATCAAATATTCAATATTGCTACTCATCATAAGTAATTTACTTCGTACACAAACAGCTCAGCGGGAGACGTTCAAACTAATATCACATAATTTATGTCTCTATAATGATTGGTTGATATACCAGAGGAGGCTAACCCCTTGCAAGGTTTCTTTTCTCAACGCTCCTCAGCGCTGAAAGTGAACACTCGATGCTGAGATCCCTCCTCTTCTCTATCACTAAGCGGTTGTAATTACATCAGCAGATTCAGCACATTCATGTTTTGCGAGAGAAGCGTCTCGCTGCAGCCTACAAGATCCAGGGGGCGTGGTTGGATCCAGAGCCAACTCCTCCCACCTTACATATACCTAAACCTACCTATCTCCACCCCCTGATCCTTAAACCCACCCCATCTCCACCCCTAAACCTACCAATCTCCCCTAGATGTGGATCCAACCATGCCCACTGGATGTTGTGGAAAAAATACATATTTTGAGACATGAACTGAAATGAATTATTAAATCATCCTCCTCCCATTTTCACCTCAAAATTTTCGGAAGCCTGTGCCTCCCCTCACGAGCCGCCACTGGTTGCTCATCAGGCTAGAAAAGGTTACAAAACCATCTCTAAAGAGTTTGGACTTCACAAATCCACAGTCAGACAGATGGTGTACAAATGGAGGAAATTCAAGACCACTGTTACCCTCCCGAAAAGTGGTCGACCAACAAAGATCACTCCAAAGCAGAACGTGTAATAGTCTGCGAGGTTGCAAATGCTCACAGGGTAACTTCTAAGCAACGAAAGGCCTTTCTCACATTGGCTAATGTTAATGTTCATGAGCCCACCATCAGAACACTGAGTAACCATAGTGTGCATAGCAGAGTTTCAAGAAGAAAGCCACTGTTCTCCAAAAAGAACATTTCTTGCTAAAGATCATGTGGCCAAGCCAGAGGACTATTGGGAAAGGTTTAATGGATGGATGAAACCAAAATAGAACTTAGTGGTTTAAATGAGAAGCTATTATGTTCGTAGAAAAGAACACACTGCATTCCATCTTAAGAATCATATCCCATATGTGAAATATGGTTGTGGTAGTATCATGGCTTGGGCCTGTTTTGCTGCATCTTGGTCCGGACAGCCTGCCATCATTGATGGAATTATGCCAGCAAATTCTAAAGGAAAACATCTGTTTAGGAACAGAGTCTCAAGAGAAAGTGGGGCATGCAGCTAGACCAGGGGTTCCCAAACTTTTCCATTCCACGACCCACCTAGACAAGTATAATCTGGGACATTACTATAAGATTAATCATAATTAAAAGCATAATACGGCATAAATTAAGTATTTAAGAAATTTACTTTTGCAATGGTTAAATAAATGTTCAGCTATAGCTTCAAAAGATTGTTTAACTTTGGGATGATATGGCAAGGCAATAATATGGAAATAATAGGAAATTTAGTAAATTCTGTTATGCTAGCATGTGGAAATGTTTGTATAGTGTTACAATTAACCCCACATTTATGCCCCGCTCAACCAGTACATGTGAAATGTTTTTGACAGACAGTTTATGGATTAAATGCATATGAAGGAACGAAAACAACAAACTCTTTACATGTCTTTACAAAGATACAGCGCCGAGTTCAAACAGACGATAGAAATGAATACCTGAAAAAGTTTTCGCAACATTTGAATTTTCCGGTGTATGCAATCTCATGCAGAACACAGCGCAGTGAAGTGAGTGAGTTTTTTCTCATTAATAATGCGGACTGAGCATTTTAATAATGAACCGTCGCTCTGAGATCCTCACTGTTATTACAACTCGCGCGCGCCCGCGCTTCAAAACACGCAATGCATGTTTTAAATCCCGGCGTTTGCGTTTCGAAAATCGCACTGAGCAATATCGCAATTCGTAATCAGTGCCGATCCTAGACTTCTGGGGGCCCTACGCAAAAATGTGAAAGAATGGATGAAACGCATTTGTCCCCGAACCGCGCTCACGGAAAGCGCTTGAGAGAGAAGCACCCGGCTGCAGCCTGCAGATTGAGGCGGGGCTGCACCTGGGGCGGGGCTGCACGTGTCGCCCCGCCCACAATGCTTCTCATTGGTTAGTGGCAAAGTAATGACGTAGATCGAGGCGGAGCTGCAACTGGGGCGGGGCTGCACATCTCGTCCCACCTACAAGGGTTCTCATTGGTTAGTGGCGTCAAGTCATTACGTCGATTCTAGCGGTTTTTCATTTACGTTCTTCTTGGCTGCATGGTGAGTACAGGCGAGCTACGTCTCTTGTCTAATTTGTTTAATTACAATTTTTAATTCTGAAGTGCCGTTTAGTGTGTTGTTAAAAGGAAATGTAAAGTAGTTTCAAAATAAAATCGCATAACTTTACTCACTCAGCCATGTCACGCAAGGTATAAAGGTCTGCTTTTAAATAACCAGGTCTGCGTTTCCCAAAAGCATGGCATAATGCTGCCTTCACGTTCTATCGGAAATTTTATAATTCTCACTATTGAAGTTGTAATTACGAGCTCATCCCATTAAGGTTTTGGAATGGGAGGGCGTTCATGTGCAATATTTACGAGAGCACTTGAAGGCAGCATTAGAAAGTTAGTGTGTGGTTTTAGTGGGATTATGAATTTGATATAGTGTTCCCAAAATAAGCCCCTTAAAAATAAATACAGTGGCAAAACTGAACCAGCAGAAGTAATATAGGACAAGTTCAAATTAACAATGGCTATACAAATTTATTGTTTTTCTGTGAATAAAATGATTAAATGTTAATTATTTAGATATTATTATAATAATATCTAAATAATATCTAATACTGATTCTCTGTATTTCCTTCTGTTTGCAGATCCTTGTCATTGTCATCCCCACCCCTCCATCTCTCCTCTTTTTTTGTTGTTCCTCAATTTATAACCCAAAGGCTCTTTTAAGATCCATTACCCCTTGCAAAAATGCACAAAACGGTGTTAAGCAAGGGGGAATGTGAGCAGTATTTAAAAAGCTGCACTAGTGAGTGCCCATTCTGCAGTTACTCCAGTATGCCAGAACTGATGTATTATCACATCAAAAATCACTTTCAGTGGGCAGTTCAACATCATGGTGAGTTTAACTGTCTTTTGCTTATCTCACTTTATTTAAAGTATAATATGGTGCTGAACCAGCCAGCAATGCACTGTGCATGCTTCGGATTTAATTGCTTGTGAATTTGTAGAAGAATATTTAATTTTAAGGTTCAGGTAAACTTAATTTTCTGCATTGCGCGCATTGACCATGGGTCTTTGTTGCTGAAATCACAAATAAATGTGCTTGCACATGGATGGTGCTGATGAAAATTCTGTCTTGCGACTGTCCACTGTCCAGAGCAAAATGCAAACAAGTGAAGGTTAAATTTAGGCAATTTTCAACAAACTTATTTTCTTTTGTTTGCCCTTTCAGATTTCACCATTTTAAAATGTCGGGCAAAGTCCCACTTTCACTGCTGCTATTGTTCAGCGACTGTAATAACTCGGGCAAATTTGCTGAAGCACATTGCCACCCATGCTTCACCACCAACCCAGCCTCGGTCTTCCTCGGCCCAGCAGACGCCGCCTCAGTCCTCCTCGGTCCAGCAGACGCAGCCTCAGTCCTCCTCGGTCCAGCAGATGCCGCAGACGCAGCCTCAGTCCTCCTCGGTCCAGCAGAGGCCGCCTCAGTCCTCCTCGGTCCAGCAGAGGCCGCCTCAGTCCTCCTCGGTCCAGCAGATGCCGCAGACGCAGCCTCAGTCTTCCTCGGTCCAGCAGACGCAGCCCCAGTCTTCCTCGGTCCAGCAGACGCAGCCCCAGTCTTCCTCGGTCCATAAGGCCTCATGAGTATAAGGTTGACTTTAAGTAATCTTGCTTCTTGCTTTTTCTAAAGCACTGGCATGGCTAACATAATCTTAGATGTGCATATGAAAGAGTTCTGTTTTGTGTGTGTTTTTGGATACAGGTGTTGTGAACTGGGGAAAATGGAGTGAAACATCAAAGGCTGAATTGCGGGTGCCTTTTGAAAATAAAGAGTGTAACACCTGTAAAACCTTGTTCAAATCCTGCTCAGGTTTTAAAGGTAATGGGAAGCGTGGTTACCTGAGAGGATGCTACGACAGCATAGAGGACCCAGACTGCTGTTTCATGTGCCAGTAAAGTGTATAAAGAAGGAAGGTTTAATGATTAAAGGAGATTAAGTAATAAAGGAAGAAAGTGTGTAAAGGATGTTCATGTTTAACCAGACATTTATATGTACAAAAAGATGTGTTATATACAAATGTACAAATTTCACCTTTCTTTATCAGAATTAAACCGTTTCATACCTAAATAAATAATTGTCTTGGCATGTTATTCATATACAAACAATGCTGATATTTTTACCATAAGATTTTCATTATCAAGTAAATCCATAAATTATTAATTTGGTAACAATATGGTTCATTAGTTAACATGAACTAATAATGAACTGCACTTATACAGTTAACTAACATGAACAAACAATAAACAACAGTATTTTCAATAACTAATGTAAACAAAGATTAGTAAATACAATAACAATTGTATTGCTCATGGTTGTAGTTCATGTTAGTTAATACATTACTGTTTAATGAACCTTTTTGTAAAGTGTTACCATTAATTTTAATAACATCTTAAGGCATGACACTTGCTGAGAATATTTAACTTTTATTTAAATGTTAATAATACATGTAACAGTAAAGCATATACTGAAATTAAAATAAAAAACGACCATAAATAACTTGTAAGTGGTAAATGACCAATACACATGAATAGAAATAACTTAAACTTAAGTTGTAAATAAACTATATTTGTTGGCATTGCGACTGCAATGAAGTCAAAAGCAGTAATTGGATTCTTGCTTGGAAATGTACATAAAATGAAATGTTTTCCAAAGATTAACAAATTTACAATGTATTGTTTAATACTATATAAATTTACCAGGTATAAGTAATTAACGGGTTCACAGGTTTGTTTTATATAATTATGTATTGCTACCAATTATGTTTCAACCGCATTTCCTGTTTACCGCGGCGTCGACGTCATTACTTTGCCACTAACCAATGAGAAGCATTGTGGGCGGGGCGACACGTGCAGCCCCGCCCCAGGTGCAGCCCCGCCTCGATCTGCAGGCTGCAGCCGGGTGTACTTGGAATTACTGGCCCGGGTCCGACGCAAGCCAGGCTTCCCCCCTCCCCCCTTCTCCCAAAACAGCTTAGGCCTACTACTGTTTCAGCTATTAAAATACTTAAGTTTTGTATGAAATGGCAAAGTGATTGTATTTCGTTTCATTATTTTATTAAGTTAATATAGAAAAAAACGTTTGGAGCATTTTTTTTATTTGTTAAAATTTAAGTTTTTTTTTATTTATTTTAATTTATAAAGCAAAGATTCACATACTTTTGCAATGCACAGATATATAACACTGGATAATTTTTCTCAATAAATAAAATGACACAGAAAATATTTTTCTCTCACTTGTTTGATTCTATTCTCTTTGTCTACATTCAGGACTTGCAATATGAAAATCTGATGATGTTTTGGGTCATATTTATGCAGAAATATGGAAAATTCTCTAGGGTTCACAAACTTTCAAGCAGCACCGTATGTGACCCTGGACCACAAAACCAGTCTTAAGGGTCAATTTTTTTAAATTAAGATTCATACATCAGTACAATGCAAATTCGAGTGTGTGCAGCGCATTTTACGGAGGACTATTTCCTGAGCCTGGGAGAGTAGCTTACAATGCCAGCTGTGCACAAAGGCTGTTTCTATAAAGTCGGGCAATTCCAACTTTGCAAGGACAGCCTGGCGCTTCTGACTCACAGCCTGTAAGTATGTTTTTATATTTAAAGAATTTGCCAATTCAAACGCGAGTTTTGAGCAGTGTAGAGGAGTGCTTGTTGTTTGTTGTTTCTCCAATCACAAATGCAGACATGGTAATGTTTACGTGGCGTGATGCAATGCGATACGTACAAAGACAGTGTAAGTCATTATAATCAGTAATTATGTCCCCATTGGGTGAAACAAATGCCTCGTTTATAATGGGTTTTTATTGTTTTTGTGTCATTGCGGCGGGACACGGCATCACAATACGGTAAGGGGCGTAACATTTCCATCACACGCTTGAGGAATTCGGTCAGTCACAATGCACTGGCCAATCAGAACACACTTCGCTTCTCAGAATGATGAGCTTTGTAAAAATCAACACGTTTCAGAAAGGAAGGCATAGAGGAGCAACAATAATGTACACTGTGGAAAATAATCTGTTTTTTGAAATGCATAAACACATTGCATTACACCAAATACACAAAATAATGTCCCTTTTAGCAACATCATATGACCCCTTTAAAATGCATTAAGTACAAAATGAGTTGTTCCAGTTTAGCAGACTTTAAGTATACCAGTTTAGTATACAAAAAGTACAATCGCAGGGTATTTTTTATTAAGAACAAAAATATTTATATGTATTTATAATAGAGCTGCCTCCTAATAGTCGATTAACTGTTAGACCAAAATTTTATTAGTCGATTCTTCGTAGAAAAAAATACTTTTGTGTTTGTTTATTTTTATTAAAGTCTTTAAATGTTTGCCGGTTCCCGCCTCCTTCTTCCCGTTCTAAGAACTTTGTTACAGACACTTACTCTTAAAATACTCCCTCATTTTTGGTCATACAGATAAAGAGTAATACATCTTTCGAAACTGTAAAGACTCTACGTTTATTTGTGTGCACTCACAATAACAATGAAACATTGCATTTTTGTATATTAATGAAACCAAACAGGACGCGCTTTCTGCCATCTCAGGCTCTGTGAACTAGAGCCTGAAATTCAGAAACTCTGTGTATACTTGTCTTACAGATATGAAAACATATGTATAGAGAGTGAAATGTGAACTTTCAAAGGAACCAATTCAAATGGAAAACAAATATTCTCAGATTATGTTATCCGTGTCAAACATGCATAAAGACGCATCACTACTGCGGAGATGACGAGTCAGTGTCGCTGAGTTCATCTCTTAAACAGAAGCAAAGAAAGCATTAGTTCATCAATGAATTATTAAAATGTTAATGCAGCCTTCTTACTGTTTTTCCCCAACACATTCATAATCATTACTTGTGCTGGTGTGCTGTGGCAAACGTTATGCGTGTGCTCGAGCAGGGAATTAAAGGCTCATTATTTATTAATAAATGTGCGATTAGTCGACAAATGCTTAAAATGAAGGACTACTAGTCGATCAGAAAAATCCTTAGTCGAGGGCAGCCCTAATTTGTAGTATACTTGGCACAAAACAAATGAATTTGAAATACGGGGTATTATTTTTACTCTATGTCTTTTTACAGTGTAGTTCATTATATTAACATTAGGGGAAGTCGTGGCCTAATGGTTAGAGAGTCGGACTCGTAATCCAAAGGTTGCGGGTTCGAGTCTCGGGCCGGCAGGGATTGTAGGTGGGGGGAGTGAATGAACAGCGCTCTCTCCACCCTCAATACCACGACTGAGGTGCCCTTGAGCAAGGCACCGAACCCCCAAATGCTCCCCGGGCGGCGCAGCATAAATGGCTGCCCACTGCTCCGGGTGTGTGTTCACGTTGTGTGTGTGTGTGTGTGTGTGTGTGTGTGTGCATGCATGCATGCATGTTGGATGGGCTAAATGCAGAGCACGAATTCCAAGTATGGGTCACCATACTTGGCAGTATGTCACTTCACTTCATTAGGGCTATGTTTGCCAAGCAACATAAAAACTTGGCATTTCATATCAAATGTGTGGCCAATGGGCACGTTTATCTTGAAAAGTTGATTATACTTCATTTATCAGGCTATTTTGGTGTGATTGCGTATCTGAAGGATACTTACTGTAAGTACTCAGCAGGCTCTCAAACTGGGCCACCAGCCCGACGGCATGCAGCTGTCTGAGAAAGCCCTTATCTTCCAAACCTGCGTATAATCGCATGACAAATCCGCACGCCAACGCAGCCAGCTGCAGATGCACAACACATACATCTTCACAAACACCTTGTTACAATAAAATATGAAGCATAGAAATAAACAAATTACAGTGCTGAGAAATTGATTTAAACACAGTTTGGAATCATTTTTCATCAAAGTGAAAACACTTTTTTTTCAACACACACTTGACTAAACTGAAGGCCAGATAGTTTGTGTGTGGTCACTCACTGCCTGGCTGAAGACAGCGTCCCGTCTCTGCTGCAGCGGCAGGCCCTGGGCCGTGCTGCACACCGCCTCCTGGAGCAGGACGAAGCTCACCGAGCGCCTTGCTCTCTCCGCCACTTCTGCCACACACTCCTTCAATGATTGAACCAAGATGCCAAGCTGATCCTGCCAAACTGCTGCTGTCATTGGAGGATCTGTGGGAAAATAAGACAATTCTGGCGTGGCTTTCCAGTAATGTGTTTTCCAGACCATTCAGAGTGACCTGTTTCCACTAGCACACAGATAGTCTGTAATAATGAGAACGAAACTGAATGTCCGAGATTGGGAAATAGCTATTAAGCTTTGATTTGATTTGCTTGTGGTTTGTTTAAAGCACTGGAAAAGTGCTTAAATAGGAGTTGCTAATAAGCATCACAATGAGTTGTGAAGAAAATGTGTTAATATTGTAAACTTGTTGGCAACAGTGCATATTTCCTGCAGTAACTCAAAAGCCAAAGGAAAAATCCTGTTGGATATTGGAAGCAGGGTGATGTAACGTTCAAGTTTAGCCAATAAAAAAATATAATCACTGCAGCACTCTATTGGCTAGAGAAACAGTAAGTTTTAACACGAAAGGTCACTAATTTAAGTGTGTTTATATTTGAAATAATATGCATTTATGAATCGTTCACAATAAGAACAGGAATGTGCTTTAAGTAAATAGGGTCCATTCGGATGTACGCTTTAAAATCAGACCAAAATTATGCAAAACTGACCACAACTGGACCATAACATGGAAAATTAACAGTTTTGGTTATGACAGCATTGTAAAATAATTTGCAATCAGCGAACCTGAAATTAATGTAGTAGTCATTTGTGCACTTTTGTAAATGTTTTTTGAGGACAATGGCATGTCACAACTGGGCCGTGCTGATATTTATCTAATCTGACTCGCTTGCTCCAAGTGACAGATGAAAAAACAAACAAACATAGGAAGCATTTCCATATTCTTTTAGTAAGCCTGTTTATTTAACTACATGGTTAGTTGCTTTATATTATTTGCATTTAGCACTGTGTTTTACCCTGCTGGGTAAGGGAAAGGATTGAATGGGATAATTAAGTTATAAAAGTTTCATAATCTACAGTTAATAAAGTTTTATAATCAACTATTACAAAAATGGCAGAGTTTGTTTATGAGTGCTGTATGCAGGAAGGAAAAACTATATAGCTCTCTCCGACATGTATAAAGCAGCCCACCCACTGGTCAGATTACAATGCAATTACATTGCTCTCAGAAGAAAGCAGATCAAGCTTTAGAATAAGCTGTGTGTAATGCTGGAGGAATGCACGGGTCTGTTTGTTATCTAAAT
The DNA here is from genome assembly GCF_936440315.1 of Barbus barbus. NCBI lineage: Eukaryota > Metazoa > Chordata > Actinopteri > Cypriniformes > Cyprinidae > Barbus > Barbus barbus. The sequence goes on from NC_136735.1 coordinate 6,383,738, forward strand.
TACAGACTAAAACTACAACTCAAAGTTTGTAATCAAAGTCCCAAAAGTCCAGGAGACACAATTAGACTAAAGTTAGCAGATATGATATTTGGGGCACTGGAGACTTCTTGGCTTCCTTGTCTAAACATGGTCTGGAATATATATGAACATCAAAGTTTTTACTCCATCGACGAAAATAGCTCCAAATAAAACCACAGAGTCTCCATGCAATGCATAGTAGTGGTGTCTCATTAAAGTGCCCCTATCATGGACTTTTGAAAATGAGCTTTCATTCAGTGTGTAACACAGCTCTAAGTGAATGAAAACATCCTGCAAAGTTTTAAATCTGAAAGTGCACCAAGTTATTGTCTCTCAAAAGAGTCGACTCTGAAACATTGAAACGAGTCATTTTTAAAACGAATCCCAAGCCGCTTCATGATGAAGTCAACATGAAACATTAGCATATTGCCCGCCCACTTTGATGGTCTTTTCACGTTGGTCTGAATGAAAATGCAAATTAAGTTTTTGCCGCTAGGTGCCACTTTTGTAGTGGTAAAAATAATGGTTTCCCCTGTAACGCTGTACTGCTCTCACAAATGCTGCTTTATCAGGCAATACAGACATGATGAAATGAAAATGAGACCAATCACCACAGATTAGCATCACGCAAAGGAGGAGTTTGGAAGAATGAATCGTTGAGCGAATCGTTTGGGAATCGTTGAGCAAGTAAGGTAAAAATAAATGCATATTATAAGATAAGGAAAGTGTTTTTTGACCTTGCATGCATGTCAAAACTAAAATATGAATCTTTCATTACCCCTAATAGGGGCACTTTAATGAATCAGTGTTTTTGAACAGATCTCGAGAAACAAAAAACTATTCAACGACTCTCTCGTAAAGACAGTCACGTGCTTTTTTTTGAATGAATTAATATTTTTAAACAAACTGGTAGAACAAATGATTCAATAACTCATTCGTCCAGACAGTCGCATGCTTTGTTCTTGAACAAATTAATATTTTGAAAAAGTTGGATTTACAAACAATTCAAAGACTAATTCATAAACACAGTCACATGCTTTGCTACTGAATTAATTAATCGTTTGGTTAGTTGGTTGAAGGAACGATTCAATGACTCACTCGTAAAGACAGTCGCTTGCTCTGTTCCTGACTAAATAAACATGTTTAAATGAATCGGTTGAACGAAGAATTCAATTTCCCCTTTTAAAGACAGTCACTTAATTTGTTGCTGAATGAGTTAATGTTTGTGAATGAATCGTTTGAACAAATGATACAATGGCTCACTCATAATAGCAGCCACTTGTCTCATTCCTGACTGAGGCGGTGTCCGAAAGCCTAAAAAGCTGACTTGCTGCCTCTCTGCCTCATGAGGCAATGACTTTGCAGGCATCGTAACATTTTAATGAACTACAACAATATAGAATGAGTTTTGGTGATAACTAAATGAATATTTAATAACTATAATACTGATTTCTCGCTAGAAATATCATCAAAAGTGCAAAAAATGTGTCAGAAATACAAACCCGATTCCAAAAAAGTTGGGACACTGTACAAATTACGAATAAAAAAAGAATGCAATAATTTACAAATCTCATAAACTTATATTTTATTCACAATAGAATATAGATAACATATCAAATGTTGAAAGTGAGACATTTTGAAATGTCATGCCAAATATTGGCTCATTTTGGATTTCATGAGAGCTACACATTCCAAAAAAGTTGGGACAGGTACACTCAAAAAAATTATTCGGTTTTAATGATTTGGAGTTAAGAAGATAATTATGTGATGATTGATCATTAATGATGAACAGCTGCTGTTATCAAGAAGAATCACTGAAGGAAAGAGAAACACAAGAACTACAACTGACTTCAGACACAGCCGAAGATGAAATCAACTGAAATAAAGAAGACATTAAATGCTTTAAGAGCTGATTACATCTCCACAAACAGCACCAGACTGACTTTATTTCTGTCAGACTTCTAGAGAAGCTCTTATTGCGAATTACCAGAGGTTTAGATGCTTTATTGTTTTGTTAGAGACCAGTGTTTCCTTTTGTTGGGTTCTTGACTTGACATTGTGGTGCTAACTTGACACTGGTTGCTTTAATTATGTGTTCATATAAAACACATTAAGCTTAACCTGCAAAGCCAAGTGAAAAAGTGCTGTGGAAAAAGGATCCGCTGACTTTATTTCAAGTTTCAAACGGGACAACATTCCTCTTCCTAAACTTGAGCAACTTGTCTCCTCAGTCCCCAGACGTTTGCAGACTGTTATAAAAAGAAGAGGGGATACCACACAGTGGTAAACATGGCCTTGTCCCAACTTTTTTGAGATGTGTTGATGCCATGAAATTTAAAATAAACTTATTTTTCCCTTAAAATGATACATTTTCTCAGTTTAAACATGTGATATGTCATCTATGTTGTATTCTGAATCAAATATTGAAATTTGAAACTTCCACATCATTGCATTCTGTTTTTATTCACAATTTGTACAGTGTCCCAACTTTTTTGGAATCGGGTTTGTATACATTTACACACAAACTGACCGTCAAACGCAACTTTTAGATGCCATCTTTATTTTTTAGCTCAACCGTCATGCAATGGAACGCACAGGATTGTGGGATATCAAAAGTAGTGAAGGATACATCTATGTTGCCTTCAAAATTCGATCAGAAGAGGGTACCTCCGGAGACAGGAAGTGAAACAGAATTTGGATTCGGATGTGCCTTGATGCCTTCCTGCCTTGGAATTTTGCCTCCGAAGGCAGCATTTTAGAGCTTTCGGACGCAGCTTGAATCAGTGCTTTTGAACGAATCAAGAGTCACTCTTAAAGACAGCCACTTCAACCCAAAATCCATTTTTGTTAAACCAATTGGTTGAAAAATTATACAACAACTCACTCATAAAGACAGTCACTTGCTTCATTTCTGACTGAATCAAAGTTTTTGGATGAATCAGTTGAACGAATGATTCCAATAACCCACTCAAACAAATAATTAAGTGACTCTCTCATAAAAACAGTCGCTTAGTTTGTTGCTGAATGAGGTGATGTTTGTGAACAAATAATTCAATTCAAATAATTCACTTATAAAAGCAGCCACTTCAATCCAGAATTAATAAGAGTGTTTAAACGAACCAGTTGAATTAATAAATATCATTAAATCTTTTAGTTTTCACCTTTTTTACCACATCACTGATCACAGAAAATATCATTTATACATTATATATTTATATAAATGTACACTATATGTATAATTCTAATAATCACTCTAAAACATGTTCACGCACCTTCCATTTTCCTAATAAAAATCTATTCTAAATGTCAAACACAGCTGCCCTGTTGAAATTTCACATGCTCTATCTTGTTATTCTTGCAAAATTGTCATTCAGCTCTGTAATTTGCAATAAAACTTACATCTTTAATCTACGAACTAGATCTGTCTCACTCCTTTCATGCGCATCTGTTTTGCAACAAGCCCTGCGTTTGAATTTGTTTTGCATTAGTCATCAGATTTTGGCAGTATTATTCTCGTTTTGCATTGAGTGGCTTTTACAATGACCTATTTTCACAAGAACATTAATTGAAAGAGTCACGTTCAATAGTTTGGTTGACACCCAGGGTGTATTCACACTGATGATTGGAATAGCTGTCTTTATTAAATTCATTACTTTGAATGCGCATGACACGAGACGTCAACCTAAAAACCGGTCCGACATCATTTCATCATGCCTTTGAATGACGACTGTTTTCATGTGTTATGTCGAGTATTTGCACAGACACAATAACGTTTTATACAATACATTGCATATAATGTTGACATTGTCACACAAAATGTAAATACTGCTGACAATGACAGTGCAAAGATGCAATCTTGTGTGAGGAGAAAATATTACATTTGCATTCTTGTACTTTTGCTACATTTAAATATGAAACTGCTGCAATAAAAATATGACAAAACACCATATTTCTGAGATCAATCATAAATAATTATTAACTGTTTTAACATGACATAAAGGCTTAGCCTGTTTGCTTTGAATTTTTATGTAAAATGTGATATTTAAAATAGTGAATTTGGAGAACTGTCAGAAATGAAGTGTAATATGAGCTCAGCGTAAAAAAGCATAATTGCCCTTCAGTAAACTCATATTGTAGATTGCAACAGGAACCTCAATATATAGTTTCAGATCATGTCCAAGTGGTGGCAGCATTGGCTGCATTAAAAACTCTGAGGTTTGGTACTCTTGCACTGCTTGTCATCTGCTGCATATTTGTTTTTCACTTTAATAGCACTGAGTGTCAGAAATTTCCTTTAACTATTCCTGTCTGACAGAAGATCTGTGGCTGGTGCTAATATTCATCTCTCAACTGATAGATCTGACAAGTGCTAAAACAATGCCATGGGTTGGTATTAAAGCATGAAAACAAGTACAACCAGTGAAAATTTGCCATTAGAAGCTTCTGTAGGATGCATGAAGTTGGCAACACGTGTGAAATATTATTACTGAAATTATGAAGAAAAAATTATATATCTTCACATTTGTGACCCTGGATAACAAAACAAGTCTTAAGTGTCATTTTTTTCAGAATTGAGATTTATACATCCTCTGAAAGCTGAATAAATGCACATTGATGTGTGGTTTGTTAGGATTGAACAATATTTGGCTGAGATACAACTATTTGAAAATCTGGAATCAGGGTGCAAAAAAAATCTAAATATTGAGAAAATTGCCTTTAAAGTTGTCCAAATGAAGTTCTTAGCAATGCATATTACTAATCAAAAATTAAGTTTTGATATATTTATGGTAAGAAATTGACAAAATATCTTCATGGAACATGATCTTTACTTGACATCCTAATGATTTTTGGCATAAAAGAAAAATCAATAATTTTGACCCATACAATGTATTTTTGGCTATTGCTACAAATATACCCCAGCGACTTAAGACTGGTTTTGTGGTCCAGGGTCACATTTTTGTACACTATTCTCTACTTAAGCCTTTATTTATAATGTATAATACAATTAATACAGGTATTCAAAATGTACGTTGTAATGCAATATATATTCATAAAATTAAAATGCATTATTCAATTTTTAGATTCCTTGCTACATCTGAAGCAGATTGTTTGTCATGTGTTTTAATGCATTTGATTTTTGTAAGGTGTAACAATGAATACATAAGCATTAAAATACATTATAACTCTGGTTACCGTTATTAATAGGATCAAACAATGCATTGTAAGGTGTATTACAAGGCATAATTAATGCATTAAAATACTTTTAATAATGCATTGTATATAAAGGCTTCAAATAAAGTGTTACCCAAAATTCAAATAATAAATCAAATGCAATTTCAAATCCTCATAATGGGGAGCGTTAAGTGTAACATAAATATTTCATTTTAGTAATTAATCCAGGGCAATGGCATAATTAATTCAGTCAAAAGCATGACAATGAAATGATACTAATGACACTTGTTTTTCCATTTTTCATAGTCTATGCTTCACCGTAAAAGGAAATGAAATCATCATTCAAGCAGCCGTTTGGCATATGTGATGTATTATTTTAGCATATAAGTATTTGCTGGTTCACTGCAGCTGCAGTCTCGAGTTGTGATTGATCATTTGAGTGTAGTTTGTCGTACCGGGACTGTGTGAGGTGATGACATCTGCCAGCGTGTGGCTGGGCACTGACTCCTGGTTGTTGTTGTCTTGCTCCTGTAGTTTATCCACCAGGGCGATGACGCAGTTCAAACTCTTCGCCACACTGGCCCAGACCCTGTCCTAGAAGAGCCAAAGCAAACGTTAACAGACCGACACTTACATCACAGAAACTTATCTATCTATCCATCCATCCATCCATCACTATTTATTTCAGAGATATTTAATATAAATATACATAAATACATTTTATAGCATTGGTTTTGATTTTGTCTCACACATATACATATATTCCTAATATATGTATTTCATATAGTGTGTATATATATATATATATATATATATATATATATATATATGTATATGTGTATATATCTTCCACATGAAAAATATTATATAGAAATGTATGTATAGAAATACAAACCCAAACACACACAAACATAAAAATGTTAATATTTAACAGATTAGCTTTGAAAGGTCATTTGATTTATTTTAGGGTTCATTTAGATATAGTTTCTGAAGCTGTGCTCGACTCCTTTCCAGAAGTTTCTTCAACAGCCAAAAGACGACATGTTTCTGTCTGCCTGTTTTTGGCTTCTGGGGCCTTATTACAGAAACTTCCCATCTTAAAACTTAAATTAAGATCTAGACAAGTTCAACAAAATGTATATAGTTCCTAATTGAAATTCGGCATGGTTATTAAGTCAGGATGTTTCTGAAATACGGCTCCTGATCTCATTAAAACCACTGCAGAAACTGCGCACACACATGCACGCACACACACACACACACACACACACAAGCGTACCATGGACCACAACCACTCCAACTGTCACATACAGTTCAACTTCAGTTCTGGTTTACTCAGAAATATTATATAGAGCACCAAAAGATAAGATGGTCTCCTCATGCATTACATTAATGGCCGTAGCCAGGCTTTGAAAATTAGTGAGGTCCGGGGGTGGGGGGGGGGGGGGGGGGGGGGGGGGGGTGTTAAATAATTGTAGAATTGTGCTATAATAACCTCTACAAATACAACTAATTATACACTATAAACGCTTTAAAGGGGTCATATGATGCAATTTTTGCAAGTTTTCCTTTCTCTTTGGAGTGTTTCAAGCTGTTTGTGCATAGATAAGATCCCTGAAGTTGCAAAGACTAAAGTCTCAAACCCAAAGAGATATTCTTTATAAAAGTTAAGATTCGTCCACGCACCCTTAAAACGGTTCATTTAAGCACACCCCCATATCGGAAGGTTTGCAAAACACCGCCCAAATGCATGCGCAATGAAAGAGGGCAGAACTATTATTCTCGCTGTAGCATTGTTGCTGCCGCCATGTTCAGTAGACACTGTGTTTCATTGTGAAAGTGAAGGTACTTTGTTTGGGCGTCCAAAAGAGGACTAGAAATCAGTGGTTAAGTTATATTTACAACACTGTTCCAGAACAGTTCAACCCAAATATTAGAGTGTGTGCAGCGCATTTTACGGAGGACTTGTTTCTATAAAGTGGGGCAATTCCAACTTTGCAAGGACAGTCTGACGCTTCTGACGCACAGCCTGTAAGTATGTTTTCATATTTAAAGAATTTGCCACTGACTATTCAAACGCGAGTTTTCAGCAGTGTAGTGCTCTACAGCAGTGTGATGCAATGCGACAAGTAAAAAGACAGTATAAGTCATTATAATCAGTAATTATGTCCGCACTTGGTGCAACAAATGCCTCGTTTATAATGGGTTTTATTGTTTTTGTCTAATTGCGCCGGGACACGGCATCACAATACGGTAAGGGGCGTAACATTTTGGTCTCACGCTTGAGGTATTCAGCCAATCACAACACACGGGATAGCTGGCCAATCAGAGCATGCCTTGCTTCTCAGAATGCTGAGTTTCGTAAAAATCGACGCGTCTCAGAAAGGCGGAGTATAGAGGAGCAACAATAATGTACAGCATGTGGAAAATAATGTGTTTTTGAACCTTAAACCACATAAACACATTGCATTACACCAAATAATGTTCTTTTTCGCAATGTCATAGGACCCCTTTAAAGAAGTGTAAAATATATTTTCGGAGGGATGACATCAAAATTTGTTAAAACTTTATTATAGTTAGGGGTGGATAATTTTATTAGTTGCTTTTTATTCATGCAACAAAACATATTACTGTTAAACATATAACTACTGAATGACATAGCAAAGAATCACACATGGCTAGTGTTTGCATATTTCATTTCATTCTGGAACCTACTTGTTCTACAGATCTGTGTACTAGTCTCAAATGCTACTGTTTTGACAGTGTTCATAACGTTTCTGACCGAATGTGCTCTCCTGTCAGCAATAACCTGTCCATGGGCTTTTTTGATTACTGTCAGTTTAAGTGCCAGCGATGCAGCGTTGCCAGATACTGCTATTGAAACAAACAAAAAAACGAGCAATAAATAAAAATAAACCAAAATTATTTAAAATCTTTTGCAAATAAGATAGTATAAAGATATCGCTGACCCTAAACTGCAACCTACTTTATCAACTCTAAAGTGTCAAATTAAGTGGAAAAGACAAGTCCAAAAATGCTTAATGTAGCCCGCTGTGCCCACATCCTCACTCGCAACTGTCTCAAGAAGACTCGTTCACTCCGGCAGCATCTCGCAGCGTCACTTTCATACCACGGACACTAAACATTCTTGCAAACAAACTCAATTATACATGCAATGTAGACATTCATATGAAGAGTTTAACAGCAAATTAGTCATTCGGAGAACAAATATTTTTGAACATGAGAAATTTTCCGAGGTCTGGCCCTTGGTGACCTCATAGCTGGCTACGGGCCTGATTACATTTAAAACCAAAGCAGGAGGAAAACAAACGAGCATGTTTGAGACTTTAAAAGTAAAATAGATTCGAAAGAGAGTGTGGTTTGCTCTTTCTATTTTATTGTACCTTTTTATGGAGAGAGAGACATTAAAACGACTTCTCATAATATTTAATTAAGCACTGGTTACTCCTATGACATTTATGCAAATTGATAAAAGCAGCACTTCTATTGGCTGACAGTAAAAAAACGACATGAACATAAAACATTCTGACAGGAATAATGACAACATACTTCTGCTATGAATATTGGGAAAATTCATCATCTTAATGTAGAGCAAACGTCAGGCATGGCTTCTCCTTTTCTCCTGTGAGTGGCGCTCAAGGGCACGCAAGTTATTTTGCCATTGATTAGAGATGCTTGTCTTATCTTGGCCTCCAATCCTCTCCTGTTAGCCACGGTTATGACACACACACACACACACACACACACACACTCTCTTGAAGGTAATTACAGGAGGCAGACACCACAGCTTCACATCCACGTTTCACAGCACCACTGACTAGGCAAGGCAAGGCAAACATTTGAGTTTGTGGTCATCCTTCAGGTTGTGTGCTAAAGCTTTCCACTATCAGATGCTAATAGCGGTTGCCATGTGTGCTGATGTCACTGGCTTGGTTGTTAACCTGATCCCTGTCTGGCCTCTGGTATGACTGAACCTCTCAAGATCCTATCAAACATATCCGAGCTCAAGTGCTGTCAGACTCTCTGAAGAGCTGCAGACACAAGCAACACAAGTATGGAAGGCCGTTTTTGCCACAGAATAAAAAAATAAAAATACTTGTGACTTTTTTCCTCGCAATTCAGACTTTTTGTCTCGCAATTGTGTTTATGTCTAGCCATTTTGACTTTTTTTTGTCTTACAGATGCTCCGTTTTTATTTCGCGATTTTGACTTTGTAACAGGCAATTGCAGGTTTATGTCTCACAATTCTGTGAAAAGTCAGAATTGAAAGATATAAACTCACAATTGTGAGACAAAAAGTCTGAATTGCAAGCTAAACATGCAATTGTGAGAAAAAAAATAGAAAAGTGAGTTTGTATCTCGCAATTTTGACCTTATTTCTCATAATTGTGTTTATATCCCATAATTCTGACTGTGTTTATAGCTCACAATTCTGAGAAAAGCAGTCAAAAATGCAAGATATAAACTTGCAACTGTGAGAAAAAAGTCTGAATTGTGAGAAATAAAGTCAGAATTGCAAGATATAAACATATAAACACACAATTGCAGAGAAACACCAAATTGTCAGATTAAAAAGTCACAAATACCTTTTTTAATTTTTTATTCAGTGGTGGAAATGGGCTTCCATAGCAGAGAGACTGAAAAACTAAAGGCTGGAATACACTACCTGACTTTTGCCCAGAAGTTGATGCTAGTTGTTGAAAGTAAGAGTCAATCTGCAGATTTGAGTTGACAGATTTCATAGAAATCACTTATGGTATAATTGTCACAGATTTTTTATTTATTTTTTAAGTTTGGGAGCACTACTTGTGCACAATGCATATTTCTTAATATTAAGCCAAAAATGTGTTTAAATGTCAGGATTGTATGAACTTTGAATAATATCGGTCTTTAAATGCAAGATATTTAAAGTGTACCTGAAGTATACTTGCAATAGTTCCCCTTAAGCAGAATCAAATATACTTCAGTATATCTTTAGTTGGACTTCAGCACTGCTTCCTCACAATTAAAGTGCATTAAGCACAAAATTAGTTGTTCCAGTTTAGCAGACTTTAAGTATAGCAGTTTAGTATACCAAAAGTACAATTACAGGGTATTTTGATTAAGCACATAAATATGCAAATGTATTTGTAGCATACTTAGTTATCACAATATTTTTTTAGTATATTTGTTTTTCAAAAGGGAAGTTACTTTGTTTTCCCATTTATTCACTGACACCTCTGCTGTCAGAGAAATTGGGAGTGAGTTTCAGAGGCACGTCCTTCAGCCTGAGGCTTATTAATTTCACTCTTGGTGTGAAAGGGCCTTTAAAGTTGCCCCAAAATATAACTTTTGTTTTTTTTTGTTATTAAAGGCGACAAAAAGTAACAAAATGCATTACTTTTTATAAAAAGTAACAAATATAATCAGTTACTTTTTTATAGAGTAATGCATTACTTTTAAAAGTAATAGTATTGGCATATTGGATATCAGGAAAGAATCCAATATAATGCATCCCTACTCCTAATGATGCATGATTTGCATGAAGTGAAGCACTTGCCCATTCCTCCTCGTCGTACTCTTTGTGGTGAGGGATGGAGTCGGAGCGGACGGGCGATGCTCGGCTTTCTCTCGGCAGCGTCTGGGAGCCGTCCACATTGTTGCAGACGCTGTGCGGCTCCTGGGCGGCGCAGGGGTGTGGATTGACCGGGGCAGGGCTGGGCGGAGCGGAGCTCTGACTCTTGCTGACATATCCGGGACGGGCAGCATGCAGTGCCAGGAGAGCGCTCTTCACCAACTCATCCTTCAGAGCGTGAACAAACTGCTCCGTCTGCAGACAGAGACAAGAGCCAGCGTTTAATAACCAACATTTCATTAAAGTACAGCGCAGCATAAGAGCGAGTGATGAAGATTAAAGGGACAGGACGAGACGCGCATCAGAAAACTAATAAGCAGATAGCGATGGTATAGTCGATAGAAACGCAGAAGAAAGAGTGAGAAGAATTAGAGAGACACAAAAGGCACACGGGTTCTTCTGAAACAACAACAACAAAATATGATTAATTCAATTAATCTACAGAGTCGTGCGGATATCGAAAAGACTGCAAGGGGACACAGAAAGAGCAGGACTAGCTTATTCAAATTCGTAGGTACTTGTACATATGCATATTTTTGTATGTTTTGAGAAACTCTCAAAGAAGGCAATATCCAAACATCTGATTTCACAGTGAAAACCTCATCGTGAGACTCATGATAAACTTGATAGGAGAAATTACTTTTTAATGTCAAATTTATTTATAAATGAAATCAATATGAGACAAAAATAAACATCCTTAGCACTATTTGTGAAATAAATAAAAGGACATTTTTTTTATTAAAATAATAAAAATAACTGCTCTTTGGTTAACATGATAGCTCTATAAATAAATAAGTAGTTCTAAAATATTCTGAATCAATAAACTTCAGTTTGATCAAAATCACAATTAAAAAATAAATAAATAAAATAAAATAAACATTTTAGATTAATTTCTTTACAGTAGCTTTTTGGTTAATGGCATGATATATATATATATATATATATATATATATATATATATATATATATATATACATTTTATTTATTTTTTTATTTAATTAGGTGCACAACTGTCTCTGACAAGATTTATTTTTCAGTTTCTTTTTTTTTTTTTTTTTAAGTCCACCACTACTATTGGGGTGCAAATAACTGCGGCAGAGCTTAACAGATAGAAAAGAAACAAATTCACAACCCAGTTAGGCCTCACTTATCTTTTCAGTGTATTTTGCCATCCATCACCAGTAATCTTTACTCAGTCTCCTTGTATTTCAGAGCCAATTGTTACTTTAATATCAGTGGACGGGACGTTTGCAGTTCACCAAATCAGAGCTGCCGTGACCTTTTCTCATTGTTTTAGAAATGATAATCACATCCCACTATTCATCAAACTCTCCAGAAGTGAGCTTCTCCACGTTTCTTCTGTTTGGATTCCCACCTGACTGAAATGCTGGTATTTTTTAACGCAGCTTTAGGAGCTATTTTTACACTCAATGGCATTTTAACAAGCCGGGTCGAATACACGCTCTCCTCACGCTGAGTTCCTGGCAGCGAGGTGCCATTCCTGCGGGACTATTTCTCATTGTCAGTGTGTGAGTGATGCCTCATCACGCGTCAGGATCTCAATGTTCTGTGTCATTACCAAAACACACATTCCTGAGAGCAGGAAATGGATCCAGCCGTTCATTCTCTGACGTGAACACACTCCTTCACTAACAGCTGTTTTGACATTTATCCGGGGGTTCAGACCTCAGATACCCAGACTCTCTCTGCTGCCCCCCTCACCGCCACACAGGCAGAAAATAAACATTAGAACCCCATGGCAACTTTACTTTTATTTTATTTTCATTTATTTGCACTAATTTACTATATACTATTACACACATACATATATACACACACACACACACATACATACATATATATATATATATATACATATATATATATATATATATATTTATATATGTGTGTGTAAATGAATAATGAATGTAAATGAATAAATATCATTCCCTTTCAGTCAGTCATGTTCGACGTAACGTCAGAGTGACTGATGAAAATGCAATCTCGCCCGACAGCCCAATCACCTTCGAGTGTTAACAAAACAAGCCAATGACAGTTGGCGTGCGTGTTTCGGCACGCGCACCCCGCCACGCGGGTATAAAAGGAGAGTGCATGCAAACGCACATCGCTTCAGAGCCGAGTCTACTAGCAAGACTGACTCTCCGCGAGTGTCTACGAGACAGCTTTGAGTGTTGGCGTTACGGCGCATCAGCGGGGGTCCCTGTCCAGTGCTGCTGCCTCTCTCTGACGGCATGCTGCAGCTCTTCTAACTGCACTCCAGATACCTCCTCATCAAGCAGGGGGGTATCCCCCTTGCCATGCCCCATTCTAGTTCCTCCGGTTCTCGGAAGGCTACTTTGGCTCATGGTCAGGGTGACTTGAGGATTACAGTGAGAGCTTCCCCGTCGAGTATGTCTCCACGGGCCTCTCACTCCTCTATCGCATCACACCATCTGGTGTTCCCAGATGAGCTTGCGGGATCCTTGGACAGGGCGGGGACCAGCATCTTGTTCGGAGCACCAGCGGATGCTGGTGAAGGGCGCCCTCCTGCGGCCTCCACCTCTGCTCCAGCAGCAGCCTTCACAACGGCCGCAGGAAAGTGCAAGTGTAAGTGTCCAGGCATGTTGTTGCATCAACAGATGCCTCTGCCGTGGGCTGGGGTGCCATGTGCAACGGGCATGGAGCTGCGGGGGCTCTGGACAGGGCCCCGACTGCAGTGGCATATCAATTGCCTCGAGTTGCTAGCAGTATGGCTTGCTCTACGCCGCTTCAAAAAGCTGCTACACGACAAGCATGTACTGGTCCATACGGACAACTCTGCGACCGTTGTGTACATCAACCACTACGCTCCAGTTGCTTGTCGCAACTTGCCCGCTACCTCCTCCTTTGGAGTCAGAAGCATCTGAGGTCGCGTCGCCCCGTTCATGTCCCAGGCGAGCTCAGTCGTGCAGCCGACGAGCTCTCATGTCAGCCCGCCCTTCCGGGAGAATGGCGACGCCTCCCTGAGGTAGTCCAGCTGATTTGGAGACGTACGGGGACGCTCAAGTAGACCACACAGCTGACCTCGGGGACTACGCAAATATGTGTTTCCCCCAGTGACTTCAAGTGCAAGGTCAGGGAGGACGAGGAGCAGGTCCTCTTGGTGGCGCCGTACTGGCCCAATCGGACCTGGTTCCCTGAACTGATGCTCCTCGCGACAGCCCCTCCTTGGCGAATTCCTCTGAGGAGGGATCCCCTTTCTCAGAGAGGGGCACCCTCTGGCACCCGCGTCCAGACTTGTGGAATCTTCACATGTGTTCCCTGGACGGGACGCGGAGGTTCTAGGTGGGCTACCTCCAGAGGTAGTAAACACCATCGCTTCAGCTAGTGCCCCGTCTACAAGCCACGCTTATGGGCTGAAGTGGAACCTGTTTGTCGATTGGTGTTCTTCCTGCTGGGAAGACCCCCGTAGATGTCCGATCGCGGTCATGCTCTCTTTCCTGCAAGATGGGTTGGAGTGAAGGCTGCTAAATCTGCACATCACAATGCAGTAGACAGCAAGTCTGTGGGGAAGCACGACTTAGTCATCAGCTTCCTCAGAGGGGCGATGTTGTTAAATCCTCCGCCCCCTCATCTGGTACCCTCTTGGGATCTCCCCTCGGTCCTGATGGCCTTGAAGGAAGAGCCCTTCGAGCCTATGCAGTCATCAGAGCTTACGTTTCTGTCATTGAAGACAGTGCTCCTCACAGTATTGGCCTCGGTCAAGAGGGTAGGGGAACTGCAGGCATTTTCGGTTGACAATTCGTACCTAGAATTCGAACCGGGAAACTCTCAGGCGTCAGGCCTCGGAGAGGTTTTTATTAAACAAAAATATTAAAATAAAGTATCCAAAGGGGGAAAAGTGTCCAAAATAAATAGGGAATCTGGTGTCCTCGTCGTGCTGCGGGGCTTGTGAAGGAGGGCAGTGTTCAGGAGGGAAGGGTCCAGGGAAGGGGCGGAGTCCGGTGGCCGCACGCGCTCCCCTCTCGGGTCCGGGAGCGAGTGGCGGCGGCTTCCTCCAGCGGCGACATCCTACTCCTAGGCCCCCGGAGCTTCTGGGGGACTTGACGGCCCGGCATCCTGGCCCGTCAGCCGTCTAACGGGTGCGGTAGTCCTTCTACTCGACGTGCCCTTCCCGGACCCACGAGGACACCAGCGTGCATGCACGGGGAAGAGACCGGTCTCCCGAGGAGAGGCACGCTCGGCATTTAAACGGCGGCGGTGATGAGGCTCTATTCACATCAGGTGCGCCTCATCACATGCCGCCAGCCCTGGCTGTTTTAGCGCCCCTCCTCTCACACACCCACTCCCGTCGGGAGCCTGGTGAAGGGCGGCGAATACGGGACTGGGTGGTGATGATAATAAGGGGGGAGGCAGCCGACTCGTTACACCGTGTAGAGCCTGTGTCCTCCCGTGTACTTGCCTCAGATGGCCAGTAACACTGGAACCTACTCGGTGTCAATCATGCTTGCTGCGCCATTCCCCTCTACGGACCGGATATGTGCGCTTTTATTTATTTCTCAGTTCAGTTCCCCATGGCGAACCCGGTTGAAGTTCCTCCCGCACCCTCGACAGTCAGACGTGGCAGAACGCCAGACGCCAGGTCCAGCACTCGTGTGTTTGCCCAAGATCAGCCCTTGTGCTAGGCTAGGTGCCCATGTGTAATGATTCCCCTTTGGGTGATCCCACATGTGTATTCTTCCACGGTACGGCTCCCCTCATGGTGAGCCCGTGTCTTTTCCTGGCAGAGACCTTCGGCCGTCTGTGCTGTGTAGTTATCTCACCCCAGGCTGGCTGAGTGTACCTCAGAGACTTCCATACGTAGTACTGCCCCTGGCCAGTCCATATGTATAATCTCCACATGGCACCTCCTTTACACAGGATGTGGCTTCCGTAGTGTTCCCCTACTTGGAGTACGCTTTCCCAGTGTTATCCATACCCACTGTACGGAATAGCAGTGCCTGTCATCTCTGCCTAAGCCCTGTCCTATCTTCTGTCCCAACTGGTGTGGGGGGACTTGCTGGCTTCCGCAGGACACTGGAGGGGGTCAGCAATAGTGGCTTTTTCCAAGGGATCTCATTTTCGTAAGTCACTCTGGCGTTACGTCGAACATGACTGACTGAAAGGGAACGTCTCGGTTACGTATGTCCGTAACGTCCCGTCGCCACAGTTGCTGTACCACCGCTGTACGGCCGGGGCACACAGTCTCGGCTCCTCATCGAAAAACTGATGTTCGTTTGCATTTATATCCGCGCTGCGGGGCGGGGTGCGCGTGGTGAAACAACTGTCATTGGCTTGTTTTGTTAACACTCGAAGGTGATTGGGCTCTCGGGTGAGATCCCATTTTCATCAGTCACTCTGACGTTACGTCTCCGTTCCCTCCTTCAGGGAACGAGGGTTACATACGCAAACTTACATCTGTTAATTTAGAGAAATATGCCTTACAATTAAGAATTTAAAAGTTTAAGGGTTGAAAAATAATAAAATAAAAAATAATATACATATAAAAAATCATAAAATAAATAAATAAAATAATTTCCAAATAAATGTCTTTCAGATTGCTGTTTGTTAAAATAAATAAATAAATAAATGCTCTGAAAGATTTTGAATCAACAAACTGCTGTTTGGTCAACATGACAGCTTTATAAAATAATAATAATAAAAGTTTTACTGCTCTTTTTTGTTAATGTGATAACAGATTTTGAATCAACAGTTACAGCTTCTGTTTGGTTAAAATTATAGTTCTAAAAATAAAAATAAAAATAAATAAAATAAAATAAAGCTTTTCAAATTAATTCCTTTACAATTACTGTTTGGTTAATATTATATATATTTAAATAAATAAATAAATATTTAGTTTGATTGATTCTATTTGATTAATTTATATATATATATATATATATTTTTATTTGCTGATTATTTTTGATAAAAATAAATAAAAAGTCACAGCCCTAGATAATGTGCTTGCAGTGTTGTATACAAAAATAAAATAAAACGTCACAGCCCTAGATGGTGTGCTTGCAGTGTTGTACACAAATCTAACGCAACATCAACACGCACCCACACAAACAGTCGCTGAGGGCTGGAGATTTCAATCAGCAGAAGCGTGTGATCATGCGGCGGCCATCGCACTGCTAATCAAAGAGGTGAAGAGCGACGGCAGAGAGAATTAAGCAATGAAGGCAACTGATTGGCGCTATTCTGCTGTGGCAGAAACAATCTCTGTGTCACAGATTGCACACTGACGGCAGCAGATGTAATTAATTAATTACACACATGAAACACAAAGGCCTCCAAACGAGACACTCGGCCCGGTGGCTTTTGTTGGCTTTGGCAGAGGGGAACGTGACAGACCCATGGCTGTTTGTCAGCCTTCATGTTTGCAAACTGACCCATTTCAGACCGAGACTCGGTGGTCTGAGTGTACGGACGATGCGGTTAGGGACTTGCACACGCTGCATTTGTTGATGTGAAATCTGGTGTTGTCTACAGAAACACAGTGCATTCACTGCTGTACCGATTTCAACGATGTATTTTAATGGTTTGGTGTAATGTTCATCGTTTCTCTCAGTGATTTAGCAGAAGCAGCAGCAGCTTGTGCATGTGGATAAATTGATAAATTGCGTATTTCATTAGCAGAGATATTTGCCCTTAAAGCATGAACATTTGCAGAACTATTAACAGACACACTATCAGCTGTACTATTCTGCCTCATTTTATATTTATGCTCCCAAACCACCGTCTTGAAGATTAATACTTTCTTTAAAATTTTACTTTTACTTTAAAACTTTATGCAATTCCAGATTGACTCGGCTATTCAAGGACATTGGCTAAAATTGCCTGTCGAATAAAGATTTTTCAAGGTTTTTTTTGATGAGTTAAAGTAATACCATAATGTATCCTCACCTAGACCTCATGTCCAATTATGAAAAAAAAAAAAAAAAATATATATATATATATATATATAATAATAATAAAATAAATTAAAAATATATTCTAGAACATTGGCTAAAATTACCTTTTGAATTTTTTTTTTTTTGATGAGTCATATTAATACTATAACCTCATGTCCAGTTATTACCTTAAATAATTATTTTTTTAAAATAAAATTAAATATTTATTTGTTTGGTTGTTTATTTCAAGGACATTCAAGTTGTCTTTCAAGTGTTTTTTGATGAGTCATAATAATACCATAATAAATCTTTACCTAAACATCACGTCCAGTTATTACCTCAAAACATTATTTTTGCATAATAAATAACTAACTGAATAAACAAACAAATCAAGGAATGAACAAAATAATAATAATAATAATAATAATGATAAGTTCATGGTCTATTTATTATTATCTATTTTTAATATTGTATTAAATTATTAAATAATAATAATATTAAATCATTTTATAATGGATCCTCACCTACACCTCACGTCTAGTTGTTGTCTTGGGAAAAAAATTGTAAATAAAATAAAATAATAAATATAAATAAATAAATAATTAATTAAATGACATTCAATTAAATTACTTATTAAGAAAATAAATAAATAAATACATCCATATATAAATATAGATTTTGGGGTCAGTATGATTTTTCTAACATTTTCATGTTTTTGAAAGAAGTCTCAGTAAAAACTAGGGATGGGTATTGTTAAAAAAAATGTTATATCGATACCGATACCGATATCTTGACTTCGATACCGGTTCCTAAACAATACTTTTTTCAATACCAATTTTATGAAATCAATTTTACCAAGATTATATTATGTAAAAAAACAACTTTGGTTCACATTTCTGTTACTAAGTATTGTGGTGCCTTACACAAAAATAAAAACATTTGAAGAGTCAGGACTGATGTTTGCTATTATAGTGAAGTGAAGTGAAGTGAAGTGACATACTGCCAAGTATGGTGACCCATACTCGGAATTCGTGCTCTGCATTTAACCCATCCAACGTGCACACACACACACACCGTGAACACCCGGAGCAGTGGGCAGCCATTTATGCTGTGGCGCCCGGGGAGCAGTTGGGGGTTCGGTGCCTTGCTCAAGGGCACCTCAGTCGTGGTATTGAGGGTGGAGAGAGCGCTGGACATTCACTACCCCCACCTACAATCCCTACCAGCCCGAGACTCGAACCCGCAACCTTTGGATTACGAGTCCAACTCTCTAACCATTAGGCCACGACTTCCCCCGAAATAGTTAGGCCATAGCTACTAAAATATCAGTGAATCTTAGATTTTGTATTCTCCTGGGTGCACAAACTGCAGATTATATGAAAATTATAATATAAATAAACTTTTTGGGCATCGGTATCGGTGATGAGACGGACTTAATTATCGGTATCGGTTAAAGCTTTTCTTATCGTCCATCCCTATAACCAACACAATAAATCAGTGCAAATAGTTTTAATGAAGCTCAAATAGTCTTCAGTTTACACAACTGTTACACAAGTGCCTGTCTCATAGACAGAATCATCATTTCTATTCATTTTCCACTGATTTCCTGATGAGCATTAGCAGCTTCAGCGCTGTCAGCCTGTGCTCTCTCTTCCATGATCACTGTTCTGACTCAGAGGTAATAACATATTTCAGCAAAATGATATGGCCAAAACACACATTAGACTGCAAACGGAAGTTCTTACAAACATAGAGAGCAGACTGCTCCGTACGCTTTCGAATCGCTCTCGCGGATGTCAAACGCTAATCGATCTGAACTGCACGGCGCCGCTTCTAGTTGAACACGCCTAGTGCCAGAGGCTTATTGGCTCACTGATGCTGATGAGATTAACCCCTTAGGTATCGAAATTTGGTACCGAACGACGAGACGTTTTTCGATACTAGGTGGCAATACGGTCAGTGCCTAAAAGGTATCGAGCTCGATACCCAACCCTAGTAAAAACAACAATACTGTGAAATATTATTATAATTAAAAATAAAGTTCTTATTATTATCAATGTTGAAAGCAGTTGCAACACTTCACATTTAGAGGAAACCGTGATGCATTTTCTTCAGGTTTCTTTGAAGAATATAAAGTTCAAAAGAAGAGCATTTATTTGAAATGGAAATCTTTTGAAACATAAATGTCTTTCCTGTCACTTCTGGTCAACCGAATACCCTCTGGCTGAGCGTTTGCAGGTCTCACCTTCTCTTCCAGGCTCTTCAGGACGTCTCGGAGAGGGTGGCTGGAGCTCCGCTGGGCCGTCTGGAGCAGCTGGTCGGCCAGCGCAGAGATGTGCGGCTGCAGCTGGGACACCAAACGCAGGATCTCGCGGGCCTTGGCCGTCTGTTCTGGAGGATAGTAAATGCACTGATACGCCGTGCTGTAGCTGGAGGACGTCATACAGCAGCAGGATAAACAACAGAAACAGAGACAAAGAATTAATAACAGCAGGGAGATGAAGAGCGTCATCTTGCTCATCATCAAACAGCTGTGATTACAGCTCTGTGCAGCACATACACTATGACAAATATTATCTAATAAACCCAGCCGAACCAATTCCAGTCCCTGCGTGAACAGCGCTCGCTTGCTGAAAATCACTGCAAACACTGGCAGCCAGGAGAAATTACTGTTTTTTTAGGGGATCATATCATGCATTTTTAGCAGATCATTTTCCCCTCGATGGCCACTTACACAGTTTATGCCTAAAAGAAGTTATTCATGAAGTGTTACCCTCTCTGTGAACCTGTGGATGTTTGTATAGATGATGTCTGTCTGCAAATAAGACAATGGACTCAAAGTGAATGATGCCAGACATGAATTCAGGCCTCAATTTGGAGTCTGACAACAAAATGTATTTTACTAATGTCTTGTATCAATATGATTTCAATAATTAAAACAAAAATATTATTTAAAGTAAATAAATATTATTTAAATATTGTTATATATTATTCATTTTATATAATATAATTATATGTAATAATTATAAAATAATATGTTTTCGAATTGATACTTATTAGTAAATATATTTTAAAATGATTCATATTTTAATACTTTTAAAATATGAATATTAATACAATTATTAAGATAAATTATACATAACTATCACTTAATTACACAATTATAATATTTTAGATGTATTATTTATATTATATAATTATAAAATTTTTAAATACTATATTTATATAATTTATACAAAATTAATGTAATTATTAAAATAAATTACACATTTCATCACTTTTAATTACACAATTATAATATTATAGATTTATTATTTATATGTATTATATAATTCATTATATATTATTTATTTTTAAATATTAATAATATTGTTTACATATTCATACAATATTAATATAATTATTAGCAAAAATTACACATATATTTAATCACTTTTAATTATACAATTATAATATTTTAGATTTATTTAAAAATAAATCAAATATTTTACTTCATTTTTTTTTACAGTGATGACTGATACTTGTAAATGGTAAATGCTATTATATATATATTTATTAAAGTAATAATAATATATACATATATAAAATGTGAACATTCATGTGCTACAAACAACTTCAGAGATACAGCATACAAATGCTTCTTTGAGGCTGGCATAACACTGAATTTATGGATTTAAAACAGCAGGTTGATTTTTTTGTGTTTACAACAAATTAGATTAATGAAACACGTTTAATAGCATTACATTTAACATGATTAAAACTAAATTGGCTAATTTGACATTATAAGCATAAATCTACAAAACCGTTCTAAACTAGCACACACTCACAGGCCCCGTTTCAATTATGATCACACTTATTGTGCTTTTATGATAATTAAATTCAGCCATACAAAGAGTGCAAATGACTTTACTCTTATTAGTCCCATCTGGATTTCATTTATGAAACATTTGCCATTCAAAAAGTCATTATTTCAATACTTCTCCATCATTTACTCATAAATGAGAGCCCTGGTGCGTGTATTAAACTCACTCATCTATATAAAGCCGCAAAAGTTGCAACAATTCCAGTTTTCTCTAAACATATATGTTTAGACTTGAATGATAAGTGTTTGAAAGTTAGAAAAGGTCTGTGCGGCTCTATCGTGAGCATCCAATTCATGTCTTTTAATGGCAGTGGTGAGATTTCTGTAGAAGCAGCATCAAGTATCTGTGTATAGCCTGACAAACACTGCATAGTTTGTGTTTTTGTGATCTGATTTATTACAGAGAATCATTGGTACAGACTGAACCAGTTTGGTCTAAGTTTCAATGGTTAGTTGAAAAAATAAAAAACTAACCAGCTGATTCATTCAAATAATCTGTTAACTGTATTCACAAATAGTGTGTTTTAGAGAATCAATTTGCTCATTTCAAAAAGACTGAGGCCAAAAATTGATTCACCAGTTAATTTGAGTCTTCTTGGAATAGTGCTTACAATTAAAGCCAGGTTGGTTAAATCAACCTGATTCGTTTAAATAGATCAATTCTATTAATTGCTTAAAAAAAAAAAAGGTTTTGTTGATTAGTTTGAGTCATAACTTAAAAGAGTTCATAAGAGTGTTTTTCTAGTTTTTTTGGCAAATTGGTTAATTCAGACAGTTCATGTGGGGAAGTCTTTCAGAATTGGCTGCTCCGGGTATGTGTGTGTTCACTGCTGTGTGTGTGTGCACTTAGGATGGGTTAAATTCAGAGTCTGGGTCACCATACTTGGCCGTATGTCATGTTACTTTCACTTTCACTTTGTCACTTTCATTTCAATGGTTGTTTTAGTGAATTGATTCATTCAGACAGTTTGTTTCAATTAATAAATTCAAAATAGATTCAGAGATTAATTTATCATTCAACAGTGATTAGAAAAATTTAGTGATTTAATTCCTTTGGACAGTTAAACACTTCAAAATACACTTACAAATGAGTCATCACTCCGCAGTGTTCACACATTTTAATTCAATTCAATTTGTTTTAATCAAATTAATTCATTCAGTAAGTTAATTTCAATGAACTGGTTCAAAAATACATTCACATATATTTTTATATATATATATATATATATATATATATATATATATATATATATATATATATATACATATATATACTGTATGATTAAATTTTACAGTCCATTATAACAATCTGTTTTAAAAATAGATTCACAGATTAATTTGAATTACTCCGTAATGTCTCAGTGTGTCATTTTAACTTTTTGGTGGTATAATAAATATTTAAATATTCAAAATGCATAAGTATACTTTAAAAACAACTAATAAATTATTGAGATCCTCATTGTTTTGAGCCATTTTAGTTAGTAACCTTTCTGCAATATGTTAAATCGAGTAGTTGTAGTAACGCAATGTGTGGCAGCAGATCATCTCTGGTACTGATGAAACAAACCATTACCAGCAGTGTCCTAAAATCAAGCAAAGGAAAGATAGGACGGGTGTGGTGTTTATTAGGCTGTGACTGACAGGAATCACATCCCCATATTGCCACCTGAGACCCGCGCCACAGCTAATGACTCGTCGGCCGTGTGCCACAGGAGAGCCAGAGCTGATCTAGTCTGAAGAGCTTCTTTATCAACCCAGGTTCAGGAAAACAGCATTTGTGCTGGAATGACTAGCGGTAGAGAAAAGCACCTGACTCATTCATCACAAACCCTCCAGCCACTGCTCCCAATCTCAAACACCAGACACAACCTGTGGAGGTTTTTGTATTTTCATTTACATGTGTGCCTGACTGTCTCTACAGACTCTCCAAGTAGATGGCAAACTGAAACTGAGGCAGAGACAATACTCAGATAGCATTGGGAGATACAGCAAATAGCATTTGCATAGTAATCAGATTCATTTTAACAAGTCAGTTTGTTCAACTGCTTCATTTCAATGAACCAGTTCAAAAGAATGAATCACCAGTCAGTTGTTATACAAAAAATATAATATTTAAAAATTGTTAAAAATGGTATCTAATATAAAAAACTAATTAAAAAACAGCACTAAACTGCAGTATATTAATTAAATAATTACAAATGTTTTTAATATATATATATATTTACTTACTTTTACTTTACTGCTAAATGACAAAAGTAAAAGTAAAGTAAAAAGTATATATATATATATATATATATATATATATATATATATATATATATATATATATATATATATATATATACACACAAATTCGGAATTAGAAATTATAATTCTAAATATCTTTAATACAAATAAATTATTTTCTGAATATATATATATATATATATATATATATATATATATATATATATATATAATAAAAAATATAAAAAATATAAAAAATATTTGTAATTATTTCATTAATATACTTCTGTTTAGTGCTGTTTTTAACGGTTGTTTATGTAAGATATTATTTTAAATATATTGTTAAAATATTGTTAAAACAATTGTTAAAATATTTTTGTATTACATAATTCAATATAATATCATTTGATTACAAAATAAATAATATATTTATATATAAATTATTATTAAAATATAAATATTATATTAAAATATAAATAGATTTGTATGATTTTTTTAAGTTAGTGTTGCATGTAATTTTTTTTGTACAAACAAATTACATGAAATAATTATAAAGATTATATGATTGTTAAAAACAGCAATATTTATTTATTTATTTATCGTTCTCATGTATGTAAATAAAATATGGTTTTGTTAATTTTGATTAGTAAATGTAAATTACAAATAAATTAAATTTAACACATTTTTAACAATTTATTGATAACCTTATTGCTTTTGTGCCAAGCTTATAGCTCGGGCAGCTACAGAGTCAAAGTATCTTCAAAGAATTGTCATTAAATTAAATATACTGTCTACTCCTGAGTCTATTAGCAATTACAGTAACAGTGTGTTCTTCAAAAGGGTGCATAACTAGCCTAAAATAATCTACACAGCAGCATCAAACACACAGCATGGGGGACGTTTGGCCGCAGAACAGCAGGAAATATTTCAAAGGAGCACTACCATTAGCCACATCTTCCATACACACAAGAAGATCTGTAAATGTGCTGTCGAGATGTTCACAACTGATCAATGGAAATAAAAAATTATGCTAATGAGAGGAAAGGAAACGCCAAGCCCTTCAGTGCAATCAGGCCCCCATCTTTGGTGAATCTCTAATTAAACTTAC
Source organism: Barbus barbus (assembly GCF_936440315.1). NCBI lineage: Eukaryota > Metazoa > Chordata > Actinopteri > Cypriniformes > Cyprinidae > Barbus > Barbus barbus. The sequence goes on from NC_136735.1 coordinate 6,408,670, forward strand.
AAATAGAAAGGCAGAGAGAGAGATGTGTGTATGCCACAGGATGAGAGTTAACACCAGGCCAGCCATTACACACCGCAGCTGGGAGTCTGTAGCTACATTTCCATCATGCTGTTTTTATGTGAATTCTGAAGTATCGCATCAGAAACGAGTGATGGAAAGCCCAAATTTCAAAAAAGAAAATACCTTAATTCACTAAAACGTTTTTACTCTCGGGTTAATGTGAATAACAGGAGTCGGAAATGCATTTATCGGATAAAAGAAGTCGGTATCGGAAAAAAGTCATGTGACTTTGCTCTATGGATGGCATAACCTGACTAACCAGAGGACTGATCTCATTGCACAGCCTCTGAAATGTTGTTATGGTCATTCTGAAATGCCCGAGAAAAGTCTGTCAACAAAGTATTTCTGTATAATTGTCTCCTAGAACTGACTGTGTTCCCAAACAGCAGGCATCCACCTCCAAAAGCAATGACTGCATTTATGGTGTTTCGTCTGAGGTGCAAGTAATTTATTGCATTTGAAAATTATTATATTCAGTAGCTTCTCCTACTTTTGTTGATATGTGATATTTAGTGCTAGTTTATTTTGCTAATGTTTCCATTAAATTAAGAACATGTTATTTCTGAGCATTCTCTGAACATTTATTTAATCAAAAAGTAAAAAGTTTTAAAACCTTTTTTTTTCTTAGTTATACAAACATTAAGAAAGCATTCCATTTGGGAAACATTAGAGGATTGTTGCATTTGAATGTTCTCTGAACATTCTGAAACAAGTAGCAACATTTAGAAAATGAACATCCAAATAAAAATTTTCAGAAAAATGTTCAAAGAATATATAAATAACATTACCAATATTCCACCAATATATAACGTTCGACCAATGTTTCATGATTACATAAATAAAATTCCACCAATCTTTTATAATTAGAAAAATAATTTTCCATCGATGTTTCATGAATATTGAAGATTCCATCAATGTTGCACAAATATATCAATAACGTTCCATTGATGTTCCATAAATTTATCAATAACATTCCATCGATGTTCCACAAATACATCAATAATGTTCCATTGATCTATCTATCTATCTATCTATCTATCTATCTATCTATCTATCTATCTATCTATCTATCTATCTATCTATCTATCTATCTATCTATCTATCTATATATATATTAGGGCCGGGACTCGATTAAAAAAAAAAATCTAATTAATTAGAGGCTTTGTAATTAATTAATCAAAATTAATCGCATTTTAATCGCATATAAATATTTGACCTGAGAACAGTGAGAAGTAAGTTTTTTCATATGGATTTTTAAATTTCCCATCCACAGGGCCAACCAAAGCGGTCTCATCAGCTTCTTTGTCCATGTTCACTGTGGTTTGTTTTTGTCTGAACGCTAGCTGGTGCTCCAGTATAATCGGTCCGCCGAAACTCATCCAGTGAGAAACGTTCCGCGGTGCAAAAACAAGTGCGATTAAAATGCATTAAAAAAATTTAACGCGCTATTTTTGTGTAATTAATTAATCTAAATTGAATTAAAGTCCCGGCCCTAATATATATATATATACATACATACTCGCCGGCCACTTTATTAGGTACACCTGTTCAATTGCTTGGTAACACAAATTGCTAATCAGCCGATCACATGGCATCTAGATGTGGTGAAGACGACTTGCTGAAGTTCAAACCGAGCATCAGAATGGGGAAGAAAGGGGATTTAAGTGACTTTGACCATGTAATGGTTGTTGGTGCCAGACGGGCTGGTCTGAGTATTTCAAAAACTGCTGATCTACTGGGATTTTCACGCACAACCATCTCTAGGGTTTATAGAGAATGGTCTGAAAAAGAGAAAATATCCAGTGAGCAACAGTTGTGTGGACGAAAATGCCTTGTTGATGTCAGAGGTCAGAGGAGAATGGGCAGACTGGTTAGAGATGATAGAAAGGCATCACTCAAATAACCACTCGTTACAACCAAGGTATGCAGAATACCATCTCTGAATGCACAACACTTCGAACTCTGAAGCAGATGGGCTACAGCAGCAGAAGACCACACCGGGTGCTGCTCCTGTCAGCTAAGAACAGGAAACGGAGGTTACAATTCGCACAGGCTCACCAAAATTGGGCAATAGAAGACTGGAAAAATGTTGCCTGGTCTGACGAGTCTCGATTTCTGCTGCGACATTCAGATGGTAGGGTCAGAATTTGGCATAAAGAACATGAAAGTATGGATCCATCCTGCCTTGTCTCAACGGTTCAGGCGGTGGTGTAATGGTGTGGGGGATATTTTCTTGGCATACTTTGGGCCCATTAGTACCAATTGAGCATCGTTTAAACACCACAGCCTACCTGAGTATTATTGCTGACCATGTCCATCCCTTTATGACTACAGTGTACCCATCTTCTGATGGCTAATTCCAGCAGGATAATGCACCATGTCACAAAGCTCAAATCATCTCAGACTGGTTTCTTGAACATGACAATGAGTTCACTTTACTCAAATGGCCTCCACAGTCACCAGATCTCAATCCAATAGAGCACCTTTGGTATGTGGTGGAACGGGAGATTCGCATCATGGATGTGCAGCCGACAAATCTGCAGCAACTACGTGATGCTATCATGTCAATATGGACCAAAATCTCTGAGGAATGTTTCCAACACCTTGTTGAATCTATGCCTCGAAGAATTAAGGCAGTTCTGAAGGCAAAAGGGGGTCCAACCCGGTACTAGCAAGGTGTACCTAATAAAGTGGCCAGTGAGTATATATATCAATAATGTTCCATAGATGTTCCACGAATATATCAATAACATTCCATCAGTGTTCCAGGAATATTTCAATAATGTTCCATCGATGTTTCAGGAATATATCAATAACATTGATGTTGATGAAAAAAAGTTGAATGATTGTATAAATTCTATTCTTCTGTGAAGATTTTAAGAACATTACCAAGATTTGAAAACTTTGAATGAACATTCTATAATCGAAGCTGGAACAAAGTTTGTTTATAACTTTGAGAGAACCTTGCCAGAACGCTAGCAAAAGTTCTGAGAACGTTGCTGGGATGCAGTCAAAGTATACACACTCAAATACACCCATTCACGCCATCTGGAAGGAGACGATTATCTCTGTGCAGCGAGCAAATCGACTGCTGAACGACAGAACATTCTAGTCATGCCGACACGCTCAAATTAAAGGCAAATAAGATGCTTGTGGACTGTCGTGGAAGTTAAAGAGAGATAACTGCTTGGGCTTGGAGGTGGCCTCAAGGAACCGGAGAAATGGATATTGATTGGCTCTCACACAGCAAGCCAATCAAAGCCATTGTAGCCACATATTACATCGGGCCGAGCGTCCACCCCTGGCCTGATGGATCGGTCCGATCGCTCCCCGGCTGCCTTTCCTGCCTCGCTCTTCAGGCAGAAGAAAAGACAGATGGCTCTTTCATTTCACTCTCAGCGTCCTTTTTTCCCCAGCACCCTTCCTGTGATTCATTAATAACGGCCAAGAATTGCGTCTGTCCTATTATTTGTCTTCTACTCAAAGAAAATGCTAAAAGGTTGCTTTCCAGAAAGGTCTGGGTGAATGTGACCTTTATTATTGAGTTATGAGTATGCTCAAGAGGTCATCTCTCATTGTCTGTTAAACTGTCTGTTGGTTGCTTTTTTTTTTTCTTCATTTTTTCATGCAACTACAATGAATGAGAACTGGAGCTTTTAAGCCTTAAAATAGACTTAAAAGCAGCATAAAAGTCCCTTGTACATTATATTCCAAGCCTCTTGGAGTAACTTTGTGTGAGAAACAAACAAAATTTAAGTGACATTCACCTATCTGTCTGTCACAGCTCTGCTTAGGTGAATTGTGAACGATTCATTCTTTTGAATCAATTCTTTTCATCTTTCCGATGAATCAAATGATTCAGTTCAAAAACCAGTTGTAATGATTCACACACGAATTGGACTGATCTGGATCATGATTATAGTGGATTCTCACAAAAAAGCTACGACTTCAGTAAACTTTAACCTTGGTGCACAAGCCATATAAATACTTTAATTAATTTTTTAGTGATTTTGTGGCCTTTAAAGCATAAAAATCGTCATTCATCCTCATTCATTGTAATTGCCAGTTCAGCTAGTGCAATCTTCAAAACACCTCCAATTGTGATGCACAGACGAAAAAGTCATGACATAAGGAAGAGTAAATGATAACTATTTAAAATTTCCTCATCTACAAGCATCTTTAACTTTATATGCAAATTTAATACAGCACTGATTTAATAGAATTATCTTTTTAAAAAAGAACTATAGAAGGACTCGCTAGCTAATAAAAAAGGCAAATCTGAACATGAAGTAAAACATTAGCCAAGTCAAAAAGGAAACAAAATGAGGTCCATATCAGGCTGGATTAATGTGCAGCGCGAACGCTCTTTCAGAAATTGATTTCTCTCCGGTAGAAACAGCAAATGTCCTTGCCTCGTATCAGTAGCGCTCCGCTGATAAATCCTCCACCACTGGAGGCTGGAATCTTTTTGAAAAGATGTTCAATTTCTTTGTACTATTTTTCCTCTGTCGGCCTGGCTCAGTAACATAAAAACCTAGGCACTGTAAAGAAAATAATTGGACTTTGCTTGGTTTTAATGAGTCTGTTCTCAGAGGGTTTGAGAGAAGAACATCTAAAATGAAAAAAAAATGGACACATTCACACGACCGGCTTCGCGTCGACAAAATCAGCCCCTAAGACTCGACTGCATCCACAAAAGCCAGCTGTGATCATTCACAAAATACAAAAATAGAACTGAATAAGAGAAACTTGTGAAGCTCTTTACTAATGGAAATCACAAGTGGGCTGAGATGTCATAACATGCTTTTCCTTCTTCTTCAGACAGTTGAGAATAGAAAACACTCGTAGTTGAAATGTTTGGTGTGACAGCAAGGACAGAAGACGTGCTTCAATGACTGCCAGGCTGCTAGAGTCAAGACACAGGCTTTCTAATTAAACATCTCTGTGAGGACAAACCGAACAGAAGATGGAGGAGGAGGAGTGCGAGATGGACGACTGAGGCAGAAAGACACGGTCACAATTCATTTGAGAGCAACAAACATGTCAGGAGAGACTCTAGAGTCGTGCCAACAGGATCCAACTGGGAAAATGTGAGACTCTGAAGTTATTAAAGTCATTAAGGACTCTAGAGAGAGAAACAACAGGACCACTGTTACTGTATATTCCACCAACAATTTGGAGCTAAACTTGTAGCGAAAGTCAACACATATTATTCTTCATGACAGTCCAATCATTGCACATTCAGACTTGCAAAGTGGTTTTAGCCCAAATTATGATATATTTTAAGCAAGACTGTTGCTAAAAAGGTTACAAAGACTAGATTACGGCAATGTACTGTAGCAACCACCTAGAATATCCTAGCAAATGCACAGCAACACACACACACACACACACATAAAATCACCCAGAACACATTTGCAATCATCCAGGACACCCAAACAACCATACCTTAGAATCCATATAGCAACATGTTAACAACCAACAGTACTGAGTAGAATACTTACAAGCTGTAGTCTGTTACTGATTTCAAATTACATGACAAAAATTGTAGTTAGTAATTTAATCATTACATTGCGCATTTTAGGTAATGTAATCTGACTACTTTTAGATTACTTCTGATCTAACTTGTTCATCACATTGATTTAAATACGATATTCTTGTACCATATTAATATAAAAATACAAATAGAAAGAAAATATATTCCATTTGTTGTTATTAACAACAGGAGGTGCATTAAACATAACTGGGGTTTGTGAAGGAACAGGATTTATGAGTTTAATGAAAAGCTAATAATGAATTAAATCATAAAATAACAACAATCAGAAAATAAAACTGTTACTAAAAGATTAAATATTCATTATTTATAAATATTAATGTATTTTTCTAATAATTACAAAATAAAATGTTTTAAATAAAAACTTCAGAATCCACACGGCAACATGCTACCACACAAACACCCAGAACACATTTACAACCACCTAGCAACACCCAGCATGCCTTAGAAACACCCTAGCAACCACTCAGAAAAGGTTACATAGCAACACATTACTTGCATGATTGCATAGCAACACTGAAAATCACTCAGAATGTCTTAACAAGCACCTAGCAACACCCTAGCAACCACCTACACCAGCCTTAGAATCTGCATTGCAACATGTTAGAAATTTAACAGTAATACGCACATGCAAACACCCAAAACATTTTCTTCTATCCTGCAACAGCCTAGCAACAACATAGCAACAAGCTAAAAGAAAACAACAATTTAAGGGTGAGTAAATTATTTTTGATACAGTTGATGACAAGCGGAGTGATAGAAATGGTGAAATGGTTGGGGTGCTGTTGTCACTAGAATATTGCACTGCTGGAAAAGGCTCTCAGCCAATCAGATTCGAGGGACAGAAAATAAATAAAGAAATATACCATTTCCCTCTAGAATGTAGTTCTTATTTCCTGAAAGTTGGTAATTGTGTAGGATATGGCCGTAAGTTTTCTCTACTTCGATAGTGTGCGTATAAACATGAAATCCCGGTAAATCCAGACTTCATTCAGCATCGATGTGGCAGAACATCACAGCTCTGTCGGGTTCACGGATCAGGGTTCCCGCTCGCAATCAAAGCTTGAGGAGTTGTGAAATAAAAAAATCCTCCATCATTCAGCGAAACCAACTGGATTTGACTGGATTAACAGATTGATCAATTTAAAGAGTCTTAATGAGGGAAAATATTTAGGCCTAAAGCAAAAACATTAACAACATTAACTTCAGAAAGATAAAAATGTGCGTGTGGATTAGAGTTCAGCTTCCGAATGATGCAACCTTCGTACAATTCCCTAGAAATACATCTAAACGTGCTACAGCTCACGCGGCTTATTTCTCTCCAGCAAAATAATCAATTTACACGTTCATTTGCCTCAGTGCAAGATATTGAGACTCGCCGACATCAATATGTACCACATTTATGTTGTTTTCATAGCGCTTTGGAGCTTGACAGCCTGTGGTCTCAAAATAATGTTCTTCAAAATATATTTTTTGTTTCAGACATGGATGACAAGGATGAATGAATTTATAATATCTCATTAAATGAAAAAACTCCTCGGTGGTGCCATGTTGACAAATTAATCTTGTATAAAATTGTATCCATGCAAATGACAGAAATGACATATTTTGCGAACTCTAGTTTCTATCTCTACAGAAGGATGCTGGTGAGTGTCTGGTGCACAAACGGAGGCTTTCATGGTTTCATAAACAGCTGTCAGAAAATCATTCTCCATCACCAGAGCAAAGTAATTAGAAGAGACACGTGTGAACATGTGGAGACTGACCTCTTCTTCTCGGATTCGTATTTGTTGAGCAGTTTCTGCAAGCCTCCGTTCTTGAAGCCTTGCGAATGGGCTGCCGGAGCTCCAACTGTGACCACATCATAGAAGGAATCTGCAGAGGAAACATTGGCAAACATCCTTCAACAGGCCTCACAAATCACAAACAAGCCCACAGCACACGGTTTGCGTCTATATTTCGTCTTGTTTTATGTGCTTCCTGTTGTTTTGTGAATATATCCAAACAGCTTGTTCCACCTGCAGCTCTCTGAGGAACTGTGATACATCTATTCAACAGGATTCAGTGTGCAACGACATGCTGTTTAGACGTATGTAAACATAAGCAACGTGTTTCAAGTAAGGGAAGCACCTGAACAACAGAGCATGTGTACTACTGAACATCTACAGCGATAATGTAGAAAATACAGGAAAACCATGAACTAGACAACAGCATACGCCTAAACTTCACATGGTATTTACAGAATTTACATTAAAAACACAAAAATATAAGTGGTTGGAAAACACTTCCAAAACAAATCATCAAACAAACGAACATGCCGACTTTATGAGATTCATTCAGATCTGGTCGCTTTATTTCAAGGCTTAAAAATCTTTACTATTGAGGGCCGATGTGTCCTATAGGCAGTATAAACGGTCGTTTAGAGCCTTAACATGCTGCGGTGGAGAATATTAATAAATGTCACAACCTCCTGACATTTATCCCCCAATACACACAGAAAGAAAGTGGCGACAAAGCCATTTACACGTGATATTTGCAGTGGCTCTATGGATGTTTTATTTCTACACCAATTGGGGCTCATTTTCATGATTCCCCCTCGATTCCCAAAGCTGCCTATGGAGAAGAGCAACGGGAAATGTCTTCACGGTGGAGGTCACACGCTGCATCTGCAGTATCTCTGTTAGATATATGCAAGGTCAGCCAATCGGCTCCATGGGAAGTGAGAGCAACACATTAAATGGCAAATAATGATCCGGGCCTCTTCAAATGAGCGCCGGGATCACGACGCCGGACACTGCTCTGGCCGCTTCGTTCCTCCGTTAATGACGACGAGGCTCTCGTGCGACGACTTCCATCCCACCCTCGCACTCTTGCCGCTCCCCGGCTGCTTCCGGAGCATCTAATTGGCTGTTTCACAACAGTGTACCCACACGATGAATACAGTGGCATATATACGGGTCAGGATCATCCGTCACGCATGGCCCAATTTGGAGGCGATTTGTGCAGGTTCTTGCAGTCTCTATAAATGGAGGCTCTGATCCGAGGGGCTCAGGCACCTGTGTCTCTCTGTGGCAGAGATGAATTGTTTGCAGAGGCTAAGAAATGTTTTAAGTAGGGCTGTCAATTTAGCAAAGTAATTTAGTACGATTTTAATTTTATACTGTATGAAAAATATATGAACAATTTGGCCTATTAAAGCAGTTGTCCACCCAAAAATGAAAATTATGTCATCATGTACTCATGTCGTTTCAAGACATTAAATATTAAAGAAGATAAATTGGAGAATGTTGGTGATCAAACAGTTTCGGTTCCCATTGACTTCTATTGTATGGACAAAAACACATGGAAGTCAATGGGAACCGAAACTGTTTGGTCACCAACATTTAAAAAAAATATGCATTCAATAGAAGAAAGCAAGTCTGGTTTGGAGAAGTTTTCACTAAGTTCCTAAAGGAATTCTACAATAAAAATTTCACTCATTCAGATGTCAAATCCTGTCCTACATTTCTCATCGAATATCCTACACTCTTAAACATAAAGGTCCTTTATTGGCATTGATGGTTCCACGAAGAATCTTTAACATCCATAGAACCTTTCCATTCCACAAGAGGCTCTTTATAGTAGAAAATAGTTCTTTAGATGATTAAAATGTTCTTCACACTAAGAAAAGGATGTTCCTTTTAAAGGATTAGTTCACACTGACACAAACATTTCCTGATAATTTACTCTCCCCCATGTCATTCAAGATGTTCATGTCTTTCTTTCTTCAGTCGAAAAGAAATTAAAGTTTTTGAGGAAAATATTCCAGGATTTTTCTCCATATAGAGGACTTCAATGAAAGCCTTCAGCTTCAGCTTCAAAGGGCTCTACATGATTCCAGCCGAGGAGTAAGGGTCTTATCTAGTGAAATGATCAGTCATTTTCTTTTTGTTAACAACTGTTTATTGATTTTTTTTTTACTGGGAACAGTAGTATAAAACAAAAAGCAGCTGTACAAATTTAGAACCCACCACCTGGTAGACTTAAATAATTATAATAAAATAAATAAAATAAATAATAATAATAAATATTTTTTTTACAAAGATTTTAGAAAAGATGACACAACATTAAAAGCTGAATGCCATGAATTTACAGTTTTCACATTAGATCCATGCATACGAGAAGTAGAGAGCTCCATCAAGATAATGTCAAACAAATAATAGTCATTTTCTAAAAAAAAAAAAATGTATATACCTCTGATTTATATATGTGTAGTTTTCCCTATTTTCCTCGCTTTTCCTTCAGAACCGAAGCTGTTTGGTCACCAACATTTTTAAAAACATGCTTTGCATTCAATAGAAAAGCAAGTCTGGTTTGGAGAAGTTTTCACAGTGATGCCATAACAAGAACCTTTCAGTGAAATTAAAGGATTACTTCACTTAAAAAAAGAAAAAAAGAAAATCACATTCAGATGTGTGTTTCCAAAAGAGTTGCCAAAAGAGTTTCCAGTTTCCAAAAGAGGGAAAACTGAAATTTGGACCTTCAACCTAGTGATCCCAACTGAAGTCCACTATATGGAGAAAAATCCAGGAATGTTTTCCTCAAAAACCTTAATTTCTTTTCGGCTGAAGAAAGAAAGACATGAACATCTTGATTGACATAGGGGTGAGTAAATTATCAGGATATTTTTATTCTGGCAGTAAACAAATTTAAAAGAACCATTATTTTCTTAGTGTGAAGAACATTTTAATCATATAAAGATCCTTTTTCCACTATAAAGAGCCTTTAGGTTAGGCTCTCTTAGGTTCTATGGATGTTTAAGGTTATTCATGGAACCATCAATGCCAACGAAGAAGCTTTATTTTTAAGAGTGTAAGATAATCAATGAGAAACGTAAGACAGGATTTGACACCTGAATGTGTGAATAGATTTAGAAAGATTAGAAAACACTTCCATATTTAAAAAAAAAAAAACGTCTCATATATTTGACATGTTTTGGGACTCAAGAGCAGCTGTAAGTGGCTTGTCACCACCAGGCAAAAAAGAAAACAAAAACATCCGTACCATTTTGCTAGTAACAAACAAAGGCAGTCTGTAGAGTGCTGTCCACTACTGTCACCTCAAGTCTTCTGTCTGAGGCTATAAACAAAAGTATCTTCTAGGAAATTGTGTTTACGCAGCGTCCTTAAAGACAGAGCGCCATTAACAACATGACATCGGAGACGATGTCTGGCTTTTAAACTCTCATTCAGTTGTTCTGTACCACACTCTGTCATGATGAAGAATTTTTTCTGTACATGAATATTATAATTTTAGCATTAGCCACAAATTGTTATTTTTTTCTTTAAAATCCCCAAAAGAAATTATGTATATAAAATATTCTATTATATATTAGAAATTTATTGACACTGTCGTTCAAAAGTTTGGGGTCTGTTCTATAAAAAAAAAAAAAAAAACAAATAAATAAATAAATAAATAAATAAATATATATATATATATATATATATATTATAATAATAATAATAACAATAATAATAATTGAATTCAAATTTACATTAATGGAATTAAATTGATCAAAGGTGACCGTAAAGGCTTTATATGATTACAAAAATATTCTATTTCAATTAAATGCTGTTCTTTCGAATTTCATGCTAATTAAAGAATCCTAAAAAAGTCATAAAAATATAATAAAATATTATTTAAAAAGTATACAAAAATATTAAGCATTTTTTTTTCAACCTAGATAATAATAAGAAATATTTGAATAATCAAAAATATTAGACTGATAAAAGACTGGAATAATGATGCTGATAAATCAGCTTTGATCACAGGAATAAATTACATTCTACATTATATTATAAAAGAAAACAGTTATTTTAAATTGTAATAATATTTCACAATATTACAGTTTTTTTCTGTATTTTCGATCAAAAAATGCAGCCTTGATGTGCAGAAAATACTTTTCAAAAACATTTTTTAAAAATCTTACCGACCCCAAGCTTTTGAACAGCAGTATATATATATATATATATATATATATATATATATATATATATATATATATATATATATATATTGTAAACGTTCAAGCATTTTAAATCAATTGCTGACCACAAATATAAAAGTGATATTTAAAACAGATTTTGGAAATATCCCTCCATCCTCACAGTTGACGTGTTTCCCAGTTGCTGTGAATCCTGTTATTCTGACATGCATCTTGTCCAATCAGGAGTGAGTGTCCTGCTGCGCTGTCATATCCTCATTTAGTCATCTCAGTGCACGTCTGCACCTGTCAACATCTCCCTGCTGACCCCTCACTGACTACAGCGCACCTGCCACCGGAACGCATGTGAAACGGAGCATCAAAGGGTGACTGGGCCAAACGCACTTGGCTAATAGGGTGCTGTACTGATTGGTGAGACCACCATGCTCTGCTTCCCACACCAAAATAAACAGCCAGATACATGCTACACAGAGAGGGTGTGTGCTGTGCAGAATTGCTTTAACTAGTACTGCAGTGTACAGTCATGGCCAAAAATATCGGCACCCTTGGTAAATATGATCAAAGAAGGCTGTGAAAATGAATCTGCATTGTTAATCTTTTTGATCTTTTATTTAAAAAAATTACAAAAATCTAACCTTTCATTGGACAATAAGAATTTCAAATGGGGGGAAATATCATTATGAAATAAATGTTTTTCTCAAATACATGTTGGACACCCCTAGAAATTCTTATGATTAAAATATCTTTGAAGTATATTCCCATTCATATTCACAATTTTGAGCACTCCAGGGTGATTATGAACATGAAATTATCCAGAAATTATCGCAAATTTAAAATACTAGGATTTACCTGTAAATGTGTTGAAATAAAGGAATGCATGACAAACTAGTTTAAGGAAACAGAACCTTTCACATCTCCGCCAGGAACGAGACATAATCCTTATTATTCTTTTGTTTTAATTCAGCCATTATCAGCCTTTATACTGGCAATAAAACTTTTACCAAGCCACATCGCTTCAATCCCAGTACACATTTACAAAACTATTATCAAAAGTATTTCTAAATAAATACAACAAAACATTTTCTTGCGACCTTACATGAAGTAGGCTATTATGATAAAACTCACTCTCTCTCGCTCTCTCTCTCTCTCTCTCTCTCTCTCGGACACACTCTCTCTCTCTCTCCGCATTCTCGTCACTGTTGTCTAGCCCGGCGCCTCATAATCACACAATTGCACGATGTTACTGTTTAAAATATTTATTATGTAATAAGTCATGTTCTATTATTTATTATTTATTTATATGCGAGTTGCACATAATGTATTATACGCAGTGCTTCCCAAACCTGTCCTGGAGGCCCCCCTGCCCTGCACCTTTTGTATGTCTCCCTTATCGAACACACCTGATTCCACTCATCAGCTCGTTAGTAGAGACTGCAAGAACTAAATTGGGTGTATCTGATGAGGGAGGCATACAAAATGTGCAGGGCAGGAGGTCCTCCAGGACAGGTTTGGGAAGCACTGTATAATACGCTAGTATTCGATTCTAAATCCAGCTTGAGAACGTAAACAGAGGGAATAAGGAGGCATGAGACGCACCTGTTTTTCTTGGACACGTCACCCGCATTCTCTGTGTGTGCAGGTTGATGGGAATGAACTCCAGATATTTCTGGCCTTTGCTGCAGCTGGGCTTGAACGACGGGCCTAGGAAAGATCACCAAAAGCCAAACGTTTATATATAATCTGTTTTAGCCCTCGTTCAAGAACAAAACAAACACACAAACAGACAGAGGAGCGCAAACAAACAGCGGGGGCTCTGCCATTGTCAGAGAACGACCAGGCTTTCCTCTCAACCAATTGCCACGATCCACGTCACCAGAGTTCTAATCACCCGCACCTGCACCTCATCAGCGAACAATCACCACACACTTAAAAGCACTCTCCTCAATCACAACAGTGTCCGATCTTGTTGTAACATACAAGGACCGACGCTCTCAAGACTCATAGCTGAGTATACTACCTGACGATACTTACCTGTTGAAACTTACCTCTTGTTCTGCTCCTCTTCATCTTCCCCATCCGCAGATCCAGACGCTCGACGACGGACACTGTTGTGGTTACCACTCACTGGACACGTATCACGGCACACAGAGCACTCCCCTGCACGCTGGAGGTTCCCGCTGTCATCATCCCTGTCAAAGACACAGTGACTGAGTTTATCCCGGCTCACGGGTCTCCTGTAACTCCATTGACTTCTACTCATCTCAAGAATACCAACCCCTCAGTTCTTCCGATTCCAGATTCACTATTAAACACCTTTGTTCTTTCACTAACCTGCTGTGTCTGACAAGTTCATTACAGAAGATCGGACCTGGACAGCAACATCATGAGTACAGCTGATCCCTTCCAGGAACTTGTCGACACACTCAAGAGGATCCTCACTCATTCCACCTCTCCTCCCGCACCAGCTCCAGTACCTTCTCCAGCCACTTCCGCATACAGCTCTTCTTCGCCGATCATGTTCGCCAGTCCCATGGCCCGACCAGCGCCGTTCTCAGGTGATCCCGAGGAGTGCAATGGCTTTTTGTTACAATGCTCACTAACTATTGATCTGCATCCTCAGATGTTCACCTCCGATCAAGCAAAAATTGCCTTTGTGGTCACCTCGCTCCGGGGACCAGCCCTCAGTTGGGCCGAGTCGATCCTGAGCCAAGCCGGTCCCGCAACACATTCCTATGTCCAATTTCTCGCCCACTTCAAAGAAGTGTTTAGCAGCTCACCGGGGGACTCATCGGTAGGCGAACAATTATTTAAGTTACGTCAAGGCTCATCGACTATCCATCAACACGCTCTGAAGTTCCGCACCCTGGCAGCCACGAGCGGTTGGAATGAGCCTGCACTACTTACTGCCTTCCGACAAGGCTTAAACCCCCGGTTGAAGTTACATCTCGCTGCTTATGATGATACTTATGGGCTCGAGAAGTTTATACAGCTCGCCATCCGCTGCTCGAACCGTATGAAGGCATGTCTTTCTGATACTCCCTCACCATCTGCCATTGCTACTCCTCCAACTTCCCAGCCAGAGGCCAGACCCTCACCGGAACCCATGCAGACAGACATGTTTCGCTTGTCCCCCTCAGAACGACAAAGAAGAATCGCTAACAACCTGTGTCTGTACTGTGGTGACCCAAACCACCGAATCTCATCATGCCCACAACGTCCTACTCGACTTGCGGTGAGTGGCATCCAACCTACCTTTCCCAAGATGAACCCTTTAACTTCCAATGCACATCTGATAATAGACTCTACTCCACTCCCAGTTACCATCCTCCTCGACTCCGGCTCGGCCGGGAACTTCATCTCCGGCGATCTCTGTCGAAGGCTCGACCTCCCGATCGCCGCGACAAAGACCACTTACCAGATCCAGTCCATAACCGGTATGCCACTCACTCCCAATCTTGTTGAGAATTGTGTTGGACCGTTGCAGCTTCGCGTAGGGCAACTCCATCAAGAATTCATTCACCTGTTGGTACTGGAAGAGGCAACTGTTGATGTCATCTTGGGTCTGCCCTGGCTGGTGAAACACAATCCAATATTATCCTGGAAGTCTGGCGAGGTGCTAAAGTGGGGTTCGTCCTGTTTCCCTCAATGTTTCCCGTACTTACCTCGACCTACTCATTGGGCAACCGTTTCACTTCCCCTACATGCCACCACTATCGAGAGTCCTGTGGATCAAAGATCCGTGGATATCCCTTCTGAGTATTCTTCTTACAGTGACGTTTTCTGCCCCCAGCGAGCTGCCAGACTTCCACCGCATCGGCCATGGGACTGTGCGATTGACCTGGTTCCGGGTGAGCCTGTACCACGAGGAAAGATCTATCCCCTCTCACTACCTGAACAGAAGGCCATGGAGGAGTACATCGAGGAAGCCCTCCATCAAGGCTATATTGTACCGTCCACGTCCCCTGCTGCTTCCAGCTTTTTCTTTGTGGCAAAGAAGGATGGAGGTCTACGTCCGTGTATCGATTACCGTAAGCTCAACCAGATAACTGTCAAATTTCGCTATCCCCTTCCTCTTGTCCCAGCAGCCTTGGAACAACTCCGCGGTGCCACCATCTTCACCAAACTGGACCTCCGCAGCGCGTATAACCTCATTCGCATCAGGGAAGGGGATGAATGGAAAACCGCTTTTGTGACCCCTACTGGCCACTACGAATATCGGGTCATGCCCTATGGCCTCGTCAACGCCCCTTCCGTTTTCCAGGGGTTCATGCATGAGGTGCTCCGGGAGTTCCTTCCCCGGTTTGTGTTGGTCTACATTGATGACATCTTAATCTACTCCCGGAGCCTGGCCGAACATCGCCAACACGTTGCGGAGGTCCTCCAGCAATTACGAAAGTTCCAGTTATATCTGAAGGCCGAAAAATGTCAATTCCATCAAACAACCGTTCATTTCCTGGGGTACATCATCAGTCATGGTGGCATTCGCATGGACAAGGGGAAGGTGGAAGCCATCACCTCTTGGCCCCAACCCACTACCATCAAGGAACTACAGAGATTTTTAGGATTTTCTAACTTTTATCGTCGCTTTATTAGTAACTACAGCACCATAACCAGTCCCCTCACTGACCTCCTGAAGGGAGGAAAGAAATCTCTCCATTGGGGCCAAGATGCGACCGACGCCTTCAACCGCCTTAAGGAAGCCTTTACGACCGCACCACTCCTAGTCCATCCCGAACCCAATTTACCCTTCACCGTAGAGGTGGATGCCTCTACTACCGGAGTGGGTGCGGTTCTCTCACAGCAGCAGGGGACCCCTCCGAAACTCCATCCATGTGCCTTCTTTTCTAAAAAACTCAGCCCGGCGGAGAGGAACTACGACATCGGAAACCGTGAGTTGCTAGCTATCAAGCTAGCGTTAGAAGAATGGAGACACTGGTTGGAGGGAGCCAACCACCCCTTCCTAGTCTTAACAGATCACAAAAATCTAGAGTACTTACGAGACGCCAAGAGGCTCAATCCTCGTCAAGCGCGGTGGGCGCTGTTCTTCACTAGATTTGATTTCAAAATTTCATACCGTCCAGGTCCTCGTAACATCAAGGCTGATGCCCTGTCCCGGGTTCACTCTCAAGAAGAGGTCTCCGATGAGCCCGAGGGGATCCTCCCTACCAACATTATTGCCAGCCCCATTGTATGGACCTCTCCTCCAGTTGTCTCCGATCCTCCTCCGGCCAATCCGCCGGGCTGTCCCCCGAATCGCCAGTATGTACCCCAGACTCAACGCACGCCTCTCATCCACTCCTCGCATACATCCATTGGTACAGGCCACCCAGGGGCCAACGCTACTCTCTCGCTGCTAAGCGATCGCTTCTGGTGGCCAAACATGGCAAGGGATGTGAGGAGGTTCGTTCAGGGCTGTCCCGACTGCGCGATATCCAAGAGCTCACGTCATCTCCCTGCTGGCAAACTGGTACCACTACCCATTCCCAATCGTCCATGGTCACACCTAGGAGTAGACTTCATTACTGATTTACCACTCTCAGATAAGAATACCTGCATTTTCGTCATCATTGATCGCTTCTCCAAATTCTGTAGACTCCTTCCTCTCCCTGGACTACCCACCGCTATACAAACTGCCGAGTTACTCTTCAACCACGTCTTCCGCTACTTTGGAATCCCGGAGGACATCGTCTCCGACAGAGGACCACAGTTCATATCACGGGTATGGAAAGCATTCCTCTCTCTCCTAGGTGTGACCGTCAGTTTGACCTCTGGATACCATCCTCAATCCAACGGGCAGACTGAACGCAAAATCCAGGAAATAGGGAGATTCCTGAGAACCTTCTGTCACGGCCGCCAGAACTCCTGGAGCCAGTTCCTAGGCTGGGCCGAGTACGCTCAAAACTCCCTTCGGCAAGGCGCCACTGGTCTCACTCCCTTCCAGTGCGTACTCGGTTACCAGCCTCCCCTATTCCCATGGTCAGGAGAACCATCTGACGTACCCTCGGTAGATCACTGGTTCCGGGAGAGCGAGGGAGTCTGGGACTCGGCTCATCACCATCTTCAGCAGGCAGTGCGCAGGCAAAAGATCTCCGCCGATGCTCGTCGCTCGACCCCACCTGATTATCATCCAGGACAAAAGGTTTGGCTCTCCACACGGGACGTCAGGCTGCGCCTGCCTTGCCGCAAGCTTAGTCCCAGATTTGTTGGCCCCTTTACCATTCTGGAACAGGTCAATCCGGTAACCTTCAAACTACAACTACCTGCACACTACAAGATCCACCCCACATTCCACGTCTCACTCCTCAAGCCGTATTTTCCTTCTGTCTCCCCAGAGCCTGGTCCGGTCGAGGAACCCCCTCTCCCTCTCATCATTGACGACGGTGCTATCTATAAAGTCCAGGAGATTTTGGATTCCCGGCGTCGGGGTGGTCAACTCGAATATCTAGTCGACTGGGAGGGGTACGGCCCAGAGGAACGCGCTTGGGTTCCCAGGGATGATATACTTGACCCGGATCTATTAAGTGAATTTCATTCCAACCATCCTGATCGCCCTGCTCCTCGAGGACGAGGTAGACCACCACGACGCCGGGGTCGGCCCTCAGGAGCGGGCCGTGGAGAGGGGGGTACTGTCAGAGAACGACCAGGCTTTCCTCTCAACCAATTGCCACGATCCACGTCACCAGAGTTCTAATCACCCGCACCTGCACCTCATCAGCGAACAATCACCACACACTTAAAAGCACTCTCCTCAATCACAACAGTGTCCGATCTTGTTGTAACATACAAGGACCGACGCTCTCAAGACTCATAGCTGAGTATACTACCTGACGATACTTACCTGTTGAAACTTACCTCTTGTTCTGCTCCTCTTCATCTTCCCCATCCGCAGATCCAGACGCTCGACGACGGACACTGTTGTGGTTACCACTCACTGGACACGTATCACGGCACACAGAGCACTCCCCTGCACGCTGGAGGTTCCCGCTGTCATCATCCCTGTCAAAGACACAGTGACTGAGTTTATCCCGGCTCACGGGTCTCCTGTAACTCCATTGACTTCTACTCATCTCAAGAATACCAACCCCTCAGTTCTTCCGATTCCAGATTCACTATTAAACACCTTTGTTCTTTCACTAACCTGCTGTGTCTGACAAGTTCATTACAGCCATCTGCTTCTATTGAATTACAGCCGCATGCAAATACACCCCTTTACTGTTATTCTGACTCATATGTGTTGGTCGCGATGCATTATAGCGGTGCGTTTGAATGCATTCGAGTACAAAGCCACGACTTGATCGAATGAATGCCACGTCGATCAGACTAAATTCATAAAAAGAAGGCAATTAAACATCAATTGAAGGCGAGAGCCAAAACAAAAAGCCTGCGTGCAAGGCCTTTCATTTGAACGTGTGAAGGTAGCGGCTTTCATACAGGCCTAATAAAGGATAAAAGAAATCGTGGATGACCTTGAGTGACTGGAGCTGTAGTAATGACCGCTCAGAGATGCTTAAAAACACCGCAATCTGATTACAAATACCGCTCTCCCAAATACCAGCTCATTTATTCTTAAATCCACTAAGCACAGGGTTTTGCTCAAATTAAGCACCACCTGCTTCGTACAAAAACAACCCAATTAAAATCTTCAGAAACGGATACTGTAAGCCCCTATGGTGAAGCAAATATCGCCCGGCGACACACGGCAGGCTTTTGATCGCTTCAGTGTAATATATGCAAATATAGCCAACAAAGACTCTTTGAAACATTATCAGCGCTCCTAAGAACTTCCAAAATGAACAAATTATCTGACCAGTTGTGTTGTGAGCAGACAAAGAAATTAGAGGAAAAAAAACTAACAATAAATAAATAAATGAAACGCCAAATAACACTGGGTTCATAAAATAAAAGCTATAAAAATTAATATTTCATTTGCATGTTTTTTTTAATGATAACTAAGTATAATTCCCTGAAAATTCTAATTATTATTATTAATGGTAATTTCCACGCACGAACAATAAATAAATAAAAGCAAAACGTTATATTATTCTCAATGGTCATTCTCAGTCACTAACAACAATGGTCATGTATTACTTGTCATACATTTTTTTCATATTACAAAAAAATATTAAAATGTTTGTACTGTAAGTACAACAAAACTATTATGAATTAATACTTTTCATTCATTTTTAAAATGTAAACAATAAACAATTATTTTAAACAAATATAATTTGAGGGGAAGCTGAAAATGAAAATAATGTCATAATCAAGTAAAAATAATTGGTAGTCTTAAAATAGGCTTAATTTGATAGGTTTCCATTGCATGATGAATGAAAGATTTTTTCTCCCATGAAATATGACAAGGAATTCACTCGTATAGTGTGTGTGTACTCTTTAGAAAGAGAGTGAAGAGCTGTGATAATTACAGCAGATCAGACTCAAAGGCTCTGATCGCATCAATGAAAGACTGTACAGCTCACCAAACATCACAATACACCACTGCTTCTGCTTACACAGCTCAATATCATTCAAATATAGATCAGACCTGCCAATGCCTCCACAAAACACCCTTTTATTTACAACCAAACATACTGATAAAGTGGAAAGTGAAGAAATCCACACTGAAACATGACCTTTGCCCAAACATTTTATCATTGCTGTATGTTTGACCCTTGTTAAGCTGAAAAAGTACATGCTAAAACATTTAACAAGGCATAAATTCACTACACGTCCACAGCATCATGTCAGGTGGGTAGAAACCGCACTCATGGGCACAGAAAAACATTGGCATTAAAGAAATACTGCATCAACCCAAATTTCAGTGCTTTATATTGTTAGATTTGGTGTAAATTTTAATAAAAGTTTAATGCAGTCACTCTAATTAAGATCTGTAAGCACTGCTCTGAAAAACAAAATAAAACAAAGCAAAGCAAAGCAAAGCAAAACAAAGCAAAACAAAGCAAGGCAAAGCAAAACAAAGCAAAACAAAGCAAAGCAAAGCAAATCAAAGCAAAGAAAAACAAAGCAAAGCAAAGCAAGGCAAAGCAAGGCAAAGCAAAGCAAAGCAAAGCAAGGCAAAGCAAAGCAAAGCAAAGCAAAGCAAAGCAAAGCAAGGCAAAGCAAAGCAAAGCAAAGCAAAGCAAAGCAAAGCAAAGCAAAGCAAGGCAAAGCAAAGCAAAGCAAAGCAAGGCAAAGCAAAGCAAAGCAAGGCAAAGCAAAGCAAGGCAAAGCAAAGCAAAGCAAGGCAAGGCAAGGCAAAGCAAGGCAAGGCAAAGCAAAGCAAGGCAAAGCAAAGCAAAGCAAAGCAAAGCAAAGCAAAGCAAAGCAAGGCAAAGCAAAGCAAGGCAAAGCAAAGCAAGGCAAGGCAAGGCAAAGCAAGGCAAAGCAAAGCAAGGCAAAGCAAAGCAAAGCAAAGCAAGGCAAAGCAAAGCAAAACAATTATTAGACATGTATTCTAAAAATAAATAAATCAGGAATCGAATTAGTGTTTTCTATAATTTTGTGTAAATTTAAATACATGTTTCATGGAATCACCTTAATACAAATTTGGATAAATAGTGCTCTGATTCGTTAAAAAAAAAAAAAAAAAAAAAAAAAAAAAAAAATTTATTTAAAAAAATTAATTTTACAGGTATATATTTTGTGTTATGTTAAATTTTAATAACTGTTTAATGCAATCAACCTAATTTAGATGTCAGATTGTGAAAGTAAAATACGCTGCAAAATGCATACGTTGTAAAAAAAACTGTGTTTGATGTTGATTTTAACTACTTTAAATTAAGAGTAGTTTGTAGCCTGGAAAACTACATTTTCAAAGCAACCCACTTCATGTAAAACAAAACAGCTTTTATTAGGCCATTCATAAGTCGGGAGTTTTACTCTCATGTGTACGCGCATCATTTAAAACCTATTTAACAAAGCACCCCTCATACTCCGTGTAAAACTTTGTAACAAGTACAGAATGACTGCGAGCACATGTGGATAGAGCTGGTGTGGCAGCGCTGTCAGTCAGACAGATGTGCTCTCTCCTGGGACACGGGTTAATGGAGGCGGGCCGGCCAGGCGTGGTGGAGGAATTAGCCCCATCTCATACACCATCTGCCCACGCAGGTGCTGCCCAGGGAAACCCTGCAAAACTGACCAGCAGCACACTTGTTTCAGAAGTGACTAAAACCTTATTCTATACATCACACTAACAATATAACACAATACACTTATTTTTGTTGCATATTTAGTCCAAAAAGGATTTGTTTGTTTAAGTGCAAGTGTTAATGCCTGTTTATGAATAATCAACACACAGATAGCAGTTCATAACTATTTTACATTCAGTTCGAGTTGGTGTCTAATTTGGATGAATTTGTACTTTATGTTTTCGTACAGTTAGCTTTAAGGTTGGACCTTCATGCTCGCGTTTTGTTTTTTTAAATCATGCATTTATAATATGATTCACATAATATGAATTCACACAAAATTCATACTATGTGAATGCAGTTAGTGAAATACTTTACAAACAAAAGATACTTCATTTTATTTCATTATTGTCTCTTTGTTTTTGGAACCTGAGGAATGCAAATGACACAGTTATTATTATATAATAATTAAAAATGGATACAACTTTTAATTCTAATCAGTTAAGCTACATTAAGAGTTGATGAAGTTATATATTCAAATTGTGTCCAATTTTTCCAAATTTCAAGTGCAATATGGAAAACATCCTGTGGCAATGCATCCTCATCATGCATTATAAATTATGAATTACAAAAACATAGCAACATAAACAATGTGAACAGAAATACTATTTTAAAATACTGAGTAATTAGGGTTTGTGTTCATCATAAAAATACATCCATTTAAATTTGGGTTTAAAGATATATAAATAGTCTTCACTGTTTGTCACCTATCATAAAATTCATTTTGTCACAACTATCCATGACAATATGTGAAATGATGGGTAAAATATATAATATTTAAGATGCAGTAAATAACCCATAATGCCTTGGAATCAAATATAAAATAAGATGATGATTAAAAATGCCATGATGAATAAACGTACCAAGAAAGTTGCTCCTTGTGATTGAACTGCACTAATGTATTTATTTTTTGTCAAAGGTCAAAGGCAAGCCAAGATGGAGGATGAAGTTTGTATTTGAAATACAGTAAAATAGAGTAATTAAGACACAGTGCTTGTCAAGCTTGTAAGTAGTACAAGTTCTACCTTCCACTAATTAAACTTTATATAACTTTGCTATATTATTTAACTATTTCCATGTTAATTTATTCAGTGCAACACCTCTGCATAATACAAAATATCATTAGTAAACATAATAAGTAAATGCTTTATTGATTTGTGTGGATGCAGCATATGGTGAATAAGCTGAATACCTAAAAATATCCGGACTAAAGAACCAGTCTAGGCGAAAAGTGGTGGAAAAGAAATGCATCTACAAACTACCTTGAAAAAAGGTTTATGTCCGTTTGTTAGCTACGCAACACAAACACACTTTGTCTCTTTTCCGTAAGGAAGCCAGCAGTCTCATTATTTCTGTTCCTCTCTGACTGTTTTTCCCTCATAAGATCTCCTTCTCGGCTACAGAAGCTCATAATGATGAGAGTTCAGTGCGATCACGTCTCCAGTCAGAGATGAGTGTACTTGAGCAGGAGCATCAGGCACGTTTCCTGGCTTCCATTAAAAGCCTTTCTCAGAAATACCGAGGAAAAAGTCCCAGGCCCACCATAGAGCCTAGAAAGCACAACCGGCATGACGATACGCACTAAACGCACAGAAGCCCCTGACTGCTTCAGCTTTGCCGCGGTCTCTTGTGTCAAGCGTTTTCAGGGTTTTCCTCCCGTCACACTGGCACCAGAGTCCCAGGGCAACAGCAGCAGGAGTAGGTTGTGGTGTCTGCAGGCTCATACAGCACAGACTGTCTGTGGTTTTGCAGCGGTTCTGAGGAACAAATCAGCGTCTGAGGCTTAATAAAGTGTTTTCATGCTTACATGAGGCAGCTAAAGCCAACAAAGAACAAACAGTGCTGCTAAAAATGTCACTTATGGGAATTTTCTCACCCTGATGTTGTTAAAAAACTCTTTTGAGTTACTTTCTGCCATGCCACACAAAAGGAGATGTTTAGCAGAATGTCAAAACTGCTCTTTTCCCAAAAACAAAAGGATACGGTGTCCAGGGACAGTCGAAAAACACCATAAAAGTATTAAAATGGTCCACATGACTCTGTGCAACGTCTTCCGAAGTCACTAGACAGCTTTGAGTGAAAAAAAAAGTTTGTAACTGAGAACATTTCACCGTTCTTTAGCATTAATAACATCAAACCTACCATATGTGCCATTTTTAAATCTACACGCAAAAATGAATATATTTTTAAGGCTTTCGTTAGGAAGATTATCACATAAAGCTGTTAAATGACTTAAGAAGTTTTGGTTGCACTTCTGTTCAAAGGTTTGTTGCCGGTAAGATTGTATAAATGTTTTTGAAAGAAGCCTCTCAGGCTCACCAAGGCTGTATTTAAAGGATAAAAAATATGGTAAAATACAGTAATATTGTGAAATATTATTACAATGAAAAATATCAATTTTCTATTTTAATGTATTTTAAAATGTAATATATTCCTGTGATCAAAGCTGAATTTTCAGCATCATTACTCCAGTCTTCAGAGTCACATGTTCCTTCAGAAATCATTTTAATATACTGATTTGCTGCTCAAGAAACATTTCTGATTGTTACCAAAAATAGTAACATTTGTAACATTGTAAACGTCTAGTGTCACTTGTGATCAATTTAATGTATCCTTGCCGAATTAAAGTATTTTAAATATATATATATGTAATAATATTAAATATATGTAATAATTTTTAATGTATATATATATAGAAGAACATATATTTAAAAATTAAAAAAAATATTTTTTGAAAAAAAAAAGAAAAAAAGCAGAATGTACATTTGCAGTTACACGAGGGTGAGTAAATGCTGAAGAAAAGAAAAACTCCTTTAAAGAAAAGTCCAGGAAGTTTCCTCACTTATTTTAATTACCCTCAAATTATTTAGTGACTCATTGCAGTCTTTGCTTGGATTTGTCTTACTTTGCTGTCTGTAACGGGTGAGACCGTGGGTTTCTCCACCCCGGGCCGCACAATCCCGCTGGAGGACTGACAAACAACAGGATTATCTCCCAGTGCCTCTAATTCCACCGGCTGCAAACAATGCTAACACAAAATGATTAATTCATTAGTTAACACACTCTGAAGTACCCCGAGTCAGCCTTGTCTAATTAAAAATGAATTAAACGAAAGGGGAAAAAAAACACCACAGAGCTTGTGTTGTTGTTGTTTTTAGACCAGAGCCAAACGACTGCAATACCTGCCCTGAGGTGAAGAGGGCGGCAGAAGAATGGATCTGCCCTTTGGAGAAACGCCGGCTGAAACCAAACACTCTCTCGAACCACAAGTTGCCAACCTTGTGATAACATTAGATATCAATAATTAATACTCTGCAGTGGCACTGCAGTAAGTGGATTATGACAACATCCCAGAGGACAGGAGAACATACACAGACACGATGGGTCCAGCAATCGGCCAGTCCATTAATTCTGTTTTCTAGCATATTTTACAGGTTTCATTTTTTAAACAGGTTTCGGTTTTAAATTTTTATTTAGCTGCAGTGCTTTAAAGGAGGATGCATTTAGGGGATACTGAGGTTTTATACAGCTCCGGAGCGCTATTCGAGGCTTAGTGTATCCCATCATGTTTTGTAATAAATCGTGAAATTTTTCAGAGATCTTGCGAGAGGTCACGGAAACCTTTCTAATGCAAGTTAAATATTAATATAATAATTCAATATAATTACATATAATTTGGTAGAAAAACAAAGTGTTGCGCATTTTATTGGTGCAAAGACAAGTAGATTTATTTTGTACAACATTTGCAAGTGTGTTTCATCACTTAAATAGAAGCACCATAAATTAAATTGTGTCATTTTATAGGGACTACTGAACAGACATTTAGAAGTTGATTTTAAAATGCAAAGTATTTAAAATAAAAATAAAGCAATGTAAACACTTGCATTTTTACAACACTATAGGCCTAAGTGTGTCCCATCAGGTGATGGAAAGTTCTACACAGACTTGTGGTCTTCATCCTCACTTGGACACTTGGGCCAAACACAGGAAATACGTCATATACTGTACGTAAGTAATCAAGTGGTCAAGTGGACAAGGGGCAGATGACACACCATCCCACCTAAACCTGTTTTAGAGGAAATAAGTCCGCCTAGTGATTTCATGGGGTGTTAACATTAGCCGCTAAAGCTATCAAAACTCGACAAAATTCAAGACGATTACCAACAGATCAATTCCTGTGAAAGTTCCCGTTGTTTTGCAGAATATAATTGTGCATTAGTCATGCGAGAAAGATTGTATTTTTGAGTTGAACACACATGAATGCCAGCATAAAATGTTAATTAAGAATAAAAAAAATTTCTTTAAGGGATTAGTTTCCAAGTAAAAAAAAAAAAAAAAAAAAGATGGACGCAATATGCACCGTCTGTATTGATTTGAGAAATGAATGTTGACCAACAGAAAGCTGCTTGGTTTGCAAGTGTTTTCTGTGCGAGTAGCACTTTCTACATAGCTACACTGTTAACAAAAGACAACGGCCCTTTTTATCAGTGAAATTTCGCTAATATAAGAGCACCTTAACACAAAAACACACCTGATGCACATTCTTCACGTATCAGTTTGTAGAAATAGAATAAAAAAATATTACATCTTGCTCCAATGAAAGTGAACACTTTGCAATCACGACTTCTCTACTCACACATATGAGTCCTCAGCACCAACTGCTGGTTCGTCTGGCCGGTGGAGAACTGGCCCCCCAACTGAGCACTTCTGTCACAGATGGAGTTTTGGTCCCTTGCCGCTGTCACCTCTGGCTTGCTTAGTTGGGGACACTTTTCATTTGCAGTGATATCATTGCACAGATACTATTTAATCTGAACTGAGCTGGACGATGACATCACTGAATTCAATGATGAACTGCCTTTAACTGAAAATTGAGTGTTTACCATTGTCCTTTCGCATTACCGACACACAATTTTCCTATTTGATACTGTAAAGCTGCTTTGACACAATCTGTATTGTTAAAAGCGCTATATAAATAAAGGTGACTTGACTTGACATATACGAACTTCCCAGGAGGACTTGTCTTGAACGCAACATTAAGTTGTCTTTGAGGACTATGCTTTTTTGTATGATAAATTCAGCCTGTGTATTTAAAGACAGAAATAAATACGGTAATTAAAATGCAACCTAAAAATAACCGTTAAAGAATGTTGTGCATTAGTGTTAGTTTTTATTAGGTTGTCACAAAAACCTCCCTGCAATGTTCTGTGAACGTTAGTTTATGATTATAAAAAAAACTATACAATATTTATACAGCATTACAGAGCCTTTTAGGAGAATCAATCTAAAAATAACTGACTAGTTTGAATCTCCGCTGGGATAGAAACAAATTTGACATTGGTAAAACAAAAATGACACACTTCCCTTTAAGATTCGTTATAGAACAGAACTCCTGCACTGAAAACTCATTTTACGCTGGAACTCGTTTTAAGTTGTTTTTCTGAACAAGTTAGATTACAAAACCAAAAAAAAAAAAAAACACCCTGGTATCAAGGGAAAAAGGGAAGATGGGAGTGGCTGAGAGGGAGCAGGGCGTCTGCTACACGGCAAACAAGATTAGAAGCCGATGTAGCATCTGACCACTCATGGGCTGTCGAGAGGCAGAACAACCTGAGATCTTGCCGTCCCTCCTCTCCCTTCAGGGATGGACACGTCAACACCGCTCAGCTGGCAAAACACAAGCCAGCACAATTTCATCTCTGAATATAAGCCTCGGTAATGGGTCGATCGATCAGGCAGATCAGTTTTTTCATCCTGTCATGGCTGATTAGAAGGCCAAGATCATCAATGACTATTTTTGCTTGGAGTGAGGTGCGGCACGGCTGACAAATACTGGCATTCTGTGCTCCGTTTTATTTTTTCAACAACAATATGGATCATGCTAGAGCCAGGGCAAGATGATGGCATATACCGCATGACAGTAGCAATGTGTCAACTGGTAGAGACATATAACGCTTACATGGCCATCGCTATTGCAAAATGCACTGCGGCAATGTCTTTGTCATTTTGGCTAATGTGCTTTTGAACAGCAGCATAAAATCAGACTCTTTTATCCATTTTTCAGTCGATTCAAGTTTAGTCGGCTCACAAAAATCAGGCAATGCATGCAGTCGCCACACTACAGTACGTCTTGTTATTATTGAAAGCAACAAATATTTGTTTACTGTGAACAAGCTTTATACAGGCTAATGCAATAGAAGGCAGCTTTAAAAGCGAACGCTCTCTGTCTGCTTGTTCCTCTACAACGTGCAACCATGCAAATTTAACGTTGCATTGAATGTGACAGCTAACTGTGAGCTGTGTATTAAAATTTGATGAACCAAGAAATTCTGCACGAATGCAGCTGGACACAAAAAATCATGCTTTTACAAACTGCACTGCTGATCAATTGTGTGTGATGTGGCATGCAAATTGCAGAAACTGTTTGCACTGGATAAAGTCTCATGCATGCAAAATGAGAAAGGCTGCATATTATGTGCATGCGTGTGTGTAAGAGAGATCATGCTTCATTGCATCTGAAGCTTTTACCAGTAAGTTTCTCCAGCTCCACCAGCGTGTCCTGGTATTCTTTGATGATCTGGTCATAGCGAGAGATTACATCCTTCCGTAGGTTGTCCCAGTGTGGTGAAAGCTCTCCCAGATCTTTCAGCTCCTGTATCCTGTAGGAAACAACATAAATCAATCATCATGTTGGCTTGACTTACAGAATTCCCATGTCAGGCTTCGGAACAGGCCCAAATTCACATAGTCTATCATTGAGGGGGTGAAAACTTTCATACAATAACTGACATAGAGTATATAAGTTGCCATATCACTAGCAAAACCTAACAACTAGCCTGCAACACACTAAATAACCCTAACAACATGTTAAATTATGCTAAGAACATGCTAGCAACATAATAAAACATGTTAAACATGCTAACAACAGGCTAAAACTAATTAGAAACATGTTAAAACAAGCAGGGAAAATGTTCAAATGCTCTCAACATTTAGAATGTTTTAACATCAGTCATGCTAAAACATGCTAAACCATGTTCTACAAATTTTAGCAATGTGTAACCCTAACCCTCATGTGTTAAAACATACTAAAACATGTTAAAACATAGTAGGATCATGGTAACAACTTGCTAAAACATGCTGAAATGTGCTAACAACATGTAAACATGTTAGTACTGTTAAAACATGGTAGAAACATGTTGGAACAAACAAAAAATGTTAACAATGTGTTAAAACATGCTAGAAACATGGTAAAGTGTCTTAGCAATGTGCTAAAATACTGTATGCAAATGCTAGTAATGTGTAAAAATGTTATCAACATGGTAACAATTGCCAAAATATGCTAGAAACATGCTAGCAATCTTAAAATATGCTGGAAAAATGCTAGTAACATGTTAACAACTTGCTACCCTAATGAAAATTATCCATGGTTTTACTACAAAAAAACAAAAAAAACATGGTTACTATGGTTAAACCATGGTAATCACAAATTAACCAAGGTTTTGCTACACTAAACATAGTTTAACCATGGTATTTGTAGTAAAACTGTGGTTATGCAAATGGTAATCAATACGCCAAAAAAAAAAAAAACATGTTTACTACACACAATAAATTACTACAATAAAATCATGATTAGCATGGTTTCGTAAGGGTATGCTGGAACACTACAAAACATGTTAGCAATGTGCTAAAACATGCTAAGGACATTTTAAAACATTGGTAGTATGCTAGCAACTTATTAAAACATGTTAGCAATGTGCTAAAATAATGCTAGCAACACTTACTTTCTCTGAGTAAAACTTTCAAAATTCAAGCTTTTAAAGTTATTTTAAACTTTCAGACAAGTGTATCTTTAAACTTTACTCATCTAGTTATTATTACTGTTCCTGTTTAACATCCAAAAGCCTGAGAGCACTAGTGGATTTCTACTCTGCATTCATAATGCTCATTTTTGCTGTAATGAAAGCAGCACTGGAGCAGACTTGATCAAAACCTGACGATCATGATTTGAGATGTAGAGCATCTCGAGCTTCAATGCAAGCAAGAACATCTGAATTACTGGCATATTTTACTCTGAACATTTTTTGCTGTTGTGACTATAAGCCTTCTATGAAAACATGTGAAACTTGTGATCTGCGAGTTCACGGGGAAGTCGTGGCCTAATGGTTAGAGAGTCAGACTTGTAATCCAAAGGTTCGAGTCTCGGGCCGGCAGGGATTGTAGGTGGGGGGAGTGAATGTCCAGCGCTCTCTCCACCCTCAAAACCAGATAAAACTTCTCCCACACCCAAAAGGGGAGTTCTTCTTCTCTTTACTTTCGGTGCCCTGGAGACACACATATCACCTTGGAAATCTTGCAGCTCCCCTTTCGGGGGGAGTCCGAGCTTCTGGCAGTTTTAAGTCCAGTAACTTTGACGATTCACTTCGGACCAGTCAACCCATGGCTGGAATGACGAAGCTTTCACTCCAAAGGAATGCATCAGGAATCTACGCATTATACATGCAGCAGGACACTTTACTCAGCATCAACAAAACCAATATGCAAGTAAGCGCTTGTTAACTATTTATATGCGCTTCTAGGCTTCGACCCCTTTTTAATTAAGGTGATGTGATTCTTTGATGGTTCTAACAGGTTGTGTTTAGCTGATGTGTAAATCCTGCCATTATGCTCTCTCTTGCAGGCGAGCGTGCTCTCTCTCTCTCCATGCCTTCCTTCCGTTGGCATCTATGTTTAATGTGTGTATGCTTGTGTCTAGTTCAATGTTACATGTTCCCCTGTAGTGTAGTTTAATAAACATCCATATGTATTCACGCTTGGTTGTCTGTGTCTGCGGCTCACAGAAGGTCACTTTAACATTCCCGTTTCGTTACATGCTCCATGAGCGATGTATTAGTGAGGAAATAATTTTTCGTGACCAGAGAAATTATTTTCATTACAGTCAATAGACGATTAAAACTGTCCGTACTGCAGACGAACAAATCATTTTATTGTACTGTTAATGCTACAGTTAATTCCTGAAGATGAATATATATTTGATAACAACCCGTTATGATTAATTATGTTAATCTCACTTTGAGCTAATTTGCTACACAGAAGCACAAAACGAGCCTTTTTTTGCTGCTTATTTTCAATAAATGTGTTTTAAGTTCTGAATGTCATAGTACATTTTCTAAAACCAAGAAACCAGTGAATTCCTTTAAATCTGTATATGCAGGGATTAAAAGCCACAAAAGTCCAATTTTGCTTACATTGGGCCTTTGAAAAGGGATCACAGAGTATTTCTGTCCCCTGGAGCAATTCAGCAGGTGAAATTCACTCATTCAGTCTCATTCAACAGCATTTATGCATAGACTTTCTCTTTCCGTGTCACGCTGGGAGGCTCTGTTGCTTGACTTACTGTGTGTTGTGTCGTTATGTTGTCATGTGAGGTCTGCAGCAATTTGCTGCGTAACACTATGGTAGATTTAAATGCGTTATCTCTCCATGCAGACTGACAGAGCCAAGTCTCATTAATAAAAGACTCAGGAATCTTTAATTGTGGGGGGCATTTCCAAAGGGAACAATGATTCATTTAAATTCATGTAAATTCAAAGTCTCTGTGATACTTTAATAATAATTTCAGAAATGTGATTAGCATCTTCAAAAGGAGCCAAAGGTGACAAGAGCTGCAGAAATGAATGAAATGAGCAGAACAGAGCGATTATTGTTTCCATTGAAAGGTAAGAGCAGTGGGGGTTTTTTCTTAATTCAGCATCTTATTCTCTACATTTTAAAGTCAAAGTATGTCGTTTCTGTGCCACTAACACCACTAAACTGAAAATGATTAATGTTCATTTTTCAATACATGAACATCTACACACCATAAAAAAAGAAAAAAAAAGAAAGAAAAGAAAAGTTGAGCCAACTTAAAATTTTAAGGCAACCAGCTTTTTGCAGATTTTTGAGTTCTCCCGACTTATTTTTGTAGGAGATTCTCAACTTTTTGTTGTATAAACTTAAAACATCAAGTTGAGAAAACTCAAAAATCTGCTGAAGCTGGTTGCCTAAAAATTTTAAGTTGGCTCAACTTTTTTTTTTTTTTTTTTACAGTGCAGTATGTGCACAATTACATTAAGTAATATTCATAAAAAGAAAACCGTTCAGGAAGGATGCATTAAATTAATAAAAACTGACAATAGATAGATTTATAATATTACAAAATATTTCCATTTCAAATACAGTAAATGCAGTTGTTTTGAACTTTATATTCATTAAAGAATATGAAGCAGCAAGACTGTTTTCAACACTGATAATAATCAGAATTGTTGGAACACCACTGGTTAAGACTAGATCTCAGTTTACATTTTTATAAGAAATTCCTTTTTTATACAACACATAAGAATATACAGTGAGGAATGTAAGTCAATGGGGTCCAAACATGAAGACTGGACCCCACTGACTTTCATTGTATAGACACAAAAAAATGTTGCACAGAAGGAAAAAAATAAAGGTTTGAAAAGACATTTTTTCAATTTTCACTTTTATATGAACTTAAAGAACTGATGTCTGAAGTGCATGTGGACTAAGAGATGTGTTCAAAGGTCAAATTTGAACAGGACCATTACGGGTCCAAATTACTGCAGATTTCTGCTTCATCCACCAGTCAGTCTGTTTCAAAAGACACAGAGGCCTTCAGATTGATCTATTCCGGTCTCGTTCTCATTGTCAAACAATGGTTATCTAAGGAAAATAGGCGAAAAGAAATTGTTATTACTTCATGCCGAGCCAGAGCTGTTAAAAGTCTGAGAAGATCTTGTGCCGAAGTTGTCGAGCCACTTAAAAAAGCATCATATCTACCATCTTGTTTTGTTCAAAAGCTCCGACTTGAATTGTAATGTCGCTTTATCAGAATGTGCTTTGGGTAGAGCGGCGGTGATAATAAAAAAGAGATTTGTAGCGGAAAGAACGCATGTGGAGAGGAAGCGGAGGAAACTTCTGTTTCATATTTTAGTGGGGTTTGGGTGGAAGAAAGGCACAGTGATAAAGAGCAGAGCTGAAACAATAGATCAAGGCGTGCTACTGGAGTTAAAAACACAATCGTTTGGCAGACGAGAAACGAGAGCGCTGGAATTATGTCCAGATGTCGGTACGGTGTGCTGTCGAGGAACGACCACTCTGAAGCCTTCATTTCATGGTGCGTTACGGCCGTCATTCGCTTTAAATCACCGGAGGCTTTGTGTCTGCCGTCAATTCCAGAAATGTGACAGGAATAGTAATTAAGAAAAGGGAAACAGTAATACACTGATGAAGAAACTACAAAATGCACTGACCTCCGAGTTAATCAACGCAAATACATCGCAAAACACGATTTGGAGAGTTGCATGACAAATTATGTGACAAAAATGTCCATAATGCTCACTCTTTCTGTCCAAAATACCAGTTTCTACTGCCAAAACCTGTGTACAGACCTTCAACGTCAAAGTATGATTATGAAGAAGAATTGAGTCTCGTTGCAATCCTTCAGCTAATATAATCACAACAACACTGGTATATAAAGCACGGGGAATGAAAGTTATCCGCTGGCGTTTGCATTCATCTCAATGACAGTTTCTCATCCCCGCTGGACGTGCGCAACCCGCATGATGCATCTTTTAAATGTAAAAGTCATGTGACTAATCACTGCGTAGCCACAGGAAAATGACATCATCACAACCCCGAACACACACAACCCCCAACTGAGACAACAAAGACAGCAGACAGGGGAAAAATACGCCAATTTTATGCAAAATAATAAAAAAATGAATACATATCGAGCACTTGCATCATATAATAAAATAAATATTTGCTATTTTAATTTCTTCCAAGACAGCAGACGGAGGAAAAAATAAGGCAATTTACGAAGAATTAATAAATAAATATATAACAAAGCAAAATAATAAAACAATTAATGCATTGCATCATATAATAAAATTAAAAATTTGATATTTTATTTCTTTAAAGACAGCAGACAGGGAAAAAAGAAGTCAATGCCAAGCTTTCGGACACTGGCAAGACATCTATTATAATATATAATGAAAATTGCTTTTTTTTTTCAAAGACAGCAGACATGGAATAAATAAGTAAAATAATAAAGACAAAAAATGTATTAATTAATTAGTATATACTGGGCACTTGTGTCATAAAATTAAACGTTTGCTATTTTACTTCTTTAAAAACGGAAAATATGCCAATGCCATGCTTTGTTTAAAAAGACGGGGAAAATTTCATGCTTTGAAAAGTCTTACAATAAATAAATTATTAAATATCTGACACTAGCAAAACATCTATTATATAATATAATGAAATAATTCTATTAATGCTGTTTATTTTAACTTCAGACAGGAAAAAATAAGCTAATTTCATTCTCTGAAAAGACTTACCATAAATAAATACATTCTGGACACTGGCAAAACATAATTAAATTGCATGCTTTGTCTTACAAAAAATGTAAATCAAAAATTATTTTATATAATTAATTTTATACATAAGTAAATATCAGACACTAGCGAAACACCTATTATAATAAAATCTCTATTTTATTTCTCAAATGCAAGGTAGTTTTGAATAGCCGGACTTTTCGAATGGAGAAAGACTATTTTTGATCCTAAAATTGTTTAGTTATGATAGAGTCCAGCAGGGGGCTACATGGACATAACTACTTTAAACTTGACCCCTTGGTTTCCAAAGGCTGACTTCTGGAGAGTCAACGTGATAAACCCATTTCACTTTCAATATCGAATGTAATATCAGGTTAAACAGATACTTAGGAACACAAGCATAGGCCAGGACCTCGATATACGCATAAAAAACTAACTGGGTTGCAGAAATAGAAAATAAATTAGTCTAGCTATGTCAATTCAGAGGTGAAGAGCTTATTTGTTTTTCAAAAACTGTGAAGACATGAAAATTCAGATTTTTTTTTTTAATAAGTTGCACGCGAAAGAAAAGCTGGAATGTGTATAACGCAAGAAAATAGGTTGAAGTTGGATGTCATGCTGACTTGTGAAGGACACATGCAGTGAACGACAGTGAATTTCCGTTGACGTCAGTCCAATGAAAGCGACAGAAAAGCAAGGACAATTCATAACAAACAAACACTAGCATCTGACAGTTGCTGAAGATAATGTGAGTTTCACCGGTGTTGTGGGTGGATGAGAGTCACAAGAGTAACAGTGCTGCTTAGCAAACACCGCTAATGATAAAACATCAGCCTCGCGCTGCATTCGATTCCTTCCTTTTTTCCAAACACAGTGAGACATGATATCTATTTTCTTTGAACCGTATGCAATTGTGGTTAAACCAGAGCCAACAAAAGCATCTGAAACGTCCATAAAGGTGAACGCGGCGCCCGGGGCTGATAATTAGATGTCTAGGGATAGAAATGGCTGCTTGAGTTACCTGTCTGTAGCGGGAGAGCAGGTGTTGAGGCCAAATAGCCTCGCTGAATAATGCACACATGATGATAATTGCTTAGCAGGGTCTGATCTATGGGAGCTCCAGTCTGGGAATGTGTGTCTCGCCAAGTTAATGATCTCAGATTCTTCAATGGCCAAACACACTCTCGACCTGGACCGGCTTACAGTGATTCGCTGCAGATGAAAACGTGCCTATGCTAATACCTGTCGACTTTGGGAAGTTGCCGCTGATAATGGTGCATGCTGAAAAACAGAAACTCTGGGGAAAGAGCCGGAGCTGTAAACAAAGAGCAAATTAAGCCGAGAGATTGTTCAGCTTGTTGCTCTGTGGTGAGAAACAAGACCACAAATTGTTTACTAAGTTTTCATCTAGCTTTTAGTGCAAGGATTGGACAAAATCCTGAATTTAAGAACAGACTCCATTCAGTTTACAAGTGTGATATTTGAACTAAATTGCCCTCAATGACAGTATGTGGAATTTATTCAATTACAATTCAAAGAAATTCCACACAGTCCCACAGACGCTTTGGTAAAAAATGCAGAATATATTGTACATATTCTGATTAGACATATTTCACTAAAAGTCCAATGCTTAAAAATATATAAAACATAGCCAACAGTTTTTCACATTTTATAGTGCCATAAAGAACTATAAAATATCCACAATTTTTCAATTAAAAATATCAAAATATTACATTATATTATTGAAAATATTTATATAATATATACAATACAATATATTTTTAAATGTATTATATTTAATAATTGTAATGTGTAAATTAAAATATAAACATTATATAGTAACATTAATACAAAACTATAAAAAATAAATGTATAATTATTTATTAATTATTAAATATTTTGCAGATGAATACAATTAATAATACAAATATTAGACAAATAGAAAATGAAAACACACACATTTGTGTTGATGATCATTGTGTATGTGATTATTAAATGCAATATATGCTTACATATCATTTACATTTAATTAAAAAAAATATGTTAATCACACATTAAATATGATAAAATTGCACATATGTAATATAATTATTAAATACAAAAACTGTAGATATGAATATATAAAAATATAAATATAAAAACACATAAAATATCTGCTTTTTCCACAAAAAAGATACATGTATAAATTTTTATAATTAAATATATAATATAAACAATAATAGAACACATTCCAAAATGTAGATTACTGCTACATAAAATAACAACATATATTTTTTTTTTATCAAAATTTGTTTAATAATAAGATATAAGGTACTGATATAAGGTGTTGATGATCATTGTGTATATATAGTACATTTTTAATTCTGCATCCTGTTTGCTAACTTCCGGATTTGTAATGCCATATAAATCTGAATCCGATGAAACGTAGGAGTGCACGAGCATCAACACTCGAGCTGTGGTGGTCATGCCACATTCATCCATCAGAGAGCCCAAAACATCTCCTGTTGCAGCATCTGTAAACATGTCCACTTTCTTCTTCCACAGGTTTTCACGGAGCTGTGATCACACCTTCATCTGACTGAAACGCACAGGAACTGAGCAGTGCGCTTTCTTTAAAAACATCTATGCGTTGTGTTGGAGTGCACTGTAGACTGCTGTGCTTTAGAAAGCTGAAGCTTTCTCGCGTCGCGCCCTTGTTCTTTTCACCTCACGCTTCCACGCGGCTCCATTCTCTTCTAACGCTCAGGTTACAGCTCTTCCACAATGAGATGGAGGGAAGAGAGAATGCAAAGGTAAAATGAAAGGAAAGCAGGAGAGAGGGAGGTGGTTGAGTTTCCGAGAGAGAGGACAGGCACTCTCCTTTGAAGTGTTAAACATCCTTGAATAATTTAGTGCAAGCTAAGTATAGCTCTAAAACCATTTCCATCTCTGAAATAAACCCTCGTTCCGCAAGCGCTCTGCATCTCGCTCAAACCACCTTTTGTGTCGCATTCGTTCTAGCAAACAATTCCAGCTTCGCTCAACCTACACTTGAACCTGTTCTCTAGGAGCAGGAATCACCAGGGATCTTACCACACAATGCAGTCACCATACTTCAGCAGCAGGACATTCGTATGATGTTCACTGCAGATTTCAGATCACAATATAATAGACTTTTAACAGACAGATTCTCCTCCAGATCTGGATACTAAATCGTATGGCTGGGCGATATATATATATATATATATAAAGTGTATCACTGTTTACACAAAAATATGAAGCAGCACAACTGTTTTCAATATAGTAATGTTTCTTGAGCATCAAATCAGCATATTAGACTGATTTCTGAAGGATCATGTGACACTGAAGACTGGAGTAATGAAGCTGAAAATTCAGCTTTGATTACAGGAATAAATTACATTTATATATTCACATAGAAAACGTTATTTTACTTTGTAATAATATTTTACAACATTACTGTTTTTGAACATATTTTGATCAAATAAATGCAGCCTTAGTGAGCAGAAGACACTTCTTTCAAAAATACTGCATTGTAATGTTATTTAAGAATATTTCAGTTATATATATATATATATATATAACAGAAAAATATGATACTTTGCTAAAAGGATCCACCACATGAATAAAAAAAAAAAAATCTAGTTTTCATTATATTGATTTCACAGTTTAACAACAGAGTAACACAACACTGTATTGACCTGCTGTCATGTTTACAGTGAAGGTGGCTCTTCACAGCATATACTGCACTAAATATCCACAGCAGAAGTTTATACAGTAGGCAAATTAACTCTGATATTACACCCACAACTCATTACTTTCTGTGCCGCTTTAACAATCTCATCTGCTTCACTACTTCCTCCTGTCCTGCTTGCCCTGATGGCTCTGAAAGGCTCTTACCTGCAGGTGTCCTCTTGAATGTAAAGGGCGATGAGCTGCTTCGGGACGCTGAAGGACAGCGTACACTCTGCCATCTGCTCCCGAACCAACATCCATTTACTGTCCACTGTCTGAAACCTGTACACCTTACACACTGCGTTCTTAAACACTGATGGAGAGAGAGAGAGAAAGAGAGAGAGACATTAAGTAGACATACTGTACAGTAAGTGATCATTTAGGCAAAGTACTGTGAATAACGGCAGCCTGCTCCTTCCACAAAGCTACTGACTTCAGAAGACTAGAAGACAAGTTATATGGACCATTTTATGGTGTTTTTTGTTGTCTGACAGATGTTTATACTATATCCTAGCATTTAAAAAGTGCCTTCTACTTTCCACAGCGCTATTTAAACTGCTTTAAGAGCTGCTAACTAAGTCCTGTGAAGAGAGGTGGAGGGAAAGTGGTTCTGGAGAGTGCAGAACACGTTTAATGCTCTTATCAGAAGTGAGGTGGCAGCAGGAGAAGTTATTTCTTCTATGGCATGAAATCTTGCTTCTCGTCAACGCTTGGCAATACAGGCGAGTCAACGGAGCAGGACCTGAGGGGAAATCTGTAGGTCTCAACCAAGCGTTTACTTTTCCTCATTATAGAGTTGTTTAAATAATGG
The DNA here is from genome assembly GCF_936440315.1 of Barbus barbus. Lineage (NCBI taxonomy): Eukaryota > Metazoa > Chordata > Actinopteri > Cypriniformes > Cyprinidae > Barbus > Barbus barbus. Next base: position 6,447,386 of record NC_136735.1, read on the forward strand.
ACCGTTTCACCATTCTTGTTCTTTGTGGTGGCAGCATGAGATTCTTATTAAATACACAGGAAAAAAATCTACTGTAACTCTTTAGGAGCTTAAACATGGGGCTTTGAAACATAATGTGGGTATATACAGTATACAGTGGAGAAGTCTGACTAACATAAACACAAAGGCTCAAAAAAGAAATTAAATTAGCTTAAAATTAAAAGTAGCTAGATTTGTTGTATTGGCCCTGTATGTAACAATCAATTAGAAATTTACATTATAATTCTATATCTATATCTATCTGTCTGTCTGTCTGTCGCATTTATGATATATGAAAATGAACATTTAGACCTATTAAATTTAGTGGAAATCTTCGGACATTAATTATAACACTTTAAGAAAAAACAGGACACTCCAAAATACTAAAAGACATCATGCTCATTTATAATGAAAATGTTGTATTAAAACAATTTTCTCAAGTGGCCTCAGACATTTGAACCCCACTGCAAAAAAAAAAAAATAAATTATAATTCATGACCACCAAAACATTGTGTTACGTGTCCTTAATGTGTCCAGAAAGTACAGACAGGTGGTTGGCTGAGGATGTGGAGTAAAGACAGAAACAGATGGACGCGTGACCTCCAGAGGAGGAGAAGCAGACTCAAACTCCCTCATCCAGTGCCGAGTTCATCACAGAAGAGGATTAACCTCTGACTCCGCCCTCCCGTCTGCCCTCTACTCCGACAGCCAATCGAATCGCAGCGTCTCTGCCTGCTCAAGCTCTTAGGGAAATGACTGTGCGTTGAGTTCGTGTTGAAGCACAGGGGTCGGAGTGACGAGGACAAATTTCATTAGTCACTCTTACTGAAGCAGCAGAGACTAACATATTTTGACAAGCAGCAGCGTGACTAAAACAACAGCCGCAATGACATTCAATACGGTTACAGATACGTCAACAAATAAACACTGCGAAACATCAGATACGAAGATAACACCCTGGACTTCTAGAGATATTCGTCTGCCGTTCCCAACTTCCCCTCCATCCATCACATCACAGCAGCTCATAAATAAAGAAATGACCTTCTACAGAGTTTGCTTCTGAGGGAACTTTTCTCATCCGGAGACTTCGGGTCTATTCACTCACCAATAATGTGCCAAAACAGACACATCCCAACTCTCTTCTCCTCCTTGTGCAAAGCAAATTGACACAGACTAAATTGAAATGGCATAAAAACTAGCGTATTCCCCCAATACTGTTTAATCTGCTACGTTACCTGAGGTAATTAAGGTAATGAGCTGCACTTCACACCGCTACTGGCTGTTATTTATCCTCAGCAATCACACTGTTCACTGGGACGACAATCAAACACTGCCGGATGCACTTCATAATCTTAACAATACGGATGGGATCACACCGAATTCAACAATTCTGCTTCTGACTCTACTCAACCATTCCATTACTGATTATTTCATTGCTCAACCAATACACTAAACAAACATGCTAAATTAAAACTACACTATTTCTGATTACATATTTAGTCTGAAGTACCATTTATTCCAACAGAACTTCCCTAGAATAGGAAATTGGGCCTGAAAACATGGAGTCAACAATGCTCATTTTAAAAAAAACAAGGTGCTTTAAATGTTGATTGTCCACCACGGAAGGTCATATGAGATGTTTTATTTACTATTGTTTTCATAATGTCGTTTCATAAAGGTGTTATTTTCTAGGAATAAACACAGAAGGAAATAATTTGTGATCTCTGATGAATAGAGAGGTCAAAAGAACAGCTTTTATTTAAATAAAGTCACATTTTTTATCAATTTAATAAAGCGAATGCAGTTCAAATGGTGTCATAACCAACTGTAACCAGATTGCATTATAAAACGCTTCATAATGAGCGAGCATGTTTGCTCGGGCGCCCTGCTTTCCAGAGAAAAAGCATCATGCATCATCTCTAGAGTTTCAGCAGAGATCACAAACTGCTCAAATTCACCAAGGCACAAAAGCCTGTGAACAAAAGTCAAAGAACTCAATATGAACTTGTGAATTTCTCATCAGATTCTCCGGAGCCTGAATGATCTGAAGTGATATGCACTTTCATTTATAGCTCTATAGTTTGACTTTAGCTCAACAACTGTCTCATTTGTATTTCTTCTAAAGAATTGTAAAAAAAAAGAGGCACCCCTGAGCAATCAAGAATACAGGAAATTACATCACATGTATCAGTGAATTCTGCATGGCTGCAGAGCAGGAGAACTAGAGTTGGCTGGTTAGCGTGACCCAGTTAACCGCTGATGGAAGATGGTTGCAAAAAAGCATATTCACCATTGGCAGCAATGTAAAACATGCATTCTGATGAAATATATTTTAATAACATAAACTGGAAATTATATTATACACTATAATTAAAAAGTGTGGACTATAAGTTTTTTTTTAAATAAAGTATATTTTGCTCACCGAGGCTGCATTTATTTGATCTATTAAAGTAAATATGTGAAATATTATTACGATTTAAAAACACTGTGATCTATTGTAATATATTTTAAAAAGTAATTTATTATTGTGATGAAAAGCTGAATTTTCAGCTTAAAACAAGTTGAGAGAACTCAAAATTGAGAGAACTCAAAAATGTGCTGAAGCTGGTTGCCTTAAAATTTTAAGTTGGCTCAACTTTTTTTTTTTAACAGTGTGGTAAGGCGCATGCTTTTACACATGCATGAAAAAAAAAGAAACAGCAGATACTTCTATAAACAGATATTTCTATATACAGTGCATCTACACCACTGAAACTGATGCTGAAGTAGTGTCTTTTTTAATGTTGACTAACCCAATCACACTTTAGTGGGTGGAGTTAGTGTAAATAGCATTATCGCTATTTACACAGTGCAAATATTTGCCATATTTTTTTTTGGATCATGTACATTTTTGTGATGTCATCAGCCAATCAGCATTGTCATTTTTTCTGTGAGTATTTGGTCACATGACATTAATGCATCAGGTGATTGATTCAAAACAACCTGGCAACCTTTCTCCAAACTTTGCTGCATATGAGTAAAAAACACAAAATATAAAGGATTCTTTAACTCACCAGCATTCATTATTGGTCCGTTATCTTTGTCATTAACACTTCCATGTGACGACTCGTACACCAGCGTGCACTGTGGGTAGAAAACAAGATGTGCATTTGAGAGTGGAGCTCATTTGTCCCGATTATTAGACAACAGCATAATGACTACTACTCTAAACACGACCGGGTTTGAAACACCATCCTGTGACTCCCTCTCTCTGTCTCATGAGCCGAGCGCTCAGTGACAAGCTGTCACCTGCACCGCTGCTCAGATAATAAAGGACTTCTCCAAGTATCCCCGAGCGCCAATGTAAGCAATCCAGGAGAGAAGAGACCCTCACGGCAGCTCAAGACAAACACGACCCTCCATCAACATCAGCCGCAGCACTCACGGCCTAATCACTTGAAATGCATCACCCGCATCAGGGTTTAGTGCGATGACGGATGAGTCTTCACGTCTCATTAGGTCTCATGACCTTGGATGGGTCTGTAAGAGTTTCCAGTCAGATCTTGGCACACAGCTCAAGGGGAAAAAAACCCAAAACAAGAGAGGAGTTGTGATCAGGCCATGTTTTATGAAGAGTCTTGTTCTGTGGCAGATGCTCCTCAAACATACATCAGGCCTGACCCACATTCCCTCATGAAGAACAAAGAAAATAATCTATCTATCTATCTGTCTGTCTGTCTGTCTGTCTGTCCGTCCGTCCGTCCGTCCTATCTATCTATCTATCTATCTATCTATCTATCTATCTATCTATCTATCTATCTATCTATCTATCTATCTATCTATCTATCTATCTATCTACCTGTCTGTCTGTCTGTCTGTCTGTCTGTCTGTCTGTCTGTATTCCATCCATCCGTCTGTCTGTCTGTCTGTCTGTCTGTCTATCTATCTATCTGTCTGTCTGTCTGTCTGTCTGTCTATCTATCTGTGTGTCTTCCATCCATTTGTCTGTCTGTCTGTCTGTCTGTCTGTCTATCTATCTATCTATCTATCTGTCTGTCTGTCTGTCTGTCTGTCTGTCTGTCTGTCTGTCTGTCTGTCTGTCTGTCTATCTATCTATCTATCTATCTATCTATCTGTCTGTCTGTCTGTCTGTCTGTCTGTCTGTCTGTCTGTCTGTCTGTCTGTCTATCTATCTATCTATCTATCTATCTGTCTGTCTGTCTGTCTATCTATCTGTGTGTCTTCCATCCATTTGTCTGTCTGTCTGTCTGTCTGTCTGTCTGTCTGTCTGTCTATCTATCTATCTATCTATCTATCTATCTATCTATCTATCTATCTATCTATCTATCTATCTATCTATCTATCTATCTATCTGTCTATCTGTCTGTCTGTCTGTCTGTCTGTCTGTCTGTCTGTCTGTCGTGGCCTAATGGTTAGAGAGTCGGACTTGTAATCAAAAGGTTGCGGGTTCGAGTCTCGAGCCGGCAGGGATTGTAGGTGGGGGGAGCGAATGTCCAGCGCTCTCTCCACCCTCAATACCACGACTGAGGTGCCCTTGAGCAAGGCACCGAACCCCCAACTGCTCCGCCGCAGCATAAATGGCTGCCCACTGCTCCGGGTGTGTGTTCACGGTGTGTGTGTGTTCACTGCTGTGTGTGTGTGTGTGCACGTTGGATGGGTTAAATGCAGAGCACGAATTCCGAGTATGGGTCACCATACTTGGCAGTATGGTCACTTCAATAACTTCATTTTTAATGTTTCTCAAAATAGCCCATACATCTAGTGAAAAATGGGTAATGATTTTATGGGCATTTTAAACTGAAAAATTAAACATATTATCATGATAGCTTGGTAAACTCAACTATCTGTCAATAAGGTCTATATAACTTCCAAACTTTAGCTTTTATACAGGGTTTTATCAATCCAGCATTCAAAGTTTGTCTTGACAATCTTTCCTTTTCAAGTTAAAAAATGAGTTATTTCTACTTCCCTGCATTCAAATATAAATTCTGATCTCTACCTTAATTCAAATTCAGCATTGTCATTTATGAAGTACTCATTTAAATCTCTTCAAGTTTCTCAATTAAAATGGTACTAAATAAATATCCCCATTTCCTCTCTCATGTCCTTCATCCATCTCCATAATGCTCCACAATTCTTACACCCTTGTGGTTTTCTTCCCTATATTCTGTCTGTGTCTCTTTCCTGCTGATTAATGAAGGTTAAAGGGCTCTGCTGATGGCTGTGTCAGTGTAAGTTATTGAGATGAGGGGGTTATGCTGTCTGTCAGTGCAATAATGCTCAATTCTCCTTGACACATGGGACAAAAGCAGCTGAGGACACAAATACGGATCATTTGCACATGTCCATCACAGATGTCCAAATATACTGGATAAAATATTCCACAATATTCCATAAACGTCCATATATACACATACATGCACAATGTAAACACTCTCCAAACGGCTGTTTCACTTCTTCAGTCAACTGTGCAATTGAATTTCAGGGATGCCACACTCAATATTCACTCCACTTTCCCTCCTTGACTGAAGACATGTCCTGAGAGGTGATTTTCTATTACTAGCCCTTACAAACTGCATGCACATGCACAAAAAATACAAGCCACTCTTAATTTACAGTTATTCAACTGCAGTCAAGAACTCTCTTGAAAACGTAGTTAGCTACACAGCAAGCTACTAACACACTTCATATGAGCATTTCATTTAACTAAATATTTTGCTTCAAAAACAACTAAATTGCTTCATTAACCAATTATTTGCTCTGTGAATTGTTCATTTAAATGATCTGTGCGACCACAATAAAACAGGATGAAAAGTATTGATATTTCAATTGATATTTCAATTTAAAAAAGTCATTCATAAAAAGAAAAATAACTTTTTAGGCATAAACTATATACATAATAATAATCATAAATGAATAAAAGTATAAAAGAAAAAAGAACAAATCAAATTAAGCAACCTAACAAACAAATAAATAAATTCTATAGGTAGCATTTCAAACATTACTTAATTTTGAATGTTTCTGAAAAGACGCTATATGCTGTGTGTTTATGGGCATTTAAAAACTGTTACATAATGTAAACATTGTGTTTACATTAAACTAACTCTCTGTAATATTTATATAATCAAAAGGATCTTATGAGTTGCAGGTGCATCTCAATAAATTAGAATGTCATGAAAAAGTTTTTCTTGTAAGTTATTTCAAAAAGTGAAACTTTCATATATTTTAGATTCATTGCATGTAAAGTAAAACATTTCAAAAGTTTTTTTGTTTTAATTTTGATGATTAGAGCTTACAGCTGATGAAAGTCAAAAATCAGTATCTCAAAATATTAGAATATTTACATTTGAGTTTCAATAAATTACCATCTCTACAGTATAAATTCTGGATATCTCTTGTTCTTTGATACCACAATAATGGGGACGACTGCTGACTTGGCAATGATCTAGAAGACGAACATTGACGTCCTCCACAAAGAGGGTAAGCCACAGAGGGTCATTACTGAAACGTGTGGCTGTTCACAGAGTGCTGTATCAAAGCATATTAAATGCAAAGTTGGCTGGAAGGAAGAATTGGGTAGGAAAAGGTGCACAAACAACAGGGATGACCGCAAGCTTGAGAATACTGTCAAGCAAAGCCGATTCAAACACTTGTGAGAGCTTCACATGGAGTGGAGTGAAGCTGGAGTCAATGCATCAAGAGTCTCCACGCTCAGATGTCTTCAGGAAAAGGGCTACCAAGCCACTTCTGAACCAGAGACAACGTCAGAAACGTCTTACCTGGGCTGTGGAGAAAAAGAACTGGACTGTTGCTCAGTGGTCCAAAGTCCTCTTTTCAGATGAAAGTAAATTTTGCATTTCATTTGGAAATCAAGGTCCTAGAGTCTGTAGGAAGAGTGGAGAGGCACAGAATCCATGTTTCTTGAAGTCCAGTGTGAAGTTTCCACAGTCAGTGATGATTTGGGCTGCCATGTCATCTGCTGGTGTTGGTCCAATTTAGAGCACTTCATGCTTCCTTCTGCTGACAAGCTTTATGGAGATGATGATTTCATTTTCCAGCAGGACTTGGCACCTGACCACACTGCCTAAGGTACCAAAAGCTGGTTCAATGACCATGGTGTTACTGTGCTTGACTGGCCAGCAAACTCGCCGGACCTGAACCCCATATCTATGAGGTATTGTCAAGAGGAAGATAAGAGACACCAGACCCAACAATGCAGATGACCTGAAGGCAGCTATCAAAGCAACCTGGGCTTCCATACCACCTCAGCAGTGCCACAAACTGATCACCTCCATGCCACGCCGAATTGAGGCAGTAATTAAAGCAAAAGGGGCCCCTACCAAGTATTGAGTACATATAGTGTAAATGAACATACTTTTCAGAAGACCAACAATTCACAAAAAATATTTTTTTGTTGGTCTTATGAAGTATTCTAATTTGTTGAGGTTTTTGTTAAATGTGAGCCTAAATCATCACAATTAAAAGAACCAAAGACTTAAACTACTTCAGTCTGTGTGCATTGAATTTATTTAATACACGAGTTTCACAATTTGAGTTGAATGCACCTGTATATACTTCAAAAGCTAAACTGTTTTGAAAGCAGTTTTACAACTAATTTTGCTGAGTGAGTACTGTAGCAGCACTAGTTTAGTATAAATAAAAACCATATATACCCATTAAATAAAATAAATGCCTAAACTAAATATCACAATAACAAAATATCAAATATACTTAATAAACATGAATAAGTAAACAAATGAATTCTATAGATTAGCTTGCCAAACTAAACTATCTATCTGTTATATATACAAATGCTACACTGTTTACACTGTTAAATTAGTAGCAGTGCTAGTTTACTATATTACTCAAGAAATAAAAAGGAAATGCCACTTACTGAAATAAAATTTCTATAAAATGAAATGTTTTTCCACTGTAGTTCATCAAAAGATAAATAATTAACTTACTGTATATCAACTATTAGAAAATTATAATACATTTATTTAATGAATTTAGAAAAAAATTAAATACATGAATGAATGAATGAATAGGCTAGGCAAGCTAAACAAATTTGTCTGTAAAGCCTATATACTCTTCCACTATTTTGAAAGCAGTCAAATACTAGTGTTATTTAGTTAATAGCTAACTGTATGTATTTAGCTTACCTTCTGGTGCATGTCGGTGGTAAAGTGGTCCACCTCCCCATCCTCGATCTCACCCATCTTCATTCGGCTCACCACCACTGTGCCCAGTGTAGCCGAATCATCTGCTGTCCTGAAACACAACCATACACGCACGTCAACGTCTTTTTTGAACAGGAATGAGAGCGTCTGGATTACGCCCATCATACCTTTATTTCATCCAATCAGACTCATTGTATAGTTGTATAATTTCCAATCAGAACATCTGGTCTTCCATAAAAAAAAGGGACACTGTGGCTTCGCTAAGGTAACTCAAACCCATATCTGATGTCCTGTAGACATTAGCATTGATTAAGCAAGATTACTCACTGGTAACCGGCTGCAGGTTTGGCACGATCAGATCAGGCCCCAGCTGTGGCTGTTCGTGTGCCAGCAGACTTGGAGCGAGTCTATATCTGAGGTTATGATTGACCTCAAGTTAACTTTGAAGCTCGATTGAGTCGTGGAGGAGAGGAAAAGACATCCAGTCAGCCTTTAGAGACGCATTGGCAAATTACCCATCCATGAACATGACCTAGACAAATCTAATTGGCCCTGGGTCTCTTTATGACAACAGTAAATCAGAGAGCGTTGTTATGAGAAGAGCTAGCGCTTTATGCTAATAGATCTGAATGAGATGCCGTTAGCAACCCATTTTACTTCTGTAATGTGATACTTTTCTGAGTGAAACTGGATATTTAATGATTGAAAGAAACGCAGGGACTTTTTATCCATTGGGGATTAATTGGAGAGCGACAAGTAGTCATTATAGCAAAAATGGAGCTTGATGGTTGGAGGGGTTAATAAAGTAAGGGGCATTCTTGATGTTAATTGAAAAGGAAAATAATTTTAGAGGTGGCACAAGTTATGCTGTGGTAATACTTTTTCCTATATATTTTAATCTCAAAGTGATTGTCACAACATAAACTGTCCCACAAGAAGATCTTTGTGAAGTTTATTGTCTTATGCTACAAGCTCAGAAGATGTTTGTACCTGCCACCCACATCACAGTCCTGGATTACCAAGCCACATCGCTTCAATCCCAGTACACATTTACCCAACTATTATCAAAAGTATTTCTAAATAAATACAACAAAACATTTTCTTGCAACCTTACATGAAGTATTATGATAAAATGCATTATGAAGAAGAATTGGACCTGTTCTGCAGGTGTATTAGAGCTAACATTAGCATCATGCTACATAAAACAAATTATGAGATTAATAGTACACTTTTACTCAGGAAAAGGGGAAATTACGCGTTAACGTTGACAGCCCTAATATATATACACACACACACACACACACACACACACACACACACACACACACAACATACTAAGTCAATTATGAGATAAAAATTCAAAATTATGAGACACTAAGTGTGCTTTCACACTTGGTTCGATTGCCTGGTCCGAACCAGAGTTCGATTGCTCGCCCCTCCCCTTGCTCCCCTAAATTTTGTTTACAAAGCTTTGCATAACGGCACTTACGTCTGTCTTACGAATGAACTGCAAATGCTCTAAAGAACGCTGAAGGCAAACAGAAATTAGACATACTGCTCACTGCTTGCAGCGCGTCAGTCACATTTGTCAGGAAAGTGAGTGAAACACACACACAAACACACATTTTTATCAAATAATATGGCATTAATAGCGGTTCACTTCCGTGATTTGGTATGATTGCATTCATATCAGCAGCAAACCGTACCGGAGTTCACATGAACCGAACACCAGACCACCCTTTTTAAGCGGGTGCGCACCCGAGGTCGGAGTACAGCGTTCACATCGTCCAAACGAACCGAACTCTGATGTCAATCGAACCCGAGTGTGCACCAAAAGTGCTAGTGTGAAAGCACCCTAAGTCGATTATGAGATAAAAAAAAGACAAAATTATGAGATATCAAGTCAATTATGAGACAAAAAGTCAAATGTTTTTAGAAACTAAGTAAACTGAGATAAAGTCAAACCTATGACATGAGTTAAAACATCAAAATTGTCATCATGGCTTTTCACCTTATGATTTCAAATTTTGTGTAAATTTTGACTATTTATCTCATAATTTCATTTTATGTCATAATTCTGAATTATCAAAAAATTATTTTGTTTTCTAACCTTTTTTCTGGTTCATTTAAAAATTAAATGTATATATGACAATATCATGTCTTAAATGCATTAATAAATTAGAAGAAGAGCGATCCGTTAGCATTGCCATTCAGTTCAGTTTCTCAGCTGAAGTGTACCCTTTGCAATCTGCCATCTTTGCTGAGATTCAGAGTTTATTTTCCCTTGACTGCCATCAAAGAATAAATATAAAATACAAAACATTTAAAAAATTAAATAAAATATAACTAAATAAAAAATAAAATACAATAAAAATAGAAAACTAACTTAAAAACTAAATAAAAAATTAAGTAAATAAAATACAAAACTAAATTAAAATTTTAAATTAAAAAGGTAAATATTGAATTAAAAAAATACAAAACTAGGAAAATAAAATACAAAACTAAATTTAAAAAATTAAAATTAATTACAAAATTAAAAATAAAATAATAAAATGTATAAACGTGAGCTGCTAGCTCATGGATCAAAATAAACACAAAAGCGCCAGAATAAAATGAGATCTAAAAAGCCCTAAATTAGTGCTGTCAAAATTAGCGTGTTAACGCAGGCGATTAATTTTTTCAGTTTAACGTGTTAAAAATATTTAACGACGTTAACGCAGAGGCGGGGCTATGGTTGGCCACCCCACTCACAACTGCTGCTTCTGTCACTTTTATCATGACAAGAACCATCGTTTATTTAAATCCAGAATGTGTTTTGACCACATCAAACCAGAGACGTTTCAGTCGCGCGCTCAAGCTTCACCTCAGCGCCAGGCGAGCACGGAAACGTTACAGGGATCTAAGCGCGTGCTCTTCCATTGCACGCACAAAGGCGCCGTTGCGCACTGTAGCCTGTATCTTTTCATATCAAGTCATGAAAGAGACTACGAGCATGCAATGTCACAGTTATGTCGTCAGTTAAACCATGAAGTCACCAAAAAGGCAATTAAAGCTGCCTTAAAACTGTGTATGTATGTATGTATTTGTTATATGAGTCACATTTAAGAACATGTCTCTAAAATGCAAACTTTTGCAAACTGTCCTGGAGCATCCCAGCACTGTCACCTTCATCTAACACACTCAATTCAACTCATTAGAGACTTTAAGAACTTAAGTGAAGTGGGTCAGAGTAGGTAAGAGAGATGCGTTTCAGATCTACGTCATGTTCAGCAGTGGAATCTCTTAAAGGGACAGCAGACAAAAAAACCTAATAACCAGCTGCTGTAATGTATGGTAATCAAAGATCAAATGAAAAAAGAGGAAATCAATCACTTTTGTAGCTTTAAGGATTCATCTATATTTAATTTAGAATTTAGTGTTTGATAAATTAATTCAATTTCTGTATGTTTCCTATACTTGCTGAAGGGCACAGGTAAATATGACTTTTATTATAATGGGTTTATGTGAAGATTGTTGTAAATTCACTTAAATTAGAAGTTATTTTAAGTAGTCTAATAAATGTTATACAAAAATAAATACACTGAAATGAATCAGACAGTGCTAGTTGACTCTTTTATGGATGATTAGTCAAAATGAAGCAGCGGTGAAGCTGTATCACCGTCTCCGTCTCGTTATGCCTTTATTTCTCTCAAGTTCTCCCATACATCTCACCCTACCTGCGGAGCAATCCTCCGATTTTTGACCTACATATAAAGCCAGACGGCGCTAAAAATAGCTTGCTGGTTTTATGATAGTCTGTATGAGTAATGCTGGCACGATTCTGGAGAGCAAATGAGTGAAAGCGACTGTGGATCCTTGCAAATGAATGAGCCGTTTCTTCCCAGTTTTTCCCATGACTCAGCAGTAATTGCATTGGGATGGTCGTCTCAATCTGTGCGTCGACACACTGAGCTTCTGAACAAACAGATGCTTGTTTTGGAGCATTTCCAGTCTTTTCTAAACAGACGCTATGCAACAGCTACTCATGAATATGAACAACCAGCTCCCTTGCTATTTTAACAGTGGAGCATATTAAATGAATTGAATTCACTCAGAAACCGTGTCGCAGGCTGCGGCGAGAGGATGGTTTATCTGTGCGCTCGATATTATTGTGTATTAAAGCAGGCGGCTGATGGATGCCGCTGAGCGCTGTGAAAGGTCATTCGTCAGTTGGTTTCCGAGGGCTGTTAAAATCTCAGCCTCAAACGAGGTCATGTTATGAAGCTCATGTCCAAAGATTGAGTGCTATAACCCTGTATTATAGACACTGTGTTTCATTCTAGAAATGTGGTGATCTTTTAAAAAGGGTAATTGAGAAATAGGTCAGTCCATGTATGAGGGATCATTATTATGGTGAACGCAAAACCTGTCAAGAACACGTCTGGGTTATATTTAACCTTAAATTCAAAAGAAAGAAAAGAGAAATTAGATTTTGCATAAAGAAAATATAGTGTACTTTTGCATTTGAGTTGTGAAACTTCCAGAAAACAATCTGTATAGCTGACAAGTAACAAACATTATAATTAGTTTGACCAACACTCATATTCTTATTATTCTCAAAGATTATATTTTTATTTTATTAAGATTATATATATTATTATAGAAAATAAGAATATTTTAAAATAACCGCGTGGGATCATTATTGGGGTGATTGTGAAACCTGTCAAGAACTATTAGAACTAAAATTAAAAAGTTTTTCGTTTTAATTAACATTTAATTAAACAATTACTAATTAATGTGATCGCTATGATGATAACAGAATATAAACAAAAATAGATGTGGGATAATTATTAGAGCACCTGCAAAACCTGTCAAGAACAAGGTTATATTTAACCCTAAAATCCAAAGAAAGAATGATAATTTATATTTTGCATAAAGAAAATGTACTTGTTTTTAATTGTGATACTATTACCATGATAGATAAAATTTCCTCAAAACAGAGGCTCATAAGAAAATTCATTTCTGGTAAGTAAAAAAAGTAATACAAACATAAATATGCAAACAAATAAATAAATTAAAAATAAATTAAATTAAAGTTTTGGATATAGATATGCACACACACACACGTTTCAAAAAATATTTTCCTTCTTTGTCTGTTTGATTTTGAGGTGAAATGTGACGTGGTTCGCCCACTGCACGCTCAAATGAAATGTATAAACTAGTGAATTCAGGTAAACATCTCGAGATTAAACTCCCCCCAGCAATACATTGTGCTCTGTCTGAGGATCTTACATGGCACAGCTCTTACTGAGGCTTATGAATCGAGGCTGTGTGTTTGGCGCAGTCTTTAATTTCCATAAAGCTTCATTATGTACGCCCTGCTTGTGGTTGCGAGTCAATTTGCAAAGGCATTTGTGAGGCAAGCTCCAATCAATGACAATCGAATGAGAGTGCCAGTCACTGGTGCAGAAAACTGGAAGCCAGTCATTGACCTCATCACAATCCTGCGCAGTAATTGTGCTCTATTATCAACTAGATTCGCACGTTTCCTGTACCTGGTAATTCTGTTATTCACTTATTTCTTTATGAGATAATATGTTGAGAAGCAAGCTGTGAATTGGCTCATGAGGAGGCCCAGATGGAATCTGAAGATGACTTCTTTTGCACATTTTCTACATTTTTGCAGGCCAATCTGTTTTCGGTGGACAAATCTGTGGAATTTAAAGAATGGATTTAAACATGGTAAAATGTGTTAAACCAAGCTGAGAGCAGGCTACTTCAGTCTTATTGGTAGCTGAGAGCACGATCAAATTAGCAGAAATATTCAATAAAACATTAAAAACTTCAGATTCCAGTTGGTCTTGCTCATGAAGGCTGAACTTTATGCATTTGAGTCGTGCAGCTTTCAGAAATCAATGTTTGGCTGCTGAGCACCAGCAAAATAATGAAAAAATACAAATAAGTAATAATAAAAAACTAGTAAATAATACTATAAAATATAACATTTAAAAAAGATAAGCACAAGTCGATAACCTATAAATACTAATTGGTGTTATATCTTTAAATACTAATAAAAAATATTATAAAATATAAAATAACATTTAAAAAAGATTTAAAAAAATCTGTTGATATCCTTAAAATTAAAAATATAAATAGAATTAGTGTGATATCATAAAAAACTAATAAAAATAATATTATAAAATATAAACATTAAAAGTATATATGAAAAAAACATCAGTCGATAATCTTAATATAATAGTATTAATATAATTGGTGTTATACGGTAAAGTAAATAAATTATATATTATAATTGTATATTGAATATATAATAAAATTATATATATATACTCTGCTTCGCATCATGCCTAAAGGTCATTGCACACGGAGTCCGAAATGTTCGTCTGAAATTTTCGCACGTTAAAAAATAAATATGACCTCACATTGTATCAATCACGTTTACACACTGCCTCCGACATAAAAAACTTCAGATCAGGTTTGATTTTCTGTGTTTTCGCATCCGTAGCATGCATTTTGATAGGAAAGGATGACGAATGCGAAAAAACAGAAAAACGCAGGCGAAAATTTCAGGCTCAGTGTGAAATGACCTTAAAAAAGTGCAATGACCTTAAAAAAAAAACACCCTTCGACCGTGATTTATTCACAATACAACACGGCCTCTCCTACCGTATTGCTTTTAGAAAACAGTTACCACACAATAATTTAGAGCAACATGTGTTCTGTTCCTTGTATGAATCTGTTTTTGATCAAACCGAGTGAGCCAGTGGTCCATTCAGATGGATTCACGTGTTTAGTTTCTAATTGAATCAGCCATTTTGTACGAATCCTTTGATTTGAATTATTCAATAAATCATTTATTAAAACAGAGACTTGCTGCCACCTATTGGCGCTTTCATTGTCATCATTATTTATCCATGACAGTCCTAAACCAGCCAAGGTGCCAAAAACACATTCAACAAAATATGGTTTAATTATCAATACTGACCAAAATTCCTCCATTTCAGGCCCCAGAATGAAAAAAAGAAGCTTATAAATAATAGTTTGTTTAATAAGGCAAATTTTTCACTAAATAAAACTTTTTTTTTAAATTAGACAAATTTTGTAATCATTGTATTAGCTACATGAACCCCCTCCAAAATTGACCACACCATCCCCACTGATTTTTTTTTTTACAATTCGACCACTGCATTTTACAGCGTTGGAGTAAATAAAAACAAACCAAACAGCCAACTCTATTGGCTGTCGCCACATCACGTGGCTGTTCATTTGCATAAAGAACAAAAGGACACGCCCACCTCAGCATCGGCCGCTCAAGTCTCTGGAGCATCGCTGACAATAAGTGACTCATCACTGCGTACTTCAGCAGCTTCCCGTAAGAAACACTTGTCTTCACAGTTTGCCAACGCTGCTGAAAATGTGTTTTCACAAGTCACTTGTTCTATCAGCTCAGCAAGTTCACAGCAGCGGCAGCCACGCTCCACTCCACCAACAAACATCGCAAACTCTCTCCACACCAGCACCCTCAGATCCTGATCATGCAAACAATCAGCTCACCTTCCCAGCTGAAGGTCCTGGCCTGCGCTCGTGAATGTTAAAGTATCTCAGGCCAGTCAAAATGTCAAGCGAGCAGCAGCTTCCTGCAGGGGAAAGAGAGCAAAAGGTACCACAGACTAAAAATACCCTGTTCTGTGGGGCTGGACGGAAATAGCTTAAAGGTAAGCTCTCGGTCTCAAGAACAAGGCTCGAGACGCCCGGGCTGGGGACACGGCATCTTTTAGAAACTCTAAAAGCCTTTAGTGTCTGTGAAGAGCCCGAGTATTAATATTTTACACCCCACACATTTACATAACGAAGCATTTAAAGTGTGCCGTGTGATGGAAAGTACAAGACTCATACAAAAGAATAGTTTAGTAGTCAGAAATTATTGGTTATATGTAAGTGATCCTAAACATAATGGTATCTATCAATGTTAAACACCATTTTCACTGTTTTGTACAGTAGTAAGGTATTATGGTCAAAAAAAAATTTCAAATTCCAGAATCATTTCTGTCATTCTAATTCCTATTTATGTAATAGTGATAAAAAAATGAAATGTAAAGTTTGATTCAAATACATTAAACAAATCTAATCAAAGTGTGTACGCTTGTATCATGCTTCATGATTAAAATGTATATACATATGGTTTTAATTTTAATTTTTTAGTTTTAGTTAACTATAATAACCCTTATTCTCATTACTGTAATAAAATAAACAACATATTTCAACATGTAACACCACGATGTAATAACATTTTCCAATTTCACTAATACATATGATTTTTTTCATGTACATATTTATTTATGTTTGTATTGGAGTAATAAGAATGGGGGGGGGGTCTGCTTGCTCGGCACGACAACAATGGTCACAATGCAAAACAATCTTGTTCCTAATGATAATAATAATAATAACAATAATAATGTAAGATAACATAATATGTCTCTTGATTACAGGGTAAAATGTGACTCCAAAAAACATGAAAACATAAAATACAATGTGTTTTTGAAAAGTTTTATGAGATTTGCCCATTTACTAGTACAACCCAAATTCCGGAAATGTTGGGACGTTCTGTAAATTTGAATAAAATGAAAACGAAAAGACTTTCAAATTACATGAGCCAATATTTTATTCAGAATAGAACATAGATAACAAAACAAACGTTTAAACAGAGAAATTTTACACTTTTATCTACTAAATGAGCTCATTTCAAATTTGATGCCTGCTACAGGTCTCAAAAAAGTTGGCACGGGGGCAACAAAGGGCTGAAAATGCAAGAAATTTTGAAAAGATTCAACTGGGAGAACATCTAGCAACTAATTAAGTTAATTGACATCAGGTCTGTAACATTATTAGCTATAAAAGAGATGACTTAGAAAGACAGAGTCTCTCGGAATTAAAGATGGGCAGAGGCTCTCCAATCTGTGAAAGAGTGCATAAAAAAAATTGTGGAATACTTTAAAAACAATGTTCCTCAATTTTGAATTGCAAAGGCTTTGCAAATCTCATCATCAACAGTGCATAACATCATCAAAAGATTCAGAGAAACTGGAAAAATCTGTGTGCGTATGGGACAAGGCCAAAGACCTTTGTTGGATGCCCTTCGGGCCCTCGGACGACACTGCAACACTCATCGGCATGATTCTGTCATTGACATTACTAAATGGGCCCAGGAATACTTCCAGAAACCACTGTCAGTAAACACAATCTGAAAGAAGCACCGTCGTGTCATGTGGGCCAAGGCTCATTTAAAATGGATTGTTTCAAAGTGGAAAAATGTTCTATGGTCAGAAGAGTCCACATTTGACATTCTTGTTGGAAATTATAGACACTGTGTCCTCTGGGCTAAAGAGGAGGGAGACCTTCCAGTGTTTTATCAGCGTTCAGTTCAAAAGCCAGCATCTCTGATGGTATGGGGTGCATAAGTGCATACGGTATGGGCAGTTTGCATGTTTTGGAAGGTACTATGAATGCTGAAAGGTATATAAAGGTTTTAGAGCAACATATGCTCCCCTCCAGACAACGTCTATTTCAGGGAAGGTCTTGTGTATTTCAGCAGGACAATGCAAGACCACATACTGCAGCTATTACAACAGCATGGCTTCGTAGTAGAAGAGTCCGGCTGCTGAATTGGCCTGCCTGCAGTCCAGATCTTTCACCTATAAAGAACATTTGGTACATCATTAAAAAAAAATACTCTTCAGCAGCTGGAAACCTATATCAGGCAAGAATGGGACCAAATTACAACATCAAAACTCCAGAAACTCATAACCTCGGTCCCCAGACATCTTCAAACTGTTTTGAAAATAAGAGGAGTTGCTACACCATGATAAACATGCCCCTGTCCCAACTATTTTGAGACCTGTAGCAGGCATCAAATTTGAAATTAGCGATTTTGTGCATAACATTTTTAAATTTCTCCATTTAAACATTTGTTATGTTATCTATGTTCTATTGTGAATAAAATATTGGCTCATGTGATTTGAAATTCTTTTAGTTTTCATTTTATTCAAATTTTAAAAAACGTCCCATTTCCGGAATTCGGGTTGTAAATGTAAACTACTTTAGCTTGTCTTGAGTTAGTCATAAGGCCAGTCAAACAGAAAACACTGACACCTGAGCTGAGACTGTCATCCGTGTGTGTGTGTGTGTGCCCTGCGCTGTGGGGCAGGAAGGATTTGAGTAGGATGTTGATGTGAGTCATTGATATTGACAGTCTGGGCTGTTAGCATTCCTCCCGCTCACTCCTGAAAGTCACCAGGATTAGATTCATCAGAGCTGATGCAATCCCAGCACCGCAGCAGGGATGTCCTCCGACAACTGCTGCTAATCCACACACACACACACGCACGCACACACACACACACACACACCACACAACATCAGCACAGCACTGAAACTACAACACATGGACGGCACAAACAACACAGGGTCATGATAGTCTTACAAATAAAGATTCAGTTAAAAACAAAAAAACCTTTCTTCACAGCATGATGCCAAAGCAGAAACCTTTCAAGTTCCACAAAAAAACTTTCTATTATCTATTTCTTTCGAAAACCATCACAAGAATGTATTGATAAGTCTAACATATATTAATATTAATAAAATGAATATAATTTAAAAATTAATGTGATCAGTATGATGATAAAAAAAATAAAAAAATGAAATAATAAATAAAATATAAAATAAAAAAAATAAACGACACTATTATAATTATAAGTTGATAAACTTAAAATAATAATATTAATATTGTTGGTATGATATTAAAAATAAACATCCCTATAAAATATAGAAAATATCTAAAAATATCAGTCAATAACCTTCAAATAATGATATTAATATATTTAGTGTGATTTATGAGAAAACAGTAAATAATAATACAAAATAAAATATTAAAAATAGATATAAAATCATGTGAAAACACTCATTCATTTAAAAGCAATCATAAAAATATAGAATATATAAAAAATATACAAATTTAATAATGTAATGTAATGAATTGGAGTAAATGCATGAATTATATATCAAACAATACTGATTTTTATGTATTTGTTTGTTTTTTTCAGATTCAGTGGCTCCAAAAAAAGTTTCCAAATATTTTTTAAGGCGTATATTTTGCAAATATATTTATTACTTTAACCCAGTTGATAAACTCCAGCTTTTAAGTTTCCAGGTTTCTCATAATTGTGGGAAGCCTGTCAATGGAACCTTTGAAAGACCTTTATTTGTAGTAGAGTAAGATGCAATCAGCCGTATAATGATTGTTCCTGTAAATACTTTCCTTCCAAAATGATCATTAGAGCCGTGATTGCCTGTTGGCCTCCATTATAATCCGCTCCGCACACAATCACCACGCCTGGCGTCCCCGTCAGAGAAGAAACAGACTTTTTCTTCAGCAGAAACATGAACGTGCGTGTGTCTGTCCACCCAAGCCTTTCATTCGGCAGTCATTAAAACAGTAAGCAGCTCCTCCGAGCTTATCCCTGTCCCTCCGGTGTCAGAGCCCACTTCCTCTGTCAGCCATTTTAACTCGGCGTGGAGGAGCTCTGTCTAATACCTCCAGACTAACAATGAGAAAAATGTCAGAGCAGAGAAAAATGGGCCGCGCTCCTGTGACAGTGCACTCGCCATGGGCTAAATGTCAAAGCTCTCTCACCTCCATAAACAGGTGGCTGTTTGTTCAGCGTGTAATCCACGTGAACCTCTGTTAGGAAGGCAAGCTCATCGGCTGTAGCAGGACATTAGGCACAACAACTATGTGCGGGGCAGATACAGACTCGTTTGCATTAGCATGTTGCCAAGCTAACAAACTGACTTCAAAAATGTAATTTTATTATTTATTTTATTGTAATTTTGTAAACATTTTATTATTATTATGATTAGTTATTAATCATTTAATTAATTACTGCATTTTGTTTACGTAATTAATTAAATGTAAAGTAGATGTAGTCAATATTTCTTTTTGTCCACTATCCTGGATGGATTCATCTTAAGTCTTCTCTGCAAAATATAAAAGCAATACTGCTTTAGATTTTAGCAAAAGAAGATGAATAATTATGCTGTCTACCAAAATAATTTATGCAAAAAAATTATTATGCTGCCTATATTTTGGTATCAGAATTGTGCCTATGATGACTTTAAATGCTGCCTATGTAGTTTCTGAAACATGAAGGTTTTTTACAGCCACAGCTAGAACAAGACATGAGACACAATCCAGAAAGCACCAGAGTCTCCAGCTGAGCTGCAGATGTGAACGTGTCCATGCCTTACAGCTCCAGACAGTTCCATCCCAACGCATGCAGCATGCAAACCAGCACTAATGACACTGAGGTCAAGCCAGAAAACCAAACCATCCGGTCAGTAACATATGCAAGTGTCAGATAACATAACACAAAACTCAACACTTCTGCTACAGGCTGAAATCTGCACGCTGCATCAAACCCAGCCAAAGCAACGGCCAAGCACGGATGTTCCTTCCTGAGCGAATGCTTGTGTGTTTGCAGTGTGGAACAAGTGGTGACTAGCAGCAGATAAACCAGGGAGGGAGATGAGAAAGCCATACTTAACCACACACACACACGTCAGTATTTCTCCAGCACAGCCGCACCTATCCCTTTTTCTGCTGGGCTCTGTATTTCACTGGATCAGATACTTGATGGCTTTTCCATCACCGAGGCAATAAGCCTGGCCTTAAGTGTGTGTGTGTGTGTGTGTGTGTGTGACTCTGCAGTGCCGTGATAGGCAGACTAGTAGAAGCCGAGGCAAAGAGTTAAGTCGTTCTCAGATTATTCTCAGTATATGGAGCACAAATATACATATAGACTTGCTTGCTACAGTGTTCAGAGACTGCAGTTCTTTTTTAGCACTAAAAACATCAAGATTTAAATAAGACGTGCATTTCCTGAACAAATGGCAGTGCTTGCAAGGAGGCAAAAATAGCAGTTTTACGTAACAGTTAACAGTTTTAAGTAAGCTGGTAACAACATATATTCATCTTTGTTAATGTTAGTTAATAATAATTGTTCATTGTTTGTTTGCATTAGTCCACAGTGCATAGTCTTAAAAACAACTTTTATAAACAAAAAAAAAACTTATTACTAATTGTTGAAATTATGATTAGGGTTTATAAATGCTGTGGAAGTATATTTCATTATTAGTTCATGTTTACCATTAAAGAAACATTTGTTTCTTCATCAGATTTGGAGAAATGTAGCATTCCATCACTTGCTCACCAGTGGATCCTCTGCAGTGAATGGGTGCCGTCAGAATGAGAGTTGATAAAAAACATCACAGTAATCCACAAGTAATCCACACCACTCCCGACCAACAATTAACATCTTGTGAAGCGAAAAGCTGCATGTTTATAAGAAAAAAATCTATTATTAAGGCATTTTAAATTTAAACCACTGTTTCTGGTTAAAATATGTGTTCATAATAATGCTTTCTTCAGTGAAAAAGTCCATCCTCTGCTTTGCTCTCATTAAAATCCACCAACATATGTGTTCAGAACTGTTTTGTAAAGGTGCTTGATCTGTGCATATTTCTCTCCTGATTCAGATGGGATGACTTTTTCACTGGAGGAAGTGTCATTTTGGATTTTGGAGTCATATTTTAGCCGGAAGCAACAATTTGAAGTTAAAAATGTCTTGATGGATTTGTTTTTACAAACACGGAGTATTTGGCTTTATCTGACATTGAATCACATGCTGAAGTTTTCTGGGCTATACTTGTGGATTATTGTGATTTGTCATCAGCTGTTTGGACTCTCATTCTGACGGCACCCATTCACTGCAGAGCATCCACTGGTGAGCAAATGATGCAACACTACATTTCTTGTTCTGATGAAGAAACAAACTCATCTTGGATGGCCTGAGAATGAGTAAATTTTCAGCAAAATGTCATTTTTGGGTGAACTATTCCTTTAACAAATGAAACCTTATTGTAAAGTATTACCAATATGTTCAGGTTTCAGGCTTAAACAAAATGTTGCATCAGAGCTGGTCTGACACTGTCATCACGCTGTGCATGAGAATCAACACAATGTGAGTGACTCCGCAGATGTTAAACAGAAAAAAAAGACTGATCACAGTTCAGCATGCAAATACACGCAAGAAAGAAATTCAGAATGCAAATGTCACTGTGACATCATCACTGTCGTTCCATCGTGAATACTGAACATTCTATTCAATTTACATTTTAAATTTCTTTCTAAAGCACAATGTTAAAAACCAAAAATAGCCCATCTGAAGTTATGTACTGAAAACCGAAAGTGTTGGTTGAGGCTGAATTAATTGCAGAAGTTTAATACTGGGTTTAGAGAACAATCCTTGACCAGAATGTTTGAGTAATATGAATACAGCGCTGCCTCGAAAGCACATATTCAAATCAGACTGTATTATTTGAACATTTTTTGTTCAAAAGTGTTTCTCATGAAACTGCGGAGCTGAGAAAAATATGTCAAAGTCACACATCCAAGGCAGCAAAGAAATGAAGACAAGAATGTACTGTATGCATCAATATGCTTCACAAAGCCAACAGACTGATTTATTCAGGAAATGATCTTCATTTTAAAAATGTTAATGGAGAAAGACACTTTTCAAGCTTCAGTGCACATAATTTAGTGTCTATAAGGACTGAAGCAACACATTAGCGAAAACCAAAAATAAATACAATTACATGCAGCATTTAAAGTGATTCATTAGTTTGTGCGTCTAATGCAGCGTTTTCCAACTGGTGGGGTGCAACCTGTTCTGATGGGACTCTGGACAGCAGGGGAAAAACAACTATGTTAAATACAAATAATAAAATAAGTAACCGTATATTCATAGCCAGGACAGCTAAATAAATAGGCTGATCAACTTCTCAAACGGAGAAAACACTTCTGGTTTCTTTTGTTGTTGGCATCAAAGGCTGTGCGTCTAAAGCACCACCAGATCAACACTAACCTATAACGGGCTTTACGAGGGCTTCAAATTCACCAAGTTATGGACTAATTCTGGCCAGTGTTGGCAAAGCAATTAAGTTATACTGACCACAGCACGTTTACACCCGTTTTACGGTCTTCGGAAAGAGGGAGGCTATAGAGGGTGGAACAGAAAGAGAGACTGATAAAGAAATAACACTGAATGTGAATGTGTTTTGGTGTAAATGTGTAAATATGAGCTGAAGTGTGATATATAGGTTCAATTTTTATAACCATTTATATTAGTTAATGCATCATGAACTACCAGCGAAACAACAAAAAAAAAATTTTCACAGCATGTATTCATGTATTAAAATAGCAATCATCATTAATCTTATATTATTCATTATTTTAACTATTAATTAATTTTAATATTATGCATATTTTAATCCTGACAGGGTTAAAGTAGAAAACCATCATCCTTGCAACAAAACAGTATGTTGCAGTCATCATACAAAAACATTCTGGCTGCTCAGATTCATGAAAACATTAAAAAAGTTGTCAAACAAAAAGAAAATTAAAAATAATATTTCATCCTAACTGTTACTTCAAATGTTAATTCATACAACTTGTAATGATAATTGTCAATTATTAATGTAATGACTAAACCAAAAAATTACCAGTTATATTTTTTATTCCTACAAATAATTGATAAACATCTGTATGCACACAAAAAGTTAATTTAAAAAAAAAACTACACAATATAAAATGAAAAAAAAAGTTCCAAACAGCGCTTCAGCTTCTGTAACAAGCTAATAAATCCAGAACAAACTAAGACATCAACGCTTTCCTCACAGTGTTTGCTATCAGCATTTATTACGCCGCATTTTAGCAGGCTAATTTAATCAAATCATTCATTTCCATTTCAACAATAGCAGGCGAGAAGCTAAAGGATGAACCAGGAAATGTTGACCAGTTACCCTTCAAACACGCGCTTCATTCAGCTGTATACTGATTTATGTTGGTTTCATTTAAGGGCTGTAATTTATTCTCTCGCTGCCTGACATCTTCCAGCTGGCGGTGATCTTGTGCGTCTCACAGATATGCATGAATATTCACTTACAGCAGGTACTCAAAACAAGGTGTTTATGGGACGCGTAATTGAAATACGACCGTATTAAATCATTCTCGTTTTCTCCAGCTCCTTGTCAAATCTGATCACACATGTGCTTTATAAATGAGCCCCCAGATGCTTCTAAACACGTTCACCTGAATATATTCTCTGGCAACCTGAATGAACTTCCAAAGACACGCATTCATCAAAGCACAAGGTAACACTCGCTTAAGTGCTACTAAGATGTGGGTTAACGCTACTCATTTATCTCAACAGTTTAGAACGAGAGGGACAGGGTTAGGCGAGGTGAGCAAAGCATTGTGGGATAAGATCAGATAAACTGCCTTCCTGGTCGTCCGTCACTGGGCTTGTCAATAGCAAAATTATTAGTATGTAGCAAATCACTAAGTTCAGCTCATGTATTTGAAAACCATTACTTGTGCGCCAGAAGACTTCCTCCCCTGAATGTTCTCCATCTACTTTTAATCAACCCCACACAGGGTCCAAAAATGAAAGCTGCACTCAGCCTCTTTCCCTTTCATTAAAAAAGATTTATTCATAAAAGAATGACTGGTACTTTTGAAAAATCATCCATGCTCACATGAAATGAAATGACTCTTTTGTGTGATGCTACATTCATGCTGTTAAGTGTCAGTGTTCAAGAGGTCTAAAAAAGATTGAATAATTATACCTAACCATAAAAAATACTAAAATAATTAGCAATTCATCATCCCCCACAACAATAATATATATAGGCCTATACATTTGTTGTGATAAAAAGAAAGTGTGTTCAAGCGCCAGCAGAAGACAGTGTAAAGAAATACTCTTTGAGAGAAATCAGTCTTATCAGCAGAAGTTAAAAGCAGCTCGTAAGTGTATTTACTTGTCTCATTAGTGTTTAGCACAGTTGTCGTTGCTAAGAAACGCTTGTTTTTTTTACTGTGTGGAGACTGTATCCCGTATCTTGTCCGTGTCTGCGCTTGCTTGGCCATTTGTTGTGATGAAAGGAAAGTGAGTCCAGCTGAATTCAGTAAGTATTTTGTTAGACGGGTATAAAAAAAACTTAGTTTACCACGGCAGCGGTCGCAGCAGCCGTCACGTGAAGAAAGAAGAGTGTAAAGAAAGAACACAGAACAACTGTACAACTGGAATACTACTACAAAATGATGCAAATAATTTATAATTATGGTCAGAAACATTTACCAGTTACAGAAAAAAATCAGTAATTTTACACCCTGATCTCACATATGATGAAACTTTAATTTAGTGAAGAAGAAATGTGATTTGGAGTAAGAGCGAGCTAACATTTAGAGGACGCTAGATTTCATTCGCCATGGGTACGGTACATCTCTACCCATAAACTCCCTCCCAATCAATACTCGGACTGTAAAGGGATTGAATTCAAGACTCAAAGATCTCCAGTGCAGACCGCTGTTTATTGCCCTAGACTCCCTGCATCTAAGACTGCTTGGATAAGGATCTATAAATAACTGAATGTGTCATGATATAGAGAGAGGAAGAGATAAGCCAGAAATGAAAAGGTGACCTGCGAGGGGACGAAGAGAGGAAAGACAACACTTCCTGAAACACAGCGCAGCAGAGCTGACAACTGTGTGAAAGGTCTTGGCCGGGTCGAGCAATAGAGTTGCAAACACACACTACTTTCCTATTGTTTGCACAACAAAAACAACTGAAAAAACGGAAACTGCATAGACAGCAACAGAGAGTGCTGATTATCAACAATAGAAGATAGAGAGCTCAAGAGTGCCAACCACTTTTTCAGCAGAAACTTTCTCAAAGTAGTTTTTCCATGCATGAAATATGCAAATGCATTTCAGAAAATGAGTCATTTCTACACCATGACCCATCAGAAATGAGTCATTTCTACACTGCAAGTGATGCAATTGAAATGGTGCAATAAAAAATAAAGTTTTAATGTATGGTGTCCTTGTTATATGTTACATGTACTTACTATTATAATAGCAATTAATTATGCATAATTACATAGAAGTAACCCTATCCTAACCTAAACCATATGGTAACTGTTATATATAATTACACTCTAACAAGGACTGAAGCTCCAGTACCACTTTAATTAAAGCAGAAGAGACACAAACCAAAGACACTCACCTCCATTTTTCAATCCAACTTATACCATTTTACAATATGGAAAAAAAATAGCTTCCCATACTTTTGCACTCCATGTACTGTATGCCTTGCTGCGTTACACAAGAGACAACGCAGTCCTTTTGTACTTCTGCTGCTCCTCACCAAAGAGAAACGCTATTCTGAGCTTCAAGAGAGACATGAAGAGCGACCAGCCACCGACAGCGCATCAGAACAAACAACAAGAAGCAAGGGCCAGTGTCTACAACCTAACATGAGCAATATGCCAAATAAAGAGAAACAATAATCAATATTAATACTAATGTTGTAATGTGTGTCGCAGTGTGCAGGGAATCCCTCCGGCTGTCACTCACAGTCACAACACTATCAATCATTACCTCACACAGCAAGCTTTCTTCATTTTTACTGCATGCTTACTGTCAAGGAGACTTATGAGGGTGCTCTTCATAGGCAGCAACCCAGCAAACAGCACTCCAACTTAGAAGACAGCCGTTTGGTAAATGCTGTCTACGTAGGCAGCTCACTAGGTTTTGGAGCAGATCCAGTGCGTCTGTGTTCACAGGAAAGAGTAACGGCACCGAAGCAGCTGTTTGAACACCGAATCATTTAGTGAACAACAACAAGGCAACAATGCTGTCGGTTTCCAGGTCTCTCTCAAGGCACTGATGGCATGTTGCAGATGCTTACGGATATGAATGTGTCTTGCCTGCACTAATTTAGAATACCAATTTGTCATTTAATTGCCGCTTAAATATGATTTACAGTATATTTACAAGCACAAGCCTACTGGGAGGAGCACAATGGTGATCACTGTTAATGAATCACACTTTGTGGGATTTGAACCTACAGTACAATCTTTTAGGTTGCCAGATTGGATCTGTAAGTACCACACAAAACCCTCTACCTGACTCTTTTCACAACACACTACACAATTGTCATATTTATCCATTTAATCAGCACTTAACTACCTAAAAACTATTCAAACTAGCATACAATAAGGATGGATGCTATTACTTAATTATTTTTTATTATTATATTAATATGAGTGCTGTCAAAATTAGTGTGTTAACGCAGGCGATTAATTTTTCCAGTTTAACGCCGTTAAAAATATTTAACGCATTAAGGATTCATCTATATTTAATTAAGAATTTAGTGTTTTATAAGTTTATTCAATTTCTGTATATTTCCTACTTGCTGAAGGGCACTGGTAAATATGACATTTATTATAATGGGTTGATGTGAAGATTGTTTTAAGTTCACTTAAATTAGCTGCTGTTTTTTTTTTTTAAGTCTAATAAATATTAAAATTGGTAGATCGCACTTATACTGTAATGTTGAAAGGCCAAAGTCAATGGTTAAATATTAGAGAAAGAAAAGAACCATTTTATTAGGGACATCAGTAGTATTGCTATCAGGCCTTCAGTCATAAAAAAAGATGTCATTAAACAAATATTAAAAATATTCTGTGTTTATGTTGCTTCTACATTCATTTGAAGATTGTATGTGAAATTATTGCAATATAAAAGTATATTAGATGGGATTAATCGTGATTAATTGTAATTAATTTCAGAAAAATAGTGATTAATTAGTTAATTTTTGAATCAATTGACAGCCCTAATTAATATAGTTATTTTAGTTGGAAAATTCAACAAAACCAATATTTATATGTTAAATTCAAATGTTAAATATCTATATTGTATAATTCAGTGAATTTATTTTTTTTCTTCTCAGAATTGAGACATAAACTCAGAATCCTGACTTCTATTCTTGCAATTCTTAGTTTACATCTCAGATTTCTGAGTTTACACCTTACAATTCTGTTTTTTTTTTCCTACCTCAGAATTAAAAATAAAATAGTAATTGTGACTCGCAATTTTAACTTTATATACGACTATTCCGAGAAAAAAAGCCTGCATCGTAAGATTCAAAAGTCACAATTATCTTGTTTTAGGGGTGTGCGATATGACGATTTTTGATCGTGGACGATAAAAATCTCTCCACGATCTGCTTTTGAAGAAATATCGTAGCATCGTGCTACAGCACACATTCTATCAATTACAGTTCTGGCCTCCGTCTCTATATACTGCACAACACAGCATACAGCGGTAGATTTACTCTGACAGAATCGCGATTGCAAAAGTGCATTATATGCATGAGCTTTAAAGCCTTGCCGGTTAAATGTTTCATTCACTAAAACCCTTTCAAACAGCGCCTGATTACTGAACTAAGTTATCTTTAGCTCTAATACTGTCAAAACACACAAGGTTTACATATAGACTCAGTTGGTTATGTCTAAAATGAAAGTAAACAGTTGGGAGAAAAATGGATACGTGCCTGTATATTAGATGCGTGCAGGTCTTAAAGAGACAGAACCTTACATGCTGTCGACTGTCATTAAAGGGATAGTTCACCCTAATATTTAATTGCTGTCATTATTTACTCACTCACATGTTGTCCCAAACCTGTATTAATTTCTCTCTAGTGCTGAACACAAAAAAAGATATTTTGAACATATTTGTGGGTAACCAAACAGTTGCTGGTCCACGCTGACTTTGATAGTAGGAAAAAATCATATGGAAGTCACATGTGGACCAGCAACTGTTTGGTTTTCCTTCAAAATAGCATTTATGTTCAGTTTCTTGAATGCTCCTGCTAAATACACCCATTGTACACCCATTGTTTGTTTTATCTGTATATTATGTGTATTTGCAATATCTTATTTTTTAATTAGAAAGATAAAATAATGACAAAGATTTTTATCTTCGCCCACTTTGGCCTAAATATCTGCCATTCTTTTTTATTTTTGTTTTGTTACATTGAAAGGCTTTGTCTTTATAATAGGGAAAATAGTTTGGCTGTAATTCTCAGACAACTTGCAAAATAGCAAAACCAACATAACAAAGAATCATGATAAAATCGGGAATCGTGATATTTCTAAAAAAAATAAATAAATTGTGATATGATTTTTTTTCAATATCACCCACCCCTAGATTTTTTATTCTGGGGCAGATATGAGTTTAGAGTTTTGATTCTAAATTCATTGTATGAGCCACATTTAAAGCACAGTGGTTCTCTGCACCCAAAAAACAACAAAACATGTCTTGGGACACGTCCTGCTCTACATTTGTATAAATAACATAAATCGACCACGCTATAAATCGTCATGCCACCCTTCCCTACCATACAATGCAAACTCAAGCTGTGCATTCATTGGACAATCAAATCGAACTGTGTGGCAACTAAATATGTGCCAAATACAGGAGCAGATGGGCTGTTTTCTGCTGGAGTCTCAGTCCTATTTGATCAGCTGTGTGCCTGACATCATCCACCGCCAGAGAGTTCATCACATGAGCACAAAATCCAGCAAATGAAGTTTACACTTAAAACCCCAGTGCGGCCTCAATGAAGTCAGCGCTGCGGACAAAGCAACTCACCTTAGGCTGAGAGAAAGCTGCTGGTCCTTGGACTGGAGGAGATCGGCAACGGAGAAGCTGCTACTTCCCAAGAAGTTCGTCTAAAGAGGAAACACAGGAGAATGTGGTCACGACATGAACCCAGACTTCATCCAACTGTAGAACATGTGATAAACGCATCCAGAGATTATCTTACTTTTCATTAATGACGTCAGTATATATAAACCGAACTGCAACTTTCAGTGACAGTGGCTTTTTAAATTCCAAATCGATTTCTGAATTTGAACTGAGGTAGCAAATAGAGCACAGAATTCTAATTTTGAATGTAATGAAGCAGAATCTAAATTAAATTACATTTTAATCATAAGTGTAATGTTAAACTAGAAAATAAAAGTTTAAGACAACATTTGAACGCTGAAAAGAGTAAAAAAAAGTTTGAAGTGTTTGAAGATTTATAGGCTTTATAAACATAAAATTATAGAATGATATACAGACGGACGGATGGATGGAGTGTCAGTTAGAATGATAGATTGATAGAACAACAAATAGAACAATACAAAGACAGACAGACAGACAGACAGACAGATAGACAGATAGACAGATAGATAGATAGATAGATAGATAGATAGATAGATAGATAGATAGATAGATAGATAGATAGATAGATAGATAGATAGATAGATAGATAGGATGGTTTGCAGGGAAGATTTTCATTCCTGTCACGCAGTAATAATCTGCTCCTGGCCTGGAAACATGTTTGTGTGTTTATGCATGAGTCCAGCAGTGGCAGTGAGCATGAATAAACACAGTGCAGGAACGAAGCCATCAATAAACACACACAAACACAGAGTGGACAAGAGACAGATTGCTAGAGGAACAGAAATAGAGTTGAAGAGTAAGAGAAAAGGAAAATGATGTAAGGGAACTAGAAAAAGCAAAGTTTTGACTTAAAAGCATGAAGTTTAGCAGTCGCTCCACAGACAGGCAGACACTGACGGAGGCTGACAGACTATATTGAAAGCTCCAGGAGGAGGGACGGTTCATAAATGTCTGGTCTCAGAAGGATGCAGCAGCTTAAACACAACTGCTTTGTTAAGCAACATGATGAGGAAACACAGACATAAATGTGGACTGGATGTGTTCATCACTCTGGTTTTGTTCCACTGAGAGAGAACCGGTCATAGCAAGGACATGCAGCCCTCTGAGCTGCCTTAATTAGTAATTACAACACACACACACACACACACACACACAGGCAGAGACAGGAATCCCTGGACATTTCTCAAAAATTAATTACTGTGGCGCATTCTTCACTATAAAGACTCTGTGGAAGCCAAAACAGACTCTGATTTTTGGAGGAAATGCTGTGGAATTGATTTATACATGAGTTAAATGGAGCTGAGAGTTTTTGCTGGTTTGGAGCGTTTCTTTCTCTCTTGGTTTGGATATATTAATATACGTATACAAAGCTGGGTAGTAACTGATTACATGTAATCTGGATTACATTATCAGATTACAAAAATGAAATACTCGTAAATAGAGTACAAATGCTTCTAACTTGATAAGAGTTAAAGTTTCCTTTCATGTTTATTAATGTGTGTTCGTGTAATGCAGGGATTCCCAAACCCTTTTTGTCATACAAACCCTTTTTTAGAGTCTTTGCATTTGACAAAAAAAATATTCACTTGAAATATACAGTACCTGAGAAAGTTAATATATTTCACTAATTCAAGACAAGTTCTCTCATGTTGGTTAATGGTCACATTAACATGCAGGTAAGCAAACAGTTCCATATTTAGTGTTCAAGTGTTTATTTTTGATGTAATATTTAATGCATTTCATGATGTTGATGTATATCAAAAAATGGAATATATTTTCTTCCTCTGTTTTTTTGTAGTACAACTATTGATGTGGTACATTTAATTGCAAAATGAAATAAAAGCAATCTAAAAGTAATCTAAAAAGAAGCCAGAATACAACTGAGATAAATATGTATATTTTTCTTATTGAACCCCTAGTTGTGTCTTCATTTCACAAATCCAGCTCACTTTAAAATAATCATGTTTTGTCTTTTTAAAATAATGATTTTATCGTGAATTCGCGTGTATGGAGACAAAGTGTTGTCAGAGATCTAGACGGGATCTTGTACTTGACATGATGAAATATGTGGGAATACGGCATACAGTTTGGCTCTGACAGCGATGTGGGATAATTGGGAACAACAGTGCTTTTTCCTGAGCAGGAATTGGTTTAGCATCATCATCATTTCAATTCAGCTAAATAAGAAGGTCAACAGCCACTACACAGGAGGTTAAAACAGAGTGAGTCGTGATTTATTGATGTTTTACATGTGCTGAAAAGGTTACGAGCCAATTCACAGTATTGACAAAGACTTTAGTGGAAGAGACAGATGTGTGTCCAGATAATAGCTAAATCCTCTACATACACTTCAGAAGTATCAGCCTTATAGACACACAAATACTCTTCTAGCTCGCCTTGGTCTATGTCTCTTTTGTAAAGATTGCAGTGCCTGAGGAACACAATCTCAGGCATCATTACTCCACAAAACCCTCTGAACAGTATGCTAAGTGTGAGATAAAGATCAGTCATGCAACTCCGAAAAAACGCTGTCCATGCAGCAGAATTGAGGGTTCAGAGACTGGAGAGATAAAGGATAAACTAATGCAACCACTGAGACTAGTTATTTGCTTATATCTCTACATAAACCAAATGAATTCAATAAAACTGGTTGCAACTGTTCAAGCAGCCTCATTTAGATCACCTGACTAATGTAATTCAATTAAATGCTAATGTAATAAAACAAATGTATATTGATTACTGAAGGAGCAACAATAAAACAGTAGAGGTAGTTTGACTCCATGCAAAACCAAGTAAATATGACCCCAGACTTAAGGCAAAAGGCCTTAAATACACACTATAGTGATATATATTATAGATACTGGTGCAATACTGATATGACAACATGTTGTCATCATATGCAAATAGTTTAAATATAGAAAATAAAAATAAAAAATAATAGCAAAATTTAAGTACAAAAGGTGAAAATAACCACACAAGCAAGTGCATAACCATTTTTCAGTTTAGTTAATTCAGTCTGGCATTTTATAACCTCTCATTTTATGAGATCTCCTGTATTATTTATCAGTAATTTTCTGGCCAAAGTGTGTTTTTCATACCTTTCTACCCCATATAGTTTTATTACTCAACAGTTCCTGAAAAAACTACTGATGTTATCACTTTCAACAAAACTGAAAGTCATTAAAAGGGGTCACATGACATTGCTAAAAAGAACCTTAGTTTGTGTATTTGTTATAATGCAATGCGTTTATGCTGTTTAAGGCTCAAAAACCACATTATTTTCCACATACTGCACATTATTGTTGCTCCTCTATGCACTGCCTTTATGAAACGCGCCGATTTTTACAAAGTTCATTGTTCTGAGAAGTGAGGCGTGCTCTGATTGGCCCAGCTATCCTGTGCATTGTGATTGGCTGAATACCTCAAGCATGTAGGGATGGGCGATATATCGCATCTGGTTGCATGCGCATCTCGTCAGTAAAGCTGGTTCCTTGACTGACAAGCTACGCAATATCACTTTCATTATTGCAGATATATCGCCTTCGACAATGAACGCAAATTGCATAGCTTGTCAGTGAACTACGGCTCCGTGTATTAAATGCCGCTCCATTTGAAAACAGGTGATGGAGATTTAGCGCTAATCAAGGAACCGGCTTTACTGACGAGATGCGCATGCAACCAGATGCGATATATCGCCCATCCCTACGAAGTATGAGACGGAAACATTACATTCCTTACCATATTGTAGAGCTGTGTCCCAGCTTGACGACACAAAAATGATAAAACCCATTAAAAAGAAGGCATTTGTTGCATCCAGTGGGGACATAATTACTGATTATAATGACTTATACTGTCTGCGTTGCATCGCGCTGTGTAAACATAACACCATGTCTGCATTTGTGATCGGAGAAACGACATACAACAAACACTCCTCTGCACTTCTCAAAACTCACGTTTGAATAGTCAGTGGCAAATTCTTTAAATAAGAAAACGTACTTACAGGCTGTGAGTCAGAAGCGCCAGACTGTCCTTGCAAAGTTGGAATTGCCATACTTTATAGAAACAGCTACTCCCATGTTCAGGAAATAGTCATCCGTAAAATGCGCTGCACACACTCTAACATTTGGGTTGAACTGTTCTGGAACAGTGTTGTAAATACAACTTAATCACTGATTTCTAGTTGTGTCCTCTTTTGGAAGCACAAACAAAAGTACTTTCGCTTTCACAACGAAACACAGTGTCTCCAGAACATGGCGCCGGCGGCAGCAACAATACTACAGCGAGAATAATAGTTCCACCTTCTTTCTTTGCATAAACATTTGGGCGGTGTTTTGCAAATCTTCACACACCATGATGCAGACATGTGGGGGTGTGTTTGAATGAGCCGTTTTAGGTGGGGGGGGCGTGGTCTTTTATAAAAAATATCTCTTTGATTTTGAGACTTTAGTCTTTGCAACTTCAGGGATCTTATCTATGCACAAACAGCTTGTAACGCTCCAAAGAGAAAGGAAAACTTGAAATCGCATCATATGACCCCTTTAAATATACGATCAGGAATTCTCAATAGCAACATGAATCAAACCTCAAAATCAACCTTTAGACCTTTTAGTGTTTTCCTGATATGGCTATATCTGTGATATATTTAAACAGGTAGGTGTTTAGGAAAGTGGTTTTAGTTTCTTTTTAGTGTTTTTGAAGCAGATAGCAAAACTCAAAAAGACCTTTTACACCAGAAGGCCTTTAGTCCTGTTTTACTTTACTCTAGAAACATGATTTCTCTTGCTTAACTTCTTCCTAGAGCACTTTTAAACAGACACACTCACAACAGTGTGAAATCTTGATAACAAACCACCTGCAGCGTAAGGGCTTATGTTTTGCTGCATTGTCTTTCTTTCTTTCTTCCTTCTTTCTGTGTTGAAGCTCTGAGGCGACTCATGAAGGACCAGACAACACCGCAGAAATAGTCTCAGTCTCAAGATGAGTCACATGCGAGAGCGTTTTTATCTCGTGTACTCTTCCAACTGCTGGTGGAGGAATTTTTCTGCTTTTAAAGGGCATCCTTTACACTGACCTCTTCTGCACAAACACTTCCTTCCTCTGTGCTTTCATGCTAATAGAGCAGCTTCTCAGGTGCATTGCAACATAGCAAACACACACACACACAGACACACACACACACACACGTTTGTTTTTGTGAAAAGTGGGGACATCCCATCCCGTAATGGTTTTTATACTGTACAAACTGTATGTGCTATTGCCCTACACCTAAACTTAGCCCTCACAGGAGACTGTGCATTTCTACTTTCCCCCCAAAAAACTCACTCTGTATGATTTATAAGCGTTTTGAAAAGTGGGGACATGGGGCAATGTCCTCATAAGTCACCTTCAACTTGTAATACCTGTGTCATACCTGTGTCATTATGCAAATTGATGTCCTCATTTGTCACAAAAACATGCATGCACACACACACACACCT
Source organism: Barbus barbus (assembly GCF_936440315.1). NCBI lineage: Eukaryota > Metazoa > Chordata > Actinopteri > Cypriniformes > Cyprinidae > Barbus > Barbus barbus. Next base: position 6,482,746 of record NC_136735.1, read on the forward strand.
GTATATATATACCCAAGAAAACAAAAAAAACAACAACAGCTAGAAAAAAAAACAAGATATTGAAGCCATTTATACTCCAGACAAAACAGAGCATCTAAAAACCTGTTACAGACACATATAAACATAAGCAATAAATGTGGTAGACACAAACAAACACAGAGAAAAAAAGGAGACACAGCCCCTCATTTTTATCAATAGCTTTATAGTTCATAGCCAGCAGGAGCAGGACAATCTGCTCGTCATTCAAGCAGACGAACATAATGAAACTTGATAAGCGTTTCCTGAAGGAAAGAGCAGAATTTGGAAGGCAACTTGTGTTCTGGTTTAAGGTAAGTGCATGTATTAGTCTTTGATTCAGTGTGAATGAAATGCCGCATCAGAGATGCTTAAATCGCTGTCATGTCACGCAGCACAGACATATCCAGGATCTGATCAGCACCACATGAAAAACAACACATGCAACAATAAAAAGTTACATATATGCGAGGAAGACCAATCAGTGTGCATATAGATATTGCAATGACATCATCAGAGTTGGATACATTTGGAATGCTGAACATTCTATGAATGCAAGTCAATGGGACATTTTCAAATTATATGTATATGTGTATATATATATATATATATATATATATATATATATATATATATAAATAATGTCAATCGATTAAAATATTTAATCGCGTTAATCACAGTCCTGGACTGTGATTAATTACAATTAATCGCAAATTTAAAATACTAGGATTTACCTGTAAATGTGTTGAAATAAAGGAATGCATGACAAACTAGTTTAAGGAAACAGAACCTTTCACATCTCCGCCAGGAACGAGACATAATCCTTATTATTCTTTTGTTTTAATTCAGCCATTATCAGCCTTTATATTGGCAATAAAACTTTTACCAAGCCACAACGCTTCAATCCCAGTACATATTTACAAAACTATTATCAAAAGTATTTCTAAATAAATACAACAAACATTTTCTTGCGACCTTACATGAAGTATTATGATAAAATGCATTATGAAGAAGAATTGGACCTGTTCTACAGGTGCATTAGAGCTAACATTAGCATCATGCTCCATAAAACAAATTATGAGATTAATACCACCATCGAGTGTTTGTAATAAATAATAACATGTGTATACTTTGGGCGGCCGCGGTACATTATAAAAGTAGCCCAAAAAACTGCAACCCACGGCTCTATAATTTTTCCCACGACTATATTTTCCAAACAGCCCAATTGTGCGGGAAAACCGCGACCCTGGCAACACTGGTTTGCTGTACCTTTATCACATATGAGTATACATATCTCTCGGACACACTCTCTCTCTCTCTCTCTCCGCATTCTCTTCACTGTTGTCTAGCCCGGCGCCTCATAATCACGCAATCCCAATGTGCATACTATCCACCCTATCTGCCCTAAATAGTATTGAAAATTATTAATATCACACAGAATTTAGGATGGATAGTGTGCACATTGAGACACAGGCAATGATTACCTTCCACGCTGCGATGACGACAATAAGTTGGGGTCAAACCTTATCAAATTATTAATTTGCGTTAAAAAATATTAACGGTTTAAATTTTTTTGATTAATCGCATGCGTTAACGCGTTAACGTTGACAGCCCTAATATATAAATATATGTATACAGTATATACACATACATACATACACATACTTATATATGTATATAAGTATATATATATATATATATATATATATATATATATATATATATATATATATATATATATATATATATATATAAAACAGCAATAAAATGAACTGCATGTATGATTCTTGTCAATAGTTAATGCATTTTTTATCAGTTAAAAATTATTTTAATATTTTAAATATTTTTCCTTTTTTTGTGAATAATAAATGTTTTGAATATTTATTAAATATGTTTAGTAAATATTTGAGGATTAATATTGTTAATATTGTGTAATAAAGTTAATACTTAGGTAAAAATGTTAATATAGTGTGTTAATAATGTGTAATATATATATAATGTGCAATATATAGTGTGTATCCAGTTTACCACTCATACTTAGCACAACCAACACTGAAATTACAGCCAAAAGAAAAGCTTTAAATAGAGAACATTAAACAGTTCAAACAGAATCAAATCCAGTAGTTTAATACTAAGTGTTGAACAAACCCTTGCCAGAATGTCTGAGGAATATCAATATTGTTCTGCTTTGCAACTGAAATGAGAGAAAGAGCAAAGATAAAAGTGAAGTTTTCTGACATTCATAATGAGCTGCCGCTGTCACTCTCACTCACTCTCTCTCTCTCTCTCTCTCTCTCTCTCTCACTGTGTCGCAGACTAAATGCAAACTTCTGATCATGCCCTCCCCTCGTCACCGGAGGAAGTGTGCATGCTCAAAACATGACACCGACACAAACACAGACGCATGCTTACCTTGCTGTCTAAATGAAGACATAACATAAACTTCGGCTGTTCACATAATCCTAATTCTGACTCCAGACTCCCTCAAAGAAACTTTCTGCATGCTAGGACTCAAAAAACATCATGCAATTTATTCATAAATCATTCGATAACCTGCCCAACGGGAGATTTTGCCACATTTAGCTCATGTCTGGGGACCATTTTGTCCCCAAACTACAACAAACACACATCTGGCTCTTCAAATACGACACGTCTCACACTCCAAATCCCCAAATGCACTTATTTCCCACACGGATCACACCAATGTCAGTCCAGCAGCAACCAGTCCATCCCACCTGTGCGTTCAGGGCATTTGGCTTCGCTGACAAAGAAGAACCCTTAAGATGATCTGCACCTGCATAAAGCACTCAAAGCCTGCATGTTGACATCCTGAAAGCAGACTCACTTGTTAAGAGTAGTGCTCTCACTCAGAGGTCCACAGAGGAAGTGTCCTAGCAGAGCCGTCGCGGGGGAGAACCGCTTCACAGGGCTGCTGCACGAGACCGCATCTCCTCCTAAGGATACATTTGCAGCCTGCTTCCCGTCTGCGCATACCAGCCGGGCGAGCAAACACACGCGCATGCAGCGAGCACAGAGTGGCAACACGACCCGACTGAACGACTGAATAAACCACTGCAGATCTGAGCCCACGCCAGAGACAGAGAGAGAAATAGAGAAAGAGAGAGAGAGAAAGGGGGAGGGAGTAAGACTGGGGAGGCGTGTAATACTCAGAGATTAAGGAAGGAACAGGAAAAAAAGAGAGCGAGAGACAGAGCATGCTGCACACACTGAGAGAGAGAGAGAGAGCGACATCAAAAGTAGGTGAGACAGGAAAGAGAAACAGACACACCTCACACGGGTTAAACATTGATGGAGGTCATTGACTCAACAGCTACTTGAATTAACACACAAAGATAGACGCGGCTTGTGTGTGTGTGTGTGTATGGTCCATATAGTCTGATATTTGTGTGTGTTTGCTCTGCAGTCGGAGGAATTACAGTTTTACAGGCTTACAGCTAATCCACAAACATGCATCAGAGCCATGTTTTCTGAGAAAAAGGAGGCCGCGGCTCTTCACAAATGTATATAGAATGATAAACTAATTGACATTGTAGAATTAAAATGAAAGAAACATTATGAAACATTAGGTTAAATGTCATACAAGACATATTTTATCTTAAGCAAGCATGTTTATAACAACACAAAAACAGTTTCTGCAGAGATGCGCCAAAATGGATGCTTTTGAGATTGATTATGATGGTCAGAAGAGAAAAAGACGTCAAATTCGCTGTCACTCCCTCAGCCGTTAGTAGAAACACTCACACAGTTATAGGGGTGGGCGATATACCTTTAGACACGATTAAGTGCTAGAAATTTGTCAACCGGTACAGATTTTGGACTACTGTCTACATCTCGGTTACATGCTCACGTGATATTACTGTGCCATGTGGTAACGAAAACTTATAGTTTTCGCATGTTTTTAAGCTTTTGTGGTTTAAAAACAAGTGATTTTAAGTAGTTCAATTGCAATCAGCAGTGAAAGAGAACTCATTTCACTATATATGTGCACGCTGTCTGAGAGACTGAGAGCTGTAAGAAAGGCGTGCACGTGAAGACGGTGCTCATAGCACGCGGGAGTATTGAACTAAGATATTTTTATATATTATATATTTTTTAATAACTGTGGAAATGCATAATCACAGTCTTTTAAAAAAAGGGATTTCTGTGCTACATTGCATATTTTCTTTAAAATAGCCTGGAATTCAGAATAATGAATGATTATTAATGTTACTGGGGTGAATGCAGTGGAAAAATACCAGTGTAGGGTCACATGAGGCGGCAGTGCCTCCACAGCGCTGTGATTGGCCAGTGAATCGTCTAAATGTGTCAGACTAGTGAGAATTGATGGACTAATTACAGAGTAAACAACTTAACCACTCAGACGTCACCAGTTTTTGGTTGAATCATGTTAGCCTTGAAATGACGATGTGTGAGTGAGCTGGTTTTTCAGCTGTGTTAAATTAAAGTTGCACCTCCTTTTTATGACAGCTGCAGGGTTTACAGATAATTTGATCACTAATGGTCTGAAAAGAAGGTGGATATTAACCATAACTGAACAATGGTTTGTAGTAACTAATAAAAGCTACGCAAAACTGCATTACTGTAGTTATCTTTGATGCAAAAACAGTTTAAAACACAAAACAGATTAGACTTAACAGACTGATCACATCTTCTGGTGTCATCAGTCACAAAAATACTACATGCACATGCGTTTCATTTCAGCCTACATCTTCACACTGAGGTTTCACACCAACATTTGCTCAATTTACTACGCCTATGCAGTACATTAACCTGTCGCAATGATGCACAGGCAACAAACACCCAATTACCAACCAAAAATGAATCAACAATTAAAAAAAAGAAAAAAGAAATGTATTAATGAATTCCACTGGACACATAAGAAACCAATGAATGTCAACTGAATTATAAGACCAAAAAGACAAAACTGCATGTTAAAGCAAACCAAATGGTGATTGGCCAATTCATGTGTCAAAAGCCTGTATTAAGATCTGTTAAAAGATGGACTAACGAAACAGAGCGGGATCTACAAGCCTGTTTCGACCTGACTGATTGGACTGTTTTTGAAGCTGCTGCAAATGATCTGGACGAGCTCACAGAGACTGTAACATCTTATATCAGTTTATGTGAGGACATGTGCATTCCTACCAGGACTCATCTATTCTACAACAATGGCAAACCATGGTTCACTGCCAAACTCAGACAGCTCCGTCAGGCCAAAGAAGATGCTCACAGAAAGGGGGATAAAGTCTTGTACAAACAGGCCAAATACACACTGGAAAAGGAGATCAGAGTGGCAAAGAGGAATTATTCTGACAAGCTCAGGAACAAATTCTCTTCCAGTGATCCTGCTTCAGTGTGGTTAGGAATGAAGGACATCACCAGCTACAAAACACCACCCCCCAGCACTCTGGAGAATCAATACCTGGCAGATGACTTAAACGAGTTCTTTTGTCGTTTTGAACGATCACCCCACACCCGCCCAGAACACCCCTCCACACAACCATTCACACCTCCAGCAACCCCTCTCTCCCCCACACCTACAATTCAAATCAGTGAAGAAGATGTGTGCCAGGTCTTCAGGAAGAACAAAAGAAGGAAAGCACCTGGTCCAGATGGTGTGTCACCAGCCTGCCTAAAAATCTGTGCTGATCAGCTGGCCCCCATCTTCACACAGATCTTCAATAGATCACTGGAGCTGTGTGAAGTCCCCTCATGCTTCAAACGCTCCACCATCATCCCTGTCCCAAATAAACCCCAAATTACTGGACTTAATGACTACAGGTGGCCCTAACGTCTGTAGCCATGAAATCATTTGAAAGACTGGTTTTGGCTTATCTGAAGGACATCACTGGACCCTTACTGGACCCCCTGTAGTTTGCCTACAGAGCAAACAGGTCTGTGGATGATGCAGTCAACATGGGACTGCACTTCATCCTGCAGCATCTGGACAGACCAGGGACTTATGTGAGGATCCTGTTTGTGGACTTCAGCTCTGCTTTTAACACCATTATCACGGAAACCCTTCAAAATAAACTAACTCAGCTCTCCGTCCCCACCTCCGTCTGCCAGTGGATCAACAGCTTCCTGACAGACAGACAGCAGTTAGTAAAGCTTGGCAAATTCACATCCAGCACTCGAACCATCAGCACTGGAGCTCCTCAGGGCTGCGTTCTCTCCCCACTGCTCTTCTCCCTCTACACCAACGACTGCACATCTAAAGACCCCTCTGTCAAGCTCCTGAAGTTCGCAGACGACACCACACTGATCGGCCTCATCCAGGACGGTGACGAGTCTGCTTACAGACAGGAGGTTAAGGAGCTGGCTGTCTGGTGCAGTCTCAACATCCTGGAGCTTAACACGCTCAAAACTGTGGAGATGATTGTGGACTTCAGGAGAAACCCCCCTGCTCTCCCCCCACTCACCATCATGAACAGCACTGTGACTGCAGTGGAGTCATTCAGATTCCTGGGCACCACCATCTCTCAGGACCTGAAGTGGGATATTCACATTGACTCCATTGTCAGGAAGGCCCAGCAGAGGTTGTACTTTCTTCGCCAGCTGAGGAAGTTCAACCTGCCACAGGACTTACTGAAACAGTTCTTGGTACAACAGAATCATTGGTACAACCCTCCCCACTCTCCAAGAACTGTACTTATCCAGAGTGAGCAAAAGGGCTGGCAAAATCACTCTGGACCCCTCACATCCAGCACACTCCCTCTTTGAACTGTTACCATCTGGTCGACGCTACAAAGCTCTGAGCACTAGAACGACCAGACACAGGAACAGTTTCTTCCCTCAGTCAATACATCTCATGAACACTCAATAATAAACGTGGAACACACAACTAATACATTATCCATTCACCACACTCACATATTTTATTTTTATTTTTCTAATTTGCACATACCTGACCTGTACATACATAGTTGCCTATATTATATATTATATATTGTGTATTTTTTTTTTTTTTTTTTTTTGCTGCTTTGTACATTGGTTATTGGCTATTTCTTGTTATTTTGTTTTTATTACCCGTGTCCTGTCCTGTTACTGTCTTTCTGTTGCACTGTGGAGCTTCTGTCACTACAACAAATTCCTTGTATGTGTAAACATACTTGGCCAATAAAGCTCATTCTGATTCTTATTCTGAATCAAACTGTGTCCGCCATTCTAAATGGGTGGGACTTAACCAGAATAAGCTGCTTATTCAGTCTGACAATCAAAAGTCTGGCTACGTAAAATTGTTACATAACCCCTAACACCACTGGAACTGAATGGTGACAAATTTATATCACATTATTAAATAATAACTTCTCTCTATCACTTAATTTTCCTGCTCTCGACAGTCGCTTCAACAGCGCCGACCTCTGAGACTATGAATCCAGATATCTGAGAGCTACAGGTCACACATCGCTGGGCTAGAATTTCAATATGCTTGTTTAAGGTTAATCTGGTCGGTTTCAGACCTGCCTAAGTGCTTTTTCTTTTACTGTAAACAACCTTTAAGCCAAAGCAACTTCTAAAACACACACACAGAGTCATGAAAGCGAAACACAGGTCATACTACACTGATAAAGTATCCGTTAAATGCTATAGGCACATGCACATCTGTTTACTAGCAAAACATCCTGAGGTCAATATGAGCGACTGAGACTGAACTTCCTCTAACAACCTTGATGTAATTCCCGCTGAACATGACACATGGACAGAAACAGTCATGAGATCTCATGAAGGCCAGTGCTGTCTAGACTAATGTTTACTTACATCAACAGTGCTTTGAAAAAAAAAAAAAGAGTAATGCATATTTTGCATAAAGAAAATGAAAATTCTTCTTTTGCATCTTGACATTTTCTTTTTTCAATGGGATCATGTGAGGATACACACTTTCTCTTGAAGGTTTACATGCAGTTACTGAACAGAAGATTATATGTAAATCTACAGCTTAATAAAATCTCAACAGAGAAGCACAGCTTGAACACACTTTCCACTGAGCAATATGTGTGATTCATCAGAAGTACTACAGCACAAACAGCCATACGGAAAAGAGACCTACCAGCTTGAACGACAAATAATATAATGCTTCTTAACTCGCATAAACAGCAGCAGGTCTTTGAATCAAATCATCACACAGCAGATCAATCCACAACTGAACTTATATGGTTAACAACTCGTAACAGACAAGAAAACCAAGCTGTGTAGAGTCATTCCACAACATGCCCATGCTCGCCCCAAACCTTCACATGACCAGTACAGGCCAATCTGCTCCACTGCACCAGCAGGGATGAACTAAAGTCAATACTGGCTTCTTTTCAATTCATGAACAGACTTTTGTTCATCATACTGAATAAGCAGACCCGCCTACTTATTTTGGGGAATTTACCGAATTGCAATTGAACGGAATTTTCATTAGTCACACACAGGACAAAACCCAAATTTCAAAACAATTTCTGATTAAACATGCTAATAAAAATTAAATTTAATCGTGCCAAAATTTAAAACATTTTATCAAAATACACATTATTTTTGTCACTTTATGAAAATAAATATTGACAACAAAATTAGAATATTGTGATTGTAAATAATATAATATAATATTTAAAATAAAAATATTTTTAACTATAAATACACAGGTGTAATAATTAACATTTCCACCATGTGCATAAAAGTTACGTTAAATATACATATTATTTAGTTAGTATACAAAATAAGTTAATATCCATTATATATCAAAACAATTTGAATTACTGTGATTGTAAATTAAATATAATTTCATAATATAATTAATAATAATGATTAATATAATATAAAGCCATAAAAACAGGTTTAATAATAATTAACATTTCCATCATGGTAAATAAAAGTTACGTTGATATTATCTATTAAATATGATCAAATATACATAAATACTAATTTCTATAGGTGGCATTTCACATATTGATTATCAGAATCATCTGTTGCACTAAACACAGCATTAGTGTTCTTAGAAGCTCTAAATAAGTGATTCTGTGCATTGAAGCTCTAATATGACAAGTGTGGGCAAGTGTGTTATAAAAGCAACAGTACTATAAGAACTTTATAGCATTACAATTCTACATCCTGTTTAGTACCGGAAGTAAAATGCAACGCACACTGATCTGAACATGTAATCAGAGCCAAGTATGTAAAATGTCTGAAATTGTCATTTCAATCGACCTGGATGGAATTTAAAAAGCATTTTCAATTCAAATCTGAAGCGCACACAAAGCTCCTTATAGAACCTCATGATTCGTTTTCACTGTGCACAAACAGCAGGGCAAAGCGAGGCTCGCTATCCTTCCAGATGAGCCAGACTCACGAGTACATCAGTGAGAGATGATGTTCAATCAGCAGGTCATTATCACAAAACAAACTCCCACAGGGGGATCCGGATCAATCGCAGGTCACCCTAAAGGGTTTTATTCTGCCAGGATATCCATCTGACTGTACCTTACCCTGCTTATTAGAGTTCTTCTCACCAAATAAATAAACAGACTTGAAATATTGATTTGAGCTGAAACTATTCCATTATGCAAGAAGAAAGAGACCACAAAGTGAGAGACCTGAAACTAGCACGTCCATGTCAAAAATCAGTTTAATACTGTTTAAAAAATATTTCAGAATCGAGTATCACAGAAGCAAGCAATAAGATGTAGATATCTGAATGTGCCTGGTTTACTTTGCCATTCGGCTGTAAATCCCACTAATCCCAGACTGCGGCTCACGGGACGAGAGCTAATCAAACTGAACTCTGAGTCACCTCAGGCCTCAGGAGGTGTGGAGGGCCAATCCAACTGCTTCCCTCTGAGGGACTCAAACACAGTTTTAAGTCAACAGAGGGAGTTACAGGAGGGAAAACATGGACAAAACTATATAGTGCATGTACATGTTTCACTGAAACAGAAACGATACGGGAAAAACAAGCATAAAAGTGCTTATTTTTTCTTTTCTTTTTTTAGTAAGCAATGGTTTACTGAACAAATTGTTGCTCTGTCTTTAAATTATAATTTCCCTTCTTAACGATAAAAATCTACCTCAGCTGTAAACTATTACTTGCACATTACTATTATATTAAAGGTTACAATTTAAAACAGACCACATACTATTAAATTCAACTGCTATTTATTTTTAATATATTATAATCAACACTCAAATACAAATATTTTTGCAAACATGTAAAGGCAGATTTTACATTAAAGGGTTCAAAAACATTTTTTGTTATGCTGATTGAAAGTCTCTTCACATCCCAAAAGCAATCACTAAGTTAAGTGCTCTAATTTATATTATCTGTGGAAGGTGAAGGACCATAAAACATTCGTCCAATCAGATTATTCGGTCCGAACATAATGATAGGTATGTACAATATATGTATTTGCATAACTCGTTCCCTCAATTGCGTAACAAGTGTCCTAAAACTTGCATGTTTAAGTTCACTCAACTTAGTGCTCTTGTACACGCTACTTAAATTTTTAAGTTCACTTGATCTGTTGTTCATATATTGTACTCAAAATTTTAAGTTAATTTGTTCATTTCTTGCATACCTACACTGTAGCTGATGTAGGTTAATAAAATGCATATTTACTATATAATCAACAATATCATCTGATCAGATTCTCTTGCATTTGTTGCTTTAAGGTATGTGCTTTTGAAAGACAAAGTTAAAACAGCCAGATAAAAAATAATGCTTGAGAAATCAAGAGTCCACTTAAAGTAAACACTGATCTGTCATGGTGACATAAAACAGTGACACCTAACTTTTACTTTTCAGTAAAACATTAACATCTAAACGTCTGTCAAGTCTCAACAAGAACTTTTGTATGAAATGAAGTCAAACTGGTGAAGATGCTGAGATCCAGAGAGATCTGTTTTTGTTTCTTTTTACAGACAAAATTAAGAGACCCGTCTTTTGTAATTATCTGCCAATCAGTGCATTCTTGCTCTTGTTACTAGCCAGAGCTGCTTGCACGGCCAATAACATTAAATAAAGGCCAGAGTGAGCCGTTTTAATAAATTGGGATTTTGAGTTGACAACACGCCCAAAATGTAAAATTTTAAGTAAAGTTTAGTCAAGATTACTTAATTATTACTTATTACCTGTTACTATTATTACTTAATCTGACAGCGCTGCATTCATCCCTCCACCGACTCCACTTTCCAGCAGTGGAAAGACCTCAAGGAGCAGGAAGGCGGATGCCGAGGTTGTGTTTCTTCTTCTTGATAGGTGAGTAACGTTGATTTTGCTTCGTTTCACACAGTTTAACCGTGTTGGCTTTTGTTTGAATGGACAAAACGGACATAATTTGAAAGATAAGACTTATCGAAAGTAACAAAATATAAACTTAGAAGTTTCAAATTAAGGTTCCACACATTCAGTTATGAAAAACGACAATGTGTTTGTTAAGTACACATGCATACCTAACCCGAAAGATCTGTACCAAATATCATTTATAAGAGCAGGAGCATTTTTGGGTGAGAGGAGAAATCTGACATATACTGTAGAAGAAATAATCATCAGACAATCAGGCCATGTGGTTCAGAGGGCAAAGGTCAGAGTTTGCGGGTTCTTATCTCACTCGCTCCCTCACAGAAACTGTCAGATAAGTTTGTTTCACAAGCGCACCTCTGCCCACTCCTCGTCTTCCTGTCTCTTTGAAGCACGCAGGTGGGTGGCTTGCAGATAAAAATGACAATGACACAAAGGTCCACAGGCTTGATCATCTCAGAGCAATCACAAACAGCACAGAGTAAAGTTTAGCAAAACTACACGCGATAAAAAGTCATATTTGGCTGACCAACATCAACAGACTGGCCTCTGGCTGGCCGACTCGTCTGTAGTGACTCTGTGATACGGTTTGACTCTGCAGACTTTCAGCACAAGGTCATTTCACAGTCATTCAAACAGATGCAGTCACACACTTCTATGAATGCACCTCAAATAACCTGCAGACAATCGCTCTTGATGCAGGTCAGGAACGGACCATTGCACACACACACACAAGCCTCCGGGCGACACTATCATCTCCATCTCTCTGACAAGCAGGAAGTCAAATTAGGGAAGTGGTTTGAGTCTGCGGCTCTATTCTAAAACCCAGTGAGCCGCCTACATAGGTAACATGAGTGAAAAAGAACCTGATAACTCTCTTCATATGCAGCAACAAACAGATACACTCCTCACATGAAGCACGCCGGAGATTCGACTCACAACTGATCCAGAATTTGGCATTAACATGCTGATAAGTGTTACTCTATCCATAACAATACACAGCATATTGGGTAAAATGGTCTAAATATTATGCATAGCATTTTGTAATAGATTTGTTTTTTTGTGATGCATTTAGATATTGAATAATTCATATTTACAAATCAACATTACTTACAGGGTCTGCATGCTTTTTTTCACAAAGACCTTGTTAAATTATACAGCCTACCTTTTGAGGCTTTTCTTTGTGCACATCATAATTTAAAACGGAAGCACTAGCCCTCACACCCACAGCTGGCCTTAGATTCAACTACAAAGATCCCAGTTGCATGTTACATGCATTCATAGATGTGTTATTGTACCTCAAACTTTTTTTCAAAAACTACTTCTGTCTGTAAAATGCTTATGGTAACACATGACAAATAAATAAAGAAAGAAAGAAATTTAAAATGCTGTCAGCACAAGCATATGCCAGGCAGAAAATCTTGGTAGATATTATTAGCGTTGTGGCATATGGTCAAAACAGTTGTTTTGACACCTGGTGTGTTAAGTTTAAAACTTTGCTGAAAAAATGAGTAATAATTGCATGTGAGAAGCATTTTATTCAGATTATACTGAATTTACATATACCGAATATACATATTATTATAGCCAATTTATGATCAGATTTATAAATGATTTAAGCTAAATTCCTGATTTTGATATTCAATAGAGCAATTCACCTGTAAGGTCCATATGAAAATACCTGCACCAGTGCAAGGACATGAATAAAGCACTAAAATAAAAAAAAGTTAAATAAATAAATAAAAATAACAAAAAGTATGTATAAAGACCCATTTTTACAGCCAGGTTATGATGCCACATTATTATATTACAATATTGCATTATTAGAAATGATTTAAGCTAATCTCCTGACTTTGATGTTCAATAAATTAAGCAAATAATTGGCCTGTATGACATATGCAAAATACTTGAAATAAAATAAAAAATAAGCATTGATGAGAAAACAAACTAAAGCACTACTATGCTGGTTAACCTTCAAATATGTTTTTCTAAGGGTCAGTTCCACTAAGCTGTCAAATCATGTTCTTTCTCAGAAGCACTCATCCTGCCAGCCAATCAGATCAGTGCTTGTGATTTTAATAAGGGTTGCCATGTGAAATATGCATCAGGTGGTCCTTGAACATTCGGTCTGAGGCTGAAGCTGTGGAATAACCCCTACTTCAAAAGAAAAGATTCATGAGCTGACTTCCATGGATATTAAAATAACAGTAAGCCGGTTTTCCATTGAGAGATTAGAGCTAGCCAAGCACTGAACTCACCCTTGACCCGCTAATACAAACAGGTGATAGAATATGAATCAGTGATCAGCCGGAGGGAGAAGAGAGACCACCCTAATTACATTTCAAAATGAAAAATGCATTACAAAATTGATCTGGACAAATCCCATCTTGTGGAAGTTGGAATGGGATTATGAATGGAAAGAAGGGCCTTTGAGACGACTGGAGCGCTTTACAGCGCCAATGAAGAATGAGCTTCTACAAAGAGACGGGATGTTTAACTAAACCACAGCACCTCCTGAAGAGTCCATCAATACCTGACAGAAATGGTCACGGCAGATGAGTATCATCCTAAAACAGCAAGGCTTCACCTCAGGACCCAGGCTGTAAGTACACTGGACATCAGCTGGAGACTAATACAGTACCAGCTGTCACTTATACAACATAAAACTTCCAAAGAAGTTCGAAAGTCATTTCTAACATTCAGAAAGTCAAAAATATGATTTTGTATTTTATTTTAATCTTTTATTTCACTTTTGTGTGATTGTAGAATGGTAGTTAATGGTAATGGTAAACAGTTACACTGTGCAATACTGAACATTTTAATTGAAATAAATAAATAAACGAATGAATGAATGAATTAACTTATATATAAATTATATATATAATAAAAATATAGATAAGGCCTAATTTAAGAAAAACTATATATACATTTTTAAAAACATAAAAACGTATTATATATATAGAAAACCATTTCACCTTACACTTAAACTTTCTTGCCCTGACATCTATTTACTAAAAACAAGAAGAATAAATTGGATTACTGCATAATGCTTAATCACTATTTCAACATACTGTAGTGTTTTATTATTTAAAATGATTAAAACAGCCCCAAATCAATCTATATGCGACTTTTTTGTTATTTTATTCTGATTAAATGACATTAAAAATAGCATCGTGTATTTAAGCACCTATATTTGCTAAGTGCAAAAAGAATAATTGTCTTATTGCATAAAGGCAGATTATTAATACCAGATGACAGAATTCGATCAGCTTCTTTAAGGCTTCTTGAGTAGTCCCCCAATGCCGAATGTGTATTTTCTTACCCACAAGTCTCGTCATGGCGCCTCAGCACTTTTACAACTGTGACAGACTTCTCACATCGCTAAACCAGCAGATGCCACTGCGCCCGTCTGCACGTAAAACCCAGCAGCTGCTTTCTTTTATTTGACTGCTTCATTTGTTCAACAACCAGTCAGCCAAGTTTGCGCATGTTCTGGCGCTTTGCCACTTTCCAGCGCTATAAAATCGAGAAGCAGACATCCAAATCACTATTAATATTCGGCGCTGTATAAAAACCTGTGACCGTTTACAATGGCACCGTATTAACAACCTTATTCATCACTCCTCACCTCCACACCTTCATGGGGACAATTTTTACTGTCCGTTCAGTGTTTACTGCTCAGCGTGCGCTCTGGGAAGGTTTATACCATCAGCAGTTCAGCCAAAAAAATCTCCCATTTTCTCTCATTATTTACTCTGTCACTTTCCAAACCCAAACAACGGTTTATAGCAACCACATCTGTCAAGCTCCAAAAATATCATAAAAGCATTTTATACCAAGTTTTTTTTCTTTCTTTTTAACTAGGGTCTGAGGATCCTGAGGAGCCTGAAAAAAAACGCATTTATTATGTATAGTACATAAATCACACACATACAGTATATATATTTCAAAAATATTTGCGTGTATATATTTATATTCATTTGATTTATATTATATATAAATATATTTAAAATATAAACATAACATATTTTCTTAAATATATACATACATGTGTGTGTATTTATATACATAATAAATATACACAGTACACACATATATTATGTGAAAAAAACTTATTTAGCAATTAATCGTTTGACAGCACTAATATATATATATATATATATATATATATATATATACACACACACACATACATATACATATATACATACACACACACACACACATATATAAATACACATACATATACACGTTTGAGGGTCCTCACAAGCGTGAAACACCCAGGTTTATATAACCACAAATCATCTAAAGCCATGTGTTTCTTTAAGAAACTGCCCATAATTTAAGTCCTAATTTACTCTCAAATCACATCAGTCATGCAGCTCAAAAACTAATGACAGATTCTTCTATGAAAGGTTGTTTTGAACTACTAAGATCTCCAGGAAGCCTGTTCTGTCAAGTTAAAGGCTTGCACAATTAAGCCCAAATTCACCAGAAGCCCAGACACATACTCAGCGTTCAGCAGTACGTCATGGATCTGCCAGAGAAATATGATGAAATATGAAACGATTCCACACGTTCATGTTCGAGTTCAGCCGCACTGCCGCTTCTTCTGGTGCAATCCTCTGAATGACAGAGCATTAACATAAAATTAGCATAAACAAATGAGTGTAATGCGATGGCGGCGGAAAACTCTGGCAGAAGGGAATGAGAAACGCGTGCTCATAAACCATTCCCTTCCAGCCCAGTTCGGAAGGACGGTTTTGAAACAACGCCATGCTCGTCACCGAACAACACACTAATCAACATAGCGTGTGTGGCCCGGGACATCTTAATAATCTCACACACACACACACGGGCCGAAGCATGCTGGAAATACAAAAGCCACTCCGCAGTTATCCCAAATCTCTTCACTTGTCAACTCTTCATCCCGGCCTTTTATTAAAGGCCTTTGCTCCTCTTTCCAGCCTTAAAATAGGAATAATTGGAGAGGGGCTAAGCACAGGGGTGGCAAAGAGGGAGAGCTGGCTTTTTCCAAGTTTGATAGTCAGGACCGTTTTATCAGCGCCGAGCACCTGTGCTGTAATTGCTTCCATTGACCCTCCTCTGATCGCAGCGCTGGCCATCGTGGGAATCTCTGACAGGACGGGTCACGTGTTTCTCCAGCGGCTCATCTACGCAGCTATCACACGCAGATGTGCTGCTGATCAAACAGCTGCGCTTTAGCATCTACAAATCATATGAGTTAGTTTTCTTTCATCACCAGGTGAGGTGAAGTGAACACCGTGAACTTCTTAAATGAAACACAGGCAATATTGAGAAGTGTTACAGGTGTTTCCTCACTTTTCCTTTCTCAAGTGTAAATGTTTAAAACAAACATGTTCTCTTGGGAAAGCAATTATTTATTTGGAGATAAATGAATTAGTTTTCCAGTGTCCTAAATATCACTGTCCTGGTCCTTACAAAATAAACTAAACCAAAAGAAAAGAAAACTGAATATAATAAAATAAAAAACAATGTTACGAATAAAACAAATCAAATCAAATAAAAAATAAACAAGGCATAAAATAAAACAAAAATTAAGATAAAAATTAAGTAGTTTCACAAAACTGAAGTCAGCCCATTCTGTTTTTGCTTCAAATTTTGAAATTATACAATCTAATTTAGATTAAAAACTGCTCATGTTGCATCTTTGTTTGGATCATGATTAAAATGCAGTGGTTACCTCTCATTTAAAGTGGAAAGAGCACAGACAAAGCCTTGTTTTGTTTATATGAAGAGAATTCTTTTATTTGTGTTACTTGATTTGGAGCTTGTCCTAAAATTTAAATTTAGTTTTGTTATTTACATTTGCATTTTGTTATTTAGCTTTTATCCAAAGCGACTTACAAATGAGGAGAAGAGCAATAAAAGAGCAATAAAATGCAAGTGCTATATTAGTACATTATTATAGTGTTATATTTAAATTTCACAAAGAAACGTGCAGCATTTTGTCCAAGCAATAATAAAAGGACACATTTCATTTATAATTAGTCTTAAATCTCATTTTGTAAAAAAAAAATAATAAAAATCGTGAAACGAATCGAATCGTGAGTTGAGTGAATCGTAACATCCCTACCTGCCAATTCACAAAAATAAAATGTGTTTCTGATTGAAGACATTTGCAAAGCAGCTGCTGAAATATCTCTCTACTACTGTAAAATGTCTGTAACTTCATTGATTCTGCAGCATCATACTCTGTATTCATCCAGCTGCCTGCTGTACCGCGTCCACTGCTTCAGTGAGTGCAATGGAAATGGACAACTTCACATCGACAAAAATGAGACGAGTCCTGCGGGAGAGAAGCCATGACACCCGAGTAGCACCAGGAAGGTGCGAGAGAGTGAACAGTGTGTCAGGAACAAGACGGATCATCCATAAAACCTGAAAGAACTCGCGGAGGAGAAGTGCAGAGGAGATTTTCTGCTGTACACATTACTCGTACTCAAGTAAAACTCAAATAAAATGTAATAAAATCAGCCAATTCTCATGGCAATTCGTACATATTTTACAAGGTGGCTAAAAATTCATACAATTTTTGCCAAATGGTACGTATTTTTACAAGTTGCACAATTCGTATGAATTTGTACGAATGACCTACACCTGATCCCGCTCCTAAACCTACCTGTCACTGGGGTTTAGACAAATCCTGCAAAATTGTACGAATTCATATGAATTAGCCATCTCATAAAATTCGTATGAATTGGTCATGAGATAGCGTTGAATAAAATACATATAAATTACATAAATATAATATACCATTATTATGTAAGCTAAATGTCAATTACCGACCTAACTTATTATATTACTCACTTAAATTATTGTATATTATACAGTGCAATACACACACACGTAAAAAAGCAAAAAGTGATATAACCAGTAAGTCATGGCAACTTATGTTTCTACATTAATTTAACTCATTAAAATATGTAGAGCAATTTCAACTTTTTTTATATGAAATTCTCATTTCAAGTTTTTCAAGTCGGTTTAATGTAATTTAAGTTAAATTAAGAAGTACATGGGGCGTAAATTTTGTCTAACAATAGGGGGAGACAAACAAAATTTCTCAAGAGCAATTTTTGAAGGGGACACAAATACAGCAGCTAAAACTGTACATGTAAGGATATGTGAACATAGAGGAAAGCTGCTGCGGTCACGTCCGTTGTAGAAATTACTATCCATCACAGTGTTGCCAATCTGCAGTTTTCGCGTGGAATTGTGCTACTTTATCACTGTTGCCGCGGGTTGTCCAGGTTTTCATGTCCGCGGGTTGAATCGACCCCAATAACGTGTATTTTATCCCCTGGAACGTGATTTTTACCAGGGACCCTCTCGAAGCGCAGTTAGTTTGGGCTATTTTTGAGCAGCAATTGGGCAGGATTTGTTGTGAAAACCTGGCAACCATTTCCGTCAAGCAGGTAACGTTATTATTGCTAACATAGCGACTCGTCGAAAAATACATTGGCATCATCTGTATTAAAGAGAAAATAATCACTTCATATGATGTTTAAGTGAATAAAATAGCCTCGACAACCTTACTTACTGGAGTTTCACAACTATTGGCTTCGTTCTCTCTCGTCGGTGGTGTGTGTGTAGGTGATGTAAAAGAGGAAAGCAGGCATTTGGATTTAAAATGCATTTTTGCCCTGTTTGTGTTGTTTCACGTGGTTTTTAATCATATTTTTAGGGGGGACAACACTCAGTCAGCCCCCCCCCCCGGGGTTTCCGCCTATGATCAAGTATACTTCAACATAAGGCAGCAACTGAACTTAAGTTTTTAGGTTAAAATAGGTGGAAGTTTTTACTGTGTTCACACACAAACATACATGTTTTTAAACTATAATGAATCATGTCAAATTCATAGTGTTCACGGACCACCCACAGTCTGCTGACTAACTCAAGTACACAAACACGAGCACATACTGGCACAGAGGGACAGCAAACATGCAGGCGGCGCGAATAAAAGCTCTCCAGTTGTCTTCTGTAGCACTGGAAAAGCACACATCTTCTGTTTCCTGCACATGATGAGCACATGCAGACAGTCAGTGTGCTGCTTGCACACATAAGACCCCCCGCAGAGGACGCTGGGAAGGTCTTCAGGTGTGCGCTATTAGATTACAGGCCAAAAGCAGACGGGATGCTGGGATATCACAGCGGGTGAGCAGCTTCACTCGCTGGCTGTGGCTGCTATCTGTGTCTTCTCTGAAACCGATCCAGGAGCGTCGAGTGTGAACGTGCGTGAGTCTCGCTCCTGATCCGCCTTCGTTTTATCTTCATCTCTTTGTACGGCTTTGATCTGCGTTTCTCTCCGGATTAAAGATGTCTCGCCAGCGAGAACCGACGTTGCTCTTCATGTGCCGTTATGATGACATGATTTTCAAACAGGATGATGAAACGTGAGGAGATGTCAGAAAAATGTATGGATTCTGACAGGTCTTCGTGTTGATCAGATCCGGTCTGCATGTACAGGAGAGAATGGGATGCTGCTAGTGAGAGCTAGTGCTCAAAGTGACGTAACGACACCATATATATGTGGCCGTCTTTCTCCACTGACGGCTTTGAAAAAGAGCTTCATGTCGGCTCTTGACAACAATCACAGGGAGAATTACACGTGACGTTCATCCAAGTAGATGAACAACCCTGACACTGAAAATATGATGAAATGCAAGAGCTAATGAAATTCTTTCACTTTTTTGTTTTTAATTTAATTCAGAGCTTTGTCAGCTGCTGCTTCTTATTTTGGCCACTTTAACTTTTTTATTTATTTATTTATTTTTATTTTATTTTATAGTTTATTTCTTGATTTATTAATATTTTTTATTTTTTTTGCTTGCTCTTGTAAGGTCTAGAAATTCTTTATAGCCTTCTAAAAAAATCAAAAAGCAAAAATAAAACCTATTGTTAAAGAATACTTAAATATGCTTAATGCTTAAAATTATGCCACAAAAAAAGGTTACATTAAAATTATTTACATCTTTTCAGGCTGTTCTCGTTATTTTGGCCACTTTGGGTTCATGTTCATGTCTCTTTGTTCTTGTAAAGTCTATGGAAAATCTTTCAAGCCTTCTAAAGATTTCTATAAAAAAGCCAGAAATTTGTAAACAGATAAAATGAATAAATAAATCCTATTGTTAATGAATACATCTGTCAGTTAAAATAATGCAATAAAAGGTACACATTTAATTTATCCAGAGCTTTGTTCAATCGTTCACCTTATTTTGGCCATTTTGGTTTATTTTCATGTTTCTTTGCTTTAGTAATGTCTATAAATTCTTTATAACCTTCTAAAAACTTTAATTAAAAATATAAATAAATTAAATTGAATTAAATACTTAAACTATTACAGTTAATTTTAGAATTATAGATAATAATTAATATAATATAATAAATATTATTGTATTTTTTAAAGATTTACAAGATATAAAGACGTATTTCCATAGATTCTATATTGACTTAAATGTTGACTTGTATATTGGGACAGTCAAAAAAAAAACAACCAATTAATAATTCATTAAAAGTCATTTTTGCAGCGCATTTATGCACTTTAAAATGTGTAATTTCGACTGCTCTTATAACATATCACGGGTTTCAAGTATGTATGCAAACACTTCAAATACTGCTGCTATATCAGAAAAAAAGGTACAAAATCTGTCACTGGAGCAGAACTTTTTCAGAAAGAACAAATATGTAGCATTTAGGTACTAATATGAATACTATAGGTACTAAGTTGTACCTTTAAGGATGCTTTAGGGGTAAATAAGTAAAAGAAAAAAAGGGTATCTACTGGGTATTACAGTTTGAAAGGGTATCGTGCCAGAACAGTTTTTGTACCTTTTTTTTTGGTACTCAAACCATTGCTAACTATTTGACTTGCAAGTTTTCTTTCTTTTTTTTTATTAAATGAGGCAACAAAACGGTGCTAAAAGCAGCCAGAAACAAGATGGGACAGACGCAGAAGATCCAGGAACATCTGGAACACACTGACCCCTGGTGCATGTGATGGGACTGAAGTGTGTCTCCATCCACAACAGCAACAACAACTACTACTTCTCCAGGACTCATTCATCCAAACCAGACACACTGAAAGACATCAAACAACACTTCATCCACAACAACTACACCACCCATCGAAGACCTAAGGGGCGAATCACCACAAAGTAACCACATATGAAATGTCAATAAAACTTGGGCTTCACTAAAGGCATGCATTCGATCATATTTTGAAGAATTCTGATAACCAAACAGCTGCTGGTAGCCACTGACTTACACAGTATGGGAAAAAAATAGTATCCATCAACTGCTTGGCTACCAACATTCTTCAAAATATCCTCTTTTGTTTTCAACAGAAGACTCATGCAGGTTTGGAATCACATGAGGGACAGTAAACGATGGAAAAAAAAAACTATCCCTTTAATGCACCAAAATGAGAATATAAAATGCTAAATCAATATGTTTGAGACATATGCAGCTTTACAGAAATATGGAGACTAAATCAAAGACCAGCAATGTTTGTCAAAATTATTCAAGGAAAAACAGCTAAATAAGTCCAATGTCAAAGCAAAATGATGACAAAAAAAGTAATACATATTTAATTTTATGAAATGTATTTATTTAAATACATTTTAATATAAACATTTTAATAATGACTCTGAAAAATGCTACTGTTTGAATTTGTATTGATAATTCTATTGTATAATGCTAATTCTACAGACTTGTTTCAAGTCTAAGTCATTTGAATATTTTTGATAAAAAAAATAATATTGGGCCTATGCAGATCATAGTAATATTGATTTTTAAGTACATTTTGATTTAATTTAGCATGTTATGGAAAACTGGTTTTGACCCAGCTAGAGTCGTCGCTCCAGGGTGCCCCAAGATCAAAAGGATAAAATATTAAAGCCAACAAGCTTCTAGAATATCAAAAACAAAAAGAAAATGCCATAATTGTCCCAGTTTTTAATGCTGAATGATAAGTATAGCCATGTTTTGCATTCATAAATGAAAGATGTACATTTCAAAACATGGACATCTGCACACATTTAACACACACAGCGTGATCGAACTTACTTACATACATAAATCAAATGAATAAATAAATAAATTCTAGTGTCATGGATGGTAATTTGTTTACAATTAACTCCAGAAACGCACCATTTCTCACACTGGATAAACCCGCAAAAGTTTTTTATATGTTTAGGAAAATCAGTGACTATGCAAATGTTTCCTCGCTCCCAAAAGCACCGCCGTGCATCAAGACAATCAAATTAAGGGACGGGTTCATAAAGACTAAGCGATACAAATATTCTTTCATTATCTGGGAGCTCGTGATTAGCTAGTGCGCCGCCGCTGTGACAGTTATGACCAAATCAGGTACATAAGTGCTATAAGATATGAGAACTCTTATCTGTATTGGCTGTATTTACTGCTGTTCATTTCTTCACTAATTTCTCTCTCTCTCTCTCTCTCTCTCTCCCACACAATGTGCAGTATGCAGGATAATCAAGTTCATCATGTTTTCCACAATGTCTCAGACTGAACCATGACTGTTCATGAGGTGACCTCCAATCACTTCAACCGCTGCATCACAGGTCAATCTGACAAGGTCATGCACAATAGGAGGAAACATATGCTAAAATAAAATGCATCTGACATAACTCTGAATAACTATCATAATAACACCATGCAAAATCAATAGGCATATGAACTTTTAAAAGTGAGGAGAAAACAACTGACATCAAAGACTGTGCATTCTGTCAAACTTTATGGTGCAAAATCATTTTGGAGAACAATACTAATAAAATATTACAACCGAAACTATAATTAAAAAAAGGTTCACTAGCAGTGAGATTTATAAAGTATTGGTTACCAAAAGCACAAAATCATCTAACATTTAAAGACTACTCAAACTAAAAATACTAATTTATAAAGTTGTTTCTTGCCTGTCATATTAATAATTTTGCATATCGCTGCAAATTTGGGCCTATGCAGTTCAAAGTAATAACATTTCAATGTTTGATTTGTAAGTACATTCTGATTTAAATTCGCTTTTTAAATAATTCTGAAGCCGATTTGTAATCATTCTGCATTTTTCAGTCCTGAAGCAAAACCCAGCTTTGACGCGGTGCACCGAGATCAACAGGACACTATATTAAAGCAAACAAGCTTCCGGAATATCAACATACCATGTTTTTCCCAGTTTTTATTTATTTATTTTTAATGCAGAATGATAAGGAGGTATGTTAATGAAAGCTGTACATTTCAGAACATGAAGATCTGCACTACCATACATGTTTAAAACACTGAGCAATCCGTCTCTGTTTCAAGGAAAGCAAACACATCCGACTGGAGTCTTTTGATCAGGTAAGCCACTATATATAGACGGCAATCTCCTGAGTAAACTCTGGTCCTGACAGAAACGGACCCCACTCCAAAACCCCTGCTGTGGGTTCAGACGTTTGCACTATTTATATAGTACATACACAAAGTCTATTCCTGGAATTTCAACCTCTTGAGAATATTGTGCTCTTGCAGTGCTGGGGGTCATTAATATTACACAGTACATCTGCATGTGCCCATCACATATGCTTTAATATTCTGGACAAGATATTAAACTAAAGACGTGAAATACAACAAACATTTATTTATTTATTTAAATAACTTTGGTTTGATTGGATGTTGTCATGTTCCTGGTTAATAATAAATAAACTAATAAATTTAATAGCATACATAATAATGCAAAACGACAAAATACAAAAATATAATATATATTTTGTATAATATTAATGTGAGTGTAATATTTAATTTTATATTTATATACTATATAAATAAATATATAAATATATATGTGTGTGTGTGTGACCCTGAACCACAAAACCAGTCATAAGGGTTAATTTTTCTAAATTAATGTATGGTTTGTTAGTATAGGATATAACTATTTGAATATCTAGAATCTGAGGGTGCAAAAAAAATCTAAATATTGAGAAAATCGCCTTTAAAGTTGTCCAAATGAAGTTCCCTATCTGTCGGTCACTACGAGTTATGTCGTGACGACATTAGGGGATTTACTTGGAAGCCCCGACTGCCTCTGATAAGAGAAAACGCCAATGAAATTTGGCTAGTGGATTTTGCATACCTGAGCCACTCCCCGTGCATACGGGTATAAAAGGGCGACAGGTGCATCCACTCATCAGATTTTTGCTTCGGAGCCGAGTGGATGAGAAGTTTTGCGATCTCCACAAAGCCTTCTGCCTCAAAAAAAGAGTTTGTTCCTGGGTGGCGTCACGGTGCAGACAGCGGTGTCCCTGCAGCAGCGATTCCCCTGGGCACTTCACCTGAAAGAGCAAATTTCTAAAACACTGGGCGGTTCGCGTCTTTTTAAAGATGCCGTTCCGTCCCGTGTTCTCTTGGTTGCGGTCGCTTCCTGTCCTCGGATGACGGTCACGAGCGTTGTCTTCAGTGTCTGGGCATCCAGCACGCTGAAGATGCGTTTGTGGATGAGTCATGCGCCTGTTGTGGGCGTATGAACATGGCAACGCTGCGTTCTCGCCTTTCCTTTCTGAAAGGATTGGCACCCTCTGCCGCCACCCGTCCCGGTCTCTCTGGCTCGAGCAGAGGACCGCCGGCTGGCGCTCTGGGAGATCTGAGGGTGACGGTAAGAGCTTCTCCGCCGGGCACGTCCCCACGGACCTCTTACTCCTCCCGCAGCGCTTGTTCCGTCCGGTTCCCGAGTGATTTCGCTGGTTCGCCTCACGGGGCCGCCAGCATTTCATTCGGTGCGCCGCCCGAGGATCAGATGTCGATCGCGGCATCGGGGGATGGGCTTTCGTCCTCTGAGGATGAACGATCGGCGGGGCTGCCCCCCTCGGGTGTTGTCGCCACTGCCGATCCGGACCCAGAGCTGACGGCCATGCTTGCCCGGGCAGCCGTGAGTATCGGGCTGGAGGTCAACAGACCGCCCAGTCCCGAGCCCTCGCGGCTGGATGATTGGTTCATCGGCGCAAAACGCGACCAGCGGCCGCACTTTGCCCCGGTGCCTTTCTTCCCGGAGGTGCATGAGGAGCTGACGAAGTCGTGGACGGCCCCTTTTTCGGCCAGAAGCCGCTCGTCTCCCTCCTCCGTCCTCACTACCCTCGATGGCGGGGCGGCCAGGGGGTACGTGGATATTCCCCAGGTGGAGAGAGCGGTTGCGGTGCACCTGTGCCCGCAAAACGCCGCCACCTGGAGGAATCGTCCGCGTCTCCCGTCCAAAGCCTGTAAGCTGACGGCCGCACTCGCCGCCAAGGCCTACAGCGCTGCGGGCCAGGCCGCCTCTGCCCTGCATGCCATGGCCATCCTGCAAGTTCACCAGGCCAAGGCACTAAAACAAATGCACGAGGGTAGTCCCGACCCGGGGTTGATGCAGGAGCTGCGCACGGCGACTGACTTCGCTCTCCGGGCGACGAAAGTCACGGCGCGGTCCCTCGGGAAGGCGATGTCCACGTTAGTGGTCCAAGAGCGCCATCTCTGGCTCAATCTGGCCGAGATGAAGGACGTCGACAAAGTACGCTTTCTCGACGCCTCCATCTCCCAGACGGGGCTATTTGGCGACACTGTCGAGGGTTTTGCCCAGCAATTCTCGGCAGTACAAAAGCAGACGGAGGCAATCCAGCACATCCTCCCTAAACGGCGGGATGCTCCAGCTGCCACCGCTGGCCCAAGGGCCAGGCCCCAGTCTGCTGGTCGCCGTGGGCGCCCTCCTGCGTCCTCCAGAGCTGCTCCGCCCCGTGCTGAGTCGTCACCTAGGCCGGTGCGTCGAGCCTCTCGCAGGAGTGCGGCGCCCCCTGCGCCTCAGCCGGCCGCCAAGTCCTCCAGGAAGACGACAAAGCGGCCCTGACGCGCACAACCCGGAGATGGAGGAATTTGCTCTTTCCCAGGAGACGACGAGGCTAGCGTCGCTCCTTCCCCCGGAGGAGGGCCGGGTGGAGAATCCTGTGTTTTCTTTTCTTTCTGTTCCGCCACTGGCTCAAGGGCCAGTGGTACCCACATTGTCAAAGAAAGAGCAATTTCCCTTTCCTCCGGGTTCCCAGGTCTGCGGGCTGACAGTGTGCGACGCACTGCCTCCTCACTCTCACCCGAGACCCATATTGCCAGTGGCCAAGAGAGTGCGGTCTGGGGACGCGATGCCTCCCCGCGCACCTCTAGCCAGTCCCCCCGGGGACTCAGGGAGTTTTGTGGGGATGAGTCAGAACGCACCGCCTTCTGTTCCATCCAACCTTACTCCCCCTCGCTGCACCACTGCGGGCACGTCGATTGTGCCTTTGGTGCCACTTGCACGGTATCTGGGGGCGTGGCTTGCGCTACCCAGCCCGTCTCGCTGGCTCATTCGCACAGTTCGACTCGGCTATGCGATTCAGTTCGCCAGGCGGCCTCCCAGGTTCAGTGGCATCCTCGAGACTTCGGTGGCAGTCCGAGATGCACCTGTCCTGCGCGAGGAGATTGCTGTCCTTCTGGCAAAGGGTGCAATCGAGCCGGTCCCTCCAGCCGAGATGAGGCAGGGGTTTTACAGCCCCTACTTCATCGTGCCCAAGAAAGGCGGTGGCCTCCGGCCAATCCTGGACCTGCGAGTCTTGAATCGGGCCCTACACAAGCTCCCGTTCAAGATGTTGACACAGAAGCGCATCGTCAAATGCGTGCAGTCCGCGGATTGGTTTGCAGCGATCGACCTGAAGGACGCTTACTTTCATGTCTCGATTCTCCCTCGACACAGGCCGTTCCTACGGTTTGCGTTCGAGGGGCGGGCATGGCAGTACAGGGTCCTCCCCTTCGGGCTCTCCCTGTCTCCCCGTGCCTTCACGAAGGTGGCGGAGGGCGCCCTTGCCCCGTTACGGGAAGTGGGCATCAGGATCCTCAACTATCTCGACGATTGGCTCATTCTGGCCCGGTCGCGAGAACAGTTGTGTGGTCACAGGGACCTGGTGCTCCGGCACCTCAGCCAGTTGGGGCTTCGGGTCAACTGGGAAAAGAGCAAGCTCTCCCCTGTGCAGAGAATCTCTTTTCTCGGTGTGGAGTTAGACTCCGTGAGTATGACGGCACGTCTCATGGACGAGCGTGCCCAATCAGTGCTGAACTGCCTGAGTTCCTTCAGAGGCAGGACAGTGGTTCCGCTGAAACAGTTTCAGCAGCTCCTGGGGCATATGGCATCCGTAGCCGCAGTCACGCCGCTCGGGTTGCTTCATATGAGACCACTTCAGCACTGGTTACACTCACGGGTCCCGAGATGGGCATGGCGCCGCGGGACACGTCGTGTGACCATCACACAGTCGTGTCGCCGCTCTTTCAGCCCCTGGTCAGACCTTGCTTTCCTACGGGCCGGGGTGCCCTTAGGACAAGTGTCCCGGCATGTTGTTGTCACAACAGATGCCTCCAGCAGGGGCTGGGGCGCTACATGCAACGGGCAGGCAGCCTCGGGGCTCTGGACGGGGCCTCGACTGCTTTGGCACATCAACTGCCTAGAGCTGTTGGCAGTGCATCTGGCCTTAAAGCAGTTCCGGCCACTGCTTCTAGGCCAGCACGTGTTGGTCCGCACGGACAACACTGCGGCTGTTTCGTACATCAACCGGCAGGGGGGTCTACGATCACGCCGCATGTCACAGCTCGCCCGCCATCTCCTCCTCTGGAGTCAGTCACAGCTCAAATCGCTGGGCGCCGTCCACATTCCGGGGGAGCTCAATCGTGCAGCCGACGCGCTCTCACGACAGCTCACGTTCCCCGGAGAATGGCGACTCCATCCCGAGACGATCCGGCTGATTTGGAGTCGATTCGGGGAAGCTCAGGTAGACCTGTTTGCTTCCCGCGAGTCCTCCCACTGCCAGCTGTATTTCTCCCTGACCGAGGCCCCCCTCGGCACGGACGCACTGGCACACAGCTGGCCTCGGGCTCTGCGCAAGTATGCGTTTCCCCCAGTGAGCCTGATCGCACAGACGCTGTGCAAGGTCAGGGAGGACGAGGAGCAGGTCTTGTTGGTTGCGCCATATTGGCCCACCCGGACCTGGTTTCCGGAACTCACCCTCCTCGCGACAGCCCCTCCCTGGCGCATCCCTCTGAGGAAGGACCTTCTTTCTCAGGGGCTCGGCACCATATGGCACCCGCGTCCAGATCTGTGGAACCTCCATGTGTGGCTCCTGGATGGGACGCGGCAGACTTGAGTGGCCTGCCACAGGCTGTGGTGGACACCATCACTCAGGCTAGGGCCCCTTCAACTAGGCAAGCCTATGCACTGAAGTGGAGTCTGTTCGCGGACTGGTGTTCTTCTCGTCGAGAGGACCCCCGAAGATGCACGATTGGAGTGGTGCTTTCTTTCCTGCAAGAGAGGTTGGAGCGCAGGCTGTCGCCCTCCACCTTGAAAGTGTACGTGGCTGCTATTGCGGCCCATCACGATGCAGTGGACGGCCGGTCCCTGGGGAAGCACGATCTCATCGTGAGGTTCCTGAGGGGTGCCAGAAGGTTAAATCCTCCTAGGCCACCCCTGATGCCCTCCTGGGATCTCTCTATTGTCCTGGCTGGACTTCAGAGGGGTCCCTTTGAGCCGCTGGACTCAGTCGAGCTGAAATTCCTGTCGGCCAAGACAGCGCTCCTGACCGCGCTCACTTCCATCAAGAGGGTCGGGGACCTCCAAGCATTTTCGGTAAGCGAAGAGTGCCTTGTGTTTGGGCCGGCCTACTCTCACGTTGTCCTGAGACCCCGGCCTGGATACGTGCCCAAGGTTCCCACCACGCCCTTCCGCGATCAGGTGGTGAACCTGCAAGCACTGCCCTCGGAGGAGGCAGACCCAGCCTTGGCGTTGCTGTGTCCCGTAAGAGCGCTGCGCATATACGTGGACCGCACCCGGAGCTTCAGAAGCTCCGAGCAGCTCTTTGTCTGCCACGGAGGTCAGCAGAAAGGGAAGGCTGTCTCCAAGCAGAGGTTGGCCCACTGGATAGTGGATGCCATCGCCTTGGCGTACCAATCCCAAGGCGAGCCGTGCCCCCTCGGGGTGAGGGCTCACTCCACACGGAGTGTTGCCTCCTCCTATGCGCTGGCGCACGGCGCCTCTTTGGCAGACATCTGTAGAGCTGCGGGCTGGGCGACACCGAACACCTTCGCGAGATTTTACAGTCTCCGCGTTGAGCCAGTCTCTTCCCGTGTGTTGGGTAACAGGTAAGTGGCGGGAAGAGTTGGCCGGTGTCACGCTTGCTGCGCCATTCCCCCTTACTCGGGGATACGAGCGCCTATTCTCTCCTCCAGTTAGTTCCCCGAACGGCGAACCCTGGCGGAGTTCCTCCAGCACCCCCGGCAGTCAGGCTGGGCGGAGCAGTCTGACGCCAGGCCCAGTACCGGTGTTAGCTTGCCCGGGTCTCCGGTCAGCCCCTGTACTCGGCTAGGTGCCCGTGCGGCCTGATTCCCTTCGGGTGATCCCACACGTGTATTCATCCACGGTACGGTTTCCCTCATGGTAAACCCGTGTCTTCCCTTTGACAGAGCTCTGTCAGGCCCTGCTGGCAGCCTTCCTCCCTTCTCCTAGGTAGGATCTGCCCCAGGGTCCAGGCGTATGTAGCACTGCCCCAGGCTTGGGCCAGTCCATACCAGTGTCTCCACACGTTACCTCCCTTCGGGCAGGGTGTGGCCTCCGTAGCGCCCTTCTCCGGAAAGGCTCGCTTCCCCGTCGTTACTGCCGGGCTGTAACAACAAACAGGAAAGACTTGAAGCAATCTTTCATAGAAGGTCGAAATCCCTTCCGATTTCTGGGGAAAGGAACAGCGGCTTGGCTATCTCCAGCAGCAATGTACTCAGTGGTCCCTGCGGGCACCAAGGTTAGCGAATTAGCGCTGGGGCGACGGGAAGGTTGCGACCTTCGCATCGCATTTGTCTGTCACGCGCTAGCTTGTCAACATCTGCATGCCACAAGGTCGTGACGGGGTTCAGGTTGTGGCGCTTTCCATAGACCCCTAATGTCGTCACGACATAACTCGTAGTGACCGACAGATAGGGAACGTCTCGGTTACGTACGTAACCCTCGTTCCCTGATGGAGGGAACGGAGACGTTATGTCCCCATGCCACAATCTCGAACCATCGCTGGTTGCCAGGGACACGTTCTCGGCTCCTCAGCGGAAAACCTGATGAGTGGATGCACCTGTCGCCCTTTTATACCCGTATGCACGGGGAGTGGCTCAGGTATGCAAAATCCACTAGCCAAATTTCATTGGCGTTTTCTCTTATCAGAGGCAGTCGGGGCTTCCAAGTAAATCCCCTAATGTCGTCACGACATAACGTCTCCGTTCCCTCCATCAGGGAACGAGGGTTACGTACGTAACCGAGACGTTCTTAGCAATGCATATTACTAATCAAAAATGAAGTTTCAATATATTTACAGTAAGAAATTTACTAAATATCTTCATGGAACATGACCTTTACTTAATATCCTAATGATTTTTGGCATAAAAGAAAAATCAATAATTTTGACCCATACAATGTATTTTTGTCTATTGCTACAAATATACCCCGGCGACTTCAGACTGGTTTTGTGCTCCAGGGTCACATATTTCTATAACACATGACACATTTAATATTAATTCATATATCATATAAAATATAATATAATATATACAGTTTCAAAAGATGGTCAAAAGGTTGTAAAATAAATAAATTGACCATGACATGACTAACTCCATCTCTTTATGACCATCCTGTTCATTTTCCTGCCATTATGCAAATAAGTTCTACAGTAATTAAAGTTGAAGTGCCTGAGCTTGCGAATCACATTCGTAAGGTAGAGCAGGAATAACCCTGTTATTATTTTTATCTATATATGTGAGATGGCATACGGTCCACCTGTCCGCTCTGACTTCATGCCCTCCGGCAAGATCAAATCCAGGTAGAGCAATCAGGAAGTGTTTCCATCTGCCCATCGCTCTTCCTGCTCTCTTATTCATGCGGTGAGGCAGGACTCGTACAGGAATACTAAAGCGTGACGCTACAGGCGGACGTGGAAATGATGCTCAAATGAAACCTGCTCCAGATCTGCTCAGAATCTCAAAAACCCTCTCTCGATCTCATCTCCTGCTAATGTCCTGCTTACTGAGGCTTGGCGGTATGAAGCGGTTTGGAAGTGATTCACAGAAACCAACCGTTTGAATTCAGAGAAATTAATGAAACAGGGATGATCCTGCAGGAGGAATCGAGGGCTGAAGAGTCCTGCTCGAGGGCACAATGATGACAACTCACAGAATTAAACTCATAAGCTTTCGGTTAACAGCCTTGATCTTTAACCACTAGGTCACAGCACAGTGATGTCTGCTGTGGGAAAATGAATGTCATGAGGGTCCTGACTCTCTCAGTGGGACAACATGACAAACACACACACAGCACTGGACAGCTGCTTTATTCACTGAAGCTGAAGGCGTGTAGTGATAAACTCTATGTGAGAAATGCAATTACATTTATAATGTCACCAAAATTATCACAAAATTTGCCCGGATTTGTATATTATATACCAGAATTGTTCAAAATCAAATTTGGGTCCAATTTTAACAGCATAGAAAATAATTTTATAATAAATGTGTACTGTATATATATATATATATATTGGTAAATGTATACAGTGTATAAAGCAGGGTTATTATAGTTAACACCTAAAGATTAAAATGTACCAAAACCTCTTTTTTTTACTTCTTGAAATAAACTAAACATTAGCTGAAATAAAAGATCTTTTAAAAATAATGTAAAATGTATTAATTATTTTCATTATTCATTTTAATTTTATTTCCGCCAGTTGCCAAGGCAATATTTCTCATTTTCATTTAGTTTAACCTGTTAACTGTCACCCGTCCCCTCTGTTTACTTCACTATTTTACAATTAAATCCTAATCCAAACTATATATCGTTGGAAAGGCCTAAGACTCCTAAATAGATATTTTTCCACCTTTTTTGTTAAACAATTATGTTTAAAATTAATAGATTAATTTATGACAAGAGTGCACCTGAAAAATCTACATCATAACAGGAGTCTTTGTAAAGGATTTGTACAAAAATAACATTGGTAAATTATAAACTATATCATTATATAAATAAAACAAAAAAATATCACCTTAATCTTAGTCTCAGCCTCATTGGTTTCTACAATCTATTTAAACATCTCAGAATATTTAGCAGATTTTAACAGTATTTAAAGTTAGATTTAGTCTCTTTTGGCTTTTCATAATTCAATATATATACTGCGCACAAGAGAAATTAGTTGCAAATTACACACTAAAATCAGTTTCTGTAAACTTTGAGAGTCTCGTGTGTAAACAAAAGATGTTTGAAAAGTGTCCAGACTCGTGTCTTAAAGTTGGCATATTTCTCAAGCACATCTGTTTCTCTTGCTTTGTTCTCAGATTTTGTCTGAGAAATAATATCTAATTTCTTCAGTGCTGTCTACAGAACGTACCGATGTGACAGAAATTAAATGAGCTGTCAATTTGTAGCAGAATAAACGTCAATGTGCCAGACATTATGCATAATAATCAAACGTGTAGCTTGCGAGACAATGCCTGATTTATAGACTAAAGCTGCAGCTCTGAATGATTTTGTGACAAACATCACCAAGCAGGTGATAAAAAAACAAAAAAAACCTTCATGGCCTTGCAAACAACATTCGGGCCCCAGAAGCCCCAACCAGCGCAGTTCAGATCGCAAATCAGCAACACAATGATGGGATCATAACGTAAAGTGAAAGGAACTGAGACGAGAGAGCAGTGTGTAGCTCAGATCTCATCCAGTGTGAAGAGTACAGCCTCTTTACTCACCGTCTGCTGGTGGCCGTCGTTCACACCGTAGATGCTGAGTTTAATAAGTGTCTCGCTGTATACGGGCCAATCAGGTGGGAAACTCACTCCAGTGAGGAACACGGGATCCCTCATTCCCTGCAAAGAGGAAAAGAGACCGAGAGTCAATGGATGAGGACAATAAATGAACCAGCAGCTGTCTGCCAACACCGCTGTATCGCTGTTCATTCACTTATTCAAGGCAGATGGGAATAAAAATGAGACGTCATATTGAAGTATGGAGATCAAGTCAGAGAAAGGTTGCACAAAAACCTTGAGGTTTTCAAACTTGTAGTGTACAAATAAAAAATGGAACAAAGCAAAACAAAACAAAACAAAACACAAAACAAAACAAAACAAAACACAACACAACACAACACAACACAAAACACAACACAACACAACACAACACAAAACAAAACACAAAACACAAAACACAAAACACAACACAACACAAAACAAAACAAAACACAAAACACAAAACACAAAACAAAACACAAAACAAAACACAAAACACAAAACAAAA
This sequence comes from Barbus barbus, assembly GCF_936440315.1. Lineage (NCBI taxonomy): Eukaryota > Metazoa > Chordata > Actinopteri > Cypriniformes > Cyprinidae > Barbus > Barbus barbus. The sequence continues at coordinate 6,516,441 of NC_136735.1, forward strand.
CAAAACAAAACACAAAACACAAAACAAAACACAAAACACAAAACACAAAACAAAACAAAACAAAACAAAACAAAACAAAACAAAACAAAACACAAAACACAAAACAAAACACAAAACACAAAACAAAACAAAACACAAAACACAAAACACAAAACAAAACACAAAACACAAAACACAAAACACAAAACAGAACAAAACACAAAACACAAAACACAAAACAAAACAAAACACAAAACACAAAACACAAAACAAAACAAAACACAACACAACACAACACAACACAAAACACAACACAACACAACACAACACAAAACAAAACAAAACACAAAACAAAACAAAACAAAACACAACACAACACAACACAACACAAAACACAACACAACACAACACAAAACAAAACACAAAACACAAAACACAACACAACACAAAACAAAACAAAACACAAAACACAAAACACAAAACAAAACACAAAACAAAACACAAAACACAACACAAAACAAAACACAAAACACAAAACACAAAACAAAACAAAACAAAACAAAACAAAACAAAACAAAACAAAACAAAACACAAAACACAAAACAAAACACAAAACACAAAACAAAACACAAAACACAAAACACAAAACAAAACAAAACAAAACAAAACAAAACAAAACAAAACAAAACACAAAACACAAAACAAAACACAAAACACAAAACAAAACAAAACACAAAACACAAAACACAAAACAAAACACAAAACACAAAACACAAAACACAAAACACAAAACACAAAACACAAAACAGAACAAAACACAAAACACAAAACACAAAACAAAACAAAACACAAAACACAAAACAAAACACAAAACACAAAACACAAAACAAAACACAAAACACAAAACACAAAACAAAACAAAACAAAACAAAAAACTAAATGAAACAAAACAAAAATACCATTAAATAAATAAAATACCATTCAAAGGTTTGGTAATACCATTTAAAGATTGTGTACTTCAACGTTTTTTGAACGTTTTAATGTTTTTTAAATGTTTCTGAATGTCTCCTTTGCTCGCTAAGGCTGCATTTATTTGATCAAAAATGCAGTAAAAACAGTGATATTGTGAAATATTATTACAATTTTAAATAACTCTCTTCAATGTGAATGTATTGTACAAATTTTATTTATTTCTTTGATGCAAATCTGAATTTTGAGCATCATTACTCCAGTCTTCAGCGTCACATGATCCTTCAGAAATCACTCTAATATGCTGATCTGCTGCTCAAGAAACATTTCTGATTATTATTATTACAATCTTGAAAACAGTTGTGCCGCCTCATATTTTTGTGAAAACTGACATTTTTTTTCAAGATTCTAGAGAGTTCAAAAGAACAGCATTTATTTGAAACAGAAATTATAATTTAGGAATTGCACCGTTTGCAGGATAATCTTCATATTTGAAGGTCTTTGGCATCAAAAAGTGCAAAAATCGCTGTTCTAAATGATCAAATCTGATCAAGTAGTCAACTATTCAGCCTTCCTACCCTTTATAAAAAAGGGTTTAACCATGCAAAACGGTCTAATAGCTGAAGCACAATATACATACCAATTAAAGGAACACTCCACTTTTTAAAAAAAATATAGGCTCATTTTACAACTCTCCTAGAGTTAAACAGTTGAGTTTTACTGTTTTTGAATCCATTCAGCCGATCTCCGGGTCTGGCGGTAGCACTTTTAGCTTAGCTTAGCATAGATCATTGAATCGGTCTAATGGTCTAATCTGATTCAATGATCTATGCTAAGGTAAGGTAAAAGTGCTACCGCCAGACCCAGAGATCGGCTGAATGGATTCAAAAAGAAGTTCAAGAAGTTGTAAAATGTGGAGTGTTCCTTTAAAGCAGCACCACTGAAAATATCAGAACGAGCCGACCTTACTAACTAATGAGTCATTTGTAGGATGACCAGTCGGCCATAATGACCCATCCCTAAATCCCAGTGGCTCATCTAAAAACACAACCACAGCGGTAGAGCAAGAGATCAGGCACTTCAGAAGAAGCCCGCACCACATCAAAAAGCGTCTGTTTCTGAGAATAAGCCAATCTGCTTCCCACGGCCGAACCCTCACACACTTATCATAGTTCACTGATCTCAGACCGGGAAACTCCCAGTCACGGCCGTGTTTACACATCAACATTTCCTCAGGTTATGGCTGCTGTTTTGGGCGTCTCTGGACCAGAGTCCCCTGAGATGGTGGGCGGGACAGATAGCGAGGAGCGATTGCTGGCATGAAAGCTCAATCACACACCAAGAAGTCCAGAAACTGGAACAGCTCTCTCCTTTCAGGGTAAAAAGCAGCCTGGCTATTATTCAAGTCAGCGCTGGATCGATGAGGCCACAGTCTATCTGTTTCACATCTGCTTATTGGCTGAGCACATGTCACTATCTGAGCTGAAGATCACATCGAGTCTAAGTGCCTCCGGTTCTGCAAATGAACTGAGCAAATGTATCTGGTTAAAGGGACAATTCACCCAAAAAGGAAAATTCTGTCATCATTTACTCCACCTCATGCTGTTCCAAACCTGTATAATGAGAGATCTGAAAATCCAAAAAAAGTCACAAGACTTTTTATGAAGAACAGACCCCATTATTAATTGAAAATCCTCCCCTCTGCTGCAGCTTTCAAAATTAATTTTACATTCTGCATATTTGATATGGTGCATCAAAGCCATGGTGCAACACAATAAAAACACAAAAATGAACACCAGTTGAAATCTCCAGAGGAGGTGATGTAAATAAAGTTGCGTTCCTCACAAAAGCTACTATGCAGATGCCGAAGACATGGATTATAGAAGCCCATTTCTACCACAGAAGGGGGGGGGGGGGGGTCATGCTTTGTTAAATAATAATTATGACCTAAAAGTCCAAATTAATATGTTTGCCATCTACATAATTATGGGATTAAAATGGATGGTGGTTGAGGAGATCCCCCCCTTCTATGTAAAGCGCTTTGAGTACCAAGAAAAGCGCTATATAAATGTAACAAATTAAATTATATATAATTATGAGATACTATAATAATTATGAGATAAGAAAAAATTATTGTTAATTATAATGTCATCATTTTGACATGTGTAATAAATACCTTTTTAACTTAATTTTTTTTATATATATATATTTTAATTGACTTTACAGTGGTTTTTGTTACAATTTTGACTTTTTATCTCATAATTTCAACATCTCAATATCTAATTTTATACAATTATGACATAATTGACTATCGATTTTCTCATAATTATGATCTAATTATGATTTGTATCTCCATTTAATTTTTTATTTCATAATTATGACTTAGTATCTCATAATTATATTTTTATCTCATAATATATCATTAATTTTATCTCATAATAATATATATATATATATATATATATATATATATATATATATATATATATATATATTCATAAGTCTATATATATAAGTCATTCATGTAAGTCATAATCAACATTTCATTGCAATTCCAACTGGTCACTTATGATTTTTTTCATAATTATCACTTTTTTAACTCATAATAATGCCTTTAATTTGAACCCATAATCGTTTTAATCCATAATTTTGACTATTTTATGTCAATCTTAATTTTGACTCATAATTATTCTCATAATTATGCTTTTATCTCAACTTGTCATACTATGTCATATGTCAAATATGTCATAATTCTGATTTACCAAAGCACAGTTTTCTTTCTTAGGTGGAGAAAATGGGCTTCCATAGAATACAGTGAACAGGCTGTATGGGACATTTTTATGGTGTAATCTTTGCAATTTGACAGACTAGGAACTGTCATTTTAGGCTGTAAAGATGCTTCAAAATGACTATGTTTTGTTCCAAGGAAGACAGAGAGTCATACAGGTTTGGAATGACATGTAAGCTAACTTTTAGTTTGGGGTGAACTATTCCTTTAAAGCTGGCTTTGCAAGAAACCGACACATAGAGACATTAGACAAGTGGTTTTTTTCTCACAGACACGCATCTCCCCAAGGGATCTCAGAATCTTTTAAAGGGTTTGCATCATTCATCAGTTCAACAGGGTGAGATTGATTTTATAAGGTGCTGAATTAAAAGAATCAGCAGGATGTATAGGCTGAAAGGTTTTCGCACTTTATCCTGCAAACGACTACTAATCACTAAACAGCACAAAGAGGACCACATGAATCTTGCAATTAAAAAGCATTTCAATATCAAACTTACCTCACTCTCCATGCCTGAAAGTTCAGTTAGAGCTGCGATAAAGCAAGTGACCAGCACAAATCTGAACCCATACAACCACAAGGTCAATATGACTGGCGGTAATAAATCAGCGGAGCGACGCGGGGGAGCGCTGAAAACTCACTACAGCAGTGTGGGTAATGGTCAGTCGTCAGGACTAATGGCCCCGTTTCAAAAAGCAGCGTTTATTTACTGTGTGTGGTGAATGCGGGGCGGAGGGAGTCATTTAGATATGTCCCAAAGTGGCCAATTTGTTCTGTAATGCGCCGTCATGCTGGGCAAACTCAGACACGCTCATATTTTTACACTAACCGGATGTTCAATAGGAATGCGATACAAAAAATGGACAGAATAAATAGCGGGTCACCATGACTTTGTCTAGAAATCCATGTGCGCATGAATGCACATGCATCAATAACACACAACCGACAAAGAAATTTTATAAAGAGGCAGTGGTGTGACGTCAAATTATACTTACTGCCCTCCTCTTGAGGCCAGACAGACATTTTTAGAGTGGAATTTTCCAGGAGATTAAAAGAACAAACACACACACACACGCACACACACACAGGCTGCTTCTTTCAGGGATGGAACTTAATTGTGTAATTATTAAATTGTTAACATTTTTCTTAGTATGAGGAAAATGTATTTGTGCCATATTAACTAACGTTCAAACGTTTCTGGTCAGTTTTCACAAAAATATTAAACAACACAATTGGCAATAATCAGAAATGTTTCTTGAGCAGCAAATCAGCATAGTATACTGGTTTCTGAAGGATCATGTGACGCTGAAGATTGGAGTAATGATGCTTAAAATTCAGCTTTGCATCACAGGAATACATTACATTTTAACATATATTCAAATAGAAAACATTTGTTTTAAATTGCAATAATATTTCACAATATTACTGTTTTTACTGTATTTTTAATCATATAAATGCAGCCTTGGTGAGCATAAGAGACAAAAATCTTACTGACCCTAAACTTTTGAGCAGTAGTGTATTGATATATATATAATATTATTCAGTTTTTCCTAAACATCCTTTATCAAACTCCAATAAAATATAGGATTATCAGATTGATAGTTTTTTAACAACCCAATATAAAAAGTATAAAAATAGATGCATGACACAGCATGATTGCTATGAATTAAATAAATCACCATGGCAGATTCGATCAGATTAACACTATCACAGTGCCTTGCGTTCACTAACTGGCCGGTTCCCCAGCACACAGCAGTCGAGGCCAGCATCAGCATGAAGCAGCGCAGACACCAGCTGTGACGAAGCAAAACCCCCACTGGGGAACACAGGACTTTGCTGGGCCCAAAGGCTGCCTAACTGCCAGCAACATCTTCACACATCCACATGCACACACAGGTTTACATGAGATTACATGTGCATTAAATCGAGAGACTGGGGAACAGCTGCAGTCTCATTTCAGACTACACCACCTGTCTATATTAAACAACAAAAGTGGGCCAGCTCTCTCCTCACAGCGCACGGCCCACACCTGCAGCTATTTCAGACAACTGCCATTCACAGCAATCCACAACATGCTCAAAGAAATGTGGAAAGGGAATCTGGGAATCTCGCTTCACGGTTTCTCCCTTTAGGGGAACCTCTGTGATTTTTATCTCCACTTCAGATGATCGCATGCGATTATGAGCTGCGTTTGAGGGACACATCTCAGTTGAACCACTAATGTGTGCATGATTACATTCAGTTCAATTCAATCCATTTCTTAATTGCTTAGCAAATTATATTGCATAGTGTTTATTGCATAATGGTTAATGTATGAATGCAAAGAAGATATCAAAATCCCTGAAGCCAGACTTACAGCAACAGTTGAAAGAGGAAAGTTTTTGATATTTATAAATCAAAAACCAACTTATATGTTAGGTTAGAAAAGACTGTCACCAGGTTCGATTAAGGTGTTAATGACATAAATAATACTTCTTGATGCCGTTTATTTATTTCATTATTTATTTTTATTGACTTATTTATTTTGGACAGATGTGGGCAACGTTATTTGTTTATGTATACAAGAATAAAATGTAATGAATATTTAATCAGCAACTCTCCATGCATGTTTCAAAACAATTAAAATTAAATTTTCAGAAACATGTAAAAAATTATTACAAATATATAAAAAAAGTATTAAAATTGTATAAAATTATGGTTGTAAGTATATTATTTCTATATTTAATTACAACAGGAAAATAACCCAATCAAAGATTTTTTGGACAGAGCTGTTAATATATTCAAAACAGCTTCGTGAATATTCCTCACAAAACTATCCTTTTGTGCTTCACGAAAAAAGTAAATAATGACAGCTTTTATTTTCAATTCAATTTTCACAAATATAAACAAATTATATTAAAGTATAAAAATAATATATAAAAATATGGTAATTCATATATTTTATATTATACATTCATAAACTTAAAAAAACACCTACCCAACATTTCAGCCTCCAGCAACATGAGCTCAAGTCCATCTTTAGTCTAGAGTGTTTTCACAAACAGGTCAAAAGTGGCACGATTCAGCACTTTCCAGCATCCCCTTCGCTAGATTCCCAACACTGAAACTGACGCCAGTCATTGTCCGATCTATACAGTGAGGTTTAGATATGTCGCAGAACTACAAACACACACACGCATGAAAGCTAAATATTACTGCAGTCTGGGTGAACTCCAACAGCGCAAACCTTTTTCCTCCAGCAAATCTAATTTGGAGGGAAATAGACTTCTCTTTGTGCACTCATGTGGGGCCGAGAGTCCATGTGGAGGAGAAAAAAGGGGCAGAGTGAGAGAGAGAGAAACAGAGAGATCAGTGTGCCACTGGAGGGTGTGTCTGGGTGTGAGATACAAGCCAGCTGTTGCCCTCAATAAAGAACTCAAGAGGACTGTCAGCAGAAACATGCCAGCTTCCCACAATAAATAATGTGTGTGCATGTGTTTTAAAAACACAAACAGGCCTGCTAACTATACAACTTTACAAAGAGCATGACAGCATCCTAAAGGTGTTTCTTCTGATGTTTTCCTTTCTTCTATCCCAGTGTAGAGACTATAAGTAGGTTCGTTCAACTGTGTAGACACAGTGACTCCGTTGTTGTGGTTGTTTAACCCTGACTAGCCTGACACAGCTAAACCGGCTCAACCAATAAGATAAGTCTGGGGTGTGGGTATCTATTTTTCATACCAATGGCAAGGCAGAGAACAGGGTTTTTTTACACTACACATACTGTAGTTTTCTGATGATGATATATTTTAAATTTATTCAACGACTTTCATTTCCTTTGCTTTTAACAGATTTTTGAAATGCATCTACTTTTAGATGAGAAAGTGCAAAATTAAACCAACTAACGTACAAGTGAGCGTTACGCAAAAGTCATTCATTTTGCAATTCTGAATGACACGCTTCACCTTTATGTGCACTTTCACACCCCAGCTTTTTGATGTCAACAGTTTGATCCGTCTTTTTGATAAAGCATCCCTTTGATGTCAGTTCAGTTCGTCTGGTTAGTGTCACAGCTTTCAAGATTTGGTTGAGCACCAGCAAACTACACAGTCTCTTTGGTTTGGGATGCAATTTACAATGTGCATGAAAACAAGCAGTCAAAAATCGCCAAAGCAAATTGGTATTGATACAGTTTGCATCTTTGCATGCTCTCGTTCATGTTTCTCATACTATAATGCAGTTACTCAGCAGTAAACAGCTGACACAAGTAATCGACAAAGCAAGCAAACCATGACTCGAGCCCAAAGGTACAATGTGGAAAAGGAGGCTCTTTCTTTCAACCAATCAATCAAACCAAGCAAGCCTAAGACTCAACCAGTAATCTACATGACTCATGACATGTCGAATTACCAAAAAAGACTATAACCCAATATCTTCTAGGAAACAGATCCCTATTTCCTGTAGGCTAAAGCGCAATAATTAGGCCAACGAGAACAGAAACAGTCACATGATGGGACCAAATAGTATGTGGACACAATACATGTTACTGCTTTTACCACTACTACTCAAAAAGGCAAAAAAAAAAAAAGCACCATAAAAGTGGTCCAGGTTATTTCAAGACTTCTGAAGACTTACGACACATTTAGGCTAGGTTTCACACAGAACTAAGTCACCAGTTTTGGTGCGTCAATGGCATTTTGGCATTTTTGATGACTTATATATGGCACTATTATTATGGTACTTTTTGGGCAGATTTTTCAGACAGACATTGCGAACTACAGTATTAATTTAAAAATAAATAATTACAAAAATCGATCATATAGAAATATTAAAACTATATATGTATATATATATGTATTTTATTTTTTAATACATTACATGATAAAAGCAAAACACAAGATTACTTTAAAAAAAATGTCTAATACTCATTGCATCCATAATCATGCTGTCGTGCCTCATCATACACACCTGCAATGACGGGTTCAGCTTCCTTCCCATGAACTCTGACACCTTAAATGCTGAAAGAAGACAGAGACAACTCATAAACACAAATTATAGAGTCCAGAAGAAAGATGAATGCTTGATAAAAGACATGTATAGAAAGTGGAGGGAATGGGAGAGAAAGCACATGGAGATAAAGATCCTCTATGTTTTTAAAGAATAGGAAAAACAGTGCCAAAAGGAGGAGAAACCCCTTCAAATGTGAAGAGCGGTTTGTTGGTGTCCACAGGAAGTATCTCAAGAGGAAACAGGAAGTCTGGCTGAGCGTCCTGAAAAGTGCCATGGAATGGCTGTGAGAAGTGTGTGTTTTTTTCCCCATTACGGTTGAATTTCTGTCAGCAAATGCTTTAGCGAGGCTTTCACCCTCCCATTCCAGGTTTCCTATTGCAGGAAAAGTCGCTCGGCTCTGGAGCTATTCTTAAAAAAGGATTTCTCTTTCACTCCTTCCCTTCCTGCCTCCGCCGTCTTCCTGTATAACATCATCTCGCCGCTCTGTGAATGCCTGCAGGATTAGGATCCATATGTAGTTTATTAAAGCTGTGAAAAACAAGTTTCAAAAAGTTCAAACCAGGCCGAGTTCATAATCTAAAAGAGTTGGATGTATTCTAACAAACACGAAAGTGATCCGCAGTGATTCAAGGTCAAAAACGAAGCCAAAACACAATAATAAAAAATGCATCAAAAGAACTGACCAGGAACATCAATGCTTGGTATTTCTGTCAAACACACCATCAAGACTTTCAATGCAGCTCAGGTTATTGACTGCAGCGACAGAAATAAACATGCTACATACGAATGGGAACCGTAAGGAATATAACAATTTTGTTTTTAGTTTGTTTTTATGATTCCACTGAAGATTCTTAGAACTTCTGAGACAGAAATAATTGGTGGGAAAAAAATAAATGCAATTGCTTTGCCAAAAGATGAGATTATTTCAATAAACAATTTTTAAAAAAAATATTTTTTTAGATGCCCCATATGCAATTTTATAATCTGCATTTTAACTATTATCATATGAACAATCACTCAGTGACAGGCTTTAAGAACATCACACATTATTATCCAAAGCCAAGCGAGACCTAGCTGGATATTAAAGGGGTCATATGATGCGATTTCAAGTTTTCCTTTCTCTTTGGAGTGTTACAAGCTGTTCGCGCATAGATAAGATCCCTGAAGTTGCAAAGACTAAAGTCTCAAAACCAAAGAAATATTCTATATTTCTAGGATCTCGTTTGATCTCGCGAGTGTCCATGAGATCTCGTGTCACTGTGAAATCGTTCCTACAATCATCAAGTGTGTGGTCTCATGGTCTGGTCTAATAGTGTGCACGTTCAGAGGATTATAAGGCTAAAAATCGGTTGAAATCTTCCTTTTGAGATTTGAAAATCGTCTAGTGTGCGGCCAGCCTAAATATGACACTAAAACCACCAGTAGATGGTGGCAAGTCCCTTAATGAGCAATTTATTAAATCATTCAAATATTTTTTTCAAAAATACTGATTCATTTAGAAAAGAAGCATGTGGCTGGCTGCATCCAAAATCACATACTTCTCTAAAATATAGTAGGCAAAAAAAGAGTATATGACAAAAGAAGTATGTCCGAATTCACGGTAGTCATAGAAGGGTAGACAAAATGTACCCAGATGACCTACCACTTCCGGGTTCATTCTGAAGAGTGCATATGATAGGCACTTTACTATCCCATGAGGCCACAGGAGAGGATTTATGAAAGGCAGTGATGTGACGCAACTGGCGCTGGTAGGTTATGTGACAATGACAACATCCTGGATGTTGTAGTATATCCAGATTACATTCATACTACACAAATTCATATTATTTGGAATACACTTTTTAGCAGTTGCAAAATTATGACTTATTCAAAACAAGTATCTACTCATAAGAGCATGCGATTTCGAATGCAACTGCTGTCTTTATGAATGGATTGTTCAGTCACTGACTCAAACAGATTCGTTCAGGAACGAAACACTGCAGTGTTGCTCTGAGTCTCCGGCTTTGTCTGGAAATCTACTTTCATTGGTGAAACAAAAAAATGTAACTCACTAAATTTTACATTCTGGTTTTGCACTCTTGCTTACGTAATTTAGCTTAACTATATCATATATCACTAAATCCATACATGGATTTTTTGCTTTTTTTTAATTATGGGGTATTCTAACTGCATTCTAATAGGCTTCAGCACACAGTGAAGGCTTTTGGACTCTCAAGACATGTTTTGGTTTGTTTTTTGCAAAGTGAATGACATACTCTATCAAAACAACAATTACGGTATTATCGCAGACGGTTAACATTACACACCTTTACTAGCAGTTTTTCACAAAACATTTTATGTTGTTTGCATAAATGTACTGATTATTATGATAATCCAATTACATAAACCGTGCATCATCATATTCAAGGTGAATGAAGTTTTTGTTGTTGTAAAACTTGCATTTAATAGTTTGTGCATCATTGACCAAACTGGAAAGATATTATATACTGTATGTGCATATAGCACTTGATATTCTCAAGTATGTTTTCACGAAGACATTTACACACAAGGACAGAGAGTTGCAGTATATTCAGTCCCTCAAGACTTTATGATCCTACCAACTATTTTTCTCATTTCAGCAGCAGCTGGCATGCTGGGAACAGAAGAAGAGATGTGTGATCTGAAAGTCACAGATAGGAGCGTTGGATAACCTTGTAGGCTAAATGTTTGAGCTAAGAGATTAGACGTCAACAATGACGACATCAGTAAACGCTCTTGGCAGGTTGTGAGGTGGACGTTTTATCCTCAAAGATCTAGCCGCGAGAGAAATGCTGAATATCCTCCCTGCTAGTAGCTAATTCACACCTGATCTCCATCGGGTGATATCATCCACCATCCTTCTGCTAATCTTAACAAAAATCTATGGAAACAACCATAAAAAATTATTATTCTTATCAGATGTTTACAAAAAAAAAAAAAACTCAGGGTGAAACAGCACATCCATTTATGCTCCTTTATAGACAAAATCGTGTTGACATTATGAGATGGTACAGATGCCACCTTGTGATGAGTTGAGAGGCATTAAAAGCCTATATGAGGATTTTAGACGGAAATTCAATTAGATAAATTAATAATCAAATTTTATTAAATATCATTAAATTTTATAATTCGCACTAAATTATATATAATGAAAAAACTAAATTTAGTAAGATATTAATTAATATTGCACAATTATGTTATACAATTAATAAAAAAATACACAAATAACATGAATAATTATTTAATAAATTATATTAATTAAACAAATTAAGATTCAATAAATTAGATAATTATATATACACACACATACACATTATGTAATTATATAATCAAATAGTATTAAATATTTTGAATATGTAAATTTAATAAATAAATATAAATGTTTGTATAAAGTGTAGAAATACAATAAACAAAAAAACGAGCACAATGAATGATTGTGTGGTACGAGCAGTATTTTTTACGATATGTGGGGAATATATTTTATATTTAGAAAAATGGCATTGGGCTGGTTTGTGCCCCAGGGCCTTACAAGACCATAATTCATACTTGCTTTTCACAAGCACATGACAAAATTCAGTTTTCTCAAGTTTGTTTCGAGTTCATGCAAAGAGAAAAGCAATAATGGGTGGTTTGCGGCTTTTAGTCCACGTTTGTTAGTTTTGAGGTCACCACCATGGAAGCAAACTCATCTTTTAGCAGACTTCCACTTACAAAATGTAGTTTCTTTCTTTTAAATATTAATGGCATTCTGCACTCAAGGGCATAATTTTTGCAAATTTTCATCCAATCAAATGCTTTCTAGAATGAGAATGCCCCTCCCCCAAACTTCCAATACACTGCCAAAAATACAGGCATACCTATTAACTTTCTGCATCAATATTAATGTAGTATGCCAACATACTAAATGATTCCAAGAGGCCTTTAAGACATTCAACAAAAGCGAAATTTTGCTTAAAGACAACCAGTCTTGGCGTTTCGTTCTTTAAGCCACCCCATCAGTACCTTCGCACCACTGAGACTGCCGTGCCATCACAACTATACAGAACGTGATCCTCCATTAGCCTAAGAATCCAGCACTCTGAATAATATTAATCACGCCTGCCAATCCTCAGCGCTGCAATTATGCCGTGCTGTTTATTTAGTGTGACTGGAATACGTCGAGCCATTAGCATAGCAGACGAGCACGCTCTGTAATTAGTTTATGACAATGAGACGCCACAAACCTTGAAACAGATCAATTTGAGTAATGTGTAATGTCATTAAGAGGAAAACACTGGTTGCTACGAGAAACCCATATGCTTTTTAAAATGAGGACTATTCATCACGGTGATTTTGTCATTGTTTTAGTTAAGGTGACACTATTTGCATCTGGCCTCCACGCAGCACCTGGTTGACGATTAGCTCAAGAGCTTTAATTTAAACAGGAACTCGGGCTTAATGAGGAAAACTGATGAGGTTCTCGTTGCCAGTTACATCATTGGGATCATCAATAATATTATGCACGTGTCAATTTGCACAGAATTAGATGGACTAGGTGGTCAAACATGTGATATCCGAAGCTCCAAACCAAGTTTTAAGGAACAAAACAGACCGGTATGGAGGGAATATTTAGTGGTCATCTCATTAAAAAGTTGGCGGTAAGTAAAAAGCCCTTTGCCAAGACCTCTGGGCCGGTGTGTGCTTCTGGACTGCATCTATTCAGACTTGGAAACGAAACGGATGAGCTTGTTAGCACAGATGAAAACACCCACTAATGAAGAGCGGTCCAGTCCGAAGGGAAACATTAGATGGATAAACCAGAAAAGCTTGCAGAACATGGTGGAATTGAGTCATCTATGTCAGATCTCTACTAGTTTTGCTTCAGGGCCAAGCTTTTAGACCAAGACCAAGAAGTGATCCAATATTAGGGCTAGATACTGACAGAAATCGTTTCAATTCCGATTCACAAGCTCTTGATTCATTTTAATATTGATTTTGGATCTATATCAGGTACAGTACGTCAATTTTTCCTAAGGAAAACAATCTCTCTGCTAAAGCTGTAAACTATAGAAGGAGCCTACTATAATATACTTATATTTTTTTCTTAAACTGTTAGTGATATCTTATTTAATGCATGTTTGAATAAATATGTCATGAAATCAGACAGCCACCATTTAAATATTCATATTTTAGCAACAAAACAGAACAGAAACATTATATAATAAAAAAGTTGCTATAAAAACCACACCATTATAACCTCTTTATAAAGTTAAAATGAACAAAAGTCTAAACTGAACAGCTAGTAAATATATAATGATGAACGCAACACATAAAAAGCTGTTAAATTGGACACAATGTCAACTTTTTTAATTAGCCTATACATGTATTTTTCGTTGTTAAAATATGTAAACAGTGGCTGTCGGATTTAACGACAGACTTATTCAAATATGCATTAATTAATAATCTAATAAATTATCAAATAATCAAACATTACTAATGGGTTAAGACAAAAAAAATATATAATCATATAGTGCATATACTGTATATAGCAAAATAATCCATTTAAATTTATTTAACTTTCAACTAAATTTGTTCATTTAAATGTTTGCAACCACTTACCTTAAAAAAATTTAATAGCATTTTTTTCAGTGAAAATTTAATTCAGGGGCAAGAAGAACATATATTTCCAATCGTATACAGTAACCTACATCAAGATTTATTTATTAATTTATTTACAAATGTGTTTCAACAAATATAATTCTTCAAATGTAAAATATTTATTTACATTTAGTAGACTTTATACAAAGCGACTTACAAATGAGGACAATCAAAACCAATAAAATCAATAAAAAGAAACAAGTCGACAGAACATTAGCGTTAGAGGCTTTTACAATAAAAGTAAAACAAGACAAAAGAGTAGAAAAAGAGAAAGCTAGTGTACAGTAAGAGGCTCTTTAAAAAAAACTGTTCGAAAATTCTATAAAAAAGTAAACATATAGATAAAAATAGAATTAGATTTGAGAGTGCTAGAGTTAGAGGGTCAAATAAAGTAAAATAATAAGTTTTTAAAATATAATTTATAAAAATACAAAAATAGCCAAAATACGTTAGTAGAAAATAAATATTTTTGAAACATATTTTAGCTCATTTTCTGTTGTTGATTCAAACATGAGATTGTTTGAATCTCATGATAAAATTGACAAATTTGAAAGCTGAAACATTGATTGACATCAAAAGTAAGAAAGAACAAAGTTTATTGTGGTTATTGGACCAGTGCACTACAAATTACTCTGTTTAGTGATGTTTTGTTCAGGCATCAGCATCATCAACTGTATATTAATCGATATTGTGAATCCCGCCCTGCTCAGGATAGCATTAAAGTTTTACAGAATTACATGGTATTACATGGTTTTTGAGGATGAAGGCGTGTTAGTTAGCATCATCTAATTTTGATGAGTCTCTATAAAAATACAGTAATTTACCTTTGACTTCAACAACAAAAGAGATGGGAAGTGTTTCACCTCCCTTTAAAAGACTTTGAAAACACGAGTGCTATTAAATCAAGTGGCACGGAGGCACTGACCTTGCTAAAATGTTAATTATGAGGAAATTCCTATGGCGGAGACGTGGGAATCTGTCTGAACTCGGTCTTTAATCAGGTGTTCCCGCTGCCGCACGAGGCACATCTGCGCCAGTTTGGGGCTTTTCAGGTTGAAGGGGTTTTACCATCTCGTAATTGCACAGCTTTTGATTGCAAATAGGTGTCAAATTATATGTTTACCTTAATTGCTTGTTAACTGTCCAGTTCCCCCGATAAAAGTCAGTGCACACAACTGTCAAAACTCAGTGGGATGTTAAAGTCCGGATTGTTTCTGTCCTTTACAAGCATTTCTGGTCACTTTATATGTTATGATCCCAGTGAGATCTGGAGTAAAACCTCAAGCAAACTCAATGTCAATGTCAGACTCCATGATGCTCATCTTTAGACTTTGGAGAAAAATGAGTGTGCAACTAATCAGCAGGTCACACATAGAAATATAAGACTCCCCCGAGAAGAATCCCACTGTACAACTTTCCCCTCTTAAATGGTAGATATTAGTGCCTAGCGGAGCTCTAATTTATCAGTGTGTCTCCATTATGCAGTGTGCGTCCTTATAGAGAAAATCTATCAATTATAATAGGACAATGTGCAGCAAAAATGTATAGTGATTTATGGTCCACAAATCAGAGACTAGCATTGAAAATGCATCAAGTTATTATAACATGATTCTGCATTCTTGTGAGTTGTAGCAAATACATGTAGCAGGATCATAGATTCTCAAGAAATGCATGGTAAAAATCATCTACCAAGTGCATAAGTGCACGCTTATATTTTAACTAATTTATTTTTATTACTTATTTTACTATTAGTAAAAACATATATTTTCATAAAGAGAAATGGCCTTTCTACAAAGGAGTGTATATGATCAGTGTCACAAATTTGCATATAAATATTTCTTATCTATTTAACATATATTTTTGCATTTTTTTTAAATTCTAAAACTTTTTTAGGTTTAAATAAATGAGTATATATAAATATATTTTTTTTTTTTCCTCTCCAAAATACCAAAACTTTGTCCAGGTTTAAACAAATAAATAGATTTAAATTTAATCAATTTAATAATAAATAATAAATAAATAAATATGCATGCATTGTGTATTTTCAATGTGGTCTCAGATTTCTAATATAAGAACAAGAAGAGGAAGAAAACATACTGGAAACCTAACTGCTTTTCCTTCACTACTGGTAAATAGAATAAAAATAAAAATAGAATGTATTACTTACAATTATAAAATATTAATAACTGACATAATATACCTAATAATAACTTTTTAGGCTCACTCTGTGTGAAGCCAAACAGACTTGCTCTTGTGACGTATTGATGGTGTTTTATTTGAGAGAGCAGCTGTAGCAAACAGGAAATCCTCCTGCCTGTTACTTAGCAACAAGTGCAATGCTAATAGTGCCCACCTACTGAATATTGACTGTAAATGAGTGTTTGGGGATGAAGAAGACGAGATGACACACTCATTGTGTGCCTGTTACCCCCCAAAGCAGCACTTCACTGCAATAGATACCTGTTAAAAGATTAAATATTCAGATACTTCCATTTTTCACTTGACTGTCTGCTTGAAGCATACATACATGAATGTATTAATGATTCAAATAATAAATGTAATCTATTTAAAGGGTCATATTCCTAATTTGCAGTGAGAGAGAATAAGACTGCTGAAAGTTTTGCTCAGAAATGTTTGAAAGAACAACAAAATAATCAATTATACTTATTTCATTTTATTATTTATATTATAAGTCATTCTTTAATATAAATAGTATTTCATAATTAAATATTAAAAGTAAATGATGAGTTACTGTATTGTAAGAAATATCAATTATTTTATATTAATCAATCATCAATGATGATATTAATAGTAATCATAATAATAAAAAGATGATGACAAACAGACACACACACATTAAGAATGTAATAATAATATTATTAGAGTTATGGTACATAATTACTGTATATTAGGTATTTGATTTTTTTATATTTAAATATAAATTATAATTTATTTTAAGAAATATTATTTTTTTTACATAATATTTTTTTTACATAATAATAATGATAATAATAATAATATGACAAACATAAATTGTCACACACATTAAGAAATTAATAACATTATTAGGGAATTACATTAAATATTTATAAATCATTTTTATAAATCATAATAGTTTAATAGTTAAGTAATATCAATTATTTTAATAATAATAATAATAATAATATGTCAAAAATAAATTATGTCTCACACAAACATATTAAGGAATTAATAATATTATTATTATTAGGGCTATTTTTAATAATGATATTAATGTAATCTAAAAAAGTCATTTTTTTTTTTTAAATATCAGTCGTTTTAAATAAGTCAACAAGATATGTAATCTCATCTATTTCATATTACAATAATAAAAAAATGCTGTTTATTTGATTTATTTCTCTAATATGACTACAAAGAAAGGCAAGTGTGATAGTCTGAGATTTTTCTTTTAGCAAATCCTCTTTTGAAGAAAGTAACATCACAAAAAAAGACCCCCTGGTGTGAATCGTCCCATAATCAGGAATAGTGCCATGACTGATGCTCTGAGGGCAGATCACAGTCAACTATCACTGAATCCCCGCATACATGGGGAATCACCTTCGGAAGAAGTTTGAGAGTTTCCTGCTAATCGAGACAGAACAGGTTTGCAGATCTGAATGCAATTGATCAGCTCCTGCTGCAGTCGACTGGGACAGATGCCAGAACAGACTGTGACGCTCTCAGAGCTGGAGATATCAGTGAAGTCTGGCAAAGGATCTCTAGATCATTTCACTTACATGTAGCGATGATGGCTGCTAAATTTCATCCATTTGTAGCAGGAGTCTTTATAATGCTGAAAATGCATCTCGTCTCGCCTGAACTCGTCACGGGTTAAGAGAGTGATTTCTGAGGAGGCCTGAATTTGAGCTCAATCTCCAGCTGCCTAGAAAATGAGAAAATGAGTCAGAAAGCCTCAACAATAATGTAGGTTGGGATCACATGCTCTGGTGTTAGATGAGAGCTGCAGAAACTGGACGCTTGAGACCCTACGCCTCAATCAGGGCTCAGCCGTCTCTCGCAGACAGCATAAAAACTGCTCTAGTTTGCAGATGATTCTGGTCAAGACCATCTAAGTGACATGATAAATGGCAAGACACTGTCTTTTTGTATTTATATAATATTTAGAGGTGAAATATGAACCACAATAATACATCTGAGAAAAACTCATTCACACAACTGCATGGTAGTCCAATTATAATTGCTCTGTACAATTAAAAATAATATTATTCATTAAAAGTAAATAAAAAATCAAATATCATTGTAAATCAACAGTCGGATGGGTGAGATAAAGTCACATTATAATATAATTATCATATAATTGTGAGAAATAGTGGCTTTTTTACTCTGAAGCAATATAAAGGTTTTAATAAATATTGCAATATTACAGAAATATTAGAATAAATCTTGCTTATTATGATAAACAAATAATCAAATAATTAAGATAATCAAATAAAGTATCTTTATTTTATAAAGTATTTCATTCACTGGAGTATTAAACATTTGGCGTTATCACATTATTTAACATAAACATTAATAATTAATTTTTTGTGGAACAAAATTAATACTTATATTTAGCATTAACCCATTTAATCCCACCGGACACAATAGTGACCGTAAAAAAGTTTTTCATTTATAAAGCTCTACAACCCGTACCGACTGATGTTTTAGTGCACTTCCTGCAAATATGGAACAAATAAAGGGTCTCAATTAAATATGTGCAGTTTCACATGATTAGTGCATATTGTCACATGACCAGAGCAGTTTATTTACTGTTTGCACCTTGAGCAGATGATGGATGCAACAAAAGGCTAAATTATGGATGCAACAAATTATGTAAATTTTGTTAACAAAGATATGACAAAGATTTTTGGTACACATTATCTTTAGGGTGTCTAGTATTAATATATGCATTTGCATATATTCAGTTTTGTTGAGTGTGGTCATAGAATGAGTAAACGTGTTGACGGTCACAATAGTGACCGGTGGGATAATGGTGAACTTTATTTTACAATATAATCCAATTGCAGTTGCTAGTGAAAATGACAATAAAATGTTGCAATTACTAAATTTAAAAAAATACTAAATTAAAAATTCAAATGTTAGAATTTTTTTACAATAATGATGTTGTAATACTCATAGCATTGAAATAAAAAATTGCTGTTATATTTTAGAAAAACGTAACCATTTTGAAATGCGTTTTTTTTATCTCAGTGTTCCTATCAGTGTTGCATAAGGTTTTTTATGCATAATAGTAACTCTAGAATGTGATCAAATAGTTTAAAATAGCTGAGCTAAGATGTATAACAATTATTATGACTGCAGAAATATGTGTTTTCTGTATTCTCCAAATCCCACCGGTCGCTATTGTAACCGAACATAAAACACAATTTTCCAAAAAAAAAAAAAAATCAAAAAATTATTATTGATTATTTCAAAGGGTTACTAATGACACATCATTTGGATATTTTCATGTCTGGGAAAATTTTGGGATTAAATGGGTTAAATTGACCAGAAGTGACTAAACTGATTAAGATTTATATTTCATATAAATATTGTTCTTTAACTATCTTCAAAGAATCCGTAAAAATAATAAAATGCTGCACAGTAATGTAGCAACTCTTTTCCAATTTGTGTTTCTTGAGCATCAAATCAGTATATTTGATCATGTGACACTGAAGAATGGAGTAATGATGCAGAAAATTCAGCTTTGCATCACAAAAATAAATTACATTTTACAATATATTCAAATAGAAAATATTCCACAATGTGACTGTTTTTGCTGTATTTTTAATCAAATAAATGCAGCCTTAGTGACGGTAGAGACATTTTGAACAGTAGGCATTAACATTTTTTAATATATAAAAATGATTTAATAAAAATATTACTGTGCTATGCAATTACCCATCATGATATAACATCTTGTTTGCACCACCCAGCCCTGAACCACGTATACTAAACCTAACAGCACACGGTGTTATTAGTCAGTTAACATCGGACCTCACAAGCATCTGAATGATTGGTAGCTCACAGAGCCTTTATTACTAGTATGTCACCTCACTCTGTCAATCTCAGTGCTTCCAGAGAGAGGCTGAAAGGCAGCAAACACCTCAGCAAGACATTGTAATTACTGCTGCTGGAGGTGTATAAACAGAGTTCCGTCTCTGTGAAGGCTTCTATGAATCCGGGTAATTAAAGTGCCCCTGCTGCTTTTATTCAATCAGCGAGATGCCATTCTGACTTTCACAGGCAGCGATCAGAGGGGAAGGAGAGTTCGCCTTCACTTGTAAACGCTGATGTGAAACACCGCCAATGTAATTGGATGATGCTTGCAAATGGCGCGTGGTGATGACCATAATACTGACCTATGCTTTGATTGCAGGCTCATTTAAAATAGCCAAAGATTCCAGCAGAGACACTCATCTGAGACACTAATCAAACATCTTGATGGATCCCTAGAAATAAATAAATAATCTCTTTTTATTTGCTTAGCTCATAATCATACATACTTGCTGCAAATTACATTGCTGTGCAGTGTGTGTGTGTGTGTGTGTATACGTGTGGCGAGCACATAATGGACCGTCAGGGACATAAACTGAGGAATAAAAAAGTTTTTCCCCTTCCTGCTCTGATTAAAGGAACAGTTAATCATCTAAACATTACAATTTTGTCATATTTATGTTGTTTCGAGCAGTTTAGCTTTTTTCTACATTGATAATAATAATCAGAAATGTTTCTTGAGCAGCAACTCAGTATATTTGACTGATTTCTGAAGGATCATGTGACACTGAAGACTGGAGGAATGATGCTGAAAATTCAGCTTTGATCACAGGAATACATTACACTTTAAAATATATTCGAATAGAAAACAGATATTTATATTTAAATAAAAAATATATATATTTTACAATATTAGATTTTCACTGTAAATAAATGCAATCAAATAAATGCAGCCTTATTGAGCAGAAGAGACTTAACTAAAGGCCAAATCTCCAAAGCAAAAGTGGTTAACTTTGACAGGCTATCAGTAGTTAAAGAAGATGCATTAATTTGCAAAAATATATTTTGAAGGGGAAGCAAGTGTGTTGGGCTCCAATTGTTGACAGGAGAGGTCACATCTAACAGACATCAGGAACACTGAGGCCAGGGAAAATGCATAAAAATATATGAAAACACCACGTCCTCGGAAAAGTGACCGATGGAACATGCGAGCTCAGATCTATTGAGCTTTGAAGTAACAAGCGGTTCTGAATGTGCAGCCAGAGTCGTTTGTACAGGCCATGACTGGAGATGAATTTCCAGCTATGGCATCATCAACTAACTGAGGCTGAGGAATAACCTTAATCCTTCCTACAGACACCAGGAAAACAGAATAAGGACCAGGACTTACCCAAGCGAGACTGTGTGCAGAGCTTTTCCAATATGAATGACTCCTGTGTGCGAGAGAGGGGCTTGAGGGAGAGAAGAGGAGAAACGCAAGACAAACCGTCCTGCTTTATGCTTGTCAGCTGAACATCTACAAGAGATATGTTCATAGCATAGCTGGAGGTCTTCACATAATACACGACCTGGTGCATTTCAGTCTGGTGACATACCTATAACCTTCACAAATCATTGCTCTCCTGTTTACCCATAATGCTAAACAGCTGACAGCAGATTTGTTTCTAAACCTAGTGAGCTGGTTAAGGTAGATATTTCATATGGACAAAGTCTATGGCATTACCGCATATCCTTTAAGAATATGACAATCCCAGAATGCATTGTGATGACCTCTGTGGAAGAAAATCCACCCAAAATGGCAGACAAAATAGAGATATGCTTATTACAAAGATAATTCATTCATTACCTAAAAAATAACAATTAAAAAGTATATTCAATTTTACATTTAGATTTAGTTTAATATTCTAACAAAGGTACGTATATGATCAGCATATTCAGCATATTGCAGCATGCAATTTTCCCCTAAATCAGCACTGAAAACATAAAAAGTCAGCAGTGATGCGTAAAAGTTTGTGAACTCCTAGGAATTTCCTGTACTTCAAAATAAATTTGATCTATACTGACATCAGATTTTCATCTTCAAATCCTATTACTAAAAGAGACCCTAATCCTGAGAAATCAATTTTGTCAATGACAAACTTCCACAAACCTGCCTGAATAACCTTCCACAAAATATCTGAAACATCTCAAAAGATACAGTAACTTACTTGAGCGTAAACACTGCATTATATATTAGGACTGGACTTCCGTGTATTTTGTCTTACTGCACTTGTTTTTAAGTATAAACCAGTAAAAATAAAAAATAAAAATAATGTAATGAAATCTGAAATTAAGTCTTAATATTGCATGCATTATTAATTAGATTAATCTTATTTTAACACATTTTTATTGGTTTAAATATGCAGTTAAAATTATCTAGTAAAAAAAAAAATAAAAAAAAAATAGATGAAGATCCAAACACAACGAACACTCGAAATAAAGGTTTCAAAACTGGGTTTTCACAATAATACAATAGAAGAACCATTTTTGGTTCCTCAATGAACTTCTCATTTATCGTTCTTAAAAGGGCCATTTTTTCTTGGCGTGAAGGACAAAATAAACAACTTGAATGATTTATTTTCACACAACATTTTTTGTGCCATTAATGTTCACTACAACGTATAGGCCTATATTTTTTTCTGCAATTATAAATTTTAGGCGCAGTGAATAGCACATTTTTTCTTAAGGTGCGCTTTAGCCCCGTTGTACCCTTGCATAGCCTATAGTGGCGGCATTCCTGTATAAATGCATAACGGAGCTTTTTATTTTTGATTATAGATAAGCGAATTACAACAGCATATGCACGCTGACACGCACACAAATAATTATTACAAATATCACACCTCCCCGAGGACAAGCTCCAGCCAACTGCACTCCACTGCCGATGATGAAGTTCTCATTATGCTCGCAACTCAATTGAATGACCTCAGCAGGTCTTGGCTGATTAACAAGTACCGATGAGAGGCCGGAGAGCAACACTGAGGTATTTATAACCCGCATTTATGAGTGCAAAACACATACAGTTTATGCGGATTGTTATGCGCGCTGAACTAATCTGGCCAGGCGGCCAGGGCTGGTTACGCCAACGCTGCCTTAATGTATGCAGATGTACAGGGTTTGCTGATCTGCCCCTTTGGGCAATGCATTAGTGATGTACACACCGGCGTCACCTCATTCTGTATGACTGGACTTTCTCATAAAGCTTCCGGATAAAGACACAGATTGACATGTGCATGTACGGCTAGGATCATTTCTATTCTGCAAGCCGTCAACCCAAACGGGAAGCGAAAGATTGCATCAAATCGTGTATTCTTGCGAAAAGTCATGGCTCCAATCTGACTCTTCTTGATTGCCCCTATCAGATGCTTATCCTCTTTCATGAATAGATATTACATTACTTGGGCGAGACCCAGAGGGGATCTTTTGCAATTCCTTTTCATATTCACTTTATTCTACAAGGCCCATTTACTTATAAATGACTGTGAAAAAGGGATCAAGGAAACTCACGGAGCATTTGTATTCCGCGATGGAAACGCTACTTCTACATAATGTGGCTCTATCAAAACACTTCACAGGTAGACCGGTGGCCTATTGCCTGGACGGGCTGTTAATGAGGGCAAAGTGTATGTGCCGCTACTTGCGGGACTCAGAGCGAATCTGATAAATTTCAATCATCCTTTAATTCAACATACCTGGAGAAAGCCATCCGTTTGCACTCTCGTTCATCTCAATGGCTGCTGGTCTGCTGGAGAATGAGACGTGGGGAGTATTAGTGACCCACATGACGCCATCTTTGCTCATGAGCTCTCAGTTTTTTGGGTTTTTTTTTTTTTACATTTTTTGGAGTCAATCACCTGAGCCATGAATGTCATGAGACTAATTACTGAAAATGGCATCCTGACAATGCTAATCAGCACTCAAGTATACGAGTCCCAAATCTTTCACGATACTGAACTGAGATATTAAAGACTGCAGACAAGGAAAAATATTTGAAAAAAATAAAAATGAGAATTCAGCTTTGATCACAGGAATAAATTACATTTGACAATATATTCAAATAGAAAACCTGTTATTTTAAATTGTAAAAATATTTCACAATATTAGTGTTTGTACTGAATTTTTCATTAAATGCAGCCCTGGTGAGCATAAGAGCATAAACTTTTTTTTATTTTGTTTATTTCACCAACCCTCAAATGTTTTACCAGTATATATATAAAAAGAAACTCAAATGCTTGTTCACCAGCAAGACCAGCACAAACCAGTATTGAAATTCCTGTGTTTGTTTAAATCATATTGCCTTTGGCATCATTAGAGAGAGTTTTCTAGGTCAGCGAGTGTGAATGTACTTATGCCTGCACCTCAAAACTCTCTCCTTGGAAATATAAACAAATCCTCCACCTCGCGAGTGGAAACGCACAGTTGTCAATTCATCTCCTCCGTTTGCTCTGTAATTACCTTTTCAAAGTGCTGCATCTGCAGAAAACACACCAATGCGAGCTGCATGAATGCGATTATCGTTACCTGTCCTGTGGCATCTTTGCTATACAGCTCTTCTCTGGACTGTAAAACTCTGAGGGGGTCATTAGTCATATTTTGACTTTTGTTAATCGGACATTTCTCTTGCTTGGATGGATTTTTTTCCAGTGAGTGTTTGCCTTTTCCCTGAAGGATACCTAGAATTACGTAGAATTCGGCCAGAATGAGGCATCTTAGAAATCAGCATAATTATGGATAATTATGGAGGATCTGTACTTGTGAACATGAAGTTATTGTTAAATGACATGCTCAGGATTCAGAAACGTCTAGGCGCCAATCAGATGAAAGTGCAGCATGTGTCTCCTGTAAAGAAACAAGAATGAGTCACTCCACCGAAGCAGCACCAGACGGGATCTGCTGACCTTTTTCATCAATTCTGTGCAGGTTTTCGGGACAAAATCGGCAGGTTTTTATGCAATTCCATTTGAATTGTGTCAAAGTTGGGGAGAGGCTAACTAAATGTAGTGTTATTTTTACCATAATGCTAAATAGCTGTTTTAAATGAGACACTAATGGCACTTGGCTTCACAGCTGAGCAAGCTGAGGCAATAATCAAAATGTGCTCTTCTAAAACATCCCCTCTGTCAAATTTAGCACTGGAGCATCTGATTCATTTAGAATTGAATTGGTTTGTTCAGATGGTTCATGTAAATGGCCCAATTCAAAAAGACAGGATTCAGCGATGCATGACTCTGTGGCATTTTGCCTCACTTTCACAGTGGTATATTCAGTATATTCAGATGCTGCTGTTCAGTGTGTTTTCAGCTTAGTTATATAGTTTTTTGTTGTTGCATAGAGTAAAATTATCCAATAAATGTTATTGCTGTCATCCTAATTGTGATTCAAGAAATATTCATTGTTTATATGCTAGATAATCACTGCTCTGATTGAATAAAATGTAATTGAATAAATGTAATTTTATATATATATATATATATATATATATATATATATATATATATATATATATATATATATATATATATATATATATATATATATATATATAAATATATATAGTAAATAGTCTGTTTAATATATTATGTAAATTTATTGAATATTTACGTGTTGTATATTTAATGTATTCTTATTCATACACACACATAGACAGACAGACAGAGACAAATAGATAGATAGACAGTTGCAATCAAAATTATTCAACCCCCTGACCTGCAAGACATTCTGTTGCTGTTAACAAAATTGAATAAAAACACATACTAAGGCATCATATTATTGTAGAAAGAAAATTATTACATATTTGAGTGATTCTGATGATGTAAAGTTGATGAAAAATTTAAGAAAAAAAATCAAACTGGCTCTAAAGATTCATGTACATGATTATCCAGCCTCCAAAAGTCAAATTTAGTAGAGAATCTTATATTCTTTATAACCTCAAGTAGATGCTTCTTCTAAGTGCTTAGAAGCTTCTGTCAGCTCCCTCTGCAATCTTGGCCCATTCCTCGCTTGAAAAAGCATTTAGATCACTGCTATCTTTGGTTTTTATGTTGCCACTTCTTTCTTCAAATTCCACCAAATACTTTAAATTAGATTTATTTTGGAGACTGAACAGGCCACTCAAGAACATTCTACGACCGATCCCTGAAACAAACTTGAGTGGATTTGGATGCATACTGGTGGATGGCTGTCCTTCAGGAAAGTCCAATGACCATCAGCTTCAGTCTATTCACTGCAGGCATTACAATCTTTGGCCTGATACTTCAAAGAATCCATAAAGTCCTTCATACAGTCAAGATTTCCATTTCCTGCAACAGCAAAACACACCCATAAGAAGGCTGGTCCACCTCCATGTTTGACCAAGGAGATGGTGTTCTTCTGCTCATTAGCTTTGCCTTTTTTGACCCAGTCATACCCCTGATCCATTTGTCAAGAAAGTTTGGTCTCATAACTCCATAAAACATTCTTCCAGAACTCCAAAGGTCCATACAAATTAATGAGCATTTTCCAGCTGGCCTTTTATGTTCTTCTTGGTCAAGAGTGGCGTTTGTGAAAGCCATGCTTGTTCAGTGTTCTTCTTATACTCTGCACTGAAATATTTTTCCTCCTGTCATCAGGTCACCCTGCCAGTCTTTGGCAGTAAATGGAGGGGTTTTCTCATCTAATCAAACATCCCTGTGATTATACACTGTGCTTTTCCACAGAAAACCTTGGAAAGTTTTCTGTGGTTCAATACATTTTAAACTTATTAATGATGTTGCTATGTCTCCAGGAACTCGTGTCTCAGAAATGTTCTTGTACCTGTAGCCTTTCTGATGGAATTAAGTCTACTTCTCTATAGCTTTTGAGACAGCTCTGTTGACTTGCCCATAATTGCTACTCAACTTTAGCACAAGTACGGGCTAAACTTATATATGTTCTTAAGCTAATTAAGTGTTATTACAGATTTTCTAAACGTTGTTTTAACACAATTTGTACCCTGCTATACTAGTAAGTGACTTAAAACAGCAATGTTGAATAGGGATTGAATAATTATGACATAGCTGTTTTACTAAATCCTACATTGACAGTATCACTTTTAAAATGCCCCTAAACTGTTACAGATGTAACAATAAAAATCTATGGATCTCCAGAAAACCTTACATTTGTAAATATTAAATTAGTTTGAATAATTTTGATTGCAACTGTGTGTATATGTAAATTGCTCGGTATGTGAGTTTTAATGTGGTTTCCCCAAGACATCATGGTAAAATGTGTTAAATGAAGCTTAGAGCACTACATTCTTATTAGTTGCTTAAAGCATCATTACATTGGCCAAGATATTTAAAGATCAGGGCTGCGTTTCTCAAAAGCATTGTGAGCTAAGTTGATCGTAGAGACCGTTGGTGGCAATGGTTCTACGATCTACTTAGGCAAACAATGCTTTTGAGAAACGCAGCCCTGATCTTTAAATATCTTGGCCAATGCAATGCAGCCCAGGCATGTAAGGGATGTGCAGAACCTTATAAATTATGGGCGTCCCAGCTCTTTGTGCAGGTGCAGATTCCTCGTGGTTCTGCCAATGACTCTGCACATCTAATTGGCATTCTGCCCGTGTGAGGGATGCTGGGAGATTCACCTTGCTGTGCCAAGGCTTGTGTGGCAGACGGAGGAAGAAAACAAAACAAATACAAAAAGCACACAACGGAGAGCAAACTGGAAAACATGAGAAATGTGAGGATCACCTGCTTACGGCAGGCTGCGTGTCAACTCATTATCAGCCGCTGGCATCCGAAGATTCCTGGGCATCCAGAATCAGAATTTTATTCCCAATGGAGTGCTGAAGTAAAACTTCAACTTGACAGGATCGCTGAAGTCCAGAGATAGGGCACATGTTGTCGAACGAACATTACAAAAATTAAGGGAAATTTCAATTTGATCATTTTGAAAATATTATGGAAACATTATTTTAATGTTCTCTGAACATTCTGAAATAAAAATTTCCAAAATGCTTCAGAACATAAATAATGTTCTTGTGCTGATGTTTTCAGAACAATATTACTATTACACACTGCAAAAAAAAATGGCTTACCTTACTATTTTTGCATTGTTTATAGTCAAAATATCAAAAAATTCTCAAATCAAGACACTTTAACTAGATAAGCAAAATGACGTAAGATATTTAGTCTTGTTTCCAGGGGAAAAAATGATCTGCCAGTGGGGTAAGTAAAATACACTTGATTTAAGAATTTTTTTATATTTTGACTAGAAACAAGACAAAAATACTAAGTAAAATAAGCCATTTCTTTTACAGCGCAATATTACTGTATTTCCCCACCAGTATTTTTTCGTTTGTTTGTTTGGTTTTTAAGTTGCTAGCTAGTGCCAGCATTTTTGATAGTTTTCACAAAAATTTCAAGGCCCTCATAATATTTGGTTGTGTGAATATCTGACCACACAATATATTAAAAGAAAGAACAGAGACTCTGCTTTGAAACAAAACAAAATTCATGCATTCTTTTTCTTATCTTTTTATTTTTTATTTTTTATTATTATTATTATCTGTGTCCTGTCCTGTTGCTGTCATTCTGTGGCACTGTCTACTGTCACTAAAACAATTTCTTCGAATGTGCAAACATACCTGGCAATACAGCTTTCTTCTTCTTCTTATGTGTGTAAACAGTGCTTCTACCGCTTGTTTCTGCTTCTTCTTCGCCTGGTTTTGGATCCGGAAATTCTGTATTATTTCAGAAGATGTGTAATAGCGCCCCCTGTGCTGTGCAGATAACTTTGAATGCACATTCTGTTAACGTTCCTAGAAGAGCGTTTGTGCTTTGGCAAACATTCTGGCAAGGTTGTCTCAAGGTTGTGAGAACGTTCCCTGCTAGCTGGGATTGAGCTTCTGTACACTGCATGACTCCAGACATCAATCTGTGCCAGGACAGAGGAAGTCTGGGACAGAGGTGTCAGAAACAGCACCAGATCCCACACGTTCAGAGCTTCAGCAAATTCACAAAGGCGAATGGCTTCCTCTCGCGTTCTCGCTGAAGAAAAGCAATTAGTCAAAGCTTTAGAGCAATCTCACGCTCAGCAGGTGAGCGGCACATACAAGCAGCAACGGGAACATATCTGGAGAGAGAAAGAGAGAGACGATGCCTTCAGGTCATGTCAGAATGATTGCATTTACGAGATGAGTGCACATGAGCGCTGCCGCAATGTTGTAATACCAGCAGGAAACTTGGGATTTTCGAATTAAAGAATCATGGTGGAAGCAAATTACCATTGCTGCTTTTATTTACAGTTTTCCTTCCCATGCTGAATCATGTACGCTGAGAGATGATAAGATAAATGGGAATGTTAACAGATTGCTTAAACACTGAGTAGTTTACACGTGCATCATTTGTTTTGTTTTGTTGTGCTAGAGCTACAAATCTTCTTATCTTTGTTAGGAAGCGAAAAAGAAACATTAAAACATTTCCATGAATAATTTGAATCCACCTCTTGAAAGTTCCCAAGAGTATGGAAGCCCTTTTCTGTCACTGAATAAAAAAATAAAACAAGTTAATTGTGACTTTTTATCTTGTAATTGAAAGTTTAAATCTCACAAATTTGACTTTTTCTTTAGAATTGCGAGATATAAAGTCAGAATTGTGAGAAACTCACAATAGCAAGATATTTATAGTTTTTCTCAATTTCGAGTTTATCTCACGATTCTGACTTTACTCTCGCCATTCTGACCATTCGAATCTAAAGTCCTATTTCGAGGAACAAAAAATACTATTTTCTTACAATTGCGAGTGCAATTTACATCTCACACTTCTGACTTAACTTGCAATTGCATGTTATAAAGACAGAATTGCGAGATGTAGACTCGCAATTATGAGAAAAAAATGTCAGAATTGGTAAAAAGTCGCAATTAGCTTGTCTTATTTTTTATCCATTTGCAGAAATGGGCTTCCATACAAGAGGATCCGAAGGAAAGAGGAGAGAAATAAAGTAAAGGAGGCAGTAGAACCAAAATTGAAAAAGAGATTGGAAAATACTGTGGACAGAAAAAGAGACATGGCTAAAAGGAATTGGGGCTGAAGCAAAAACATAAAAGCAAAACGGAACAGAAAGAAGAGGAGGATTTGAGGTTATAGCGGAGAGGTTTTCACAGAAGAATACATCGCATACAGAGGTGCTTCAAAATCAGGCTTTTCACTGATTTATATAAGCACAAATAATCACAAATATTGAAATCCGACAACCAGAAAGCAAGAATTAGGAAATAACAGGACAGGAGATTAAAAAAACAGCTGATAGAGATGCAGACAGATTCTCACCACCACAAATAATACACAGGAACTCACAAAACATCCATATGCTCTCCAGCACACTGCAGAGAGAAACCTGGACCTGAAGGGATTCAGGTCGACTGTTGAAATCCTGGCCTGAAGTTGAGTACCTGAAGCATCTATTCAAAACATCCTCTCCAGAATAAAGCCATATTTTTGTGAAGAGCAAGGCTGATGACACATTCATGGGCCTGAATGCACAAAATGTGCATTTACAATCTGCTCATCACGGCTGCATTTATGTAATAAAAAATGCAATAAAATCAGCAACATTGTGAAATATTATTACAATTTAAAATTACTTGTTTGAATATTTTTTTAAATGGAATTTATTAGTGATGCAAAGCTGAATTTTCAGCATAATTACTCCAGTCTTCAGTGAAACACGATCCTTCAGAAATCAGTAAAATATGCTAATTTGATGCTCAAGAAACATTTATTATCAATGTTGAAAACAGCTGTGCTGCGTCATATCTTTGTGGAAACTTTAATACTTTTTTAAAGAATTCTTTGATAATAGAAAGTGCAAAAGAACAGCATTTATTTGACACAGAAAGCTTTTGTAACTTTATAAATGACTTTAATGTGACTTTCTATCAATTCAGTGTGTCCTTTCATTTCTAAACTCACACCACTGCTTGAGGCAAGGTTGCTCAGACAAACACATTGCAATTTGGTGCTGCTAATGCAACATAAATTACATGCTTCATGTAGTTTTTTTCTTTTAAATAACACTTCAAAAGCAGCCTCCCCCTTTTAAATCTCTCACACCATATCAGACATCAGAGTCAGAAACAAAACATTCAAAACTCCAAAAAAAGCCCATTAGGTAAAGTAACGTTCACCTCTCGACTTTAGCTGGGAATAATACACCATGAAAAGATGCTTTAGAAAGCTCCTGTAAGCCTGTGTGTCAATAACATTGACTTCCCATACAGAGAAAGTCAAGCAGAGATGGTGAGATAATGATTTGCGATGCTTACCTAACAGATGGAGAGATCCAGCTCTGCTTTTGCTCTTTATACTGTGCCACTTGACAGATGAGTTTAATAAAGAGGATTGTGGGTAATGACCCAATGGAGGCCCCAATCTGACAGGTGTTACGGGAGAAAGGCATAATACAGAGAAGGCCATGCGGGTCAAGATCGGTCGCGCTGAAAGAGGAGCATTCAGTCCACTTCATCACGGACAGGTCACACTACCCTCAGCCTATATGTCAAACACATAAGACGAGATGGGGAAAAGGGATCAATAGTCAGGAATAAATGGATACGGTGTCATTTTAGTATGTTTATTGATTATTGGAGCATGTTTTACAAGAAAATACTATTACCTTGCTACTTCAAAATTTCATGTTTAATTCAATGTTACTTGAAGTTTCTTTGCAATTAATTGTAACTGTCATGTGCAGTGGTGCTCTCGTGAATGTGCAGTGGAGACTGACCTGAAAGAGAAGACATTTTTGAATGAAGTCATTATTTTTGTTTTCTTTGTGCACAAAAAGCATTCTCGTAGCTTCATAAAATTACTGTTGAACCACTGATGTCACATGGACTATTTTAATCGATTAACCATTACTACCTTTCTGGATCTTGAATGTGTCAGTTGTGTTGCTGTCTATGCAGGGTCAGAAAGCTCTCAGACTTCATCAAAAATATCCTTATTGGTCTTCCAAAGATGAACGAAGGTCTTACAGGTTTGGAACGACACATGAGGGTAAGTAATTAATGACAGAATTTTCATTTTTGGGTGAACTATCCCTTTAAATGGGTCATATGACGCTGGACATAATTACTGATTATAATGACTTATACTGGCTTTTTACGCATCGCGCCGCGTAAACAGTACCATGTCTGCACTTGTGATCAGAGAAACAACAAACAACAAGAACTACTCTACACTGCTCAACTCGAGTTTGAATAGTCAGTAGCAGAAACATACTTACAGGCTGTGAGTCAGAAGCGCCAGACTGTCCTTGCAAAGTTGGAATTGCCCCACTTTAAAGAAACAGCCTTTGTGCAAGCCAGCATTGTAGGCTAACGTTACTCTTCCAAGTTCAGGAAACATGCCTCCATAAAATGCGCTGCACACACTCTAATATTTGGGTTGAACTGTTCTGGAACAGTGTTGTAAATACAACTTAACCACTGATTTCTAGTTGTGTCCTCTTTTGGAAGCCCAAACAAATTACTGGCGGCAGCAACAATATTACAGCGAGAATAATAGTTCCGCCTTCTTTCATTGCGTATACATTTGGGCGGTGTTTTGCCAATCTTCCCACACCATGACATAGACACGTGGGGGCGTGTTTAAATGAGCCGTTTTAAGGGGCGTGGCAGAGTCTTAAATTATATATAGAATATCTCTTGGTTTTGAGACTTTAGTCTTTGCAACTTCAGGGATCTTATCTATGCACAAACAGCTTGTAACACTCCAAATCGAAAGGAAAACTTGAAATCTCATTATATGACCCCTTTAAGAGTGCGTACTAAGAACTAAGAGTTTTTAAAAAGTTTTGCATACAGACAACAACGTCATCAAAACGATGCCCATTCACACATCTGCAAAATGTCTAAGAATGCTGTGTTGTGCATGCCAGGCCAGTAGACGGCGCCTGTGAACGTATGCATTCTATAGGCTGAACACATAATACACGTGCATATCATTTTCAAAAACATTTTTGCAACCGTTTTTTGCAACTATTTTGCAACCCGTTTTCAAAAGCTTGTATTTTCAGGTCCACAAAATGCTGCTGTCGTGTAAATGAATGACCAAAACCTATAAAAGTTTTATGTTTTTAGTGGAAAATGGTGTTGTGTAAACACCGATCTGACATCATTAACCCTGAAATTGACAAATCCAGTGACATCTTTGAATTTTACAAGTTCGGAAATTATAATCATGGCTTCTAGCAATTGTGGTTGGAAAAAATTTACACGTTGGCCGATTTCATATTGCTTTCTGTCTCTGTCACTTCACTGGAAGCTTTTAGCGCTAATGCAGCGTAATGAAAAGCAAAGGACGCACATATGGCGTGTAGTTTTCTTGTGTACCATACAGAACACAGGTAAAATGTATTGTGGTTGTATAAGCCTGTCACTTCCTAAACCATCTAAATGAGTAGAAGTTTAGAGAGGTTAAAGAAGCTGTTTGGCTTGTCATGCAGTGAGTCAGCTCGGTGGATTTGAAGCATTGCTACTGTTAAACTCAGTTTAACAGTAGTTTCCTACAGCAGACAGGACTGACATTAAGAGCTCCTTCTGTTTGAGCCAGGCCGCCCTCACACTCAATACACCACACTCTTTTCTTCACTCATGTTAATGCTTATTGACAACGTGTGCATTGGAGATCTTGCTGATGCTGTGAACAACAGACAGAAGCTGAAATTTAAAAACCAAACTTATGGTCCATGGGCTCTGGAGCCTTTTCAAAACAACACTGGGAAGGATAGTAATCAATTCGCCATTACGTCAGACATATTAGCCATTCTCTTTCATTTCCGCTGTATCGACGCCGCTCCTGAAAAACAGCCTTCTCTCTTTCTCTCCAGTCTGTGAGGTGGACAAGACAGTTATGACAGGCAATAAAGCTCCCTGAATAAGGGTTTGCTACAGAAACAGAAAAACGCTGTATGGAACTGGTGCTGTGGCAAACGTCACCCGAGGCTCCGTGAATGAACCTGTTGCAGACTTCAAAGTGCAATGTCTGACATGTAATTTCTGGTCGACATCTTGCTATTCAGAATTGTATAATAATGTCATCTGGCATTATATTTTAGATGCTGGAAAAAACAAAAACACACAGTGTAGAGCTATATTCATGTAATTTCAGAATGACTGGCAACATTCATATCTCTGAAATGAATTCCAGTGATTTTGTTACCGATGACGGCAAAATATTTCTCAAAATGTAGAAAATTTTCACTAGCAAATATATCAACATTCAAAATTTCGAGGTCAGCAAGATTTTTTTAAATGAAAGACATTACTTTTATTTAGCAATGATCCATTAAATTGATGGAAAAAATTGTCAGGTGTTTATAATGTTACAAAAGATTTCAATTTCAAATATATATATATATATATATAGTCATCAAAGAAAACAACTACATTAATTTACTCTATATGATCCAGCAAAATACGCAAAAAAGAAAGCCCACCTGCTGGTATACACTGTCTATAATAAAGCGATCTTTAACTGCTGAGGCTGCTGTAATTCACGTGAAAGACGTTTGATCGTTCAGAGAATTCCAACTTTTTTCATTATGAGTTCAATGAGGACGTGAACAGTTTTAGTCAGAAACTCATATTTATGGTAATTCTGACATGATGTGAGCGCAGCATATGATAACTCTGAACTCATAAAATCAATTAATTGATCTGAACACATGGTGAAATCCACCTACAAGAGGATTCGCTCTTAAGACCGCCGGCTTTAGCTGGTCTGGGTGGTTTTTACATCTGTTCAAACTCTCCAGTTTCTGGAAACCATCCAATCACGCAGTGCAAACATATCAAGCGCATTAAAAATCATCTCTCTCAGCTATTGAGAGCTCCATATGTTTTTACAGCATGAGTCATTATTGCTTTCATGATCCTGTGAGATGCACTTTCTCAACCCTGCTGAAGAGAAATGAGTGCCATGCTGGTCCAGCTCAAGAGGTGGGGTTTAGCCGTTTATCCTTGGCCTGCTGTATCTACATGATCTGTGGGCAAAAGCAGCTGTGCAAGCAACTTAGAAATTGCTAATATTTCACTACATTATAGCAGATTTACTATTATGGAATATACTTTGCCCAGTCAGTAGATTCTGTCCTCTAGCCTTGACGTTCTCAAACACAAAAAACCCACAGACATACACACTTGCACGCAGGCTTTATGCCCTATCGTCTCCTGTTTGATGTACTGAGAGTGAAATCGTATTCCCTCGCTGGGTTTGTTTGCTTTGTTCAATGTGTCTGTCATGGCAGCAAATAATAAAAAGAACAGAAGAAACCATTTGGAGTGTTTCTCCTGCCGAGATCAATAAAAACATTTCATCCTGCGGAATTGTGCCGAAGCCCTTCTGGTTCCTCGAGGTGTAAGCGCCAGCTGAAATAACTAGCAATAATACGAGTCCTCGGGCTTTCGGATGCCAAACCTTCTGACATCAAAGCGCCGCTGTAATGAAGAGGAGAACAAGAGCTTTTCCCTGTTTATGACCAAGACAGAGCGGATCAAAAACACAAGCTATATTAACATTCACTGAAGAAAATGTGAGTGCCACTCGTCCATGCCAGACTTCTAAGGTGATTGCCAAAATAAAAAGAGTCCACCCTCAAATTTATATCATGGTCCCTATAGGGCTCTGCTGAACACTGGTATAAGGTGCTAGAGGAAACTGCAACAAGTCCAAGAGAACATCTGGCTGCTGTTTGACTCAAAATCATGCCAGTTTATTCCATGAAAAGAGATCCCAAACGCCATTAGGCACATTTTGAGTGTGTTATGAGCTTTTCAATGCTGCCACAATAATGGAAAAAGTTCAACTTTAAAATGTTTTTTGCTGTAAAAGTTATAAAAATAAATATTGTGAAATAAATCAATGGAAAATAACGAATAAAACTGATAAACAATTATTATTTAAATAAAATCTTATATTATTTATTTTCAATAAAATAAAAAACAAATAAACTAAAAATATAATAATAATACATAAAAATATGCTAATAAAAGTATTAATATAAATTATATTATTTACTTTTAATAAAATAAAATAAAATCTAATGAACTAATATATATATATATATATATATATATATATATATATAATAAATATTTGTATATATTAAATCAGAGGTGCCAAAAATTTTAAAAATTTAAAATAACTTGTTTTCTCTACAATTCAATGACATTTTATTGACAAAATAAGCAAATAAAAATTTAATTACATACATTTTATATAATTACATACTTTAAATGATTTTATGATCAGGATTTTGCTCTTGTGTAGAGGAAAAGAAGCTTACAACAATGATATAAAATTCAGTTTATAAATCTGATAATCATAATAAATCTGTTGCAAAACTGGTATGATAGATTCATTTGTAAATCATATTGAATTTAGATGATATACAGATAGCTAGAATTGACATGGTTATTGTTAAGTGCCTTTGTGGTGTATTTTACAACTTTTTGTTTAAAAAAGCATGACAGTCCACCCCTAGATCTAACCTTCAGTGTGACATAAGCAGATTGCACGAATGATATTGCTAAAATGTAAAATAATTACACGTGAATGTCTTATTTTATGCTCCTATTTCGATTCGCTTGGCTTTGATTGTCTTTTTGCACATGTAAGATTTGTTATTGGGATTTAATTCAAACTAAACACATTCATATCCTTCAACAGTCAAGCATTTTGTTAGAAAAATGACACTTGGCACAAAATACTCTGTTTCAACTAATCTAATTAGCTTGTCATAAGTATGATTGCTTTGTTTTTAATTGGTACTTGCCATTTCTTAAATTAAAATCAAGAATCATCCACTCAAACAGCATTTCAACTCATTAATTCATGTTTCAACACAGCCTGTGACTTTATATTTGTACACTAAACGAATCGCACTCATTCAAGCACAAAATAAGTCGTTGTTCCTCGTGGTATATAGAGTGACAGAGCTCTGGTGCTGGTTCAGTACAGCATCACCTGCCAGCGTCCATGACCTCTGCCTGCCCTTCACAGCCTCTCATCCAGAGACCACACAGACAGTGGGAGAAATGAAAAAGTGCATCATCCAGCCGTGAAAAAGCCTCAGGTTTTGACGTGTCATATGCCTACAGTTCCCATGAGCCCTGGTGGTGTGTGTTCTGCTTCAGGGAGGCCTGGATGCCCTACAGAAGCTGCAGGAATATGAATTTTCATGAGCAAGGTCAGGAAGAGGGATGAAGGAACAGAATGAGGAGGAACAAGGATTTATCTATGTTCAAAAACCACACTACATTTTTTTCGTCCTGTATATATATATATATATATATATATATATATATATATATATATATTTAGGTTATTAGTAAAATGTGTTATGCACACACATTTTACTAATAATTTTGTAATTATGAATAAAATTTGTAAATATTCATATTTAATACTTTTACCATGCATTTATATATATATATATATATTTTTTTTTTTTTTATTTAGCTTTTAGAGTGCACATCTATTATTATTATCATTATATTACAAATGTAATTCTTATATATATATATATATATATATATATATATGAGAATTACATTTGTAATATAATGATAATAATAATAGATGTGCACTCTAAAAGCTAAATTTTTCTTTTGTAATTATAGTAAAAGAATCAGTTGGGAAATCAAATGGGGCAAATGTCTTAATTTCAGTGTGCTTTTAACCATTGTTTTTACTTTTTTAAATTTACTTTCCCTTAATTACTTTAATTTACAAAAATGTTTGTAAATCAATACTTTCAGTCTTAGTTTTATTCAATAATCTCTGACGAGATGCCCTGCCAGGCATTAAACTGTCGCCTGATATTAAGGATGTTGATGGGGATTTGGCAGAATGTTGGAAAGCAGTTAACAAGCAGCACCGCAGAGACCTTTAAAACAAAGGATAGGTGATGTGAGAGCACAACAAACCGCAAGCGCTCTCTGCTAACTACAGGGCTGGCACACTGTAATCAGCAATGGCCAAACAGAGTTCTGCATGCATTAGCTTAAGCACAGTGCACCATTTTTACTTCAATACACAGAGTAAACAGAGCTATGCTAAACGTGTCCTGTAAACATGCTGAAGGATAGCAAAGGTCAGCTGTGACCTGAAGATTTTGTGGACTTCCTCCTGGGCTTGGACTACTTACTGAGCACAAAATGTGAAGTCAGACGTGTGAATGCGGCAGGTAATGTCCCCGATTACCTAAGCACTAGAGTTCATATTAGTGCACAAGCTAATAGAGTAAATCACGTGTTTGCAGCTCAATCCGTGCTCTCACTGTTGCTTCAGCTCTTGGCCTCACAGTCCATTTGACTTTGCTCCTGCTTCTGTTAATTGCTCCCTCAGATAGACATTTCAAATAATGCCTTGTGGGAACCTGAGAGAGACAGCACACAGAAAAGCCCTCAGATAGATAGATAAATCAAGAGACGGATAGATGAATGACAGTGATGGAGGGATGGATGGATGGATGGAATATAGTGATGGACGGATTGATGGAATATAGTGATGGACAGATGGATGGAATATAGTGATGTACAGATGGATGGATGACAGTGATGGCGGGATGGATGGAATATAGTGATGTACAGATGGATGGATGACAGTGATGGCGGGATGGATGGAATATAGTGATGGACAAATGGATGGATGACAGTGATGGAGGGATGGATGGAATATAGTGATGGACGGATGGATGGATGGAATATAGTGATGGATGGACAGATGGATGGATGACAGTTATGGAGGGATGGATGGATGGAATATAGTGATGGATGGACGGATGGATGGATGATGACAGTGATGGACGGATGGATGATGACAGTGATGGACGGATGGATGGATGGATGATGGATGGATGATGACAGTGATGGACGGATGGATGGACAGATGGATGGATGATGACAGTGATGGACGGATGGATGAACAGATGGATGGATGACAGTTATGGAGGGATGGATGGATGGAATATAGTGATGGATGGACGGATGGATGGATGACAGTGATGGACGGATGGATGGATGATGACAGTGATGGACAGATGGATGGATGGAATATAGTGATGGACAGACGGATGGAATATAGTGATGGATGGATGATTGGAATATAGTGATTGATTGATAAAATATATGGTAACTTTATTTCGATAGTCCACTTTAGACATTCTACTAACAGTAAGTAACTTTTCAACTACA
This sequence comes from Barbus barbus, assembly GCF_936440315.1. NCBI lineage: Eukaryota > Metazoa > Chordata > Actinopteri > Cypriniformes > Cyprinidae > Barbus > Barbus barbus. The sequence continues at coordinate 6,556,098 of NC_136735.1, forward strand.
TGTCAACTAGCAGTCATTAGAGTATTAGTAGACGGTCTGCTTAATATCTTCTAACACTTTATTTTGATCGGTCCACAACATACTGACTATAAGAAACTTTGCAAGTATGTCAACTTACTCTACTAACCCTAAACCTACACTACTGAGAGTTAGTAGACATGTAGTTGCAAATGAACGAGAATTAGTTGACATGTTGTTGACATGTAGTTACAAAGTTACTTATAGTAGAATGTCTAAAGTGGACTATCGAAATAAAGTGTAACCAAATATATTAATGATGGATGGATGGAATATAGTAATGAATGGATGCATGGATGGCTGTATGGAATATAGTGATGGATGGATGATAGACCATGAAAGGTAGGGCTGTGCAATTAAATCGAATTCGATTATCATGCGCATCTCGTCAGTAAAGCCAGTTCAGTGATTGGCAGTAAATTGCCATCACCTGCTTTCAAATGGAGCGGGAATTACTACACAGAGCCGTAGTTCACTGACAAGATAGGCAATATCGCGTTCATAATCGCAGACGAATCGCCTTCGATTATGAACACGAAATTAATTATTATTATCACAGATTATTATTCGACCTCGCCCTGAAAGAGTAAACACTGCTAATCTTCGTACTCTGAGGAAAGCCTCGGCCTCACGCAGCACTCTACGCTCTCCAAAAATGGCGCTGATCAACGCACACTCCCTGGTTAATAAGACATTTATTCGAAATGATTTTATCTCGTCTTACAGTTTGGACTTCCTGTTTATCACTGAAACCTGGATGAAGGTAGGAGATCTGAGCCCATATTCAGAACTTGTCCCAACAGACTATTGTTTTTATAATTCTCCACGTCCTGTTGGTAGGGGTGGAGGGTTAGCTGTCATTGCTAAAGAAAGCTTTAGATCATGCTGTCAACTGCTACCCTCCATCAACCCCACAAGCTTTGAAGTTCAGCTACTACTACTTGACTGGACTCAACCTATTGTGTTAGCTCTAATATATCGACCACCACATCTGACGAAAGGTTCTATTGAAGTTTGTAGGGGATCTTATCACTACACATGATTGGATTCTTCTTTTAGGAGATTTTAATGTCCATGTATGCTGTCCTTCGAAACAACTAGCGGCTGAGTTTTTGAATGTCATTGACTCTTTTAATCGGATGCAATGGGTTAAAAAACCTACACATAATCAAGGTCACACTTTGGACTTAATATTGTCTTTTGGTCTGTTTATAATTGATACTGAAGTGATCGAATCTCCTATTTCTGATCATTTCCTATCATGTTCAAAATGTCTCTCCCCGCAATCCCTCATAAAACTGCCTCTGATATAAGACAAGTCCGAGTGTATTCACCACGATTCTGCTAGGCCTTTACTGAACGCTACAATGAAAACAGTTCTTCGGTATCCCTTGAGTTTTAGTATCTGATTTAGATGTCGAACAACATTTTGAATCTTTAAACACTGTATGGTTGGAGATATTAAATGCTATTGCACCTTATAGGTCTCTAAAGCCGAAGCGTAATTCAGAGCCTTGGATAGATCAATATATTCGTTCCCTGAGACAATCATGTAGGAAAGCAGAAAGAAAGTGCAAGACAAACTGCAAATATCTTTTAATACATTTAAAAACTGTTTATCGTTATACCAGAGAGCTGTTAAGAAAGCCAAGTCTCTCTATTTTTCTAATTTGATCGAGAAACATCATCAAACTCCTTGAGTTCTTTTTTAATTCGGTACTAAATCCTTCTGTACAGACTTTCCAAAATCCTACCAGTGCATTATGTGAAGATTTCTTGAATCATTTTGGGGACAAAATTACTAATCTGAGAGCTCAAATACAAGTGACCAATGATGAAATGATGACGTTAATGAGTCCATCGGCCTCTTGGACCACTTTTAATTCTATCTCCCTGCAATCTTTAAAGGAAGTAATCACAAAACTAAAACCCTCCCCAAGCCCCCATGATATTATACACCCTCGCTACTTGAAGCAAATAATTGATATTGTAGGATCAGGGCTCGTATCTCTACTCAATAAATGTCTGCAATCAGGGTTCATCACTGATAGTTTAAAAATGGCCACAGTCACCCCTGTGCTAAAGAAACCTTCACTGGATACTTCTATTTTAGCAAATATCCGGGTCGGTTTCTGTTCAACCTTTCATCTCTAAGGTGATGGAAAAAATGGTCTCTTTACAACTCCAGTTGTTTTTAACTAATAATCACATCTTTGAGACTTTTCAATCATGCTTTAAATCACTGCATAGTACTGAAACTGCCCTTGTAAGAGTTCTTAATGATATTCTAATGGCTACTGATTCTGGTGATTCTGTCATTTTTGTTATGCTGGACCTGTCTTCAGCCTTCGACACTGTTGATCATGCAATTCTCATTTCTCGCTTGGAGTCTTATGTGGGTCTGGGAGGGGCGGTTTTAAATTGGTTCAAATCTTTCCTAAGAAATAGAACTTTCTCAGTTAAAATAGGAAATTTCACTTCCTCTTTACGCAAGCTAACCTGTGGTGTACCTCATGGGTCTGTTCTTGCACCTACTCTCTTTTCTCTCTATCTACTTCCCTTGGGGTCCATCTTTAGAAAACACAGCGTTTCTTTCCATTGTTACGCTGATGATATGCAAATCTATCTGCCTTTGACCACGGATGACGTAAAATCATGGCTCTCAAAAAATTTCATTTTTCTAAATTCAGATAAATCGGAAGTTATTGTTTTTGGCCCCTCTGAAACTAGAACACAAAATATACCTAATCTTGAGTTCTTAAATTTTGCTATTTCATCCCAAGTGCGAAATCTGGGTGTGGAAAACGACAACGGCTTGAAATCTGACAGACAAATCAGTTCTGTAGTGGGCTCTAGTTTTTTTTATCTTCGCTCTCTCTCTAAAATTAAAACCTTTCTTTCTAACGACTATTTAGAGGTTGCTATCCATGCCTTTATTACATCTCGGGCTGGATTACTGCAACTCTCTATATTATGGTGTTTCAAAGACTCAAATTTCCCGTTTACAAGTGCAGCAGCTAGATTCCTGCTAAATGCAGCAGCTAGATTCCTGAAGGGATGTAAAAAATTTGATCATGTTACACCTCTTCTGAGATCTCTACATTGGTTACCTGTTCAGTATAGAATTGAATATAAAAATATATTACTTGGCTACAAATCTTTAAATAATCTTGCACCATTTTATCTGACGGACTTACTCCACCCGTACACTCCTAAGCGAGGACTTACATCGGGAAACAAATTCCTCCTTCAGATTCCCAGAACCAGCTTGAAAAAAAAGGGAAATAGAGCCTTTGAAGTGGCTGGCCCCACTCTCTGGAATAATCTCCCGACCCAAATTAAAATGGCTTCCACTTTATCTGAGTTTAAATCTGCTCTCAAAACTCATCTGTTTGTCTCGGCTTTTAACATGTAATTTATCCTGTTTTTATTGTTTCTGAGTGATTATTGATTGTGTTTCTTTCTTGTCTATCTATATTGTAATTATTGTAAAGCACTTTGGTCGGCTGGCGGTCGTTAGTAAATGTGCTTTAGAAATAAACGGAACTTGACTTGAACTTGAAATTGCCTAGCTTGTCAGTGAATTACGGTTCTGTGTAGTAATTCCCGCTCCATTTGAAAGCAGGTTATGGCGATTAACTACTAATCAAGAAACCGGTTTTACTGACTAGATGCGCATGATAATCAAATTCGATTAATTGCACAGCTCTAATGAAAGGTATTAGCTAAATTCTAACCAAAGTTAGGCTGGCTTTAGTTTTTCCCACTTATCACAATCTGATCCAATTCATTATATCCAAAGCAATGTTGAAATTATGAATTCCCGAAGAGGTCCCACCCTACATTTTTTATGGCAAAGAAAAAAAAAACACAAAAAAGGTAAATTTGGTGTGATGGCATACAGCGTCAGTAATATTAGAGGATGTGACTTGGGGAGATTGGTTGTGTTCATTGCGGCAGGAATGTAATGTGGCTGACTTTGTCAGCGTCTCCACTGCATTATTCAAAACACAGCACACAGATCTGCTCAGAATTCAGCGCACCTCTGCTGGCAAATGCCCCGCAATGGCTAACTATAATAGCTTCCACTGCATATGGACGAGCCGTGATTAATCATATTTGGAAGGGGACATTTGTAACAGACCAAAAAAAAAGAAAAGAGTGATCCACCTTTAACACTTTTCATTAAGGTGCTGCCAAAAAGATTTTTCTTTCTGTCAGAGTTCAGGACAGAGAGTATTTCTCGTTTATGCTGCTAAGATTTGTGTTACATGACCTGCTTGAGAAAGCACAGGAATCTACACTAGAGAGAACTCATTATTTCATGAGATCATTTAAATAGTTTCCTTTAGACAATTTGCTCAACTCTTTAAAGCTGAAGTGTGCAGTTTTAAGTCATCAAACAGATCTGCAGAAATTCATATTGCTGCAAGCAACAATTATAGCACATACATTTTTCATTCATTCCCAAAAACTCTGTTTTAAGTCATGCAACTCATGCCAAATCATTTACAGTACAAGTACTGACATGCATTGTAATGTTTTCACCATTATAGCGCCACCTTTTGAACAAACAGCAACTTCAAGTTGGTGTTTGCATGCGTATACCTAATTTATTGATCTCGCGTTGAGCTAAAGGGCAAAGATTATTTAGATAATTGTTCAGAACAGGACTCTTTGTCTTTCTTTTAGTGTGTGTGCTAAATCAAATCAGTTCAGCAACAGCTCTGTTTCTGTAGTCTGTTCGATGGCGTTTCTCATGTGTTAACATTCAGAATCTCTGGATCCTTCAGCATAAACACTGTACACATGCTTGTCCTCACATACAGTCTCTCTTCCCCATTACCTCTTCCAGATAAATGATTTAACATGAACCCATGTTCAAAGCATCCTGGGAGACATCCATTAAACCCGCATGAATCAATCCCGTTAATTTTGGTGATAAAGACTGCATGTAGGTGTGAAAGCGAGGAGGTCATGAAGGGCCAGAGAAGTTTTTGCTACAGTGCTGATGAAAATGCATGAGACCTACTCCAGAGGAGCCGTGATTGTTTTATTTATTTATTTTTTGGTTGTTTTTTTTTAAATGGCTGACAGAATAAAGAAGCATGTCTAAAAACAAATAGAGAGAATAAAATTTTACTCAAATATTACTGATAATAAACATTAGCGGCTCTGGTCACGTGATCCTAGCTCAAATCTTATTGGACGGCCCGTGTTTTCGCTTTGCGAAACTGAAAAGATTCGTCGGACTGGACGTAAAAAAAAACATTCGCTTTTTCGGTGTGCGAATGTTCGCAGTCTGTGTGGAAGCTGTTGTTTTATTCCAGGGCGGCATCGCGTGCGAAATTCGTTTCACTTTTTCGCGCTCAGTGTGGAAAGGCCTTAAGTGTGTGTGTGAAAATGTAATATCGCGTTTGGTATGAAATCGCGTTCGGTCTCATACTGTAGCGCGTATCTTGTCAGTGTCTGCACTTGCTTGGCCATTTTTTGTGATAAACAGGAAAGTGGGTTCAGGCGCCAGCAGAAGGCAGTGTAATGAAATAGTCTTTAAGAGAAGCAGTCTATCAGCGGAAGTTCAAATCAGCTCGTAAGTGTATTTACTTGTCTCATTAGCGTTTAGCGCAGTTGCCCTTGCTATAATGCTTATTTTAATTATTTTAGTACTTCATACTAAATGGAAATGAAATATATATATTGAATTTATTTTTATATGTACCTATATGGCTGTACATACACATGTAGTTGTTTTTTGGTGTTTGGCTTAGTGTTATAAGCATTATTATACTCATACCTTTTGTTGTTTTAATATTTTGAATTGTTTTTAGCTTATTTTTTTTGTTTTCATTTAAATGTTCAGTATTGAAATGTTGTATGCATTTGTCAATTTTATGTAATTTCTTTATTTTCTTAAATGTGTGTATATAGTATTTACAGAGTTTTGACTTTTAGTTTTAGTTAACATACTTTTTCTTATTTGTAAGTCGCTTTGGTTAAAAGCGTCGGCTAAATGACTAAAAGTAAAGTAAAAGTAATATTCTATAATGGTAATATTGAAATGCTATTATAAATTACTATTATTATTATTATTAATTATATTCACAATATTAACAATCATTTTATTTCATACAAAATGTGAATCTAAAATTGAATACTACTATGATTATTATCAATATGATTTGTATTATACCATATAAAATATTAATATAAATATGTATTATTATTATACACAAATATGAATGCTATTATTATTATACAATATGAAAATCAATCTGATCAGTATGAGTATCAAAATATTAATATTACTATTATTTTCATTATAATTACAAGATATTAAGCCTAATCATATTTGATATTATATAAAACAAAAATATTATTATTATATCCAGAAGTTATTAATAAATTTATGTTATATAAAATGTGAATATTACTACTATATAAAACAAATACCACTATTATAAAAAGATTATCATCAATATGATTTGTATGATTATTATATCATACCAAAATATGAATATATTTATTATTTATATGATTCACAAGATATAAAGATAAATATACTTTTTATTATATAAAATATGAATGCTATTATAAAAATGTGATTGTTAATATGATTAGTATAACTATCAGAATATTAATATTATTTATTATTATCATTATATTAAGATATTAAGCCATAAGATATTAGCCTTAAGATATCATATTTGATTAAGATTAATCATATTTGATCACATATAAATAAAACATACAAATAAAAATGTCTAATGTGCTTATAAAAAAAAAAAAAAAACATTATTTACTGCCAAAGTTGCATATACACACACACAAATCCAGTTGAGAGTTGTTTTGGTACATTGAGCTGTTTGCTCACAATTGGAATTGGACAAAGAAATGCTTAAAAACATAGTATTTCACAGGAAAAAGTAAATAATGGATCAGAAGAACATGAAAAAGGGCCCACACACACCCATGATTCAAACAAACACTTTCCACAACTCAGCAAATCGGATGAAAAAAAAAAACATGTTTTGGAGGTTGTAGCGGAAAAGAAACGCATTTAGAAGAGACAGAAATGTGGGGAAGATGGAAAGGAGGCTTGGACTGACACTGATGAAGAGCTTGATGTGTGTTTGATTACTGTGGTTTTGGGAAGGCTGTGAGGAATGTGCCACAGCACAGTCTTTCTGCTGAGACGCTTACCTTATGGAGAGCCATTTAATCATTTCAGCTTCACATCCCTCCTCTATTTGCCTCGCTCACTTTGATTAATGACTCATGTTACATCCAATTCAGCTATACTGACATGACTGCACCGCTGTGAGTGCTGCTGCTCATTTGGGATGATAACACTCGCACACATAAACACACACTTCCTGCAGTAGTGCTCAGACGTGACGCTGCAAACCTGCCAAACCTTATTGATTAGAGCTGTTGCTTACCTGTCAACATCACCAAACCTCACACTTAAATATATACACTACCCCTTCAAAAGACAGATTGTTTCAGGTTTTTAAAAAGTCTCTTCTGCTCCCAGAGGCTGCATTTATTTGATCAGAAATACAGTGAAAACTGTAATATTGTGAAATATCATTGCGAATTAAAATGTTTTCTATTTGAATATATTTAAAATTGTAATTTATTCCTGTGAACAAAGCTGAATTTTCAGCATCATTACTCCAGTTTTCAGTGTCACATGATACTTCAGAAATCATCCTAATATGCTGATTTGCTGCTCATGAATCATTTCTGATTATCATCGACGTTGAAAGCAGTTGTGCTGCTTCATATTTAAAAAAAGAAAAAACTTGAACAAAACAACAAAAAGAAAAATCAGGATTCTATGAAAGTTCAAAACTGTACAAATACATCTACTGATGCTACTGGACACATCTTCAGTGATGTTCCTGGAATCATTGGGTGTTTCGGGTCTTTCAACATTATACACCCTCATCCAGGCGACCCAGCTGAGGCTGATCAGACCCCAGCTTGTGTCCAGTTGGCAAATCTAGCTACTTTGCCCCCATGAATCTCCTCTCTTGAGCCATAGCCATCTTGAGGCTTTCTCTGCTGCTTCGGTGATATAATAGATTGCTCTTCTCCTCCTCACTCCATCGATGCCTAACAGACTGAAGGCTCTGCACAGAGATCGGGCCGCAAAGCCCCTGCTTCCGACCTCGATTGGGATACATCTTGCTCTCCATCCGGCTTGTCGACACTCGCTGACCAGTCCCTCGTACTTGGCAAGCTTCCTTTCAAAAGCCTCTTCCAAACGATCTTCCCAAGGGACTGTTAGCTCCAACAGAACCACTTGTTTGGTGGACTCAGACAAGAGAACAACGTCTGGTCTTAAGGTGGTGGTCACAATGTGGTTGGGGAACTTGAGTTGCTGCGGTCCACCAACAGCTGCCAGTCCCTCGCAGTGGCCAGGATGCCTGCAGATGTTTTTGCAGCTGGTCTTGGCTGCTCTCCGGCTCTGATGAAGGTGATGGCTTGCTTGGAGGGGCAGGAGTGCTTGGTCCACTCGACTCCTGCTGCAATGGCTTCAGCGATGGCCATCAGCACCTGGTCATGTCTCCACCTGTACCTCCCCTCTCCCAGTGCCTTTGGACAGCAACTCAGAATGTGCTCTAGTGTTCCACGCCTTGAGCACAGTGGACATGCCGGTGACTCCACTCTGCCCCATATGTGAAGGTTTGATGGGCTAGGAAGCACATTATATGCCGCCTGGATGAGAAACTTGATCCGCTGTGGCTCTGCCTTCCACAGCTCCGCCCATGTCACCTTCCTCTCGATCGCGTTCTCCCATCATATCCAGGCGCCCTGTTGCCTCATTCCCACTGTCCTGCAGGTTCTCTCCTCCTCGACCACTGCTCTCACCTCCTCCTGGACTTGGCGACACCTTTCCTTCCCTTTGATGGTGTCAATGTGGGGAGTTGAAAAGGAACCCAGTCCAGTCCTGCCTCTTGCTACCACTCCCACCAGCCTGTTGTGATCTAATCTTGCCTCTGCTTGTCGAACAGCCCCCTCAGCCTTCCACTTCCGACCAGTCCTAACTGCAATTCCAGCCTTTGCCACCTTTGGATCGCTTGAGTCTCTATACTGCAACACTTCCCTAGCTCTCGTTACCTTGAACTCCTCCAAGGACTTGAGTGGCAATTGCAGTTTGTTGTGGTGCCCATAGAGTGCGATGCTGCTTAGACTTTTTGGAAGCCCCAGCCATTTTCTGAGGCTGACCTTCCTCTCTAAGGTTTCCACCGTCGAGATTGGCACTTCGTAGACGAGGAGTAGCCACAGGATCCTGGGAAGAATTCCATGCTGGTATAGCCAAGCTTTGAACTTCCCTGGCAATCCAGACCGGTCCACTGACTTCAGCCATCTGTCCAGCTCAGTGCAGGTTGACTGGATAGATGCTGCGTCCCTCAGGGTGCTGTCAAACACCTTGCCTAAGCGCTTAACAGGCTTCTCGGTGACGGTCGGGATTGTTACCCCTGCGACATTGAACCGGGACTTGTCATCTACTTTTCCTCTTCTCAGCACCACTGATCTCGACTTGGCTGGTTTGAAACTCATCCGTGCCCACTCCATTAGCTTTTTGAGACCCTTTAGAATCCACCGGCAGCCTGGAACTGACTCTGTGGTGACTGAGGTCATCCATAAATGCTCTTATCGGTGGCTGACGTTGAGCTGACTTCGTCTTGGGCCCTCTACACTCTGGTTCAGCAGAGCATATTCATGGCTAGGGAGAACAGAATTACGGAGATGGTATCTTATGCCAGCCTGATGTCACTGCTCCTAAAGAGGTTCTCATCCTGAAGTTGTTGTAATAGTCAGCGATGAGGTCTCTGACCCTAGTGGGGATGTGATGTTTTGTCAGAGTGAGCTGCACAAGCTTGTGTGGTATTGAGCCATATGCATTTGCCAGATCGAGCCACAGCACTGACAGGTTGCCCTTGTTCTCTCTGGCCTCTCTGATGAGCTGCGTCACCACACCTGTATGTTCCAAGCATCCAGGCATTCCTGCGATTTCCCCCTTCTGAACTGATGTATCGATAAACTTATTCTTTGAGAGGAAGGTGCACAGCCGGTTGGAGACAGCACTGAAGATGATCTTGGCCTCAACACACAACAGGGAGATGATGCGGAACTGGTCAATTTTCTTGGAGTTCTCCTCCTTTGGAATCCAGACCCCTTCAGCAACTCTCCACTGTTCAGGAATCCTGCCCCTCCTCCAGATGACACGCAGGATCTTCCACAAGCGCAGCAGGAGTTTAGGACAGTTCTTTTACACTTTGTACGAAGTGCTGCTTTTTCCTGGAGCAGAGCTTGCTCGCGCTTTCCCGACGACCTCTCGAACCTGCTTCAGCTGCAGCTCTGCCATGTTGGACTGCGCACTTGGCCCTGTAGGATCTATCAGAGTGCTACACTCTCCCAACTCCTGTTCTCTCACTGGGTCGCTGTATGTTTCCTTCAGGTGGTGATCGATCTCCTCCTTAGAGCAGACCAGCTGGCCGCTACGCTTCTGTCCTAACAGAGAACACTTTTGCATCCTTGGTAAATAAAAGTAAGAAATTATTTTCAAAAATTTAGTGTAGCGAGTTACACAAAAATGTAGTGTGCTTCACCCCCCCAAAAAACAAAAAAAAACTCACTATCAGGTTGTTCCTAATATGAATGATGTTTTTCTAACACAAAAGGAGAATTTCAAATAAATAAACTGTTAATATACATAACTGTCAAGATACATACAAAATATCAACAAATTATAAAAAAAAAAAATAATATTTGCTAAATATTATTTTTTTTTTTATTAAAAGGAATGAATGAATGAATGATAAATGAACGAATAAACTAATTAATGATTGCACAAATGAACGAATTAATGAATGAATTAATAAAATAATGAATAATTGATTATTGAATGAATGAATGAAAAACAAGTGAATGATTAAATGAATGAATGATTAAAACAAATTAATAAATGATGAATGAATGAAAAACAGATGAATGAATGAATGATTAAATGAATAAAATAATGAATAATTGATTATTGAATGATTGATGATTAAATTAATAAATGAGTGAATGAATAAATACAAATTAATGATTGAATGAATGATTAAAACGATTGAACGAACAAATGAATGATTTAATGAACGAATCAAACAATCAATCAATTAAAAGAAAATTAATTAATAAATTAATGATTAAACAAATGAATGATTAACAATGAACACAATGTCTTCCATTTCTTGATGTGAACTAATCTAACTGCATAACATTGTGGATGGTGGCATTAATTGTACAATGTGCTCAAATATGCACACACAGAAAACCCAGAGCCACAAGGGATGAGCGAATCATTCCAAAGCTGGATCAGAAATAATTTCCACTCTAGTCTCTTAGTTCCCCTCGGACGTCCAGTAATTGATTTTTTTTTTTAAACCTCTTTTGTCGTCACTCTAAACCCAGCCTGTGCTCTCTCAGCTTTTCCACTTCTATGTCTCTCTAAGCAGTTTTTCGGCCACACGAGGCCACAAACCTCACCCCACCAGACCTAAGAGCACAAAAACCTTTCCTTTAAACCAGAAGCCCGTCAAAATGACAACACACATACAGAAACACATCTGTGAAGCCGAAAGTTTTCATAAAGTGAACTTTTTCTCACTTATGAATAAATGATCTTTAGTTCGTGTCAATCATGTTCCAAATAAAGGGAGAAAACAATCAAATTTCATTCAATGGATTATCCAAAAATAGACATCTCCACATTATATTTGATTATATATAAACATTCCTTCATTACATTTCTGACAAAAATAGCTATTGTTATATAAGGCTCCTACAATACATGCACACGTCTCTGTAGGTTTTCTTTGTTCTTTTCATGTTTTCTTATGATTCATACTCACAGACATGCATCTTCCCCATACAGCGCTCCACACATTTCAAAGGACGTCTCTTCTGTTCTTCCAGGGTATCTCTCAAACTGACGGAAGGCGCAGAGGTAAATAGGAAATACTCATCATTGTGGGTTTTTTTTTTTGTCTGCAGAACATCAAAGAGCAGAATAATGGAGTTGTGAATGGTAATACAATTAAAGATGGATCTTCTAGATAATACAGCAGAAGGGCTCGCTCATCTTCACTGGGGAATACACTTGATGAAGTTCCTAATGAATTCAATTATGCCGAACCTGTTTGAAATATCGCTCTCGGAATCAAGGGCCTGCGATGCTAAAGATCAACCCAGTCACGAATCGCACCAAACTATTTCAGCTGGCCAATAAAATCCCTCTGTATCCGAGAAAATCAATGCAATCTGCTGTTGAAAAGGTTCGGACAGAGTTGACAAATGAAAGATTTATAACAACAAATTGATTGGGACACAAACTGATCTCATTAGTATTCATAGTATTTATGTAAAGTGGTTCTATCAAACACAGCGTGAACAACTTCAGACATACAAATTGTTGTATTTTGTTAATTTGCGCTAAAGTTTAATGCATTCATGTAAATCAATTCAGCATAATAAACAGCAGTTAACACTTTTACATTCATCTTTGTTAATGTTAATTTCTACATACTAATGCATGTTTAAAATGATGCATTCTGCATTAATGGAACTAGTTTGAGGGGCACTTTATTTCAAAAAGTATTTTTCTATTGGTCTTTTTGTGGCTGTTTGTTTATGTTACAATACAATACAATTGTAACGATGGCGCTGAGGCAGAGTTAGAATCCATTCGCAGAAGTTTATTAAAAGGGGTTTCAACAAACAGAAACGTGAAGTCAGGTAAGAGGTCTATACCAGTATCACAGTCGAGTCCGATGATACACACAGGGGCAATCCAGAAGGCAGAAATCAGTAGGCAGTCAAAGAGTTCGTACACAAAAATCAGTCCAGACGAGCAAACAAGGCAGAGGGGCAAATCCAGGAAATCAGAGTCAAGGTCAACAGGCAGAATTATACACAGCAAGGCAATGAGAAAGACAATGGTAAACGCTTGGTAAGGCAGGTAAACTGGCAATACTTCGCAGTTTGACATGTGCTCAGTCTCTGACTTATAAAGCAACAAACAGGAAGTGGCAGTAGAGGAAGCAGAGGGAGTGGCAAGCAGTCAGTACTCTGGTGAGAGCTCCCTCTGCTGGTTTGGTGTTACAACAATACAAATTTTATTTCTATAGCACATTTAAAACAACTGCCGTTGACCAAAGTGCATTCCAGCCTCATTACATAGTCACAAAAACAAAATTCAACAACAATTCAACATTAAAATGTAAAATCTGATCCCTCTGATCGACTCCAAAAGCACTACTAAAAAGGTACGATTTCAATTTAGACTTAAAAGCATCCACAGATGGGGAAGATTTAATATGCATTGGGAGAGGGTTCCATAAACGGGGAGTAGCCACTGAAAAGGCCCTATCACGCTTAGATTTTAACCCTAACATTTAACAGTTACCTTTTCCTACGACTACTATGACGTAATCACGTTCTGACCCCAAGGTTTGTCACATGACGTCACAAGCCGTGCCATTTGACTTTCATTTGCTGTACATACTATTCAATGCGTTCTACTCGTCACGCTCTCTTTATCATTGCAATCTGTTGCTTCAACTTTTCTTTTTCACGCATACACACATATGCACCTTTACAAATGCAAGCACAATCACACACTCGCGTGCATAATGTCACGACTGCATGGAAAAATAAGTACATGGACACAGAGGTGTATGACGAGTGACTCTCCGACTGCTCATCTGAAGAATAACTGAGATGGTCTTTATATATTTATTTATATTTCTCAAAAGCAAAATGTTGTCTCTTTGACCCCACAAATTCAAATGCACTCCATTCATCTGTGAGGCATGCCACATGCCCCTCTGCATTATAAACAAACAAATGATCCGAAAAACAAGCATCATTTACCACAACATTAATAACAGAGACCCAAGGACAGTACAAGATCAAGAGTATGGCCAGCTCTCTGAGTAGATCCTGACACAAACTGAGTAAAATTAAACGAATCGATCAGCTGCAAAAATTCACTAGCTGATGGCTTAGAGGGACAGCACACATGTATAATAAAATCCCCAAGTATAAGAAAATTATCACAAGTAGGAACTGTGACAGACAGAAACTCTGAAAATTCATCAATAAAATCCTTATTATACCTTGGAGGCCTATAAATAAGTGCACATAACAACAGAATCAACTCTAAATAATTGTATTTCAAAGCTAGTATATTTCCTGGATGGCAGTTGATTACATTTAAAATGATTTTTGTACACTGTTGCAATACCTCCACCCCTTCCAGAAGTTCTAGGTGAGTTCAAAAATAGATAATTAAAAGGACAAAGTTCAGACAAAGGACTTAATTCCAACGCATCAAGCCAAGTTTCAGTCACAAAAAGGAAGTCCAAATGATTTGATGAACAATAATCATTTAAAATGAGAGTTTTATTCACCATGGACCTTGCATTTATTAACGCCATCTTAACTTAGATGGTGTTACCAACTTGTGGAAAATTCATGCATTTATCTTGTTTGAGCGATCGAAGATTGCTGACATGTACACCTCCGTTCCGATGACGCGAAAGCCGTTGGCCATGCCAATAAGCTGGAAGCACCCCGTTAGGCTCAACGGGAGCCAACCATGAGCGTCTTCATTCCCCAAAGATTGAATAGTCCATATGCGCCACCAAACAATTCCTTTGGGAGGCCCAACATTTTTTATATTTAATCAAAAGTCCTCTTCATTTTCCACGTTTTTTCTACCTTTCTTCCTTTGCTGGGAACACCGTCGCCGAATAAGCTCCACAGGAACCGAAAATAAAACTGCGGGATGAGCGAAACTACAGTGACGAGAGTCCCAGGATCTCAACGCCAACATAGACGTCCGAATGCTTATAAGAGATAGCACAACATGGCTTTGCCACTTGGCAGAGAGCCGCCGAAAGCACAAGAGTTGAACAGGTACATGATAGACAAAAACAGGCAAAGAAATTCCAAAGCCTGACGGCCTGCCAGCAAACACGCTGGCGCCATCTTGACAGGAAGCTTTACTGAAAACTGAAATAAAACAGGAAAAATGAGTGCTATGATGTTTTTTTTGTTGTTTTTTTCAAGTGTCACAGCCTGTATATTAAGTATATAATTCAACTTTTTCCCATGATCTAGAGTTAAAAACAAAAAATAAAAATCGCAACACAGCAATATCGAATCGCAATACTTGTAGAATCGAAATTCGTTAAAAAAATCTCAATACATATCGTATCGGTACCCAAGTATCGTGATAGTATTGAATCGGGAGGTAGGTGTATCGTCCCATCCCTACTGTATAATATACTATGTATAGCATTTTATTCTAGTATTAATACATAATTTAAAACTTAAACACTATCAGTTTCTTAATTCTTTGTTTAGGTTCAAATAATATTTAAGAGTGATTTACATTAAGTAAATGTAATTTATTAATTGTATTTATTTATATTAATATGTTATGGATAAACGTTAATAAAAGAACATAATTGCAAACATTATTAACATTAACTTACTAAGAACTGTAAAAATGGCAGTTCATTACATAATATCAAACACTAATATAATATTACATACTAATATATATATATATATATATATATATATGTATATATATATACACACACACACACACACACACACACACACATATAGTATTTTATACCAGTATAAATAATATTAATATTTATAATACATTTTTTTCAATTTCTTTAAACCTTCTTTAATATCTTTAGGTTTAAATTAAGTAAATGCATTTATATTTATTACACAATATAAAGATATGTTATATTTATTTATTTAAAATAATTTTTAATACCACAGATAAAATGACCCTACAACGTGCCAGGTATCACTGAAACAGACCCTAATAAATCACACCCATCTGTGTGACACCACTGGAACGTAAGGTCTTTTTTAGCCTATCAGAAAGGTTTTCTATCCTGTCAATCATTCTGCAGCAGCGTGGCTTTAGAGAGATGGTATGCGGTCTAAATGGATGTGATCCATTATAGCGCATTATATGCAGTGAATGCATTTTTTATAACTTATAACATAGTACAAGAGTCTATCTAAACATAAAAGTGTAAACTTTACATCTAAATAGCTGTCTATATTAATTAGGACACATTACACCAATGCACCAATTTCTAGAAAGTGAACACATGGAGAATATAGCGTTCTTTGAGTGTAAATCAAGAACACAGAGCAGCATTTGTATTTAATTAGCCTTCAGTGCGTCTGCTGTGCCCAGCCAGTATGTAATTACTCAGTAATGCTTTTAATTGGAGACATTCCCGTGATTCTGACAAGAGCATTTCTGAGCTTAGACCGCGATTTACTAAGAAAATCCACTTGATACGCAAACAGCCGCTTTAACCGGGAAAGTGCATTCAACCGTTATAACTGGAGCAAGGACTTAAGCGCTTTCATTTTTTTTTAATGTTCAGGGAATTCAGCCATAAAATTTCAGAAAGTTTTCAATGCCAAGATGTCATGTTTCGGGAATAACTAACAGCCAGTATGTGTGTGAGAGAAAGATTAAGATTCCCAAATGAGAATTTGATGCCTTGAGAACTCAATTTCACAGGGAGAATAAAGCAGAAAATATGCTAATTCAAATGAAGACGGAGGCCTGCTGGTTAGTACCGGCGGGTCAAGGTTTAGCTGGTTAGCTTGGACCCATTAGCCCATGCAGGTAGATATCATAACTACACCAACTAGCTGCAAAGAGCATAGTAATTATATTATTATTATTTGTTATAATTATAATTTAGTAATTATTTAAAAGGCTCTTAATAGTGTGAAACAATCCGATGTAAGATGAGCAGAGAATATAGTAGTAGTGGCACTCGTGTGGTTCTGAGTAGTGCGTCTTCAACAAACTCGTCATCTTCAGGACCTCAGGCCACTAATTGTCTTCTGAACATCATCAAAACCAAAACAACATGAACATCAAAACGCCTTTGAAGATAATAGGGAATGATTTTTGCCACCACAAGGAAAGAAGTTATTACCAGATGAGCCAACGTGTAAAGCCCTCTTAGTGGGAAGAGGAACAAAAGATTGCTTCAAAAGCTTGTTTTCACTGGAGTAGAAATCTCCCTCCACTTCAGTCCATGAAATAAATGAGAACAGGAACAGCATGTACAGTGCATTATGCAGACACACAGATACAGTTACGAATGAATGGAGTTTTTACGCATTAATTTTTTTCCTGAGAAAAAGGAATTCAGTGGGCACTAAAGTTGTTCAATTCCCAAAGTTCTTCAAAAAATGTTTAGAAATGGTACTTAACCCATAAGAACCCGGACCAATTTCTCCTTATAGGAAAATTATGGGGCTTATACAACAAACCAAATGGACCACAAGTAACATGTTTCTGCAGTTGTTTTTGAAATACAACCCCTCCTTGTGAAAGATCTGTAATGTTACATATATGACACATTGGGTGTTTATTTCTCAATTGAAAAAAAAATTTATTAATTTGCTTTTCCACAACTTATAATCAAAATGATTACTTTTCTGGGAAGATAAAACAAAAACCTTTTTCAGAAGAAATCCAGTTTTCGTATTTTATTTGCATTGCCACAACATATTTCAAAACCACATAACTGTGACCATTAAGTTTTACAACAATTATTTATAACATATCAAAATTCTACCTTTTCAGGTATATGGTTTAACCAGAAATTAATTTTGAGTCAGTCTTGTCAGTCATATAATTACAGTCAATGGGACTCACGGCTTTGAGAGAGAGAAAAAACATACACAGACAAAACCAAATGAAACCCTGTGGCTCCTGACGATATCCGTGCCCTGGATCAGAGGTAAAAATGATATAAATACTGTTCAGTTTCTTGCACAGACCGATCGTTTCGTGTCTTTAGACCTTAGTGTATCGTCTACACACGACCCGGACACACGACCCGGAATGTATTACTTATGAAGATATTTATTTACACTAAATACAACTCTAGAAAGCACGAACATAGCATCATCTAAATATTCTGCTATAAAACAAAATAAATAAAACTATATAAAATGCCCAACAGGACTTAATGAACTAAATCATGTTAATTTATATGAACATTTATATTCCTTAGAATGAATCACTTTCTTGTGGAAGGTTTCCAACACAGAATAAATATATAGATTTTTTGTCAATTCTGACTTTTTGATAGAATTGTGAGATATAAAGTCATAACAAGAAAATAAATTTTAAAAGGTATACTTGCAATTCTGACTTTCTCGCAATTCTTTTAATTGTGAGTTATAAACTCAGAACTGCCAGAATAAAAAAATGTAAAAGAATAATGTGACTTTTTAATCTCACAATGACTTTTCTTTTCAAAACAGCAAATTATCTCACAATTTTGACTTTATATCTAGCAATTCTGAGTCAGAATTGTGAGCTATATACACAGAATTGCAAGAAAAATAGTCTAAATCGTGAGAATTTCTGAAATGCTTTTTTTATCCAGTTGTGGAAACAAACTTCCATATTTTCCAGCCTATTATTTGAAAATGCATCTGAAAAATTGAAAAGCGGATACCGATGCCCGTCCATCATTCCAGCTGTTGTAGAAAAAAACAATAAGCTCAATAAAGGCGCTCCAAAGCACAAAAAAAGTTGATCAAACACTGAGCCTTTGAGTCAACTTGGCATTCCTGTTTTAGCACATCCAAAAAACAAGTGCTTTTAAACTAGATACGAGCCATCTATAATGAAGAGCAGTGTTCCATAAACATGCCTCACTTCTACAAAAACCTCCTGGAGCTCGTCTTAGAGATACACTTGACTCGCCGGCCCACAGTGAGCTTCTGTATTCATGCTGTGCTCGACTCAAGGAAACAGCTCACCTAACGTCATATTTCATTCTGCCAGGGCTTTGATCAAGAGAACTGCTGCTCCAGATGTCCTCACGATCATGTGTGATGGAGGATGAGCCGGTCCATCGCAGCACCAGGAACACGGGTGGCCCGGAGAGCGCTGAGGGATGACGAACCTGCGGAAGACCAACAGCACAATGTTCTTCTCATGCCATTTTCACTAATGAAATATCTGTAGGGGTACAAGAATACGGAGTGCAGAAATAGTTCTCCCAAAATCTCATCGAACAAGAACATTCTTAATGACAACAGGCAGTAAAGTTTTGACGCAAAACAGCAAGAGTATCATAAAATGAGTCCATATGACTTTAACCCTGTAAAGCCTGACATATTAAATAATGTAATTATTTGAAATGGTGACTTTTACTGGACCTTTAGATACTTCAGGCTTTTATGGCCTATATACTATGATATAGTGAGAATAATGGAGCTCATATTCGAAGAGGAAAAACACTTTTTTATTCAGAAGCCAAAAGTGAGCAAAAATATGTTGTTTGGTGCAGTTGCTAATATTTACAAGGCCACTACTTGCATAAAATGCAAATAAATATCAGTCGTCTTGCTATTTCTACCAATAATATGTCTTGTATGATGATATTTAAGTGCTTATAGTTTTATGATAAAAACTCTGTAGTTTTTATGGTTAGGGCAAAACATATAACTCAGTCCAATAAAATGATTACTAAAAGAAAAGCAAATAAATGTTTTTAGAAGTACACTAAAAAGTTATGTTAAAGTTATAATGTTGATAATTTAGATTCATTAAAAATTGCATATTAAATACGATACAATAGGCTTAAAATATAGGCCACTTTTATATGGGTTGGTGTTGAATAGGGATGAAATCAATATTAAACTCCTGGCCAATAACAATAAGCAATATTTACTCTATGTATAATATGTAATGCATTATAACTGATAAATGGACAATATAAAAATTCTATAATCCTTTGTCAAAACAAATAAAAATAATAAAAAAATAAGTAAATGTAGGCACCACAGCGTTACAAATATTCAGTATTATTGCAAGTTTTCTGCAGATTTACTAAAGATTACATTTAAATTATTTATGTTGATAAATCTCTAAAAAAAAAAGTAAAAGTGAAATGTTAAAATTATAACAAGCAGGCACAGTTAAATGTAAAATCAACCGAAATTAATTCATTCAAAAGGGGAAAAAAAAAATAGTATCATGCACTCTTGGCATCCCCAACATTCTTGGCTTAACGAAACACAACAGAAGACAGACAAAAATAATTACATTTGAGTGCAGAGTATGTGTGAAATGAGAAAGCCACATCATTCAGAGATGCTTCCTCCATCTGCTGCAGTGCAGGAGCTTCACATTCAGAAGTCAAGACATTAGCATGGTGATGCCCGCTATGCACTGCGGCAGAGTGCTGCTTTATATCAAACCACTGATATGAGGCATGATATGGTGCAGACTGACTGGATGTTCCTGTGCAGACTGGGTAAATCCATAAACCCTGTGGTGATGCCTCCTCATAACATCATAACACAGGAAGGCATCAAGACTGGGCTTATGAATTAAGAAGGCTTCAATAAGACACTACAGATATATATTGTTACATGTGGGATACCGTCACCAGCATTTATTTCTTTTTATTTCTATATTAATTTATTTAATGCAGAAAAATAAATAAGTAGATGGAAACCTGACTACTGTTGCACAAGTTCATAAATTCACTGTTGCAGTGAAACTGTAATGATATTAATGAGTGTTTTCTGAAAATAATCCATGAATATATTAATTGCCAATGCTCTAGAACAAAAAGTCTAATCTTATGTGCAGGCTGCAGATACATCAAAATCCATTCCACAGACATCGAAAAGGAAGGTACGAAACCGCTGTCTTAACTGCACTTCTAAGAAAAGTCTGATAACTGGGAAGAAATGGTAAAAGTTCACTCTCAGAAATAAAGGTACAAAAGCTGCCACTGGGGCGGTACCTTTTCAAAAGGTAAACTTTTGTACCTATTAGGTTCAATTATGTACACTTTAAGTACTAATATGTACCTTTAAGGTACCAAAATGGACCCTTTAGGTACAAACATGTACCTTTCGAAAAGGTACCGCCCCAGTGACAGCTTTTGTACCTTTATTTCTGAGTGTGCAAGTTACTTAAGGAATAGTTATTTTATTATTAATCCATCTTTTAATAGATGAATAAACCATATGTAACTGCCATATTTTTCTGCAATAAGATGAATCTGGACTTTAAACAGAAAGATTGAACATTTAGAAACAGGCAGAGTTACTTTTTTTATCATAATTTATTTTATTTTATTTATTTTTTTATTAAAGAATGTGACAATGTTTACAATGTACCAAATATAGAACCCCACAGATTAAACATATAAGAGAAGAAAAAAATAAACAAAACACTAAGTAAAGAAGGTGACAATATTTACATGTGCCAAAATGCAGATACACAGACAAATAAACATATATACTGATGGCCAACCTGACAAGTCCGTTCTGATTAACTCCTGTATTTGCATTCATATGTCTGTGAGCATGCGCGCATGTGTGTGTGTGTGTGTGTGGGAAGCATACAGCTGAAATAGCATCATAATAGATTGATAACAGATATAAGTAGTAGTGTTGGGTTCGAGTCCACCTTTGTCGAGTCCGAGTCGAGACCAAGTCCATAACCTATTGAGTCCGAGTTCGAGTCCAAAAGGTGCTGAGTTGGACTCAAGTCCGAGTCCTTAATGTTCGAGTCCGAGTCTAGTCCAGAAACTGTATTATACTGGAAAATTTTTTTGAAAATACAACCGACCTTTTTATTATTATTGAATTTAATCTCAAAACTTAGCCATTAAATTAATATTTGAACTTTTACAAACCAATGGCAATATAAATTTAACAAAAATACAACATTTTGCCATTTAATATTTTTCTTTTGTTTCATGTGTAATAAAACTTGTTTTAAAGCAAAAAAAAAAATCATATAGAGGTATATGTAAAAATTAAATTACAAGTTTATGAAAATACAAATTAACCTGTTTCATTATTCTATCTCTATTGTGTCTTCCAGTTCAACAACTGACACTTCAATTATTTGATGCCCCTGTCCCACATTTACAGAGGATGCAGAAAAAAGAAAATAATTAGTAGTCATAACAACAAGCTTAATGCTTCATTACTTTTACTTATCTGTCTATCAATGACAAGAAACATTTTTCAGAACAGCGCTCTGTTATGGTAACTTTTTAACGTGAACTGCAATGAACACTGAAGATACAATGTACTGTATTACACAGACAGGGCACTAAACCAGGGCCTTATTGCTTTTCAGAAATACAAGTTCTGTGACCATTTTGTGGGTCAAGCGGGTACGATGTGGTCTCATGATGATGCCACCTTTACTAAAGACACGCTCTACTGGTGCAGAGGATGCTGGTATAGACAACACTTTCACTGCCAGAGAATGGAGCAGTGGGAATTTCTCCCTGTTTGTAGCCCAAAATTCAAGTGCAGCATTTGTGTCTGTTTCTTGGATGGTATCAAAGTACTTATGTATCTGAGTTTGAATGTTTGAATGCTTAGCTGAGTAGCTCTGGTGCTCATGGGCTCGATAGCGGGCTAGAAGTCGTGGACATTTGGCAGGAGGAGAGTTTGTGGTTGCATCACCGCCAACGTCACAATTCAGCATGTCTCCACCTGCAGTGGCCTCAACTTCTGCAGTCAAAGTATCTGAAAAATCAGAAACATGATAAAATCATACACATTAAAATGTATTATCTGCATTTAGGTCCCAAGGACCACTGCTGTATGCCCACAGTGTATTTTATGCTCACAAAAAAAGTTTTCTTCATAACATGATGCAGACAAATCATTGTAATGTTAAGCAAAGAAATGCATTACCTATAAGAGATCTTTTCAGATCTTCTCTGAATTTCTTCACCAAAACTGCATTCTCGTTGTTGGTTACATCTAGACCAGTTATGGCCAAATTGAGGATCAAGCATTGCAGCCAAGAAATACACAACATGGTCAAACTGGTCCTCGCTCCCATTTTCCTCAACCATTTTGGATCTCGCAAAAATCCCAGAGAACCTCTTTAAAAGGGACTGCCGAAGGGCTATGGCTAATTGCCGGCAATGAGTTCTCGACTCCATTGTTTGAAGCAGATGAGTGTTTAAATCCAGTACCGTGGGGACCACCATACTAATAGTCACCATCTTCTCACCCTCTGTGAATGTGTTTCTCAGTGATTGTCTTCCTTCCAATGGGAGTGTATTTGTTGTCCATTACTTTCAGGAAATGCCTGAAATGCTGATTTTCGACAACTGACAGTGGTAAAGTGCAGCCAATGATCAGATCTTTAATGATGGCGTTATTGATAAAAAGATGATGAAGAAGAAGAGGAGAAAAAAAAAAAACTTTTCTTATCGATGTTGTCCTCCACCCCTTCCCAAAACTCAAAGATTAATATTCAAATTAAGTTCAAATAGTAGTTTAGGTGGAGATGTGTTGTTGTGATTGGTCTCAGACAAAGAAGGTCAACAGATTTATGACTGCTGGAGGGTAATGAGAGCTGACCAGAAGGGGTGTAATTCTACTGTATTATGAGATGAACTGGATAGATTTTCCATTGAGATATAATCAATTAGGTTTTTCCAGGATGCAATATTTACGGATTTTCTTGATTTCCAGTTCATGAGGATAGTTTTCTTGGCGATAGCTAGCGCTACCAGGAGTAACTAACTGTTTGTATTGTCTAAATTGATTATAGATTTATCGCCTAGTAAGCAAACTGATGGAGAATGTGGGATGTGACATTCCATAATGACGGATAATGATTCAATGACTTTTTCCCAAAAATGTATAATTGGGGTACAATACCAAAGGGCGTGAACATAAGTATCTGTTTCATTTTGGTTGCAATGTGTACATGTTTCTGAAGTGAATCCCATTTTAAACAATTTCTGTCCGGTTAAGTGAACTCTGTGAAGTACTGTATAAATTGCAAGTTGGCATTTTTTGTCATAAAGTAGGTATTTTTGCAGATTTGTGTCCAGAAAACGGCATCCGGAGCAATAGATAGGTCTGATTCCCATTTAGCATGTGGTAAACTTAATGTGTTGTCTGATTTTAATATTATTCTGTATATTTTGGAGAGTAGTTTTTTTGAGGACGATATATTAATTTACTGAGATTAAAGGGGATTAAAGTTCTAGATTAACGGTTCGAATGTTGATTTTTGATTCCAGATATTCCAAAAAACTATTCCTCCCAATGCCGTATTCCTGGACCAAATATGAAAATGAGGCCAGATTATTTCTATGAAAGATGTGTTGGAGTTGGGTTATGCCCTTTTCTGCCCATGTGTGTAAATTAAGTGGCTTCTGATGAGTTTGGGTGAATCCATTTGTATATCTGTTGAAGCTGATTAGCCAGAGAGTAGTGGTAGAAATGTGGTGCTTCCAATCCTTGTGTTTTTGGTTTCTGTAAAGTAGCTAGTTTAATTCTTGGGGTCTTATTTTCCCAGTAAAATTTTATAATAATTCAGTTTAAAGATTTAAACCAGGCGAGGGTGGGTTGTGTTGGGATCATTGAGAATAAATAGTTTAGTTTAGGGAGTATAGTCATTTTGATTACTGATATTCTGCCCATAATGGATAATGGTAAATTCATCCAGCGTTGAAGATCATAATTTATTGTTTTGAGTAATGGGGTGAAATTAAGCCTAACCAGCTCTGACAGCCTGGGGGAAATATTAATGCCTAAATATGTGATGTGATTGGTGCATAGAGGGATAGGTGATGTCTGGGATGTCACATCCAAGCTATTGTGATTTAATGAAAGAATGGAAGATTTACTCCAGTTGACCGAGTATTCAGAAATGTTCGAAAATGAATCAATAAGTTTAATTATTTCTTGTAATGATGATGAAGGATCTTGTAAATATAGTAATATGTCATCTGCGTAAAGACTGATTTTGTGCTGCATGTTTAATGTTTGAACTCCTTTAATGTAGCTGTTTTGGCGAATGGCTGCTGCTAATGGTTCGATAAAAATGGTGAATAATGAGGGAGAGAGAGGGCATCCTTGTCTAGTCCCGCGGTGCAGTGTGAAGCTACGTGATGTTAGTCCATTAGTGATGAGAGTGGCTGAAGGTGATGTACAGTGGTGTGAAAAAGTGTTGGCCCCCCTTCCTGATTTTTTATTTTTTTGCATGTTTGTCACACTTTAATGTTTCAGATCATCAAACAAATTTAAATATTAATCAAAGATAACACAAGTAAACACAACATGCAGTTTTTGAATGAAGTTTTTTATTATGAAGGGAAAACAAAATCCAAACCCACATGGCCCTGTGTGAAAAAGTGCTTTCCCCCTAAACCTAATAACTGGTTGGGCCACCCTTAGAAGCAACAACTGCAATCAAGCGTTTGCGATAACTTGCAATGAGTCTGTTACAGCACTGTGGAGGAATTTTGGCCCACTCATCTTGGCAGAATTGTTGTAATTCAGCTACATTGGAGGGTTTTCGAGCATGAACCGCCTTTTTAAGGTCATGCTACAGCATCTCAATAGGATTCAGGTCAGGACTTTGACTAGGCCACTCCAAAGTCTTCATTGTGTTTTTCTTCAGCCATTCAGAGGTGGATTTGCTGGTGTGTTTTGGATCATTGTCCTGCTGCAGAACCCAAGTTCGCATCAGCTTGAGGTCACGAACAGATGGCTGGACATTGTCCTTCAGGATTTTTTGGTAGACAGCTGAATTCATGGTTCCTTTTAACACAGCAAGTCTTCCAGGTCCTGAAGCAGCAAAACAGCCCCAGACCATCACACTACCACCACCATATTTTACTGTTGGTATGATGCTCTTTTTCTGAAATGCTGTGTTACTTTTACGCCAGATGTAATGGACACACACCTTCCAAAAAGTTCAACTTTTGTCTCGTCAGTCCACAGACTATTTTTCCAAAAGTCTTGGGGATCATCAAAATGTTTTCTGGCAAAATTGAGACGAGCCTTTATGTTCTTTCTGCTCAGCAGAGGTTTTCGTCTTGGAACTCTGCCATGCAGGCCATTTTTGCCCAGTCTCTTTCTTATGGTGGAACAAGTGGGGCCTGCAGTTCTTTAGATGTTGCTGTGGGGTCTTTTGTGACCTCTCGGATGAGTCGTCTCTGCGCTCTTGGGGTAATTTTGGTCGGCCGGCCACTCCTGGGAAGGTTCACCACTGTTCCATGTTTTCGCCATTTGTGGATAATGGCTCTCACTGCGGTTCGCTGGAGTCCCAAAGCTTTAGAAATGGCTTTATAACCTTTTCCAGACTTTCGTTCTCAATTGTTCCTGAATTTTTTGGATCTCAACATGATGTGTAGCTTTTGAGGATCTTTTGGTCTACTTCACTTTGTCAGGCAGGTCCTATTTAAGTGATTTCTTGATTGCGAACAGGTGTGGCAGTAATCAGGCCTGGGTGTGGCTAGAGAAACTGAACTCAGGTGTGAAAAAACACAGTTATGTTTTAACGGACGGGGGGGGGGCAAACATGCAAAAAGAAAAAAATACAGGAAGGGGGCCAACATTTTTTCACACCACTGTATATATAATTTTAATCCAATTAATGAATGACTCTCCAAACCAAACCTCTCTAATGTGGACAACAGGAATTTCCATTTGATCCTGTCAAAAGCTTTTTCTGCATCCAGAGTGACTATGATGGCTTTTGCTTTTTGAATTGAAAAATAGTACATTAAGTTGAATAGTCTGCATGTATTGGTGGATGCTAATCTACCTTTAATGAAACCGGTTTGATCTGGGTGTATTATAGATGGTGTGACCTTTTCTATTCTATGGGATAATACTTTGGCGATGATTTTAATGTCAGCATTGATCAGAGAAATGGGACGGTAGCTTGATGGTAATTTTTGATCTTTATTGGGTTTGAGAAGAAGTGAAATTGTGGCAGTATTCATATTAGCTGGGAGTTTTCATTTTTGTTGTGACTCACTTAACATTCTGATGAAGAGTGGTGATAGAGTGGACCAAAAGTGTTTGTAGAACTCAGCAGGGAATCTGTCAGGACCTGGTGCTTTATTATTAGGCATGTGTTGTAGTGCTGTAAGAAGTTCGGGTTGTGTGATGGGTGATTCTAGGCTATTTCTTTGGTGTTCATTCAGTTGTGGCAGATTGATACTGTTAAGAAATGAGTTGATGTCATTTTGATTTGTGATTAGAAATTGTGAAAAATTTGGTTAATTTCTTTCGGTGAGTTGGTAGGTTTTCCTTCTGGGTCTGTAATAACTGAAATTGTTGCTTTTTTTGTTGGGTGTCATTCATTTCTAGAAAGAATGCCCACTCTCTTTTAAAATAGTTGTCAAAATCTGGGTCTTTCAAGAGAGATATGTTACAACGCCATCTGGTAGCAGGTTTATGAGGTTCACTTCTATTCCATTTCAATGTTACTAGAGCATGGTCACTAATGACAATTGGATGAATCTTTGATTCGGAAATGTTTGATATGATAGAATTACTGGTGAGAAAGAAATCAAAACGTCCCTCGGGGTCTATAACAGTGGTATTATGAATAAATTAGATTTTTTTACTTATTAAAATGCAAACTCCTCTTTGTTTTGAATTATATTGAGCTAAGAATAAATGACTGTACTTTGATGATTTAATTTGATCTTGATCTGCGTCTGATAGATGTGTTTCTTGCAAAAGGCATATGTCCGCTTGTAGATTATTTAAATGGTTTAAGACTTTGACCTTCTTTGCATGAGAACCAATTCCACGAACATTCCAGGTTAGAAAATTGATAGAAGACATGTTATGGAAAGGAAATTAATATTACTGTATGAATGTACGAGTGCCGTGCATGTATAGGTGTGAGTGTATATATATGGGGGTAATGTCTTTATCACGGTATAACTGTCCATTGATGTAACGTTTGTCCACAGAGATAGTTGCCTTTTTTCCTTCATTCATCATTTTTTTTCGGATTGGGAAGAGATGTTTCGACGCTCAAGAATGTCCTTTGAATATTGATCGTTGAGTCCGTAGTTTGTGCCTTTGAGTTGTTTGCCTTGCCTCTGAACCAGTTCTTTTTGTTAATAATGTTTGAATGTTCGATGATTGGACGTGGGCGATTGCTGTTGTTTTGGGATCTGATCCGATGCACATGGTGAAAAAGTGATATCCTGTACAGTTTCAGATGATAATTTCAGCTGTTTTATCATGAAGTCCTTAACTGATTTTTCGGAGTCGTCTGGGACTTGTTCCGGAATGCCTGTGAAAACTAGATCGTCCCTCATGTTTCGCGATTGTAAGTCCAGAATGCTCTCTTTCATGGTTTTGTTTTGTGTGACAACGGAGGCGAATTGAGAGGTAAGAGAGTGAATGGAGTCCTTTAAAAAAATATTTTCTTTGGTGAGAGTGTCTATCTGTTCTTGACTGAATTCTAAGCGGTGCCGTAGTTCTTGAATGTCCTTGTGTATTACTTCTATTAGCGCGATCCTTGCATCAAGTCCGGAAAGTTTGTTTTCAATGGAGAGTAGAATATCGCTTACCTCTGTGCAGCATGGCAGTTTAGGTGATGTGGATGGTGTTGTACCTGTGCTGGATAGTGAATCTGAACGGGGTCTTTTGTAGTTTGGAGTGAGATTGCCTTTACTTTTTTTTGCTGTCGTCTGGTTTGTCCTTGTTCATGGTGCTGTAGAGTCTGTTGTAATGTGTGTCGATGTATTCCTCAAGGTAATCCAGGTTGCAAAGCGTTATACTCCAGTTTTGAAACGGAAGAAAAAAAGCAAGACGAGAGAGAAAAAAAAAAAATGAATCAAGTTGTTTAAGGTTGTAGTCAAGCAGCGGGGAGCCGCCATCTTAGATTATGCACCTAATCTCGTTTGAGTTTTCGCGTTACGCAGCCATCCCTCTCGCAGGCAGAGTTACTTAACCAGCCCACAATAGTCCTTAGTAAGGTCGTTAAAGTGCAAAAGATAAGGTCAAAGGTCATTCAAACCTTTCCAGTGATTAATTAATTAGTTTGATATAAATATGGAAGTTGTCAAGGACATCCAGTAATAAATCACGCACAAAAACTTGCATTAATAAAATACACACGGAGGGTGGATTTTGACGTGATCTTGTTTGTGAGTCTAAGCAACACTGACAGAGGAACTACCACAAAATGTTTGGAGGAGTTACATTACAACATTACATCCCTCAAATCCATGCTGCGCTGAAGCCTCCATTACTCTCAGCATTCATTTTAAATGGGAACATTTCAACGGCCCATAAGCCTTGTTCACAACATGAGGTTAAAGCCAAGCAATGCTTCACATGTCTCCTGTCAACTCCGATATGATCTAGCTTTGCTATAAAGATGTTTGACAACCATTTTCTTTTTTGTTGTTACAAATACATAAATGGTCATTTATTTGACTGTTTTTAATTGGCCATTTTACGAGTTCACTTGCTTTCTGCCATTTGAGATGGTGTACACAAACGTTTAAGGCATATTTGTGACATGCATATCGAGTTTCATGAAATGCTCTTAACACCTTTACACTTTCCATGGAACATCTTTGTCTTAAAGACACCTCTCCCTCTTACTATCCTCTCCTTTTTGGAAAGCCTTCAGTTAATTAATTTTTCATCTGCATCTTATGATGGGAACCATCTGTTTGTGATTTATGAGCCTATGTAGAGAGATGAACGAGCAAATCCACAAATTCATCACACTGATCCACACAAGTCTGCGACATACGGTAACAATGACAGCCAGAGAGCACGAACGCAAGCATATAGATACACATCTAATGAACTCTGACCTGCGTATTCACAGAGCACAAGGATGTTTGAGCAAAAGAGCATCTAAAGGTCACGGATTGACCTCTAAGAACAGAACTCAAAGTTACAGAATAAGTGCATAATAAAAAGGACATGTTTTTGGGTACTGATATATAATCAACACATCAACACTGGAACATCAACACTGAATTTGACTATTTCTAAAATGCCATCCTACAAAGATACCATTTCACCGTTAAAATCAGAACAGGGAGAAAATTATTCATTTTACATGCTTCTGACGGCACCATCATGCTGCTGTTTTAGCATTAACTTTAGACAAGGTGAGTCATCTAGATTTAAAGTATTAATGGTTTCCACATGAATTAAAAAAAACATGAATTAAAGTTGGATTTGAAAAAGAAAGAAAATCATTATTTTGTTAATTCTACTTAGATTAAACACAGATTATATATATCTAAGGGTGCTTGCATATTAATTGTCATTTATTTTTAAATCATGTTTAAGCAAGAAATGATTTGACTGGCCCTGATTCAGCAAACGAGCAACTGTGTTAACCAATCAGTCTCTGCATATCAGTAATTTTAAGGCATTCTGATTGGCTGACATGTCATGGGAGGATGGGGTGGGGATTTATAAAATTAGCAAAACTGGCAATATTGTGCAAGCATATTACCGTTTTTTTATGTGTGTGTGTGTGTGTGCTGTCACCTGAGATAACTGTGTTGCCTCCAGCCAAAGCAAACAACAGATGATTATCGGAGAGGAAAGAGAAATTTCACAGATAAAGTGCAGACACCAGAGTCAGCACGTTCTTCCCAGTCATCTGTAATTGCCTTACAAATACCAGCACCATGCTGTCTAGTTGCTCCTGAGGGCTTTGAGAAATCCAGTGTATCATCTGCTAGCATACAAACACACGATGG
Organism: Barbus barbus; assembly: GCF_936440315.1. NCBI lineage: Eukaryota > Metazoa > Chordata > Actinopteri > Cypriniformes > Cyprinidae > Barbus > Barbus barbus. Next base: position 6,586,763 of record NC_136735.1, read on the forward strand.
GTAAAAACGTAGGGTTTTTTTTTTTTGCAGTGCTCTCCAAATATTCAGTCTTTCACCTGAAAAGGAGCATTTTAAAAAGTTGCATGCATTAGGAAACAGAGGCGCTTGATATATGGCAGCACTGAATCCTGTTGACATCAGCATATAGTGACACTCACAGCTGTTTGTTCTGAGTGTATAATAAGCATATGAAATGATTAGTTCATAAAGTGAGAGCTGTGACAGCCTGTCATCAAACGCTGACGGGATGCTGTCGAGGGATCGATATCCAGATGGCGGCTGATATGGATAACAGCTCAGCTCTCCTGCCGAGTGGATCTGTGAAAAGTAGAGCTGTTGAAAATGGTGAAAAGGTGAAAATGTGGGTTAAAGGGCATTATATCTGTTTGACTCCACACCTTCAAGCAGTGGTTGGATGTAATGATGAAAATCCATCACTGGTTTGAGTTGGACCTTTTCACAAAAGCGTCATGAATAGGACTGAATCGGTCGGAGAGCTTCTCAAGTTAACAGCTCACCGACTCATTGAACCCCACTCACGAAACAAAACCAATTTATGCTAATTCATTCATAAATCCATTCTAGGAAATGTCTTCAACTTTAGGCACTTTTATGTCCCAGGAGATGAATCTTATTTCAACAGATTGCCACTTTATTCTTTTTGTTATATGAAGGTCACATTAAACCAGCCTTTGAACTTTTCACAAGGCTTTTATTAATATTTCTATTTTACTGCCCTTGGTCAAGACACAGATTTTTCATATTAAATACAAAAAAGTATTTATTATTTTATATATAAAATACAGTATATATTAAAATATGATTTATAATAGTAATAATAATTATTCTTATTTTATTGCCCTTTTCTAGACCCATATTTCAATTACAGATATATAGAAACATATAATATAATTTATAGATAATATATCTGAATATGATATGAATTATATTTTATTGTTGTTATTATAAATTACTATTACAGATTTTACTGCCCTTAAATACTTTTACATTTTACATACGTACATACACGCATATATAGATTGATTATTGATTGATTGATTGAAACTATATACACACTCCACAAAAATGTGAATCATTAGTATATATTAAAACTACTATGAAACTATGAATAAACTATGATAATCTAATCAGAGCAAAATAATAATAATAAAAACATTTTATTGTGAGAAACAGATATTAATTATTAAACAGGTATTACTGTAATATTAATATAAATATATTAATTTAATATTAATAAAAAAAGGTTTTAATTATTTACGTGTGTGTGCACGTGTGCACTTGCAGGGTGCCACTGAGGAGCTTGATATAAGATGTGATTTGTGGGGAGAAAAAAGAAAATCAAGGAAAATATTACAGGTAAACAATATTTTCATCAAGCATAATTTCCAAATCAAGCTTTTATTGTGTCAAATTAAGCTCAAAGTGTGAAATATCATTCAACTGTGTGTACTTTGAAAGAAAAAACATCCAATGATGACTGCTATCAAAGTAATAAAACAGTGTTGGACATTGTTAGTTTTCAAACTAAATAGTGAGAGTGAGTGAGTGAGAGAGTGAGTGAGTGAGAGGGTGAGTGAGAGAGTGAGAGAGTGAGAGAGAGTGAGTGAGTGAGTGAGAGAGTGAGAGAGAGTGAGAGAGAGTGAGTGCGTAAGAGAGTGAGTGAGAGAGAGGGTGAGTGAGAGAGTGAGAGTGAGTGAGTGAGTGAGTGAGTGAGTGAGTGAGTGAAAGAGAGAGAGTGAGTGAGTGAGAGTGAGAGACAGTGAGAGTGAGTGAGAGAGAGAGTGAGTGAGTGAGTGAGTGAGTGAGTGAGTGAGTGAGTGAGTGAGTCAGTCAGAGAGTGAGTGAGTGAGTGAGTGAGTGAGTGAGTCAGTGAGAGAGTGAGTGAGTGTGAGTGAGTGAGTGAGTGAGTGAAAGAGAGAGAGAGTGAGAGAGTGAGAGAGAGTGAGTGAGTGAGTGAGAGAGTGAGAGAGAGTGAGAGAGAGTGAGTGCGTAAGAGAGTGAGAGAGAGGGTGAGTGAGAGAGTGAGAGTGAGTGAGTGAGTGAGTGAGTGAGTGAAAGAGAGAGAGTGAGTGAGTGAGTGAGAGTGAGAGACAGTGAGAGTGAGTGAGAGAGAGAGTGAGTGAGTGAGTGAGTCAGTCAGAGAGTGAGTGAGTGAGTGAGTGAGTGAGTGAGTCAGTGAGAGAGTGAGTGAGTGTGAGTGAGTGAGTGAGTGAGTGAGTGAAAGAGAGAGAGAGTGAGTGAGTGAGTGAGTGAGAGAGAGAGAGAGAGTGAGAGTGAGTGAGTGAGTGAGTGAGTGAGTGAGAGAGAGAGTGAGTGAGTGAGTGAGTGAGTCAGTCAGTGAGAGAGTGAGTGAGTGAGTGAGTGAGTGAGTGAGTCAGTGAGAGAGTGAGTGAGTGTGAGTGAGTGAGTGAGTGAGAGAGTGAGTGTGAGTGAGTGAGTGAGTGAGTGAGAGAGTGAGTGAGTGTGAGTGAGTGAGAGAGAGAGTGAGAGAGAGAGAGAGAGAGTGAGAGAGAGAGTGTGTGTGTGTAAGTGTGAAAAGTATTTCAAAATTAATTTAGCAGTGCACAGTCTAAAAAACACCCTTAATTGAAGAAAATCACAGAAACGGTCAAATGTAATTCTGTGTGTGTTGTGTATGTGCTGTATCTGAAGGAAGAAGCAGTTCTCCGCACCGACCCGAGGACAGGGGCGATATGATACTGCTGCTCCCCTTCAGAGAGACAAGCTGAATAACAAACAGCTCAGAAAGCCTGTATAAAGGATGGGCTTTCAAGCCAACAATCAATCACTTAGCCAGCGTGACCATAGGTATCCCAGCTTACAGAGATTTATGGGTTCAGAGGTCAGAGTGGAGGAAACAAAACACTGCAGGTAATATACACCACTGAAGCACCGGAGCCGACCTTCCCAACAGCAACTCAACACTCCACAGTCAATAAACACACACCCACCTGTCAATCCACCGCAAAGAGAGACAGGGAACTTACAATGCGTGATGTCAAAGGTGACCAATTAGAGTTTTGGGCGAAATTTACAGAGCCCTGTTATTTGAAGATGTCTCATATGTCACTCAGGACACATGAAGTATAAGAGGAGATAAAGAGCGTCTCAGCCTGCTGCCACAGACCTCTGCATCTCCCTGCCTGGGAGAAAAACAGCGTTTTTAAGGAGGAGAGAGGGGGCTGAACAGAGTTACGGACAAATAACCACTAGAGGGCGATCTAGAGGAGCAGAGCAAAACATGACAGTGCAGAACGAGCTGCTGCTGGTTCAGGATCAAAAGAGAAAGCAGTGAGGGGGAAGAAACATGAGCCGCGGGGTGTTTGCAGATGAAATATGATGGTGTTTTATATAGAGCTGCTGTGCTTCGGTGAAAAGAGGGGGTAAAAAAAATAAAAAATAAAAAGAGCAAAGGAGATGATCAAGCTGTTGTTTCTCATCATACAAAAGTGGATGGTCATTTATAATCCAAAACTGCCAAAAAATAAATAAACTAAATTAAATGCACAATTTTTGAAAAAAAAAAATTAATACAACTTAAAAAAAATAAAAATAATCATATACACACACACTCATAAATATATATATATATAAAAATAACACATAATAAATAACAGAGAAGTAATATAAATTAAAAATACATACATTAGGATTTTTGGGGGAAAGAAATTACAATTTAAAAAAATATATATAATAAAATTCATATACACGCACTAATATATTTGTTTTTGTAGGAATGGTCCCTTTAAAGAATGAAAGCTGAACAAAAATCATAAGTGTTATATAAAATCTATATAGAAATTCCAAATAAAATCCACTTTTGACCAACTAAGTCAAATTCCTTTGTAATACAGTCAGACAAAATAAGGACACACTTGAGTGTCATATCAGATCATACAAAAGCTTCTGACTGGATATTGAGTTGGTACTTTCAGAGAAATATAACAGAACAACATAATGACTCAATAGCTAGAGATATTAACTTGGGTAAATCCATTTCGATGCCTGCTATTCATAAAATATGGAGGCCGAGAAATGACTTAGGTGTAAATAAATGAATAAATACATAAATGCAGAACTAAATATAGAAATACATAAATAAATGAAGAAATAATTAAATGCTGAAATAAATAAATGCAGATATGCATAAATGAATGAATAAATGATTTTGTCAAAAGTGTCGTTTTTAATTGTGCTATTTTTGTACCATTTGTCTTATACTACATTTATGTATTCTACGTTTATTTATTTTTACATTTATTTATTTCTGTATGTCTGTGTCCGTGTGTTAATAAGGTAGGCGGTCCTAACCTCTCTCAATGCAGGATTGGTTAAACAGGATCGTTCGATGAATTAGTTATCGGCTCAGTGCTGATATGGATATAGACCAGGGTTCCTCGAATCTTGCTCTGGAGGGCCAATTCGCTGCAGAGTTTAGCTCCAACCCTGATAAAACTTACCTACCTGTGATTTTCTAATGACTTTGAAGACAATGATTGGCATGCTCAGGTGTGTTTGATTAGGGTTAGAGCTAAACTCGACAGGAAAGTGGATCTCGTGGGCCAGATTTGAGGATCCCTGATATAGTGAGTGAAGTGACATTCAGCCAAGTATGGTGACCCATACTCGGAATTCGTGCTCTGCATTTAACCCATCCAACGTGCACACACACAGCAGTGAACACACACACAGCAGTGAACACACACACACCGTGAACACACACCCGGAGCAGTGGGCAGCCATTTATGCTGCGGCGGAGCAGTTGGGGGTTCGGTGCCTTGCTCAAGGGCATCTCAGTCGTGGTATTGAGGGTGGAGAGAGCGCTGGACATTCACTCCCCCCACCTACAATTCCTGCCGGCCGGAGACTTGAACCCGCAACCTTTGGATCACGAGTCCAACTCTCTAACCATTAGGCCACGACTTCCCATATAGACCTTGATCCAGCTGTGTTCGCCGGTCTGAAAGACGCAGCAGGCCTGCTTCACATGCGCTTGAAACACTACGGTCAGCCGTGTCTTGAAAATACACGGAGCCAACCACTCTTTTATTTTTATTTTTTGCGCGTCTAATCGCGCTCTTACGGTATGGGTGCTGGGAGTGGTCAAAATGGATGTAAAGATGCTGTAATAACGGCGTCATAACACCACCCCTACACCTAAACCTACGCCTTTCTACACCTAAACCTAACCTAAACTTTCTGCTATTACAGATTTTGATGCCATGATTGAGGGGGAAACAGGGGAACTGAATTCACCGGAACACCGGACTTGCATCTTCCCGTCCTCGAGTCAAACTTGCGAAGTCGGAACTACCGAGGACTCAAGTGCGAACTTGGTATTGAGAAATGGCTTGTGTATTTTCAAGACGCAGCTGGCTTGACTGCAGTTAATAAAGTTAGCAAGCTAACTAGGCTAATTGCTATCTCGTGTTCGTTCCTAACAGAAACGGTTGTTCTGACTGGTTTGACTAATACCAATCCCGCTTTGAGAGAGGTTAGGACCGCCTACCTGATTAACATACGGACAGAGAAATACAGAAATAAATGTAGAAATGCACAAATAAATGTAAAAATAAATAAATGTAGTAACACAAATGGTACAAAAAGTTCACTTAAAAATAACACTTGACAAAACATTCATTTATGCATATCTTTCTTTCAGCATTTAATTATGTATTTTATGTATTTCTATATTTATTTCTGCATTTATGTATTTATTTATACTTAAGTAATTTCTCGTCCACCATAATAAAAAAAATACTCTTATACAACTGCATTTGATTCAGTTGAGTGTTGAATACAAGTTAAGCAAGGTGTTATTGAATTGAGTTGTTGAATTTTAATGGCAAATGAGCAATATACATAATAGTATATACAGATAGATAGTAGCTGCTAGTGCTGTGGGCAAACCAGAGAGAAGTCAAAGCCAAACTCATTTTCTGGTCTGGGTCTGTAGAGAGACTCGTGAGGTGATGTACAACCTCATCATCTCTACTTCTGTCACAAAACACACAGCTGTGAAGATGGACTAACAACAAGAGCTCATAAAAGCAGCAGGAGCAACAGTCAAAGAACAGAAATACTGATGAAGACTGCAGGAGCATGATGGGATTCGCCACTGTAGTGGCAGGAATGAAATCGGTCTGTGCAGCTCCAGTTGAAGAAAGAGCAGAGATGTGCTTATTTTTTTTATAATTGACTATTCAGTATGGTCATTTTCAATATTTTTCAATATTTTTGAATTTCGTAATATGCAATTTACAGATTTTCAGTAAATATACAAGTTTTTACTGCACAAATTACAAAATCACAAATATCACACAAAACTTCAAAAGTTCTGACAAAAATTGTCTTGAAATGTATTGTGGAAAATGACACGTTGACAATATTAAATATATTTCAAATAAAAAATATAAATAACTTAAAATAAATGTAATAATTTAATCAAATCTACATCAATTTAACTTAGTAAATTTTTAATAAGTATATAAATACACACATTAAAATAATTACATAAAATATAAAAATGAAATTCAACTAAAAATAAACAAATTAATTTAAAATTTTAATCAAATAAATTATTTAATAGAATTTTAATCAAATAAATACATTTTAAATAAAATAAATGGAATTAAATAAAAAAATACATTAAAATGTAAATAATTTTAATTAATTTAACATTTAATGGAATTTTTTTAATAATTATTAAAACAATTAAAATAAATGCAACATTGTCATAAAACTATTTAAATAAGAAAGAATTGAAAATAATTAAACAAATAATTACACAAATAAATAACTTTTGGTTGGGGTTAAGATAAACTAGTCAGCCTCACGATTACTTGGTTGGTGCTTCACCCTGCTACATGTGAGGACACCAGGCAACATTTTATCTGCCCTTCTCATAATAACAGCAGCTGTAGCAACAGAAGACAACAATGCAAGAAGAGAAGAGAGCCACCAAATCCACAAGAGAAAAACTCTTCCGGGAGGGAAGGTGTTTGTGCCGTAATGGAAGAGCCATCCTGCTTCGTTTTCAATCAGAATCGAGTACACTGTTATCCACGCTCCTTTCCTCTCCAAGCACTGCTCAATTCCCCATGGTCTGAGGGAAAATCCAATTACTTTTCAAACAACCCCAGAGGCACCAAATGGTACTCTGTCTCTACCAATTATCTTGCGCTCCTCAGCGACAGACGCACACATCCGAGTGTCCATGCCGCTCAACAGGTCCGCTGGCAAAACCCCCTTATTTAAAGATGATTTGATATGATTGTGGTGGGAGGTGAAGGAATGTTTGGTCCAGCATTGGAAAAGTTCAACACGTATTTAAAAAAACAAGTTCCTCTCACTGAAAATAAGAAGTTTATCTCACCTGCTGCTGACTGTGAATTGAAGTCAAGTGACAAGAAAAAGAAAAATGATGCAAAAGCAGCATAAAACGACCAAAAAAGTAGTTCATTTGGATCTTGTGCGATCTTCGAAGTCTTCTGAATTCATTCGACAGATTTGTGTGATGAACAGACCAAAAGCAAGCTGTTATTCGCTGAAAATCTTCCTTTCCTGCTGAAATTTAATCATGGAGTCGGTGAGCTGAATTTGAGGACAATCTGATTTAATAAAAGAATCATTGGGACTGGTTTTGTGATTCACTGAAAAAGATCAGACTACGTTTACAAATCACACATCATTAATTCAGTCAGAATAAAAAAAAGATATCCATGATATTCTTGAATAATTCACCTTGAGTGTTCGACAAAGATAGGTTTCAAACGACACAAGGATGAATACATGACAGAAAGTTGCTAATTACATTTTTAGAAAGCAATCAGTATAGCAATACAACTCTCTCATCTCCAACTTTCAGCGCTTAAACAGGCATCTGAAAGAGGCTAATTATTATCTGATGAGCTTAACACACACAACACCACGAGAAGAATGAAAACTACAGAAGTTATGGTTAATCAATAACGCCTTATAGGGCATGAAAAACAAGATGATCGATTGTGTTCCCCACAGCACCATTCATTACAGGGCTGATGCAGCTATTGACCACGCGCTAATATATTACACAAATGGAGAGCGCTGCTCATTAAAGACTCAAATATATTACAAAATACCAAAATGTAGCAGAGCTCTCGAAACAAAGAGTCTGCCGCGTGACATTTTCATCTCCATCAATATAGCAGGGCTTTACTTATTCATGAGGTTAAACAATTACCCGACAGACACTCTTGCACACTGAGGGAAGTCAAGCTGCCACCGCAGCAGCGCTAATGAAGAAAATCAGACTGTATTAACTGAGTAAACAGCCAGAGATTCACTGATTCTCTCGTGTTTAATATCCAAACGCAGCACAGTAATGAATTGCCCATCACTGGGGCTGTAAAGTGCCAGATAAATGTGTCTGAGCTGTCTTACCTGACACACACACACACACACACACATATGATTTCATAACCTGCCGGGCTGTTTCAGACACAAAAGCTGCTCTGAAAAGGAGAGTTTGCTACCTTTAAAAAACTAATTTGGAAGCATCAGGAGAAAGCAATCCCACAATGCACTATGGTGATTTATAAAAAAAAAAATCCTTTTAAAGTCGGTGAACGAAGCGTGAGAAATGCTGTTTGTACTATTGTAAAGACTGCTACAACTTTATCTTCTTTATATCAGAACTTATACTGTCCATTACTGCCCAAATCAGGAAAAAAATGCAGTTTATAATAACAGTTTATATAATAATAACATTATATATTTCATATTTCTAAATATTTATATATTACATTATAATTGTTTTTAATATCTATAATATTTCTTAATTTTGTATTATTAATTGTATCAAATACAATAAAAATACTTTATATAAAAGGCCTAACAGTTTATAATATAACATCATATATTTAATATTTCTAAATAAAATTACATTATGTAAAACAATAATTTCATACTTATATTTATAAAATTATTTCTATATTTTATTACATTATAATGTCATAAATATTTTTATTTGTTTATATTATCAATAATCTATTACAATTACAGTATAAAATATTAAAAGTCAGATAAAAAATACAATGTAATACTTATATTCATAAATATATCATTTTACATCATTGTAATTGTTGTATAGTCATTTTTTATTGTTATATTAATTATATTATATATTAAAATAATGTAACAATACAATAACAATACAATGATATTATGCTTATATTCATAAACGTGTATATATCATTTCATGTTATAATTAAGTTTGATAAAAGTTTAATTAAGTTTACATGAACAGAGTTGCTATATAACATTAATTGTTAAAAATAATTGTTAAATGTTAAAAAATTATTCTATAATATTATACCTCTAATATTCATACATTTTATTTACAATTTTATATAAAAATGCTTCATAAAGAAAAACAAACAAAAAAATCATGGCACAACAAAGAAAGCTCAATGGAGGGACATGGTGTGTATTGGAGGAAATTGAGAGGTTTTGCCAGTACTGCAGCTGATTTAAGGCCGCCTCCTCCGTTCCTTTCACTACGAAGCACTGCTCCTGAGTAAAAGCCATCAGATTTATTTAGAGGAGGTGTGACACACCAGCGTTGGGACGGGTATGTGCCTACCCCCGGCTGCTGCTGCTGTAACGATTAGGAACAGGGCTGGAGTTTCTGTCAAGAGAGTAACACACGGAGAAGGAAAATATATTTCAAAGAACTGCAGGCAAGGATCGATGACGTAAACCAAATGAGAAAAACACTGGAAAGATGAGAGAAGTGGAATGAAAGAGAAATAATACATAGGGTGGGTTGCACCAACAAGGATTAAATTAAGCAAAGTTTAGAGCTAATCAAGGATTTGTTGATCTGGGTTTTATTTTAAATCGAGTTGTGTTGCACCACTTAATTTTAAACTGAAAATAGAAAAGATTCAAGATTTTTTATTCGTCACATACACAATTATACAGAGTATAACCAGCAGTGAAATGTAAGGCCAGCAGTGAGATTGTTCTCTAGATCTCAGATCATAGATCTCCACCCATAGAGTTTAACCAATCTGCTTCCAACTGTACTTAAAGGAACACTCCACTTGTTTTGGAAATAGGCTCATTTTACAACTCCCCAAGAGTTAAACAGTTGAGTTTTGCCGTTTTTGAATCCATTCAGCCGATCTCCGGGTCTGGCGGTAGCACTTTAAATCGGGAATTAGTATTCTACTCTGCGATTAAAACCTCCATCTACGATTAATTTTCTCCGCCATGATAGATTCGTCATGTAATTAATCAGCAACAATGTTAATATTCCTTATCCTCTGTGTCTGACATAAGTTGATTTTGTCGATAAGGTAACACATAACAAGGTAAATGTAAAAGGTCGGGTCCGCCGTCTTTATAAACCGCTATGTAGCGAGACCGTTGATCAAACGGCTGATCAAGCAAGCAATAAAACTTTGAGGCAGTGCACACAGATTTCATAATCTTGGAAATATATATTTATTGTATCAATTAACGGAGTGTAGCTTATGACAAAACAACCGTGATAATAGAAAATAACTGGCATGATTGATGGAATGACTACCTCTGCTCGCGTGTGGAGCGGCCGTGAGAAACGAGAGATGCGGGCACGATCCTGTCTTCTTTTCTTTGTCGTACGCCGAGATGCACCGAGATAAGTGAAGGATTCACATCCCGGACTCGATAGCAGATGCAAGCTTACCTGCCACGACCTGCCACTGGCTGCTTCTTTCTGCTGCCTCTGATGCAGCTTTAACGGCTGTGCACTGGTTCTGGCCCTTAATTCCCAGGTCCCTCAGCAGTTTTGTGGTAGATGTTCCCACAAACCCTCTGCACCCAACCTCCACTGGGCGGACTTCCACGTTCCAGCCACAATGTTTTGCTTCGGCGGCTAGGTCGGCATACCGTAGGTGCTTCCGCTCATATGCCTCCTCCATGGAATCCTCCCAGGGTACGGTGAGTTCGATTATGTATACTTTCTTTATGGAGGGGGACCAGAGCACCAAGTCAGGCCTCAAGGAGGTAGTGGCAGTCTCTGAGGGGAACACCAGCTGTTTCCCAATGTCTGCCAACATCTTCCAGTCGCGCGCTAGGCACAGCTGGCTTCCCTCTGATGGTGTTGCTCCTGGCAGCTGTAGTCCCTTCACGGACGAAGGCAGTTGCCCATGGTGTTATTGAGGTGTTAGGCATTGGCAGTGACAGGGCGTTGATGCTGGATCGTTTTTCCTCCAGTGTGGCAGCAAGGCCCTTCAAAACTTGGTTGTGGCGCCAAGTGTATCGTCCTTGGGTAAGGCTGGTTTTACACCCGGTGAGTATGTGCCGGAGGGAGGCTGGCCTGGAGTACAGGATGCACCCAGGATCTTCGCCAAACCACTGATGGAGATTAGCTGGTGTTGGGAGGACATCATATATGGCTCTGATGGTAAAGCTCAAATTCCTCGCTTCCATGGCCCATACATCCCTCCAGCTCAATCTCCTCCTTTCGACACTCTCCCACCGTGTCCACAGTCCCTGTTTGCCGAGGGCGACTGCCTTGGCCCATCTTGACGTTTCCTCCTGACGCCGCACTTCTTCCACCACCATCTTCCTCCGTGCTGGAGCAGTGTCGTTTCTCCAGGCTGGGCGACTAGTTGTTAGTCCAAGGCCTCCTCTTCCTTGCTGCACGTTCCCCACAATATCAGCATGTCTAAGAGCTGCTGTTGCCTCCTCTACTGCTCTTGCTGGTCTCCACTTGCGCCCAGTAACCAGGGTCGGTGCATTTCCTCTGATCACTGGATCTTTGGATTCGTTCGAGGTCATCTGCAGACGTGTTTTAGCACACTTGAACTCCTCTGTAAGGCTGGTGAGGGGCAGCTTGAGGACGCTGTCTCCGTAGAGGCTTATGGTGGTGAGGCAGCGCAGAACTCCAAGCCATTTCTTGATGTGGGCTGTGACTCTTCTCTCCAGCTTCACTACTGTTGTGATGGGCACCTCATAGACTGCCAGGGGCCACAACACTCGGGGTAGTAGACCAAACTGGAAGCACCAGGTCTTCAATTTCCCAGGTAGTTGGGTGTTGTCAATCGCCTGTAGGCCTGCATTGATGTCATTAGGCAGTTGCTTCACCTGGTCTTTGTCTTTCAGGCTTGCATCGTAGAGCCTTCCGAGACTTTTGACTGGCTGCTCAGATACAGTGGGGATTGGGTCATCACCGATGAAGAACTGCAAGTCAGTAAGCACTCCCTTCACCACTGAGATGCTGCGTGATTTAGATGGTTTAATCTTCATACGGGCCCAACTGATGTTCTCCTTGATTTTTCTGAGTAGCCTCCTGGTGGATGGAACGGTGGTAGTTAGGGTGGTGATGTCGTCCATGTAGGCTCTGAGGGGAGGAAGGCGCCGACAAGAGCCAAGTCTTTGCCCACCTACAACCCATTTTGAGGCTCGGATGATGACCTCCATCGCCATGGTGAAAGCCAAGGGAGAGACGGTGCATCCAGCCATGATGCCTACTTCCAGGCACTGCCATGAGGTGGTAAATTCAGGCGTAGTAAAGCAGAATTGCAGGTCCTGAAAGTAGCCTTTGACCAGGGTTGTGATGGTGTCCGGGATGTTAAAGAACTCAAAAGTAGTCCAGAGGAGCTCATGGGGCACAGAGCCGAAGGCATTTGCAAGGTCCAGGAAGATCACGTGGAGGTCCCTTTTCTCCATCTTTGCCATTTGGATCTGGTGCCAGATCATGCTGGCATGTTCTAGGCAGCCAGAGAAGCCAGATATTCCTGCCTTCTGTACCGATGTATCCACATACTCGTTTCTGCACAGGTATTCGGCCATCCTTTGTGCAATGACCCCGAAGAAGATCTTACCCTCCACGTTAAGCAAGGCAATGGGGCGGAACTGGTTGATGTTTGCTGCGTCCTTCTCCTTTGGGATAAGGATCCCACCTGCCCTACGCCACGCTTTGGGTATGATCCTCTTCTGCCATATTGTCCTCATGAGGCTCCAGAGAAACCTGCTAACATCTGGTGCGTTGTTGTACACTTTGTATGGGACTCCGTTTGGCCCAGGCGCTGATGCTGTTCGTGCCCGATGGACGATCTTCTCCACCTCTTTGCACGTTGGAGGACCGATCTCAAATTGATGCTCTGGAGGGTCGACTGGTGGAATGTCTGGAGGGATGGCCAGGTGTTCATAGCGCTTTGGATCAGAGTGCATTGATCTCAAGTGCTCCTCCAGGTCATTCTTTGTTGTTCTTAGATCTCCACTTTTCTCCTTGGTGAAGAGAGTTTTCAGGAACTTGAAGGGATCTTTATAGAACCGTGTTCTTGTTTGTTCTTTATTCCTCCTTCTTTTCCGTAAATTCTCTGCTCTGCGGAGGGATGCCAGACGTGTTTTAATGTCAGCTTGGAGGGTGCTTATGCACTCCTTTTCCACTTCCGAGGCCTTCTTCCAAAGTTTCCTGAGTTGTCTCCTTTCTTGCACAAGGCGCTTGATTTCCTGTTGCCTCCTGGAGATTGGTGGAGTGGGAGCCTGTTTAGTGACTTTCGGCTCTAGTACCCCAAAGCGTTCTGTTCCATATTGATAGATGATGTTTCCCATATTCTCCAACTTCTTCTTCACTGTGCCTCGAAGTTGTTCGAGGGACAGGGTCAGATCTTTATTCACCGTTTCCCACAGATTTTTCTCCGCAGCACCGGGCCACTTCACACGCAGTCTGCAACTTGGAAGTCACCGCTTGACTGCCGGTCGGGGAGGTTGGGTGGGTTCCACCGCTGATGTTTGTTCCACCGCTAGTTCTGTGCTTGAGTTTGCCTCTTCCACGACGGGGGTGCTGATGCCCTCCAAACTATGGTTTTCATCCAGTTGATGAGCTTCACTCGACTGATTTGACCCCTTCCGCAGGAAGTAGTCAATGCGAGGCCCCGGTCTCTCTTCCCTCAAGCACCTTTTCTTTCCCTGGTGAATCCTCAGACCCCGGAAAGATGTTACTCTCCTCCATCCACAGCTACATACCTGCAGCTTGTGGTCCGCTGCTGTGGCAGAGCTTGCTCTGCTTGCTGTGGTATTCTCTTGCATTGTGCTGTCATTAAATTTGGCAGATAAAACTAGATTTTTTTTTTTTTATAATATATAAAATACATACATTAAAAAAACATTTCTCTTTCCTTGGTGCTGTCAGTTTGGTAGCAACACAGGAAAGATTATTACAAGTATGCAGACATCCAAAAAGCAATGCATGATTGTCATGCCATTCAGTTTCATTGTCCTAAATAAGATTCCCAACCTCAGGAAAGAAAAGAGAGAAACATATAGACAAACAGAAACCGAAGGAAAGTTAAAGGAACCACACTATGTTATACTGCTTGATTTTTTTTTATGGCCTGTCAAGATGCGTATTGGTTATGCATTATGTTTGAACTGGGGACCAAAAAAGAAAGTAATAGAAAAACCGGGCAGGCTGGACCGCAACCATGAATCAAGAGTTTGAGCTCTGATTTAAGAAATCCCACACCTGAAGCCCAAGAGCAGCCCATCTCTTGATGCCACAAATCAAGCCAGTTTGTGTACAGCTATGAATAATGTTGCATAATATATCATATAGACTCAACCTCATATTACCATGTATACATATATTTATGAGAACACACTTGCAACTATGGATGTTCAGCAAAGGAAATGTTCTTTATTATAAAATCCCTGGAATCTGCAACACAAATGTCGGTGCTAAACTGCATGACGCCACAGGGAATCGGTCTAATAAAGTTCAGAGAGGTGATGATGGGTTACAGCTCTCAGTGTGCTGCTGGAAATATATAATTAGCTCTCAGCACTAAGTAAAACATCAATACTGGAGCGTATTACAAATAAAGCCTTAACAGGATTTCAACAAATTTCTGTGAAAATCAGTAGAGAGCTTCAAAATATATTGGCCATGTTTCAAAGGCCTTTCTGCTCTGTGAATCGCAACACAAGACTGATGAATATCAATGTGAGGGTGTGAAGCTTTAACAAATACAGAGTTATGAAGCCATTCAGGATTGATGCTCCTTTTGAGCAGGTTGAAGAACTTTTGGCTCAGATTTGCCCAAACTAGTTTAATGATGCATGATTCAGAAAAGTCAAATGGGATTATTTTAATGTGCCTTTTATTTGCTCCATAATTGAATATTAGTATTGCACTGTATTGCACAAGTACCACTCCTAATTATTTGAAAAGATACAGACCTCCAAAATGGTTTTGTTTGCCATGTGCAGTCACCATTTGCATATGTTGGTGACTGATGTGTATTCTTGAGCAAAAATGTTATTTTTAATATCATTAAAAAATGTCATTATTTGTCATTTTACTAACAATCTTTACATGCAATTCAACAATTCATGGTGACATTGAGGTGTCACACTACCAAAACAATAAAAAAAGCACCATAAAAGTCTTCTGAAGTCATGCTAGTTTACATTAATTTATGACTACGCTTTCTCAAAGAACATCATTGTACTACCAATTTTCAAGGAGCAAAAATACAAGCAAAAAAAAAAGTTTGCACCATTTTTCAGGAAACATTTGGTTCAGGGTTATTATGATTACCTAAAACTACGAATAAATCCATAGTGTGAGAGAGAGCGAGAGAGAGAGAGAGAGAGAGAGAGAAATACAATTTAATTGAAATAAAATTAAATACAAACTTTATTTCTGCTAATTGCTTAATTCTCTTTCACATAGAAGTAAAATAACTAAAAAAAGTAAACTATATACATTATAGACATTTCAACATATATATAAAAAAATACTAACACTTTAAAAATATTTTTTTTTAAATCACACTTTTTGAAATTTTAGTATGGAATTTAATATATTGCACTATACTTAGTGTTTTATTACTTTGGCATTAAATTACAGATAAGTTCATACTGCATTTTTCTGTCTTTTATGATTATGGTGTTTTTTTTGTTTTGATGGTAACACAAATATGATATTTGTTGTCATTTCCATTCACCAATATATGTTTACCCAACTATGACATCTTTGAGAAAAACGTGAAAAGTGTCCATGATACTAGAAGAGCACTGATTTGGTTTGTGGAGCAAAGAAATACTCATTTTTATCTACAATTCTGCATTATCAGAATATTTGAGTGAGTGCTCCTTCTTCATTCAGAGGGGAAGTGACAATGAAGGATGACAACAAGAGCAAAAGACAACGAGTTCCATGTGGACAAGATCTGATGTTTTATGTAGGTGCCTCCGATGCAATCAGACAAAGAGCAAAGCTTTCATGCTCCGCACACTTAAATGATTTAGAAATATTCCTTAAAAACAGTTAATTGGCCCGTGTATACAGGACCACTTGAAAGGATAAGTGGTCCACCCATCCCACAAAGGAAGGAATAGACTCAAAGAGAATCATTTATTTTGAAATAGCTAACAGTTTGGGATGCGGATAATTGGTTTCATGCTTTAACTCAAAGAGCAATGGATGCTTTTTAAAAGCACTGTACGTGCTTGATGGTTTGCTCTAAACAGCTCTGAACAATCGCTTTCCAGGAACCAGAAATGACCTAGAGATCAGTTCTATTAAAGAGACTCGAAAGCTAGTCATTACTTTGGAAATAACAGCATCACAAATTGGGATGGTCATGTAAAATAATTTTTTTTAACATTGATAATTATTTATTGAGCAGCAAAATTAGCATATTAAGAATGATTTCTGAGGGATCATGTGACACTGAAGACTACAGTAACAATGCTAAAAATTCAGCATTGCATCACAGGTATATATTACATTTTAACATTCAAATAGAAAACACAATATTAGTATTTTTTACTGTATAGTGAAATAGTAAAATTATTTTAAATGCTAATATTATTTCACAATATTACTGTTTTTACTTTTTGATCAAATAAATACAACCATGGTGAGCAGAAGAGATTTCCCTCAAAAACATAAAACACTGAAAATTACCATCAGTGTGAATGCACCATAAAGCTCACCTATTGCATTTTTATTTCCCATTTTTCACATCATACTAATAACATGCAGTGCTATGATTGGCACAGAAAACAAGTTTGCATTCCTCCACTAAACTGAATGTATACTCTTGAACTTTAACGTGCATCTCCATATGATGGTTTATAAAAGCTTGGATGCTTCAAATATAGAAAAAATGGTTTTGCATGCTAAAGTGGTGCAACTGTTTAATAAAACTGTACATGTTTTCTGGCCGTGTGGACTACTTTCCATAACAATGCATCAGAAACATTGTCCTTGTTGGTTAATCCTGCAGATTTGGGTTTGCTATGATGGTGAGAGGGACAGAAGCACAATGGGAAGCACACAGTGCTTAACCAGAAATAAAAATTATCTTGTAGCACCGCCGTCTCCCGTGGCATTTCAACGCTCCCTCATTAAATCACAACACAGCAGTATATTAATGACCTGTCACGACTGCTAACATTTATTTCAAGTGAATTCATTCAAATCGAGGGAATTTTTTTACAAATGGCACCCACCGACCACTGGCTCGTTTTTCCTCCCTTCATTGAATTTAAGTCAGCAGAGCCCCGGCACTTTGGCTTCACATGGAGAAAGAAGAAAAATGGCTATATTTATGGTCTTCGGGAACGTTGTTCTCACAGGCACATTGTTCAAGGCATTAAGCAATATCTTGGCAAATGTGAGGGTAGACACTGAAGATTAATCTTCGTGGAGAGTAAATCCTCACAATGCTACTGTATATATACTCCAACATTTCTCATCAAACCCTTCAGGACCAAATTATCTAAGCTAGACAGTACACTGAAAAAAAATCCCTTTGAAACCATTCACTCAGAAATTGCTATTAAATTTCACAAATAAATGGCAAGTACACATTAAATGAAACATGATTTTTTTTTTTTTAAATACTAAAAATAGGATTTTCTAAAACATGCTCCATTTGTTTGATTTATAACTTTGAAAAAAAAAAAAAAAACATTTATGGTGTAATTTCATAGCGCTGTACTCATTGCATTGTCAATAATTGTCTCATGTTTTCATTTGAGACAAAGATGAGATACACTGCTCGCCCAAAAAAAAAAGTCACCTGGATTTAACTAAGCAAATAGGTAAGATCCTCACATTGGATAATTACTACATGAATGATTATGTTATGTGCCCAGAGAATGAGGTCAGCTGACTACCTGAATATACTGAATGACCAGGTTGTCAATTAATTTTTTCTTCCCTGATGGCACGGGGCATATTCCAAGATAACAATGCCAGGATACATCTGGCTCAAATTGTGAAAGAGTGGTTCAGGGAGCATAAGACATCATTTTCACACATGGATTGGCCACCACAGAGTCCAGAGTCAGACCTTAACTCCATTGAGAATCTTTGGGATGTGCTGGAGAAGACTTTGCGCAGTAGTCCGACTCTCCCATCATCATTACAAGATCTTGGCGAAAAATTAATGCAACTCTGAATGGGAATAAATGTTGTGACATTACAGAAGCTTATCGAAATGATGTGATGACAAATGGATGCTGTAATCAAAGCTAAAGGTGGTCCAACGAAATATTAGAGTGTGTATGATTTTGAGATCCATCTTTTCACACAGAGAACAGTTGAGGGACTCAAACACAACTATCAGAAAAGGTTCAAGCATTCACTGATGCTTCAGAAGGAAACACGATGCATTAAGAGCCGGGTGAGTGAAAACTTTTGAACAGAATGAAGATGTCCAAATTCTTCTTATTTTGTTGAAATACTATTTTTTTTCCATTTAGTACTGCCCTTCGGAAGCAACAGAAGATACTTGCATGTTTCCCGGAAGACAAATTAAGTACAATTTACCTTGATCTTCAAATTCAAAAAGAAAAGTTTTCACCCACCCGGCCCTTAAAATGCATCGTGTTTCCTTCTGGAGCATCAGTGAATGTTTGAACCTTTTTTAATAGTTGTGTTTGAGTCCCTTTATTGTCCTCAGTGTGAAAATATGGATCTCAAAATCATACAGTCACTGCTGGAAAGGGTTCAAATATGCAAAAGATGCTGGAAAACTGAAGAATCTGCAGGACCTGGAGGATTTTTCTGAAGAACAGTGCTCAGTTTAACTGTTCAGAACAAACAAGGGACTCATGAACAACCATCACAAAACAAAACAAAAAACAGTGTGGATCATCCAGGTAACCACACACAGTATTAAGAATCAAGGGTCTCCAAACATTTGAAGGGGGTTATTTGAATAATTTCATCTTTTATGTAAAATATCTTACTCAGGACAGTACTAAATAAAAAACAACATGCATTTTGTATGATCTCTCTTATTTTGTTAAAATTATTCACATTTTCACAGATTCTGCAAGGGGTTCCCAAACTTTCGCATGCCACTGTAGCTAATTATATATTTATTATTTTTTGATCAATCATCGCTATTTATGTGAACATTAAGAATACTTAAGAAATGAAATACCAGTTAAAGTACTTTAATTTTATGCATCAGTGTGAAGAAAATAGTTTAAAAGAATTATATGACGCCCATATGACGTCTATACAGTGGCGCTTGTGTCTAATTGTTGTGAAACTCCCACATCACCCAGTTTCTTCTTCACCCAGCAAGTTTCCACCCTTTTCTCTCACCACATTTACGATGCCGCCCATTACATCATTTCGTGAATAGCAAGTTCAGCATCAACATATTTTTGATGGGAGGCACTGGGCGTTAACAACTATTCTGAGAAACCATTTTCCCAGAGCTGATAATAAAAGATGGAACAAGATAAATCAGCCTTATATCACTTTCCTATTTCTAAAAGACATAGAGGTGTTCCTATTTCTAAAAGCATTTCAGACAGTTCATTTTCTGAATATACTGTTCTAATATCAGCAATCAACTCCATATGTGATCCTCTAAAGGAATACTTCACCAAAAAGGTGTTTGGCCTTGAATGCACAAATGCAAATGACTGTAGAGCGTCAAAGAGAATGATTTACAGTGAATAATGTCTTGAGTTTTGGTCTGTTCCTCACTTAAAGCCATCAAATGACTTCAGAAGACTTGAAATATGGCTCACAAGTCTTTAACGATATGAAAAAAGTATACAAAAAAGAGCACATTGTGTCTTATTCTGCTATAACTGAGGAATTACAAGGCAATACAAGAGTATGGGTTTTTAAATGGGCCAGGACACAGATTGCACCATACGGTTTATCCTTCTGTCCTCTAATCATCCAAATGAGCCATGGAGAAAACGACAGAGAAGGAGAAGGAAGGAGCTCAAGGCAGACAGCCAATCCGCAGTAACACTAGCGGGATGACAAATGACAGGATAAAGAGTAATAAGAATACCCCATCCAAGTTGTCTCAATACGGTGTTTAATCTCTCCTGCTAATCGCGCTCTTCTCAGAGGACATGTGTTCCCCGAATGATGCTTGTACTAGTTCCTGCAGGAGCTAAAAATCACACCGGGTACTTATACAGCGCCTTCAAAGGATTCAATTGTGCATTGGTGTTTGGAGGCACGAACATCTGCTCTGTTGTTCCCCCTGAGCTCCTATGACGATCAGCTGAAGTAGCATTCAAACAAAAGACATTTCTATTGAGAAGACAGCTATTTCAGTTCTAACACAGCAAAGTGGGAGGCTACTGGGCTTTTCACACTGGAAATTGTTAATACGTTTACACCTATTAAGAAGCATTTCTGTCAGTAGACAATGCTAAATACAGGTGTACACAGGGTCTGAAAAGTTTTGAGCTTTTCTACTTTTGACCGCTTCCAGACATAGTCAAAAATGCATTAGATTGGATTGCTTTTGTAGATGCTCCTGTGGTCGAATGCATTTGAACAGCCACTAAAGACCTGCTATTCTCTGCCTACTGACCTCATTCTTATACATTATGGGACATGCTGTTGAAGAAATTTCAATTATAAGGATGTAGCAGTTCACCCCGAGCCAGTTTAAAATCGATGAAAATGTGTGATGATTTAAGCAGACTAACATTTTAAACGAATTGAGTATTTGGGGTTAGGAGTTTATATGAATGCATCTCTGAGGGGAACTGACTGTCTTTAGAAAAGTTTAGATGGTTTTTTCTTTTCATCTTACCTCTGTATAATGCATACTATAGAGTATTTATCCACCTTTTTCTTCAACACGGAAGTAAGCCTATAGGCAAGACTTGCGGGTCATTAACCACTATAGGGAAATAACGAGAGGAATAACAACAAATTAAAATAATATGGACACCAATTCAATATCAAGCAGCAAAATTAGCCGTTAAAAATAGCTAGACGTAGATAAGACCGGAATATAGTATTTAGAAATAGCCACAGCCGCTAGTGATGCGCGGATGGCGGTTACATCCGCGGGAGCTGCGGATAATCCGCGGGGTGGGTGGGTCGGTTAATAAAAAAAATGCATTCTGATTATTTGCGGGTGGGTCGCGGGTGGATAAGACAAATCATTCATGATGCAAATATTAACTACATTTTCTAAACAGGCTACAGAAATCGAATAAAGTGTCAATTAACCTATTAAAGTTAGCCTATTCAACAAAACATTATGTAGTCAAGAGCAGTGAGGGATTTCCTCTGTCTTTTGTTGTTTGATTCACATTAATGACAGACCGCACAGCTTTATTAGGCTACTGTCACAAGACTTATTTCACGAATCCAATACTTATACACATGTGTTTTCTTTTGCAACTGTTTGCATTAACTTAAGACAAAACCGTGCTTATGAGGATACACGCCAGGATAACCATTTTTTACGTCATTTTTTATGTATTTGGCCACTTAAGCGCAACAAGATTTGCTTGCAAACTCAATTTGGTACTCGCAGCACGTGCTTTGGATGTGACTGCAACGCACAGAAAAGTGCCTCTGGAGCGCGCGAGTACCGAATGGCTTAAAAAGATGTGAAAATAATAAATTTTTGTGACAATGCAACAATGACAGATTAGGAAATTGACAATTCTGTCAACTGCACCGAAACGCGAGCTAAAGTCTTTTATCGCAGCAGCATTCAGCTAAATGCGCCGATGTGGAGAGAAGGTCACAGAGAGAAGATGCGGTAGGCCTACAGCTGAATCCTGCACAATCCCCCACCGAAATTCAGGACCTAATTAAACATAATTCTATTATACAGAGGATTGTGAAATAGATTTACATGACTTTTCCAAAACATTCAGGGTTTAATTATTTTTCCAAAACTTTCCAGGCCTGGAAATTCCCGTTTTAAAATTCCATGACTTTTCCGGGTTTTTCATGACCATACAAACCCTGAATGTGACAATCGGGTGCGGTTATCTAAATTAGACAAAAATATAGGTGTGGGCGGTTGGCGGGTGGATAATTTATTTAAAGCTGCGGATTCGGGTGACGTTTTAGCTCATCCGTGCATCATAGCGGCCGCTCTTTCGAAACAAAACGGTGGATAACCGCGGCACTTAGTTTACAGCATTAACCAAGGAAACGCTGTATTGCTGCTGTTCCATAAGCGCCATCTAATGTCAAAGAGTGAATTTGCACTCTCATTCAGCCCATTTGCTGTTATGTAGTCTTATGTAGCATAATTTCACAAAGCTAAAGTCTACTTTAGCATGCTTCAAACAATTCTGTTTTTGCTTTAAATAAATTTTCGGCTGGGAAATGTGGACATGCTGATATTCCTTTAAAAGCAAGGAAAGAGCAGAGGCACTATACTGTCAACAAGCACCATCTTTTGGATGAGAATTAAAACGAGGTCCTGACTCTCTGTGGTCCCTAAAAATCCCATGGCACTTCTCGTAAAAGAGTAGGAGTGCAACCCCGGTGTCCTGGTCAAATTCCCTCCACTGGCCCTTATCAATCATGGCCTCCTAATAATCCCCATCCACTTGATTGGCTCTATGACTCTCTCTCCTCTCCACCTGTAGCTGGTGTGTGGTGAGCGCACTGGCACCGTTGTACTGTGGCTGCCATCGCATCATCCAAGTGGATGCTGCACACTGGTGGTGGTTGAGGAGAGACCCCCCAACACGATTGTAAAGTGCTTTGGGTGTACGGCAATACACAATAAAAGCGCTATATAAATGCATCATTCATTCATTCATTCAAAACCTTCGTTTTGTTTTTATGAAAAGATTTCTTTTATTTGTATTATTCATGCATTCATTCATTCATATATTTGATTTGGGATTTGTTTTAAACTTCCAATTTATTTTTGTTGTATATAGGATATTTCAGTTTCACAAAGAAATGTACAGCATTTTGTCTGAGAAGTAATAAAAGCTACCTGGTCTCATGGCATAAACGTACCTGGGGGCACTTTTTAGCGAGACACAAAATACGTACCAATAAGTACATGTCACTGCAGTTTCCAAAAGAAAAGGCAGTAAAACTCTGACGCCTTTTATTCCTTTTCACACAGATTTACAGAGTTTCCATTAATAAAGCGTAATTTTCGCACAATTACTTGAAGAACATCATGTTATGACTCCAAAACAATATTAATATGCTGGGAAATTTGAAAACTGATGCTTTTGAACGTTAGCATCACACATATCCAGCTTCATATCTATGGGTTTTCATAGACAGTAGGTTCATTTGGTAGCTCACGGAGTAAGGAGACGTACTTGAGGGGTGAGGAGCTCCCGTGTAACTACGGTTCGACAAAACAGTTTAAATCTGCATATAAGGAAGTTCAAATAGCAAATGCGTTTTTATATCAGTTTTGCATTTCTCAACACTATCGAGTAGGTTTAGGCTTGGGTTTGGTGTAGGGCATATTTCCAACATGACAGAGTAATCATTTTTAGTGACGGTCCCCAGATATTTGAATTCTGAACTGCCGCAATACATACCTGAAGCAACGTAATAAAAACGTGCCAGGGTTTACATATTGAACCCGTGTTTTAGCGCCATAGCTAAATGCTTCTCCATAGCATTTTCTATGGTCTCCTTTTGCCATTCATAGGTAAAATATTATTTTGCAATATTAGCTCGAAAGATCTACATACACCCGCCCACAGTCCCTCCCCTCAAATAAATCAGGAATGAGTTTGATAAAAGGTGGATTAAAACTCCAGGGTAGGGCCCTGCTTTTCGACTTTTTTACGCCTCTAAGGCCGGGCTTCGGGCCAATTTTCACGTCATAGTTCAGACACGGGCCGGGCCTCGGGCCTATTATAGGCCTCTCCTTATTTTTATATTTTAGACATCCATCACTTAGTAGCCTAATGAAAAAAATTGCCACACTGGTGGGAACAACATGAGTCCGTGCTACTGTGACTGTCAAGAGCAGCTCGACGGTGTTTAGTGTCCTGCAGCAGCAGCGAGTGCCGTCAGTGCAGATGAAGAGTTCTGCCTTCAAATACACGCAATAAAGCTTGCCGTAAAGCCCCAGCAAAAGTAATTACCGTGAATGTGTCCGGGGGAAATAGTAAGAAGATATTTGTGTCGCAAAGATGAAGATGATGATCCTGACTCCCATCTCCTCATTAGACACGCCTTTAAAGAGAAGTGCATCTTCATAGATTATGATTATAATGAAAGAGTTTTTGTTTTCAATTTGATTTATTTCGTTAAGAAGTCATTTAAAGCTTTCTATAGATATATTTATCATGTCTGTGAGGCATGTATTCGCTGACTTTCGGTTCATTTTTGTGAAGCGCTCCTGTTCAAGACAAGACAGCAGAAAGCACATCATTGTTTTCTATTTTATAAAAGCAGACGTTTTGTTGATATTGTGAGTGCACACAAATAAAAGTAGACCCTTTACAGTTCCGAATGATGCATTACTCTTATGAGCAAAAAATACGGCGTATTTTAAGTTGTTTCCATTGGGAAAAAAATGCAATTTATTGCTCTGGTGCCTCCATGTCCTGCACTTTAGCTTCCACTCTCTGCACAAACTACTGGATGCAGCGCACATTTATCTAGGTTTAACGTTTAAACATTGATATATGCTTGAACTGTTTTAGTATATCTATAGATTTTATTTTAGGCAAGTTGTGATGATTTGAGAAGGCTAAATTGATCAAACATACGCTATGATCAGCCCGCCAGTCTGCCGCTGGTCACTTGGTCGTTACTTTAAGAAAGAAAAAAACTTAGGCCTATTAACAAACAAAAAAACGTTTTTCTAAATTAACTTAATAAAAAAACAAAACGAAATATAATCACTTTGCCATTACATACAAAACTTAACTATTTTAATAGCTGAAACATGAGCCGTTTTGGGAGAAGAAAAAAATTTTAAAAAAAAGACGGGCTCGGGTCGGACTTGGGCCAGTAAATCTCGGGCCGGGTCAGGGCCGGGGCCTAGATTTGAGGCCCGTGCAAGGCTCTACTCCAGGGGCCTCATGCATAAAACTCTCCATAGATTTAATCCAAAAATCCTACATCTTTCAGATATTTTTAGTAGAAACACGTAAGCCATTTATTGCAGTGTAAATACTTCGCGCGTTACTGCCAAGTATTTTAAAAAGGAAACACGCAAATCTTACCATCCTTTACCAGCTATTATTCAAACCGGACAATGGGCCGTACGACCACCGAATCCAGCAGTGTCCGCCATAACATCGAAGTAAGTGTGCATCATTGATCATTGTTCTCGCTAAAAACATTCTCATAACATGAAATCCGCAGTTTAGTTTAAATATATTAATTATGGCACTCATCGCTGTCATTAAAACATTGCATGCCACAGGAAAAGGGATTAAGCATATCAACTACAAATATGTCTAACTTCATATAATTTTGGTTTAACTTCTGTGTAATGACTTTATGTAATTTCAGTGCTTATCTCCATTGATGAGAGTGGAATATTTAATGTAAATGTGCATATCGAAATGAAAACCAAATCATTGTTTACTTCATTACTCCAGGAAAAAGAGTGCGTACGCACACAGTCAAGAGCATCCGTACGGTGCGCATAGATTTACACCAAGTTTATTTTTTATAAATCCAGATATGTGCTTAGAAAACAGCGTACGCACATTTCTATGCCCATTTTGTGCATACGCACCGTTTATACATGAGGCCCCAGGTGTAAAACGGTAAAGTGTCTCCCTACTTGTGATCCAATCAACGTAAATACATCTTAATAGCAGGTGTAAACGGGGCCCTTGTTTCACATGGGTGATACTTTACGAGTGGTCAAGATTTAAGCTCACACCCTGCACTTTTACATTTGCAAACTCTGGGTTAATGTTTCAATTTGCATATTTATGAGGATAAATAAATAGATTCATGCTCATCCTGCTTATACCATAGTCATTTGCCAGCATTGACAAATTAAAGCTGTTACTGAGCTTTGCAGAGCAATATTTGACTAGAAGGGTAAATATTATGGTTATTTTTTTCATACGTTAGGTTTGTTAGATCTACCATTACCATTCTCACTTTAAAACCATCTAAACAATGCTTCTAATCGATGAATTAGAAAAGCCAAGCATACTTTATAATTTCTTCAGGGGAAGAAAGGTTAAGGATCATGAAGGAATAAGGGTCTATTAGTGCACTTGAGCAATTGATGAGAAATGTTGCATTACATTAGAAAAGAATGCAAAAGAGAAGCAATTGGTGTCTGTATGACACTCGCAGGCTCTATAAATAGATGTAATTTCACACAAACATTTGCAGAGTGTTTCAGTACATCACTGAACAAACTGCGGGATGCTTGAATTAAGAGCAGCGCTGTTAAGACATGAAACAAGAACACGAAGCACATCGTTTATCAGCCAATGGCTATATGAGAAAGCCGAGAGCTCATTAAAAAGTTTATTCATTTAGTGGACTATATTCACTCTTTGACTGTTGCGGTGAGCGCTGCGCTGGAGCGCTGCTTAACAGGGCATTTAATTATAGCGCGTCAGTGAGCTGTGAAATACTGTCACATCCGCAGGAGTGATGTCAGGGGTTCACCAGCAGAGGTCTCTATCATCAGAGCGCACGGACCGGCCCGGCCCATCACTGTCACTGCTGCGCTATTGCGCTTTGTGCATTTCTAGGCCCCAATTACAATCTTGTCATCGGTTTTCTCGATAATTATGGCCATTCACCCTGCATGTGTTTATTCCAAATTGGTCATTTTTCTTACCAATTACGCCTCTGCGCGACTGGATATCTTAATAAACTCGAGGAACTCTGAGAGTTTGGGCGGATTGAACTCGTGAAATCATGAATCGTCCATGTTAGTTACAGTAATAAATGATTTTTTTTAAGTTGTAAGTAAAACAGATTAGCGTTTCTGGTGTATGTTTCTCCCAAGAAATACTTAAGTAATTCTACTACTATTCTACGTATTACTTGCCATTTCTTTGGAAATGTTTGTGATATTAACAAGCAATTTCAGAGTGAAAGTTTTTCTACAGCTTTTTTTTCAGCACAAATTTTTTCAAACACTTTCATACCTGTAAACTCTGGATTTATGTTCCAATTTGCATATTTATGAGATTAATAATGATGATTAAATTATGTCTAAACTTTTAATATTCTCTTTTAGTAGATTTACAATTTTAAAAGAAATTTTTTAATTTTTTTAAAACAAAATTAAAAAGTTGTGACAAATGCAAAACAGTTATGAATCAATAAAAATTAACTTTAATACATAAATATTTATATTTAAATAAATAAATACATATCTTATTAATAAATAAATACTTAAATTAATAAATATTCGGATTACATAAATATTCATATTAAATATTTGCAATAAATCCATATTAAATTAAGAAATTTTCATATTAAATTTAGATAAATAAAATATATTACATAGATAAATCCATATTAAATAAATATTCATATTCATACAGTTCAGTAAAGTTCTAAACCTCTATGAATTCCTTCTGTCTGAAACACACAGATATTTTGATGTTGTCCATAAAATAAAAGTATTTTGCTAATGCTGTTCTAATTGCAAGGACAACAGTTTAAATATTAATCAGAATTAATGTTTCAGCTATATTTGTCTATACGATGAAGACCTCACTCTGAAATGAAATACAGCATATAAAAGCATCTGTGATGCGAAGCACATGAGAATTAAATTAAGTATTGTTTAGTTTGTAATTGATTGAGTGTTGAGTCAATTTATTATAGAAATGCATTACTTCACATTGCATAACTAACATTGTTTTTTCTCAAACACGTTATTCAATAATTTCCCTACTAAATAAATTAACCATAGAATATCATTTTACATACGACGTCATAACTTGTGTATACATGTGTCATATCATCCAGAATAATATAATGAAAACACCACTGAGTGCAGTTTTAAGATTAAGTGACGAGGATCTAATAAATTAATAAAAACAGGAGAAATGGAAAGTGTAAGTAGTACGCAGGGCAAAATGTAAAGGAATATTAATGAAGTGGCATGCAAATATGGCCATTTATCTTGGTTGGGGGAACTAATTGGGGTTTATCTGAAGTCTGTAGAGCAGTCCATCTCCAGAGACAGCAGTTTAGATGATCTCAGCCTTTAACGAGCGTGCGGTAAATCCCACGAAACTTCCAGCCCATTAACCAGGAGACACGCAAGTCATTCACTGAGGAATAACATCACGCGCTAACAGCACTCCTCAACATGGACGTCTAATAGCCATTCGCCTGATCACTATGACTTAAATCTCACGTCATCCTTCCCATTTACAAATAAAGGAATCATAAAATGGATTGTTTCAATTATAAATACTAATTGCTTTTAGTTTGCACGGGGAACATCAGTTATGTATGTCCATGTGCAAAACTCATTATAATTCTCTTGGTATGAAGTGAAGAATAGTGTGAGAAATTATGTATTCTACATATATTCTTTGTTATTTTTTGCCTGCCATAGTCTGGATTTTATCACGTAGTCAAACCCATCCAAGTGTTTGAATACCGGTACAGAGTCATTTTTGCTGATGGGAACTTTTCCTTTTTCTTCCAAGCGAACAGCCTGAAGAGTGTGAACCTATTAAATTTATTTTAAAAAATATGATTAACATTAAAATTCATTATGTTAAATGCATAATCTGGTACATATTGACTTTTAGAACATTAAAATGCAATAACTTTTACTTTTTACTGCTTGTTTTATTTTGCACAGTTTTCAGCTTAAAGAGTAATAGTTGGATAACGTCCAGAAACACTCCCTAGTCATGCACTGAATTCATCTTTCATCAAAATTTCCACTTCAAGTTATATATGTCAGTCTATTCTCCTGCAATCTCGCGTCGCATGCTATTACAGATCATTTTGCTATTCGGCACACAGTCTCTTTACCTTCAGGACCCTGCGGTCACTTGATAAATGCAGGATATGAATACGTCGCATTCGATTTCACGCTGCCAAGACATACGCTGCCGGTTTTATAATGAACGGCATTGCATTAGGCTGGTTTGCAGAAAGGCGTAAGGAATCCTGAACGCGTCCTTTGAACATCTGTTATCATCAAAAGCACTTGTAAAAGCAGCGGTAATGTTAAGCACCACACAAATGCCTTGAGAGTATTGAAAAGACTGAATAAATCAATGCGTTCTGCACAAAACTGCACTGTAAAAATGTTTTAAAATAAATATATATAAATAATAAATACTAATTTTGAATAAACTCTTTAAATAAATTTGTATTAAATAACTATTCATATTACATAAATCATATTAAATAATATTTAAATACATATTTGTATTAAATTAATAAATACACATTAAATCTGTCTTAATCATGACACATTTATATGAAATAAATGCATGTTAAATCTGTATTAAATATTCATATTACATAAATTCATATTAAATATGTTTGTATTAAATAACTTCTTATTAGATACAATTGTATTAAATAAATATTCAAATTGCATAGTCATATTGCATATATAAATTCATGTTTTAAAAATTTATATTAACTACATTCATACCAAATAAAGAAATTTGCACTAAATAGATTCATATTTATATTACATTAATTGATTAAATAAATTAAGTGTCAAATATTTGCTTGTGTGTGCTGTTTTGTCTTATGTAAAGTGGTTACATGGACTAAGATGATGACTAAACTTCAAAAGTCGCATCATCTGAAGGCAGAGATCACACACGATCAGTCGGCAAAACCCCAACACCAAAAGCTCAGCCCAAAACTGCTGCCATTAAAGCTCAATGGGTTGAACCTGCAACAGCAAAGCTGACATCAGAGGCTCATGGCTGAACACCTCGGGGCTTCAGCTCCTCGCCTCCAGCTAGACTGGGATTAAAAATAGAAAGTGGCCAGAAAGGATGCCAGAGGGTCCAACGGGGGAGTAAAAAGGCTTTTTACAGTTTGTTTTTAAAAGGCACAACTAAATGGACCATGTGCTCCACAAAAGATTCAGGGATGCTGTTGGTGAATAAGCTTTCAAAGCGATGCACGCAACGGAGATGCTGCATTATTCACAAGCGCAGGTGACTGCAAACAAGACAGCGAAGAGAAGAGGAAGAAATGTCTCAGCCAGGACTAGGAGAAAGAGGGGAAAACCAGGGAGAACCAGGGATGCTGCAGGAGAGAGGTTTTTTAACATCATTCAAATTAACAGCATTCACTAAAAGCAGCCTGACTGTACCCCCCTGACCCCATTACTGAAGACCGCTCGAATTAAGATGATGAAAGCAATGCTAAAAAAGACCAGCTTAATTTTCCAAAGCTCATCCACCTAGAAAACAAAAGTGGAGAGCAAATGGACTCTATTACTGGCATCTCCTGCTTGCCAGATGTTTCTCCTGAGAAAAGACATCTCAGTGTCTTATCAGTACGGAGCCCCTTAGAGCTCATGGTGGTGGAAAGATTTCGGGGTGGGTGAAAAAAATTTGGGGTGGGAGGAAAAAATATTTTTCAAATCTTTTGCGTTCCCTCGCAAAACTTTGCGTTCTCTGGCAAAGATGTTTGCATTCCCTCGCAAAACTTGAGAACGCAAAAGTTTTGCATGAGCTCTTAGGGGCTATGTATATCAGTGATCTCAATAATATCTAAAACTATGCTCAGATTGGCTAACGCACCTAAATATACAATTAAAAATCAGATTAATATGAATTCAGATATTTTTCATTAAGTTATTCTAAGCTAGCTACATTTTTATATGATCTGCATGTCAACAATTTATTTATTTTTTTTTCCTCGGTGAAGCATCTGAGAGAAAGTTACTTGCAAATTTTGTGTGTGATCAAATTGGACTTTTTTTCATATTTAATATATGAATTATTTAATAATTATCCATAATGAATAAATAAAATACAAATATCAACTAAATAAATAATTAATACACTTGTTTTTGATAAACAAATAAATCCATATTTAATAAATATTCACACCAATAACAAATTCATATCGGACACATAAATAATCATATTTAATAAAGTTCATTTTTAATAAGAAAATATTCCTTTTTAATAAAACATTTTTAAATATATTTTAAATAAATAAACAAAATGAGATCAAACAAAACCAGAGACAAAGTTACTTGCAAAGTTGATGTGCAATTTAAAAAATACTGTTTTTTTTTTTCATATTTGATCAATTAAATTAATATTTACTAATTATCCATAATTAATACATAAAATATAAATGTTTAAATAAACAAATAAATGCATTTGTTTTTAAATAAATTAATAAATCTATATTTAATAAATATTGCTTTTTAATAAAAAGTTATCCTTTTTAATTTTTAATAAATATATTTTTTTTATATTTTATGTATTTATTTATGTATTTAATTAAATGTCCACCCCAACACATTTAAATGTTTGCAATAAGGTTAATAGTCAAATACTTGTGTGCGCTTCTGAATGAGAATTATTTGACTTTCTGTATATCATCAAATGACCAAATTGTGTCTATTTTTATTTTTGTGTGTAATTTATTTTCTATACCATCATAGCTTTCTGGTGAAGCTGGTTAACTAAAGCAGTCTGGGTGGTTAAACTAGTCAAAAAGCAGCACTCCATGCTAGGATCAATATACATAACACAAGCAGAGAACCAACTAAGTCAATCTTTTCAGTAGGGTCCATATATTGATAAAATTAAGTTTTTCAGCTCTCAAAATACAAAGTGAGGCATTTGAAACACCTAAATTTGTCCTTGGAGTTCCTGGCATCAGCCTTTACACTCTGATATCCCAACAACAACAATACAACAGACAGAAGAACAAAATTGATTGTTATTACCGCTGGTGTCTTTTCTGAAATTGTGATTCCCGCTGGTTTCTTCTCCAGCCTCAGTTATTGCACTGAGAGACAGACAAACGGTCTGTAATACATTGCAGGGGTGTGTTTGATCAATACGTCCTCTTTTTACCATTCACCATGAGTTCTGTGCAGCATCTTTAATCACATTCACATCCTCAGTGAGGAACGACTGAAGAGCTGCTGCTGGCTTTAGTCAGCCATTCACCTCCAATGCAATGAGGCTTATTTGTCTCAACAGTGCTATCAATTCCTTGCACTTGCAATTTGTGTGATTAACAGGCATCACAAAAACAGAAGAGCTTGGTGGAAAAACTTAGACATATGATATGATTATTCAGAAAACAGACATTTGAAGAAACATGCATGAATTAGCGATTATGGCTGCAACATACAGCAGGATTGAGTGAAAACGTAAGTGATGAAAACCTCAAAACTAACAAAAAAGGGACTAGAGAGGAAACTATTCTGCTTATTTTAAGAGCTGAGGCAGCTAATTTAAAATCAATCATGTTAAGGTATTTTAATTGTTACTTAAAAAGAGTTTTGTATTGCCAAGAGCGCACAGACATTCCTATTGATTCAGCAAACAAACTCAATAAAAGCCCTATTACTCCAACAAGATTAGTTTTCGCTACAAGATTATTCATGGATGGAGACGTTTATTAGGTTATCATTTATGCTTATTGTTACTATGCTTTTACTCAGAAGCAGGCTATATTCAGCAGTTAAACAACATTACATACTGCTGCAGTCTTTCCATAAAAACAGAGCAATAGCACCACCTTGTGCATCAACCACATTTTCAATATCAGAGTAGAACATTTGCAATGTAATGAAATTTAGAGAATGAATACACAAAAAAAACTGCAACTACAAAACGTATTCATGGCAATAGATGCATTTTTTTCTGACTATTTAAATGAAATATACCCTATATATATATATATATATATATATATATATATATATATATACACACACACACACACACACACACACACACACACAGTGCACTCCAAAAGTATTGGAACAGTAAAGACAAAATTGCTCTGTTGGCTGTGGAGTCAGGACATTTACAAATATGATTAAAAGATGAATATGAGACAAAACTACAGAATGTCACATTTTATTATTGGGTGATTCAACACAGATGTTTTACCAGCTAAGAAGTTTAACACTTTTAGAGGTTCATCCCTCTATCTGATGTGAGCATAAGTATTGGGACAGTTGCCTCACAGGTCTTTCTAAGTGATCAGCTGTGTCCTGTTGCATTAATTCTTCAGATATTAAAAGCAGGTAATATGTCGTATCAGTTATATCCATTACTTCTGTATTCTGAATCTTGCATTCGATGATGACACACACAAACCAAGAAGAAGATGAGGGAGCTGACTTTGAGAGAAAAGCAAGCAATTTGGATGCTAAAAGAAAAGAGGAAGTCAGTTAGAGCTATAGCAAAAACAAAGGGCATGGAGAAATCAAGAGTTTGGAAACCACCAGCGACACCAGCAACCAACAACGACCTGATCGGCTGAGAAAACAACAGTAGTTGATGACAGACAAATCATAAAAGCTGTGAAAATGAACCATAAAAGACGTGTTTGTAAAATCAGCAACAACTTCCAGAAAGCTGGGGTGATGCTCTGACAATCTACTGTTCTCAGGAGACTTTGACACAGAATTACAGATGCTACACAGCAAGATGCAAACCTCTGACCAGCACCAAAAATAGAAAGGCAAGATTAGAGTTTGCAAAAAAGCACAAAGGTGAGCCAGAAGAGTTCTGGAACTGTGTTTATGGACCGATGAGACAAAGATGAACCTTTATCTAAGTGATGGGAAAGCAAAAATGTGGAGGAAAAAAAGGGAACTGCAATGATCCCAAGCATACAGCCTCATCTGTAAAGCATGGTGGAGGTGGTGTCATGGCATGGGCATGCATGGCTGTCTCTGGAACAGGCCCTCTCAACTTTACTGATGACTTAATGTATGATGACAGTAGCAGAATGAATTTGGAAGGGTACAAAACCATCTTGCCTACCAATATTCAAGAAAATGCCACCAGATTCATTGGGAAGTGAATGAATGATTAACAATGAACAATGACCCAAAACACCCTGCCAGTTCAGTCAAGGAATTTATAAGAAATGGAAAGTCTTAGATTGCCCAAGTCAATGGTATTGGCTGCATTAAAGGCTGGGAACCAATAAAGAGTCTGGTGATGTCTATGGTATTGATTGTGTGTGTGTGTGTGTGTGTGTGTGTGTGTGTGTGTGTGCGTGTGTGCGCGCTCACAGGTGTTGTGGTCTGTTCAGAAGACAGCCATAAACTATCCTGGGACTCCCAGGAATCATCACGCTACTGCTGGCACCTGGCAAAAGGGCATTACACATTTATTATAGTACTACACAACAGTTATTGCAAATTATTTCATGACAGCTTTGAGGAATAGTAAACACATTTATGACAACTTCTATAAAAGTTCAACAGCCCCATAGTCATTTAGTCTTTATGCTATTACAGATAAATTCTCATTCTAGACCGAATTTGATTGGACGAAATCAATATTTTTGCCCGGTCTTCCCACAACAGAAATACTTCACTGTAAAATATTAAATGCAGTGTAACGTTACACAGACGATTCAATAACAACAAAAACATCTCGACATGGAAATTTAAAAACAGTGAACAATAGGCTAAATATTATTATACTAATACTAATACAGCCTTAATATAGTGTTATATATCGTGCGGTGTATGTGTTTAATCCGATGGGTAACAGTTAACGTTAGACCAAAAAACCCAACAAACTCACCAAGTGAAAATGCACAAAAGTTATTTTTTTTTGGAAACGCGCCAGTTAAACTGTCTTTGACTGAGTGGAAGTTCACTTAATTCACAACAATTTTTGTATAACTTCCAGGTTTTAATGTTATTATGATACCGTTCATCTTAGCATTCAAAATCACCTCAGACGTCACCTGTGGTCGATTCCTCGCGCAGCGCGCGTCTGAGTTCACCGCGCATGCGCGTTCTCCGTCGCCAAATTGCTACGTTTTGATCGCGTAGTAATGTTACTCTAAAAAAATAAATAAATGAGTCTACAGAAAATTGATTCATTGTGTATCATGAACAGCTTGAGCAAGACGGTTTAACGTTACCTGAGAATCTGAGATGCTCAAACAGCGCGAACTGTTTCATGTAAACCTTAATGAAAAAATCCTGTAGTTTTTTCTTTCCTGTTTTTTTGTTTTATTTTGCGTGATTTAAAATTACAAACGCATCACTACAGTCTCTGACTGTGAATAAGAGCAATACTGCGCTGTAAAATGACAGTGATTAACTCTCTGCATTACAGTGACCTCTTCTATATTCATATTAACTGCAATAATATGACATCCACACTTTGTTGTTGCTTGGGTTGAATCAATCATAGTGTCCTGCAAAATTAAGATTAATCTTCAAAAGCTCTGTGGCTTGGACTTTCAGACCAGAGATAATCACTTTATTGTGACTGGTGCTGTTTCTGATCATGGTAAATGTCAATGAAATGCTTCATTTGTCCTTTATAGAGACCAATTATTCCATTCTCAGACAGAAAAAAAAACATGTACAAAATATGCAGCAGACATAGCCTTATCTGTTAAATTCAGTAAAGAGTAGCCAGGGCCATCCTTATTAGGAAGGTGCGTGGGACCCCGCCAGGGACAGAGTGTGTGTGTGTGTGTTTAAAATTTGTATGAATATATAAACGTTAACACAAGTAAGCAATGTTGGCTTGCTATCTTATAAATATAATTCCTTATTTTATCGCAAATTTTGTATACTTTTCTTAAACACAAAATGATATACAGTGCTTCCTGTTTTTTAAAATTTTTGCATATTTGTCACACTTAAAAGATTCAGATCATCAAACAAATTGTAATATTACACAAAGATAATGCAAGTAAATACAAAATGTAATTTTTAAATGATGATTTCATGTATTAAGGGAAAAAAGCTGTCCAAACCTACCTCGCCCTACATGAAAAATTAATTGCCCCTTCCTGTTAAATCATGAAAGATCTGTGATTAACCACATTATTTTAGAAAGCGGAGTTAAATTTCACGAGCCAAACCCACGCCTGATTACTGCCAGACCTGTTGAATCAGGAAACCACTTAAATAGAACCTGTCTGACAAAGTGAAGCATGCTTAAAGAGCAACACATCATGCCACAATCTAAATAAATTTAAGAACAGATGAGAAACAAAATAGTTGACATGTATCAGTCTGGAAAGGGTTATAAAGCCATTTCTAAGGCGTTGGGACTCCAACGAACCACGGTCAGAGCTATTATCCACAAATGGAGAAAACTTGGAACAATGTGAACCTTCCTAGGAGTGGCCGGCCTACCAAAATTACTCCAAGAGCGCAATGACAACTCATCCAGGAGGTCAAAATATAACCCAGAACAACATCTAAAGAACTGCAGGCCTCAATTAAGGTCAGTGTTCATGATTCAACAATAAGAAAGAGACTGGGCAAAAACAGCATCCATGGGAGAGTTCCAAGGCAAAAGCCATTGCTGACCAAAAATAACACAAAGGCTCATCTCACATTTGTCAAAAAATATCTTGATTATCCCCAAGATTTTTGGGCAAATATTCTGTGGATTGATGAGACAAAAGTTGAACTTTTTGGAAGGTGTGTGTCCCGTTACATCTGGCGTAAAACCAACACAGCATTTCATAAAAAGAACATCATACCAACAGTCAAATATGGTGGTGGTAAAGTGATGGTCTGGGGCTGCTTTGCAGCTTCAGGACCTGGACGACTTGCCATAATTGATGGAACCATCAATTAACATACAAACTGAAGAGATTACATTTATTTGGAGGAATCATACTGAGCAGTGTTTATAAAAACAACATTTATTAGTCACGTTCCAATTGACTATTCAACTGAGGATACAAAGACAATACAGAAGATGCTAATAATGAGGGAAAGACGGCAAATCAAATTGATACAAGCAAATGGAATGTGGTACAAAAAAAAGTAGGCATAAATACAAAACAACACAGCACAGCCGTAGCACTTTATAAAGCTAAAAGAGAGATCTAATTTACAACTCTACACCTTTTTAAAAAGGCCAAGCTACTTGGAGGCAAGGTTCAGTGCTGCAAATCCATACAGTACATGAGTGGGACCCGTAACAACAAATGCAAGAATCGCTGTACTGAAGGTCCTCGCCAAGTGAGGTGAAACGCCGATCACAATTTGAGCTTCTTCTTGCGGCCGCGTCCATCCGAGTTCCCGTCCTGCTTGCGTTTCTGGGCCTAAGGGGAAAGAGCGATAAGTCATTAAAAATTCCTCTCCAGCTTTAGCTCAAGCTTCAGTTTCGCCAGAGGTTGTTGTGATGAAGTATACGACTGGCATAAGCTCACCGAAGATGTGCGAGGGCCCCTCTTCTTCTTCTCTGCTTTCTCTCGCTCTTCCAGCTCCATGTTCTCACGCTCGATGAGCGTGATCAGTGTGTTACATCTCCTCTGAAGCTCCTGTGGTTACATAACAGCGTTAGGACATTTTGAATGGATGAATATTATATGATTGCTCGTAATATGGCACATAAATCTCACCATGGCAGTGCGGGACTTGAGGAACCAGTCAAAGCGGAACTGGGGCGAATTGCGTATGCACTGGCGCAGCTCATCATAAACGCTCTCCTTGTCAAAGCCCAGTTTGTGCAGCATGCAGATGAGAAATCGATCCTCCTCCTCTGTGTAGTTCTTGCCTTTGTTGGTGCCATAAGAGATCCTGAGCTGATGGAACGGAGCCTTATAACGGCCAATCTGAAGAGGAAAACAAAGTGTGAATCCTCACTATTATTATTATTAGTATCATTGATATATTATTATAGTTTGTTAGCATTTTGAATTACATTTTATTTGATGTTTTCATTTTAGTTGTAGTTATGTTTTAGTAATTTTGTTGTATGTTTGTCATTTTTATTAGTTTTCTTTTTATGTCTACATGGTATTTAATAATTTCTTGTTTTTTAACAAAACAAAATTGAGAAATCAACCTTGCAACTAGCTGAAATTAACATTTTATTTCAGTTAATGTTCATGTTGTTAAGTAACAAAGTTTATGGTTTTAATTTTATTTAACAAAAATACACCCTTCTCTGAATTACAAATCCCGGCAACACTTTATATTTCAAATAAATGTTGTGCTTTTGAACTTTCTATTTAAATAATCCTGAAAAAAAATAAGTTATGTGTTGTATTTACCTTTTTTTTTATATTTTCCTATATGATATTTATCCATTTTTATTTGTTAGCTTAAGTTTTAGTTATTTTAGTACTTCAAACTAAATGAAAATGATAAATATTGCCTTGGCAATTATCTGAAATAGTTTTTTTTCCCTCCAGTTAATGTTTATTTCAAGTAACAAAAAGGGTTTCTATGGCTTTAGTTTTAGTTAACAATATCTCTGTTTTGAATTATAAATCCAGCTTGTTACACAACGTTACATTTACTTACTATAGTAATAACAGTAAATTATGAATAATTGCATGCAACTAATCCCTAATGCAACCTTAATCTGAACCCTTAAGTAAATTTACATGTTAATAAATATTAATCAGTACTTATTACAATGTAACGTGTAACAAATTACTACAATTCAACACCTAAACCTCTCATTGAGAACCCGATGACAGAAGTGTCGCTCACTTTAGAGTCCAGTGCTTTCTTGATGCTGATCCTTCTCTGGATTCGGGCCTCTCCTCTCTCAATCTGAGCCATAATCTTCTCGATGTCCTGCAGCTCATTGCATCGCTCCCAGAACACAGCTGCACACAAACACAACACATCTCGATCACATGCTTCCTGTATACGGTTGAGTGGTGCGGTGGTGGACGGCATTTTGACGTACCAGAATATTCCATGACCTCCTCCGGGGTTTTGCCCTCCACCTCACGGGCGATGTTTTCGATGTCGTCTCTTCCCCACTTCTCATTGGCCTTGATGAACTGATTGAAGTCACGCTTGGTCCAGATAGTAAAACCCTGAGTATATAAGACATATTGACGTGAGCTGCTACACAAACATAACCTCATGCTTTCTAGAAGGTCGAAACATTTAAGAGCACAATTTAATGTTACTGCACTGGGATTAATTACACTTAAGTGTCAGGTAAATATGAGAAGATATGGAAGTGAACTCCAGCGGGCCATCGCATGAATTCCCTGCTGAGATTTACCTGTGAGAGGAGGTTCTCCTTCTCCTCCAGCTCTTCCTCATTAAGTGGTTCAGCTTCATCGATCTTGGCCTGCTCCTCTTTCTGCATTTGGGCTGAGTTGGGCAGATCAGGGTTTCTTGGCACCTGTTAGTGCAGTGACATCACGCAGTGGAAAATTTAGTAGGGATAATTGCTTCTGAAAAGTTTTACAATGTTATTCAATGTTTAATTGAACTGCATGTTAATATATGAACATACTGAAAGTTAAAGTCACCATGAAACTTAATTTGGAATCCTTCCTACTCGTGTAATGTTTTAAGAAATTAATGCTTTTATTCGGCAAAGATGTATTAAAAGTGATAGTACAGACAATGTTACAAAAGATTTCCATTTCAAATAAAAGCTGTTATACACACACCTTGTAGCCAATAGTCTTCCTGTAATACAGGATCTCTTTCTCCAGTAGCTCAAAAAGCCGAGGAGGAAAGAACTGGAAGTCTTGAACATTGGGCTGTTTGGGAGGACGGGGAGCCTGAGGGAACAGGAGGTAGTCCATTTAAACAGCTTTGGGGTTTATGATTCAAATGCCGATTCCGGTCAACAGCGTGAGGGCTAATAATACCTTTGGTGCTTTGGGCTCGCTGACACGCAGGGCCTCTCTGAAGTAAGCATCTACAGCGTAGTTGGCCTTGCGCTCTCTTTTGGGTGGCTCAATCCAGTTAGTGATGACCTGAGGAGGAGGGGAGTTCATATCAGTCTATCATTTTCAACCCAACACTATAATGACAAGTAATTGTTGTGATTTGTAATGCATTACCTTTTTCTTTTCTCTGTAATCTTCACCCTCAAAGTTGTACACGCTGTTCTCTGTGTCCATGGTAAAGTTTCTCAGCGAGCCTTCTCCAAGATTGGCCAATTTCTCCTTCATCTCCATTGTCTAAAACAACCATTAGTAAAGTCATAAAGAGCATTTCTTTAAATTAACTGAAACATTTTTACACTTCAGTTCAGCTATGTGCAGTAATTTCCATAGATCATGTCCTACCTTTTTTTCTCCTCTCTCCAAGATGGCATCAATGTCTTCATCTGTAATCTCACTCTCCTTAGAGGCGAACACATGAGTGGCACCATGACGAATGATGGACAGCATCTCATCTTTGCCAAGTTTGCTCGTGTTTGGATCGACCAGCCTGCCTGTTGGGAAGCAACAGTATTAGGCCTAACTATAATAATAATAATAATAATAATAATAATAATAATAATAATAACAATAATAAGTGTGTGTGTAAAAAAAAAAAAAAAAAATCTGCTTTTACAAATGAACTCTTCAAATATTATTTTAAGTAGCTTGCGTTTGTTTCACGTCTTACCTTGTTGAATGACAATAGAGTCCAAGCGGAGCTTCATTTCTGCACGTTCCACAATTCTTTCCTCCACTGTATTTTCCGTGATAAAACGGAACACGCGCACCTGTTTCTTTTGACCAATCCTGTGGGCACGATCCTGAACAAAGAAAATCCAATAAAAATAAATTAACACTCCATTCCACAAGAGGTCTGATGCTGCTGTGGAGAAAATGATGTTTTAATCAGAGTTCTGGCAAAGGGCGAAAAGCAATATGCCACACATAAGTCCAAACATCAAAGCAACGACATAGAATAGACTTATAGAAAAAAACAATTCAGTGTGCATAGTGACCATAGCCTGCAGATCCACTTGAGGATTCCAGTCAGAGTCGTAGATGATGACGACGTCAGCAGTGGCCAGATTGATACCGAGACCTCCTGCTCTGGTGCTCAACATGAACAGAAACTTCGAGCTGTTGGGCTCGTTGAAGGCGTTGATGGAGATCTGAGGAGATGAGAAGAATGTTACAGACTCTCATTCATTTGTGCTTATTTATTATTGAGCTGTTCAGTCATGGCAGAAGGTCAATTTATAGTTATGACGGTGAAATCATTGTCACACCTGTCGCTCCTCATGAGGAGTCTGTCCATCCAGACGGCAGTAACCGTAGTTACGCCACATACAATAATCCTCCAGAATGTCCAGCACCCTGGTCATCTGACTGAAGATCAGCACACGGGAACCTGCAGGAAGAAAAAACAAGAGGCATGTTAGAAACAACATGTCAAGACAATTTACCGTTATCCCTTATGAAGTATGTCAGACAGTAAAGCGGTCACCTTGCTCGTTGAGCTTCGGCAGCAGCTTGTCCAGTACCGCCATCTTTCCGCTGTTGACCACCAGGTGGAGGTCAGTGGTGTAGGGCGGGCCAGGCTCCGCTCCATCAAACAAGTAGGGATGGTTGCAGCACTTCCTGAGCTGCATCAGCACATTCAACAGACGCATTTTATCCATCTTACCAGCAGAGTTCAGAATGTCAATGTCCTTCATCAAAATCTTGGTGTACCTAAAGGGAAATAATAACAGCTCATTGTCTGTAGATACTGATACTTTGAGCTATTTATCTAAAAAATGACTTGTAAATCAACCTAGAAACACATTTCAGGCATACATTAGTACTAATATTTACCATTCTCTCTGCATCTTGCTGAGCCCAATATACATCTTGATTTCCTTTTTGGGGAGGAGAGACTTCTCCACATCGGCTTTGATACGTCTCAGCAGGAATGGACGGAGTACCTATAGCATTAAGAGATGTTAGTTGCAAGTTTAATATATTTTATATACATCTATAGATAAATAGATAGAGAAATGTTTTTTTTTTTTTTTTAATGTTTTTTGTTGTTTTTCCTCCCATCTCCCTTTTTTTGCTTTAATTTATTCTCACTCGTTATATATTTTCAGTAACATTCTCAATATTTAAAATAAATTTTATATTTTGTTTAAAAAAAAAAAAAAAATTTTTTATGTACATATATATAAAAATAAATTTAACATTTAAAAAAATAAAGTTTTTCATTTTTCATTCAAATTGCGTTCAAATTAAGCCTTTTTTTTAGGACCATACGCTTATATTTCTCAATCCAAAATATACTGTATATTTCCAAAATATATTGTCATTTCCATTTGACCAAAGTATACATTTTAACAAACGTTTTCATGACATTCACCCATGGATTCAAGCTATAAAGGTCTACATAGTAAATCAAAGGAAAATGTACTCACAGTATGCAGACGTTCCACCAATTCTGTGTCTCCCAGACAGTTATTGGTGTCAAACCAGGAATCAAAATCCTGAACAAAAGGAAAAGACAAAAAGGCATTCATAACAGGTTCAGCTGCAAAAAGGGAATTTCAAAAGCTTATTCACCCTTCACAACATGCTTATGCCAGAGTTCTTGTGGCAGAATGCAAGAAAGTATTGGCACCTCTGAGGAGTTGAAGACGTCAGGCAGCAGGAAGTTAAGCAGCGCCCAAAGCTCGTGAAGGTTGTTCTGTAGTGGGGTTCCAGTCAGCAGCAATCGATTTGTGGTCTTGAACTCTCTCACAATTTCTGAAAGCTGAGAGAACAAACTTTACTAATTTACTTTTAGACTAGAGGCAACCAGGGACTCACAATCAATCTGTAATGATTGCGGTCAAACATGCTGCAGATGGAAAACGGACATAACTGCAAACCTTTGATTTCTCATTCTTGATACGGTGAGCCTCATCAATGACCAGGTATCTCCAGTTGAACTTTTTGAAGACAGCCCTCTCGATAATAACCATCTCATAGGAAGTCACGCACACATCCCACTCGCCTGGAAGCAGCGTGTCACGGACAAAAGCCGTCTGCAACCATAAGTGAGTTATTAGATAAGCAGAAGTTTATCATTCACAGAAGCCCTAATTGACAATAAGGAAATCCCTGCTTACTCTTTCATCCCGGTCACCGATGAGGCAGACGGCTCGTAGAGAGGGAACCCAACGCTTGAACTCATTCATCCAGTTATACAGGGTAGATTTGGGCACCAGAACCATGTGAGGTCCAGGAATGTTTCTATAATGCTTCATGTAGCCCAGCAGAGAGATGGTCTGTAGAGTCTTACCAAGACCCTGATGGGACAAGAGAAGACAAGAAGTGTGAGCCATTTGTAATTTAGAACTATAAAAAAAATATATTCCATAACTTTAACAGGCTTGGAATCCACTATTTAAATGCAAAACAATTATATGAAATTTCTTCAATTGCCACTAAAAAGACAACGAATCAATAGGTGGAGTCATACCATTTCATCAGCAAGGATCCCGTTGATTCCGTTCTCATAGAGGGAAATGAGCCAGTTCAGTCCACGGACTTGGTAGTCTCTCAGTTTGCCAGTTTTCACATCTGTTAATAAATGTTCATTGGCCACAATAAGCTTTGACCTAATTTCATATAAAAACACTGTTCTGAGTGTTTATAATAGAGCTGAAGGGTTTTAATGAGCGTTTAACTCACAGGAAGGCGAATCATCAAAACGTGTGCAAACGCTGGTGGCCTTGCTGCTTTCATTCAGCAGCTCCTCATCCTCCTCCTGCTCAGTCCGACGGTGGCGGTTACTAAAAAAAAAAAAAAAAAAAAGAAGAGCACAATCAGTCAGGAGGAAACGATTATCTGATAGACACATTACTAACACATGGACCTTAAACTACTGGAGTTACGAATTAAATCAATAATAAGGGCTGCATGATTTATGGGGAAAAAAAATCTAATTGCAATTTCAATTTAAACTGATTTAAAAAAAGAAAACAACTCCGAGCTCTGCTCGTCTGCAGGGATGCACAATTTAGACACAAATTTGAGATGAAATATATTAATAGGACTTTAATATTAATATAATTACTAAATAAAAATATTATACAACACATATTACTGACAGAAACTACATAAAAATAATACTAACTTAAAAATTGTTACTAACAAAAGAGACAAAACTGAGTATAAGAAAAACAGCATAATGTTTTGCTGTAAAACTGCATTAAAATTGAAATTACAGTCACTGTAGGAAACAAAAGTGTTCCCTCAAGTAAAATTCCCATTATTTTGCTCCATGGAAAATTGACTTTTAATAACATATGAAGTTATTAAACATCTATATCACTGGCAGCATGACCTTTATGGAGAAAACAGATGGGAAAAATACTTGTGAAAGCAATTCTGCTGGAACAGTGTGGGCAAACTCACTC
Source organism: Barbus barbus (assembly GCF_936440315.1). Classification (NCBI taxonomy): domain Eukaryota; kingdom Metazoa; phylum Chordata; class Actinopteri; order Cypriniformes; family Cyprinidae; genus Barbus; species Barbus barbus. The sequence continues at coordinate 6,631,280 of NC_136735.1, forward strand.
TCCAGCAGAGAGCAGGTTCTGCTTCTCATCTTTTTTAATGCGAGGGCGGCCAGGCTTCATCTTTAGAGGTGAAGTCGGGGTCTTCTGGGCAGCTGGTTGGATGAAATGAGCAAACAATTCAGTTTGCTTCAGGAGGTACTCGAATCTGTTGGTCCGGTCTGTTTTCTGTTCAAACAAAGCAGAAGAAGTCAACAACACACACAACGTCACGTCTACTTATGGATCAACATTCGTGCATAACCGTATTATGCATTTTATACCTCGACTAATTTTGATTTTTATGGAAGGCTAAATGCATTACCACTTTTTCTTCATATCCACCCGGCTGGTCCTTTTCCTTTGCCAAGGGAGGTGAAGACGACTGCGCTTCACTATCCATTGCTGTATCCGATGCTTCATCTTGACCGTTTTCTGAAGCATCATCCTTAAAGAGTCGTAGTATATTTTTATTTAATGCCATGTCTGCATCTTAGGCTATTTTCATGGCAAAAACAATAAAAAAAAAAAAACACAAGTAAACAATGTAGCTTATGTTTGAACTGCAAGATAAAAAATGTTAACCATTTTAAGAACATAATGATTAACTGTTTCTTATTTTCTATTTCCTAATGACACAGGAAATCTGGACAGGGCAAAGTTGTGAAGAAACTTAACTAGAGACAGATATTTTCTTCTGTATTGTGATGTACACTTAATCAAGTTACAATATTTTGTTTTAAAAATTACCAGGTCAAAAAACAAACAAAAAAAACTGAACCATTCACAATAAGATCTCCAACATGCACATAGAAAATGAGTGAATTTTCATTGCATGCCGACTTTATAGGTTAAGGATATTTCACTCAAGAAGCATTTGATTGGACAATATTTTGGATACGCCCACGAGGACACAGTTAGGTCATCATTACTTTTAATCTGTTTTCAGGAAAATATACATACGTTTTAAATGCCTGCATTCTATTTTAACGACATAATATCATATCGCGTTATGAAGGCATAACCTGCCATACTAAAGCTCAAGTTTAATAACAGGGTTACTGAAAGCGGCACACTGGTTTAAAATAGTCTAAACGACAACGTAGTATGTATTAAAGTAACGTTACGTCTAATAAATGTAATTGCGGTGACTTTTGTGGCATCGCGTCGCTCCGATGGCGGGTAATTCCCTGCTCAGAGTCGCATGAAAACCCACAGAACGGAACTTTTATTTTGAATGAAGTCGACAATAATATAATAAGAAGAGTTTAAAAGGATTACTGCAGCTCAAGCCATAAAAATGACCTGTAAGACCCATATAACAGCGAGACATGGTTAATTTAAGGTACCGCTTTAAAAGCAGCAGAAGAGCAACTGTCATATTAAGTTTATTTAGACGATAATAACGGCCATCTGTCCAACTCCATCCACAGATCTGCTCATTTAACGTTACCAGGGTAAAACGTGATCAGATGTTGTTATGAGTGTGAAAATGGACGCCATCTATTCATCTGAGCCGGAACAATACATGCCAACAAAAACTTTCAGCCGCGCTCGTTTCCAGCTCCATCAGCCCGTGTTTTAAAGTCCCAGATAAAGTGGGATGTAGTTATGAGTGAGAAATTATGGGGAAGAAGCGCTCACCTCTGCCGGACCGACCGAGTCGAGTTGGCTCGGCTCTTCCCGCTGCTGCTGCTCCATGCTGCTTTCTGTTTGGGACATGATGGGCTGGCTACTTCCGTTATTTCGCTATGGACACGAGTAATTCCGTTTAAAACGGGTCCGAAAAGCCGAAGAAGTATATAGGTTTGATTGGGAAGTTTCGATAAATTGCCCAAATAGAGCAAGCACACCACGCGTAATTCACGGCCCCCCGGCTTTTCTGTTGACACTGTTCCCGCAAAACGGGCCCGGCTGCAAACTCTCGCGAGATTTCAGACGCGCATGGCGTCATTCGTATACTGAAAGGGAAATGCAAATCAGTCTGCGCGTTTATTGCTATAACTTACTAAATTTTTACCTTCATCAGTTTTCAAAGAAAATACCTCTTTTTTTAATTTTCATAAAGATGTTGATGTATTTGAATTCTTAAAAAAAAAAAGAAATTTTATTAAAAAAAATTACTTTAATACCTCAACAAGTTTTAGTTCATTTAAAACATTTCATAATGTAATAATCCACTTGTAATTATATTGTTTAAAATATTTTGTTTGCCTTTATTCGTGTAAATGTTGTCTTTTTTGTTAATTTTGTTTTGAGACTATATATAGAGAGAGAGAGAGAGAGAGAGAGAGAGAGAGAGAGAGAGAGAGAGAGAAAAAAAAAAAGTTTAAATTTGTTTTTAATCTTGGGGATGGCCATTGTTTTTTAGGAATGTTAATTTTGGCCAGAAGAAATATATTTTACTTTTGCAAAAATTACGTACTGAACCTAATTTAGTAAACAAAACAAAAAAAAAAAATACTTTTTTTAACAACAAAAAAAAACTGCATAGGTAAATTCATATAATAAAATCAATACAGGTTAAAGCTGTTTAATGGTTGAAAATAATTTTAGTAGTTTGCTGATAGAATATATTTATATTTTTACACATTTGTTTCTCAATGTGCATTATTTTTTTAACATATGACACAACATGCCCCAATAGCACAGTTGAGTTAACAGGTAGCTGATTTTTGTCTGAATGCATGTACAGTGGGGCAAATAAGTATTTGATACACTGCCGATTTTTCAAATTTTTCCACTTACAAAGAATGGGGAGACCTGTAATTTTCATCGTAGGTACATCTCAACTGTGAGAGACAGAATATTAATTAAAACTCACATTGTATGATTTTTTAATAATTAATTTCCATTTTATTGCATGAAATAAGTATTTGATCACCTACCAACCAGCAAGAATTCTGGCTCTCACAGACCTGTTAGTTTGTCTTTAAGAAGCCCTCCTATCCTCCATTCATTACCTGTGTTAATTGCACCTATTTGAACTTAAAGACACCTGTTCACACACTCAATCAATCAGACTCCAACCTCTCCACTATGGGCAAGACCAAAGAGCTGTCTAAAGACACTAGGGACAAAATTGTAGACCTGCACAAGGCTGGGATGGGCTACAGGATAATAGGCAAACAGCTTGGTGAGAAGGCAACAACTGTTGGCGCAATTATTACAAAATGGAAGAAATTCAAGATGACTGTCAATCTCCCTCGGACTGGGGCTCCATGCAAGATCTCGCCTCGTGGAGTATCAATGATCCTGAGAAAGGTGAGGGATCAGCCTAGAACACGGGAGGACCTGGTCAACGACCTGAAGAGAGCTGGGACCACGGTCTCAACGGTTACCATTAGTAACACACTACACCGTCATAGATTAAAATCCTGCAGCGCGCAAGGTCCCCCTGCTCAAGCCAGCACACGTCCAGGCCCGTCTGAAGTTTGCCAAAGACCATCTGGATGATCCAGAGGAGGCATGGGAGAAGGTCATGTGGTCAGATCAGACCAAAATATAACTTTTTGGTATAAACTCCACTCACCGTGTTTGGAGGAAGAAGAAGGATGAGTACAATCCCAAGAACACCATCCCAACCGTGAAGCATGGGGGTGGAAACATCATGCTTTGGGGGTGCTTTTCTGCAAAGGGGACAGGACGACCACAAAGTATTGAGGAGAGGATGGATGGGGCCATGTATCGTGAGATTTTGGGCAACAACGTCCTTCCCTCAGTAAGAGCATTGAAGATGGGTCGTGGCTGGGTCTTCCAGCATGACAATGACCCCAAACACACAGCGAGGGCAACTAAGGAGTGGCTCCGTAAGAAGCATTTCAAGGTCCTGGAGTGGCCTAGCCAGTCTCCAGACCTGAACCCAATAGAAAATCTATGAAGGGAGCTGAAACTCCGCGTTGCCCAGCGACAGCCCCAAAACCTGAAAGATCTGGAGAAGACCTGTATGGAGGAGTGGGCCAAAATCCCTGCTGCAGTGTGGTCAACCTGGTGAAGAACTACAGGAAACGTCTGACCTCTGTAATTGTAAACACAGGTTTCTGTACCAAATGTTAAGTTATATTTTTCTATTGTATCAAATACTTATTTCATGCAATAAAATGGAAATTAATTATTCAAAAATCATACAATGTGATTTTTCTGGATTTTTTTTTTTTTTATATTCTGTCTCTCAAAGTTGAGATGTACCTACGATGAAAATTACAGGTCTCTCCATTCTTTGTAAGTGGAAAAACTTGAAAAATCGGCAGTGTATCAGATATTTATTTGCCCCACTGTATGTGTAGTCACTTGTTTCACAGCTATTACAAAAAATACAAATAATAATAAATATGTTATTAGATCAAACAGAATTCACAAAATTTATTAAAGTTTTTTGTTGTTGTTGTTTTCAAAACCATTCTAAAGACAACCAGCACTTTTGACACAAATCGTTGTAACTACTAAGATAACTACTGATTCTCCCATTTACCATGGTGCTGAATAATTACATTATTAATACACCATAGTATTATGGCCGTGTAAGTACTTTGAAGAAGTACTCATTACAGTTTCATACAGTTACAGTACTCATACAGTTTCCTCATTCTCACACCATAACGGTATATGTAACGGTATATGGTATATTAGTCAAAAACCTAATGGAATGTGACTCTTTTCCTAAGGGGATTTATATCATAATTTGAAATCACTCTCCTATACCCCAAATTTTGTATATGTTTAACAGGATTCCAAAATACACAAACAGAAACCCGGATATTTTATAACACATAAATGATGGTCACCAATCCAGACTCCTGTAGTGTTTTAAGCGCACTCACTCACGCCGTGTGCATGTCTTTAAGCTCGCGCGCCAGGAATCTTGTGGCGTGTGTCAAGCGCGCGCGGCGTCTCGCGCAGCAGAATCAAACGAGATCATTTTAACACAGACACATGTTCCATTTTCAGGTAAATGTTTTCTTTACAAAGTGTATGTCGAAATTGCTCTTTGCTGTTTAGAAGATTTGCTCTCATATTTTGATGGAAAACCGCGGCTTTGTTTTACGACACTAACGTTAGCGAGCTAAAATTGTTTGTGAGGCCTAACCATCAGTTTCCTCTGGTGTTGACATTGAACAAGATGTAAAAGCTTCTTGAAATCTGTAACATCCTTAGCGAATACCCGCTGTTTTGAGTTTAGTGTGGCCCAGATTTGTGATATTAAACCTTTGGCCTTGTTAGCATGTTAGCGAGGCCGTGCTAGTACCGGGGCAATGGAAACGCACTGGGATCGCTTTCGTTTTCCAAACTTTTTTTTACATTTATATTATCACTCTGAGAGTGATGTGAGGTTTCTTTTTAAATTTATTGTTATCTGCAGTTTCCTGTAACGTTAAATGTTTCTGTACTTTTCTACTCCGTGTTGGAAACAGGTAACGTTATAAACTGTTTCTAAGGAGCGATGCATCTTTTTAGTTGTCAAAAGACCTAAATAATTAAGATTAATGTCCTCTACCACTGATCATGTTGGTTTTTGGTGAGCACAAGGACAATATTTTACCTGTGCATGTGGCTACAGCATCATCTTTCCATAGGACCACTGTTAAGTTGGATCCACCTACTTTATTATGACATGTTGAAAATGTGTATATTTAATCTATATTGCTCCTGTGTTATTTTGCAGTCTTTTGGCGATGACTGCACCCTGGAGGAGGAAGGGTTGGTAGAGGAAGAAGATGAAATTGATCAGTTCAATGATGACACTTTCGGTGCAGGGGCAATCGGTACGTTTTTGTCGGCAATCCTTACACCTGGACTTATGAATTTACTCAACAAAGCCTACTATATCACATTTGTGACCCAGGACAACAAAGCCAGTCTTTTTATTATTATTATTATTATTGAGATTTATACACATCTGAAACCATTGTTAGGATCTGACAATATTTGGCCGAGATACAGCTATTTGAAAATTTGGAATCTGAGGGTGCAAAAAAAATCTAAATATTGAGAAAATCGCCTTTTTAAAGTTGTACAAATGAAGTGCTTAGCTATGCATATTACTAAACAAAAATTGATTTGTGATATATTTACGGTAGGAAAGTTACAAAATATCTTCATGGAACATGATCTTTACTTTATATCCCAATGATTTTTGGCATAAAAGAAAAATAATTTTGACCCATACAATGTATTGGCTATTGCTACAAATATACCTGTGCTACTTATGACTGCTTTTGTAGTCCAGGGTCGCACTTGATACATGGATTTCTTATGCTTCTAAAATGACCAATGGTTAAAACTGCTGAAAAACCTGTTGTACATAATCTATTACATGCAACTGATAGTTTGTACTTTTTAGCAAGTAAGAGGCGCTTTAGTGCAATTGTAAAAATATCCATCTTCAGGTCATGATTCACATGTCTTTTTGCTGTGAAATCTTTTCAGATTTTTATGAAGTAAACATAAGAATATCTGTTATGTTAATAATATTTCACAATTTCAAGAACAATTTATTGGACTAAGCAACTTACAAACTATGAAAACTTCTCACTGATTTACAAACTATGAAAATTTCATGTTTCTTTTTGGTATAGATAAATATTAACAAGTGCACCAAATTGCATATTTTGCTCAGTTTAGGCCTCTGAATAAAATGTAAGAGTAAGTTTTTCTCCTCGAGTATAAGTTTCATATTCTCAGAACTGAGTCATAGTAAATGAGCCATACAAGTAAAAGGTGCATATATTTTGTCTGAAGGTAATGTTAAATTTAAAAAATGTTTTCTGACTATTTTCATGTCTTTAAGTTACATTGGCATTTCAGATTGTAACATCTGCTCGTATGTTTTCCTCTGTAGATGATGATTGGCAGGAAGAGCACGCCCGCCTCGCAGAGCTTGATGAGCAGGTACGAGACGGAGTGCATGGAGCGGGTGACGCCTCCTCCGTTGACCTCCCTCTCGTTGGCAGCAATGCCCACTCTTCGGCCCTCCCTCAACCCTCCTCTTCCTCCCGGCTTTACCCTGACATAGATGAACGGGGTGGCGCTGACCTGGCGGAGTCGCTGACTCGGCTCATCTTGGGCTCGGATCCTGCTATTGCTGGAGTGGGCACCGCCAGGTCAGACAGATCTCACCTTCCTCCGATGCCGTCCGGTCAGGCTCCTCAGCCCTCGGCATTAGCTGAACAGTCTTCTCTGCTGCTGAGCTACCAACAACAGCAGCAGCGCATGTACAGAGGGCCGGCTCCTCTTCCACAGGTTTGTGTGATTGTGTCTCTAACATATTAAGCGATTATTGATATAATTAGTTTGTAAACATGAAAATGCCATCATCAGGGTGTGGACTGCAGCAGGTAACTTTAACAAACAGGTGTTTTAAGGGTGTGGCGATTATGTTACATGTCTACCACATGTAAAATAGGGCTGCACAATTAATTAAAATAAAGCCAAAATTGTCTAATTATTGAATTGCAAAGACTGTGATTTAATAAAAAAATATATTCGCTATATAAGTGAAGCACAGTACTGTGTTCTTTTACATGAGTAGCTCATGATCCAGTGTTTTCAACATGTTGAAATACAATTTCAATCCAGTTTTCTTAGATACATTTTTACATTAAAATTACAATAGTAATATTTGTTTTAATATTTTTATTTAGTAGTAATAATTTTAATTGTCAAAGAAATTAATTTTTTTTTACGTTTTAATTACCATTTTTATCAGAAAAACTCTAAAAAACTAAACTAAAAAAATTATTTTTTAATAAAAATGAAAGAAATCTCTTATTTAAATAAATTATATAAAAACATAGTACATTTACTGTGTGTGCTTCTAATCATAACACCGATATACAACAGGGTCTGAAGCCAGGATTTATTAAACAAATGCATATTTAATTTGAATTTAATTACAGAAAATTAGAGAATCCTCTGTTGGAACTTGATACATGTTTTATATTCTTTGGATTCAGTTTTAAGCTCAAGTTTGACCTCTTTATAATAAAGGGCAATGGGCATTTGGGAATTGCAGGTTTGAATGTTTTTGTTTAGTCTGCCCTATATGAAAGAATCTAGTGTGCACTAAGGTGGATAAAATAACATTTAAACATGCGTAGGAGCCTTCAGGTAAATTTAGTAGTATGCTTGGCTTTATTTTATGATGCGTCAAGTCGTCAATTAAAACGATATGGATTTGTCTCTGTGATATTTATCTTACTGCTCTGAATATTGGTCGTTTATACTGAATATGTCCCTTCTTCCCAATGCCCCCCCCCCCCACCCTCACCCCCACCCCCAATAGATAAACTCTCACAGTATTTGGGAGAACAGTATGGGCTTCAGTCCTGTTGGTTCTGGACTAGTCACTCAAAAAGAGGTAAAGCACTTGTGTATATGAAAAAAGCTTTCTTAAGTTTGCTTGTTTGTCTTTCTGTGCTGTTCTTCTAAACTTCTCGATTAACTGCTCAGGACAAAACGCTTATGTCCATTATCAAAGAGGTGGGGCTTCCTAATCGGCCTCCCGCACTCAGCAGAGAAGAAGGACGATATTTTTCCGAAAGGGTTCCGCCTCCTCGCTCCTGCTCACCTGTGATTGGAAGTCCACCTGTAAGGGCTGTACCTATTGGAACACCTCCGAAACAGCCCATGAGTCAAGTCCACAATCAACAGGTAAGATGTCATCCGAAATGCATTCAAATATTTACATTTAATCATTTAGCAGAAGCTTTTATCCAAAGCGATGAGGACAATAGAAGCAATCAAAACCAACTAAAGAGCAATGATATGAAAGTGCTATCACAAATCTCGGTTAGAGTTATTTAATGCATAAAGTAAAAGTGCACTTGAAAATGTAGTATGATTTTCTAAATTAACCTAAGGAATGTTGATATGTTTGTATTTTAATATTTCTGGATGATGCAGTGATTTACATTGAATTAAAGTGGTTCATTTATTTATTTTATTTTTTTCTCAGAATAATCACCCTTCAGCCATTCACGTGAGAGCGTCTCTGCCACTACGCTACCCGCCTCCCTTCCCTGAGCGTCTGTCCCCCAACCACCTCCTCAGCATCGCTGTGAGTCCCAGATCAGTTCAGAATCAGTCAACTCGAGCAGCCTGACGGTGGTGCTATAATACAGTGAAAAAAGTGCACAAATTTCCCCACTTTCATGCCTGTTTGCTAATGCTTGAGGAGGCTCTCTTTAGGGGACATCTAATGTCACCCTTGTAGGGCTGCAGCGATTAGTCGACGACATCAATTATGTCGATTCTGAAACTGTCGATTAGCATGGAATGCGTCGACGAGTCGCACCTTCAGCCACGCCCATTGCGCGAGCCTGCAGTTATCCCTACATTAAGACTTTTTCTGCCATGTTTCACACAAAACAAGGCTCTAGAGCCGAAGGTAAAGGCTAGTATGGCAACATCACTTCATAGAGTTGCGTTCATAGAGCATTTTATTATTATACAACCGTCAGAACCGCATATAGCCAAACTGACTCCTTCACATTGTCACAACGCCATTCTCGCATTCAAAGCTGCGCTGAATGAACAGAACAGCACGGGACATCGAGTTGCCTGTATAATCATGACGGGTTTAATTCACCTACAGAGACGGAGAAGGAGAAATGATTCGCGTTCATCTTAACATCCACTGGAGCTGCCGTCAGTGCGATCGAGCGAGCTCTCAGACGCGCACACCAAATGTGCTCTCTGCACTCGCTAACAAAGCTTTTCAAGTCATTAGTTGTTTAACTGTGTGATGGATAGGACAAGCCTCGGCTGGGCTCATTTATTTAAAAAGGGGCTGTAAACTGTGATAAAACTTCCCGGTGTTATGCCACCTTTTTGGATTCTGTCGCTCTAGTATCCTGAATGCGGTTGTGACTTCAGCTGCTCATTCATACAGTCAGATATGTATTCAAACAGATGTTTTAATCTGCTGAATAAAACATTTTAAGTCTCTCACCTGTAAGCAACTCCTGTCTGTCCCAAGCAGTAACTGAATGTAAATAATGTGCATTTCTATTGACTGTATTGTATCACTGCCCTGTAATTGTCTTTCTTTCTTATTATTCCTTTCTTGCTTCCTTGCTTTCTTTTTGATTTTTTTTTTATTAATTATTTATTGCTTTTTTTCTCGCTTTTCTTGTTATTTTTCTTTTTATTTCTCTTTCTTTCTTTCTTGTTATTTATTTTTGTAAAGTATTATGATAAAACGTTTGATTTAAAATATTAAAAGATTAATAGCAGAAGTTATTGATTGATAGTTTAACTAAAGAATTCATCCACTGATAAGAAAACAATAAATAGTTTAATTGAAAAATAATCGATAGATTAGTTGACAATAAAAATAATCGTTAGCTGCAGCCCTACTGCCTTGATTTTGGGAGGAAAGCAGTCTGGTTTCATATCTATTTCGAAACTTTTTGAACAGTATTGTAATGACAAATTATGATAAAGGCTTTTTCTGCGCTCTCAGAACTCACCGTTGTCTCATCATCCATTCCCTGCTGGTGTTGGTCCTGTTTTGTCTCAGATACAGAGAGCCCAACTGCTCAACTCTCAGGTATTAGTATACACCATTTAGTGATTCTAGAGCTTCCATCATGTCCTAACCATAGAAACATGACAAACTTTCTTTCTATTTCTTTCTGGTTGGTCAGTTCCCACGTGGTCCAGCTCCCCCATTATTACAGGGAGGTGTCGGGGGTTTCAGGCCATTCTTTGGGCAGTCTGGTCCTAGAATGGGTCCCCATGGGCCACCTCTCGGACATGCACCCATCCGACACAACACCACACACCTCCACCCGCAGCACCGCAGGATGCTCAACCAGAGGATGCAGAACAGAGGCTTGGGGTGGGTACCATCTGTCCTCTCTTTGAATGAAGCCTCACTTTGAAATGTCTCATGTAAATGTTTCTGTGTCTCTCATACGCTCAGTGATCACGTCGAAGGGAGAGGTGTTGGAGACAGGAAAAACAGAGATCCTTACAGCAATCTGATGACTCAAAGAGAGAAGGAATGGGTAGCGAGAATCCAAATGATGCAGCTTCAAAGCACCGATCCGTATCTGGATGACTACTATTACCAGGTAATCACTCTTTTACCCATACTTTCCCAAGACTGAAAAATAAGGTTTTCATTTGAAATGTGTCAAAGTTTTTAAAACTATTTTAGACTTTTAGACAAGGCTTGAGAAATCAGAGTTTGTGTACCATCTAGTTATTTTCTAAAAATTTGGGAAAAATATTGTGTAGATAATTTTATTGCTGGTTAATAATGGCTTTTAATTCTTGTTTTGCAGAATTACTATGAAAAAATGGAGAAGCGTCAAGAGCGGGACAGAGACAACAGGAAGGAGCACACCACCAAACTCATCACTCCTCAGGTGGCTAAACTGGAGCACACTTATAGGCCAGGTAAAAAAACCAACACAAGGCAAAATTACATAAAAAATACCTGTCTTAGCATTCTTATAACTACAAGCAAACCAAAAATTTATATTTTGCAAGCAAAATTAATATTTAGTTGTTAGCGATTTAATTGTGCATTTCTATCTGGTCTATCAATTCTATCTGTTCAAATGGTCTAATACTTTGTGATTGTGATTGTTTCACAGTGCAGTTTGCCGGCTCATTAGGAAAACTCACTGTCTCCAGTGTGAACAATCCGAGGAAAATGATTGATGCCGTGGTGACCACTCGCAGTGATGACGAGGTCAGCACTCTACTCCCTCTGCCATTTACATAGACTATTTTTATAAAACCACTTATGATGCTGTTTTTCAGTAGCCCCTCACTGAAGAACAAAGATCTAGGGGTCCAACCCTAGATGTGGGTTGGATCCACATCTAGGGCGTGGAGATTGGTAGGTTTAGGGGTGGAGATGGGTAGGTTTAGGGATCCAGGGGGGTGGAGACGGGTAGGTTTAAGTCTATTGGCGCTTTTCCACTGCATAGTACGGCACAGTACAGTACACTTTTGGGGGTTTTCCACTGGGTACAGTATCTGTTACTTTTTTTAGTACCACCTCGGCCGAGGTTCCAAGCGAGCCGTACCGTTACCAAAACGTGACGTGTAAACTCTGCTGATCACTGATTGGCTGGAGAGAATCGTCACTGCCTGCGTCATTGAACTTTCAGCACGAGACTCAACAGACCCGCTAGATTTAAATCGGCACAGCTGGCGAAGGATGGAATTCAACTGTTTTGAATGGGCGCACCTTTTTTAACAACCAAAAATGCCCGTGTCGTTGACTGTTGAGGAAGTACAGACGTCCCTCTCTTTGATAGCCGAGGAGCAGATCCAGCGAGAGCTTGGAGCGAAGCGGAATTAAAACGTTTTTCAGGAGTCACGGCAGTAGAGGCGGTGCAACTATAACAACACGTGAATAATCCGCCCACTCTAAAGCGGTACTAAACTGCAGTGGAAACGCAAACCGAGCCGAACTGAGCCGTGCCGTTCTGAACCGAGCTGAGTCGTACCACGCCGTGGAAAAGCGCCATATGTAAGGTTGGAGATCTAACCACGCCCCCTAGAGCTTGTGTTCTGCACTGAGGACCATCTCCTGTTATTAGTTACTTATGAGTGGTCCCATGCAAACATGCAAAAAAGAACTCGACAGATTATTTTTGGTCCTAGTAATGCATTTTTCTTCATGACTAAAGAGTTTATTCAAAAGGTGCATGTTATTGTTGTACCGTTTCTTTGTACCAATGTTCGTTCTTTTGTCATTTTCAGGAAAAAAGAGAAAAGCAAGTGTGGAACAAAAGACGGCAAATCCTTTACACTGTGGAGAAGGTAAGAATAGAGTGAAGTGAAGCTTTTGTAACCACAGTATTATAATAATAATAATAATAATAATTATTATTGTATTCCTAATTGTGGGCTCAAGACTAGGCATTATTTCTACTAGCTCAGTCAGTTCAGTTGTTCAGATTTTATTTTCCCTGCCGAAATTTTTTTTTTCTGGCCACAAATAAATATACAGTTTTCAGAAAGTTATTGTTGAGCCCTGTAAGTAAATCGGTATTCCACGAAATATACTAAGAAGTGTAATATGTAATACAATAATAACCTGTATATTCTGTTATGTAGATGTACAGTCTACTATTAGAAGTGCAAGACTTTGAGAAGAAGTTCTTGCAGACCCCTGAGCACCAAAGAGATGCCCTGCTAGAACAGCATAAAACCCATACGCTGCAGCTCTACAACTCCCTCCGAGAAAAAGAGTGGGACGACCGGTGAGTGCGACAGGAAGAGCCACATGAGTACAGGCACATGAACTAAACTAGTTGAGAAATAGTTTTATGATCATGTTTTTAAATTTGGATTCAAGTCATTTAACAGACTCTTTTATCCAAAGCGATTTAAATTGAGGACAATAGAAGCAATCAATCAACAAAAGAGCAATAATAATGTAGGTGCTGTGACAAGTCTGTTAAACTAACGCAGTACACAAGGTTTTTTTAATATAATAAAAAGAAAACAAGTAGAATGGAGAATGCTAGTGTTATAGGGTGATTTTTATAATATAAACAAAAACAAGTAGTTAGAATAGAGAGAGCAAGTGTTAGAGGGTCAAATGAAGATGGAAGAGATGCGTTTTAGCCGTTTCTTGAAAATGACTTGGGACTCAGCTACTCAGATTGAGTTGGGCAGGTCATTCTACCAGGAGGGAACATTTAATGTAAAAGTGATTTTGTGCCTCTTTGGGATGGCACAATAATGCACTGTTCACTTGCAGAACGCAAGCTTCTAGAGGGCACATACAGGGTTTCCGCAGGGTCTTAAAAAGTCTTAAATTGTACAAGAAAGTCTTAATTATGATTTCAAGAGGTCTTAAATTTGAAAACGGATAGACAAGAATTGCGATATGGCTGAATGTGACGATTAAACTTCAAAAGGCTATGATTTCATTAAATAAACATGAGCTCTGCATGTTCAAAGACTGGTGCTGCACTGCTTTGTGTAGCCTGTTGTCTTTACCGGGAAAACCGTTATATTTGTGCCAAACGTGACACCTGCTGGCAGAGAATTAATCAGTTAACAGGTTAAACTAGTGCGCCTACGAGTTTCACTGCACGATTCAGTCCATTAAAATACATTTAGAATGATCACATAGTTTAAGATATGGGGGCAGAAAATGTATAGCCTATATTTATATAATTTCATATAGTTAATATCACACGAAGAGTGACTTTTTTTCTCCCAAAAATCAGCATGATTACAAATGTGATATTGATTTCAATTAAGTTCAATAAACGAGAAGTTAATATTAAGAGACTTACGTTTTAGACGCCATATTTCGTGCTTTTGCTCTATTTCTATTACAAAAATAATTCCAAACATAGCCACAGCAGTTTCGAGTCTCAGAGCAACATGACAGTGATTCGTTCCTGAATGAATCAAACGTTTAAATGATTCGGTTCAGTCGCAATGGCTCCCTTATAAACACTGACTTACTGTCACCTACTGGCCGTTTTCATTTTACATTTAAAGTATCTTCATTTTTTAAAATAATTTCAAACATCAGTTTTCAACGTTTTATGTTTCAAATATCAAAACATAATTTATGAATTTGTAACTGCAGGTTAAAGCGTTATATGTCCCTCTGAGCTGCATTAAACAATATCAAATACATGTGTAAATACATCTAAATGTGACTTCATATGCATTTCAAAGATAAATTTTGTTGATACTGATTTCATTTGCTTGGTAATAGCCCAAATGCAAGAATTTGACTCAAAAGAGGATGCACACTTTTAGAAAAAATGGCTTAAAGGTAAAAATGCCCATAAAACATGTTGGAAAAGATTCATTTCTATCACTGATGTGAACTGACCACACAGAATATGAAGAATATCAAAAAAACATTCAGGAGTCAGCTGTCCATGGTAATCTTTAGGATACCCGCACAATACCACGCTTGGCAAAATATCGTCTAATTATCGTTATCGATAAAATCATTTTTTGCCAATTTCACACACCCCTAATTCATGTTATTTAATGTATGTAATAATGTATTGATGATAATAGTTAAAATCAATATAATTAATACGTTTGACTTATTCATTTTCTTAAAAATGGTTTAAAGGCTGAAATGTAAAGTTTATCATTTTATAAAACTTTGTGAAAATTTGTATCTGAATTGTAAATTATGCTTTTTACAGTCATTTTACAGTTTAATATTGTACTATAGACATTGCCCTACCCTGCGCTTATCGTATTAATTTTATTTGTGCCGGTCTTAAAACAAAAAAAAAGTCTTAAAGTCATAAATTTGAGCTTAAAAATCCTGCAGAAACCCTGACATAAGACTGAAGTAATGAATTTAGGTAAAGGTGTGTAGAGCCAGTAGTGGTTGTGTAGGCAAACATTTTGTAGGCCTGATCTTCTTGATGTTGAATAATGCAAATCTGAAGGATCGGGCAGTTTTAGCAATGTGGTCTGGCTGTTTTTGAAGGAGTTATTGTTGATGTGCTTAACTGGATGGTGAAATTGTGATGAAACGATGGGTTTGATGGAACCACAAGCTTTTCTGTCTTGGCAAGGTTGAGTTGAAGGTGATGGTCCTTCATCCAGCTAGAAATGTCTGTTAGACGAGCTGAGATGCGAGCAGCTGTCGTCGGATCATCAGGATGGAATGAGAGGTAGAGTTGAGTGTCATCAGCATAGCAGTGATATGAAAAGCCATGCCTCTGAATGACAGAACCTAGTGATGCCATGTAGACAGAGAAGAGAAGTAGGACTGTAACAATTATTTTGATAAACGATTAGTTGGCTGATTATTTATTCGATTAATCAATTAATTGGATTTTTTTTAAAAAGCCCTTTTTTATTTACAAAACCCACTTCCACCGGCTGAAATTGGACGTGCACTGTGGGCAGACCCGACTAATCGATAATTAGAGAAGTGGTCCAAGAACTGAGCCCTGAGGCACCCCAGTAGCTACATGTTGAGTCTTGGACACCTCACCCCTCCAAGATACTTTGAAGGACCTATCGGAGTAAACCTAACTTGTTTTTTTTTAAATAAACAAGCATGTTAAAACAGCATAGTTTTGTGTTGTAGTCAAGAACTGTGAGATATTGCACTGATATTGGTATCAAGGTTTGTGATTGTAACAGACCTACTTTCCACCCTTCTGCAGAGTGAGCGATGAGCAGTGCTTGATGATCATGTCTGTGCGTAAGGGGAAACGCCTCATCTCCAGACTCCTCCCCTTCCTGCCACAGCCCCAGGCTGCTGCTGTTGTCATGGGAATAGCCAGGAACCTTCCAGCTCTGGCCAAGAAAGACAAACAAGACCAGGTATAGTCACAGACGAGTGGGTCTTTTTACGCTTTCAGTGAAGAGAATGAGATGTGGCAAGTTCAATAGGTTATGATTAGCACTAGGAAAAAGGAGTCAGCTTTTAGCCTAAGTTTTCTCATTTTCATGTTCTCTCTCGTAGGTACTGTGTTGGTTGGTAGAGCCAGTGATGGCAGTAATCCAGTCCATGTCGAGTACCTCCCTCACTGACCTCCTTCAGGAGCTGCAGGGCAGTGAAGGACAGCTTCCCCTTGTGCTGCAAAATAAGGTAACTGTCAAATTTTTATTTATTTTTTTTAATGGCAAACTTGCACAGTCTCCTCTGGCTTTTTGTCAAACTAAACCAATGATAATTCAGTAATGTATGTGTTGTGTTTGTCAGTTTGGCGTGACGTTGCTCTATCTGATTCTGAGTGAAGGAGAGAGGATGCAGAGCTCTGATCCCAACTGTCAGCTCATGGACGATAACCGCTGGTGAGCATCTGTCTGTGTATTATCTATTTCCCCTACAGGCATGCTTGGTATTCCACAGGTATTCATGTGTGAAAATGACTAGTGTTGCAGGATTTCATCATGATTCATAGGGCTGGGTTTTGACACAAATTTCATTATTCGATTCAATTCTCATTCACAAGCTTTCGATTTGATTCAATATCGATTATTTTGGATGTATATCAGGTACTCATGCCAAATTTTCTCATGGAAAAAATTCTGAACTGATGCTGAAAAATATACATGCGAGTCAGTTGGTACTACATTACTATAATATTGACTGATATAACTGACTGATTTTTTTTTTTTTAGGGTGTACATCTGCTTAAATTACACTTAATTTTTTATAATAAAAGTTACAATTACATAATTCTACTTTAATTTGTAAAAAAAAAAAACAAGTAAACATTTAAATGGTGGCTGTCATTTAAAAAAAAAAAAAAAAAAAACTACTATATTTAACTGTTTATATTTGCGATTTGTGACACAAAAAAAACAACAACACACGTTTTACCAAATAAAAAGAACGGCACTTTTAGAGTTCATCCCACTCATTGATGTGAGCATAAGTATTGGGACAGTTGAACATAAGGCAGATATAAAAGATTAAAAGCTATTATTCAGTTGCAGATCCCTTGCGCACAGATTCAGAATACAGAAGTAATGATATAACTGATACGACACACTGTATTTAGCAAAATGCCCCTCTCTACAGTTTATTTTTCTAGTTGACTGTTAGAATAAAGAATTTGAGAAGATGCAGTCTAGTTAAGAGATGGAGCACAAAAAGCGGGTACCCAGGACCAAGAATGATACAGACACAAGTAGTGTAGTTCACTCGAGGTACAAAGCTTTATTGTTAGGGTACATTATATGGGTAGTAGTGGAAGTGAAACTTTCAACTCAGCACAAATAAAGGAAAAATACTTAGTATAGCCAGTTAAGGAAGACAACATGTCCCATGATGTAATGCTGCATCCTTATGAGGTACAGAAGAGCACAGGATGTTCAAGAATCTAGAGCCGGATGTCTTGCCTATCGAAACATCCCTTTGCCTTTATACAGAAACTATAAGAAGCTACGTAATATTGCCTTTTAGTCAAGATATATTCTATTGCATGGCAAGCTAAGAGGAAATCTAGTTAGACATTTACATTTCTCTTTCTGAGTCTACATGTTCTTCAGGTTCCAACTGATAAGTATGAGCATAATGTTTATGGTCACCGAATATGTTTTTTCTGAGGTAAATATTACGTTACATTGTTTACAAGCCGTTATATTGACGTCTTTGCAGGGCTGAAACACTGAGCGATTACATGAGACAGGATATGGATTGTAAAGTTGTAATCTTTCTTTTAACTTGCCTTCGGATGTGTAGTTTATTTTGTGCTGAAACTGGTGTTAAATTGGAAGAGATGATCAGTTCACGTCTGTTGAACTGAGGCGCTACAGCGATCTGTCACTCCAGGTTAAACAGCCCCAAAATGGCATTTATTGTTTGAATAGTGAAATACAATGGACAGAATTTGAAATCTGAGACTTCATTTCATATTTAAAGTACCAAAGCACAATGCTTATTGCAATTTATTGGATGGGAGGTGCCCTTCAACGTTCCGTCCATTAACTGAAAACAGGCTAGACTAATCGATTCTTGGGATTTAAGAATAGATTTTGTTCTGTAAAAATTTAATTAAAATCAAGACATCAATATTTATTTTTACCCAGCTCTAATGATTCAATTTGTCCTGTTCTTCATACCAATTTTTTTCATTCTGTTTCCAGGACTGAGTTGGTGTTCTCTGTGACGCGGGAGCTTTTGAAGGTCCCGTCCTCTGCGCTTTCATCACCGCTGTTTACTCCTCCAAACCTAGTGTCACTGTTCTCTCGATATGTGGACCGGCAGAGACTCGAGCTCTTGCAGGAGAAGCTAAAGTGAGTTTGTCCTGTAAAACTCAAGATTTAAAATGGATATAAGACAATAGAACTGATCCATATTTATAAACTCGTCAATATTTGAGATACAGTAATCAACACTTGAAGTGGATCTAAACCTTTAATCAAAGTTGTCCTAAAACCAAAATGCTTTCTTGTCTTAGGACAACTTTGAACTTTTTTGGTCCACTTCAAATGTTGACTACTATATTTACCTGTTTATATTTGTGATTCTAACATAATGAGATTAATGGAAATTAACAACATATACAATGCCCTCCAAAAGTATTGGAACAGTAAAGACAAAATTGCTCTGTTGGCTGTGGAGTCAAGACATTTACAAATATGATTAAAAGATGAATATGAGACAAAACTACAGAATGTCACATTTTATTATTATCCATTTCAACACATATGTTTTACCAAATAAAAAGAACAGCACTTTAAGAGTTCGTCCCACTCATTGATGTGAGCAAAATATATATAACAATTTACCTATAGACACAAAATGTCATAACATTTATACATATGCAAAAATTGCACTTCTATTTTAGAGCAAGTAACATTTATGTGCATTTCAAATGTTAGTTATTTATTTGTATATTTAATATATGCATGAATGCTTGATTAAAGTAAGCATTTTTGCAAATATATAATCACGAGTATTCAATATCGACCAGTCCTGGAATGTTTGGTTATTTGTGTTTAGTGTAAAATAGATGTGATCAAATAAAGAAGAAAAAAAGGAAGAGGTCAGGTTATTTAGGCCTTTTATTGAGATTGACTTGTCTTAATTTTCTTTTCAGGATCACAGCCCTGTCCAGGTAGAAGTGACTTCAAATGTGGCAGTTGTTGAGAGACTGACTGTTAATGTATTTGTGAATGAGCAGTTTTGTGTGTGATATGTATTGGAGGGTGAGACCAGGTCACTTTTCCTTTCTCGTTATAAGAGTCACAATAGATAAGAATAATGTTTAAATGGTAATAATCTGTTGTCCATAGGTTTGTCAATAAAGGCGATCAGGTATATGTATTTTAGCTTCCATTAGGGTCAGCTCTGAGCAGAAGAGCCAGGAAAGGGACCGCAGCGTGTCGTGAGGTTTCCCTGTGAAATGGTTCGATCATGACAACATCCGACCTTATTTATAGACGCATAGATTTGAGGAGAATTTTGCTGTACATTAATATCTTAATTTTCTTATACACTGCAGCTTGTTGTATGTTTGCAAAAGAGTGACTGTGCAAGTGTGTCTGTGAGTTTAAATGAAGGTTTAAACAAAGGTATTCTTAATTTTTAAATATCTTGACATGCCTGTGATGCACATGAAATTAAAACTTTCTATTATACAAAAATTTGTGTATTAGTGTTTTGATCATAGCGGGGTTTCATACACACCTGAAAAACCTGGACTTTTCTAATATAAGTGAACTTCCTCCCAAATTCTCATTATTATATTGCATCATATGTATTTTTCGTACTAATTTTTCTTAGTTAACATTGTTCTCAGAGTTGTTTTTCTCAATGTCACACTGCAAATGCCCACAACACAACCAAATAAATTTTATTTGCAGTGCATTTCTTTCTTTTGTTGTGTTGTGAGCATTTGCAGCACGTGTGTTGTCAAATTGACGAAAGTTGTTTTCTTGTGTTGCAGGCGTGTTTTTTCTATTTGCAGTGCGTTTCTTTGTTTGGTTGTGTTGTGAGCATTTTCAGCGTGTGCGTTGTAATATTGAGGAAGTTGTTTTCTTTATTTGCAGGTGTTTTATCTATTTGCAGCGCGTTGAGCTCTCTCGGCCACCGTACAATGCAAAGAATTATTCTGTAGTAACACCCTGCAGTTCTTATGCTTGAAATAATTGCACTATGAGGATAGTTTATGATGTCTTCTTGTAGGCCTGGACGTTTTGTTCATAATGATAATCTTTGCACATGGACAGAGCTTTTAAGTTAGAATAGCTTGAGAGAGCACAGTTCTAAACACAACGAGGCAGTGAAAGTGATTAGTGAGTAGATGAGTTTACCTATTCTAATGTCCTTAATTTATCTCTGTAGTCCTATAGCCACTTGCTATCAACCAATTTTTCAAGACTTGTAAGAACTTTTAAAAAATCACATGAGGGTATTAGTTATGTATTTTGTGCTGAAGAATAAAGATAAAAATTAAGATTAAAATCGCTTGAGTTTGGGTTCACCACAGACCCAACTTGTTTTTGGCCTACAAAAATACATCATCCTGCAATTTGTAAGCATGGGATGAGCGACGTGAACATGCATGTGACCTAGGGATGTAACGATTACCGGTTTGACGATAAATCATGATAAAATTCCCCACGGTTAGTATTACCGTTTCATATTTTAATTATCATTAAAACCGTATTCGATTACCACGATTTGAACAACTCACGATAAATAAATACTGTCCAGCATAAAGCAGCGTGTAACAGTGTCACGAGCGCACGGCAGCAGAGTTTCATTCTGAGTGAAAACAGGGCGGACAAGCTGGAAGGTTTTAAGAGTGCTGAGGGAATTATACAAATGAATATATCAGTGAATTAATTATATGAATGTACCTCTGAAGGATCTGACTGTCTTCTGAAACGATTCGATGGCATTTTGTTTTCATCTTCGCTCCATGTAATACCTAAAGGAAGTGTTCTTAAACACAATACTGCTTTGTTCGCGGACTTCACGTGTATCAGCTGTAATTCAGCTTTTCCATATAAAGCGCCACCTGCTGTCAGAGAGTGGATTTACAGACACTTATTTGCATTCAGCCTGTGTGCAGTTTCTGTCTGGCCAAAAAACGGACTAAATTTGCATGCCCTGCTGTAAATTTTAACCGGTTGATGAAAAACAAGCTTATGTGGATTCTACACATTTAAACAATTCAGTTTACCTTTATATGAAACTTTTTCAAAGCTTTATTTGAACATTTACATTATTTATTTGAACATGCTATTAAACTGGTGTCAGTCAAGTTGTCATTTAAAATCCAGACCTCATTGGTAATGTTATTGTTTTAGTGATTATGCAAACAAAAAGTCATTTTATTTGCTGTTTGTTGATTTTTAAGTATAAAATTTGGTGAAGTGATTTATGTATCGGTACTTTTTGAACATATCCAGCACATTTTAACAATACCGTGATAATACTGATAACCGTGATAATTTTGGTCACTATAATCGTGATTAGAAATTTTCATACCGTTACATCCCTAATGTGACCCAACTAATATAACTATTTATAAACACACAAGCCACAGTGTCATACAATTTTTTCTATTTTTATTGTTTTTTTCTGTCAAGTATAGTGACCCATACTCGAAATTGGTGCTCTGCGTTTAACCCATCCAAGTGCACACACACAGCAGTGAGTAGTGAACAAATGCATACACACACACACACACACACACACACACACACACCCCCCGCCCGGGGAGCAGTTGGGGGTTCGGTGCCTTGCTGAAGGGCACCTCAGTCGTGGTATTGAGGGTGGAGAGAGCGCTGGACGTTCACTCCCCCCACCTACAATCCCTGCCAGCCGGAGACTCGAACCCACAACCTTTCAATTACGAGTCCGACTCTCTAACCATTAGGCCACGACTTCCCCATTTTAATCCTATTATGTAAAAAATATTAAGTTTTCAATAACTGCATACTGAAGTGAACATTTTATGGGTTGGCTTGGTTTTGAATGTAGTCATTTAGCTGACACTTGTATCCAAAGTGACTTACAAATGAGGACAATGGAAGCAATCAAAATCAACAAAAGAACAATGATGCACTCTAAAAAAAATTGATATATATATATATATATATATAGCACTAAAAATGGTTCTTGGCTCGTAATCATAGGGGAACCACTTTTTCGGATCATCAGGATGGAATGAGAGATAGAGTTGAGTGTCATCAGCATAGCAGTGATATGAAAAGCCATGCTTCTGAAAGACAAGTGACGCCATGTAGACAGAAAAGAGAAGTGGTCCAAGAACTGAGCCCTGAGGCTAGATGTTGCGACTTGGATACCTCACCCCTCCAAGATACCTTGAAGGACCTAAATAATGACAGAATATACATTTTTGGGTGAACAGTTTCTTTAAAGCAGTGAAAAGATGCAATTCATTAAAAATAAACTTTTAAAGTAAACAGAAGGGACACATCAAGCACATGAATAATAAAGCTTCTAATCCAGAGCAAAGTAATGACACAAACGGGACTGGAATGTTTGAATTTAACTATGAGTGTCTGCAGGATCCAGACTGCATAGATGAGCATGCACACATAACACAAATTCAATGTCTACCACGTCGATAACGCTGCTGCCGGATCTTTACCTCTCTGATGAAATCTGACCATTCCATCTTCTGAAAGATCTCAGTGAGGCCTTGGCTGATGCGGTAGGTTAGAGTGGCCCCTGACCCTGACGTCATCCTGCCGTCGCCACCTATGGAAACACATTCATTAGCAAACCACCACAGTAGACTGAGACCATGTCTGGGATACGGCTGATCAAACCCGGAGTCTCTTAGATGGACCAGTTCATTCAGCATTTTTACTCACATTGTTCTGTGTCTAGAAGACATTAAGAAAATAAAAATAAATAAATGTAATATTGTGAAATATTACTACAATAAAGACTTAAATGTGATTTATTTCTGTGAGGCAAAGCTGAAGTTTCAGCATCATTACACGATGCTGAAATGTAGAGTTACACGATTCTTAAGAAATAACGAATTTGCTGATTTACTGCTCAAGAAACATTTATGATTATCAATGTTGAAAACAGTTGTGCTGCTTTATATTTTTGTGGAAACCATACTTTTCCCCCCAGGATTTTTAAATAAATAGAAAGTTTAAAAGAACAGCATTTATTTGAAATGGAAATCTTTTGTAACATTATGCATATATATATGTCTGGTGTAGTTTAGCAACAACAATATCCGGTGTCAAGTGTAAATAGATCATATAATGACAGTAAAGTCTTGTTACCAACAAAGCAATACAATTTAGACAAATACAACAAAGGATACTGCACCTGTAGTTCATCCTTGACAACTTATGCTCTTATTCTTCATATCTCTGTCAGTGGGCAGAAAACAAGTCAAACCTCCTTCTGAAACTGGATTTTTACGTATTGTTCTCAAGGAAGAATCCGTGAAGTGTTTCTGTGCAACTAAACTACACAAGACTCATGAATGTCAACCTAAAGTTGAGTAAGAAATAACAGGCCATTGTTTTAATAGGATACATTATCTGCAAAATGCGGAAATGCATTGTAAGTGTGTCTAGTGAAAACAGTAAAATAAATTACTAAATCATTATTAGAGTATTTACAAGTGTCATGCAAACCAACTGTTATATTGAATATCATAAACATGTATTTGACATCTGTATATGTCACACTTTATATTTCTGTGAATATTTGATAAATAAAGCTAATTTCGTAGACATCATACACTAAAAATGTTGTGTAGTCTACAAAACCTTAGCTTTTCCACTGCTATTGTTTAGGGGGAAAGATACAGTTCCTTTAACACACATTAATCCTTTGTGACAACGCACAGGAACAAAGAACCTTTATCATGTGCAAGTCCACAGTGAGCAGAGGTTAAATAGTAACGGAATGTATGTTTCGAGGTAATTCAAAGTTAAAAATATGAATCAGAAATGAGAATATAAGTGAGAAGTGAGTATTCATGTGAAAATGTATTATCAAGAGTTAAGATTTGTATTTATCACACAAACATAGATAAAGCAGTGGTTCTTAGATCTTTGATACTAATTCGGTTTGAAACAGGATAAATAATCCTGTTTCACAGCTGCAAAGATCATCGGTGCCCCTCTCCCCTCCATCCTGGACATCTTCCTTACACGATGTTCCATCAAAACCAACAGCATTGTGAAGGACTCCACCCATCCCTCCCACAGTCTCTTCCAGCTCCTACCATCAGGAAGACGGTACCGGAGCATCAGAGCCCGCTCCGCCAGACTGCTCAACAGCTTTTTCCCCCAGGCTGTGAGAGCCCTGAACTCCAACCACCCCGCCCCCCTCTGAAACCCCATGCAAACCCCTACCTCCTGAACATGGACCACCCCCCACCCCAAACCTCACCACACCAAAGAAAAACTGTATGGAACTTTAATTATTTAAATTTTTTTATTTATTTTATTCTTATTTCTCTTTACACTATGGACACTCTCCTCTATGTGCACTATGGACACTTTACACTATGGACACTTACACTTTACACTATGTGCACTATGGACACTTACACTTTACACTATGTGCACTATGGACACTTTACACTATGGACACTTACACTTTACACTATGTGCACTATGGACACTTACACTTTACACTATGTGCACTATGGACACTTTACACTATGGACACTTACACTTTACACTATGTGCACTATGGACACTTTACACTTTACACTATGTGCACTATGGACACTTTACACTTTACACTATGTGCACTATGGACACTTTACACTATGTGCACTATGGACACTTTACACTATGGACACTTACACTTTACACTATGTGCACTATGGACACTTTACACTATGGACACTTACACTTTACACTATGTGCACTATGGACACTTTACACTATGTGCACTATGGACACTTTACACTATGGACACTTACACTTTACACTATGTGCACTATGGACACTTACACTTTACACTATGTGCACTATGGACACTTTACACTATGGACACTTACACTTTACACTATGTGCACTATGGACACTTTACACTATGGACACTTACACTTTACACTATGTGCACTATGGACACTTACACTTTACACTATGGACACTTACACTTTACACTATGTGCACTATGGACACTTACACTTTACACTATGGACACTTACACTTTACACTATGTGCACTATGGACACTCACACACACTGCTGCGTATGCACAATCTCACAAAAGACTCAGCAATATACGTATGTTTACATGCTCATGCACTACAAATCATCCTGCACTGTTCCCCAACCAGCTGCTGACTCAAATGTCTCTTTGCACATGTACAGTATTTGTGAAGCATTCGTATAGTTTGTATTTTTTATCTTCTATTTTTTTGTTTGTATAGGGTAATATTTATGTGAAGCATTCGTATAGTTGTATTTTTTATCCTCTATTCTTTTAGTTTGTATAAGGTAAATACTTATATATAGTATACTTATAGTTAAATCTGTTAGTAGTGTATAGGTTTATAGTGTTTTTTTTTACTTCATTGTTGTATGACTGTATTTATGTAGCACCGTGGTCCTGCGAGACACAACATTTCGTTCCACTGCATGTCCCCACTTGTAGCGGAATGACAATAAAGCTCAACTTGAACGTGAACTTGAATCACCAAAACCACAACATTTTTTTATAACATTTATACAAAACACAACAATGTCATGGTGAACATTTTTTATATCATTACAGTGACCATTCAAAAGAAATATGTGATGTAAAACAAGATCATATAAGATCGTAAATACATAAAGTGAAGCATTTACATGTATTCAGATTGACAAATACATAGCAGTAAACTAAACTTTGTTTGCCATTATTAAAAGAAAGAAGAAAACCACAAACAAGAGCATCAGTGCACAAATCATCTCAGTGCTGCAATCCCAGGAATCCCAGGTAGATTGGTGTGACCTTTGACCATACAGTGACTGAAGTGAAGATGTAGAGTGTATGTTGGAATTTTGATGGAAATGCATCTGATAAGGATGCATCTGATGAGGATGTATTTGATTATTTATCATTTCTCTGCGGAAGTTTTCACGATTCAACATTTTAATTCTTTTCAGAAGATCAATGGTAATGCAGTAAGTGTGATTCTGGTCAAAGTTTGTCTGATCTGAGTGCCGTGTCACATAAATGCTGTCGAATCTGTTCCAACTAGAGTTAAAAGAAACAATGATGCGATCTGTGTTGCTGCTGTCTGAATAGTTTGTGTACTT
This sequence comes from Barbus barbus, assembly GCF_936440315.1. Lineage (NCBI taxonomy): Eukaryota > Metazoa > Chordata > Actinopteri > Cypriniformes > Cyprinidae > Barbus > Barbus barbus. The sequence goes on from NC_136735.1 coordinate 6,657,955, forward strand.
CTCAGTAACATAATCAGGCAGACGATAAGGCAGTGAGCCAGGGGTGCTCAGGTTGCCCACGTCATAGTATGGTAAATTAGTGTAAGGAAGAAGTCTACCAACGTTATAGAATCTGTGTAAACCAAAATGTCCATTTTCAGGGTCGCACTGTGCAATCATCTGACCATTGGAGTCAATCTGAACACAATCATGAGCAAACCACCACAATAAGTTCAGACCGTGTCTGGGACGCGGCTGACCAAACTTGGTCTCTCTCAGATCAGATAAGTCATACAGGGTTCTCACCATGTTCCTGACAATCCTGTTTAAAAAAAAATATATATATATATATATATATATATATATATATTTACTAATTTTACTCAACAGCACACTTGCAATGATCTTTTTTTAGTATTAAAAATACAATAAAAACAGTAACACATAAAAAAAAGAACCATAAAGCAGCATTTTAAAAAGTTAAATTACACAGTTATTTTCAAACATATTTCACAAACATATTAACACATCTTCAGATATCAGTCACTTACTCAGATCTCTGCAGCAGTAGAACGACTGGTTCTTTGAGGCTCTTGACTGAGATGAGTTAAAAATCTCAAAATGTAGCTGTGTAAAGACAGATTCTTCAAGCTTTTGGCAATGACTGAGGTGATTTGAATTTCCTTCTTTTAGGAGAGCATCACTGAAAAGCATGTGGAAGAGAAATACAGGTTCTTAAAATGATTGAAAACACTACCAAAAAAAAAAAAGTCCACACTTTTGGTTCGCAAAAGCACAAATTCACAAACAACAGAAAACACCTGAGTGTGTCTTTTGTAAAATAACCAACCAGTTTAGCAGAGCAAGAGAGGCGAAAAGCAATCTAAACTTATACTTTCTTTTTCTTTGACAAATGTCAAATTGTTACTTACACTTATTGCAGAAATGTATTTTGCGCTGGCATTGAGGAGAATGAAAAGCTCATTTCAGCTGAAGCACATACTCTGTGTGTGTCTTTCCAAAACCACCAAATTTGACTTCCCTGTAGCAGGAAGCAAGGCTATATGTCTATACACAGAGAGATAGACAGATAAAGAGAGAGATGCAAATGTAACATATTTTGTCCTGAGTGCGTCATTGATAACAATGCATACTATGCTATAGAAAAGGTCGTTAGTTGACCTACAGGTTGTACATGTGTGTTTCTGCTTTGATGAACAGAAACTCATCAGTGTGGAAAGAGAGACTTAAGCTACTTCATACTGTATAAAAACTACTTTATACGGTGTAATGGGCCTGTATTACATTCTCACTCATATTCAGATTTCATATTATAAATAATTCATATTAAAATCTATTTTTAGCATGCGTGGAATAAAATGTATAGTTTTATTATATTAAATATAGTCTTCTTGACAGTTTACATTAAGTCAACTGGTGTGAGGCTGTGAAGTGTCCCCAAATATTCTGATTAATGTTTCGTCTAAAGACAGGTTCTTGTTTCCCTTGACTTGAAATATATATAAATATCATTGTAATATTTTTTTTTTTTTAAATCCTGTGATAAACATGCAAAGCTCAACATCATGTCTTACATTTATATAAATATACAGTATGTTTCAGGATTGGACCCGTTTTGTCATGTGGTTCAGTTCCTGTTTTGCCTTATTTGATCATTAGTTGATTCCCAGCACCTATCTTTATAAGCCCCGGTCTGTTCAGTTCATGTTTGTCAGGTCTACTTGTTTGCTACGTTTGTTGCTCAAGCTCCAGTTGTGATTATTCCCAGTGTTTTCTTTATTAAAGACTGTTAAATGTTTCCTCGTGCCTCCTATGTTCTCCTGAACAGCGTAATGTGACAGTGTGAGCATATTTTTACAATCACATCACGTTTTTTTTGTTACATAGTTATTATATACTTATTTATTCATGTGACAGATTTTACCAAGTAAATGATTAATTTAAAAGACACAAGCTACACAAATAAAAGAAGAGATAACAAAAATGTATAAAACGCAGTTGAGCACAACTTGTATTATTAATAAAGTGTTTAATAGTTGCTTTGTTTGAAATCATGTCATGCAGGAATCACTGCAGAAGAATTATTGTTTTCTATGAAAGTAATGTGAAAATGGTCATAATATTTTCCATTTTTCCATTTATAATGTTTACTATCATCACACTAAAAACATCCATATTTGAGCATTTTTAACATTAACTAGACATCAGACATCCTTGTGCAGAAATTTACTGAAGCACAAATCAAGCCATCGGAAATAATCACAGAAAATGGGCAAATAAATCCAAACCAATAAAGCTGAAACATAAATGAAATCAAACCAGGTAGAAAGTCACAAACCACATAAATACAAGAATGCCCAGAATAAAGGAACTAATAAAATTTGTAATAATATAGCACACGATGAATATGATGGACATGCATGTGATGCAGCTGATAGTCTTCTTCAGCTGTTATTATAGCAGCACATAGTGCAACTGAATAAAGAACATATCCAGAATTGATTAATCCAAAAGGAAATTATATTGGATGAACAGAAATAGTGTCTTTATAGGATCCAGTCTGCAAAGATGATCATGTTAACTCAATAATGGTGGTGCTGTCTGATCTTAATATTTCTGATGAAATCTGGCCATTTCAAGCTTTTAATTTTGTCAATGAGGCCTCGGCTGATTTGGAAGGTGGAGTTCTCATCGAAGTACCCCTGACCTAAATGATGTGTCACATAAATCTCTGTAAACCAGGTTTTATTCCGTTTTGAGTTAACTGAAACAACAATGCGATCTGCATTACTCTCGTGTAAATATCCGTTATAATACTTAGTAACATAATCAGGCATAGCGCCCGGATGATGCAGGTTGCCCATTTCATAGTACTGTAGGTCAGTCTCAGGAAGAAGTCCTTCTGAATTATGGAACAGATGGAAACCAAAAGCTCTGTCTTCTGGGTCGCAGCATGCAATCATCCTGTTGCTGTCAATCTCAACACATTCATGAGCAAACCACCAGAGCAGAATGAGACCATGTCTGGGATACGGCTGACCAAACCTGGTCTCTCTCAGATGGGACAATCCTGTCAGCTTCCTCGGTCGGGCCATTCTGTGTCTAGAAGACAGACAGAAAATAACGTAATTAATAGGACCGGACTACAGTGTAAGAATTAAATTTAAAATTTAAAATTAGCAACAATAACCTGTACCTTATCGTAGAAATATGATGAATTTGCAGTGAGCTAAGTTTTGAAACACACATTTAACAGCCCATTACTAATCCGAGTTAATAAAACAAGAAATCTGAGTTATATTTTTACAGACTGCCGAAAGCGACAGAAAAGAGAATCAAATGGATCCCTCCAATTCAAAGAAACAAATGGACTCCAGGCAGCAAAACGTGGATTTGCAGTAGTCAGTTTATTAATATGTTGAATTTTGCGGTAAAATCATCCCCTATACATTTTATTGTTATATATCGCATTGACAACTCATCAATTAAGTATTTACCATCTTATACATATCTCTTACCATCTTATACATCTCTTACCGTCTTCTGCATAACTGGATGTTTTTAAATAAACACTGACAAATAGGCTACTATATATATTTTTGAATGGATGATATGACGAGATTAGGCAAATTTGCTTTATGTATTTCCCTGGCGTCAAAACCAGGCACATATATAAATGTCAGAAAACACGATTCCTGGTTGCATATAAATACCACGGACCACTGGATCATTGGTAAGTTGTAAGGAATACTATATCGAGTCCAACAACCTTTAGTTTAAACGGATTATCGTTTGTTTCACTAGTGTTTTTGCAGCTTCCCTATCCACCTTTTTCTCAATGCGGAAGTAAACCTATGGGTGAGACTTCCGGTGTATTAGCCGCAATAGGTTAATAACAAGGAGAATAAAAACAGTAAACAGTAGTGCAGTAAACGGTAAAACTGTTTGCACTACAAACCAGTGTGTTCATATTTAAGATAATACATTAAAATAATGATAAGACGCACCAATTTTCAATATCATGCAGCAAAATAAACTGTTTTCTACAGCTAAAAATAGCTAGACGTCGATGAGACCAGAAGCTAGACCCATAGAATTTACAAATGTCCGCGGCCATTTTTACGGCAAGAAAAAGGTGGATTAAATCCAGTCATGCAGCAGGCTCTTTTGCCACTCAGTGACGTCAGTGCATACCTTCTATTCCTGCAGAGAATTCAACCCTAATTAAACGCACCTGATCCAAATCAAGTCCTTCGGGCTTATTTGAAAACTACACGGTATGTGTGTTGGAGCAGGGTTGGATCTAAACGCTGAACCCCTGGACAGTTAGGAGGAGATTTTAAAGATACATTAAACTGTCTCACTCATGTTCAGATTCATAGATATTCAATAGAATTAGGCCTATAACATTATCAAACAAGTCGACTTCTATACAAGGTAATAAAATCTCTGTATTTGTCAAAGAATAAGCAACAAATATGAAGAAAGATACAAAATATCAGGGCATAACCACTGAAGACATTGGATGTGATGTGTCACTAAATATTCATAATAATAAACATGTAAATGCAGCCCAATCATTTTATTCAAAATTAGCTAGAATAACAACAATGGATGGAAACTATATTTTCATTATTTCAAATACCAGACAATAGCAGCAATAATGATCAGAGTAAACAATGCACATCTCAGTACAGTGGAGCATTTTCCACAAGTGGGCTGACTCTGATAGGTTTCTCTCTGCACTGACTCAAGTACATCTATGGGTACATGTTCAGAACAATTCATGGGTTCTCTAAGGAAGTCATCATGGTTCAACTGTTTAATACACTTTGTGAGTTCATTGATAGTACTCTGACAGGTTTGTCTCTGCACTGATTGATGTATGTCTATGGATAACTGCTCAGAATAATTCGTGGGTTCACTTCGGACGTCTTCACAGCTCAACTCTTCAATGGCCTCGATGAGTTCATTGCTAATATTCTGACAGGTTTCTCCCTGCGCTGACTGAGGTATGTCTATGGATATATGTTCAGAACGATTCATGGGTTCTCTGAGGAATTCTTCATGGCTCAAGTCTTGAATGTCATTCAGAAGATCAAGGCTAATGCGGTAGGTGTGATTCTGGTCAAAGCGCACCCGATCTGAGTGCTGTGTCACATAAATATTCTCAATTTTTTTTCCTCCTTGAGTCAAAGGAAACAATGATGCGATCTTTGTTGCTGTTGTCTGACTGTCCCGTGTAATTTTTTGTGACATTATGAGGCAGTGAGCGACTGGTGTTCAGGTTGCCCACCTCATAGTATAGTAGGTCAGTGTAAGGAAGAAGTCTGTCCCTATTATAGAAACGATGAAAGCCAAAATCTCCATTTTCAGGGTTGCACTGTACTCTCATACGACCGTTGGAGTCAATCTGAACACAATCGTGAGCAAACCACCACAACAAGTTCAGACCGTGTCTGGGAGGCGGCTGACCATACTTGGTCTCTCTCAGCTCGGACAATTTATACAAGGTTCTCACCATGTTCTAGACAAAAATAAACAAAACAAAAAATAAAATTACAAAAAAAACAAACAAACTGGTCTTTCTCCAAAAATAGTGCACCTGTTGTTCAGAGAAAGGTTTGTAATTATATACGATGCACAATAACAGAGACACTGCAAATGTAAAAACAAGAACCATGAAATGGTATTAAACATGTTTGGTAAAACATATCTGAAGATACTGATCACGTACACAGAACTACAAGCAGAAAGATTCCAGCACCTGTAGAAAGGCAGGTTTCTCTAAGATGAATGGTTAATCTTTAGTGAGAAGATCTACCAATTTTGTCAAATAAAAACAAAGAAATCCAGCTGTGAACACCAGAAACAGTTCCAATAAACATTTGGCAGCTGCTGTAATTTGAAGGACTAATTCATATAACAGATGAAAATGTTTAACCCAAAATAATATTAAAAGCTTCAATACAAAAGCAAAACAATGTTCTTAGTCTAAAGTACCTCTTTCTTTCTTTCTTACTTTTAAACTTGTGCTATACAGTTTAAAGATGCTCCTCTTATTTCTGGTGTGCCACTTTGTTCTGCTTCGTAAATTATTTTATATGAATAATGTTAATAATTCAATTAGTAAATAAATAAATAGTTAATAATAACGTCATAAATAAAACAAGCAGCTAAACGTATTGTAAAACAAATACCTTTTTGAAGCGTTCATACGGATACGTCCTTGTGTGCAAAGATCTGCAAACAGAAACGGGTGTTGTTTTTCCAGAGCAATATCAGGGGAAGAGTGACTCCATGGGGAAATATTTGGCTAGCAAATAGAATACAGCATCATTCAAAGTAGTTTTGAATTTTTGCATCCTAAAAGAGAAGATTCATATTTGCTTAAACAATAATAAACAACAAAGCATGAGTTCCCAAAGCAATTTTATTTCAAAACTGGCCCAAGAAACCACATATATAACAAAAAAAAGAAACAAACAACTGAAAAGGAGTATTGAAATAGCATACTACAAGTACACTGACATTTTTATACTTATTACATAAAGTATACTTAAAAATATACTTGAACTTTACTTGAGTATACTTCATAAAATAAACTTGAAGTATACTACTTTTTGGTAAGGGATGGCAGATTTTCTGCAATGCTGAACAGGCCATTAGGGAATACAGGTGGAGAGATATATATGATTAAATAGCATCTTCAGCAGGATTTAATTCGGTCCATCAGGAATTGGATCATTGTCAGTATTGCTGTTTGATTTCATGGGGACTTTAATATCAAATCCCAGAGTTGTACATTTGGTCCCTATAAACGCTGAATGCTATTTAATTTACATAATAGCATTGACCATTCAAAGAAAATATGTGATGCTCAACATTGTAAACACATAATGTTATGCATTTACTAGTATTCAAATTGTTCTATCCAGAATTTGGTAGAAAAACATACAGCAGTAAACAAAATTATGTTTGCCTTTTGAAAGCAAGAAGAAAATAAACAAACAAAATAAGAGCAACAGTGCACAAATCAGCACAGTGCAGCATGCACAGAAATCCCAGGTAGATTGGTGTGACCTTTGACCCTGCAGTGACTGAGGTGAAGATGTAAACTGTGAGTGCATGTTGTAATTTTGATAGAAATTCATCTGATAAGCTCTCGGATCATTCATAGTTTCACTGAGGAAGTTTACACGGTTCAACCTTTTAATTTCCTTCAGAAGATCAATGCTAATGCGGTAGGTGTGATTCTGGTCAAAGCGCACCTGATCTGAGTGCTGTGTCACATACATGCTGTCGAACCTGTTCAGCTTTGGGTCAAAGCAAACAATGATGCGATCTGTGTTGCTGTCGTATGACCATCTTGTGTAATTCTCAGTAACATAATAAGGCAGTGAGCCAGGGTTGTGCAGGTTGCCCACCTCATAGTATAGCAGATCAGTATTAGGAAGAAATCCACCAGCATTATCTGTGGAAACCAAAAGCTCCATTTGTAGGGTTGCACTGTGCTCTCATACAACCATTGAAATCAATCTGAACACAATCATGAGCAAACCACCACAACAAGTTCAGTCCGTGTCTGGGACGCGGCTGACCAAACCTGGTCTGTCTCAGATCAGACAAATCATTCAGGGTTCTCACCATGTTCCTGACAATCCTGTTGAAGAAAAAAAAGTAAGGAGCAAGACTGGTTTTATTCTGACAGAATGATTTTTAGAATGATTCAGATAATGATCACTTAGCAGAAAGATCTCTATCCTTGTAAAAAGACTGGTCCTCTTGCAGTGATCTGATCTGATCTGATTGGTCTGAACTTGAGATGTGATCTTCAAACAAATCAAAGTAGGTTCTTAAAAACGTTGTTTATAGTGTCGTGTACCACATGTAGGTTTAAAAGTGAAGTGATAAGTTAAATAAACACATGATAAAATGAATCAAACTTACTTTACTGAAATGATGGGAGGGTTTGTACCCTGACACGTCTTTGTGTGAGTCATGCAAAGATCTGCAAACAGAAACTGATGTTGTTCCATATCATGTTTCAAGGGAGTGACTCCATGGCCAGATATTTGGTCGGCAAATAGAGTGCAATCAAAGGATCAGTCATTGAGGATTCAAATATTTACTCACATATAATTAGCCACTTGTCAATCTACAGTCTATCTACAGATAAATTGATAAATAAAAAACACACACAAGAAAAGCTTGCTTAATGGCTCAAATTAATCATATTACATGAATTATAAAAATAATAGTTATTAACATTTCTGTTTGTTGCTTTCATTAAAAACTAGACCACATGCCAAAATACTGTACATGTGTAAGGGTATTCATATATGAACAAAAATCAGGAAAATATATTTTATGATGTTTAAACTTTCATTTGTGCATGGTTGGGTAAAGATATGTAACAAAACATGAAAACGGAGCCAAGCAAGTCTCCCTCACATTCTTTGTACCTGTTTTCAAGGGCATCTAATACTGCATGAAAGAGAAGATTCATTTACACAAACAATAAGAAAGTCCAAAGTGTGAGTTTCCAATGTTAATTTATTTCAAACCAAGCTAGATTCAGATCCAAACCAAGTCAAATAACTAAAAATGTGTGATTATAATAGGTGACAGAACATGAATAATAGTGCTGGGAAAACTGAGGCTGGAACCAGTCCCTTGCAATGCACACTCTGGGGACATCTGCTCAGCCATCATCATATAATATCCATAGACAGAAAGAGAGAATGTTAATGGAAAGCAGCTCTTTATATTTAAAGAATGGTACACCACCAGGAATTGTCTTCAGGCACCGTCACTTTACGTCTCTGCTCTGTAAACATAACATCCTTCTCTTGAGTGTTGGATGTCTGTTTGAGATACGGCTCTCGACTCATGTTCTTGATGATCAGGAGGAGGTCACTGTGTTCAGTCACATACACTCTGTTGAAGTTGCCATAGTCGTCCTGACGCACAATAATGCGATCCTTGTTACTGTCAGGTTTGTTCTGGCTGTAATTTGCCCTGACATAATTTGGGAGCTTGTCTGCTCCTGGAAAGTTCAGGTTGCCCACCTCATAGTTCGGGAAATTCTGACTGGGCAAGAGTTGGTCTTCATCATCTTCAATTCTGTTAAGGTACTTGTGGAAGCCAAAGTCTCCATTTTGAGGATTATAGATGGAGGCAATTTTCCCATCTCTGATGTCAATATAGCAAACCAATACAACGGGCCATGTCTTGGCTCTGGCTGACTGAAGCTTGATTGTTTGAGCTGGGACAGTTCCTTTCACCATGATGACAACTGTGTGGGAGATAAATAAAGACATAGGAATAGACTCAAACTGCATATAAACTAATTAAACATTCAATGAGACAGTAAATACAAAACACATTATTGCAGGAAACCAATGAATTGTATAAGTTCTTATATTCAAATTTCATATATTTCATATATCAAAATGTAATAATATTATATATTATTCATATTAAAATATATTAGGCCTATAATTTATTAGGATTTATAGTTAATGACATTAAATATTGTTGACACTTATGCCAAAGTTAATGGACAAGTTTTCATTGTTAAATAAATAAAAAATCACACAAACACAAGTCAATGGTTTTTGGATTTTTAGTTCTATACACAAGGTAATACAAAGAATATATCTCAAAGAATAAGCACAAAAAGTACAGAAATGATTATAAATCAAGACAATGATTAGTATGTGATGTGACACCCAAAGTCTTAAAATCTTAAAATGTATTAACATCATTGCAATGAACATCACACTACATAATAATAAGCATGCGTTAATAAATGTGTTAAAGCTCATTTAAATAAGCAACTGACTCAAAGGAAGCAAACTGCAATTTTCTAAATTAGCTAGAACAACAATCAGCAACAGATTAAAACTACTTTGTTTTCAACAAAAAATAGACAGTAACGCCAGCAATGAGCAGTACCAGCAGACCAGAGCCAATCAGCGCACAGCGGCATTTCCAACTCTGACAGGTGTTTGTCTGGCTGTGCTGCACTGACTCGGGCATGCTTATGGATATATGTTCAGAACGATTTGTGCGTCCTCTGGGGAGGTCTTCACGGCTCAAGACTCGAGTATTGCTAATACTCTGACGGGTGTTTGTCTGCACTGACTCAGGCATGGTCATGGATATATGTTCAGAAAGATTTGTGCGTCCTCTGAGGAATTCTTCACGGCTCAACTCTTGAATGTCCTTGATGAGTTCAGTGCTAATACAGTAGGTGCGATTCTGGTCAAAGTGCACCTGATCTGAGTGCTGTGTCACATAAACATTTATAAATCTTCTCCAACTTGGGTCAAAGGAAACAATGATGCGATCTTTGTTGCTGTTGTCTGAATATCCAGTGTAATTCTCAGTGACAAAATAAGGCAGTGAACCAGCACTGTGCAGGTTGCCCACCTCATAGTATAGTAGATTAATTTTAGGAAGAAGATCATCTCTATTATAGAATCGATGAAAGCCAAAAGCTCCATTTTCAGGGTTGCACTGTGTATTCATACGACCGTTAGAGTCAATCTGAACACAATCATGAGCAAACCACCACAACAAGTTTAGACCGTGTCTGGGAGGCGGCCGACCATACTTGGTCTCTTTCAGATCAGACAGTTTATTCAGGGTTCTCACCATGTTCCTGACAATCCTGTTGAAAAAAGTTCACATTTAATGCAATAAATGTTACAATATTGTGTTGTATATACATACAAAATACATTGTTTCGTTACAATTTTTAACAGCCATAATGCTTAAATATATATATAATGTACAGTTACGGGAAACTGCAAAGTGTAAAACTAAGAAGGAACACGAATCAGTTCTTCATCAGGACTTCAAGATTCAAGATTTTTTATTTGTCACATACACAATTATACAGAGTATAACCAGCAGTGAAATGTAGGTAATGTAGGACTTCATTTAAATCAGTTAATTTCATCATTCGGTAAATCTGCAGAAATGGAACACCCGTTGTCCAACAATCCCCTGCTTTACACGTTCATTTATAAAATATTTGGGCTAATTCGATGGTGTTTTCAGCTACCAGTAAAGAGTTCAGAACTCTCAGCTCTGTTTATGAATCTGTTCATTTGAATCTTGAATCTATTCAGTAGATTTTTTTTCTCCCAAAAGCAGCACATTAAAATCTGTTTTGTTATATACTGTTAGATACTGATAACTTCCCACAAAGCAGAGAAAATCTGATCTTCTAGGATAACTGCATATTGAGATGAAGGGTTAATCTGTAATTCTATAAAAGCATAAATGGTTCAGAATCAATAAAACATATATATATATATATATATATATATATATATATATATATATATATATATATATATATACATATATGATACATCTTACCTTGTTGAACCCAACCTAGGTCTTTGGCACCGACTGCTTCATTCATATGATATGACAGCATGTTTGCTGATGTCACAGAACACATGACAGGAACTATAGTAACACACACTAGTTGTCCTACAGGTTGTACGTGTGTGTGTGTGTGTATCTGTTTCTGTTTTGATGAATAGAAACTCATACTATGGAAAGCGAAACTTGCAGAAAACACATTAGAGCACAATGAGGAGATTTACACGAAAGCTATTTCATATCAAACTATAATGTGTGTTTGATTAGGGTTGTAGCTAAACTATTCAGGATAGTGGGTCTGAAGACCTCTGCTCTAGTGAACACTCACTCATGTGCGTTGTGTTGACGCAAGTCTTCTATGGCGTGAACACAACACAAATGCGCTTTAATGCTTTTGTGAACCCAATGCAGATCAATATTTTCATAAAGTTGTAAATGATGTTTTATTGTGCAAACAGAGTACTCAAGTCGCTTAATAAAATGGAGGTTAAATCACTGAAGTCACATGGGGTACTTTAATAATGTCTTTCCTACCATTCTGGGCTTGGAATGTGTAAGTTGCATTGGAGGGAAAGCTCTCGGATTTCATCAGAAAGATGAAAGAAGATCTTATAGGTGTGAAATGACATAAGGGTGAGTAATTAATGACAGAAATTAAATTTTTAGGTGAAATAAACCTTTAATTCATCCATGGTTCCAACTGGAATAAAATTAAAGATGCTATTTTGGTGCTCAGTGCAAACTGATGTATTAAGTATGTATTAAAATATATATTATCAGATATTGCTGTCACGGTTTGGTTTCTGTTTAGTTCCTGTTTGTCCTTATTTGGTCGGTTTCCTGTCATTAGTTAATCATCATTTATTCCATTCACCTGTCTTGTATTAATCATCTATCTTGTTTCCTCATTAGTTTGTGTTCTTTATAAACCTTGAGTTCAGTAGTCGTCTTCCTACTTCAGCATCGCGTAACAATTGCTCACTGAATGTTATTACAGGACAGAAGAAAATATTGCTCTAGAACTTTACTTGCTAGCTGACAAGTGACGTTAGCTTACTTGGCAAAAGTTAGCTACTTGTTTCTATAGACAAACTGAATTTTTTCAAGTGAAGGAGTGAATCGCAGATCCACAATGGCCTTCATAATAATATTAATTATATTATTTCTTGAATAATTATTAATCAAAGTTACATTTATGCATGTTAGAGAATAAGTTGAATATGGCTTTATTCTGCCTTTCTACTCTCTCAGAAGCTGCTCTCATTGTGTGTGTGTAACCATGCTTGATAAGGTTTAGGGCTGAGATAAGTGTCTCTCTGAGTATGTGTGTTAGTATCTGTCTGTACAGGGAGAATCTCAGACAGTCCAGGACAAACGTTCAGCTGCCAATGTCCAGGATATCAGATATACGTCTTTGGAGAGACGTATTGTGTCTGACCTCTGATCACTCGTCACCAAAATAATCATCAGAAGATATGCTTCAAGTTTGCGTCAACATGTGGAAATTGTCTGATTATCTAGGTTTTGGAACCAATCAGAATTGTGCTGACTTATGCATTGACGTAATTAGCAACCTCTGTCAGGGTATAATTGTGGTGATTTATGTATTGTAAAGCAGAGCGTCCTACGAACTCCATTGTGAGTGTTGAAGCTGACTTCTGCTGACGAAATTGCAAACTATTTCATCAGTAAATTTCTTTAATTAATTGCAGTCTGACTCTTTGTCTTTGTTCATCATACCTGGTCCATGGGTTTTAACTGTGAATTCCCCAACAGTTAAATGGTGGAGAATGCGGGCAATCGTTCTTTGGTGACATCTCTGATCAATCAACAAACCAAGGTAGACAATAATTTATTTAATGTTATTACTTCTGGTTAGGGACTGCATTGCCGTGGTAATATATAGTAACATAAAGAGGAAGTGTGAATGGTGCAGGTTGCCCACGTCATAGTACGGTAAGCCTGTATCATGAAGAAGTCTAAGTTATGGAACAGGTGGAAGCCAAAGTATTTATTTTTTGGGTCACAGCGTGCAATCATCCTGCCGTCGCCACCTATGGAAACACATTAATTAGCAAACCACCACAGCAGACTGAGACCATGTCTGGGATACGGCTGATCAAGCCCGGAGTCTCTTAGATGGACCAGTTCATTTAGCAATTTTACTTGCATCGTTCTGTGTCTAGAAGACAGTAAGAAAATACAAATAAATAAATGTAAAATTGTGAAATATTACTACAATTTTAAAGACTACGGTGTGATTTATTTCTGTCATGCAAAGCTGAATTTTCAGCATCATTAGGCTACTCCAGACTTCAAAGTCACATGATCCTTCAGAAATCATTCTAATTTGCTGATTTGCTGCTCAAGAAATATTTCTGATTCTCAATGTTGAAAACAGTTGAGCTGCTTTATATAATTTGTGGAAACCATGATACTTTTTTTCCCCCCAGGATTTTTAAATAAATAGAAAGTTTAAAAGAACAGCATTTATTTGAAATTGAAATCTTTTGTAACATTATGCATATATATACGTATATATCTGGTGTAGTTTAGCAACAACAATATCCAGTTTGAAGTGTAAATAGATCATATAATGACAGTAAAGTCTTGTTACCAACAAAGCAATACAATTTAGACAAATACAACAAAGGATCCTGCACCTGTAGTTCATCCTTGACAACTAATGCTCTTATTCTTCATATCTCTGTCAGTGGGCAGAAAACAAGTCAAACCTCCTTCTGAAACTGAAACTGGATTTTTACGTATTGTTAAAATGCAACTAAACTACACAAGACTCATGAATGTCAACCTAATGTTGAGTAAGAAGTAACAGGCCATTGTTTTAATAGGATACATTACCTGCAAAATGCAGAAATGCATAGTAAGTGTGTCTGGTGAAAACAGTAAAATAAATTAATAAACAAATCATTATTAGAATATTTAGTAGTTTAATGCAAACCAACTGTTATATTGAATATTATAAACTGACATCTGTATATGTTACACTTTGTATTTCGTGAATATTTTATATATAAAGCTAATTTCTTACACATACACTAAAAATGTGGTGTTCAAAAGCTGAGCATTTCCACTGTCATTGTTTAGACGGGAAAAAAGATACAGTTCATTTGACACACATTTATCCTTTGTGACAACATACAGGAACAAAACGCCTTTATCATGTGCAAGTTCACAGTGAGAAATTTATACACCATAGTCTTTAGAAATGCACAAAAACAGGAACATTGCCCCATTGCACCTATTAAATATGTTTAACTATTCAAAATTTAACCTAGCATGAAAAGTATGCATTTAAAAACATCAAATGTCTTTATACCTCTTGTGCCCGTCCCACATCAGAGATCTTGATCTTCACCACTATCGCTTATCTTACTGTCTAACAATTAAAAAAAACAAACAAGTCACATTTTTATATTTACTGTTACTTAAAACATTATCTATATTTGTACATTTTATTTAGACTCATCTGGTATCCATTTTCTCTTCTCTGCACATTTTTACAGAGTCATAATAATATTTAATATATTTATGAGCATATTGCTATTTGCACATCTTTTTGGATGCTAACTGCATTTCATTGTGTCTGTAGTTGTAGCTGCACAATGATAATAAAATGTAATCTAATCTTCAGCTAAATCTTTGTCTCTGAATGCATCACTGGTAACGAATGACAGGAACTTCTCTATAGTAACACACACTTCTCCCACTATTGCTTGTATTTGTGTGTGCTGCTGTAGTGATGAAAAGAAACTCATCAGTGTGGAATGAAAAACACATTAGGATTTACATGAAAGCTAATTTAGATTAAATTTCATAATGTTAAATACTTATATTATTATATATTATACATTATATATTAAAGCATAATATAAAAAACATTATATATATTTATATATATATTATACATTATATATTAAAGCATATTATACTATATATTATTCATATTAAAATTTATTATCAAGTGTTTAGATTTGTAATCATCACACAACCAGCAGTGGTTTATAGAGCTTTGATACTAACTCTGTGTTTGAAATATGACAAAAAATCACTTACATTCACAACAAATTTGAACACAAAACACAACAATGTCATGGTGACTTTAATATCAAATCTTGAAGTTTTACATTTGGTACCTCAAAATATTGAATATTTTTTTAATATCATTACAATGACCATTCAAAAGAAATATGTGATGCTCAACATCGTAGATATATAAAGTCAAGCATTTACATGTATTCAGACTAACAATCCAAAATCCGCTGTAAAAACACACAGCAGTTAACTAAACTTTATTTGCTATTTTTAGTAGAAAGAGGAAAACTGCAAACAAGAGCAACAGTGCAGAAATCAGTGCACAAATCAGCTCAGTGCTGCAATCCCAGGAATCCCAGGTAGATTGGTGTGACCTTTGACCATACAGTGACTGAAGTGAAGATGTAGAGTGTATGTTGGAATTTTGATGGAAATGCATCTGATAAGGATGTATTTGATTATTTATAATTTCTCTGCGGAAGTTTTCACGATTCAACATTTTAATTCTTTTCAGAAGATCAATGCTAATGCAGTAAGTGTGATTCTGGTCAAAGTTTGTCTGATCTGAGTGGCGTGTCACATAAATGCTGTCGAATCTGTTCCAACTAGAGTTAAAAGAAACAATGATGCGATCTGTGTTGCTGCTGTCTGAATATTTTGTGTAATTCTCCATGACATAATAAGGCAGATGATAAGGCAGTGAGCCAGGGGTGCTCAGGTTGCCCACGTCATAGTACCGGTATGGTAAATTAGTGTAAGGAAGAAGTCTACCACCGTTATAGAATCTGTGGAAACCAAAATCTCCATTTTCAGGGTCGCACTGTGCAATCATCTGACCATTGGAGTCAATCTGAACACAATCATGAGCAAACCACCACAACAAGTTCAGACCGTGTCTGGGACGCGGCTGACCAAACCCGGTCTGTCTCAGATCAGATAAGTCATACAGGGTTCTCACCATGTTCTTGATAATCCTGTTTAAAAAAAGACTAATTTTACTCAATAACACACTTGCAATGATCTTTTTTAGTATGAACAATACATTTACAATAAATAATATATAAATGTACAATAAAAAAACCGTAACATTTCAAAACAAAAATAACTATAAAGGGCTATTTTAAAAAAAGTTAAATTAAACAGTTATTTTCTTTATTTTGATGCAACACATCTTCAGATATTGGTCACTTACTCAGATCTCTGCAGCAGTAGAAAGACTGGTTCTGTGAGACTCTTGAGTGAGATGAGTTAAAAATCTCAAAATGTAGCTGTGTAAAGACAGATTCTTCAAGCCTTTGGCAATGACTGAGATAATTTGAATTTCCTTCTTTTAGGAGAGCATCACTGAAAAGCATGTGGAAGAGAAATACAGGTTCTTAAAATGATTGAAATCACTACCAAAAAAAAAGTCCACACTTTTGGTTCGCAAAAGCACAAATTCACAAACAACAGAAAACACCTGAGTGTGTCTTTTGTAAAATAACCAACCAGTTTAGTAGAACAAGAGAGGCGAAAAGCAATCTAAACCTTATACTTTCTTTTTCTTTGACAAATGTCAAATTGTTACTTACACTTATTGCAGAAATGTATTTCGCGCTGGCATTGAGGAGAATGAAAAGCTCATTTCAGCTGAAGCACATACTCTGTGTGTGTCTTTCCAAAACCACCAAATTTGACTTCCCTGTAGTAGGAAGCAAGGCTATATATATGTCTATAGACAGATAAAGAGAGAGATTCTATAGGCTATATGCATATGTAGCATCTTTTGTCCTGAGTGCGTCATTAATCACAATCCATATCTGATGATGTCACTAAACAGAAACTATGCTATAGAAACGGTCGTTAGTTGACCAACAGGTTGTATGCGCGTGTGTGTGTGTGTGTTGATGTTTTGATGAACAGAAACTCATCAGTGTGGAAGGAGAAACTTATGCAGAAACATTATAGCAGATGGGACAGATAATGTGATTTACGTTAAAGGGTGCACCTGACCAAGCGTGGGAGGAAGCTAGAGCTGGAAACAAAAAACTGACAGAGCCGAAAATGGCACGACAAAACCAGACAAGACAGGACTGAAGACATGTCCAGAATGCCCAGAATAAAATAGCCACACTGTGAATATGATGGACATTAACATGTGCATGTGATGCAGCTGATAGTTCTTATTCAGTTGCTGCCGATACAGCAACACACAGTGAGATTGAATAGATGCACATATTGGTCCAAATCCAAAAAATGATTCATTTAAAAGGAAATTATTAAAAAAACAATAGTGTCTGTAGGAACCAGTTTGCAAAGGTGAACAATACTCAATAATGACCGTGTTGCCTGATCTTAAACTGTCTGATGAATTCTGACCATTTCAGGCTTTGAATGATCCTGATGAGGCCTTGGATGTTTGGTAGATGCAGGTCTCAACAAAGCACCCATGACCTAAGTGATGTGTCACATAAATCCCTGTAAACAAGGTTTCATTCAATTTTGAATTGACTGAACCAATCTGCATTGCTCTCACACATACATCGGTTATAATCAGGGCCAGGCACGCGTTGTTTTTAAGGGTACGTTTAGGGTAGGGGTGGGTATGTCCTGTAGAGCTTAAGCTCCAACCGCAATTAGAAACACCTGAAGCAGCTAATCAAGCTCTTACTAGGCATGCTTGAAACTTCCAGGCAGGTGTGTTGAGGCAAGTTGGAGCTAAACTCTGCAGGACATCGGCCCTCCAGGACCGAGTTTGGGCACCCCTGTCTTAGTTGATACTAGTAATCTATAACACATCATATTTATTAAAACCAAATTAATAGTAGGCACATAAATAGTTGAAAAGGCAATATAAATCTTCTAAATGAGTTGTTTCTTAGAATATAAGGTTACTCTTTATTTTAAGGTATCCTTGTTACAATGTAATTATACATTTAAGTACAGAGTAATATTAATTAACTACTTTATATGGTTAGGGTTTAGGATTTGGCTTACTTGCATGTAATTATGCAGAATTAATTGTTATTATAATATTATGTAATGTGTAGCAAGGACACCTTAAAATAACGTGTTAAAAAATATAAGATACACTAAAAAAATGCTGGGTCAAATACAACCCAGCGCTGGGTAAAATATGGATGGACCCAGTGATTGGGTTGTTTAGACCCAGCTGTTGGGTTACTGCCCAGAAGGTTGGGTTAAACATTTAACCAAACTGTTGGTTGAAAACAACCCAGCATCTGCTCTGTCCAATATTTATCCAGCACTGGGTTGTATTTAGCATTTTTTTAGTTAATAGACAAGTTTAATTAAATGAAAATAATAATATCATATCATACAAGTCAATGGTTTTTGGACTTTTATTTCAAGGTAATACAGTCTCTGTTTGTATATGTCAAACAATAAGCACAAATAATATGAATAAAAAAACTAAATTACTAAAAATCAGGGCATAGCAACTTAAGACATTGATTGGGATGTGTCACCCAATATTCAAATTAATATTAATAATACTATTTTCCTACTTTAAACATTAAGTATGCAGTAATAAACATACAATCTTATTTCATATAATTAACATGTCATTAATTTTATTCAAATAAATAAACAGCTCACCCAAAAGAGACAAGCAGCTAATAACAGCTTTGTAATTACAACAACAATGGATGAAAACTATATTTTCATTGTTTGAAAAACCAGACAATAGCAGCAACAGAGATCACAGTAAACAATGCACAAATTAGCAGAGTGCAGCATTCTTCACAAGTGGAGTGACTCTGCAATGGTTGAATCTGCGCTGACTGAGGTATGTCTATGGATATATGTTCAGAACGATTCGTGCGTCCTCTGAGGAATTTTTTACGGCTCAAGTCTTTAATGTTCTTCAGAAGATCAGTGCTAATGCAGTAGGTGTGATTCTGGTCAAAGCGCACCAGATCTGAGTGCTGTGTCACATAAATCTTTTCAAATTTGTTCAGCCTTGAGTCAAAGGAAACAATGATGCGATCTTTGTTGCTGTTGTCTGAATATCCAGTGTAATTCTCAGTGACATAATGAGGCAGTGAAACAGCACCGTGCAGGTTGCCCACCTCATAGAATGGCAGGTCAGTGTAAGGAAGAAGTCTGTCCCTATTATAAAATCGATGAAAGCCAAATGCTCCATTTGTAGGGTTGCACTTTGCAATCATACGACCGTTAGAGTCAATCTGAACACAATAATGAGCAAACCACCACAACAAGTTCAGACCGTGTCTGGGAGGCGGCCGACCATACTTGGTCTCTCTCAGATCAGACAGTTTATTCAGGGGTCTCACCATGTTCCTGACAATCCTGTTGAAAGAAAGTATACTTTCAATGCAATAAATGTTATAATATTATAAATATTTGGGCTAATTTTCAGCTACCATCAGCTATTTACAGTATTCTCAGCTCAGTTTTTGAGTCTTTTGATTTGAATCTGTTCAGCAGTTTTTCTCCAGAAGGCAGCACATTAAAGTTTTGTCCTTGACTGACCAAAACCAAACAGCCAGCTCAAAAGGAACTAGATAAAATACATTTTCAGAAACTGATCACTTACACAAAACTGATGTGTGTGTGTGTGTACATGCATATAGAAAAAAATGATACGTCTTACCTTGTAGACGTCAAACTAGATCTTTGACACCGACTGCTTCATTCACATGACACGACAGCATGTTTGTGATGCCACTGAACTCATGACAGGAACTAAGCTACAGTCACACACACTAGTTGTCCTACGGTTGTGTGTGTGTGTGTGCGTGTATCTGTTTCTGTTTTGATGAACAGAAACTCATACTACGGAAAGTGAAACTTGTAGAAACACAGAGCAGATGGGACATATAATAATGTCTCAGAATTCATAAATATTGATTTTATTATACAGTATTCATAATTTTTATCATCTACACGGGATGCGATTTATATTTTATGATGTATTAAATGTCTTATCTCTGTTTTTTAACTGATAGAGTCTCAAGTTTTATCTTCTGTCTCCCTCAATCAGAAATATCTACATCATTGTAATAAATCATGAAAAGAATCCAGTGATAAACATGCAAAGCTCAACATTATATCTGAAATTCAAAGAACGATGGACATTATACTGGAGACAAGCTTCAATATGCAGATTTAAAAATGAAAAAAAAAGGCTGAAAAATATATATTTTCATTTTTAAAAGCAAGAAAACAGCAAAAATGAACAAGAACATAACTGTTTTCACCAAATTTCTGGTAATTAGGTTCTTAAACAAAAATGTTGTTTATAGTGTGGTGTACAATATGTTAATCATTTTGATTTAATAGTGAAATAAGTTATATAAACACATGATACAATGAATCCAACTTACTTTACTGAAATGATGGGAGTGTTCATACCCCGGCAAGTGTTTATGTGAGTCATGCAAAGATCTGCAAACAGAACCTGATCCTGTTCCACATCAGTGTCAGAGGAGGAGTTACTGCATCAAATATTTACTCACATATATTCACATATAATTAGCCACTTGTCAATTTCAAAAGCAAGTAACATCTAGCAAAGCAAGTAATATCTCTGATTAAGTGATCAGTGATCAAAACGACAAAAAAAAAGAACTGCATACAAAATGGCAAAATTAACTAATTAAGTCATAAAAAAATAACAAATGAATCATATAACATAAATCATAAAAAATAATAATTAGCCATTTATTTACTGTTTATTGCTTTCATTAAAAACTACACCACATGCCAAATCAAGAAAGGGCATTTTATGATAGGCCTAATTAAACTTGAATTTGCACATAGTTGGGTTACAGCTTGTTCTGCCAGGGATAGGCCTACTTAACAAAATATGAAAACGGCGCCAAGTCTCCCTCACATTCTTGTACCTGTTTTCAAAGGCATCTTATTGCTTAGTGCTGCATGAAAGAAAAGATTAATTAGGGTCGTTCTACAGAAATGTCCACTTTTGGTATGGTATTTCTAACATTTAAACTTAGACCACATAATTAGATTACCTTTTGACTTTATGATATAAATGACAGTTTAATTTTTTGTGTGTGTGCAATTATTTCAAAACCACATGCACTATTTTTTGTCACTGGTGTTACCTTTAGCAATATTAAAAGTTTTTATGAAATATTATTTCTCGTTTTTTTTTTCAGAACATGTAGTCAAAGTTACAGAAAAATAATGAAAATGCATGTAATAAGGAGATTATGTTTTATTTATTTAACGTGACAGAAAATCAGTACAGTAACACAGTACAGTGACACAATGCATCACCAGTGACATACATCAGGCATGATATACTGATCTTTACTGTTGTTATCCATAAGGAAGGTGACACCAGTGACAGTAACACCAGTATTTTACAAAGTGTCTGCTGCAAGGTATCAAACCACATGTGGTCAATCATGGTATACTCGCTAAATTAAGTAGTTTAAACAGGCACAATGTGATCATCATCATCATTTTCGAACTTGTGAAAGCCAAAGTGTTTATCTTGAGGAGTATATTTGGAGACAATTTTCCCATTTCTGAAGTCTACATATTCAAACCAATACAACAGGTTCAGGCCATGTCTTGGCTTTGGCGGACCAAAGCCTGATTGTTTGAGCTCAGACAATTCATTTAGAGTACCTTTCACCATGATGACAACAATGTGAAAGACAAATAAAGACATAGGAATAGACTCAAACTAAACAAATAAAACATTCAATGAGACAGTAAATACAAATCAATCAGTTAAATATAGCCTTGAAGCAGAAAGCTGAAAATCTCAACTGTACCTTGAGAATGTACTTTGTATAAAGACTAATCATTCAAGCTTTTTTGCAGAACTGAAATTTCTCTAAGGGAACGTCTATGAAAACCATGAAGAGAAATAGAGGAGTTTTAAGCATTATGGCTGTTTTAACAACTATTTTAACAAAATTATCCACACTTTTGGTTGGCAAAAACAGCTGAATGTGATTTGTAATATAAAGCAGCCAATTTAGTAGAGTAAGAGGAACAAAAAAATCCAATTGCGTGGGTATGTGTGTGTGTGTGTAGATTTTAGAGATAACAAAACCAGTTGAAGTTTGTCACAAAACATCAAAAAATGAACTTAATACGTAATTATTCAATGGTGTAGAGAATGTTACAGCGATGTTCAGTAAATGAGGAATTATCTTTCACCTAATGCATCCTATACATATTTGGCCCTGAAAGTATCATTGATGACAATGCAAAGAACTATTCTGTAGTAACACCCTGTAGTTATACTTCTATTATGCTTGAAATAACTGCACTGTGAATAGATTGTGACATATTTCTGTAGGCCAGCCCAGAAGTTACTATCCCTTGTTCCATCAACAAAAACCTGATAGGATTTTCCATTGGATTATTGCAGGAAACAAGCTCTGTGTCACATTCCCTCTCGGGACATAGGAGCGAGGAGACACGGAGATATCCAAACCAGGTTTTTATTGCAATTCCAACTGTGCAGACCATGGAGCTCGGAGGATTGACGAACAATACAGGACATGGGAGACAGGGAGACATAGGGCTTAAGAACACAGGGAAATTAACGAGGAAGAACAGAAACAGGTGCAGGGCAATCAAACACAGGGCTAGGGACTAATCAACTAATGAACATGGAACGAGGACAGGAACAGGAAGGCCAAATATGGACACGAGAGGTGGGGGAACACGAGACACAGACTGACACTCTGTGATCAACAAAAGTTTAGGATTCCTACACGCTTTGCTCATAATGATAATCTTCACACATGAACACAACATTTGAGTTAGAATAGCTTGAAAGAGTGCAATTATAAACACAATGAGGCTGTGAAAGCAACTAGTGAGTAGATTAGTTTACCTGTTCTGTGACCCTATTAATATCTGTAGTCATATTTAGCCACTTGCTAGCAACCATCTTTTTCAAGACAAGTAAAAGCTTTTAAATAAATGACAAAGGGGTATTTCTGATGCATTTTATGTTGTAGATTAAAGATAAAATTTAAGATAAAAATTGGTCTGTGTTCACCACCTTACTTGTTTCTAGGTTTTTGGCCTACAAAAATACATCCTCCTGCTGGACTTTAATAGCATGAGATGAACAGCATGTATATGTGCATGTGACCCAACTATTTATAAACCCACAAGCCAGTGTCATACAATTGAATCCTATTATATAATATAAAATATTATTTATATTATATTAATAACTGTAAATTGCAGTGAACATTTTCTGGGTTGGCTTGGTTTTGAAAGTCGGTATGTTGTAAATAATGACAGAATTTTCATTTTTGGGTAAATATTTCCTTTAATGCAGTGAAATTAGACAAATAATTAAAAATAAACATTAAAAATAAACACAGTGCATTGTATTAATTATACATAAAAATCATAAAGCTTCTCATCTAGAACAAAGTAATGAGACAAATGAGCCATTTATGACCCAACTCAATTTACAATTAATTTTTATTTGATTATGTTATTGTATATTTTAATTTTATTTGTTATGAAAAGTCCAGCATGTTTTGGATGGAATGTTTGATTTCAACTATGAGTGTCAGACTGCATGAGTGTGCACACATAACACAAGCTCAGCGTCTACCACGCTGCTTACGCCGCTGCCGGATCTTCACCTCCCTGATGAAATCTGACCATTCCATGTTCTGAATGATCTTAATCAGGCCTTGGCTGATGCGGAAGGTGGAGTTCTCATCGAAGCGCCCCTGACCTAAATGATGTGTCACATAAATCCTGTCAAACCATGTGTCATTCTCATCTGAATCGACCGAAACAACAATGCGATCTGCGTTGCTCTCACGCACATCTCTGTCGTAATTCTTAGTAACATTATCAGGCATTTCACCCGGATGGTGCAGGTTGCCCATTTCATAGAACTCTAGACCAGTATCAGGAAGAATTTCTTCTGAATTATGGAACGGATGGAAACCAAAATCTCTGTCTTCTGGGTCACATCGTGCAATCATTTTGCCATCATCATCAATCTCAACACATTCATCAGCAAACCACCACAGCAGACTGAGACCATGTCTGGGATACGGCTGACCAAACTTGGTCTCTCTCAGATGGGCCAGTTCATTCAGCGTTCTCGGTTGGGCCATTCTGCGTCTAGAAAACAGACAGGGGGAAAATAAATAAGTAAAAGAATAAATGGGACTGGGATGCAGGATGGGACAATGGGTTGTGCAAAATTGCAGGACTTAATTAAATAGACTGAATATCACAAGTATGATGGTATAGCTAATTTATTAAATAATATAACCTAAAAATATTATAGCATTTATATATGTGATGTATTACATATATAATATAATATGCATGTATACATTTTTTGTTAAATTCAGAAGAATCATAATAGAGCACTAAAATAATCAGCCTTCATTAATTTATAACAAAATGAAAAACAAAAATGCAAAATGTAAAGCAAAAAGGTAAAAAGAAAAAAACAAACAAGACTGTTTTTTTTTGTAAAGTTTTTTTTTTTTTATTCTATTCATATAGGCTATATATATTTTTATCTTTTTATTTAGAGTTTACATAAACCGATTTACAGCTGTAAAATATCTGGTTTTAGGGTTGTTGTTTTTTGTTTTTTTACTTGACAGTTTAGCCTACCCGGCTATTTAGTAGTTAGTATATTTAGGTAGGATATACATTAGTTAGTTAGTTAGTTTTATAGCCATTTTCAATCTAGTCTTAATCCACTCTAGATTTATTTGACCAACAAGTGGACTTGTAGCCTAGGTTTCGTTTCTCTCTAAACGCACTCCCACAGTACAGCCATCTGCTACAGATATAATATATATCAGCGCAAAACTTTTACTGAACAGCTGTTTGCGTTGTTTAATAAAGCACATTTAAACAGCAATATCCCGCGTTCAGTTTAAAACCAACCTCTAATGTAATTAAAGTTAGTCTTAATAACAAAAAGCAATTCAAATCAGACAAATAGACATAGATTACTGTACCTTATTCTTGCGGATGAAGGATCTGCGTCTGTGCAGCGCACGCGCTCCTATTAATATTCATATCTCTGTCAGTGGGCGGTGACAAACACAAACTTGGACCTAAACATTTCAACAAAATTACACCAGGAAAATGAATTACAATATGAATTAGTTTAAAAAGTTCTGTTTCTTGACCTACTAAAATTATATATAAGCCTACATTGTTTCAGAAATTAAAAAGGTTCATGTTGTTTTGATTCGACTTTTAGTAGATAGCCTAAATAACTGTTCTTTTTTATTTTATTTTATGAAAGTGTTAAACGATTAAAATAAATATATAGCATAGTTTTTTGTTGTTTTTTATTAACCGAAGGAGTGTTTATTTTCCACAGCTGCGGAAAAGGGGAGTAAAGCAGACGAGGAAAACACACACCACAAAAATAAAAATAAAAAATAAATAAAAATACTCCCACAGATATTATAAATAGATGTTGATAGCCTCATTTTTTGTGACATTGATAATGCATATTTGCTGGTGTCACAGAACTCATGACAGGAACTATAACACACAATAGTTGTAGCTACTACAGGGGCGGGTTGCATAAACTGTTAAGTCATTACTGAAAGGTGTGGCTGTTTCAAAGCATATTAAATGCAAAGTTTACTGGAAGGAAGAATTTGGGTAGGAAAAGGTGCACAAGCAACAGGGATGACTGCAAGCTTGAGAATACTGTCAAGCAAAGCTGATTCAAACACTTGTGAGAGCTTCACAAGGAGTGGACTGAAGCTGGAGTCAATGCATCAAGAGTCACCACGCTCAGACATCTTCAGGAAAAGGGCTACCAAGCCACTTCTGAACCAGAGACAACGTCAGAAACGTCTTACCTGGGTCGTGGAGAAAAAGAACTGGACTGTTGCTCAGTGGTCCAAAGTCCTCTTTTCAGATGAAAGTAAATTTTGCATTTAATTTGGAAATCAAGGTCCCAGAGTCTGGAGGAAGGGTGGAGAGGCACAGAATCCATGTTGCTTGAAGTCCAGTGTGAAGTTTCCACAGTCAGTGATGATTTGGGCTGCCAGGTCATCTGCTGGTGTTGGTCCACTGTGTTTTCTGAAGTCCACAGTCAACACAGCCATCTACCAGGAACTTTTAGAGCACTTCATGCTTCCTTCTGCTTTATGGAGATGCTGATTTAATTTTCCAGCAGGACTTGGCACCTGACCACACTGCCAAAGGTACCAAAAGCTGGTTCAATGACCATGGTGTTACTGTGCTTGATTGGCCAGCAAACTCGCCTCACCTGAACCCCATATCTATGAGGTATTGTCAAGAGGAAGATGAGAGACACCAGACCCAACCATGCAGATGACCTGAAGGCCGCTATCAAATCAACCTGGGCTTCCATTACACCTGAGCAGTGCCACAGGCTGATTGCCTCCATGCCACGCCGCATTGATGCAGTAATTCATGCAAAAAGAGGCCCAACCAAGTATTGAGTGCATAGAAATGAACATAATTTTCAGAAGCCGGACATTTCTGTTTAAAATATCCTTTTTTTATTGATCTTTTGTAATATTCACATTTTCTGAGAGACAGAATTTTGGGTTTTCATTATCTGTAAGCCATAGTCATCAAAATTTCAAGAAATAAAGGCTTGAAATATTTCACTCTATGTGTAATAAATCTGTATAATATATGGGTTTCACTTTCTGAAATGAGTGACAAAAAATATTGACCTTTTTCATGATATTAATTTTTTTTTAGATGCACCTGTATAAGCTGCTGAATTTGCTGCTGTGGCAGGTGATTTTTTTTAAAGAATTGCAGCTTTTTACATGGTAGCTAGGAGACTAAAGTTTTAGTGCACATAATGGCTCCGCGAATGGCGCTGTCTTTGATTTAGCTCAACCATTCCCTGTATCGCTGCTATAGTTTGACCAAACTCCCCCTTCAGCCCCGAAATTCAGCTGCTGGCGGCTCTCCTCTTTCTCTTTTTTCTCTGCCATATAGCTGCTGATGAAGGCATACTGCCAGTTAGTGATATGCATGTTTAGTTTGTGCATGAGGTTGCGGGTTTCAAAATTATAAATTATATAAAAGATCCAGGGTTGGATTTAGTTTGCAATTTGGATTATTTTTATAAGATTGCAAGATTCCTGATGAATGCCATTTCAACTATTTCTGAAGTGCTTCTTGTTGGAAAGCAATCTTATCAGAATGTTTTTCTGTTGGACTTGTGCAGGCCTATTTTTTTCATTTGTTAAAAGCTGTTAAAATATTAAGCAGTAATTCATGTAGGTTTTTTTCATTGTGTTTCATGTGGTGACCACTGGGAGGTGCTCTGGGCATATATCTTTCTTGGTTTTGTTCCCTGACATGATGCATGTTGCAAAGTGAAAGTGAAAGTTTCAGGCAAGTTTGTTGCATTCTAACAGGAAAGAGTTCTGTGTCTTTATTTAAAATCAACAATTATTTTATAAAGAACACCGCTTTCTCACATTACGCACTGAAGCAGCCCCTGCATAGTGAATAATACATTCTCAATCCATCAATATCAACCAATTCAGCACCACCCTCATGGACAGCACGTGGTAACGTCGCACGTAAGAAGGTATACCTGTAAGCAACCGAAGGTATAGTTCGGGGACCACGCCTAGAAATGGTACACCTTTAGTTAAGACCTTTAGAGTCATCGTAGTGCACTAAGAGGCAATGCTATCGGGAAACGCACACCAGAGACATAATGTATTGTGACAGACTTTGTTTTTAATTTTCTCCAAAACTTCAAAGTAAATCCCAATGAAGGTTGACACAGACAGAGTCATGGTCGTCCTGAAGAAGAATTAATTTAAATTTCCATATTACCTCTGAAGGAATTTGAATAATGCCTGTCTAAATGTCAAGGAGTGCTATAATGCATTGTGACAGACTTGGCATTCATTTTCTCCCAAATTCTACAGTAAAACGTCATGAAACTTGACACAGAGAGAGTCTTGGGTGTCCTGAAGAAGAATTAATTCCAATTGTATTGTTAACTCTGAAGGAATTTGAATAATACCTGTCTAAATGTCAAGGAGTGCTATAATGCATTGTAACAGACTTTGGCATTCATTTTCTCCCAAATTCTACAGTAAAATGTCATGAAACTTGACACAGAGAGAGTCTTGGGTGTCCTGAAGAAGAATTAATTCCAATTTTATTGTTAACTCTGAAGGAATTTAAATAATGCCTATCTAAATGTCAAGAAGTGCTATAATGCATTGTAACAGACCTTGGCATTCATTTTCTCCCAAATTCTACAGTAAAATGTCATGAAACTTGACACAGAGAGAGTCTTGGTCGTTCTGAAGAAGATTGTATTGAAAACTTTATTGTTAACTCTGAAGGAATTTGAATAATGCCTGTCTAAATGTCAAGGAGTGCTATAATGCATTGTGACAGACTTGGCATTCATTTTCTCCCAAATTCTACAGTAAAACGTCATGAAACTTGACACAGAGAGAGTCTTGGGTGTCCTGAAGAAGAATTAATTCCAATTGTATTGTTAACTCTGAAGGAATTTGAATAATACCTGTCTAAATGTCAAGGAGTGCTATAATGCATTGTAACAGACTTTGGCATTCATTTTCTCCCAAATTCTACAGTAAAATGTCATGAAACTTGACACAGAGAGAGTCTTGGGTGTCCTGAAGAAGAATTAATTCCAATTTTATTGTTAACTCTGAAGGAATTTAAATAATGCCTATCTAAATGTCAAGAAGTGCTATAATGCATTGTAACAGACCTTGGCATTCATTTTCTCCCAAATTCTACAGTAAAATGTCATGAAACTTGACACAGAGAGAGTCTTGGTCGTGCTGAAGAAGATTGTATTGAAAATGTTGTTGTTAACTCTGAAGGAATTTGAATAATGCCAGTCTAAATGTCAAGGAGTGCTATAATGCATTGTGACAGACCTTGGCATTCATTTTCTCCCAAATTCTACAGTAAAATGTCATGAAACTTGACACAGAGAGAGTCTTGGGTGTCCTGAAGTAGAATTAATTCCAATTGTATTGTTAACTCTGAAGGAATTTGAATAATGCCTGTCTAAATGTCAAGGAGTGCTATAATGCATTGTGACAGACCTTGGCATTCATTTTCTCCCAAATTCTACAGTAAAATGTCATGAAACTTGACACAGAGAGAGTCTTGGGTGTCCTGAAGTAGAATTAATTCCAATTGTATTGTTAACTCTGAAGGAATTTGAATAATGCCTGTCTAAATGTCAAGGAGTGCTATAATGCATTGTGACAGACCTTGGCATTCATTTTCTCCCAAATTCTACAGTAAAATGTCATGAAACTTGACGCAGAGAGAGTCTTGGGTGTCCTGAAGTAGAATTAATTCCAATTTTATTGTTAACTCTGAAGGAATTTGAATAATGCAGGTAGAAAATAGTACGAAATAATCAGTGCTATAATGTATTTTAGCAGACCGTATTTTTATGGAAAACTACACAGTATAATATATTTGAACATAATATAACTGTATATTTTATCTTTTGGGACACATTTAATTAATAACCGCTGAAATATAGGTATTCGTCAGCTTTTTGGCCGCTTCGTGTCTCCGTACCGTAATACCACAAACAGACGTGCAACGAGATCCATGTGGCGGCTGCTGTATGGACTCGGGAGGTGATTCTGCAGTAGGTGCGATTCTGGTCAAAGTGCACCTGATCTGCTGCGTCACATGAATCTTCTCAAATCTTCTCCGCCTTGAGTCAAAGGAAACAATGATGCGATCTTTGTTGCTGTTGTCTGAATATCCAGTGTAATTCTCAGTGACATATAATAAGGTAGTGAATCAGCTTTGTCCAGGTTGCCCACCTCATAGTAGGCCACTGTAAGGAAGCAGTCCATCCCTATCATGAAATCGGTGGAAACCAAAAGCTCCATTTGTAGGGTTGCACTGTGCAGTCATACGACCGTTGAAATCAATCTGAACATAATCATGAGCAAACCACCACAACAAGTTCAGACCGTGTCTGGGAGGTGGCCGACCATACTTTGTCTCTCTCAGATCAGACAAATCATTCAGGTTTCTCACAGCGTCCATGATTATTATGCTGAAAAAGTAAAGAACCGGACTGGTTTTACTCTAACAAAAGTGCAAAGGTATATTTTTAACAGCATACATACAGTTACAGAAAAAATGTAAAATTAATACAGAACATAAGCACCAAAAGCAGCCTGTTAGTCATTTCTACAGACAAATATTTTAGTCTTATTTGATGGGTTTTTCAGCTATCATAAAAATAAAAAATGTATAAGTATCTGCTCACTTTTTGACATGTTGGCACCCATTCAGACAATTTTCTCTCAGTATCAGCAGAATAAAGTCTGTTGGGTCTTAAACTGACCATCTGCATGCACTGATCACACAGAAATATGATCAGAAATCTCTAGGCCTAGCAATAGAAAAACTGATCCACTAAGAATCATGCAGTAAGATGAAGTGTTAATCTGCAGTTGGAGTAAAAAGCAAGGAAGTCAAGATTGGCTGCTGTATTCTAGCTAATTTATATATTATTTTTTATAAATAAATAAATGGGACCGTGCTTTTACCGTGTATCTGGTAATGAACTGTTGCATCCAGCAGTTCCTTGAATGCAGCAGCATAGACATTGTCTTGTGAGGGCAAAGATACTGCTATATAGCCTAGACGCTTTAACATTTTTATTAACTAATAAAGCAATACAAATCACGAGTCCACCTTATCCTGCAGAAGTGTTCACACTCTGATAATGGCTTTTGTGGGTGGAGAAATATCTGCCAACAAAACCTGATACTGCTTTATGCCAGACAGACATTTATAGCAGAAAAAAACTGAATAATTGTGGAATAATCGTTTGTTTGTTGCTCCCCTTTCCCTTTTATCTTGATTCATCAAAACAATTCTGACAGAAATACTCAAGGATTGAAAATTGTGTGAACCACTTCCACTCTCCCTCACATGCTTTAGGCACACCTGTTTTCAAAGGGCATCTGATATTAGGATACCAAAAGAAATTAATTTGCACAAACAAAAAAAACAGTTCAAAATATGAGTTTCCAAATTCATTTTATTTCAAACCAAGCCAGAGAAACTATGTTTTAATCAGTTCACCATTACATAATATTAAAATGTATATAATAATCACGAATATAATGAAAGCAGGGTAAGGTAATGGCTCATAGAATGGTACACCAAGAGTTGTTGTCAGGCACTGTCTCATTAACATTACGACTCTGTAGTGTGACTCTGGCACGATCTTCTCGAGTGTTGACTGTCTTTTCGAGATACTGGTCTCGACTCATGTTACTGATGATCAGGAGGAGGCCCTGGCTCACTCGGTAGGTTCTACTGCTGTCGAATCGTTTCGGGTCGTTGTGTTCAGTCACATACACTCTGTTGAAGTTGCCATATTCGTCCTGACGCACAATAATGCGGTCCTTGTTACGGTCAGGTTTGTTCTGGCTGTAATTTGCCCTGACATAATTTGGGAGTTTGTCTGCTCCTGGAGCGTTCAGGTTGCCCACCTCATAGTACGGAAGGCTCTGAAGGGGCACAATGTGATCATCATCATCTTCAATTCTGTTATAGTACTTGTGGAAGCCAAAGTCTCCGTTTCGAGGCCTGTATTTCGAGACAATATCACCATTACTAAAGTAGATATAGTCCTTAGCAAACCAATATAACAGGTTCAGGCCATGTCTCGGCCACGGCTGACCGAAGCCGGAGGATTTTAGCTGGGACAGTTCATTCAGGGTGTTCACCATGATGGACGACTGTGTGAGAGAGAGAGAGACAATGAAGACATATTTAGAATAATAGTAAAATCATATAATGAGGCAGTAAATTCAGTTAGTTATGCTTATAGGGAAAGTGCATTTTAGATGAATTAGTCACCATTTATGTTTTCCACTGCTTTGAATCACTCTTTTTGTCTAGACTCCAATGGTCATGTTATGACAAATGAATTTTTAAAAGTATTAAATATAAAAGCCAAACATTCTTAGTCTTTCATTTAACGTATATTTCTATTACAATGTAGTATTTTTTTTTTTTTAATTTTGTCAATGCAAAATAGTTGAATACAGTTCAGCCAATTATAGCATTGATCTTACTTTTTTGTTTTATTTTGCTACATTTAGAAACACCTTTCAAATAAACATCACACCACAGGTTTTCAAGAAAACTTTTCAAGCTTTAACTGTATAAAAAAAATGCCATATTTACATTTTCTCATGAAATTGCTCAAAATTAAGACATTTTTGAGAATGTTATTCTCCGTCATGAAATTATGGGTGAATTTATTTTTGATGTTCTGTGTCTCAAACCACCTAAGAGACACCCATGACTTTTAAGCATCATATTGTCCTTATGGAAAACAGAAACATCTCAATTGTTACCTTGTATGTTGAAGACTGATCCTCCAAGTTTCTTGCAGTGATCCGGGTATTGATCTGTAGCGAGTCTCACTGAACAGCAGAGTCCTTTTTAAAATGATTCCTTCAAGACACACCTCCTTTGAAAAGCTCACAGCTGGGAAATAGAAACTTAAGCTGTTTGGAAGGGAGTAGTGTGTACTGCACACTAAAACAGTATCTGGAACAGTATTAGTACTCTATTATGATGACCATGACCACATTGCATTGTTCAGTTTGTTTAATACAATGAGTAGGATTCTGGAAATAAAAAGCTATTTTGCTTTTCTAAAGCATTTTTGTTTTAGAAACAAGTAAAAGACAAGAAACTTACAAAACTTAAAATAAAAATGGAAAAAATTATGTACGAACAAATACGTGATGTACATTTAAACTTTTTCCTAAAAAACAATTAAGCTCCTAATTCAAATATTAATAATCATTAGCATCGTGAGCATCGAGTTAAATGTTAATATTTTCCAATATTAGTTATTAGGACCTAAAACATTTACATAAATCAAATATAGGTGTAAACTCTTGAAATTAACGGATTTAAATACTTATAATTCTTAGGGTGCAATTTTCTCCAATATCTGGCGATATTTATCCATTGAAAAATTTTGGAGCAGAACAACTAGGGGAAAAAAATCAGGTCTGGAAATCTCATTGGAAGCCTGCTTCAGCTTCATAACTTCAGGAGGAAAAAAAAAAAACATTCTTGTAAAAAGGGTGGCGGTCCTCCAAAGCAAAAGACGGGAAACCGAAACTTACTGTTTATCAACTGCATTTCAGCCGTAATCTCTAAGAACATTGACTTGCAAAATATGTAAAGGGGAAAATTGATAATGACAGGCATGACAGACTGTTGTTTGTTTGATCATTTCCTTTTCAAACCAGCTTTTATTACACCATCATCTGCACCATGACGACAGTCAAGAGCAATTCCGTAACACAATGATCAGAGGCCAAGAGAGGGACAACACCAACAGGACAAACAAAAAGAAGAATGACAACCAGCGGTAGGGAGGAAAACTTGAGGAATGACAGACAAAGGAAAGAAATCAATGAAGAAAGAGTTGTACAAAGAAAACAGAATCTGCAGTTATTACAAACAGCAGTAAAACTGTGAATTCACATTGAAACTGCTGTTTTAACGGAACAGGAGGATGACGGGATAGATATACACACACATATAAAATTTCCATTAGTCTGAATCCATTCGAGGACAATGAGCAAACGTTTTGTCTTTGATATGAAAACACGAATGCGTCATCGCTTCCCATATCAAACAGACAAAAAAAAAAAAAAATGATAAAAATCTAAATAATTGTGCTGAACCCTCAAACTACATCAAAATTACCATCATAATTATAACTCTAGCTGTCAGTGTCAGCATAAGAAGAATTGGTATTAATAGTATGAATATTTTACTTCATTATTTGATATATATATACACAAATATCCGCAATGTTTTTTGCATTGCTGCTTTTTCCCCCCACGCATGTGTTTAAGTACACTTGAAAATAAAATGCAATTTTTCTTTTTTGTTTCACTGGAATATACAACAAACCCCCCTCATGATCACACACACACACTGGTTTGAGACTCCCTCAACCTCATGTGCCCATTTGAACACACACACACACACTCGAGCGCCTCAGTTTGTGGACACCATCCTTCTCTTCACAGCTTTCCACGTGAGCAGGAGCGGACCATAATGCATCTGTGCCCAGGCTGAAGGGGAAACCTCAGCAAACGGGTATTTCCTTTGGTGTCACATCACAGCGACTTGTCAGTTTGAAACGCTGAAGCTAAACTCGAACAGTGCAGCTACATTGATGCTTTTATGTGGCTCTCCTGCTTAGAGCAGCACGATCGACACATGCTGTTCTGGAGGCTATAAACAAACACGCTCTGGACAACTGGTTAGTCATTTTAAGTGATTTTAGATTAGAATGATGCTGACATCCTCCTCATTCCAAGCAGAATGGATTGAGAGGACTGTACAGTTGTGATGGGATTTAAAGGTACAGTTCATGCAAAAATGAAAATGATACCATTGTTTACTCGCCCTCAGGTCATTCAAACCCACGTTGTTGATTTTTTTTTTAAATTCATCGGCTGAAAAAAGAAACAAAACAATGACTTAAAGGCATCATAGAAGTAATGCACACAAATTGTGTGTTGTATTTCAAGTAATGTGAAGAGACTGAAATTTACATTGTTATTCACTGAAAATCTTTTCTTCTGTTAAAGCTCTGACATTCATTTGGGAAGAAATTGTGTGGTTTGATGGCCATTGACTCCAAAATGCTATTGATTTTTGCATTTTATAATTGTCATGCCAGTTTGAACAAATATGGAAAACCTTGCATAAAACTAGGAGACTTGTAATATAGCATCACAAATCGCATAGACAACTTTCATGATACTTTAATGTTTTTGTTTTTTTCCTGGTTACAGGTTACAGGCTGTCCAGGTCCAAAAAGGACCAAAATAATGACTTAAAACCACTTGACTTGTTTGTTATATCTCAAGTAATTAATTGGCTTAATGTGAATGAAAAGATTGAAATTTATTGATAATCTTCCCATCTGCCAAAGCTCTGACATTTAATTTGATTAGAGTTTAAAAAATGGTGCAGTTTGACGGTTTTGTCTCAAAAAAAAAAAAATCATGTTGTAACTGGCGTTCCAATTGGCACTCAAACAATTGGCGAAATCCTCACAGAAAACTATTGTATAAATTCAGAAGGAACATAGCTCCTCAAATCACAGAGTACTTTAATGGTACTTTTATCGTGTTTTGTAGCGCTTGACACGTTGTGCACTAACATTAATGGAAAACATTAATGGAAAAAAGCTTGTATTGCAAAAGAAATAAGGCGGCGAGTAAGCAATGACAGATCTTTCATATTTGTGCAAACCATTCCTTTAAAATCCACAAACCAAGGCGAGCTCTTACACTTCATCTCTCACACAAACATGCTCAATGAAAAGAAAGAGCACTACAGCGCTTCTCTGAACTCACACACACACGCATGAGCAAACAGGCCTTCATATCCCCCAGATGTTTAAGGATGTGACGTCCACAGCTTGAGGAAGACATGTGGAGCAGGAAAGGATATGCTTTCCTAACGCTAGCATTTACTGAATCGTGAACCCTATACTTCAGTAAATCCGTGAACATGAGGAGAACAGAGAGACACACAGTGGATGGAGCGTTCCCAGACCATTTCGGTGTCCCTTACTGTCCACTGAGTAGAGCACGGCTGGTGAAAGAGAAAACGCGCATCTCAATACACTACGATATGGGGAAAAGAGAAGGGGCAGCTGACTGAGCTTTCGTTTGTTTGTTATCTTCCGGGAAATGGGACAGTGAGGGCATCGCGGGGCATGTGCGTGATTGGGATCAGAAGATATCCGGGCAGGAGTCCCAGTTGCCCTGCTCCTTGGCCTCCCAGTATCCTCCTCTGTAGATGTGCGTGGGCTCTCCTGTCATCGAGTCGACCTGCCGCTCGAACCACATGGGCGTGTAGTTCTCCTGGTGACCACCTGATCGAACAAAACAAAGACGTATATACAAAGCAAACAAACAGCAACTTAATTAGAGAACAGAACATATATGAGGGTGCTATAGTAACTCAATAGAGCCCTTTTCTACAAAGCTATTAGAAACTATTTCAAATACAGCCTGGAGCTTACAAAACTAACTCTGACTAAACTATTAAATCTATACTTAATCAGCTACAATCTCTGATTCAACACATCTGGCTTTCTAGATTCACACAACAGGCTGACAAACAGCAGCTAAGAGAGGCACATGGTCAACTCAGGAGGAAGAATAATAAAGTGAAAAAAGGACAAAAATATTGGAAAATTTTAGAGGTGGGCGGCATGACCAGCATTTTATATCACAGTCCAAGATACAACTTTATATTACAGTAATGGCAGTATGTATAACAGTGCAGTTTTTTGTAATATAATATAGTAATATAATATATCATTCTCATTTCTGCACAAGCCCATGAATAAAATACTTGAAACATGAAACATGCTTTAACACATGTGAATATGGACTTGAAAAATAAATATAGACATAAAAACCTATTTTGCATGTAATATTTGCATATAACTTATTTCACATTAACTGAATTGTCTAGAATACGGTGTATTTATTTGGATTCTAGAATGGTTTATAATTGGGATAAAAAGCAATATGCCATTCCAAAAATAGTCTATATATATTCTATATTAAATTCATGTAGTCCATCTTGTCTATATATTAAATATTGATAATTTTCTTTTACAGTGACCTTGTTACACATGTGTACTTAGTATATTAATAACAATAAATTATTCATAATTACATGCAATATTAAACCAAACTCTCATCCTAACCCTAACCATATAATAAATACATGCAGTTAATTCATATAACTTGCTACTTTAATGTATAATTATACTGTAACAAGGTCCTAGCTAGAAAAAGGTCAAACCTAAATATTATGAGCATAATTACATAAGTACATAACATTACCGTCTAACTCAAATATACATATTTTTAAATTTTAATTATATATTTGACTAATATTTAATATTTTATTTTATGAGCTGAAGCATTGTACATTTATATATTTATTTTAAAATATTAAATAATATTTTATTAAAGCAAAGGTATGCACATATTGGAAAAATACTACATGTTCACACTGGATGTGAGTGGCATGACATGTCAATTAAACTGTTAAACTACAGTATTCTGCTTGATCATACCGCCTAGCTCTATCGGATGTGAGCAATGGGGG
This sequence comes from Barbus barbus, assembly GCF_936440315.1. Taxonomy (NCBI): domain Eukaryota; kingdom Metazoa; phylum Chordata; class Actinopteri; order Cypriniformes; family Cyprinidae; genus Barbus; species Barbus barbus. Next base: position 6,695,620 of record NC_136735.1, read on the forward strand.
GCTGGAATGGTTTTGGGTGGATGTTACTTGCTTTTGACTGGAGCTCCATAAGGACCCTCCACTAGAGCGACACAGAGCAGATAACGAGACAGTGAGGGTCTCATTCATCAGCTCAAAAATGCACAAAGTTTAACCCCACAATTGTCATTTTATAATGTGTATGTGTGTGAAAGCACAGTCACTGTATAACATGACACGTATGTGAAAGTGTATGATAGTGTGCAGTTTTCTGTGATAATCAATGCATAAGCTGTATGTGTTTGCGATAGTTAAGAGAGTCATAACATGAATTGTGGATCTTGTGCTGTTAAGCAAAAAAAGTATAAATGTTGTTGTATAATGTGACCCCATTAAGCTGTAAAAATGTAGCTCTTATTCTACAAATACATAATTCCACTTCATTAGGAACACTGGTTTTGTATGTGACGTGAGCGAGTGTGTGGTACTTGCTTGAGTATGCCGGTGGGTGTGAGCCATGCAGTGTTTCAGCTGCAGAAGCACACAGATGAAGATGGAGGGAGGCAGGCAAAGAGAAGGGGAGTGAGAGAGATGTTAGCATGCATGGGAGGAGTGACCTGAAGAAAGTAAACACTAACTATGGTCTCTGTATACGATATTGTCTACACTCCTGCAGTTTATGCATTCACACTGCCCACTAGTGGAAGTAAAATACACACACTTCTAATTTAAAATGCATGAAGCAAGAATTAATTCAAACAAGAACCAAGTCTAATAATCTGCTCGTTTCTATTGAAGTGTTTTCACAACTGAATCTCCTCGAAAATGTAATCTAAGATAGTTCATATGGACTCTAGTATGGTTTAGAATTGCTGTATTCTTGATGTAATGGCAATTACAACAATATTAATGATGTGAGTGCAGCAAAATACAATCAGAAAATGACTAAACTAAACTACACAGCTATAGTCTGTGTTGATTCTGCTACTTGCTTGATAGTGAAAGATCGGAGGAAATTTCATCTGTGTCAGCTGATGGAGGGACAGACAGATGGAAAGTGAAGATGATTAGACGATAAATGTGTGAGAGACAGAGTGATTAGGAGAGAGGGATGGGATGGTACTTGCTTTTGTAAGTGGTCTCAGAGGGCTCACTGGCAATCTCGACTTCTTCAGCTGATCAGAGTTGAGAGACGAGCAGACAAAAATTAAAAAGGGGGATGCAAATTAAGACAAAAACAAAAAAAGAAAGAATACAATGAGTGAATGGCATAATGGAGGTGGGGAAAGTGATCCTGGCTATTAAAGGGAAAGTTCACCCTAAAATAAAAATCATGTCATATTTTGTTCTAAACCTCAATACGACTCTTTCTTGCATATACGTGGATCATAAACGCACCAAAGTATTTCAAAACTGGTGTACTACTACTTTTATGGTACTTGTTTGTGATTTTGGAGTCAGTTTTATTAGCATCATCTAAAACTATTAAACATGTATATTCATTGAAACTGAATGTTAACTGAAATAAAACAAAACAAAACTTAACTTACATTTCAGTTAGTTGTCAAGGCAACATTTCTAATTTTTGTTTAGTGAAGTACTAAAATACAAAAAAAAAAAAAAACTGACTTAATTTTTTTTTTTACAAAACAACAAAATTACAGAAACTTAAAAATAAAAATTGAAAGAGACTTCAATGGAACATACAAAAATAATAATAATTTAAATAAATAAACAAAAATACATGATATATTAGGGATATAAATATATGATATATTAGGGAAATTAAAATAACACTGCTTGAAGCTTTCAAGTTTTTAAGTCCCTTTCACTGATTTTGTGGAAACGCTTCACGCAAGAAAATTCATTGAGAAAGGTCCCACAGATTTGGAACAAAATGACAAAATGTTCATTTTTAGGTGAACTATTCTTTTAATGTCATGCAAATAAGCACTATTACAGTGTGCTTGTGTGTGTGAAATGGGAGAAAGTGCAGAAGACGACAATTAAAAAGAGAAAAGAAAAAGGAAGTAGAACAGGAGTACTTGCTTTTTAGAGGCGAGTCAGATATGGAGTCCTCAATGAGAGCTTGAGGGAAAGACAGAGACAGACATACGGGAGTGAACGAGAAACGCCGAGAAGGCGGAGGAAACGAGGAGAGACGAGCAGAATGACAAATAAAAGGACTCTTTACCCCCATCCGCTGGCTCCTTACCCTCTTCTGCAGGGTTGGTGGCGCGGTTGGCCTCTCGGTCCCTCTCTCGACGGGTGGTGCGCTGCTTCTCCTCCAGTCTTTGTTTCTCAGCGTTGGCCTCCTCCCAGCGGCCCTGCTCCATCAGACGCTGATCCGGCCGCCTCCTGCTATCCGTGGGAGCAACGCCCTCCTCCAGCTCGTTCAATGTCAACGCCAGGGTCGAGAAGTAGTACATGTTTTCAGCGCCTTCCCTACAAAGCACAGAGAGAGAAAGGGCAGGAAATTACGGAGAGATTGAGAAATTCCAGTCGAATTCACACTTGAGAACCACAACATGATGTACCAGAGAACATTCACTAAATACTAAGCCACGGCTCCAACTACTCATGAATATTAACTAGGTAATGGCAATGGCTTTTTAACCTTCCTTGGAAGTCTGGTCATGTATTCTAATCAACATTTAGTAATTAAAGGAATATTCAATATTTAGTACAAGTTAAACTGACAGCATTTGTGACAATGTTTATAACCATAAAAAATTATTTTGAGTCGTGCCTTGTTCACATAAAAAAAAGAATCTAGGTTACAGTGAGACACTGAGACAATGTGTGAAATGCGAACCTGGACCACAAAACCAGTCATAAGGGGCAACTTTTTCGAAATTGAGATTAATATATCATCTGAAAGCTGAATAAATAAGCTTTGCATTGATGTATGGTTTGTTAGGATAGGATAATATTTGGCTGAGATACAACTATTTGAATATCTAGAATCTGAGGGTGCAAAAAAAATAAGTTATATAATAAATAATATAATAAATTAAGTTTTTAGCAATGCATATTACTAATCAAAAATGAAGTTTTGATATATTCACAGTAGGAAATTGACAAAATATATCTTCATGGAAATGATCTTTACTTAATGTCCTAATGATTTTTTGCATAAAAGAAAAATCTATAATTTTGACCCATACTATGTATTGTTGGCTATTGCTACAAATATACCCCAGCGACTTAAGACTGGTTTTGTGCTCCAGGGTCACAAATGTGTGGGACCCATTATGGGAACCCTATAATTTTATAAAGCACTGTTTCCCCAGAAATTTGATAAAAGTATAAAATAAATAAATAAATGAGAGAACAATTGTAAAATTCTACTAATGATATTTAAGCTTGCTTTCAAACGTAAAATAGTGGACCTTTTATCTTGGCACAAAATTAAAAGGAGAACTCGAAACAGATTTATGATTGATTCTTATTACAAATCTGAGGGAAGATTTCAGAAGCTTGTGTAATTAAATATAATTTTGTAAAGAAAATGAGGAAGAAATGCTGTCGACTGAGCTTGAACTTGCGAAATATTGTAAACGTCAGGGACTATCTTACGGCAGCGGAGTCTTCCTCCACAGCTCTTTGGCTTTGAGCGTCTGATAAACTGTTTTCTGTCGCCCGTCAGCACCGTTTTCTCCCCCTCTGGTGCTCTGCATCACACGAGAGCATTCCATCTTCTCGTCCCACGTCCCAGACAGAACATAGTGCGCTTTTCCGTCTTTATCTGTCACCACCCCCGTGACCTGCAGAGAGAGGCGTTGCACAATAAGGAAGCGAAAGCAGACATAAATTACAGAACGGGCAAACAGAACATGAAAAGCTGCAAAGGGTGACGGATGAAAGGGGAAAAACTGACACGTCTGCATTCTGGGAGAAAGAAGTCAGTGGAACAGCTGCTGACTCACCTTTCTGGCCACATCTCGGGAGAAGTAGCTGTATGGGGCGAATTTGAGATGACAGCGGTCGCCTGTTCTGTGATTCACAACGTCGATTTCTCCTGACTGAATTCAGAGAGAAAGAGAGAGAGACACACAAATATCACTTATGAATAAAATGAAATGCCACACTATAGATATTGCAATTTAAGGGCTACTTTTGTATAATGTAATTTGCAAAACCAGGAAAAATACATAATTTAAACGACATGTACCAAAAATTGCTGACACTATTTAGAAAATAACAATTAAAAGAGAAATGACTGTAGCATTATCCACTGACAAGTCCATCAGTTCATTTTATATCAGACACACTGATGCAGATCATATGAAAATGTGTCTAAATAAGTAGCGTGTATTCTGACCTGATCTATCCAGAGTTTCCCGACAATAATATTGTGCACTGTGGTTGTGACTTTCTTCCAGGTGTAGTGATTGTTACTCTTCTCAAAGACACAATGAATAGAACCTGGAGCAAACAAACAAGCAACTCAAAATAAGCTTGAAAACTCTTGCTTGAAAACATAAATGTAAGCATATGACATTCAAATATCCATTTTTTTAATAAGAACAAAATACTAATATATTAAAGCAGAGATCCCAAACAATTTACTTTAAATGCCCCCAGAGATTTTAATTTAATAATTTAACAACACAAAGTTCTCTGATGTTGATTAATAGTTACATGGCATCAGGAAAACAAATATTTATTTGTATTTAATATCTAATATTTTTTGTGTTTTGAATTGAAAGTTTTTATTTTCAAATAATGTATACATTTAAATTTTACATTTTTATGATTTAATTCATTATCAGCCTTTTATCGAATCACAAAACCTAGTTTGGGAAGCCAATTAAAAATGTCCAAATGTTGTTGCATTAAATAAAACATCAAATCATATGGTATCTATTTTAAATACAGCACTGGCACACTCTTCAGGCAAAACATTTAGTTAATGTAAGTGTCCAAAAACCTTTTTTTTTTATTCCACTCGACATTGTTTCTAATGGGATTTTTTGCGTTACACTTCCTGTTTTATATGTTTGTTTTTAAGAAAAGGAACTAATGAGAAAACCTCTTCCCTGAATGAAAGCTGCATGTTCTTTTAAAACTTGAACATTGTGATAAGGCTCAAAATGGGATAAATATTTACCCAGGGGCATGATGGAGAGATATTTTCCCCTGAACTTGCTGGCCAGGGCGATCTCCTGTCTCAGGGTCCAGCCTCGCTCGGAGATCGCGTGATGGGCCGCAGCCGGAGGGTGATGGCTTACCTGAAGACAGAGACGGGAAGAAGAACGGATTAATATCAAACACAACTCGCCTCAATTCCTCTGTCTCAGGATAAACAAAGGCTCACCTGCTCACAGAGGGACCTGTAGCCGCTCTCCTGCACGCGGTCCAGCTCAAATGTCTCTCCCAGCAGAGGGTTGAAGGGCTTGCCCGTGCGGTGAACTGTAGTGGAGTAAGAGGAAACGGTGAAAGCTGCCACATAGCACATCTGCTCCAGAGAGCTCTGGCACTTGGCGCCCCGGTCCAGCAGCTCGTAGTACTCCAGATCCTCTGAGAGACGCTGCAGCATAGACAGGGGCTCGTTGAAGTTCACCTGTGAAAAGAAAGGATGCGTTGAAAGCAAATGCAATCAAATCTGGGCTGTTTTGCATTCTTATAAAGATACGGATAGACGTACAGGCATAGGGATTTTGGAGAGCTCTTTTCCGATACAGTTCTTCATGATGCTCCATAGATTGAGAGAGTAATTTGGTTTATCTGGGATTCGGGTCCGCCTCTTTCTCACAGGCACTACTTCCTGGGACTGTGGAGATTCGGAATTGGATGCCAGAGACTGCTCATCTAGCTGTGAAAGATTTAAAAAAAAAAAAAAAAAAAATGGTGTTTAAACATGGACTTCATTCGTCAATATGAATTTTTAGACAGCACATCGAATCGAATTTGGCTCGCATACAATGGTGATCAAATTTTTGGAGTAATTACGATTTTCAATGTTTTTGAAAGTCATCTCTTATGCTCATCAAGGGAGGCTACATTTATTTGCTCAAAAATATACAGTAAAAACAGCAATATTGTGAAATATCATCTATTTTAATCTATAGTAAAATGTAATTTATTGCTGTGATGCAAAGCTGAGTTTTCAGCATAAATACTCCAGTCTTCAGTGTCACATGATCCTTCAGAAATCATTCTAATATGCTGATTTGCTGCTCAAGAAATATTTAAAAATCATGTTTTTAAATTGTAATAATATTTCACAGCATTACTGTTTTTACTGTATTATTGAGCCTTGGTGAGCTTAAGAGACTTCTTTCAAAAACGTTAAAAATCATAATTATTCTGCCAGTGTACATAAACACCTTACCGACGTTGTCCCGTCATCCATTCCCAGCTCGCTACTGATTCCGCTGACATTGCTGCCGGATCTCCTGAGAGAAATGGAAAGAGCGTATGAGAGAGCCAGAGAGTGAGAGATAGGAGGAAGGGGAAGGGAAGGCAGAGGACACGCACACTTAGGTCCAGTAACACTCATATCAGAAGAGAGTTAAGGGACAGAGAGGGATGTGATGACAGGAGCGAGGCAGTAAATACAGACCTGTGATATTTGGGGTCTGCTGGTACAGTGATAAACTCTTGAATGTCCTCGCATGCATCGAAGAATTCATTCTCCTCATCCTCATCACTGACGTCGCCCTTTCCTGGAACTGGGCCTACAGGACAAAGAAAGAAGGAAGTATAAAATATATACAGGAAATCAGCATGTCGTATCCAAATGTATGGGAAGAGTTTTTAAACACAGAAATTAGTTAGAACGATCAATATTCACAAGGAATTGGCTGACAATTAAAAAAATAAGGAATACTTTGAATATTGCAAATGTTTCACGGCAATTTTTTAATTGGCTGATATGTTTATTAAAGAATAAAAAGTATTTTTATCAGTTCAAACTAAATTTCAATTGATTCAAAAATCTGATTTAATGACTAATTTGCATTACCAAAACTTTTTTTTAAAAACAATTTAATTATTAAAATGTTGTGAAATACACTACCATATTGTATCAAATTGATACTTTTTGAAAGAAATTAATACTTTTATTAAGCAAGCATGCATTATATTGATCAAAAGTGTCAGTAAAGACATGTATAATGTTAAATCGTTCTTTTACACTTTTTATTCATCAAAAAATCCTGAAAAATGTCTCACAAAAAGCAGCACAATTAATAATAATTGTTTCTTAAGCAGCAAATCAGCTTCAGGATCATGTGACCCTAAAGACCAGAGTAATGACGCTGAAAATTCAGCTTTGCATCACAGGAATAAATTACATTTAGCAATATAGTAACATAGAAAACATTTATTTTACATTGTAATAATATTTTACAATATTACTGTTTTTACTACATTTTTGATCAAATAAATGCAGCCTTGATGAGCAGAAGAGACTTAGAAACATTCAACACCAATCTTCCAAATGGTTGTGTGTATTTAGATACATATTGATGTTTATTACAATGTAGTTCTATAGTTGTACAACAAAATGAAAAAGATTAAATCTTATTCCCCATTGCCTTTATTTAGTAAAAATTGTGTGCTGTAATTAAAAACCATTTTGACAGATTCATTCAAAAGGTTTTGCTTAGAAAAGTCATACCACTAGTTGTCTTTTCATTATTGTGTGCAACTACTGAAGACAATGCATTAGAGATCTGTTTATATATTAGTCTCTATATAATTTTGCAGCACTCAGTCTTTCTGTGCCAGTCGTACTTTACCTTTGCTGTCTATGGCCGGGTTGCTCTGGGATGCAGGCAGTACAGTCGCTCCTCTGAAGGCTCTCTCCAGATGGTTGTGTTGTTTGGCGAGCTGCTCCAGTGTCTCCTCCAGTCGCACTCTCTGCTCTCTCTCGGCCTGCAGGGCTTTCTGCCAGCGCTTACTGTGAGCCTGAGCCAACGCCAGGAAGTCCCGGCAGGCCTGGGTATCAGATTATTAAAGAATCGTTAACAATACGTTTAACTGTGGTTTCTGTGTGCTAAACAGACATCCACAAGTGAATGAGGCAGTGAGTTGCTTTTTCTCTAAAGCACTGTGGTCTTACGTTGATCATGGCATTGGAAGTGATGCGGAAGAGAGTGGATCGCTCCGTCACCTGCCGGATTTTTTCACTCGTCTCTCCTCCCAGCCGAACTCCCTCCAGCTCAGACAAGGACCTGAAGGAAAGCATAAGAAACGACTTTATATGAGCAGAATCTGAGTGGAAAACCAAAGGATTTAGACACACATACGTTTTCTTGAATATGACTATTTTCCACATTTAAAAATAACAGTCAAGTCTTAAAAACTATGAAAGAAAGTGTGTGTGTGTAGATAGATAGATAGACAGACAGACAGAGTTATAGTGAACTAAAACTATAGAAACAAAAATACATTGTTAACTGAAATAATGCTAAAAATAAAATAAAATATAGATATTAGATTAAAAAAACAAAACAAAAAACAGTAAATAAATATTTAAACTAGAAATGTTGCCTTGGCAGATAACTGAAAAAATTACTAAAACTAAACCTGAAATAAAATAAATAGCTAAATAGAAATAAAAAAACTAAAAATGACAAAAGAACAAGAAAATTACTAAAACATAATTAAAACTAAATCAAAATATTAACAACATAATGTATAAATATAATTATTTTAATAGATTTTAATAGCATAATCATAATTTGTAAATAATATATAAACATTAAAATAAAACAAAAATACATTGATAATTTATGACATAATAACTAATGCTATAAAAAAAAGACACAGGTGCAATCTAAAAAAAATTGAATATTGTGAAAAAGGTCATTTTATTTGTAACTTATTTCAAAAAGTGAAACTTTCATATATTCTAGATTCATTACATGTAAAGTAAAACATTTCAAATGTTTTTTTTTTTTTGTTATAATTTTGATGATTAGAGCTTACAGCTCATGAAAGTCAAAAATCAGTATCTCAAAATATTAGAATATTTACATTTGAGTTTCAATAAATGACCATCTCTACAGTTTAAATTCAGGATCTCTCTTGTTCTTTGAAACCACAATAATGGAGAAGACTGCTGACTTGGCAATGGCCCAGAAGACAATCATTGACACCTTCCACAAAGAGGGTAAGTCACGGAAGGTCATTACTGAAAGGGGTGGCTGTTCACAGAGTGCTGTATCAAAGCATATTAAATGCAAAGTTGACTGGAAGGAGGAAATTGGGTAGGAAAAGGTGCACAAGCAACAGGGATGACCGCAAGCTTGAGAATACTGTCAAGCAAAGCTGATTCAAACACTTGTGAGAGCTTCACAAGGAGTGGACTGAAGCTGGAGTCAGTGCATCAAGAGTCACCACGCTCAGACGTCTTCAGGAAAAGGCCACTTCTTCTACCAAGCCACTTCTGAACCAGAGACAACGTCAGAAGCATCTGACCTGGGTTAAGGAGAAAAAGAATTGGACTGTTGCTCAGTGGTCCATAGTCCTCTTTTCAGATCAAATTAAATTTAGCATTTCATTTGGAAATCAAGGTCTGGAGTCTGGAGTAAGACTGGAGAGGCACAAAATCCAAGCTGCTTGAAGTCAGTGATGATTTGGGGTGCCGTGACGTCTGCTGGTGTTGGTCCATTGTGTTTTATCAAGTCTAGAGTCAATGCAGCCATCTACCAAGAGATTTTAGAGCACTTTATGCTTCCATCTGCTGACAAGCTTTATGGAGATGCTGATTTCCTTTTCCAGCAGGACTTTAGCACCTGCCTTCAGTGCCAAAACCACTTCCAAGTGGTTTGCTGACCATGATATCACTGTGCTTGATTGGCCAACATGCCTGGCCTGAACCCCATATGGAATCTATGGGATATTTTCAAGAGAAAGATGAGAAACAGTAGATCCAACAATACAGACGAGCTGAAGGCTCAATAGTGCCTCAGCAGAACCACAGGCTGATCGCTTCCATGCCACACCTCACTGATGCTGGAATCTGTGCTAAAGGAGCCCCAACCAAGTATTAAGTGCATAAATCAAAATCAACATAGTTTAAAGAACTGGAAATTTTTTGTTTTGCAAATTCTTTTTTTTTTCTTATTGATCTTAGGAAATATTCAAATATTTTGAGCTATAAGCTCAAATCATCAAAATTAAAACAAACAAAAAAAAACTTTTGAAATGTTTTACTTTACATGTAATGAATCTAGAATATATGAACGTTTAACTTTTTGAAATAAGTTACAAAAAAATAACTTTCACAATATTATATTTTTTTGAGATGCACCTGTATATTCATATTATATAAATAATATAATAAATAAATTTCAAGCAAAAGTTATTAATGTCATGAGAGCCATAACTTTAGTCAAGTGTGTCCAATCTGTTAGAGAAGGCAGACTGACCGCTGAAGTGCAGAGCCGTGTTTGGCGATGAGATCGTTGCAGGTGCTCAAATCCTCCACCTTGCTGCCCAGTGTCCGGAGGGTGGACTGCACCTCTGAGTTGCGTGAGCCTGCGCCCTGACCTGCCGCAGGAGGAGTGGAGTCGTCCCCGGAGTCATCTGCAGAAAAAAAAAAAAAAAGAGGAAAGAAAACTGTGAAACAGAAACCCCAAAGTGTGCATTTTTGTGCTATTCTCAAGTGGTTTCCTTTCCAACTGACCTGACTCTTGAGCCTGCATGCGGAAAGCTTTGGCTTTGGCCAGCTCCAGTGCTGTGATCCACCGCTGCCGTTCCACCTCTGAGCTGGCCTTCAGGTGATACGTCTGCGTGCCGCCATTAGAGATGACGAAATTGCATGAGTCCTCCACCGTGATATTGGCTGTGGCCAGGTTTATGGTCCCCCGACATGTGTGACCCATCTCAGCCTGGGTCCTAGAAGAGCAAAGGGGATAGAGATAAGAGGATGCGTTTAAGATAAAACCCTTTTCTTAGTCATAGTTATATCCTCTTTTAGATTTAAACTGTTTATCATCGCTAAACTGGTGGACAGAACAAGACGTAATGTGTTTCAGACTTAGTCAAAGTCTGGTTCTGTGAAGCTAGAGGAGCATTCATGAGGCTCTCTTTAAACTCTGAGAGTTAAAAACTTGAACAAAAGCCCCCCGACAGCGGTTTTCTGGCATCTAATGCAATATTCATGAATTAGCACTGAAAGCCAAGCATTCGAGAAATGCCTTCAGGTAGAGTTTCTTTCACTCTTGAGCATTTATGTGACAGAAGATACGACGTGTTACTGCTACTATCATAGTATCTGGTATCAGATTGGAAAAGAGCCTCATGTTTACGATCTTAGCAGATACTCAGAAAATTATTTACCTCAATGAACATTTTTGAGCCACCAATCAAACCAACCATCTCCAAGACAAATAAGTAAAATGAACAGTAAACAATATAAGGCTACACACTGCAATACTTTGAATGCATACAAAATGTGACATATTAAAAACTTATTGCAAAATATTCAATAAACAATACATATTCATAGAGGCATGTTGTTGGAGAGTGTATGGGGAAGAAACATCATTCACAAACTTCATGAAAGCTGAAATCTGACTGATTTTTTAATACTCTGCAGGAAAAAAGACCAGTGTGGACGGGCTATGACAGGGCTGTCCAAACTCGGTCCTGGAGGGCCGGTGTCCTGCAGAGTTTAGCTCCAGCTTGCCTCAACACACCTGCATGGAAGCTTCTAGTATGCCTAGTAAGAGCTTGATTAGCTGCTTCAGGTGTGTTTAATTAGGGTTGAAGCTAAACTCTGCAGGACACTGGCCCTCCAGGACCGAGTTTGGACAGCCCTGGGCTATGACATGGCACAAGACCGATGCCAGGCGATTTAACAGAGGCACAACAGTCCTGAGCCTGTAACCCGTGAAATCTCTTACTCGCCCTCTACATTTCCTGATGAACCTTTCACACACACAATGAGAGCGATGAGAAACCACTGAGGTCTGCCTGCAGGAGCAAAGGAAGTGCTGAAATCAAGCCTTAAGTCGAGCGTGTGATCCTCCTGAACAGAGATGACCTGTTAATACGGTCACGTGACCCAAACTCGCTCAGCCAATCATGTGGAGGTGGACAAGACAATGTGCACTTGTGTCTTTTATTTACACTGTAATGCTACGGTGAGGTTTGCCACACCCTGATTACGATTACAGGATTTGGATTTTTTAAAATAATTTCCATAGAGCAATCACAAAGAACAATTTCTAGCGGATAACTATATTTTTTTTAGAGCGGAGCATTGCTATATAATATCTTCACAATAGAAATCACTCACTTTAATCACCTTAAAACTAAATCATCATGGTAATTGCATTACACAGAATGACTGGGACTTTTCCATTGTATTTTGATAGTTTTGAAGTTATTCTGTGCAAATCTTTTAAATTTGATCACATCACACAACAAATGCATTGCACTACATCAAACTCTACATGCAATGCACTGGGCTTCTTAGACAAGCATCTGTTATACTGATATCTCAGTTTCAACTTAAATTTAGCATTTCGAAGTTGAATATTTAACAGACTGTATAATAAACACTTAATAAAGTCTTTTCTAAAGTATGCCATATGCTCCTTAACTTAAGCAGACAATCCATCCTCTACGTAATTGGCCTAATATTTGAGATTTATCAGGAGTTACTGCATTAAAATTTAATGCAAAGCCAAATTTGATCAGAATTTTGTGTTTTAATTCAGATAAAAGAAGCCTCTTATTCTCGCCAAGGTCAGAAATACAGTAATACTGCAAAATATTATTGCAATTTAAAACAACTACTGTAATATATTGTAAAATGTAATTTATTCCTGTGATGCAAAGCTAATTCTCAGTATCATTACTTCAGCCTTCAGTGTCACATGATCCTTCAAAAAACATTTCTAATTATGATCATTGTTGAAAACAGTTGTGCTGCTTCTTGTTTTTGTGAAAACTGTGATACAATTCTCTGATTAATTGAAAGTTCAGAATAACAGCAATATAAAGGTCTTTGCTGAATAAAAGCCATCACCTTACCGTCCCCAGACATTGGTGGTGTATGCATTCACAAAGTGCCAGTAAGCTTTGTCAAATGTTAGATTATCAAATAATAATTGACTGTATATCTTTCACTGCAATAAAAATCAGCAATTTGTGAACTCTTTTGGAAATGGGAAGTTTCAATGCCACAAAATTTGGTCATTTTAATCATGACTTAAACTTTTTTTATTTGCTTTGGTGCGGCATCAACACAATATTTATTTAATGATGTTTACATTTCATTTCCGTATTCAAGAAACAATTACAACAGAAGCAAAGTAGTCATAAATAAAGCAAATACTCTCACTAGGCAACTGCTGAGGCGTTGGACCTTGTTATTTTATTGTATATTTAAACATCAGATGACGAGGGTGGATTTTAAAGAATGTGTTATCCTCTCATCTTAAACTGTTGAGCAAACAGTGAGGATCGCAGGAGCAAACATACACATGCAGGCGCTCCTGCGCACTCTCACATGCAGTATTAATAATTGACAGAGCCCAATGACATGAATGTGGCTTCACCACCAGATCAACTCCCACTCAAATCTAATTACGTAAAATGGCATCATCTTTCAGACCGACGAACACAAGGTGTTGAGTTTTTTTTTCGCCCAGTTAGGGTTATCATCATTACATCACTAAAACAATTTTTATTAATTGAAATAAAGCTGAAATAATATAAAATATGAATATTAGATTAAAACTTTAACTTATTTCAGTTAGCGGTCAAAGCAACATTTCAATTTTTCATTTAATGTACGTTGATTCACTAAAGTTACTGACTGAAAATTAATTAAATAAAAACTAAAACTGAAAATTAAACCTAAATAGTGGTATTTAAAAATAAGTACAAGAGCTAATAAAAAATTAACATTACAAAAAAAAATTAACTAGCAATATTTAAAAACAAAAAACTAAAAGTAATATTTTTTTTAAGTAATAAATTTTTTTATTACATTTAAAATTAAATCTAAAGAAAAAAAGCTCATTTAAAATACTATTAAAAAGCTATAATAGTATACTGGTCCATCCAGTCCAATGGTTTGAAGGAAGTCGTATGATTTGAGACAGCATCAGTAAAGCACAAACCATATAGGAAAGCTTATATGCATAAGTTTGAGGGGTTTGTATGAGTAAAAGCAAAAGTGCTGCTTGCCGTACCAAGAATATCAAGATATTTCACCATCTAAAGCTTTGCACCTTATCAGATTTTGGTGAAAGGCCAAAGAACACTTGACAGCATCACAAAGGGTTCATTAGGACATCAGACGTTCCTATCAACCTTCGGGAGACCTGTTGTCTGACAGAAAACAATACCTTACAACATTTTTTTTTTTTTTCAACATTCGTAGAGGTCGATAACCAATAAAAACGCACCACAAACTCACCTGTAGTAAGACAGCAAGCCATTGCTCAGGACGAACCATCGCCTTTGGTATCCCTTGATGTAATTAGTCCATTTGAAGAGCCAGCCTTTATAGGTGTCCCCAGGGGCCGGGGTGGGCGCTTTGGGCTCCGACATCACGACAGCCCGTGGCTTCACAGTGTCTGACGGGGGTCTGGGTGAACACAAAGGGTTAAACAGTTAGTTGACACCTTTACCTGAGTGATTCACACACTGATATGCCATGGCACATGAACTGTTTACATACACAACCAAGCTGTGTTGTTCCCCACCTAGACAGCATTTGATGGGTTGTGTGAAGGTTGACAGCACACTAGGTTTTGAAACACAACCCAAATCTTCCATATACAGCCTGAAACGTGTTATACTATTATGTCAATGGGCTCGTTTCGCCTACGTGTCACTCTCTGAACCCACTACTTGACATTTACAGACACGAATTAAAATAAAACTCTTTGAACAGCAGCGTTTATGACCGCAATAAATGAAAACCAACACATCTCGGTCTATTTTAAACTTTGTTTAGATCAATGAGGCCTGTATGTATGTACGAGTCATTCACACACAACTACGAGTCCAAACGACGCTAAAATGACCAAGTTTACTCATAACGCCTTGACATACTATATAAACACTCTTAATTTTTTATTAAAAATCCTGTTCGCTTATACGCATGTGCATAAACGTAAAATGACTTTGACGGCTAATTCAGCTAACGGCTAATAAAACTGACGCGCTATCGCGTAAAAGTCCAAAACACCGATATATCTGTACGTTAAATACAACACTTACGCGATGACAAATCAACTGTAAGCCTCTCAAATGCGCGTTTATCCTCTAAAAGCCCTTCAATAATATCAGCGTGCGGGGAAATGTGTGTTAAACTGAAGCTAACTAGCCTGTGCTAACCTTCAAGCACAGAAATCCCGTCAATTCGTGCATAACATCAGATGAAACCTCGGGGAAATTACACAAAGCAGCCTAACAAGACGTGGAAATCTGAAATCCCCAGTGTCGAGATGATTTAACAAGTGTGTTGTGGGAGCTGGCCAGCTCTTACCTGATCTCTCAATGATCTCCTCTGAAGAAGGAAGTCAGTGACATGAGATCACAGGAGCGAGTTACTCCACGCAACTCGCATAAAAGTCACATTATTGCACATTTCCTCCTTCACACAAAACAGACACCGTCCTGATTCTGATCAGTGCATGTGCAAAATAATCAGACGTACTCGTTAATGACATTTTAGTCGAAATGGGTTTTGTTTAAGGATGTAAATGGGGTAAATATGGCAAAAGAATACATCAATAAAGCTGCCCGAGTTACAGTGATTTTACAAGAAGTCATTTAATTCATTGCAGGCATGCCATGCAACGTAGCATTACTTTTTAAAATATCTATTAAACCTCTTTAAATAACAACCAGTTCATTATCATTGTTAAACACAAACAACCCAAGCAGCAAACACTGAAAGAGAAAATAAATAAATATTTATATAAATAATACAATATAAAAACCGCTTACAAATCATCGAAATATGCAAAGGTTTGGCGGTTGATCGACATAATGTTATAATATTAATCAGCAGCATGTAAATTTGAGAGTTTAATTTAATACAATTTTCAAATATTATCAAAACTTGGAGCAAATCTACATTTGTGCAATCAAAATATCATTACACAAATAGCATTTTATTCATAAAAAATGTTATTTGCAACCAACGATTTATGCATTTTGTCCCAAAATCACAATAGAATAATAAGAATAAGAATAATACATTTGTAAAAAAGCTGTTAATTACATTAATTTAGTAACAAATAAAACAACCTTAAATTTCAGCATTATTCAGTTTTAGCCATTTTGTTTCGAATTGCTCATTGTAAATCAGTGCAAACTTATAAACAAATAAGTAAAAAACGAATAATTTATGATTAATTTTTAATAAAAGTGTAATTATCTGAGGGGTATTATTTTGTAATTTGTTAGAAAATGAAGAGTATGTCTTACACTGAATGTAAAATGCTACAGTAAAGTCCTGTTAACTGTTATTCCTGTAAGACACTTTATTCTATATATAGTAAAACAATAATAAAGTCGATTCTTCTTCTCTGGTGTGAGGCCACAGCGCTGTTTCTGACCGGTAGGTGGCAGTAAGTGCGCTTCAGTTTGTTCATCGACGTCCATGAAGAAGATTGTGAGTCACGTGCTGCAGTGTTCAGCTCCCAGTGTTTTGGTTTCAACTGCAACACTTTCTGCTCTAGATATATTACACCGGCAGGGTAAGCGACGGATGTGTGCTGAGTTTAGAGAAGCACTTTAGACAGAAAGAATCATCCTGTGTTTTCAGGGAGATGCCTGTGTGTTTACTAGTAAGTGAAGATGATTCACACAAACCCATCCAGCTTCCTCATCAACAATCCGTGACTCTGGGTCGAGGGCCAGAAACTAAGATAAAAGACAAAAAGTGCTCAAGAGAACAAGGTAGAGACATTATTCCATATGAGCAACTGAGAGATCCAGGTTTTATTAAAGAAACTACAACTAATGTTTTTATTTTCTTGCAGTTGAATTGAGAGCTGATTGCAACAGAGGATTTATCACTGTTAAACAGGCATGCTAGAATATTATAGTAAATATTCTAATATAATACAGTATTTTAATATTAAGGAAATCTGCAGATTATAATATTGCATGTTTGTTTACTTTTTAACAGTTGGGTGCCAATCCTACAAATGTGGACAGTGTGGTTGTGGGCAAAGGCAATCAGGTACAGTGTCATCAAAAAAGCAAAC
Source organism: Barbus barbus (assembly GCF_936440315.1). Lineage (NCBI taxonomy): Eukaryota > Metazoa > Chordata > Actinopteri > Cypriniformes > Cyprinidae > Barbus > Barbus barbus. Next base: position 6,712,779 of record NC_136735.1, read on the forward strand.
ACAGGTTTTTCACAGTATTTTACAAACTGTATCTCAGTATTTATTTTGTTTTTTTTAAGCAGAAACAATTTCAGTCAAACAGATGTTTTGTGCAATAGACTAAAATGTTTAATTCAAACATTTATGTACAGTACAATTCTGGTTTAAAATAATCAAATCAGAATTCCACGTTATTTTCACTAAATAAACACAAGGGAGAATTCTAATTAGAACACCGTACTGAAAAGCAATAATATTTTTTTACATTTTAGAGCAGCACACTCATCATTTATGTGTTATTCATCATCTAGCACACCTATTTTGCCCACAAATGTCCTGTTATCTTGTAATTGAGGCTGTATTGCACACGTTACTGGTCTTAACATCCTACAAATCACATGTCGCCCACCTCTACAATCAGGTGGCCTTAAAGCCGGGCCAGAGACTTTACATGGCCAATCAGCAGTATCCTTACACAGTCAAGTTCACTGAGGACACATCCACACCGAGATCTGCCGCAGAGCTGAGCAAACCTTCAAAAAGAGCCTATCAGATGAGCTCTGAGGGGAACGGAGAGAAGATCAAGAGCCTTGCAAACACAACATCAGACCATCACAGAAATTCAGACGATTCACCTCCCCCAAAAAAAACACTGCCATCTGGATCTGATAAATCTGTGAGTTTCATTTGGTCAGGAAATTTCAATAATTTGCAATAAAATTCAAATATATGATAGTTTATACTTGTAATTAAGGACTTTTAGGGAGCAGTTTTGTATTGTACTGGTATTTTTGCCTATTTTTAAAATTTAAAACAAGTTTCTGAGCTGGTTAGAGAAAGTTTGAAGGTCTATATTAAAGATTCTTTTAAATGCTCTGAGTTTTCACTGTAGACTAAAACACTGCAAACTTTCTTGTTTCCCAGGAATCTGCTGGCCATTGGAGCCAAGGGCTTAAAGTGTCGATGCAGGACCCTAAGATGCAGGTAGAAGTTGTTCATTTCTTTTGAATCCTATGAATCAAAAACTGAAACTGACTATAAGACTTCTACATTGTTACAAATTTTGATGATTCCTACTCCAAATACTGTTCTTTTTTAACTTTCTATTCATTAATAATCCTGAAAAAATAAATAAAAAAAATAGCACAACTGTTTGCAGCATTGATAATTTTTTTTCTTGAGCAGCAAATCAGCATATTAGAATGATTTCTGAAGGCTCATGTGACACTGAAGACTGGAAATTCAGCTTTGCATCACAGGAATAAGTTACACTCCAAATACATTAACAGCTACCAGTTTTTATCCTCAGGTGTATAAGGATGAGAGGGTTGTGGTCATCAAGGACAAGTACCCAAAGGCGCAGTACCATTGGCTGGTGCTGCCGTGGGACTCGATCTCCAGCCTGAAGGCTCTGCGCTCGGAGCACATCGAACTGCTCAAACACATGCACCGTGTGGGGGATCTGATGCTTCAGCAGTGCCCTGACGCTCACAAACTGCGCTTCCGCATGGGATATCACGCCATCCCCAGCATGAGGTACAGGTGCCTGCGTCCTGATTGGCTGCTGATGTGGTGAGGGCGGGGCTTGTCATGAATGAAATGATTAGGATGTTTATTTCTTCTCAGTCACGTCCACCTGCACGTAATCAGCCAAGACTTTGACTCGCCGTGTTTGAAGAACAAGAAGCACTGGAATTCCTTCACTACTGACTATTTTGTGGAGTCTCAAGGTACATCATACACAAAAAGAGCTGGTTATTCAAATTAAAGATATGGATTGCTCCATCACATGGATGTAAATAATTCAAATTTGCTAAAAAATATACTCACCCGGAGGCCATCCAAGATCTAGATGAGTTTGTTTCTAATGTAGCATTCCATCACTTGCTCAGCAATGCAGTTTCTGCAGTGAATGGGTGCCGTCAGAATGAGAGCCCAAACAGCTGATAAAAACATCTCAATGATCCACACAACCCAGTCCATCAATGAATGTCTTGTGAAGTGAAAAGCAACATGTTTGTAAGAAACAAGCAAATCTATGATTAAGAAGTTTTTCATTTCAGACTGCTGCTTCTGGCTAAAATACAAATCCTCTATCCATATTATAGCTTTCTCCAGTGAAATAGTAATTTTGCCTGAATCATGAGGGAAATCTGCACAGATCAAGCAAACGAAAACAGTCCACAACAGCTCTAAACAAATAAGTGGGTGGATTTCGATGTGAGAGGGGATGGACTTTTTCACTGGAGGTAGCATTATTATGGATTGTGGACTCGTATTTTGACCTGAAACAGTGGTGTAAAGTTGAAAAGAAAATTTGTTTCTTACAAACACACAGCTTTTCATTTCACAAGATGTTAATGGAAAGATTGGAGTGGTTTGGATTACTTGTGGTGTTTTTATCAGCTGTTTGGACTCTCATTCTGACGGCACCCATTCATTACAGTTCAACGGATGTAATGCTGAATTTCTCCAAATCCGTTGCTCTGAAGAACACATTCATCTACATCTTTAAATGGCCTGAGAGCGAGTATATTTTCTGCAAATGTTCCTTTTTGAGAGATTGATACGTATAAAATGAAAAAAGCTCTAAAAGCTGTTTAGAGAAACAAGCATTTCCCTGTATAATAAAGCGAAGCACTCATGCTTATCTTTCCACAGATGTCATTGCGATGCTGGAGCATGATGGGAAAGTGACAGTGAAAGAAGGCACTAGTGAATTACTGAAGCTGCCTTTGCGCTGTCACTCATGTCGTAAAGAGCAGCCCACGATACCCAAACTAAAGGAACATCTCAAAACTCACCTGCCGCCTTAAATCTGTATTTAATCTGTTAAAATCTGTCAATTTACAATTCATTTGGTTAACCGCCCATTGAATCCTTTAGTAAATTCAGTTTGTTCTGGATATCGCGATGTGTTTTCATTCATTCAGTCTTCACTCACTTTCATTATGAACATTGATACAATAATGAATCAACAACATGTTGCATGTCTCTTTGGTTTTATTGAATGGAGTGTTTAAAGATGGTAGTTAAAAGTAAATTTTCCTTTCACACAAATGCACTTGATTGAAGCTAATGTGTAATTTCTGCACTAAATGAAATTGCACAAATAGCTCTTTGTTGATTGCTGGGACAAAAAAAGTCTTGTTCTTCTCAAACAAACAGATTGCAATTCCATTTAGTGTTGTTTGTGATGTATAAATTACACACTTCAGCTTATTGGCACGAGGGAAATGACAATCATTATGCTGTTCATTTAGAAGCTGAGAACTAAATATATTTGCTTCTAACATACTGCTGCATAAAACAAAATCATCAGAGAAAATATAAGTAGGAACTACTCAAAATCACACTCAAGAAATAATTCAACTGATCTGAAACTGAGGAGAGGGGATCCAATAATATTGATTACATAGAAAAACAATGACCAATGAGTCTCTGCAGACAGGAGTGGATTTCACATCCGTTACAAAAGAAAATCTTTCAAAATCAAGGGATATAAACAAAATAAAATACAAAAGCACCTTAAAAAAATAAATGTAGATAACTAAAGCAGGAGTTTGACATTGCATTTTTAACCAACATATCTAAAACACTAAGGTAGCTATTGCTAGTCTATAACTTCTGTATAAAATTGACTACCCTAATCTAATAATACAAGTAAAAAACCCCCCCGATATTTATGCTCCTACATTTTTTAGCTTTAAGCTTTTTTTTTTTTTGATAAAAAAAAAATTAGGAGCAGATATATTAGCACTGCAGACATCTACATCCAGTTTGTGTTGCATTGTTTTTTGTGCATGTACCCAGCTCACTTTCCTAGAGCTTTTCTAAAGTCAAATGCCCTGCAGTCATGATGACAGATGCGTCACATTGTAATCCCTGATGAGAAGCTTTTGTGCATCTCAATAGCACTTTTTTGGAGTCTCAGTTGATGTAATACTGCGCTGGTCTTCATCAAGCCAGTGTATCTCCAGTCTGAAATATAATAAAAATGATACACGAGTAAATAAATAAATGTATATTTAATTCTGTGCTTATTTTGCTAGAATTTCCAGCTTCCAAAAGTCTAATTGGGATAGTTCACCCAAAAATGAAAATTGTCAACATTTACACATCGTCACGTTGTTCATAACTTGTATGAGTTTCTTCGGTTGAGCACAAACGAAGATATTTTGAAGAAATCTGGTAACCAAAACCAGTAGCCATTGATTTCCACAGTATGGAAGAAACAAAAATACTATGGAAGTCAATGGCTACTGTCAACATTCTTCAAAATATCTTCTTCTGTGCTCAACTGGAAAGAAACTCGTACAGATTTGGAACAACATGAGTAAATAATGACAATTGTCACTTTTGGGTGAACTACCTCTTTAAGATCAAACTTGATTGGAACACAGCATTAAAAAGGTGTTTTTAATGAGAAAACTGATCAACTGAAAAAAAGAAAAGAAACCGTAATCATTGTCCTTTTAAACTCACCATGGCTTTCATTTCCCGACTCTCTCCTTCTACTTTGCCGTACCGCTCTGTGGCTTTCCTGGCGTTTTCTACAAACTCCTACATGAATGATCACAGAGAGACACCAACAACATATTTAATGTGATATTCAACAACACAAGACTCATATAAATGACTTTTTCCTTGACTTTGAGGTCAGAGGAAATGAAAAGGAAACTGACTCACCATCAGGGCCCTGTCCATGTAGTACTCTCTGCCGGGGCTGCCGTCATTGTACTTGGTGTCGATGGCGAAGCAGAGGAAGAGAACGTCTACTACGATCTCAAAGATGGAGAGGAAGCAGTGGGCCACCAGGAAGGCGAAGATGCACACGATGATAAGCGGCAGCACCCAGACTGTGTACTCACGCTGATAGTTCAGCGACAGGACGCCCGCAAATGCCGTACACGACACGATCAGCACCTGCAGACACGAGAAACAACTGTTAGACCGTCTGGAATCAGTCTTAGTCAATTTTAGCATCATTAATACATCATTAGGGCAAATTTGGCCAGGATGCCGGGGTAACACCCCTACTCTTTTTCGAAGGACATTCTGGGATTTTTAATGACCACAGAGAGTCGGGACCTCAGTTTAATGTCTCATCCGAAGTGCTTTAAACAGTATAGTGTCCCAGCCACTATACTGGGGCGTTAGGACCCACACAGACTACAGGGTGAGCACCCCCTGCTGGCCTCACTAACACCTCTTCCAACAAACCTAGTTTTTCCCAGGAGGTCTCCCATCCAGGTACTGACCAGGCTCAACCCTGCTTAGCTTCAGTGGGCAACCGATCTTGGGCTACAGGGTGATATGGCGGAGTGATATATATTATATATAGAGTTTAAAAAGCTTATTTTTCAGGCTAGACCAGCCAGTGCGCATGCGTGGCTCCAACGCGTTTATGACTGCGCACATGCAGCTGCTGGTCCAGCCCCAGGTTTCTATGGGAACTGGAGCTTCTAACGTCCGCTGCAGTGACGCAATGGCTTTACCAATCAATGACTGGCTCTTTCATTTAGAAGGCGGGACTATCCCGCCATATTGCTCGTTGCACTTTCTCCCAGTATAGAAGTGAACTGTCCTTGTATTTCTATAGTCTTTGCTGAAACTAAGTGTAATAATATAACAAATATTAGATTAAAAAAACACCATTAAATTGGGGGGTGGGGGGGGGGGGGGGGGGGGGGTGAGAGAAAATTGTAAAAAAATAATAATACATGGTGCCTTGGAAACTAAATGGAGTAATATATAAGTACTAAAATTTCCAAAAATGAAATGGAAATAAAAATATATTAAAGCTATATATAGAGGTATATAAAATAAATTTGAAAAAGGAACCAAAATTTCCTAAAACAAACTGAAATTACCATGAAAATGAAAAAAATAAAAGCTAAAGAAAAATGTTAATGAATACTATAAATAGCAAATAAATATTTACTAAAGTAACACTGATTTCTCTGTAGTATAAAGGGAAGTTGTGAATAAATACCTTTCCTAAAAACAGCACAAAGTCCCCGACACTGTTGATAGCTGCCACACGGAGAGCGTTTTCCACGAGGATTAAGAAAGCATCTCGCGCAGACGTGCAGAAGTTGGTGCTGTTGATGGCCGTTGCCGTATATGCGTTCTGAAGAAAAGCTACATGATTAATGCATCGAATTAAAACAAATTAATTCATATATTTGTGGCATAAGGCTCACCATGTTCAGGTAAGTGAGGCACTTCTCTAGACACCACAGGCAGCAGATACACGCCTTCAGCATGCAGCGCGCACAGGCGTTTTCCTACAGCAACAAAACAGGCATCAAGTTTAAGAGTTTCAGCTCTTTAATTCATCAAGGATGCATTACATCAATCAAAAGTGAAAGTAAAGGCATTCATAATGTTAGAAAATATTTCTATTTGAAACCAAATCTGTTGTGACATGAAGATGAGCTGATGGCGACTCACTCTTCCTTTGAGCTGACTGTGGATGTAGGTGAGGATGAGTCTGGGAATCTCCACTAGAGTGATGATGAAGGCTCCTTTCACCACGGTGCCCAGATGATAGCGCATCAGACGCAGCACAGACGACACGATGGGCGTGAAGGGCATCTGAGACTTATCTCTACAATCAGACAGAGAAACAGAGTAGAACTCACGACAGTTGTCCTTTATGGACAGATGGAGGAAAGAGAATGAACTTTGACCTCTGACCTGGTGAAGTAGTAAGTAACGACAGCTCCGGCTACGGTCATCTGCTGACATGCGAGGATGAACTCACTGATCCAGATGAGGCCCACGGCATGGTACCACACCATGTACTGCAGCGGCCCGTCCATATGGAACTCCACCAGACCCGTCTGGTTATTCTGCACTGGACTTCCTGTGGGGAAACAGAGATCTCAAACACTGTTCCTGGAGAAACACTGAAATATAATAAAACAACCATCCGATTAAGGCAGGGGAATATAATGAATGTTTATGATATATTTCTTCTGAGATAAAAAATAAAATAAAATAAGCGATCATTTGTATGCGTATAACAACGAGAGACAAATTTTTAATAGTGTTTCAGATGTAAACTTAAGCAAAATGCCATTAGAGTTAGTAAGTTTAATTAATTTTACTGTTCATTCCAATGTATCCATTTTTTATTGATTAGCAAGTAAATGATTTAAAAAAATAAATAAAAGGAATATATATATATATATATATATATATATATATATATATATATATATATATATATATATAAATAAAATTAGATATACAATATATACACAATGAAATATAAAAAATTATAAATAAATTTTATATAATAATTTTGTACATTTTTTAAAAATAAAACAATATTAAAATGGAAATGTTTATACCAATTTTTGCATATACACCAATTAATTACATTTTTATATACACAGTTACTATATAACTAATACTATGTACAATTATTATACAACTCCACTATTTAAACATTATATATTGTGCATGTCCACACACACACACACACATAAATATATACACATACATATATGTGACCCTGGACCACAAAATCAGTCACAAGGGTCAATTTGTCAAAATTGAGATTTATATATCATCTGAAAGCCAAATAAATAAGCTTTCCATTGATGTATAGTTTGTTAGGATAGGACAATATTTGGCTGAGATACAACTATTTGAAAATCTGGAATCTAATGGTGCAAAAAAATCTAAATATTGAGAAAATCACCTTTAAAGTTGTCCAAATGAAGTTCTTAGCTATGCATATTACTAATCAAAAAATAAGTTTTGATATATTCACAGTAGGAAATTGACAAAATATCTTCATGGAACATGATCTTTACTTAATGTCCTAATGATTTTTAGCATAAAATAAAATTTAATAATTTTGACCCATACAATGTATTTTTGGCTATTGCTACAAATATACCCCAGCGACTTAAGACTGGTTTTGTGCTCCAGGGTTACACACACACACACACACACACACACACACATACATTGTTTAAAGACAAAACTATATATATTAAATAAATTAGTATAAAAATATACATACATGTTATTTATGTATTTATTACACCATTTGTACATTTGTAAAACTATAATTTTTATATTTTATTTAATTTAAAAAAGATAATAAGTATATTAAATAAATATACATATAATAAATATGTTGTGTATTTATTATAACACCGTTACATTAATTTTATACATATTTTTTCATTTTATATATATATATTACACTGTATATTATTTATAAGCATTTTTGATTGTGATGCGCGCACACACACACACACACACAATTGGAAAAATGCCATGGGCCTACATTTTGTGTAGTACTGTCATTTTAAATATACTTTACTAGAGCAAATACATAACAATAGAGATATGAAGCTATATCGTGACTACCAGAAATGCCGCCCACCCCAGACCTTCATTCGATTACTCTGACACACCTGCGGATCCGAGGAAGAGGAGCACGGTGATCCAGTAAACCCAGAAGAGCATGAGCGTGAGGAAGGTCCAGAAGGGCTGCAGGGCCAGCAGAGGCAGATGAGTGAACACTTTACCAGCCACGTGAAACAGAGCGATGGTGAGCGCCACTCGCTTCCTCATGAAGAACATCAGCAGCAGCAGAATCACCTGAGGTGCACCGTTATTCAATATTATGTATCTGCATATTAATTTATTTTTTTATATAGTAGTAGGAGACCTCAAACGTACAGTGAAGACAGTGGCAGCAATGGCGTAGATGAGCAGGGCTTTCTGGTTGTCTTTGGCCACCTCCAGTTCCACAGCCGGTAGAGTGGCGTTCACAGATTTACTGTGATCCACATACAGCCACCACAAGATCCCCGTCCCACCTGCCACAAACACAGCGCTGCCTCACACTTCACCGGCTCACTATGACCTGCAGCCAGTCACAGAGGCTGATGGCCCTGGCATTTATTTCTATGAATTACGAAAGACTCACCAACTGACCCGACCACCACAACGGCTGTGAGAATCCAGACCAGAACCAGGGAGATGTAGCGGATCACAACCATCAGGATCAGAGACAGAACTGCAGCACAGAGCAGAGACAAAACGGTGCTTTAAACCTCGCTCTTCTGACCACTGACGCTCAACATATGCTAGTTGACTAAAACACAAAAAAACAACTTCAAATAAAACCATTAACTGAAATAAAATAAAAATTATATCAAATATAATTAAACTTATTTCAGCTAGTTACTATACAGAGGTTTAATTAAAAACAAAAACTAATAAAAATGACAAAAAAAATCTTAAAACTAAAATTACAATGAAATAAAATAAAAACTTAAGCTATTTATTAATAAAAACTATACACACATTTAATAATAAAAAAAGGTAATGCCATTACGAAAACACAACAAAAAGGAAGTTGTTTATATGTAAGAAACTTTCAATTGATGCAGTAAAATAACTAAAAATTTAATTTAACAATTAATAAAAGCTACAGTAATGTTTAATGAAAAAAATTTGTGAAAAACAAAAAAAGGCTAAAACTAACTCAAATTTAAATGAAATGGAAAATATAAACAGCACGTGAAATAAAATAAGTTATTTCAGCTAGTTGCCCATGAAACATTTCTCATTTTCATTTAGTTTAAATTGATGTACTAAAATCACTACAAATGACATAAAAAATAATAAAAACTATATAGTCATGTTTAATAAAAAGCTAACAACATAAATGTAATACTAAAACTAACTTAAAATATAATAAAATAAACAGTAAGTGAAATAAAATCAAACTTATTTCATCTAGTTGCCCAGGAAATATTGGCAACATTTAGTTTGATGTACTAAAATAAATAAAAATGTATAAATTAGTGAAAAATATTAGTAAATTGCTTAAAAATAATATTTTAATGTTTAATATTTCTTCCTTTTTAGATAGTAATTTTTTTATTATAAACATAATAGCATCTCGATACTAAAATAGCACTGATGTAAATCAGGTTTTATATTTATGAAGCTAAAACTTAAGAGATGTTAATGATGAATGTAATTTGTATTAATGTTGGTGTGAAGTTTTCATGAGAAGAGTGCCGTGTAATGAGCTGACCGAGGGCGAGCAGACACAGGCCCATGATGATCTCTTTGGATGTCATGACTCCAGCGATGACTCGGTGCACCACGCTGTTATCACTGACAAAAGTGATGAAGGCCTCGGCAAACTTGGCGTAGCAGGAAATGTCAACTGGCACACAGCGGTGAAACACTGGTAAGGATGCACTACCCCAAAAAAACAGACAAAACATAGGTTAGTCTGAATGGATATTTATCAAACCTACGAATAGAAGATCAACCTATACCTTTTTGTTTTCTTTGCTGGATGTTTGGGTGGAAATATCGATGGGACTGCTCTTCCCATTCCCAAAAGTTTCTATTTTAGCCATGAATCATGATTTGCAACTTGCCATCTCTAGCCAGCGGCTTTTTTGTGGAAATATTTAATAACATCTATATTTAAAATATACTTTATACCTGCACTAGCTTTTAAAATATGCATTCTTTTAAATAATTTATTTTAAAAGCATATAAAAATATACATTTTCAAAAAAAATTATTATATATATATACACATTCCTAAAAAATCTTACCAACCCCAAACTAACACACATGCACTAAATACGTGGACTACCTCGGATGGACAGGAAGTGTTGGACATTTTGTAGCCTTATTAGGGTGAGAGGAATACGTGTCCGGTTGTACATCATAGGAGCACAAATCAGATCCTAGAGACAACAATACAGAAAAACAAAACACCATTAGGCATAAATCACATTTCAGGACATTCAGCCGAATGTGAGAGCACTGAGCTCACCGTTAACTTTAGAGAAATTTGTGAGATCCTCATAAGTCTTCAGCTCGGCGTCTGGACACTTCGAGACGCACAAAGCCACAGATTTAATCTTTCTTCTCAGTATGTCGATGTTACAGGGGTCCAGGAAAAACACATACCTGTGACAAAATCATTGAATAAACTGTCACTCAACACCTGCAAAATCTACAGAGGAGGCAGCTGTGTTTCCGCTCGTTCTCACACACTTTCTGGAGGTGTGGTCGTGGCCGCTGAGCTCTATTCCTGGGATTTTGGCGTTCTTCTGACCGCAGGTGTTCCCATAGCTGTCGTACCCTGATATGAGTCGGGACGCGGCCCCTGTCGCAATGGCAAAGCCACAGATGCAGAGCTGCCACAGAAACACAACCGGTAGCAAAGATTATCAACAGGCAATAACTGCCCCTTGATTGGAACTTATTTGCAGGTGTATTTTTACCATATAAAAAAGACAGCATGCTGTCCATTTAATTCAAGTACTTAAGTTGAGCCAATTAATTAAATACACTTAATTTAAACATGTATTACTACTATATACAATAATAAAAAATAACAACATCAGACAATGACAATAATATTGTTTAAATTGAATAATAATTATAATTCATAGGTAATGTTCTTGTATTTGTAATTGCGTCCAATAGTAGTTTTTTCCTACCATGCCGATATTGAAGAGGATGAACAGGAGCAGCCATGGGATATCTGTGCACTTCCTCTGCTCTAAGGGTTTCCACTCGCGGGTCTTCTGTAAAGGGGAAGTTGACGTGACACATACAAACTCTCTTTTAACATACAAATGTTGCTAAATAAATACATGCATGCATGCATAAATACATTTTTGTGGATCAAGTCCCATCTAATTACTTAATATTTTTAATAACTGCATATTAATTTGTCACAACACATAACTAGTTAAGTAAACAAAAAAGCATGTAATTAAAATAATGAAAACCTAAAAAAGACATTGTGACAAGCAGCATCATTTTAGTATTATTTATATACTAAGATAGAATGTTGAATTGACCTTTATTTTTTATATTTTCAGTTTTCATTTAAATTGTAGTTTTAGCAATTCTGTTATGTGCTTATATATATATATATATATATATATGTGTGTGTGTGTGTAAATGTATATATGTTTATGTTCTTATGTATAATGTTTTAGTCATTTTTTGTGCTTGTGTCATTTATTATTTTTTGTTTCTATTAAATATGTCTATATATTTTTAGTAGTTTAAGTACTCAACTTAAACATGTTTTATATCAGTTAGTTGCAAAGGTAACATTTCAAATGTTCATTTAACTGTTTTTTTTATTCTAAGGTTTTCCAATTATTTTATTTTAATTCAAGATAGCTATTTTAATATTTTTTTTTAATAATAATAAAAAAAATAGTTTCCAAAAAAATGTAAGCTTCAATTTTATCCTAAAATGTTATACTTGAGAAAAGTTCAGCTGCACAACGCAGGAATAAAACACTATGAAAGCACCGTAGTGAATGAATGGGATGGGACTGTCTGAACACACCTGACTAGTTCTCAGTGAAACCCGGAAATGAGCTTTACTCTGTTGACAAATTGTTATTTTGATGTGATAAAGGCGATAGGCTCAACAGCTCCCAGTATAAAGCACTCGGCCCTTCCATTGTATAGATCTACAAGACCCTTGCTTGTATATGAGTGACTAACATGAGTGTTTGCTCTTACACTCATAACTTCAGTCAAAAAGTTTCCAGATGCCAATCAGCATGCATTTGCACGGTGTTGTGTTTTATGATGTCTTACCTGTGTGCTACCGCAGCATCCCATAATTCCTGAGTTGATGAGAACCACAAACGCACGTGAAACAGCGCTAAATCAGGGAGTTGGCAGCGCGCGATCAGCGTGTCCTGCAGCAATTTCCGTAGAATGTGGTGTAAAAGTTGCACACTGGTAATAAATACGCATAAATGCTCTTACAAACAAAGACACGTCCGCTGTAGCAATCACTCACGCATGCATATAAACACACTCGAGCCGCTACTGTTAGTAAATGGATTAGGATCTGTTATTTGAGGATCTGACGTGCTGTAATTCTCCGTGAATTCCGTGACAAGGTGGTGAAGAAGGCGGAGCTGTCCTCTCCTCCTCCTCCTTTTCTTCTGTCACACGGGAAAACATTGAACCAGGATCAGATATTTCACAGTTCCCTCGGTGTGACATTATCGCGAGCTACTGGAGTCATACTCGAAGATACATTAATATTAGGACGCGTTTCGCGTTTGTTAAGTTAGTTAACGTTATGTAATTGAACGAATCTTGAAGAGATTCTTTTGTAATGATTCGGTTCATATGATTCACAAGGAATTGTGAATCACTCGATTTGCATGGGATTGATTAGCAGCATATTAATGTCGTTAATTATGTTGTTGACAAAATTGTCACAATAAACAAACGTAATCTATAATAACCTGATCGACAATATTAATTAAAAGATAATAGAATATTAAAGGTAAATTCAGATTTCGACACTGCGAACACTTACCTGGAATTAGTGAATCAGGTCTTTAAAGCGGTTCATTGAACGAATTGTTCGAACGAACCGATTCGCTACAGTGATTTGGATTATTGAGCTCGTTTGCTGTGTCTGTAGCACCATCTAGCGAGAAAAATAAGTAGTGCGAAAACCTTTTAGCGTCTGCGACCATTTTATGCTTGTTTTAAAATTTTATTTTAGTTTTGTTATTTACATTTACATTATATTTACATTTAGTTTTTTAGCAGACGCTTTTATCCAAAGAGACTTACAAATGAGGAGAATAGAAGCAATCAAAACCAACAAAAGAACAATAATATGCAAGTGCTATATTAGTATTATTGTGTTATATTTCAGTTTCACAAAGAGACGTGCAGCATTTTGTCCAAGCAATAATAAAAGGACACATTTCATTTATATTTTTTTCATAAATCTCATTTTGTTAAATTGTGAATTGAATCGAATCGTGAGTTGAGTGAATCGTTACATCATGATTGTGATGTCGTTTATGCCTTTCACTTCTGGAAAAGTACACTTTGTGGAAATTATTAACTTTTACCCTAAGAAAACATGCTTTTAGCCATTTAAAAAAATGCTTGTATTTGTGCTTGATTGGCTGCATGTGTTTAAAAAAAAATTCAGTCTATATATTATTAATGTATTTAATCAGTGCATATATCCTACAAGTAGCCTACACCTCCAGAAAGTTTGTCTTTGACTAACATTTCAGTAATATTATTTATTGCAATTCTTTTTGTTCTTCTACTCCTAGAACAAAACATAAAAAGGACACAAGAGTGACTGAAATAGTTTTTTAATATTTAAAATGTAAACACAGAAAATAATGGCCACGGTGGGACATCTAAAATTGTCTATTAACCTTTTGTTAAACACAAAATGTCCTGTTTGTGAATTATGAATGTCAAGACCAGTTTAACATTATAAAGTGCTTCAGTTTTGGACCAAAGACAATACGGTTTCATTTTCTTCTTCTACATCATTCAATGTGCAGCAGGGATTGTTGCTTAATTTCTTAAGGTGTTTGACTAAAAAGCACCTCATGGATTTGAAAAATAAACTCAATCGGTAGCACCACATAGCTTTTGGTCACTTCACGCTGTAGCGGTGCCATTGGTCGAGATCATAAAAGTGGTATAATAAACTAAACTTGAGCATTTAGGATAAGGTGGCACATCCTGAGATATTAACTCCAGTACTAGAGGCCTATGAATGTCATTTCTATATGAAAAAGAAAAAAAAGCTGTCTCTCAAGGCCTTATTGTACGATGAAACTCGTTTCAAATCACATGGTGTAGAAAACAACAACAAAAATGTAACAATTAGTAGCCTGCTGAGAGCCACTACCATAATATCCAACACAGACAACATGTTTGCTTGATATTACGTTCATTTGCTATGATTTTAAACCACTTGACCTGGTTTGGCACGGACATGATTTGTTTCTGTACAGTTTCACACAATATGCCTCCGCTTCGGCCTGTTGTGGACTCAAAAACAACTACAAAGTCCCACTAAACTCGGCTCAAGTTTGAAACCCACACAGAAATACTTCAGGATAACAAATCTGGAACATGCTCGAGCTTACGATGGAGTCCCAAGCACGGCATCCACGTAAAAAGCATGCAATTAACTTCTAAAGTCGTCCGCTCCGTCTTCACAGTAGACTTAAATACCACCATAGCTATGATGACTGTGTGTTCTCCACGCTTCCAGTCCATTAGCGGAGTGTTGTTTCAAGGCACGACACTTTTAAACACTTGACAATAATAACAATAGTAAAACATTGCACGTCGTTGCATCAAAATATCTTTTGAGTATAGTTTTAAAATGCATATCTAAAAAAGTAAAGTACAAAGACCAAGAGTCGTTGCTGAAAGGCAAAGTTTGAAGCCTGGCCTAAATGAGGAGATGAACTTCGGCCCTGAATTAACGTTAGATTTCGTTGGCAGTGTCTCTGATTGATATTTTTCGCAGACGTCTTGTCAATCAAACATTCACTGCTAGTGGAGTGAACAGCTTCAAGTTTCTTCGCGACGGAGCGACGAGCACCAGGCTCAGCCTCGCTGTCATCGGCGTTCGTTTTACTTCAATCTTCTCCTTTTTTTTGCATTGATTTGCATTGTTTGTTTCAGTAGTGTGTTTCAGGTCCGGCGCCCTCTTGTGGGCACAAACACACACCGCTGAAAATTGAACAAAAAACTAAATAGTACAAAAAAATGACACGCTAATACCATGAAGGTGGATTGTTGTATCACACCACCGTCTCTTTGGCCTTCTCGTCTACGAGGAAGGTGTTCAGGTGAGAAATGTCCACGATGGCATCGTTTTTGTTAATGGAAATGTCTTTTAAGTGGTCCTCGTCACTTTGGTCCTTGGCAAAATTGACAAATACCTGAAATTAAACAGACAAACAGATTGAGTAACTACTGATGTCCTTTACATAGTGCGGTAATTGTAATTTAGTTTTTGTTTGTGTTTTGATGCAAATTTGTAGTTTTTGCTATTTAGCAAACTTCTGTTTTTGTTTTTTTAATTTACACTAACGTTCAGAAGTTCGTAAGATGTTTTTGATTGTGTTTTTTTGTTCACCAAGACTGCCTTTATTTGATAAAACTAGGTAAAACAGTATTATTGTAAAATAAAATAACTTAATTTAATAATAGATTTTTTCCTTAATTTTTGCTTCATTTAATTTTTTGCTTATTATACATTATTATAAATAAATATAAATATTATAAAATATAAATTTTTGTGCTTAATTAAATGTTTGCTCATTTACTGCTTATTATAACGGTAAAATAATGAAATATTTAAATATTATTACAATTTAAAATAATATTATAATAGCTTTTTGGTTTCATTTTCTCATTATTTTAATTGTAGCTTACATATTTTTGTGGAAACTGTGATACGTGCTTTTTCAGGATTCTTTAAAGAATAGAAAGTTTTAAAAAACAGCATTTATTTGAAATAGAAATCTTTCATTATAAATGTCTTTACTGGCACTTTTGATCAATTCATGCATCCTTGTGGAAAGAAAAGTAAGTGATTTCTTAAAAAATATATACATTTTTGCACAGCAGTGTAGTAGTTTTAGCCACATTTGTGTGTTTTCTGACCTCAGTAATTCATGTTGCAAACTATGGCACTGAATATCCCATAAAGCTCTCTTACTTGATCTAAAGTGGTCTGTGAGACGGAGTAGTCCTCGATGTGGAGCTGCTCTTTGTTCTCGGAGAGGAGGCTGAAGATGCGGGCGAGGGACGTGAGCGACGAGGGCAGCTGGTACTGCAGCATGTTCCTATGCTTCTCCTTCAGGGTGCTGCCCGGCAGCTCCCGCTCGATGAACTCCATCACCGGCTCCAGCTGCGGATCGGCCCCCGCCACCCGCAGGATGATGGTGTACCCGTCACCGAACCTGGAAGCGTCACAGCAAAAGAGCTCAGTCAACTGATTCAAGAGTCGATTCTCTGGAATGATTCAAAACCCTGGCGTCTAACTGCTTACTTGTTCTTTAAGTGCTGCACACTGCCCAGGCAGCGGAACCTGCCGTTCACCATGATGGCCATTCGCGTGCAGAGCGCTTCACACTCCTCCATACTGCAGAAACAAACACAGCAAAGTCATGCAAAGAAGTCAAACTCAACGCATATGCCGTTCTGACTGAGGTACTCTCTCACCTGTGTGAGGTCAGGACGACCGAGCGCCCCTCTTTAATGATGCTGAGGATGCAGTTCCACAGGGCCCGCCGGGCTTTGGGGTCCATCCCAGTGGTGGGTTCGTCCTGTAACCACATCGACAGCCAGGTTAACCGTCGCCCACAAATTCAGCAGGAAACACAAGCAGAACACCATAAAGAGAGGGAAGAGCGTGATCATGTTCCTCCGCTCTGATTGACGGCCAGCAGGAAACTGGAGCGCTGCACTGCCTCGCTTTAACTGCTAAATGCAAAGCGGTTCCTTGGGAATTAAACGCTTTACGGTGTATTAAAATGTGGCAATGTGTGGGTATTGCTTTTGTTCTGGGAAAACGAGGTCTGCCAAATGGCCAATCTGTTACACAACAGCACATTAGATCTTTTCATGAAATGCAAATGACCTACATAGACCCGTATGCAATGTTTTTGTTGGGGTTTGTAGAAGAAAGAGATTCATTTTTGGTGTTTTTATGTCTGTTTTTTTTCAGTGCAATAACTTTGCACAGGTTTTGCTCCAATTTGATGGTTAATGCTCTTTTTGCTACCAATAATTCACCTCACAAAACACACTGTAGTTGGCATAAAATATTTATTCTATTTATTAAGCTATTTATTTGGATAACTATGCCAAAATGTTGATAATATTTAGTTTATTTTTATTTTTTTAGCTTTTATTTATTTTGTTATACTTTGATAGCTATGCTAAATTGAGCGATTTTTTTCTTTCTTTTAAATGTTGATAATATTTAGTGGGTTTTTTTTTTCATTTTATTTAGCTTTTATTTATTTAGCTATACTTTGATAACTATGCTAAACTGCACAATTGTTTCTTCCTTCAAATGTTGATAATATTTAGCTTTTTTTATTTTATTCAGCTTTTATATATTTCGCTATATTTTGACAGCCATGCACAATTGTTTTACTTTCTTTAAAATGTTGATAATACTTAGCTTTTATTAGTTTTTTATTTATTTTGCTATACTTTGCTATCAATCCACAACTGCATAATTTGTCCTTCCTTTTTAAATGTCAATAATATTTAGCTTATATTTTTTTATTTTTTTATCAATTTTATACTTTTGCTAATTATGCACAATTGTATAGCTGCATCTGCATCTGTATTTTATTATTTACATGTAGCCTTCTTTTCCCCTGCTCTCCATTACAAACAAATCATTACAGACCTGTGATGCATTTTTGGATTATGATGCACTAGCTGAATAAATGATCATAAAGTAAGTTGCACACTCACCAAGAACACCACTGGCGGTCCTCCGATGAGCGCCATAGCGGTGGAGAGTTTCCTCATGTTCCCCCCGCTGTAGCTTCCTGCGGCTTTGTCTTCATATTTCATCAGGCCCAGTTTACGAATGCCCCAATCCGCCACCTGCGACCACCAAACAACCAATCAGATCCCTCGATAATCAGCTGCAACATTAATAGTCAGACTTTCCCTTTCAATAGCCGCTAAAAACTGACCTCGCACACTTCCTTCTCTGGGATGCCCCGCAGAATAGCGTAAAACTCCAGATGTTCTCGTCCAGTCAGCAGGTCATTGATGGCATCAAACTGTGGACAGTAGCCCATATTCTGATGCACTTCATCGATCTGTGTCAGCACGCTGCAGAAAACAAGCCAAGAGTTTGGTACTATTATGAAAAAGGTCATGAAACACGAAAAACACATTTTTGTCATGTTAAGTGCTGCTCATACTGGAACACAACGTGAGCATTATTTTGATGATTACACTAGCATATTAACAACCCCAAAGTCACAAAAACCCAGTTTTAAAGTATTAAATGAATCAGTAGCATGCTGTTTTAATTTATGCACCTCTTTCCTGCCAAATAGGCCTCTCCGCTAGTGACAGCAGAATCTCCAGTGAGCATCTTGAAGGTGCTCGTCTTTCCAGCTCCGTTCACACCGAGCAACCCAAAACACTGACGAGAGAACAAAATATCATAAAACCCTGATCAGCATTGGTTTAATCATACAACACCAGGATGAACTAAACAAAAGGCTATTATTTATTCACTAAGAAGATGATCTCACCTCTCCTGGTGGGATGCCCACACACAGTCTGTCTACAGCTGGCTTCTGCTTTCTCTTATAAACCTGCAAAATGAGCAATATTATTATAGAACCGAACAACAACACTGATGCAATAATTACTGTGTGACAAAAACTGGCTTGAGCCACCTTAGTAAATTTATATATATAAAACACAGACCTTGCTGAGCTGTTTGAGCTCCAGGATATCAGTCTGTCCTCCTCCGCACAAGATCCTCTGCCTCTCTCTGGCCACATCCTCATCCTCCTCTCCGATCGGCTTCAGTTTAGTGCTGACCGGCCTATTAATACCAAAGCAGGACATGTATTACATACATTTAAAACAGTTTTGCATGCTTGTTTTGCACTGTGAGGTAGGAAAGTATCATCACCTGGCCTTGATGCAGAAACGGTACTGGATAAGGATGGTGATGCAGAAGAAAATCACGCCCTCTATGGCCATGGCAAAGAGATTTTTGCCCACCATGTCCCAGGCCAGAGGAGAGCGGAAGCGATTCTCGCCTGAAAACATGCACAAACATGTCAGTAGAAGCAGAAACAAGAGTATGATTTGTTGCATGCATGCTGCTGAAGTAATGATGCAATGCTCTAGTAAGTAAAGAAATACACAGCACACACAAATATGGGATAAAAAATTTCAGTCTGTGTTTAATTATTTTTTGGTATTGTATGTTAAAACATCTTAAAACTGCTTTTGAAAAACACTGCCAAAGTAGGCAGCTCACTAGGTTTTGGAAACACACCAAGGACTACAAATGTGTTTCTTAGAATGTGATTATGTTCAGAGGAAAACGTGTTTGAGCAGCTGCAGTCCTAATGCATTTCCATGGAAATGATCCAGGACATGTTATGCCCACAACTAGATGTCACTTTGACCCGGGCCCCTAACCAAATCAACATCAGCAATTATTTAAACAATATCTGTGGAAAAACACTTTCAGCTATCTCTTTGGTTAGAGTGGAAATTCTAAATTAACATATAATAACACTAATAATAAAGGTTTGACTAGTTACACTGAATAGTGTTTTTGTGAGAATGGTACACACCAAATCTCTCCAGAGCCTCAGCCATAGCTTGGTTCTTCACCATGTCAATGAGGCCTCTGCCCAGACAGAAGTGAGGGAAGATCAGAAACACGTTCTTCAAGATGTCGTTGATACCACCAATCTCCTGAAAAAACATTGAGGAGAAACAGCCACAGTTAATTTAGGGCTTCTTTTTAATTGGATTATATAACATATATAATCAAGCACAGCTGAGAATTATGAACTTACATTGCTGCCGAAAAGCTCCAGGACAAATGTGGATACGCTGCCATTTATTCCAATGAGGATGTTAACGCTGGTCAAAACCACATATGCTGTACTGGGAATCTTAAAGAAGAATGACGCTGGGTACATCAGGGGTGTTATGGACCACCTAGATGGACACAAAGACATGCACATGGCCAAAGTTTTCATACTAGTGACACATTTTTAGATATATCATACATATAGTCTATAAAAATCTGCTAAAGTTTGGGGTCTGTATGATTTTTTTAAAGAAGTCTCTTCTGCTCAACAAGGCTGCGTTTGTTTGATCAAAAATACAGTAAAAACAGTAATAATGTGAAATATTATTACAATTTAAAATCACTGTAACTTGTTTGAAGATATTTTTAAAATGTAATTTATTCCTGTGATGCAAAGCTGAATTTTCAGCATCATTACTCCAGTCTTCAGCGTCACATGATCCTTCAGAAATCACTCTAATATGCACTTTAGAAACATTTTTATCAATTTTTGTGGAAACCCTGCTACATTTGTTTCTGGATTTTTGATGACTGGAAAGTTCAAAAGACAATATTCTTTGAAATAGAAATCATTTGTAAAATTATAAATGTCTTTTCTGACACTTTTGATTAATTGAATGCATTCTTGCTTAATTTCTTCCAAAGAAAAACTTACTGACCTCAAACTTTTAAACAGTAGTGCATAATAAATAGTAAGGGCTACTGGACCAATCTTTTGCGTCTTACCCATAGAGCAACAGCAGCAGAGCAAGAACAGGAAGATTGGTGGAGGACACATAGGCCTCTTGCTGGAAACAGATGAAGATAATGATGACCAGGGTCGCCGGGACAATGTAGTTGCACTGAAGGACAAACATGCAATCAGTCAAATGGCATTTGGACAGATGTTGATACGTTTAGAGTAAAAACATTTTACAAAATCCTCACCATGTCCCACACAAAGTTGGCCAGCCAGTAGAGGAAGGGCTGCACTCCACTGATGAACTGCATGTGTTTGGCTTTATTCACTCTCTCCTGGATGAGGAACACCACAAAGCTGGCCGGGACGAAAGACATGGCGAAGATGACGCAGATGGACACCAGCACGTCAACTGAGGTCGTCATTCTGGGAAGCAGATGGGGTCAAAGGTCAGAGATATCAAGACTGTGTGTGTAAATGCAGTGGAGTATGAACTGCGCTCTTGGTTACTTACAGCGCCACCTGTGAGAGCTGCTCTTTGGTGAGGTTCAGCGGATGGTTGAATGCTTTGATGCCGAATTTGGAGCGATCCAGGCCAGGGGGCAGATTAGCACGCAGGACAGCATTGTTTATGACATTGAGGAACGCTCCGATACTGTGCCAACCCTTATTATTGAACCAGATCTGCAATAGAACACAATCATGTCACTCTTCTTGCTCTTATAGATCAACAAAAGCCCTTACAGCTCTTTGACATTGTGCAATCAGCAATGTTTATGAGCTTTGGCATAATTACAGACTACCCATCTACAAAAATAGATTAACTTTGGCCTCAACTGACAATGTTGCATTGTGTCTCTGACAGCCTCCTCCTCTTAGATGCTTTCATATAAAATATATTAAGACCTGTGAATATGTGTAATTTTCTTTTTGCATTTTTACACATGCAGTTTTATGTATTTTTGACATTTTATTATTTATGTACTTGTAGTTTTGTGCATATGCAACTTACAATAACAATTTTATATATACATTTTTACAATAACAATTATTTATATATATATATATATATTTTTTTAAATATATAAAAATATTTAATATATAATTAAATATAATATTATGATATAATCTTAATATATATATATATATATATATATATATATATATATATATTGTAAATTATTTATTTTATTATAAAATTATTGATGTACTTGTAGTTCTTTATATATTTCTATTATTTAAATATCAATAATATTAGTCAATATAGACTTAAAACAAGGACATAAATACCTCACAAAAACATTTTGTATAATGGCACCTTAAGTTTAGCCGATTTTCTACTGGACAATATCTAAAGCTGTTTATAAATAGTGTTAACACTGTTAACAATGTGTTAACGCTCTGCCAGGAAATCTATTGATGGATTAAACGCACCAAGACACATTTACATAATCAAGCACTTGTGTGAAGTCTTTATTTTACAACTTCATCATGACTGTGACAAACATGACGTCTATGTTTGTAAGGTCAGACAAATACATCCAGTCAGTACTCACCTTCACGTTGTTCTTGGTATCGAGACCTCGGATGAAATTTGATAGGCTTCCCAAGAAGCGGTCAGCTGCGGTTCCCTGTGGGTTGCACAATAAAAATAGGTTGAAGGCAGGTAAATCCCAAGCATTGGGCAACAACTGCTTTCAGGTTTATGAGCCCTAGCTGGTGTTTAAACATCAGCCATAAATGTAACACAGGTGACATACCGTTTGAAGATTGAAGCGGTTACGAATGTGAGAGATGGCATCGGTGATCTCATCACCAGAGGGGAGGAGGGCCTGAGAGCTTCTAGCACCCAATGAGAATCCACCATACCTGCAAAACAGCCAATCAGAAACAGATTTGAGGCCCAAATCTTCCACTGGATTATTATTCCTTTCCTCATCATAATAGATCTGAACTGATGAGTTTACCTGAATTCGTTGACCCAGAGCTTGTTCTTCAAGCTGAACAGACAAAACAACACAACTCAGAGTTAAAGCACATTCAGGAGAATGAAAACCAGAAACATCAAGCGAGCCTTTATTTCTGAATTTATTTCTTAACTCACCTTTTCCCAATAATCTGTGCATATGTTTTCACCAAGTAGTCTGAAATGTTTCTGCCTGACAGATTCTGCAAGGTTTCATCAGTGGTGACTTTGATCTAAGGGAAATCAGAAGAGATGGTTGTACTGTCATTGAAACATAATAAAGCAATATTGCTAAGTATTTGGTGACTATGTCTACCTGAGGCGGTGGCAGACCCCCTGCTCCTGGCGGACACTCGGGAAGCATCTTTTTTCTTCCTTCACAGCTGCACTCACACAGAGGCGATGGGTTTTCCATACTCCAGTTTCCTTTTACGAATATATCCTGAATGGTCTCGGGAACCTCTGGAACCATCCACTCTCCATCTTTAATCGGACATGATTTGCTACTTTTCACACACACACACACACAAAAAAATTTAATTCCCCACATTTTTTAAAAAACTTATTGGATACTCAAATCTATGGAAGCCTGTTTCTGCCACTGAATAACAAATAAAAAAGGCAGAATTGTGGGATATAAACTCACAGTTGCGATAGTTTATGTCTTGCAATTCTGACTTTTTTTCTCGCAATGATGCCTTTCTCAGAATTGCGAGATATAAACGCAGTTGTATATTTTAAAGTCAAATATTGATATTTTTTTAAATTGTGTATATCTCACAGTTCTGACTTTATAATTCACAATTGCATACAAACTCGAAATCCTCAATTTTTAAATCAGAATTGTGGCTTTATATCACGCAATACTGACTTCTTGACACACAACTAGTTTATTTCTTGAATTTCGGAGGGAAAAAAGTCATAATTGTGAGTTGCAATGACCTTTTTTTATTTTTATTCAGTGGCACAAACCAGCTTCCATACAAGTTTATATAGATAATCTCTGATAATTGATAAATGTTGAAAAACCAATAAACAGATAAATCAATATCTCTGATAATAACTAAATAACTGAAATAAAGGGCTGGGATTTTAATTACAGGAATGTTCATAGTTGACTGTCAATTAAAACAAAGACTCAATTAAATATAAGAATTTTCTAAATGCAAATGTATTCACTAATATTTTTAATTTACAACAAAGCAAAATTGGAAAAAAGTTTGAAGACTCACGCAGCGTTTTGCTCATCTGTGCATTGTTCATTGTAAGCGGGATTGTCCATCAGAGCTTCAAATAACTTGTTTGTTTGTCTGTCCTCTGGTGCATCATTGCTGTAGTCAGAAACCAGTCATCAGACTCTCAAAGAATCATGGGAATTAAAGAGCAGGTGCAAATGTTTGGACGGTAGCGTGTACCTGATGAAGGAGAACTGCTCCTCATACATGCTGGGCTCCAGAGCGAGACTGGGATACTTTCCGAAGGGAGGGACAATGAGGCTGAAGACCAGAGCAATGCACACGAACACAGCGGGAAGCACAATCTGGAAAGATACGTTTTTTAGTATATTACATTTAAGCAACTGCAAACAGACAACACAGAAATGCACTGTTAAATATTGTATGAAGACCATACCTGAGCAAAGAAACCTTTCCGGGAACGCCTTGCGTACAGGAAGCGTTTCCAGAGCAAAGCTACAAACTGCTGTCTCTTCAGACTCCAGCCCTTCACCTGGTGTGAACCTTTACCATCAGCGCCGCCCAACCAGTCCGTCTCACGAGATTCTGCAGGTGCACATCAACCCAAAAACAGTTTAATAAGAATAATGCTTACCAAATGCCATATCTTCCAGTAAATAAGCAAAAGAAATAATAATTTATTTTCAGTCATATGAAATCACATGCACCAAAATAAGAATACATAGCAATAAAATGAATGAACAAATGAATCACTGAATCAGTTTCAAACTGATTAACTAAAACAGAAATTACATAAATTCCAATAAATAAATAACATAAAAAGTGCATTCAAATCATTATTGTTATCACTAAATATAAAATGTACACTAATTGAAATAAAATAAACATTAACTGCAATAAAATGAAATATCAAAATTACTTTTTTAGTTATTTGCTAAGGCAATATTTCTAAATTTAGTTATAATTTCACTAAAAAAAAATTAAAAATCTAATAAAAACAACAAAAACAAACAACAAAATTACTAAAACATTAACTAAAATTTAAATAAAAAACATAAAAGTAACTATAAATGTAAAATTAGCTATAAAACAATAAAAGTAAAAATGCCAAAAAATATCAAAATTTTAAACTAGTGTAAAATAAAAATAACCCTGATTCAAATGAAAAAAATACTGGCCATGCTCTAGACCGCATACATCAAACTTCAACACATGAGATGATGGTTCAGATTTCAAAATATATTTAAAGTAAGCGAAGGATGAAGGATGGATAAAGTAACTACCTGGATCACCTTCTGAGTCATTGAAATCAACGTCTTCGGTGAAAGGCTTCAGGCAGCTCTGATGGTCACCAAAAGCATGTCTCCTGTGCCTGCGTGCAGGTATGATCCCGTCTGATCCACGACAAAACAGGAGAAACACAGTGACTCCATATGTTTCCAGAGACACTATTGCTAAATGTTTACAGTAAGCACGGGCAACCGTGAAAGTAAAATGTGTTCGGTTTTACCTGACATCTCAGCATCAACACCGTTGTCCTCTGCCACTTTGAGGAAAATCTGCTCAAAAGAATCAAATACAAACCAATTATATTCACATTCTTGCATGAAATAAACTGAGATTTGAAGGGTTTTCAATGATTCGTTACCTCCTCCAGGGTTGTGTCAGAGATGCCGTAACTTGAAATGCCGAGGTCAGTGAGCCGGTCGTCGATCTCATGGAAGAGCTCCACAAACGCTCCGTCTTTGGCCGACTCGTAAGGCAGAACGTAAGCAATCTCGTGACCGAGATCTTCAACCAGCCTGGCTGTAGGAACGTGCTTGAAAATCACATTGGAGATCAAGGAGATGTCTGGAATACAGAAAGAGTTGACAAAACATTCAAAATGCGTGCATGACTAGAGCTTTGCTCCAAAACAAGTGGGTTTGGAATAATATGAGGGTGAGTAAATAATGCCAGAACTTCATTCTCGGGTAAACTATCATTTTAAAAGTTTATAAACTCCATATATCAGTGTTATTTTAGTATTATTTATAATATTAAAATTTTTATGAATATTTTTAATTAGATTTATATTTTTATATTTTTAGTTTTAAATTTAATTTTACATTCATTTCCATAAATTTTTTATGTACTTTTGTTTTCATTAATTTTTTTGGTATTTTTATTAAATATTAATATTTAGTTAATATAATTTTTTATTTCTAGGTAAGATTTATCATTTTTGTCCATCTAATATTTAGTTTTCATTTATCTTAATTCTGTTTTTAGTTTTAGTTATTTATTTTAGTTAGTATTTTAGTGCTTCAGCTTAACCTCATTTCATTTAGTTGCCATTGCAATATTTAATTTTTTTTTATATATACTATATATATACTTTATTTCACTTTTAGTTTTAGTATTAGTTCAGTTTTATTTTAGTTAGTAAGTACAGTGATTACTTGCTCATCAACATTTCTAATTTTTGTTTTCCATTTAATATTTCGTTTTAATTTATTTTTATTTCAGTTTTATTTTTTATTTATTTGAGTTAGTTATTTTAGTGATTCAATTAGTTCAGTTTTGTTTAGTTTACATTTCCATCTAACATTTCTATGTATTTCACATTTGCTTATTTTAATTCAGCTTTATTTTAATTAACAAACTAGTAGAATAGTTTTAGTTAACGATAATAACTCAGCTATATACCTATGGTGGTGGTTTCACTTTCATGGTCGCTGCCCAGTCCAGCATCAGAGCTGCTCTCAGATACACTGTCCTCCTGCAGAGACAATGAAAATCACAAAATATGGCACCAAGAAAACTTCAGATTGAGTCAGTAATATAAATATGGAGATTCCCTTATAGCCAAACTACATATTAAGCATTCGCACCTTCTTGAGGCTTGCTTTGGTGTAGGAGACGGTGCTGCTGGAGGTGCGGCAGGAGCTGGCCGAGAGATCGAAGTCCTTCTTCACCAGCGTCAGGTAATATCCCGTTCCCAGCTGGGTCTTGAGGAAGAGAGAGGAGCCCACACAGCACAGCTTCCCGTGGGAGATCATGGCAATGCGATCCCCCAGGATATCAGCTTCGTCCATGTGGTGGGTGGATAGGATGATTGTGCGTCCTGAAGGTAAAACCACACGACTTAATGGACATTTTTAACTAGATCAACACGATGGTGTTCACTAAAACAGAATCTGCTTACCTTGGCGATACTTGAGCAGCAGGTCCCAGATGCCCCGGCGAGCGTAAGGATCGACTCCGGCTGTGGGCTCATCCAGGATCACGACCTTTGACCCTCCAACAAATGCCAGCGCTACTGATAGTTTCCTCTGCATTCCTCCTATAAAGACCATAACAGTTAGTTCTGTTACCGTTTCATCATAGTCACAGTATATGAGTACTTTTATACCGCAATACAGTTATTTTAGCTGGCATTTCAACAAAAAATGGATCATACACTGCTGTGCAAACATTTGAAAGATGCATTAATTCGATCAAAAGTGTCAGTAAAGACATTTACAATGTTACAAAAGATTTCTGTTTCAAATAAATGCTGCTCTTACAAAATTTGTATTTTTATCAAAGAATCCGGGGGAAAAAAATTCTCTCATCAAAAAAATGCAGCCTTGGTGAGCATAAAAAGAAAAAATCATATAAATGGTACAGCAAAATCTCTGCTGTTACACAATGTGCTTTCCGTACCTGAGAGCTGGTTGGTGCGAGATTTGCGTTTATGAGGCAAGCCGAGGTCCATCACGATCTGCTCCATCTCAGACTTCACCTTCTCCTCAGGCAAACCCTTCAGACGTGCATAAAACCAGATGTGTTCCTCCACGGTGAGCCTGAAACACATGCAATGAGAACACGGTCCATATTTAGAGCTGCTATTATTTATGTCATATACACAAAAAAACTGAGCTCCTAAAATCTGTGTTTGGTGTAACGTACATGCTAAATAGGACGTTATGCTGTGGACAGACGCCCAGGTTTTGGCGTATAGTGTTCAGATCGGTGCGGATGTCTTTGCCCTGGATGTAAGCGGTGCCCGAGGTGGGTGGAAACAGGCCAGTGAGGATAGACCTAAGAAAACAAGAAAAATTGAGCTTATCTTCTTAACATCATCACTTTATTAACATCAGATATAAAAGGATCTGAGGATCTGAGTTGTCGTACATGGTTGTGGTTTTCCCAGCACCGTTGTGACCCAGGAAGGAGGTGATCTGACCCTCATAAAAACCCAGAGTCAAACCGTCCACCGCTAGTTTGCCGTTGCTGTAAACTTTCATCAGATTCTCGATGTAAACACCTCGATCCAGGTGAGCCGGTTCTTCTTCAATGCATACAGCTAGAAAACAGATCAAACAGATGTTTGGCTCCATCTTGAAAACTTTAATGTATATTAGAGGAAAATTAAGATACATAAATATCAGATTTTGGTTAGATTTTTGGTTTCATTCCTCTACCTTCAGCATTTTCCTTCTTGTTGGTCGGTGCTGATGTAAGCCCACCACATTTCTCTCCACACCAGTATGACTTGGTGAAGGGGAAGTACCAGGGTCGTGGGATGCCATATTGACCTGTCGGAGTGACATTTTTAGACCATGAGTAACATCCCAAAACTGTCGTTGTCTTGAAAGTACATCTCTTCAAAAAAGCCACGTACCTGGAAACACAGCTTCAATGTACCAGGTCATGATGGCGTAGAGCACCGAATCGAAGAGCATGAGAGAGATGGATGTGGTGAGATTGTAGCTGTCATCCTGCATGGGGCTGGAGAGCAGGTTACTCCACTGGATTCCCACACCCTGCTCCTCGAACAGAGCAAAGTACTCACAGCCGAAGCCGAACGCCACCGGAGACAAGAGGCTCTGAGGAAAGAGAGACGGAGGTGTTCAATACATGACGGGAATCACCTCTAAACAGCAAAGGTCAGGGGTGTAAAAAATGTAATAAGAAATTAATAATAAAAAATAAGATGAAAATAAATAATAGAAATTGATTAAAAATAAACTGAAAATAAATAAAAAACATTTTGATTATAACAGATAAATGCATACAAATTAGGTTAAACTAAAAAAACAATGATTATAATAAATAAATGCATAAAAACTGGATTAAACAAAAAAAAAGGATCAAATAAAAATTATTACAATAATAACAATAAATAGTAAAATAGATTAAAATAAATAAATAAAAATGTGATCATAATAAATGCATAAAAACTAAACTAAAAACATTATTTGATGAAGATAACTAAATAAAATATGTATAAAATTATAATAAAATTGTTAATAATAATTAAAAAGTAAGTAAATAAATAAATACTAAAATAAATAAAATAAAAATGATAATAATAAATAAATGTAATTCAAATAATAAATTAAATAAATAAATAGATAAAATAAATAAGCAATAAATAAATAAACAAGTATTAGTTTAAAATATATAAAAATCTATTTCAAAATGAATACAAAAAAGTGGTAATAAATAAATTAATAAAAATTGTATTAAAAATCAATTTGTTTAAAATAATAAAAGATAATAATTAAAATTGAAATAAATAGCTAAAAATAAATAAATACAAATTTGATTCAAATAAATCAATCAATAGATAATACATCTACAGTACCTACAGTAATTTAAACATCTTACAATATATTTTTTCACAGTATAAATTGGGTCTTTATAACACTATACAAACTATGTAGACGACTCGCATGAATATATCTGGGGGTCCGCAGCATCTAAAATATTGAAAACCCCTGGCGCTGGGTAATTGCAAAAGGCAAAGCAGATGACATCAATGAATAACATTTACACTCACCACTACTACTTTGGCTCCAAAGCCGACGTAATCCTGCCAGGCCACGCACAGCACATAGGGAAGGTAGAGAGTGAAGTATATGATGCCCCCGCAGGCCGCGGCGAGGTTAGCGCGGGAGAAGAGCGTGCTGATCAAGAAACACTGCATGATGGTCACGACCGCAAACGAGGCCAGGAACAAGTAGACTACGCCAGGATCACTGTACGGCAGCAGATTCCCCATCTGAGCAAAACATGACAAACAAAACCATGTTAAATAGTTGTTAGGGTTATATTTTTATATCAGTCTTTGACAATACGCACCTTCAGGATGAGCACCAGCAGGGCGGCGCTGATGAGCAGTGGGATCAGGCTACTGATGAACCAGCTCAGCCACAATATACCATTATCCAGACCCATAATCCTCATGGTCTCCTTGAGCCGGGCTTCCTTCTCGTACACCACACCCTTGATGATGATGGCCACCGAGTACATCCAGGCCAGAGTCATGAACAGAGGCATGGAGCGGCTCATTACCCGCAGGAAACTAGGGCAGAGCAGACAGGATGGGTTACACCTTCAGCATGAAGATAAATAATGGCTGATTCGCTGCTGATAAAACACGCAAGAGCACGTCCGTTTCAAAAGACATCTGCTAAGATACCTAGTTTAGGGCAGAAGCAGGATCATGTGCATCTCTTAATCTCATAATGCACTGAAATAAACTCAGTATAGTTAATAATTGACAATTATACCCATTATTTGTGTTTCTATGCTTATTACAATATCACATTCTTAGCTTGGCAACATGCTAACTTTACTGAAATCAAATCTATAGCACACTGGTCACTTTTGAGGTTTTACTTCAGTTGATATGAGATAACTTAGTAGTCAGCTGACTTTTAATGCATTAGAGGGGTTTTCAAACTGGGAACTGTTTAGATAAAAATGAAAAAATAAATAAATAAATAATTAAAAAAAATATCATTTTCAAAATAGATTAAAATACATTTAGATTTAAACAAATAAATAAAAGAATAAATAAATAAATCAAATAAAATTACAGTAAATTAAAAACAAAAGTAAAATTAATAAAAAATGGATAAAAATTGAAATAAACAATAATAGCAATTTGATTAGAATAAAAATAAACAATACAAAATAGATTTAAATAAGTAAACAAACAAAAAAATAAAAGTAGAATTAAAGTAAAAATATTAAAGTAAAATAAAAAAAAAAATTATCAAATTAAAAATTGAAATTAGCAAACAATAACAGCAATTTGATTGAAGATAAATAATAAATATATCATACCAATTAGATTTTAAATAAATAAAAAAATCTGTAGAAAGCAAAGTAAAAAAAAAATGAACTGAATTAAATAAAACTAAATCACACTTTACACATATTTATAATTTTTCACATTTTAAATTGAAAATATACATGAATAAATAAAGCTGCCTTTTGAGGATATTAGGATGGGGGTCAATCTCTTGCATGAAGACAATCATATTTGGGAACCTGTGGCATCTAAGAGACTGAAAACCCTTTCAAGACAGCAATGCAGCACAGAGCCTAATTGTTACTGATTTGTTTTTGCATGAAGCTGTGAATGAAACCCGAGTTTCAGAGTTCATTTAAAGTTCAGTTTAAAAGCTGAAGAATGCTGTTTCTTACATGTCGTCCACGTAGCAGGGATAAGGCATCTGCTGGATGTAAACTCCGGTTTTCTCCTTGCTGCCGGTCAGAGCTCGTATGATGCCGTGTTCAATCACGTCCTGCAGGTAGGAGAAGCCGCCCCAGATGTACCGCATGTCTTCAAACGGGTCCGCTCGAGGACCGGGATCCCAGTATCTACAGCGAAACACAACCATCAGCTCTCAGAGAGTTAAAATCCTGCTTATTTTCTCCATTATCAGAAACGCATGTCTCCTACCCGTCCTTGATCTTGTTGGTGCGCTCCACGTTATCGATGTCCATGCGGATCTTGTAGTTGATGTTGGGCGGCAGGTCGGACGTGTTGGCCTGCATGTCAGGAAACACTATCCCAGCCCAAAACTTGCGGTCATCCAGCAGATGCATGGACTTGTTTACCAAACGCTCCTCATTAGCCACCGGCTCCAGCTTATCCAAGTTCACACACTTCAGGGGAGAATGAAAATAAACAGTTTATCGAAAAGAAGTCGGGGTCAGGCTGACAGAATGATGCAATTCTGGCAATCAAAAAATTCAGGGCCAGTTTACACGATTATTTAATGAAATAATCAGTCAGTTCGGCTAACTTTGGACTGGCTTGACCTGCTTTGGTGGTTTGCAGCATAATTGATTTGTTACTGTGATTCAGTGGAGAACTGAGAGGTGTTTCTTTATCTGACAGAGTGACACACTGACCCAGAAAAGTAAGACATGATCTGAAAACTCAGAACCATTTAATTGATTAGCAGCGATCATAAGACGTCCACATAACCATTGACATTATCAGTCAAGTCAATTATAATGAACAAGCCAGTCAGATCTAATCTTTGTGTTTGTGTAATGAAGACGAGTGTGTATACAGGCATACCTCCATGAACCGTGAGATGGTCTGGATGGCCTGATCCATCTCGCTGAACACTTCCCGCCACGTGTACGCTGAACCATGGGGACGCGTGTCCTCTGAGGCCTTGGACAGAAAGCTGGACATGTCCTCCACACGCCAATCAGTCCCGCTCAGCTTGGCGTTAAAGAAGCGAGCGCTAGCGTTGTTCTGGAGGAGCGTCTGTTGAGGAGAAATAGCATTCAATTAATTACTGAAATATTACGTAGCTAATGTAGCCGTACAAGATCAAGATTCTGGTACTATAAACTAGTGCATCAATAAATGTAGACAAAAAACTAAATGTTAACAAAATTATGACATGCTACTTTTTGTGAACAATTTTATTATGCACTTCATAAAAATTTATATTATAAAGATGTCTAAAATATTATTTGGAAAATATTTATTTTTATATTAAGTTAAATTATTACATTTTCCCCTTATTATTGTACTACACTGTTAGATTTATTATTTATTTACATACTTATTTTAATCAAATTTTTATTGATTTATTCATGGTACTATAAATTAATGCATCAGTAAAAGTAAACAAAAAAACTAAATATTAACATTATTTAATAATTTGAAAACATTTTTACTACACACTTTTAAACATACTTTATGCTGTGAAAAGATAATAATATAAAGATATTTCAAATATTTGGAATAAGGTAAATAAAGCTTTTTTCTATAAAGTCTTATTATATTTATTATATTATATTTTATGAAGCATTTCATTATTGTACTGTACTGTAAATTAGTGCATCAATAATTAAAATAATAACATTTTAATAAAAATTTATCCAATTTAAATTAGTTTTTTTATTTATTCACTTATTTTTTCAGCACGACCTTGCATGAAAGTCATGCACATAGCAATGTGACAGCGAGTTAAGCATTTTGTGCCTATGACAACAAAACACCTAAAGCAGCACACTTTTTCATTAGTTTAGCTACAAATAGGTCCTCAGAATTCTCCAAGGATATGAAGATCTCCAGTAATAAGTGTGCGTCCTGCAAAGCGCCACACGTTGTGTGCCATGTGAGTTCAGTGGTGAGGTTAAAATGCAGTATGGCTTTTGTCCAAAAGGTGGTAGTGTGAAGTTCACCACTGGAGCTTCTCGCAGCAGTCATGTGCTCAGAGGTGACTAACAGGAACAGTGCCTGCGTCCCAATGTGTATACTATCCATCCTAAATTCTATGTGATATTAGTAATTTTCAATACTATTTAGGGCAGATAGGGTGGATAGTATGCACATTGGGACACAGGGAGTGACTTTTGTTTCAGGAAGGTTATCTGCATCCAGAAAGATGTGTGTGTGTGTGTGTGTGTGAGACGCACCCGAACGAGGTCCATCTCCTCACTGTTCTCCATGAAGTTCCAGATTTTAGGTCTCATCTCTTCCCACATGCCACCGAGGTCCCTGAGCACACCGAACTCCTGAAACGTCTTATTGACCTGAGACAAACAGAGAGACAGTTAGGATGCTCCTCTAGCTTTAGTTATAATCTAATATAATCTAAATATTAGATGAAAAACTTACACTTGAAAAATGTAAACTTAATCAACTTTAAAAATTAAAAAAAATATTGCTCTGGCAACTAGCTGAAATAAAATAAATGCAATAAAATATATAATAAAATAATAAACTAAATTTGTTTATTATGTTGAAGTTGCTACACTAAAATTACTAAAAATAACCCAAATAAAAATGAGCTGAAGCAAATATATATATAACAAAAAAATTGTTAAAACAAACTAAAATTAAAAATCAAAATTTATCAAAATATTAATAAATGCTATAAAACTATATGAAAACTACTAAAGTAAGAGTTTCTGATGACTTTGCTATTAGAAAAAATATTAAAAACAGTAATAATACAGAATGAGAATGTGTGTTCTAATCTTTGACTCACAGAAACCTGCTCAACACTAGTTTAGCATAATTAGTTTCACTCAGTGCCATCTCCTGACCTCTTGTATGATCCTCTGGGTGGCAGGGGTGTCTGGGGTGTACAAGATCTTCCCCATGAGCAGCGGCTTCAAAGCCCTCCAGATCATGCGGGATATGGGACTCGACTCCAGGCCCTTCATCATGCTGTTGCAGTAGGGCGCTAAACAAAAGAGGGGTTTTAGCAGGGTACGTGAGATATTTAATTTTTGCAAAGGATGGAAAAAAGAGCAATACAGCTTTGCTCACTGGAGGAGTTGTCGTAAACGGACACGGGATCGCTGTCGCTGTCATTGCCATAGTTCCCGAACAGGGCCTTGTAGTTGTTGTCCTCGTACCAGTTGAGGGACTTGATCTTCAGGCCTCCGCCTTCCGGGTGACCGCAGACGATACGGGACACGGCCTGGTACATGTGGTTGGGGGACTGTGTGCTGTTGCCCGTCAGGTACCGGATCTCGTTGCGCATGTCCCGCCAGCTCTTCATACTCACAAGCTGAAAAATAGTGAGAGTCAAAAAGTGCTTAAATTTCAGTAAAAGTCTTTATATAACCAACCGTTCAAAAATCTGCCGTTGATAAGATTTTTTAATATTATTGAAAGAAGACAATTTAAAATAACTGTTTTCTGTTTTAATATATTTTAAAATGTCATTTATTCCTGCGATCAGAGCTGAATTTTCAGCATCGATACTCCAGTCTTTAGTATCACATGATCTTTCAGAAATCATTCTAATATGATGATTTGCTGCTGAAAGAAACATGTATTATTATTATCAATGTTGAAAACAGTTGTGGTGCTTTTTGTGGCTTTCTGTCAGGATTCTTTGATAAATAGAAAGTTTAAAACAACAGCATTTATTTGAAATTGATTTTTTGTAACATTAGAAATGTTTTTACTCTCACGATCAATTTAATGTATTTGCCGAATAAAAGTATTCATTTGATTTTTCCGATTTTTCTGATTCTGACTTTTTTTCATTAAATATCATTAAATATCTTTTTATTTACAGAGATATGTTCATTTCCAGAAATGAAAATTCTGTCATCATTTACTCACCCTCAAGTAGTTCCAAACCTGGTCCTGTATGAATATCTTTGTTCTGCTGAACACAAAGGAAGATATTCTGAAGAAAGTGGGAAACAGAGCAGTTCTGAGGCACCATTGACTTCCATAGTATTTTTTTTCCTACTATGGAAGTTAATGGAGCCCCAAAACAGCCTGGTTACAAACTTTCTTCAGAATATCTTCCTTTGTGCTCGGCAGAACATACAGGTTTGGAACTACTTGAGGGTGAGTAAATGATGACAGAATTTTCATTTTTGGGTGAAGTTTCTTCTGAAACGTACAAATTTAAAATAAAAGTCTAAATAAATGACATGGAAAAGACACGGATGAGTGAAGAACCGCTCACTCTGAAGACGGGTCAAACGTCACAAAACATTTACTTATGCTAAGGAATTGCTTAAAACTATTTGTCTGGCATTGAGAAAAGCAAATGTAAACACCGCAGCACCCTGTACTGTATTTATTCAGTTCTCTCAAAGTACGTCATTCATTGTAAGGAAAGGAAAGAGAAAGGCTGATATTAATTTCAAAACTCGCTATCCCGTTACACAATCTTGCTTGAAAGTGACCTGGATGTCTTAAGGTGTGCAGTCCACGTGCCTGCCTGCATTTGGGACATTATACCTCTATGTGTCAGAGGGTGTATTATTATGAAGTGTTGTCACTGTCAGCTGAAGGGTGTTACCCATGCTGACCAAACCCAAACATAACAACAATAACAATAATAATAATAATACAGAAACGTGCTTATTGCTCCTGGATGTCTGTATTGTGCAGCCAGTTTTATTATGTCATTATTTCCACGCCATCGTATGGCACGATATATACTGTCGTTTTAATGTGAAACACGAAAAGAGAAATTTGCACACATTTCACGATTTCTAAAGCCATACAACACCTTTGAGTGAGGAACAGACTAAACGTAAGTTGATAGTCTTCTCATTTGTGTTCACTTTCATTGAATAACGATTTCAATTTCCGTCGGTTCCTCACATGACACTATCGTATGACTTAAAAAATAGCACACGGACTGTTGTAATGATGCTTTTATTTTGATTTTTAAATCAATCCAAAAGCCCCGTTTTGCATTCTAAACAGACAAAATGGCCTACACAGGTTTGGAAATGAGGGTAAGTAAATAATGATGGTTAATTATGTTTAAGTACTAAGAGAAAAACCCAGCAAAAGTATAAAAATAGACGATGAATGTAAGTGTCTTCAGGGTAATCCGGAGCGTGGAGAGGAATGAAAGGGAGTTTATGAAAACCATATCTTGTGCCGCTTGCCCGACAGCAAGAACAGAGGCACTGCTGTGACACGCTCACACATGCCTGCCGAGGACGAGGTTACTATCGGTCATTCTCCTGATCAAACCAGAAGGACCTCAAGAGCACAAAAGATAACACACTTTCTGACTTTTCCATCACGTTAATGGATGCATGTGGAAAAAGTGGGCTATGAGAATGATGATAACGAGAGCGTTTTCATTTTATGAGATAAATGGATGGCTTTACGTGGTGTTACATAAGCATTCGCGCAAACGGGTTAAAGTCGGTCAGATTTGTAAAAGATGAGTCAACATGATTCACAGGCTTGTAAACACTTTTATCACGTGCCGTTTCTAAAATCACCATCAACACAGCTGAGAAGCAAACAAAGAGTTTTACTGCCAGGTTAATTTGCTTATCCACAATTTTCCATTAACTTCAACAGGGAATCAACTCAGCCAATAGAAATCATGCACTAAAACAGCACCGTCCTTTAATTCTGCAAAGCTAATATTCATTTTTACTGGAAGAATGAGATTGGTGCACCCAAATCATCCAGGGATCTCATTAGGAAAGGATCCATCTGCTCCCTCTCATGTGCATGCGATTGCTAGTCATCAATTGTTATGTCTATTGTCGCCTTGTAAGCTATCATGAGGTGTCTGAGGAAGCCCTGGAGGTAAAACAGACATGCAAACACGGCCGAGTAACTGGAGAAATAAAGCACGACCTGGAGTAACCTCTCTGCCATTGGCTTTAGCGAGGGTTACTGGAGTTCAGCTCGCATGTCTGCATTGCTTATGTGAGAACAAAGAGGAACTAATGTCGGTCAGGGCAGCGTTGACGTCGACTCAATTTCTGTTTCTGTTTCAGGTGATAAAACCGGGAAGAGACTGCTTGTGAGACACATTCCCCATGAACAAATGCCCTGTGAGATGATGAGGAAACAGTAAGTGTGTCCCTGTTTCACTTCTAAGAGCAAGCTACTTCACATTTGTCGAGCTCTGCACTTTTGCCCAGCACTGGAGGGAACCGGGAGTCTTGTGATGGGCCAAACGTCTGCTGCTAACTCACTTAACGCTCAGGTTTGGTTTCTAAACGCTGGACACCAAATACATGTGAGTGGCAACACTGAGTGTATGGCTGAAATGTCAAGCGTCAGCTCTGAGGATTTTCTAATGGACAAAGACGTGTGGGATGCTAACCGAAATAGCTATTTATTAACAGAACTTTCTGTCTCTTTAAGCAAAACCTTGATAGGGCCAAAGCGGGTTTTCACAGCGATGGTATAGAAGGACTGTTTTGGGTACCCAAAGTACCTTTCAGTGAACAGTTTTCAAAAGAAGAATTTTTTCTTAGTTACTTCCACTATAAAGAACCTTTTATGAAAAGATTCCATGGATTTTTAAAGTTCTTTATCATTAAAGAACCTTTATTTTTAAGAATGTTGGGGCAAAACAAAAATCTTAATGACTCATTAGCCCCAAAGCACAGGACAAGCATAATGCAACATTACACATCAAAAACAAGTAATGTAATCATAATTACCATTTAAACAGTCATTGATGCTTATCGCATTATAATAAGACATTTTGATTAATATTTCAAACTTGTTTTTAATCTCTTTTTTTTTGTCCTGACTAGCCAGATCCAGTCTAATATGGGATAAGAACATTTGGGAAGCTGGGGGTGGGAATTAAACACATCGCTCTGGTGTCCAGTTCAGTCCCTAAAAGCAGGGTGAGAGATATTTTCGGGGGCTCTTACCTCCACCGCTAATGCTCCCAGACTCTCCAGCAGACTGTCTGTTGCTATAGACACATCTTGGATAATCTTCGGGTCAGACTTGACATCTTTCTGCATGAACAAAACATAAAAAAGACATCATAAGCTAATTATATTGTACATGTTTTACTGTCAACATTTCAGTTCATCCTAAGTTCTGTCAATAGAACATGAACAATATTTGTATAAACAGTAGGTCATACACAGTTAATTTACTCTTTTACCTTTTCCTGTTTACAGTATATAGTAAGGCAACTTACAGTTAACCAATTAACAGCATTTGTACTTTTTCTGTAAAAATTACAAAAAACTTTCACACTGTAGGAAGATACAAATTTGCATTAACATGCATTAAGCATCTTTTAAGTCGTAAGCTGTTAGTAAGGCAATGTAAATGCATGCAAGCCACATACACTAACTCTGGACTATAACGTTGTTATTTAGGAAAAAATGTCAAAGCCCTCATTGTCCCGTTGCTTTCATAACTAAATCGCTGCGCAAAAATAGCAGTGACCTGGCATCTTGCAATCTCATTGTTCAAAGAAAACGAGTCTAAAGTGAACATACACAAAGACATCAATATGTGAAGACTCCTGGCTGATGGCCATCGCTGTTCCCTTTTCATGCACAAATATGCTGAAATAATTATTCTGATTGGCAAAAACATATTATGTAAAAGTGACCATTATGTGACCACAATGTTATTCTATACTGCTTGAAGATTTCAGAGTTCACTGGGTCTAAAATACAAAAATATACACTTGTCCTAGTTTGTGTGTAATTGGTTTACAGAACTGGTGGATTCCTTTGTTTATTGTGGCATTTATTGCATTATTATAGTCCAGTAAGCAACTTCTATGTGAAATATAAGGGACATAATACACATCTTCACAAGCAATCATTAACATGGGCACTTTCGTTCTTGTATTCTAGTTCTTTTGATATCGGTTAATAATTATTTTTTTAACAGTTGTTTTTACTTACCCGTATTGGCTTCAGGAAGTCAAGGTTGGATAGGAAGTGGCTCTCTGCGTTGTTCAGCCATTCAGCAGATGACTGACAGATGATGTTTTGCGTCTGCTGAGACACGTCCTTGTCGGCTATAGTCACAAACTCCTCCAGAGATGTAGTATTGCACAGGTCTCTGAGATGAACGCTGAAGCCTTTAATAAGCACCTGTGTATCACAAATAGCAGTTGAAACCAACTAAACATCTTTGTTTCTGCACTTTTTAAGCCAATCATCTGAGCTATAAATGTCATGTGACTATTACACACAAGTCAATCACATTTATAGACTCTCAATGGCGAGCTTATATTTATTAAATGATACATTTAAGTCTGCAGATCTCCAGAGAATGGGTGCAAATGATTGTAAGAAAGAACATTACGTGATCACGTAATTACACGCTCTTTCTTTTGTGAAAAAGGCAATGGACAGCCTTTGCCCAACAGACAGATTTAAACACAGCCTGCCCAAAAAAAGAAGTCTTGTTCTTTACTTTTTTGTAAGATCGTGACTCTCTATCAGCTCCGTCACTCTCTCAGAGACACAATCCACCATTCATTTATTAAGAACAGGATGTTCTGACATGATGTCTAAAGGCTAATGTGGGAAACACTTAAGATATGACTTATCTCAGTTTCTT
The DNA here is from genome assembly GCF_936440315.1 of Barbus barbus. Classification (NCBI taxonomy): domain Eukaryota; kingdom Metazoa; phylum Chordata; class Actinopteri; order Cypriniformes; family Cyprinidae; genus Barbus; species Barbus barbus. The sequence goes on from NC_136735.1 coordinate 6,753,132, forward strand.
ATATGTTCATAATATATGCACATAGACCACGGTTTAAAAATGCAAAGATGCAACAACAAAAAAAAACACATTTTTTTTTTTTTTGCATTTTAAATGCAGCTTAAGTATCCAAATTGTTTTTTTGGAGCAACTGTATTTGGTTTTATCTGGGCAACATAAAGAATTTATCTATTTTTAGACATATGCTATGTGAAGAATGAAACGCTGGGCATATTTTCAATAAACGGAAGTATGGCGTTATCAAAGCGGTCCCTATCTTGCGGCGCATCTGTCAGAGGTGCTGGGAATCGGTCGGCCTGTGTCAGTTTTCCAGGAATTGTCCTGTGGCTGTGGCTCTGCAGGGCAACAGTCATGTGACTCCACCCCCCCAAGCACACTGCAGCACGTGTACAGCTGTGCAGGACATCCATCATCCACAGCATCTGCCCGTGATCTCATATCCCATTACACCAAGGTCATCCGCATGTGAGAGCGTATGGATGCATGTACAGGGCTTTGAAAAACCGATCGCTTCATATCTGCACGAACCAGTGCGTTACATAACGATCCCAAGATAGATGATAGCCTGCAATTTAATGACTACACCAGACGGTGTGTGAAATATTTTAAGTGCTGTGTATACATGTGTGAAGGTAATTAAAGACAACACCAGGAGGGCAAACAACATACATTTGTGAAAAAAGTTCCTGATGTCTGATGATTTGGCCGTTCAAGGGTTTTTAAACAGCTTGTGTTGTGCAGTTCATTTACCTTCTCCAAGTTGACGTTAGCCTCCACTATCTGTCTCACAGCATACTTGGGCAGGGTAGCATTTTTCTCAAGAAACTCAGACAACGTTTCATTATCACGGAGGAAGTCCTTCAGCTTGAACCCTGGGAGAAAAAGAATAAGAATTTCTAAATAATATTTATGTAAATACACATTAATAAAACATAGTACTATTATATATATATAAATATATACACACACACACACACAAAAAAAAAAAAATATATATATATATATATAATATATATATATATATATATAAAACATACTATAATATTATAATTATATATATATATATATATATATATTATATATTACACACACGTATATATATATATATAATACTACTACTATAAATACTAGAATTTATGTAAATATATGTAACTTGTGCATGTAACTACTAATTTAAATATTTGAGTTTGATAACATCACATCAAAATCATGCCGACAAATAAATAAATATTATATAAATAATAATAAATATTAATATTATTAATAATATTAATATTATAATAAATATGTTTACTTTTTTAAATATTATATATATATATATATATATATATATATATTACTTATAATATAAATAATATAAATTGTAAGTTATTTAAATACATATACATCAATTATACAAGCTATTTATATAATGTATATACTTGAGTAGATAGCATCATGTAAGAATAATGCTGAATAACACAGGTCAAATTGTTTTTTTTTATTCGTTTTTTGAATTCATTACATAAAGCAGTGATTTACAATTGCACCATGAATAATATTATTTTTAACAAAGGATGTCGTTCAGAACATTGTGAAAGTATGACCCTACTGCAATTCCCAACACAATGATAAAGCGAATGAGGTAATGCAGCTGAACTATTGCATTCGGTTACTCCTGCAGTCATGAGAGAATTGCTCATTTAGCTCTCAATTCTGAGTTCATCATGCAAGATGTCCACGGTAAAGGAAGGAGGAACAACAACAGAAAGCAACTACAGCAGTGTTCTTCACAGAGCTCATTGTGCTGCGTGTCAGAACATTCCAGAAGAGTCATCGGTAAGAACTGGTTTGAGTCAGTCTCTTTTCTCTGAGGTTACTACAGGTCATTCCCCAGCCGCTTCTCTGAAACCACCAGAGAGCACTTTTCAGCTCTTATTGTTCTTTAACTATTCAGGACGTTTTTGGGAAATGAGCTATACAAAATTTCAGGGGGCGCAGAGTACAGATTTTGTACAAAAACAATACAAACACCCACAAATCCATTCGCAAACATACACGCTTGAAAAATAGGTTCCAAACAAGGGTTTTCACAGGGATTCCATAAAAGAACCTTCTTAAAAGAACCATGTGAAGAACATTTTTCCATATCATTTCCACTATATAGAATGGAAAGGTCCCATGAATGTTAAAAATTCTACATGGAACCATAGTTGCCAATAAAAAGAATATATAAAATAAAAGATCAAAATATAGCTCAGATAATTTGAGTCATCTCTGAGAAACAGTTTTGAAACTCTTATGAAACTCATTGAGGCACGTAGGATTACTAACATTTTTCCTCAGAAGACACATCTGACAGATCTTAAGATCAGAGTCAGATCAAATCTCCATTGAATGCTTTACTCTTCTAGAAGAAACAATTAGGATATCAAAGACATCTCATTTGCTATACACTCTTAAATGGTCCAAAAGGTTTAATTTTGTTTGTTCAAACATACCTTCTTCAAACATATTACTAGATTGCATTGACACATATGAATCGTAAGCATCTCTGTGGCATGAAATGATCATGTGACTCTAATCCACGGTGGGCAAAGCCAGCATCCTATTCCTCAAGCCCCAGGTGCAAACAGCAGCTCCTCAGGGGACATTAATTAAATGCTTTGAGTAAATGCAACTCCCACAAGCCTCTCTCAACAACCGTTACGAAGAGTCTTAATAAAGGTCACAAAGTTGTCCATTAATAAGCAAGTGTATTGTGAATGTTAGTGGTTTTTGCAAGTGTCACTTCTACAAGTGATCATACTTGAGGTTATCAAATAACGGGCAAAAAATAATCTACATAACAGAATATAATACAGATTTATGCAGGGCTGTAATGCAACCACCTGTCAGCTGCATAGCTATGCATTTAAAAGATCCTTGCCATAGGTCTACATAATGCTGTAATGAAAAAAAAATATTTTAAGCAAAAGAAAAAAATGATCAGATACTAATGACCACGTTTGTAGTAACCAATAGTCAAAAAATTACTAATACAGAACCTTTCCTATTTGACGTTCAACACTGAATCTCAAATGAGGAACCACACCTAATCTGATTTTCCAACAGGAAACAGACAGACAGATCCCCCTGCTGTTTCCATTTCATTGGATACACTGATGCTCGTTGGAAATTAGGGTGTGGGGGGGTCACTACTTCAACTTAATTGTACACTGAACCAGCTAGTTATACTGAGACCAATGTGAGAGCTAACAATGCAATCAAGTAGAGTGACTTTAGAAGCTGAAACGTAACTGAAACCAAGAGAAGAACTTATGACCTTTAAATGCATACTGCTCACAAAAGACTGACTAAACATTGATCTCAACATAAGTGAAGGGAACCCTAGAGATTCTGATTCCATGTATCGATTCTGGTTCATTAATGCGTCCATAAATTATTCTTTCAGTTCTTTTAGCACAACATACACTAAAAGTAATGAAATTAACACACACTACTGTTCAAAGGTTTTGGGTTAATAAGATTTTTTAAGAAATTACTTTTAGTCAGCAAGGATGCAAAGATTTGATCACATTCCAAAAAGATTTCTTTTTCAAACAAATGTTGTTCTTTTGAACTTTATATTCATCAAAAAAATATTGAAATACACTGTGTAATGGTTTCCAAGCAGTGCTACGGTTTTTAATGTTGATAATAAAAATACATTTTTATTGAGATCTAAATCAGCATATTAAATTGATTCCTGAAGGATCATGTGACACTGAAGACTGGAGTAATGATGCGGAAAATTCAGCATCGCATGACAAGAATAAATGACATTTTACAATGTATTCAAGTAGAAAACAGTTATTTTAAATTTTAATAATATTTCACATTATTATTGATTTTACAGTATTTTTAACCAAGTAAATGAATTCTTGGTGATCTTAAAAGTCTTCATTCCAAAACTTTTGAACTATAGTGTATGTTGAAGATATCAAAGGTGTTTGAATGTGACGTACCTTTGGTGTTTCTCTGGAGTTTTCTCAAGGCCCGGACAAGTCCTTTGAAACCTTCAAAGCTCTTGTCATGTTGGCTGTAGAGTAGAATTTTCTTGGCATCGATGAACAGTCGGGAGATGCTGTAAATGATGACAGTAACACATATATGAGGGAAACTTCCATATATAGTCTATAAAATCTAATGCAGACCCAAAACCTGAAGTACTTACATGGAGTCATTGAAGTTGCCCACCACCCCGGGGGTCTCTCCAGGGGTAGGGTAGCGAAAGCAGGGGTTGTTGGCATTGCAGATGATGCCCTGCACCCATGGTAAAGTCCCCGCAGAGGGCATGGCCTTGTTGGGAAAGTGGCCTGGAAAAGGAATCAGATTTAGAACAAATTTGTGACATTAAATCTTCAACAAGAAACGCCCTTTGCAACCATATCCCTGCCATCTAATGCATTTAATGCAATAAAATAAAGTTGATTAAAACTGGAGAATAATTAGGCAAAGGTCATGCATTTTACACATCAAAATTACAGTTTGCACGCACAATTCCTGGAAACATCCCTGCAGAAATGATTTCCCTTAAATAGATTCTGTTTGTTTGAAGAGTGTATGTTTTCACAAACCAGATCTACTGTAATATTGTTTTATTTTTCCTATTCGTCTGGTCCTCATTTTCTGATTTGGAACTAACTCGAAAATAGTTAACATTTAGTTGTGACGGTAGAAAGTACAGGAACGGACACACTGCAAGAAAACTGGGTTTCAGAGATCTTGTGATATATAAAATTTCATGCTGTTCTTGGAGCTGTTTTGCTGTCCTTGACCTCCCCTGGGGACCGTGTGATTTCCAAAGAGGAGCAAATATTGACGCTTGAATTAAGTAAGACACGGTGACACAAGAGGGTAAATAAAATGCATTCAGGATCTTTTCAGTGCAAACCTTTTGCAAAAGCAATACGGCTTTAGAAACATACAATCAAAATTATATAAACCAGACCAACGGCTGTTTTCTTAATCTAATTTAGTCAGATTTATATTGAACTCTTGGGTAAGAAAGACACTGTCTAAAAACTAAGCTCAAGTCTCATACAATGCATTTGCATTCATTTTGTGGTTGTGTTTTGGGGAAAACCATCTTAGGCCACTTACATTCATGTTGTTCGTATGGAGGATAGTGGAGTCTGACAGATATCAAGATGAAAAAGATGAAGAGTGGCCATATGATCTCGATCAGCAGCTGAATCTGGAAAAAAAAGACACAATAGTGTGTATATTTACTTATTTGTTCATCCATCATCCTGAATTGTATAGGTTCCTCCCTTATGAACTTTAGTCTGAATTCAACAGCACAACATATCTGCTATTCACATATCCTAAATAAACTGTTCTAATGAAGTCCAGAAAATCCAGTTTATCGTGATGGTTGCTGGCTTTCCTGTTGACAATCTTGTTCATTCGCTGAACCTCCTGTTCATACGTTCAATGCCAAGTGTATGTATGCTGTCATTATCATTTAATCAGCTTTTTGAAGTACATTCACTTACAGGACAGAACTCTATTTGTTTTGCTATCATTTTACCTTCAGTTTGATAAGTACAAGTAATTCAAAGGAAAAATATTTCCCTAATAAATAACAATTACTTCAACATCTTAAAAATCACTTTACAATAAAACACGCTATCCTAAGTAATTAGGATAGTAAGTAACTAAGTTAGTCTTTTTATCTATGTATTTATTCATTGCTTTAAATGCGGGGGTTGGTCATTTGTATAATGCGGTATCTGTTGGTGACCCCCCAGAACTGCACAGATGTCACCAAACAAAAAAAAAGGGAGCCTGGGGACTCCACATGTTTCAAAAGGCATTCGATTTGTAGCATATGAAACTTTTTTTTATTTATATTGATATTTTTATTGGTATTTTTGGTATATGATTGATTGCTCAGTTGCTCAATGCATGTGGTATGAACTTACAGTCTGTCTCCGTCGGTAAGTGAAGTTCTTCCACAACAGCAAACCCAACTGAGTGGAGACAGCCATCTTGCCACGGATCCAAACTGTCCGTGTCTCCTCTCTGCAACTAGTAAGACAATAAAAAGCAAACAAAAGAAATAAAACTAATGATGCCAAGCTTTTTTTGATCAGTCAGTCAGTTGGTCAAGTATCTCATGCCACCTTTATCCAGATGGGACTTTATAATAAACAGTGATGCAATAAAGTAAACAAGACATTTGGATGAGTAAACATTCAAGAGATTGTGAGAATTTCCCTTGAACATTTCAGCGGATTTCCTTGTGTATTTCATATAATTAAGGCAGAAAATTAAGTATAACTACGACTACAGAATGATTTTGGATCGTTTACAGAGAAAATGTATTCATTCATAATCACCTCCAAATAATCATGTTTTGGCATTGATATCGTATATACAAACCATTCATCTTATCTTGCATAGGAGACTACAAGGAGTGAGTGGAAGCAGTGCACAGTGTCAGCATGTGGGTTGGTACGTTGCATAATGAATCATAAATATCATGATGTCCTGCTGGTGTTTTGATTAAATTGTCAAGTAATGCTTTTTCAAATTAATCTGAATGGTTATTATTCTTAACTAAATGTATGAATCAAGGAATGAATGTATGAATCTGTATCATGTAATATACTATGTATTAATTTAATTAATGCTTAAAATGTTGTCGACCATGATACAGTGTGCAACATCCAACACCCAGAAAGCCATTTTGTTTTTAAAAATGCAACTTGAATATAAAGATGACACTTCTTTGAACTATAAAATAGCCTATTTCTCCTTTATTTGTCACTGAGCCATTTACAGTTTCTATACAAAGACCTGTATCGTTCTTTAGCAGCCTATATGTATTGCTTCTGTCATTTTTGAACAGTTTATGCAGATATGGAACTCTGCTAGGTAATCTGATTCTTATGCATAACATCATAATAAAGAGCGTCCCTAGCGGACGCGTGCATTTTCTTATTTTTTGTCTTGTTTACCATTTTCTTCATCATATCGCTTCTCGCACATATACATCAAATATCGGTTGTTTAGTCTTTATTTGTACTTCAAGCACGAAATACGCTTCATACACTGAACTACAGACCTAAGCTTTTGTTTTAACCATCAAACATGTTTATAATCATGATATTTTAAAGATGCAAAAGAGTTGGAGTGCGCTTTTCATTGTTCCGCAGAGGAGAGGAGAGGTAACTCTCGGTCATTTCGCGCAGATGCTGAAGAAACACGCAGCGCTTACTTTGTTCGTCTATTTTTTTTTAAAGTTGTCATTTTCTCAGTAGCGTACGAATGAAAATAACAGTCAATAATACACAACTTTTCAAGCATAAAACCATCAGAACTCATCAAGTGTTTTCGATCAAATACACGATCGTTTAAGTCGTGCAGAAAAACAACAACAGCGTGTTTCTGATGACAGAATTACTAGGTTTATGTAAAATTATGTATTAGTATAAAATTCAATCAAAATAAACTCAGCGTTACTCACAGTTATTTCGTGCTCTGAAATGATTATTCCTTATTTCATATAAACTGTAATTCCTTTTGAGAAGAGAGCTGTTCCGACTCTCTGAAAGCGATATTTTACTGGTGGTGCTTTGTGCTCTTATGGACGGACCTTTTTTCCTCTTCTCCGAGCTTTTATAGCGATGCGCGAGGTTACTGTCGGTCAAACGCGCTGCTGTTTGTCTCCGAGCCTCCATATATGGAAAGCACGTGCGGACCCAAAACAGCTCTTAAAAGGGCAACGCGGATTTACTCAAAATCTGTTATTGTAGTTTATTTCGTGCATCTTAAATTACATGTGCTGTAAGTTCATACTACAAATATTATGTATTTAATATGAATTATATAATATTGCAGATATCATTGAATGTGCGCTACAGTGATTGGATGGCACAAAGGTAACTGGTTCATAGTTGCTACAAAGATGCAAATGTTTGCTGTGTTCGGCTTAACTGATTTTCAGACATGTTAGATGTTTAAAAATGTTAAAGTGAGTGTAAAATTGGTGCATTTCATGAAAAAAAAATCTTAAACCAGCTTTAGATGTTTTGCTGGCGGTGGTAATTTAAGATGGTGTTCAGCTAGTTTAACTATAACTAAGTAGGCTCTTTTTCTTTCAGCATAAACCAAATCTAAAATAAATGATTATGTATTTGTTTTTATTAATAAGTCCAAATAAACTATCTAAATAAAACAGCATGTCAAGCAACTAACTTAAGTGTTTTTTCTGCAAATATAAAATATACCCACACTGATTTCCACAACATCAAAAATACAGCAGTATATTTCATTATACACACTGGGTACTTTTTAACCCTGTGTTCACCAAACCCATCTTGAGTGTTTGCTGCTAAAAAGCTCATTTTTTAGTTTCATCTGACCATAGAAGCCAGTCCCATTTGAAGTTCCAGTCGTGTCTGATAACTGAATATGCTGGAGTTTATTTTTTGGTGAAAGCATTTTCTTTTCTTGATTTTTTTTCTTGAAACCCTCCCAAACAACATGTGGTGATGCAGGGGCTGTTTGATAATTTTTTAAAGGTTTTCTGACCCCAAAACTCAACTATTTTCTGCAATTCTCCAGCTGTGGTCCTTGGAGAGTCTTTATCCACTCAAACTCTCCTTCTCACCGTGCATTAGGACGATATAGACACACGTCATTTTCCAGGCAGTTTCATAACATTTTCTGTTGATTGGAAATTCTTAATTATTGCCCTGATGGTGGAAATGGGAATTTTCCTCTAGCTCATAAGAATATGAATTTCTAGGGGTACCAGTAATTGTGTCCAACATTTCAGAAAAAAAATATTTATTTCATAATGATATTTCCCCCAATTTAAAATTCTTATTCTCCAATGATAGCTTAGATTTTTGTGATTTTTTAAAATGCGTTTCTTTTCACAGCCTTCTTTGATCATATTTACCAAGGGTACCAACAATTCTGACCACGTGTGTATAATGTAGTACTAAAACATAGCACAGGTGACAAAAGTATGCATTTAACATCAGAGTTTCTGTTTTTTTTACTGAATCTCAAGTCATGTTCGGTTTGTTTATTCTTAAACTTACAGATACAGGAAATGTATTCTGTTTGCCTAATCCCTGGACTTTCTGCATCACTGGTCTGTCTAACCGTGAAAAGTCATCCATTAATGGAATGCATTTGTGTAGTTGACACACACATCACATACCTCTTGTTTTACCTTTTAGATTTTAGGATAAACTTTATGCATAAAGTATATCTGAGGTACTAATAACTAATTCACATTTTTTTGGCAATATGCGTTGCGATATGATGAGGGAATTAATAAAATTACTAATATTACATCTAGTTTTTTTATATGAAGTCATAAAAGGTTAATGCATTATAAATGTATTGTGAAATGCACTTTAAATTAGTGTTAAATGGAGTAGAGCTCCATTTAGTCAGCAACCAAAAGTATTTAATGAAATATCATGCATGCATGTCAACTACCAATTTATTAAATTCCTGCATATGAAATATGTTGTCATTGTCACGGTGCACACACGAGGGAGGAACAAGGAACGAGGATATAACTTCAAATAATAGTCTTTACTGATGACATCAAGGCAAGGCAAGGCAAGGCAAGGCTGACACAGACAGGAACACCGGGGAGTAACGAGTAGACCAGACCACATCAAACTGAACAGACAGGACTATAAATACACAGGTATAATCATAGACAATTAGACAAACACGGCTGGACAAGAATTAACTAATGATTACATTTAACAAGGACAGGAAACAAACCAAATATGGAAACATGAGGCGGGAACACATGACACACACGACAGAGGACTGACAGTCATATGGAGTAAAAACATATAAAACCTATTAAAAGTTGGGCTAATTTAGTATATTAACATACACAAATATGTATGTTTACGTATAATACATTTTTGGACATATATTGTATATTGTTGACATACATGGTAGCTACAATACCATATAAAAATCATCATATAGATATTATTAACATATACATATGACTTTTTCTATTGGGATTTGATATATTTTATACTGAATGTACATATGTGACAATTATACATTGCCTTATGGCAATATCATTTTTTATACAATATATATATAATATATTACATTTCCATATAGTTTGCATTTACACTTTTAAAGTTGTCTATCTATATTGATAATTGTCATATATTTTCAGTATATTCAGTGACATTGTGAATCCATGAAGCAGAATCTGGTCTGTCTGTTTCAAACCACACAGTCAAAAAGAACACTGTGACTCTGATTTGACTGAGGGAAGGTAACACAGTGCCTTTTGTATTTTTGGTCATATGATCAGCACTTTCATCCTGTTTGTCATGCCGTTCACTGCCAAGTGAATAACGGTTCTGCCCTCCTGCCCCAGTATCCTCTGCCAGTTTTGTGGAGTTGAGCCTCAGGGCTGACACTGTACTGTTGACACAGAGAACGAGAGCGAGGAATGAGAGAGAGATAAACAAAGCATCCGAGCGCAACATGTGAAAACTCTTTTGCAAAGGAAACCACAATAGGGTTTTGAGTGCTGAGAGAGGAAGTTTAATATTGAAACTGTGGCAAACACAGCAGACATGTGAGTCTGTGAGACTTAAAGGAGCAGTTCATCCAAAAATGCGAGATTTGTCATAATTTACTCATCCTCGTGTTATAGAGAAAAACCATGGTGATTTTCTGAAATATACACACAAATATCTTACTAATTCAGTATTACCATCCAATACAATGGTACTATACCCCACTATTTTTAAAGGGTAATCATCACCTGGTTGTTGTAAAGCAATGCCACCACACTCAGAGTTTTTGATGTTACTGTTAAGTCACTTATCAACTGATATGTAACGAGGAGATTAACTGTTTACTGCTTCAGTTGCTTTATATGGCCACTTTCTGCACACTTCCCAGCATGACCTGCAAAAGCTGTTGCCCTTTTAAGAGCACGCGCCTCGCTTCCGATGAGTCTTATTGCAAAGCAGCAAAACGTTGCCTTTGCATGCGAACGGATGCATTGGTAAAAACGTTAGACATCTGCTGTCTACTGCTAAAAAGAAGAAAAACACGATTTATTGTGGCATCATTAATAGCCTATGCATGTTTGTCGTGACACCTGAGAAGAAGCAATTGGGGGGCCTATTAAAACACAGAACCACTATGGCACACTCACAGTAATCACAATAATCTCCGTTAAAAAAGCGAGTCCAACGCAATCTGACGATTTTCTCAAAGTCGCGCGTCATAGTAAAAAAGCGCCTGCGCTGCGAGTTTTACCCAAATGTGTCAGTCTGAAATGCTTTAAAATGAAATAATTATGTGAAGTCAAGCAATATTTTGCCAGGGGAAGCAAATATCATCACTTATTTTTTTGTCTCCTCTCAGCAGCTGAGCACAAAGACTCGGTTTGTCCGATAGTAACCCAGCGAAGAGGTGCTGGATAAATAGTTCCGTATTCTCTCGGTCATCATAACATCTTGCTTTTGAATGAAAATATGCATGCATTATACATTTTATTCGACGTTTCTTTTCCGAAATCTATTCATTCTTTGACTTGCCATTGCGTGATAGCCTGTTGAACACATACTAGTCTACATCTCAAACCAAGCGTATGCCTACCTATCAAGTAAATTAAGTGCATTAAATGTCTTAAACGCTCGTGTAATGGCATTATTATTCTAAGAACGCGTAGAAAGACGCAGGTTCCAGCGCGCTGCAGTGCTGCAATGACCGATAGTAACCTCGCCTCCGAGCGCGAGCAGCAGGAACTAGGGGAAAGGGCGCGTGACATCACTCGAGACGAAGCTTCTCGACTGCGGCGCGTTTACATGATCATTAGCCATAAGGCATGTGATGCTCTTTACACCACTAGTTCTCCTGCTTGTGATGTGATGCTTTACATTCACCACTAGTTCTCCTGGTGTGCCTCTGAATTGAATTCAGGCCAGTTAACACAGCTAGTTGGAGGAAGAGCGCTTATTATTGGACAGCTGCAGGTAATGCTGAAAATATTATGTCATGACAGAAGCACAGATACAGAAAAACAACACTGAAATGCCATTCAAATATTTGATTTTATTATTTTATTTAACTTTATTTTATGCTGGAGTCTTTCATTAGTGATCTGTAGGGCAAAGCAGCATTTCTGTCCATGACCTGGTCACAGAGGGAAGATTTCATGGTAATATTGTTCCAGAGGGATATTCTCAAAGTTATAGTTTCAGCTGAACTATCCGCCACTTACTGATTCTGTGCAACATCGAGCAGATCTGTTATGTCACATGGCCTTCGCGAGGTCAATTTGTTTATAATATATTTGTGCATCCTTAAAACACTATACAGCAACCCTAAAAGGTATTTAATGTTTTTAGACACTTAAGTTCTGATAAACAATTTTTTATAAATATTTATTTAAAACAAATATTTATAATAAATGTATACATTTATTTTTATTTATTATATAAAATAATTTAATTTATTTAATATATTTTTATTTATTTAATAATTTATTTTATTATTATTACTATTATTATTATCTTAATTTTTTGTACATATGTTGTGTGTTTATGTTTATATATATATTTTTAAACGTCTATATCGTTTTGATTAAGTTTTAATTTTTAGTTTGATTTATTTTAGCATCAAATTAAAGAAAATAAGAAATGTTGCAACTAGCTGAAGTAAAATAAGTTTTTTATATTTTGTTATTTTTTTATTATTTCAGAAAATGTTTGCTTATTTCAAGTAATGGTTTTAATAATAATAACCCTGCTTAAGTCAGACCTGAAAGTCAGAATGTTTATCAGACTTTGCATTAGATACAAAATCATAGGCTACTTAAAAAATGTCATGCTGTCGCAAAACTGTTTGTTTGTTGAAAAAAGTTTATTTACTGTTTTGTAATTTTAAATGTATTTTGAAATGTTTTAAAAAATTTAAAAAATTTAAAAAATGCTTGTGCTTTCTATAAAATTTGCATTTACATTTACGTTTAGTCATCAGACGCTAAATCGACTTCCAAATGAGGTCAACAGAAGCAATCAAAACCAACAAAAGAGCTATATGCAGGTGCTCTGACAAGTCTCGATTAGTCTAATGCACAGTCTAGCAAGGTGTTTTGTTTGTTTTTTGTTTATAAAATACAGTAATATGATCAAATTAAGAAAAATAAATAATGAAAATGATGATTTATTTCATGTTGAGATACAGTACCTTTTTGTATAGGTTAATTTATTTTCTTTCTGTCTTTCTTTCTTGCTAAATCTGGCCTCAATGTATTATAATTTTACGATGTGAATATTTTATACTAATACAAATATGAATTACAAGATTACTGTTATGCAAAAAGACAGCTTGATAAGTCTTATGCAATCTGGAGGTGGTTATTTTCTTTTTCCCACTTGCAAACCTTCCATTTTTGGCTCTTAACACCACATTCCCTCTTAAACCTGCACCACATTTCAGTCATATTTCAGATGATAACAGAGAGTGACTTTAAAACAGTGGCTAAACTGACAGAAGTGAAGTCTGACAGCCTCTGTCTATGACATGTGTGCTGTCTGAAGGCCTAGCAGCTGGTGTCAGACAGAGAGGGACATTCATAGGGAAAACAGCTGTCATGAACACCCCCGCTCACGATGCATCAACCTCATCAGCGTGGGTTTTGAGGCCGTAGGGCTGGTGTAGGGGCCCTCGTCAGGGCCCAAAAGTGCTGACTGCATGCATTTACATTTACATTTAGTCATTTGGCAGACGCTTTTATGCAAAGCGACTTACAATTGGGGAATACAAAAAGCGATTAATCTTGAAGAGGCAATCAGACAGAGGAAGTGCTCGTAACACCAAGTCTCAGTCATTGTTCAAATAAGTGCAAGCTAGTAGGTGGAGAGAAAGATAGAGGGAAAGTTTTTTTTTTTTTTTTTTTTTTTTGAGTTTAGGATGAAGTCAAGTACTGCCGAAAGAGATGAGTTTTCAGTTGTTGCTTGAAGGTTGCCAGGGATCCGGCGTTCCGGATAGGGGTGGGAAGATTATTCCACCAGCCAGGAATGGTGAACGAAAATGTTCTGGAGAGTGATTTTGAGCCTCTCTGTGATGGTACCACAAGGCGTCGCTCACTAGCAGATCTCAAACTTCTGGAGGGGATGTAGGTTCGTAATAGTGAGTGGAAGTAGGAGGGTGCAGAGCCTGTGGTAGTTCTGTACGCAAGCATCAGTGACTTGAACTCTGAATGCACACATCATGCACACATCAACTGCAGCCTTTCCTGGATTCCAACTTATTGTTGAGAGAGAGATACAGTCCGGCTTATAAGCAGATGTCAGCATTGCTTTTGATTTATGAATAAGAATATTATTCTGTACTTCAAAAATAGGCAAGTCATGCAATTCTATCTGAAGTATGCATGCAAGCAGGAACCTCCAAGTGTCATTTTTAGCTTTTAAAATAGGCTACTTTCTTTTAACCAAACCTAATATGCATTCGTAGATTGATTTTCACAGAAAAAAATATTGTGATTCTAAAAGCCACACCGCTCTGTTTCTGATTTTATGGGTTCTTTATGCATTTATTTGGAAAATGTAAACTAACAAAATCTTGGATGACTTGGTCACAAATTTTATCACGTGGCATTTTAGGTTCATAAATGTGGTTCCTACAGTTCCATGTGATATATCTGGATGAAATCTATGTGTAAGTGTCACTTCACGTGAACCTCTTCAACTTCATGTGAATCTTAGGATTGCTCAAACCAGACAAACATCGCTGAACATACAACCCTGCTTGAACCTTTGATTCCCTCGTGTACGTGTTTTTGTGAAGCCACAATGTTCACCATCTGTTTGTTTGGGTCTGTGTTTTACATTAAAGTCAAATGTAGAGATACTAACATATTGGTAAATAATCTTAAAACCAGTATTATGTTTGCTCAGATACGCAATGTCAATTCAATTCATATTGTGCCGAAGTCTGTGCATAGGCCTATTTGTTTTTAATGCACCTTTTTTGAACATGCACAGGAGTGACAGTGTTAACATGAAATTCAAGCTTTTTATCCCCATAAAGTATTATAGCTTAACACTCATGCCAGGGCTTTAATAAATAAATTAATAAATACTGACAAAATAATGAAGTATTATTATTAGTGCTGTCAAATTATTAATCTCGATTAATCACATCCAAAATAAAAGTTTTTGTTTACATAATATGTGTGTGTATACTGTGTATATTTATTATGTATATATAAATACACATACAGTATATATTTTGAAAATATTTACATGTATATATTTATATTCATATATTTTATATTATATATAAATATATTTAATAGAAAAACATAATATATTTTTCTTAAATATATACATGCATGTATGTGTAATTATCTATACATAATAAATATACACAGTACACACATATATTATGTAAACAAAAACTTTTATTTTGGATGCGATTAATCACGATTAATCGTTTGACAGTACTAATTATTATGCGAATAATAATAGTTATTATAATTACTTACTTAATCCTCTTCATCCCATGAGAGACATAAGGTCACAGTTATATGACCTATATATATTATTATACTAATTAATACTAGCATTAACAATGATTATAGATATTATAATTAATATAATACTAACTGGCCTTGAAGAGCTTTAAATAATCCTATAAATGAATAGATAAATAAACTACAACATAAATGAAGTAAAATAAAATAAATACATATTATTATTGTTGATGTTATTGATGATAGTAATAACAATGGTCACTAATTATAATTACATATATTATTAAATAATACAAAAAAAAATATTAAACTGAGAAAATGAGTATTTAAGAGTCTTGCAATGTGAAGAGTTTTCAGCACATAGACAGAATGCAGTAAAAGAGCCTTGGATATTATATATTCTTTATAAAGTCCAAGAAGTGACTCTGACTTTTCACGAAACGTCCTGAGATTACATGATCATACCTGGTGATATTAGACCTGGCATTGTTGTTCAGATGAAGAGGGAGCTGTTGACTCATCAGAGCAATTTACTGACCTTGCAGGTTAGTGAGAGGAGACAAAAATAACACATAAATCGATGCCCTTCCGGACGGTCTGTGTGAGCAGACACTGGTGTGACGCTGCACTATAAGTGAGCTGTGTTTGGATGGATGTATGGGAGGGGTTGTGTCATACAGTACATGTGCACACGTGACAGACGGAACTCAGCATCCCCCTCGGACACCCAAATTTGGTTATTTCCATTTATCTAAATAACCCACCAAATCTTCAATGAAGGCAGTTGTGAGGGTCCTAGCTAAACTCTTTTTTTGCTTTCAAAGACAGTGTTGATGTTTCCATACCTCAAACATAGTTTTGGTGCATGCATAAAAATATATATTTTTATGCCCAGTAGCAGTAAGGGTAGTTTTTCCTGTTTTTACCAGATCAGACGTCAATAGCTGGGCAGTATTCAACAGGGAATAGGAAGGGAGATTTTGGAAGATATTTTGAGTAAGGGATGTACCGGCGATAAACAGGAAGTCATGTGAAACATGCCTTTTGCATTGTACTAAAAAAGAGATATGAGAATAGATTTTGCAATCATACAGTCTAACATTTACCATTATCCTAAATATCAACAATTATTTTCTTCATAACATTGAAGTTCTTATCTGTTGCATATTGCTGTATGCTTTTAGGGTTTACATAAGGAAATTAACATATCCTTCAAAATTCAAGATAAACAATATCTCCACACTGGATTTAAGCTGCTGTAGGAACAATGTGTTCCTAGCTGAAATGTTTTTTTGTTTTTTTTTAACCTTCAAAATTGCTTTCACCAGCACAGAACTAAAAATACAGACAATTGCGCCATCTAGTGGTTGCAATGACCTAAAAAAGCATGCCTTATATGCCAAAAATGAATGTGCGCCTGCTTCGGTTCATTTTGTAGTTTTCAAAACCATCGCCAAAAATAGTCGAAATGGTTCGGAATAGTCCAAAGTAGACAGGTGACTATAACTGCACCAGCGTTATTTTTAACACTAAGCTTAGCAACCATAAGCAATGCATGATGAGCTCAAAAGAAAGATCTAGGCCTACATATAACACACCTATAACTTATAGTCCAAATAAGTCACACGTATTTTATTTCAACTTAATAATGACTCCTGTCTGGTGAAGTTTGTGCTAAAGCTTCAAAACCCTGCTTTAAACAAGTCAAATGTTGTTTTGCAAAGAACATGATTCTAACAAAAAAAACAAGTTTTGCTCATTTTTGACGTTCACTTTAATGAATCTCTGTTCATGCTCAACATCAAAACAATGTGGCCATACCAACATGATTCGTTTTTCACAAAAATCTTTAGTTTAGATCAAAGCAGCCGTAAAAGATGGAAAAACATCATCAATGCATTTAACCATAAAAAGCATTTTACTACATCCATTTTCAGTACTATACGTTGGTGATTTTAGGTAATAAAAAGTTAACTTTGTACATTATGTACAATACAAACCATAAGCACATTATCAGTGGTGTTAACATTTACAGTACATCATAAATACAGCACATACTGAAATATATCAAACATGAACAAGACACAAACTGTAGAGTTCAGTTATTGTAGTCTTTTATATACATTAATTAGATCTTATTTACGAAACAGCCAGAGCTTTGTGCACCAGTATGTTAGAATGGTTTTATGAATTTAAAGCAAAGCTTATTATTTCTGTCATTATTATTTCAAATCATTTAACTCCTGACATTGCTTCATAACACTGATTCATCTGACAGCACACTATCAGTTTGTTGGCTCAGATGTGTTATTACAGTAAAATTTACATTCAGTTCAACATTTGAAGTTAATCTCCCTTACAAAAGATCAATCTAAAATATACTTTCATACAGAAGGAGAAGTGCTGGCTATGTTCAAAATGCACAGAATGCACATGTGCATGTGATACAAAAATAAACAGCTGTCAAAATGTGCAGGACACACTCGACAGTCCAATTCTATCTATGAATCAAGTATAAATTTGAGCATTTTCTGAAAGACTTTTTTTTTCTGAAAGACAATTTAAAAAAAAAAAAAAAACTGAATCAAATGTGCCAAATTTGTGTTTAGATAATCATGAACATGATGAGGTGATGAATCTGTAGTGTAGCATACTATGTTTTCATGTTTTAAACGTTTATCATTGCATAATATGTACTATGTTGTGTTGTATTTCAAGAAAAAAGAAGGCAGTATATACTAGGCAGCATGCATTGAGTAGTATGCTAGACTACACTGAAAACATTCACAGTTCTCCACTTGGAGGCAGTATTACTTCACCATGCTGCAGGTTTGAGTGCATTTAGTCTCAATGCACACTCTGAAATGTACAGTATGTCATTTATACAACACCTGTGGATGTATTCACATTGTTTTATGTCTGTAATGGAGCACCTCTAACAGAACCACGATCACATGCACGTCTGGTCTGGCCCTTCAGCTGAGCTGCTCGGTTGCGAATGTGGGCTCTCTGTGAAGACAGAGTTTAGTCGCTGCTGTGCTTTCATCTTTGACCTCCACCTGACACTGCAGGGACTTGGTGCTCTTGCGGTTGCTGCGGCGTGGGTCATCACTGTGAACGCTGGTGTCAATGCGGGACAGGGTACACATGCTGCTCTGGTTGCGTGGGTGGAGACGGGTGGGACGGAGCTCGAGTTCATCGTAGCTGGATACCTGGATGAAGGGACACCACCTGAAGGCCCGTTTGAAACCGGCCCTAAATCTGGAGGTTTGGAAAAATATGATCTTCTCATTGAAATGCATTACTAGTCCATCTCAAAATATTATAACTAATATAATTGTAATTCTTAATAATAACTTTATAATGAGCTAGGATAATAGATTTTGTATGTATATGAATTATGTAGATGGTCCAAAATTAATATTTGCAAGCACCAGTAAGTACAGTGAGTAAAAAGGTTTGGCACGTAAACAAGACCAAGTTACTCGCCATAATGTATAAAGCAGAACTCTAAGAATGATACGTTTTAATATTCAAATAATAAAGATTACAAATGTATTATTGTTTTTTACAAATAAAATATATTCATAATTGAAAACAGTATATTAAATATATTATTAAAAAATAATTTAGTTAATTTTGCTATAATAACAATATTATTACAATTAAATATGTACAAATATTTAATTAAATTTAAAATTATTTATTTTAATAAAAATATTTGTAAAAACATTATTATTATTATTATTTAATTAAACAAGACCAAGTTACTAGCAGTTATACTTTTTTATTTTAAATAATATATAAATATATATATATATATATATATATATATATATATATATATATATATATATATAGGAATTTAATATTAATATATTAAATGTTATTACTATATATATATATATATATATATATATATATATATATATATATATATGTGTGTGTGTGTGTGTGTGTGTGTGTCTGTGTCTGTGTGTGTGTGTGTGTTAAATAAGTCATTGTTAAATAAGACCAACATACTTGCCAGTAACTACTACTTTCAGAACTATTTTTTACATTTTTTTTATATTCAAAAGAACAATACTTTTTATATGCAAATAATATTTTACAAATATTTATAAAATATATTATTTCTAAAAAAGTAAGAAAGTAAGAAAGAAAGAAAGAAAGAAAACTTTTATGGCTAAAACATTTTCTCCATTGGTAGAATGGAATAAAGTTTAATCTTGGAGCTTGATTGTGTATGAGTATAGAAGTGTTTCATTACCTGCCATTCAGACAGCAGTAAATGATGGGGTTGTACATGGTGGAGCTCATGGCCAACCATAACACGGACAGATACACCTGCTGGATGGACTTCCACTTGTTCACATGCTTGTTTACGCCCGTCACGATGAAATAGATGTGATAAGGCAACCAGCAGAGGGCAAAGGTCACCACCACCACGATCATCATCTTCACCACCTGAGGAGAGAGCGAGAGATCATTTAGAGTCACAACATGAAGCATATGCCAGCAAAACATATGAGTTTCAGCTTCTTGTGTTCTGGAAGAAAACAGCATCAGGGAAAGTCATGGCTCAGCTCGCAGTCTGTTTGAAGTCTCCATCTGCCGCCTCAAAGCCACAAAAACTCAAATGAGAGGAAACTTGTCGGGTGGTGATTTGGTACCACACTGAACGCTTTTGCACCGGTCATCAGACAAGTGAGTCAACCTCAATTAATGGTTGTTTTTATCATGAAAGAGCAGGAGGAACAACACCGGAGGAAATTGAAGTGTGCCGAAAAGTACATAATTGCATATTTCATATGTAAATGGCACCAAAGGACGATACAGTGTTTTGATTTGTTGTTACTGGCATCAGGTGGAAGAACGGAGCAGACCGTTCAGGGGTCCTGGGGTCATTTGTTCTTGCTACACTGAACAGCCTCGCATCTCACACTTCTGACTGAAATCTGAATTACTCCAGTCTTCAGTGTCACATGATCCTTCAGAAATCACTCTAATATACTGATTTAATGCTCAAGAAACATTTCTGATTATCATCAGTGTTGAAAACAGCTGTGCTGCTTCATATTTTTATGGAAACCATAATACATTTTTCTTTTAGGATTTCAAGATTTTTTTTTTTTGATAAATTGAATGTTAAAAAGAATATAACATTATAAATCTCTTTACTGTCACTTTTCATCAATTTAATGCATTCTTGCTGAATCCAAGTAAAAACAAACAAAGAAATAAATAAATAAAACCTCTTACTGATCCAAAACTGTTGAATGGTAGTGTGTATTGTATTAGTATATTTGCATATTTTCCATTTTAAATGTTTAGTAATTTTGTTGTGTTTTTGTCGTGTTTGTTTATAGACAGACAGACATGTTATTTCAGTTAACATTTAATCAACAAAAATGGTGTGGGGTTAAAAATGGGTAAAAAGATATGAGTGACCTTAGGGTGGGTCAAACGATCAGAGAATTTTATATATAAAGCAAATAATCTACAGAAGGTGTAACACACATGTGACACATTTCCACTTATGATAAATGCAGTTTTTATGAAAGTCTAATGTAATTCCTTTAGCTGAACATCATTAATGGCTTGATGTCTAGTCAGTCACACGCCGAGTAGAAAACTAGCTGTACCTTCTTGACAGCAAGGTCGCGTTCACCTGCCCTCCGGAAGACAATGTACTTTCACACTGATTGAAGACCATTCATATGGTTCAAATGCAACCTTACTAAACTTTAGCTACACCTGTGTCAAACTGGCACAAAAGGGCAGGTTCTCTGACACTTCTGCCTCCCGTGGCTCATTGTATCCACTGCTAGGGTTGCGTCATACCTAACCTTTCTCTGCTTTGTGTAACTGTCAATCAGCAATTATTCGCTAGGCTCCACTGTGTCTCATTACTCATTAACTACAGCAGGTCTCTTCAGTGTACAAGACGTTTGTCGCTTTACAGACAAGGTGCAAATGAAAGTGTTCATTGATTGATGACGGACGGCATTTCTCTTTTCCAACAGGTCCGTGTCAAATTATGCGCAAATTAATGAGGCCATTTGAGATGTTGTGAGTGGTTTTTTTAAGGTTGTCATGCACTTAAGTTAGAAAGAAAGTCTAAAAGAACAAAGGATTGTTGGATGTTTTTAGATTCAATAGATTAATAGCTGGGAAATGTTTAACATTAACAACAGAGGTGGCAGTTTATCAAGTGTTTAGTTTTCAAAAACAATGGGAAAAGATATGAAGTGCAGGCAAATGCTCAACCAATAGCCTGAGATCTTTGTATATATATATATATATATATATATATACTGTATATTTAAAGAACCATCCAAAAATGGGGGGGGGGGGCACTGAAAATAAATAAGTGTAGTTTTCACTCCAAAATAGGTAGTAAATTTTCACAAATATTAAACATGAAATTTTGAAGTAGAAAAATATTTTTGTAAATTATACTCCAAAAACTTTCTTTTGTTTTATTTACCATTTTGCAAAAAAAATTTTGGATTATGGAACACCAGGTTGACACCAGGTGAATTTTAGAGTTACACTATTGTTCAAAAGTCATTCAAAAAATGTAAATGATTTTTTTTATATAAATGCTGTATATTTGTGTGTGTGTGGCTTTATTTCTAACATTTCATTTTTATATATAACATTTTTATGTATAAACAGACTTTTTTAGTTTTATGAAACAAATATATGAAAGTCTGATAATTTGATAATTCATCTGTGCAAATTTTTATGCCTATAAATGTTTTAAGAACATTTTGATAACATTCCCATTAACTTTCAGAATGTTCTCTGAAATGTCCAGTTTTTAAAAAAGTTTAAATTACTTTTGAATGTTACTTTTTAACTTTAAATTACTTTTGATTTTTGAAAGTAGTTAGTAACATTTAGAAAAAAAAAGGTTTAAGAAAACCATTTAAGAAAAAAACATCCCTTAAATGGTATACTGTAAAAAAAAAAAAAAAAAAAAGTAGAGCAAACTTAATAATTTAAGGCAGATTTTTATGTTCTCTAAACTTATTTTTTAGGAGATTTTTGAGTCCTCTCAACTTTTTGTTATATAAACTTAAAAATCTGCTGAAGCTGGTTTCCTTAAACATTTTAAGTTTGCTCAACTTTTTATTTTTTATTTAGTTAAAAATCAAAAGTTGAGAGAACTCAAACATTTAAGGCAAAAAGTTGAGAGAACTCAAAAATCTCCTAAAATAAATAAGTTGAGAGAACTCAAAAATCAGCTGAAAACCTTAGATTTTTAAGTTTGCTCAACTTTTTTTTAGTGTAAATAACGTGCAAATGTTTCTGTGTAAATGTTTTAAGAACATTATTAAAGGCTGGATAACTTTGAATGAATGCTCTATTATCTAAGTTACTGGATATATATAACGGATTTATCTTTTTCCTTTTAGTTTTATGTAACACAGAAAGAAAATACTTAGAATTCACATGTGCAATTTTTTATACTTCTTTCCCATCAGGAATCTGAGAAAGAGGTCACACTCCCAAAACGTACTGAAATCCTTCTGTCACCTTTCTAGCCAATCAGGAGTCTCTTCAAAAGAATGAATGGGCTTTGGGAAGCAAGGTTGTGTAAAGGTGAGTTAACAAGTGCTTTAATCCAGTGTAAGCCTACGATTATATTTGAAACGATTCCATAATCTCTGCTTCAAAACCAAAAGTACTGGATTACATAGAGAGATCACAGTCATTAATATGAACCATTTTGCCACAACATGAGATGAATTGTCCTAGATTCATCCCTGAGAGGGACCTATCACTGTCCCACATGTGCAAGCGCATGTCTGAACGCTGCAGCTCACAAAAAGCTCAGGGCTGACCTGCCAGATAAACCAGACATGACCTTAATCTGTGGAAAAATATCAAATAGATATAGCAATACAGTGAGATTCCCTCAGGACAGGTAAGAGTAAATACATAGATTAATTTCTATGATTTACAAATGCATGGGCTCATTTCTTAAACTCTGTCCTTTAGTCACCTCATTCTGAAGCTCCTAGGTTACACGAAATCAGTCAATTCCTAAAAAAAATATTTTTTATGAACATTTTCATAATGTTTACATTAAATTATGAAAACATTATTTCAGAATGTTCTCTGAAGATTCAAAATATCTAGGTTTTTTTAAATGTTTTTTCATGTTTATGCGATCATTAGGGAAAACATTAAGGGAGTGTTCCATTTTATCGTTTTGAAAAATTACAAATAAAAATTTCAGAAAAACATTGAATGATGCTTTTGTGCTAATGTTTTAAGAACATTATCAAAGACAGATAACTTTAAACAAATGTTCTATAAACATTATTGGAAGAACGTTTCTTCGTAACTTTAAGAGAACCTTGCCTGAATGTTAAGTTTTAATGTAAAGTTCTCATTAAAAGACTTTATCCATGCAATGAAAGAGTAGTATTTTAATATTTTGTATATATTTATTCACATTTTGAATTAGTGTTTAATTTTCCATTTTCATTTTACACTGTTAAACCTATTTCAAATTAAAAACGTAAATACAATTATTGCCCTATAATTAACTTGGTTCTAAGTCATTTCAACTTAAATTATATTAAACTGACTTTTAAAAAAATCAAGTTGACTCTCATATAACTTATTTAAAAAACTGATGAGTTAAAGTTGCCCTGACTTACTGATAATTTCATGTTTTTACAGTGCAGTTTTAGCAAACTATGCACTAAACTATGATATGTGCTTTGTCAATTTTATGAGTTTCTTTTTCCTAATATTTCTATTTAGCTTATTTTACTTTTGTTTCAGTTTTAGTTTGAATTATTTTAGTACTTCTAGACCTTAAACTTATTTTCAGTAAATTCAGTCTATTTTTTTAGTTGAAGGTAATGTTTTTTTTTTTAAAGATTTTCATAAATTCTCATTTATTTATTATTTCATATTCATTTCAGTTGACAAATACACTTACAGCTTTTAGTTTTTGTTACTACAATATAACACTTCATGGGGTCCAGTGTTTTTTTGGAGAAGAAACATTCCTAAAATTAACTTCTTTTATGTTTAGCAGAAGAATGTCAGGTTGAACTATCAAAAAACATGTTGATGAAGTATCTCTACAAGCTGAAAGTCACAGATTTGATCATCGACCACAGCATACTCTATGTAGTTCCAAACCTTTTGACAAAAACTTTGGGATAAATTGTGTACAATATATGTTAGTCCTCTCACCTTCCTTTTGGCTCGCAGTTGTCCAACATAATTGTCCGATGAATCTCCAGGAATCTCTCCTCCCCAAAGTGTCACCCCGACTATGGTGTAGGTGATACCCATGACCACTAGGGGCAGCATGTACACCAGCACCGTTACTATGATATGATACCTGCACAGGTGAGAGGACAGGAAGCCACTGTATAAAACAAGTGGTTTTTATATACCACACCAAATGATGAACCCAAGTAGGCCTATCCAATGCTTGGGGCTTGGGTGTTTAGACAATACATTTGGATTGTGAGTCCGGAAGACTGTTTACACTTCTTACACACCATTTGGCCATTTTGTAAACAGGTAATGTGTTTGGTTTTCTCGCCTCACTGGCAGATGGCACTTAGTGTGAAGATAGCAGGCAATGTAAAGCCCGAAAGAGCATTACCAATGTTTGAACAAAGCCTGAGAAGCACAGGCTGTACAGAAATTACAATCAAGTAGAAGAAAAAACAATCAGCTGGTGTGAAATAATCAGAGGAAAGCTTGCTGTCTTGCTTTCTGCACATGCATCTGGCTTCTAAGACAGAATCCTCAATGAAATCCACCTCATTAGTGACTGATTTGGGATTTTTGTCAGGAACAAATGGATCTCTTACATGAACGAATCCTCAGAAGGTCTCGGCCAGGCGACGTAGCAGACGGTTCTGCGAGGCATAGTTCTCGTGGTCGAGTAGAAACACAGCGGGAAAGCCAAAATCACCGCCAGGGCCCAAATACAGACAATCACCACTTTAGTAGCGGTAGCTGACAGACGGGGCTTCAGAGGGTGAATTATGGCCATGTACCTGCATAAAAAAACATAGTTTAATGAAACCTTTTAGCATTTCCAGAGCTCTTAGAAAGGGAACTCATCAAGTTTAGGTAGACTTCTATAGTTGTGAAAGGAAACTACAACAGATGTCATTTTTGTGTTTCATTTGAAGGAAATATCTACAATAACGTTTCTATGACTTTACAAAAGAGAAAAAAAATTGTGAGAGATTCATTACATTGGTTTAAAAGAGAGAATGATGTTAAATTTTCTGTGACTCTCTTAGCCACTTAAAGGGATAGTTACAATCGGAGTTACAACCCAAATTCCAGAAATGTTGGGACGTTTTTTTTTTTTTTTAATAAAATGAAAACTACAAGATTTTCAAATCACATGAGCCAATATTTTATTCACAATAGAACATAGAGAACATAAATGTTTAAAAGGAGAAATTTTACACTTTTATCCACTAAATGAGTTCATGTCAATTTTGATGCCTGCTACAGGTCTCTAAAAAGTTGGCATGGGGGCAACAAATGGCTGTAAAAGCAATATATTTTGAAGATTCAGCTGGGAGAACATCTAGCAACTAATTAAGTTAACTGACATCAGGTCTGTAACATGACTAGCTATAAAAGGGATGTCTTAGACAGGCAGAGTCTCTCAAAAGTAAAGATGGGCAGAGGCTCTCCAATCTGTGAAATAGTAGGGGTGTAAGAAAATATCGATACACGTGAGTATCGCGATATTTTGTTTGGCGATATTGTATCGATTCTCAAAAACGGAATATCGATAGGCCTATTAAAAAAAAAAAAAAAAATCATAAAGGATTCATGGCAGTTATTTCGTTTTGAGTTCATATCCCGACCGCTAGAGAGCAGTCTTCATCTCCATCTCTGAAAAGTGACAGGAAACACTACCATTAGAGCACGCCACTAATGTTAGCGTTAATATAGTTCGCTGCCAGTAATGGAGGATGAAAGAATTGTTCTAGCTCTCGTTTCGGTGTACAAAGCTGATTTGGGCTTTTGTGGTAACGTCCACTCCGGGACTGCGGCGCGGGTGCCACCTTGGTCCCGCCGCTTGCTGCGTCCCGTGTGAAAAGCCTTTGCGCAGGGCGCGGCTGGGGGCAGGGTCGCTGTGCGGCTGCAGCTTTCTCTCATGTTGGGGGTGTATTGTGCAGTTGGGGTGGTGCTCGCGTCGCGGTCTCGGCAATTCCACGCAGAACATAGATACAAACTGAAAAACCTGTGAAATCCAAGTTGAAAGGTTCTGAGAATGTTCAACGTCTGTATTTGTTTTATTGTTTTACAATTGTTTTGTTTTCTTTAAGAATCCTGCAAGCACTGTATTTTTCATTGATACTAAGCAGATGTAATTTTTTGCTCAGGTCAAAATGTTATGACATTGTATATAACAATTGTAAACTTAAACTGTGAACCTTTTAAAGCAGGGTCTAATAACATACTGTATATGGTCTTTTTTATAAAATACATTTTATACATTTAACTACAGAATCCTGCAAGCACTTTAATTTTTCCCCCTTGACTCGTACTGCACAAAAAGTGGTTCAGTAATGTTGAATGTTACAGGGACTAATATTTGCAAATGCAGATCCCAGTGTGTTCTGGTTAAACAGTTTTTATTTATTTATTTATTGCTAAGGTTTGAATATGGTGGTGTGCGCTTAATGACAGCTTTCCTAAAAATATATCCTATTCCTAAAATAAGATAAATCCCAATATATCGCCTTGCTTACAGTATCGCAATGTATTGCAATATATCATATCGCAACCCCTGTATCGTGATACGTATCGTATCCCCAGATTCTTGCCAATACACAGCCCTATGAAATTAAATTCATGCATTCAAGTGCATTAAAATATTGTGGAATACTTTATAAACAATGTTCCTCAACGTCAAATTGCAAAGGCTTTGCAAACCTCATCATCTACAGTGCATAACATCATCAAAAGTTTCATAGAAACTGGAGAAAACTCTGCACGTAAGGCACAAGGCCAAAGACCTTTGTTGGATGCCCATGGTCTTCGGGCCCTCAAACGACACTGCATCACTCATCGGCATGATTCTGTCATTGACATTACCAAATGGGCCCAGGAATACTTCCAGAAACCACTGTCAGTAAACACAATCCACTGTGCCATCTACAGACGCCAACTAAAGCTCTATCATGCAAAAAGGAAGCCATATGTGAACATGGTCCAGAAGCGCCGTCGTGTCATGTGGGCCAAGGCTCATTTAAAATGGACTGTTTCAAAGTGGAAAAGTGTTCTCCCACATGGAAATAACCTATATAAACATATATGTTTTAATATAGGTTTTGATATATGTTTTTAATATATGTGACATATATAAAATTGGCCGTTTTCCTATAATATATGTACATATATGTACATATATGCACATATATGTACACATATATGTACACATATATGCATGTATATATATGTGTGCATATATGCACCTATATGTTTACCTATATATTAGTAAAATTATTAAAATCCATAGCTGCTAGACAACATAAATAAAAGCCCAAAATGTCGAAATTTACATTTACATGTACATATAGGGCTTATATGTGGATATAAAGAAGCAATACAGGAGACCTAATTTTGCCTATATGTGGCATATACACGCATATATGCAGCATATATGTTATCATATATGTGCATATATACTGCATATAGGTTTCATATATGCGCATATATCCTCATATAGGTTCTTTCCATGTGGGCTATGGTCAGACGAGTCCAAATTTGGCATTCTTGTTGGAAATCATGGACGCCGTGTCCTCCGGACTAAAGAGGAGGGAGACCTTCCAGCGTGTTATCAGTGTTTAGTTCAAAAGCCAGCATCTCTGATGGTATGGGAGTGAATAAGTGCATACGGTATGGGCAGCTTGCATGTTTTGGAAGGCACTATGAATGCTGAAAGTAAAGGTTTTAGAGCAACATATGCTCACCTCAGACGACGTCTATTTCAGGGAAGGCCTTGTGTATTTCAGCAGGATAATACAAAACCACATACTGTAGCTATTACAACAGCATGACTTCATAGTAGAAGAGTCTGGGTGCTGAATTGGCCTGCCTGCAGTCCAGATCTTTCACCTATAGAGAACATTTGGCGCATCAAACAAAAAATACGTCAAAGAGGACCATGAACTCTTCAGCAGCTGGAAACGTATATCAGGCAAGAATGGGACCAAATTCTAACACCAAAACTCCAGAAACTCATAACCTCGATGCCCAGACGTCTTCAAACTGTTTTGAAAAGAAGAGGAGATGCTACACCATGGTAAACATCCCCACGTCCCAACTATTTTGAGACCTGTAGCAGACATCAAATTTGAAATGAGCTCATTTTGTGCATAAAACTGTCAAATTTCTCAGTTTAAACATTTGTTATGTTATCTCTGTTCTACTGTGAATAAAATATTAGCTTATGCTACGCCTACGTCCTATGTCATCCGCTGAAAATATTTTTGGGTGAACTATCCTTTAAGAAAAACCCACACGTAAACATTATTTTAATTAATTAATTAATCAATAATTTGTTGACAGTTTAATAAAACAAATTGTAATGTTATGTAAATTAATTGTTTAAAAATTAAATAAAGCTGCAATGTTAATTACTGTGAAAGTGCATCATCACAGTCTGTGAAAAGGTCCGTAATTAAATCTCAACTGAAAAACTGAGATGTTGAATTAGAATTTGATTTGAATGAAGAGGAGGTTTAATTAATGCAAAGAAAATAAACAAAAAGTCCCAGAGAAATTGTATTAGTTCAAAACAAGGTTTGTTACCAAACATAAATAATTGCATTTTTCTTCACTGATTAGACATTTACACTTAAAATAGACAAGATGAGATAATAAGCCTGCTTCATGTTGTTTGACTTCATTATAATAACATCTAGAGTTAATTAGAACATTCTCAGTAATCAAGTGCACTTCCACTGTAAGTGAATTTATTTAAAATATAATGAAACATGTATAAATTAATCGCAAAGGTCTGCAGATGGTATTTCAAACAATGATAGTTAGTAATGTCTCATGTTTATGCATGATGAAATCTTTATGGGTAATTCATGTAAAAATAGTGTAGGATTTACTTTGTAACAATTTTCACTCAGAAACTTTTGTTTTTACAAACAATCATCAAGAAATAGCATGCAACACATTGAATTGTGACATTTTTAAGTAGAAAGACTGGAATTATTTTTTCAAGTTTCATTTACAAAATATTTTTTACAACAGTGCATTAATAAAAGCTATTTTATGCACTTAAATTTAAATTTGAATTCTGCATCATGTTTGCTCCCTCAGTTCAAAATCACAAATTATGCACAATTAATTTCTGATTGGCACACAAGCCTATCTGAAGTCAAACTTTTTGATAATAGGAACAAACATGGGAGGCAGCATATGGATAAACACTCGTGCATGGCGAAAGATTGCACAGAGTTAAGATGAAGCGTTGTTCTCTGGCTCCCACACAGCCACAGACTGAGCTTGTAATCTTTTAATGAAGGAAAAGCCCCCCTATGCTCTGGATCATGCAGATCAGTATCCCAGACCTCATCTCATTAGATGCATTCATGACTAACTGGATCCTATGAATAGTGCCTGCGTAATTCTGAAAACGAACAGGTTTTAGCTCAATAAATGCTGATAAATCCTGCTGTCGTACACCTATGGGATGTTTTGATCCTATAAAATGCAGCAGTCTGTGCTGTTTGTCCCAAGCTTATGGGCAGGAAATGAAGTTTCCTCTTTTTCTTTGCAGTTAAATGACAGAGGGGTCAAACGGAAGACATTCAATTTATGAGCTCCCTGAGGAGATTATAGGTGGATATGCAAGAGGAAGAAAGAAGCCTCGCTGGTAGCCCTAAAAGTCTGTTCCTCTCCATGTACTGTTAAATTCCTGCAGCCCAATTTTTCATTAGTAAATCAATAGGATTCTTACACCTTCTGAGTGTCACGGATCTGTCTGTCATTCTCCTATCACAATGCACGCCCGCCCGCACCTGATACCACTTAATCACTAATGGAACGCACCTGCACACCATCAGCACCTCATCACCAAGCACCATAAAAGCTCACACCTCACATCAGTCTGGTGTCCGGTCTCGTTAATACCAAACATTTATGTTAACGTTCATACGAAGAGGACTGCTTATGATACCACAACGAAATACCTGCTGCTTACCTCCTTGTATACTTACCTCCAGTGTGTGTTCTGCAGTGTTACCCAGTCAGTCTGCTCCAGTGTCCAGTTCCGGAAACTGTCTGTGTGAGGTGTGTGTTCAGCTCCTACTTCCTAGAATTCCTGTCAAGACAAAGATTCCAAGTTACCGTCTCATCGCACTCAAACTCGCACTCAGCTCGGGATATCTTTCCATCAGCCTATGGAGCTCCCAGACACCTCCAACCTTAATTGGCAAGAGACGGTCATCCGGTGTCTGGAGAGTCTCCGATCCCGAGCCGGAGTCCCGTCCGCGGCCAACGCAAGACAGCCGCCGTCAGTGGCCAACGCAAGTCTGCCGCCCACGGCTCTCCCAGGCCCGTGTCCGCGGGGAAATTAGCGCCGCCATTCGTGGCCAACCCAAGCCCGTCGTCAGAGAATATGGCAAGCCCGCCGTCAAAGAATATGGCAAGTTTGCTGGTCACTGTTCACCCAAGGCCTGTGCCAGCTCCTCGAGAGCGCCCTCCTGTGCCTGCTTCTCGTCAGTGTTCTCCAGTGCCTGCTCCTAGTCAGTGTTCTCCAGTGCCTGCTCCTAGTTAGTGTTCTCCAGTGCCTGCTCCTTGTCAGCTCCCTCTAGTGCCCTACTCTCCAGGACCAGTTCCCAAAGAGTCCGTGCTTCCAGAGCGCCCCCAAGAGTCTGCGCTTCCAGAGCGGTCTAAACCTCCCAAATAAATAATATGGCCATAAATAATATGGCTCCCCGAGTCTCCAGTCCCGTCATGGCCTCCTGAGTCCCCGGATCTGCCTTGGCCTCCCAAGTCTCCAGTTCCGCCATGGCCCACCCCCCTTCCCTGGTGTTGCTGTTGTGGCGCGGGACGCGCCTTCCGGGAGGGGGAAGTAATGTCACGGATCTGTCTGTCATTTTCCTATCAGGACACACGCCCGCACCTGATACCACTTAATCACTAATGGAACGCACCTGCACACCATCAGCACCTCATCACCAAGCACCATAAAAGCTCACACCTCACATCAGTCTGGTGTCCGGTCTCGTTAATACCAAACGTATGTTAACGTTCATACGAAGAGGACTGCTTATGATACCACAGAGAATTACCTGCTACTTACCTCCTTGTATACTTGCCTCCAGTGTTTTCTCCAGTGTGTGTTCTCTAGTGTTCCCCAGTCAGTCTGCTTCAGTTCCGGAAACCGTCTGTGTGAGGTGTGTGTTCAGCTCCTAGTTCCTAGAATTCCTGTCAAGACAAAGATTCCAAGTTACCGTCTCATCGCACTCAAACTGGTCTATCGAACTACTCACTCACCGTATCCTGACCCATCTGCTCTGCTGTTTGTCAAACACCTGTTATTCACTAATATATCTGTTTGAGTCCTGCTTTCCGTAACACTGAGCAATGAATTTCCATGACTTTTCTAGTCTTTAATGATGACTTGATTCGGATTCCTATTAAAAACACTCAAAGAGCAGGGTGATGTCAGTTGAAATGGAGCAGACAAGGTTGGGTTGCCATATACTTCTCAGGATTCAAGAGCCAATCATTGTAACTGCTTGCCACAATAGCGTTTGACATGTAAATATAAGTATATGCTATATACTTCATGTGTGGGCAGAGCAAATAATTTTATATATTCACATGCAGCTATATCTAAAAACAAGTTAAAATGAATGAAATGTTGATTATTTCTATTAAAAAAAAGAATATCACTTCTCAACAAAATTAATTATAGAGCAAATTTTATCACCCAAAAGTAGCCCACTTTATGACTTTTAAAGACATTTCAAGCCTTGAAATGTAGCCTATGTTGACTCATCAACAACAAATTTTAACACATTTATTGTTTAATTTTGGTGCATATTGACCGGACATTCTGATATTGAAATAACTCTCAGGCATGTTATTTTTGGTCGTATTTTAACATAAACTGATAGAAGAGACTTGAATAAACAGAAAAAGCGGTGTGCTTCCGTATAATATACCCCCTCATTTTAGTTCTTAGATATTATTTGTTTTTATAGACTCTTTTCTACACTTTTGCAAGTCTAGAATTCAAAATTTTACAATTCCCGTTAGTTCCATGAAGACGAATTACAGCCTGATGACGTTATTTCGAGGTCATTAAGGAATTCCAACAAATGTATATGCAAACGCATTTGGAATTCATAAAATTCCACATGGAATTTAGTCTATATTAACGATTTACGGTCCTATATTTGGGCATTAAAATAAGGATTTTGTTGCTGCCGGATAATTTACAATGACATTTTAGTACTTTTTTTTTTTATAGATCAGCTTATATTTTTAAAGACCTTTATTATACAGCCACTTTTCCCAGGTGTGTAAAATTCCCACGACAACCCGAATCAAGTATCCCATCGTAGGTTTGTGTGAATGGTGAATAGGCTGCTACTGCACAATGAAACTATTAACCTATAATTAGTCATGAACAGCCTCACCTGTCGACTGCAATCGCAGTCATGGAGTAAATGCTGGCAAACACGGCGGTCACGGGAAAGAAGTTGTGGAACTTGCAGTAAACCTCTCCAAAGTACCACTCTCCGTGCGTGGCGTAAATGAAGTTGATGAGCGTGTTGAAGGCGGCCATCGAGGCGTCGGAGAACGCCAGGTTGAGCAAGAAATAGTTGGTCACGGTGCGCATCCGTTTATGGGCCAAAATGATCCAAATTACGATGAGGTTTCCGAATACGGCGACCGCCAGCACGGAGCTGTACGCGACCGACCAAATCGCGACGCGCCACGGCGGCTGCACGAACTGATTTGTGAAATTACGCGTTACGTTTGAGCCGCTCTGAGGACCAGCCATGATAAACTTATTGTGATATCCTTCTTAAACAGCTAGAAGATGATCTGAGACATATATTTATGCTTCTATAGTGTCAAGTACAAGTGGCACGTCCTCGTGCGCATCCTCCTGCGCTCCACCCAAAGTGTCCAAAATAGCGGTGACGCGCAGTCATGCCTCATATGACAGACGTCGGGAGATGCTGGTGCTCCTGCCACATGTTGCTGCTCAAATGAATAGAGAAACATGCAAATGTGGAATAGATTTAGCAGATTTGCAATGCAGGAATGACAAATGCTTTATAGTTTCAACCTACCTAAATGTAGCCTACCAAAACAACTTCAGTGTGATGCGACTTCTGAACTAGGCATTTCATTCACTTTAGCGTATAAAATAAGCATTTAAATGTGTTTAGTGCAATTTAGTTAAAACATTAAGCATTAAAAAAAGTTATAGCATATTTGTTCAAATTATGGGTCCATTAAACAGTTAAAGGGATAGTTCGCCCAAAAATTAAAATTCTGTCATCAAAAAGATATCTGGAAGAATGTTGGTAACCAAATAGTTGACGGTAACCATTGAATTCCATTTTTTTTTTTTTCGTAAATGGTAGTCAATGGCTAATATCTCATTTTGTGCTCAAAAGAAGAAAGGGTCTCACTTTATATTAAGTGGCCTTAACTACTGTAATTACATTTAAATTAATCATGTGGTACAGTACACTTATTGTGTACATACATGTTTTTACATTGTCCTTAAAAATACCTTTATGTAAGTACATCTGTAATTAACCTTACACTTTAACCCACCCTTAAACCTACCCATACCACTTAACCTGCCCCTAACCTTACCCATATCCCACCCCAATAGCAGAAAAAGTGTTTTGCAATATAATATGACCACAATAAATACATTGTAATTATTTTTTATGCAAGTACATAGTAGTTAAGGCCACCTAATATAAAGTGTGACTGAAGAAAGAAACTGATTCAGGTTTGGAACAGCTTGAGCGTTAGTAAACGAGGGCAGATTTTTCATTTTTGGGTGAATTACTCCTTTAAGGACCGTAAACTATCAGCTTTGTGTAGAAACCATATGGAAAACCAGCTGTCATTATAAAAGTAATATCTACCATATATAATATACCATGATATTATGTCAGTACCCAGTCACCACATTTTTATTGTAGTAAAAACAGCTAGTAGCCTAATGTATTTTTGTGCAAAATATGGTTAGCATAATGATGAATGACAGATTGACGACGTTATTTGGAATACAAAATTATTTGGAATACATAATTCCACATTGAATTTATTTGAACCTCTTTTTATGTACTAACCTTTTTTTGGTATATTGGTATTATATTGACAGTGTTATTGATCACCACACAACAAGTAAGTTAATTTCACTTTCACAATACATATATTTTAAAGCAGTTTTACAGAAAATTATTCTTCAATGTGAATGAGCCAAATGTGATTATGAGGATTGTAATCCTCCTCATTAAAATAAATTTGCATATGCTAATATCATTTAGTTAGAAAATATGTCTTATACTACAAAAGCATTCATTGAAGAAATTATGATATTTAAAATGTTATTAAGCCAATGTTAAATCTGTACAGATAATGATTAAATAGCATGGCTAATGACTGATTTATAGTCCTTTGAGGTTCATCTTAATCTGACTGAAAGGATGCAGGCAATGGTGAGACAAACGTGTGTTGCTGCCTAGCTGGTATAAACTGTAATTGGCAATAGAGTTGCTTTGTAACGCCTCCCTACATTAAGTCACAGTCTTTGAAGTCAATCTTAAGGCAGTGAAGTATCAGTGGTTTGGAACTTTTTTAAAAGCCTGAACTTGTGGTCTCTGTTACTTCTTCTCAAATGAGCAATGTTCACTGTCAGCGAATGACTTGTCACAACATTCCATAACGTTTTCCACATCTTTCTCTCTGAGCTGACAGATGACGCAAAACAGCTTAGTGCGATGCAAATTTATATTCAGTGCGAGAAGAACATCTTGTCCAACAACAGTGCAACAATTTAATATAATTGTCAAACTATTTGGTCAAAAAGACATCAAAAACAAACATACTGTTATTATTTACTAACATTCATAGAAAGATTAGAGGATCTTCATATAGCTCTTTTCTATACAAGAACAAGTCTGTCAAGTCTGTCAAGAAGTCTTGTGCAAGGAACATCAAAATGTACTGCTTCAAAAGTTGGGATATGTTGATGACTTATATAGAGTACGTTTATGGTGTTTGTTTGTTTGTGTTTTAGTTTAAAAGACAGATTTTTGCATTCTTGCTCATTTTGTGCATAGAGCCATATGTGTTTTGAATAACATCAGAGTTAATAATAACATAAATTACATTTTTTGTTTGTCTATTCCTTTTAATGGAATAGTTCAAATGAACATTTGTTCCAAATGTACTCACTCTCAGGCCATCCAGGATGTAGATGTGTTTGTTCCTTCATGGGAAAAGATTGGGAGACTTCACAAGTCATTATTTGATGGACTAGAGTCGTGTGGATTATTGTGATGTTTTTATCAGTTGTTTGGACTCTCATTCTGACGGCACCCATTCACTGCAGGTGATCCATTGGTGAGCAAGTGATATAATGTTACATTTCTCCAAATCTGTTCCCATGAAGAAACAAACTAATCTACATCTTGTGTGGTCTGAGGGTGAGTGCATTTTCAGCCAATTTTCAGTTGTGGGTAAACTGTTCATTTAAAAAAAAAAAAATTATCCTGTACCTATGTACACAGTTTCACCAGTGTGTGTGTTTATGCATGCGTGTTTACGCTCATCCCTGTGTTTGTTCTAACCACAGAAAGGCCATGTTACACATCTCACCACGCACCCAGGGTTCAGGTGGTTTTGTACCTTTCATCTTCGACCATTTCATTAATCCTTTGATGCTTCCGCAGGTGTTTGAGCTCTCCGGGAAGACGCTGCCCTTTTATGCAGATCTGGCAACCTCCACTAACACCTGTCGGAGGAGTCCAGCTTTCACACTCTCTGTCAGAGCCTGGGGAGAAGCTCTTCCAATTAAAAGGGATTAAACTCTGATTGAAGCACACTTAATGAATCAGATCAACAGTTGCTTCCTCTACTTCACAAGGGGGAATAATGCCTTGTGGCACAATGCGAGTGTGTGGCTATTGGTTTTTTGTGAGTGGACTCTGATGGGGGAATCACCAATCAACAGTGCTGGGCAGTAACTAATTACTAGTAATTTAGTTACTGTAATAATATAGTTGTCTATATTATATATTGTGTTTTTGCTGCTTTGTACATTGCCTTTTGGTTAATCGTTGTTATTATTTTATTATCTATGTCCTGTTACTGTCTTTCTGTTGCACTGTGTCACTACAACAAATTCCTTGTATGTGTAAACATACTTGGCCAATAAAGCTCATTCTCATTCTCATTCTAATATTACTTTTTGCAGTAACTAGTAGTGTAACTAATTACTAATAAGATTTCAGTAATAATATTACAGTTACTATCCATAAAACAGCTTAGTTACTTAGTTACTTTTGATGCCTTAACCCCTCTGATTTAAAATCTAACAATCAAATAATTCCTAGATTTAATTTAATAACTTTCATGACTCATACATGCATGTGATGTCCCCAGTGCAGCAGACAAGCTTGGAATATAGAAAAGCTTACATTCAGCAGATAGAAATATTGCATTATATTGATTTTGTCAGGAAAAAAGATGATCTGAACACTGTTGTGTAAGTTGTGGCTTTACTTTACTCTGGCATTACATCCCACCCACATCCGTCTGATCAACATGTACATTATATCACTATAATTAAAATTCTTTTTGGAAAATTAAACAGTTTCTTACAAACTTATGTGATTTGATAAAATACCTAACGAAATATAATCATATATACGAGCAACAGAAAAATTACTTCAAGCTACACATGACAGTTACAATTACAAACACTCATTCATTGAGTGTTTGTAATAACTTCTGACTGTGATCCAATGTGGATTTTGGTCAAATGATGAGGAAGAAATATGCTATTAGTAACATTCTAGAAGAATTTTATGTGGAAGACACACAGTTACAACTTCTGTGGGGCGTGAAGAAAAAGTAATGTAACTAGTAGTGTAACCAATTACTGTTGCCAAAAAGTAAGTAAAGTTATAATATTACTTTTGAAAGGAGTAACTAATGAGTAATATATTACATTATTTGAGTAACTAACCCAACACTGCCAATCAATAGCTGAATTTTGTAAAATGTGGATTCTCAATTGGTGAGTTAGGGCTGCATGATTAATCGAAATAGCAGCTCACGATTCTGTGTTTTCAGTGTCTCAGAGCAGCTCGTTTTGCAGTAAAAGTTGCTCCACACAAACTTGTCTCTGCATCCACTCTGAGTTTATGATGTGCAATTTGGAATGCCAACCATCTTCCAAACTTATAAACCAGCTGTTGTCAACAAACGAAAAGCTTTAAAGTGATGGTTCACCAAAAAGTTAAAAATCTGTCATCATTTTCTCACCCTCAAGTTGTTCCAAATCTACACAAGTTCCTCTCTTCCATTTGGATCGCAACTAGGTCTTCACAATTTGGGGAAGAAGCACAATAAAATATATTTTGAAGAATTTTGGTAACAAAACAGTTAATGGTAGCCACTGATTAACATAGTATACACTTTTACATGGTGTTTGGACATAAATGTGTGAACACAACCACCCTACAATAATAAAAATCCACCCACTCCACATTTTTTAATCCCCTTTAAATCAAGTCAGTCTCACTATAGGCCTGCCGTTTTGACTCTCACCGCAGTGTGACGTCACATTTCGGATGGCGGGGACACAGGGGTTGATTGACAGCCCTGTGTCCTCAACACTGTCCTTCATTTTAATCCCGCTCGATCAGATGTAACGTCAACAATGTCTCACAAGCAATCCTGGTGCTCTGTGTTTGCGTGAAGTGAAGTGACATACGACCAAGTATGGTGACCCATACTAGGAATTTGTGCTCTGCATTTAACCCATCCAAAGTGCACACACACAGCAGTGAACACACACACACACCGTGAACACACACCCAGAGCAGTGCGCGCAAGCTCTGTAACATTGGGCTGTTTCATCCCACTTTCAGTGCATTTGACTTCCCATATGTACGGCTGAACACCGGTTCGCTCGCTCTCGGTTACATTGCTTCTACCGGCTGTTTATTGCTGCAGATATGCAATGCAGAGAGCAGGGGCGTAGATTACGCGGGGGACCCGCACTTTTTCACTGGACAGTTGTGTGCGCTACATGTTGAGGTTTTAATGGAGCAATGTATATAAATGCAGAATGATTTAAAATTCAAAGAGCAAGATAGTTTATACATGACATTTACGTTTCCATGGCAATCAGTTTGTCAAGTCAAGACATGCCCAGGCTCGCACCCGCGGTCCCGCGCTGTATCCATCATTCATAAAGGTCGAGATGAGTTCAAAGCGGCAAAAAACTCTTCACTCCTTTTTTTTCACGAAAAAGTCAAGCAGTATAAGTTGGTCTTTTATTTTAACACGTATGCATGTTATCAGAACCCTTCAAATAAGAATAAAGATAATGTTGAACTGAGATTTTACAGCGTTTGCAGCATTGTGACATGTTTAACTCTGCCAATTCTACATGATGCATTTCAATCAAGTATGCAAGCACTGTCGATCTGATATAGGACCGATCTTAATTTAGGGGTGCTCTGTCATTATTGCACTAATTTTACGTTTTTATGTGTTGTCAAGAATGAACAAGAAACAGTCAGCTATCATCCTGCAGCAATCATTCTGCAGCGAGACCCCCTGAGGAAAACAAAGGTTGCTGAGGAAAGAGGTGTTAGTGAGGCCAGCAGCAGGGGGCGCTCTTTTAATCGGCTGCATAGTTTTAATTGATCAGTGTGGTGAGTGACTAAGACATTATGCTATTGCACTGTCTGTCGCTAAACCGACTCTGTGTGGGCATTAAAATAATTGAGTGTTTAAATTTTGGCTTGCTTCAATCATGGTGTCCTAATCAGCCCCATCTTCACTACACTGATAGCTTTAATGGACGGCATCCTAGTGGATGCTGGACACATGGGTGGTGATTGAACAGACTCCCAGACACACTGTAAAGTGGTTTGAGTGCCAAAGCACTATATAAATTAAGATAATTGCGATTGATTTAATTCATATACCCTTGATGATCTAATTACATTTTTGAATTGAAAACGTCCTTTGTTTATTCTGGTTTCTAAAGCAGATCCAGTTGAGATCCGCAGTTTGAAAACATACAATGACAGAGAATGAAGAGAGAAAATTGCCTCACGGTGCTCAGTGAAAAGCTTCAACAAGGCTGTGCTTAATGAGAAGACCCAGGGATGTCTCGACTCAAACTCCATAACCATGCCACTACTGTCTCTGTCTTCACAATACTCTTGTTGCTGAAGCTCTCAGCGGGGTCCTACTTCACATGTTTCTAGCACTTCAGAACAGAGATTGCCTTCTATCACTGATTACATCCATTGTGCACACAGGTAGTTTAAAAATTGTTTTCTCCTGCTACAACGAGAGAAGACCCAGTCCTCAAAAGAACTACCTGATTTCATTCAAGCCCTCTGCAATCTCACATCTTTAATTTCTGGGGTATTTTTAAATCAACTAGGTTAAATTACTCCTTTCAATCATATTGACTGAGTGCAATTTCCAGTTTGAGTGGTACTGCTGCTGAGATTGAAAGAGAAAATGGATGGAAAAACCAGCAGATCCTGTGCTCTCATGTGACATTGTGACATCAAGCTGATTGAACAAGAGACTGAATTGCTCTATAATTAGCTATATTATTTTTGGTTTGAGTCAACACCTGTTTATACTCTTTAGGGGAGATGATGGGGGAAACATTCATCGTGTAAACTAGAATTGTTCCTGAATCTACTGACAATAAATCTAAAAGTACAAGTGCTGTGTAAATTTGGAGAAAATACTTCAAGGCTTAATTGTGTATGATAATTCATATTAACATCACATATGTTACCCTGGACCACAAAACCAGTCTTAAGTCGCTGGGATATATTTGTAGCAATAGCCAAAAATACATTGTATGGGTCAAATTATTGACTTTTGTTTTATGCCAAAGATCATTATGGACATTAAGTAAAGATCATGCTCAGTGAATATATTTTGTAAATTTCCTACCGTAAATATATCAAAACTTAATTTTTGATTAGTAATATGGCGATTTTCTCAATATTTAGATTTTTTTGCACCCTCAGATTCCAGATTTTCAAATAGTTGTATCTCAGCTAAATATTGTCCTATTGCAACAAAAAAAAAAAAAAACAAAGTCAACATTAAGTAATTTTTCATGTACTCATATACAGATATGTCTATAACGCCAAAACAAAATGAGACATTTTCACCAAATTTGACACACATATGTCTGGGCACACTCTAAGGACACATAAAAAATTTGGTGGGATTGTGCCTCTTTGTGGTGCTATAATTGGACAAAACATGAAATTGCCATTGACTACAATGGAGTATAATGATATAAAATGCTATATTTTACGAATGCATTGGTGTACCATTACGAAAATTTGTATGTACCATCAAGACCATGACCTAAAAGTACTCAAAGTTTTGAGACAGTGCCACCTTGTGGTCAAAAGTTACAATGAAATGTCCAATAAATGCTAATAGATTTCTGTGAATTTTGCCTATTGTAATGAGACTGGTATTAATAGATTCCTTGGGTCATGCTGAGAACAGTGTTGCCATTGTCAGCCACACTTCCTCTCTGCCATTTTGATTTTCTGTAAAAACCTACTTTTTTCGAACTCCTCCTAGACCGTTGGTCCGATTTTCACAAAAATCAAATCATATCATCTTCAGACCATGATGACAAAAAGTTATGGATTTCGTGTCGATAGACAAAACAGTTTTCACATACCACAACAACGAATTTAAGGCATGCCAAATGCCAAAATGACACTTGAGGCTGTATCTCTGCAATGCTTTGGCATATTGACACCAAACTTTGTGTGTGCCATTGCCACCTCACACAGAACACACCACATCGATTTGATAACGGTGCCACCTTGTTGGTCAAAAGTGAAAAGTCATTCAATCATATTACTAGTAGTTTTAAAATATTTTTCAGCCATTTTGACTACAATAATCTTAAAATGCCTCCAATTACTAATTTCTGCAGTTGGTCTGATGCTCCATGCTATGCTTAGCTCCTCATTTTGCCGCTCATGTGCTTGGCCCAGTCATTGCTGCTTGCAGCTATATTTTATTTATTTTCCCTGTGGAACAATCTTAATGCATTTCTTGTCCATACAACAACAGTTCATATCATGGCCAGTGGGACATTTTCAAATTAGGGCTGTGCTCCTATAACAATTTAAGCAACCACTCCAGTATGATTTAATGCTAAGCAGTTAAAAAAACAAACAAAAAAAACACAACAACAAAAACACATTATATGATCATATGATCATTGTTTTACTGAATTCAGAATTAACTTTGAGAATGATTCCCACAGAACATTTTCTGCAAGCTTTTTCTCCAATACTTTTTATTGGAGATATTTTAATTTACAGTGCAACAACAAAAAATGCGAGGAAAATATAATTGTTGTATCATCTTAAAACCTAATCCCCTGCAGACTTGAGTTTTTTTTTTTTTTTTTTTTATTATTAATGCTTGAACAAATACAGAACAAAAGCGCCAAGGGTATACAAATAAAATAAAAAGTATACATACATGTATAAAGCCAACAAATAAATTAAAATAAAATAATGAAAGGCCTTTCTAAATCACAATAAATTAAATATACCAAATAGATACAGTTTTAACAGCTTTTTTGTCAGTACTCTCCTTAATGGTGCTTATATATCTAATTCCTTAAGTACCACAGAAAAAAGAGGCTTCTGATTACTAAATTTACAGCGATGAATATGAAATTTAACAAGTATAATCAGGAGATTAATTATATAAGCCTTTGCAGACTTGAGGTTTAAGGACGCTGATTGGCTAAATTTTATGTCATATCGTGAACATGTTTATATCTTCAATCAGCCATTGGCTAAACTGCTACTCAGACCGTACGCTCCTCAGTAACATGAAATACTTAAAACTCTTCCCTGCTTGTTCTGTCATTATGTAGAGTCGTTATGTTTATATTAAAAATAATAACACATCCTCTCTCTTTTTAGCGCTTGTATGAGTCAGCAAAACGCTCGATTCATGCTGAAGCTTCAGTGGAAGTTGCTGTAACATCAGCATCATGTGTGGCAGATGATCCAGGCAGGAGGTGAGGTAAGTCATTGTTTCGTGTTTTGCATGCCCTGTCACACCAAACCGCATGTGTCCAAAGGTCTTCTGTTACGCTTTGTGCAACTTCACTCAGTAAGACTATTAGAGGAAAAGCAGTTGGAGGAAGGAGTGTAACAACATTAGAAGTAGGAGGATTTCCTTTCACTTTTGTAGCCTTTGCTCTGATATGTTGCGTGTTGTTGAAGAATGTGAGACAGCTTGGAATAATAGTCTTCATAAATGCACATAATTTAACAGGGCAACAGAATACATAGTTCCGGTGTAAACCAGCAAAACCTCCTCTAGCAACAGAGCTAAACTAATCCCGTAGTCACATGTTCTTAAAGGTATACACGCATGGATAAACACTCGCCAAATGAGAGTAAACGTTCAAGATTCAAGATATTTATTTGTCACATACGCAATTATACAGAGTATAACCAGCAGTGAAATGTAGTTTGTGTAATTGTTACCCATTAGTTGGCCATAACTTAATTAGAAACTGCATTACACAGTTTGAAATGCTATGAAAGCCATATACTAACAGTCTACTAAAGAAAGTAGTTTGTGAGAAAGCAGTTTTTCTAAAGAGGGACAAAATCCATCCATTATGCACAAAAACTCCACTTCTTTTCATTTGATCCTGTTTCTACTACTACAAATCAGTAAATTCCATGATATGAAATTGTTTAAT
Organism: Barbus barbus; assembly: GCF_936440315.1. Lineage (NCBI taxonomy): Eukaryota > Metazoa > Chordata > Actinopteri > Cypriniformes > Cyprinidae > Barbus > Barbus barbus. The sequence goes on from NC_136735.1 coordinate 6,796,733, forward strand.
ATAACAGGATTATTAAATTGTGAGTCTTAAAAAAAGGTTTTTGGCAAATCCAGGTGATTTACCATAGAAATATTATGGGTTTTTTTATGTTCATGACTGTTATAGCGCCAGATGTGGTCCGATCCCCTTAAAACTTTGCATGCTTGTTTAGAATCAACTGCTACATGTACTCAGCAGGTTTCGTGAAGTTTTGAGTTTCCCTTTAGGCTTTATAGGATTTTGGGTAAATTTGGACAAGCCCTTTTTCTGAACGACCCCATTATAGCTTCCCAAAGGGTACATTTCATTTATTTTATTTTTTTTATATTTATTGCCCTAGAGAATCCAGAGTATTGCACTGCATTATTTTTTACCAGATTGATCAAAAAACCTAGGACTCGTTCGCAAAAGTAGGTTTTTTACATTTTCTCAATCATTTAACAAACGATTTGACTTACAGCAGTGGTTCTAAAGGCAAAGTTGTCCAGAATGAGGAGTTCTATGGTATGATATGAATTTTGTGCGTATGTGCGAAAAACCGTGTGACGTACAATAATTTACGCACTTGAAAAATGTGATATCGCCCCCCGGTGGCCGATTTCTTTCAAATTTCTCTGACCTTTTGGGCCACGAGTTGAACAGGCCCACTGAGTTTCGTTTCGATCAGCCTCCATTAACCTTGTCTAACAGGTGCTCAAATTTCATCAGCCAATTGTGGCCATGTTTTTTGAGATACGCAAATGACCGTGTAGATACTTGTGGCACAGTTTCAAGTCTCTACGACTTACGGTTTAGTCTGCACATCATTCCACATCTGTCAGTTTTATGTGGAAATCGCTGATCCGTGACCATTCTAACAATTACAATAGGACAGGGGTCACCAGACATGGTCCTGGAGGGCCGGTGTCCTGCAGAGTTTAGCCCCAACCCTAATCAAACACACCTGAAGAAGCTAATCAAGGTCTTACTTAGGTATACTTGAAACTTCCAGGGAGGTGTGCTGAGGCAAGTTGGAGCTAACTGCAGAACCCAGGCCCTGCAGGGTCAAGTTCAAGTTAAAAACACTGAATAGTATGCATTGAAAGATATACATTAAAATATTGCTGTGACATCTCAAAACAAAATATGACTGTTATTACTTTTCTCTTGTAGATGGCATTAGCATTTCTGCCAGCACTGGCTCGTATGGCCGTATGCGGCGGCACCCATGGGAACGAGCTGTCTGGTGTGTATGTGGTGCAGGAGATGGAGCGACAGCAGAAAGAGAAAGGCGAGGGTGCATGGCCGATTCCTGTTACAACCGTGCTGTCAAACCCAAGGGCTGTGAAAGAGTGCAGAAGATACATTGACACGGATATGAACCGTTGCTTCAACAGAGCCACACTGAGGTGAGATGTGGAACTGCAATATGAAATGCAGTTTTTTTTAGTAAATCTCTTATTTAAAAAAGATGGTTCGGTATTTATATAATGGATAAAGAAATAAAAAACGTGGCCTGTTTAGGACAAGCTTATTCACTAGAATGAATCTGATTTTCCCAAATGAGAAAGAGGTCCCTTTAGGACAAAACAGTTCACTTGAATGAATCAGACTTCCCAACACGACACATTGAATAAAAAGAGTCGTTTAGAAATGAAAACCCAGAAATTAAGATTCTATTATCTTTTAGTCACTCTAAAAATTTATTTGGAAGAATGTTGGTAACCAAACAGTTGACAGTAGCCACTGACATCCATAGTATGGGCCTGTCCCAAATGGCACCCTAAACCCTCATGGTCTTCCTCTGAGTCCGCACTTTCATGACGTAATGCTGCTTTGACTGTCGGGTAGAAGTCTGCTGCAGAGCTCGCCCCAGTGCGGGCTCGGCAGAAGTGGGTATCGAGGGTGCATAGCGGCCACAAAGGAGGCGCCCTTTTGAATGCTAAAATGACGAATGGGACACCCTACAGCATATACGGCAGCCATTGTAAATCTGCAAGACTGAAAATGCACATGAAGTGTTCCATTTGGGACCGGGCCTATGGAGAAAAAAAAATACTATGGAAGTCAATGACTACCGTCAGAGCTGAGATGTTGCCTTCATTTTGGGTAAACAGTACCACTTTTTTATGCATGTAAAAATGTGGATCGATGTTAAAGGGATCATCGGATGCAAAATTCACTTTTGCATATTGTTTGAACTGAATTGTGTGTTGGCAGAGTGTGTACACAACCACACTATAATGATAAAAATCCACCCAGTGTTTTTTTTAATTCTGATAAATGATAACCCCTTTCTCAAATTCTTGACGGTGTGACATCACACAGACCAAGGCCACTCCCACGATTGTTGATTGACACTGGTGTTTTACCTTAGACCTGCCCTGGGTGAGCTGTCAACAGTCCACCATTGTTTTGATGTGTGTAGACAAGAATGTCTCCGGTTAAGCGATTGAGGTGTTTTGTTGGTGGATGTAATAATGAACATAGCAGTCGTCATTTACTCCCGACATCTGAGCCGCTGACACAGTGGACACAGTGGATTACGTTTGCTTGTGAAGGGAATGCACCCCCGATCTACCTAAATGCATCTTTGTTCTCATGAATCATTTGTGATCAAGCTTTAACTATAGAAGTGAGTGTAAGTATTTTGAAAAAGTGAGTGTAAATAATGTACTAAGTAACTAGGTTTCATGATAAATGCGGCTAAAGTTTACCATCTCATGAGAACGGCTCATCACCCCATGGAAGAAAGGGGCGGGGTAAGCAGAGCTCATTAGCATTTAAAGGAACATGCACTAAAATTGCTTGCTGAAAATAGAGCAGATTTTGACAGGGTAAAAAGGGTGTCGTATTACACTACCATTGAGAAATTTTAACCAAAATATGTTATAGATTTTCAGTAAGACCCTAAAGAATCATGTGTATGAAAATGGGCATCCGATGACCCCTTTAATCTAATATCACCTCTCTCTTGCAGTTCTCCTATTACAGACAGCAGCCCATATGAAGTCTGGCGTGCACAAGAACTGAACAATCTGCTGGGGCCGAAAGGATCCACCGATGCAACAGACATGATTTGTGACCTTCATAACACCACGTCTAACATGGGTCTCACACTCATCCATTACACATCCAGTGACTGGGTGACCCTGCATATCTGCAGATACTTACAGGCAAGAGAATTGCAAGTTTGCTTCAATAAACACCATATTAGAAACTAAGGTCAGTCATTCTCAACTGGTGGGAGGTTTGACCCAAAATTGGACAGACAGCTAGAGAAAAACAGTTGTACTTAATATTCAGTGTAAAATTTGGTTCCTGAAGCAAAACCAGTGAAGAACCACATACCTGTTGTTGTAAATGTTCCATTTTAAATGTGTTGAACATTCCATGAGAAGGATAGGTTTTTTGTGCACGCTTGTGCATGTGTGTTTTGATGCTTTGTGTTGTCATGTACACATTTAAGACCAAGATAACCAAAGTGCCTGTGAGAGTGCTGGTACTGGATTTCCCTATTAGTGACGCATATAACTTGGAGTCGGTATCCAAGCATGGCTTTAGTAAGTGATGGTGATCATCTCATTGCATTTGCTTTGTGTACTCAACAACAAATGTACATTCAGATGACCAGTGTTTCTGTAGCGTTAGAGGTCGGGCCGCAGCCGCAAGGTGTCGTCAGAGCTGACATCTATATCCTTATGAAAGAGGCTGTCGACTTGACAATAGACTGGATCCACAAATTCAACTCCGGTACCATAAGACCTAAGCAATTGTGGTTTATATTTGTCTGTTGTAAGTGTGTTTTATTTCAAACTATGTTGTTTTCAGGAACAGTGTTTGAAGGCGGGGATGTAGACGCCTTTAAGTTTGTCAAAAGTGTTGATTATCCCAGAGATCCAGAGACTCGGACTCTCACCGCTGTCATTCATCCTCAGCTGCAGGTACCAATCGTTCTGCTATTTATGGCCACAGAATAAATTTACACACAGAATCCACAAAGATGATGCTGTGAACAACATGTCCTGATCATGTTTCATGCCTGAGCTCAAGCTTGCTTTAGGACCATTTTTATTACAGTAATGGAGAAAAAGATCTCATTGAATTACTTTAATGGGGAAAAAACATAAATGATTAAAATTAAAACTATTTTATTGCTGTATTTTCGGAGAATTATATAAAATGGCGGAAAAGTACAATGTCTGTATGCAAGTATGTTTTGCAAGTTAAATAATTTTAATACTTTTTTTTTTTTTTTTTTTTGATTCATCTAAAAAAAAAAAAAATTTCTAGGACAGAGACTTCTGTCTCCTCAAGCAGGGAGACCCTTTGTTATTTACATTTTCTGGGGAAACCGTGAAGTATGAAGAAGAAGATACACTTCATCCTTTCTTTATCAATGAGGCTGCCTATTATGAAAAAGGAATTGCTTTTCACTTGGCAAAAAAGTTGACACTGACAATTCCAGCGGTGCAAGTGCAGAAAGACTGAAGGATGGGAGAGGAAAGGATATTAAACTCAGCATGATTGCCAAATCTAGCATCAGACAGAATGCCACTTAAATGATTTTAACAATTTTTCAATCACTTATAACTCAGGTAGACATCATGTACATATTTGTAGCTATATGTAAATGAAAAGCAAATTTAATTGTCAAAATCCATGCATTCAGTCACATATTACACATTTTTTAAAATGTAATACAATATTTGGTCCAAAGTTTCTTATGCTTGTAAGGCTGTAACTAACTTCTGCTGTTTAGGAATTTACAAAATTGTAAATTTCCCAGCCTATGTCATGTTATTAATCTTTCATATTGTTGGGCCTTTGCTGTTTATGGTCATAATAAATATTGCTTCTTAAAGACATTTTGTTTCCTTGGGTCTTGAAGCAAAACCAGTTGAGAACCACTAATCAAAGTGATGGTGTGAAAATGTGTCTGGCCGTCCCAGCCTTACATTACAGAGACACGAAGCTTGTTGGAATGGTTCATTATAACACCTGCTACTCAGGCAAGCAAACACACATCTTGTGGACACTAGGCAAAGTGGTAATAAGGTTTGAAACAATTCTTTTTTTTATCCCTGAATTAATTTTCCTGCATAGCAGCTAGGGCCTGTGCTGGTAAAAAGTTACCAAAAGAATTTTGATTTGTTGAAGTGTTGTGTTGTTGAATTGGTCTGGTGTCGTTGGTTCTCACAAATTAACATACATTTCCTGAATGCAACATCCAAACATAACAAAACTTGATACACAAACTACAGAACATACTGAGGACACACGGCAAGTCATGTAAGAATTGCACCTATAGGGGCACTACAACTGAAAATCCTTAACATTGAAACTGTATGCTCGTATTTGGTGGATGTCCTATTATATTAGGAGTATTCGACTTTATGACATCAAAGTACCACGAGTGATTCGAAAGCATGCAGAACTGTCTTCTCTCTGTAGCCCTCATGGTACTTTGATGTCATACAACGAACATCAAAGTACCAAAGCCAGGTGTTGATTCTCCAGAGTGCTGGGGGATGGTGACTTGTAACTGGTATCCTTCATTCCTTTCCACACTGAAGCAGGATCACTGGAAGAGAATTTGTTCTTTAGCTTGTCAGAATAATTCCTCTTTGCCACTCTGATCTCCTTTTCCAGTGTGTATTTGGCCTGTTTGTACAAGACTTTATCCCCTTTTCTGTAAGCATCTTTTTTGGCCTGACGGAGCAGTCTGAGTTTTGCAGTGAACTATGGTTTGTCGTTGTTGTAGATTAGATGAGTGCTGGTAGGAATGCACATATCCTCAAAGAAACTGATATAAGATGTTACAGTCTCTGTGAGCTCGTCCAGATCGATGGCAGCGGCTTCAAAAACAGTCCAATCAGTGAGGTCGAAACAGGCTTGTAAATCCCGCTCTGTTTCATTAGTCCATCTTTTAACAGATCTTAAGTGAAACCGGCGTCAGCTTCTAGAATGAAGCAAGCGCTGGCAGGGATGCCGGAAGTGTGGCCTCGCGACGCAGCGTCTCATTCCTTCGAGGAACTGGGGTTACATACGTAACCTAAGATGTTCCTCTTCAGGAACTCGAGCTGCATCAGGAGACGCTTTGGGGAATGAGATATCCACGGCACCAGACTTCCAAGTCCCTGCCCTGTGTGTATCCATACGGAGCACAGCTAGGGCGAGAGAACGGAAAAACCTGGAGTGGCTCGCATGTCTAGGCCATAAAACCTGACAAAGGTCCGGGGCGTAGACCATCCCGCAGCGTTGCAGATGTCCTGGATAGGGACACCTGCGAGAAAGGCCTGGAGGCCGCCACACTCCTCGTGGAATGAGCTCTGACTCCCATCACTGAGGGGAGGTCAGAAGACTCATAGGCCATCTGAATGGCATCCGCAATCCACTGACTGAGGGTCTGCTTGGAAGCAGGAAGACCTCTCTTAGGGGGACCGTAGCAGACAAGCAACTGGTCCGCCCTTCTCCACATGGCAGCTCTGTGGACGTATGCATCCAGTGCTAACACTGGACACATACGATTTAGCTTTTGCTGGTCAGGCTCCCGAAAGGGAGGAGGACTAAAGGCCTGCAGTACAACAGGCTGTGTCGTGACCGAAGGAACTTCGTAAAGTCCAAGTGAGAAGGGGCCACTGACCAGGCCGCAAATCCCCAACTCTCTTCAGAGATGAAATCGCCAGAAGAAACCCGGTCTTCAGGGCGATCTGAGATCTCCTCAATAGGCTCGAATGGAGGCCTACAGAGAGCATCAATACCACAGCCAAGTCCCAAGGGGGGGCCCGGGACCGTACTGGAGGCCTTAGCCTCAGTGCACCATGGAGGAAACGTGTAACTAGCGGGTGTCTGCCCACTGACTGTCCACAAAGAAGGGTGTGGTAGGCTGAAATTGCCGCCACAAAAATCTTCAAAGTGGAGTGGGCTAACCCTGCGGAGAGTCGAGCCTGCAGGAACTCCAGCACTGTACCAACCGGGCAGTTAACTGGGTCAAGCTGGCGATATCCGCACCATGAAGTGAAGAGTCTCCACTTCAGGGCGTACAGTCTCCTCGTAGAGGGAGCTCTGGATTGGAGAATGGTCTCAACAACCTCGGTTGAGGGACCGGAAGCTACGAGCCGTGCCCCCTCAGGGGCCACACCCATAGCTTCCACAACTCCGGGCGGGGATGCACAAGGTGCCTCCTGCCTGTGAGAGGAGATCCCTCTTGACTGGAATGGAGCAGAGCAATCGGGGGAAAGGCGTACAGACGAAGCCTCGGCCACGTCTGTACCATGGCATCGATGACGTAGAGCGTACCAGAGGGGACATTGCGCTGTCTGAGTAGCGAAGAGGCCCACTTGAGCCTGGCCAAACACTCTCCAGATCTGCTTCACCACCTCGGTGTGAAGCATCCATTCCCCGGATAACAGCCCCTGCCTCGACAGGGTGTCTGCTCCCACATTGAGATGCTAACTCGGACGCTCAGAAGGGAGCGGCATGCTCAAGGTGACCCTCTAAGTTGAGGGGAACAATGCCAGCTCGACCAACAGGAGAGCCGGGAGGGAGCAGCATGCTCATAGGTGACCCTCTATAGTGAGGGGAGCAAATATAATATAATATAATATATATATTATATGTATGTTTTCATTTTTAATGATCATTTTATTAATGCTATGCATGTATGTGTATATGCACATGTATTTTTTTTTTTTTTCTTCTTCAGATGTCATTTGTTTTAATTGGGGATTGACTTGCTAGGGCTGGGTAGGATCGCATATGGGTGTGTGGGGTGGTATAAAAAGTAAAAATGCAATTTGCAACAAAACTGTGACAATTTGGTACTTCTCCACGGTTTAATGACGTCATATTATTTAAGCACATGTGGAGGCAGTAAACAACACAGGAGAACTTCGCATACAGCACAGAGCTATCATCAAGTATATTTCACGTTCGTCCATCTTGGCTAGTGTGTGGTGCAAGAACCCCCTTTAAGCATGCTCGATGTTTCAGATGGTATTGCAAGTGTAAACGTATGAATCGGATATGGGTCACAATAACGGATGGTCAAAAAAAAAAAATTGGAATCAGAATTGGGCATCAAGACCTGCAGTGTAAACAAGGTCATTATATCAGATTTAGTTTGACCTATTGGACTGGGCCATCTAGAGTTTCATGCCAGAACTTTGGATATAAATAGCTTACATTTAGACCACTTAACTTATCGCTATAAGGATGTGAAAAGACTTTCAACCAGCATAACAAAAAATGTTTTTGAACCATATTACCTATCCTACCTTTAAAATGTATCAACCATTCTAATTTTCTGTTTAAAATCATCCAATGCTGTAGGTCCTATTTGTATGGGATTTTGTGTGTATCATATAGATACTCATGAAAAAAAGATAATTTAATCATGTAGCTAATATAGTCTAACGTGTTTTTGGGTGTGGCCCATAATGACTGATTGACTTATATCTTGTGATTGCAACATCCAAACTTAGCAAAACTTGATACACATGGACAACATTATAAGGAAATCAGTAAAATTTTCTGAGTTTTCAATGCTTGGAGGCACTATAAATCAGCACAGTCCTAACAGCACAATTCCAACCAAAGAAGTTTTTTTTTTTAATTAGCTGTTTTGCAACAGCAGGTTTTCATGCCCTGAGGAAGTAGGAAGGGATTGTGACAGTAAATACCGGTTTCTCATTAAAGACAGGCAGCAGCCAGTTGTAATGTTTAGGTATAATTGTAGGGTCTGCAGTCCTCTCAGTTGTCATGCCCCCCCATCCCCCCCTCTTGTTTTTCTTCCACACACACTCTCTCTTTAGCGCATATATGAGTCAGCAAAACGCTCGCTTCATGCTGAAGCTTCAGTGGAAGTGGGAGTTGCTGTAACAACAGCATCATGTGTGAAAGATGATCCAGGGCTGGTGACTGAAGCAGGCAGAGGAGGATGAGGTAAATCATTGTTTTGTATGTTACTTTACTGTGTTTGAGCAATAGAGGAAGTATGTCTTAAACTATTAATGTGTGTGGGTGTGTGCAAATGCAGCTCCTGCAGTGCTGTGGCCCCTGAGGCTAGATTAGGCCTGTACCGACTGAATGTGTGTCAGCACGCATGCCCTGTCACACCTCACCGTATGTGTCCAAAGGTCTGCTGTGCCTTGAGCAACTTCACTCAGTAAGACGATTAGAAGGAAAGCAGCTGGAAGGAGGAGTGAAACTGCATTACTTCTATATTAAAAATAACGGTAGGTTTACCTTTAATTTTTAGAGCTTTTGCTCTCATATGTTGCATGTTGTTGTAAAATGTGAGTTTATAATAATGGTCTTTAATAAATGCATATTATTTAAGAGCTACAGAACACTACATTCTTAAGGAAAACGCAAAACTCTCTCTAGCAGCAGAACTTAAACTAATACCATGGTCACATGTTCTTAAAGGTATACACACATGGATAAACATTCGCCAAATGAGAGTAAACATAGATGTAATAAAGTTACCCGCTAGTCGGCCATAACTTTATTAGAAACTGCAACATTACACAGTTTGCATAGAATTTTTTAAATGTGATCTATGAAAGCCGAAGACATACAAACCGTCTGCTAAAGAAAAGTGTTTGTGACTCGCACAACTTCTGTCTTTAAGTTCATCTTAGATCTTAGTTTTTCCCCTCCAGAACTCCATGTGGCGACACACAAATGAAACATTCTTCAGATTTATTAAATATGAGGAATATTTTTCTTAAATACTTCCATATCTGCTCAGTGTCATTTTAGTATCATTGTTATACTAGTATAGTTTTTAATTAGTATTTTGAATGTTTTTATTTTTATAGCTTCTGTTTTCATTTTGGTTAAAGGTTTAGTCATTTTGATGTTAATATTTTAAATAACACATTTTTGATAGTAAGTTGAATATTTTATTATATACATACACACACACATACAGTCAGGTCCATAAATATTGGGACATTGACACAATTCTAACATTTTTGGCTCTATACACCACCACAATGGATTTCAAATGAAACGAACAAGATGTGCTTTAACTGCAGACTGTCTGCTTTAATTTGAGGGTATTTACATCCAAATCAGGTGAACGGTGTAGGAATTACAACAGTTTGCATATGTGCCTCCCACTTGTAAAGGGACCAAAAGTAATGGGACAATTGGCTTCTCAGCTGTTCCATGGCCAGGTGTGTGTTATTCCCTCATTATCCCAATTACAATGAGCAGATAAAAGGTCCAGAGTTCATTTCAAGTGTGCTATTTGCATTTGGAATCTGTTGCTGTCAACTGTCAAGATGAGATCCAAAGAGCTGTCACTATCAGTGAAGCAAGCCATCATTTAGGCTGAAAAAACAAAACAAACCCATCAGAGAGATAGCAAAAACATTAGGCGTGGCCAAAACAACTGTTTGGAACATTCTTAAAAAGAAGGACCGCACCGGTGAGCTCAGCAACACCAAAAGACCCGGAAGACCACGGAAAACAACTGTGGTGGATGACCGAAGAATTCTTTCCCTGGTGAAGAAAACACCCTTCACAACAGTTGGCCAGATCAAGAACACTCTCCAGGAGGTAGGTGTATGTGTGTCAAAGTCAACAATCAAGAGAAGACTTCACCAGAGTGAATACAGAGGGTTCACCACAAGATGTAAACCATTGGTGAGCCTCAAAAACAGGAAGGCCAGATTAGAGTTTGCCAAACGACATCTAAAAAAGCCTTCACAGTTCTGGAACAACATCCTATGGACAGATGAGACCAAGATCAACTTGTACCAGAGTGATGGGAAGAGAAGAGTATGGAGAAGGAAAGGAACTGCTCATGATCCTAAGCATACCACCTCATCAGTGAAGCATGGTGGTGGTAGTGTCATGGCGTGGGCATGTATGGCTGCCAGTGGAACTGGTTCTCTTGTATTTATTGATGATGTGACTGCTGACAAAAGCAGCAGGATGAATTCTGAAGGTGTTTCGGGCAATATTATCTGCTCATATTCAGCCAAATGCTTCAGAACTCGCTGGACGGCGCTTCACAGTGCAGATGGACAATGACCCAAAGCATACTGCAAAAGCAACCAAAGAGTTTTTGAAGGGAAAGAAGTGGACTATTATGCAATGACCAAGTCAATCACCTGACCTGAATCCGATTGAGCATGCATTTCACTTGCTGAAGACAAAACTGAAGTGAAAATGCCCCAAGAACAAGCAGGAACTGAAGACGGTAGCTGTAGAGGCCTGGCAGAGCATCACCAGCGATGAAACCCAGCGTCTGGTGATGTCTATGCGTTCCAGACTTCAGGCTGTAATTGACTGCAAAGGATTTGCAACCAAGTATTAAAAAGTGAAAGTTTGATTTGATTATTATTCTGTCCCATTACTTTTGGTCCCTTATGCACACACACACACAGACATGTTGGTTTTTGTGGTTTATGGGGACTCTAACATAGGCAGTGTCCTCATAAACCACCTTCATATTGTAATACCTCTGTCATACCCATGTCATTATACAAATTTGTGTCCTCATAAACCACATAAACATGCACACACACACACCTTCGGCCTTCTCAAAGTTTATATATATATATATATATATATATATATATATATATATATATATATATATATATATATATATACACCATATAAAATATAATTTAAATATTTATTTTAAATAACACATTTTTGTTAGTAAGTTGTATATTTTTTTTATATATATATATATATATATATATATACATACACACACACACACAGACACACAACTTGCTAATTTGTTACTTAAAATATATATAAAAAATATTTATTTTAAAGTAACACATTTTTAGTTAGTAAGTTGTAGGTAACAATAATAACCATTCATTCATTGCTTTATTTTCATTTACCTGGTTTTCCCTAATTTACAGGAAATAATTGTTTTTCTCAAGCCCAAAAATGGTCTTTTGTTCTCATTAACAGTGCAGTTTTCAGTCTGTTGTGCCAACCATGCAAAATAGTCAATGTGTAACCCTTGTTCTGTTGACCTCGGCCGTAGGATTATTAATGATGGTTTTGTTGTTTATTAACTCTCTCATCTGTTCTACAAATCATCTACAACTACAAATCATAAAACTACATAATGTTATTATTTAGTCAGAATAATAAAAAAAATAAGCTATGGGTTTTCGTATGGGTTAATCTGAATGAATTCAAAAGAATTGTTTACACTAATGCACTTTCAATTGAAGTCAAATTACTTTAACCCTTAATTGTCAACATGCCATAGAGCTCAATTTATACTGGCCACACCTCTTTCTCACCCACTGCTGGAAATTTTTTGCAAATTTGTGTCCACCAATAACAACATGCAATAGACTATGAATCAATATTCAGATCACTGAATGGGCTCATGATATAATAATTATGGTAGACAGACATTAAAATATTGCCATATCATTTGAAAACTCAAGAGTGTTATACTTTTCTCTTGTAGATGGCATTAGTGTTCCTGCCAGCACTGGCTCGTATGGCCGTATGCGGCGGTACCCATGGGAACGAGCTGTCCGGTGTGTATGTGGTGCAGGAGATGGAGCGACAGCAGAAAGAGAAAGGCGAGGGTGCATGGCCGATTCCTGTTACAACCGTGCTGTCAAACCCAAGGGCTGTGAAAGAGTGCAGGAGATACATTGACACGGATATGAACCGCTGCTTCAACAGAGCCACACTGAGGTGAGATGTGGAAATGCAATATGAAATGTAACATAAGTTAATTATATAGCTTGTATATTAGGCTATATAGGGACGTTACGTTAAAAAAAATAGTAAAAGTTTTAAATTAGGTCTATTGTTTCTTCTAATTGTAAAGTAATCATTTTGAATTATTTGCAAAATATATTATAATAGTATGTGGTTACATTTACTCTTATTTGTATGCCTAATATGTCGAAAATGCAAAACGCTTCTTGTCTCATCACATTCAGGAATTACATGAAATTTACATGAAATTTGAGAAAAAAAGAGTTGAGTAGTTTGCATTACTGGATAATAATACTGTCCGCTATTGAACATTTCTATAGACCCTTTTCTTATTTCCAGGTTTCTCGGGAGCAGAAGTTGTCATAACTGGGTAAACTTCCACAGCGGTGAATGAGAAACTACCACAAATATATTTTTTGCATTCCCATTTTCTCAAGTAGCAATGACTTTCAAAAAAAGGGAAAGAAAATAGAGAAAGACTGATAACAGCAGTCAGAACAGAGAACGATATCAAATTTTCCTTCACGCCCTTAGATACTGTATTAAAAACACTCTCGGGTTTAGCGTTACTTAGTTTTTTGTAATTTGATGCAAATGTAATATATTACAAAATATACTGTTATAAATGTACATACATTAAAAATGAAAATCTAAGAAACTTTGGAGGGTTTACGATGCTGATGACCGCTGAAATGCATCATCACAGTCTTGGGAAAAGGGTCCATTGTAAAATAGTTGTGAAATATTAAATGTTTCGCTACTCCCATCTTACCTTTGCTCTTTTTTTTAATGTTAAAACTGACAGTAAGTTCAGTAAACTCTGCCTACTTTGATTGGCCATCTCAAGCATTTTGACACTGACGAGCATGGTTACATACAGCAAGTTTTGTTAACAAAAATCTAGCAAATATATTTCTGCATGCAAATATGTTACTGTGTAGCTCTAAAATGCTCTGTTTCTTGCAGTTCTCCTATTACAGAGAGCAGCCCATATGAAGTTCGGCGTGCACAAGAACTGAACAATCTGCTGGGGCCAAAAGGATCCACAGATGCAATAGACTTGATCTGTGACCTTCATAACACCACGTCTAACATGGGTCTCACACTCATCCATTACACAACCAGTGACTGGGTGACCCTGCACATCTGCAGATACTTACAGGCAAGAACATTACTAGTGTGCTAAGGTACACACCATACTGGAAACTAAGGTCAGTTGTTCTCAACTGGTAGGGCGTTGTGACCAAAAACATAATAAATACATAATATTGTATTCTGACTACTTTTGGAATCCATTTAGTATTACCTTGGATCTAACTTGTTTATAGATTTAAATGGGATTATTGTTATAGTAAATAAATATATATGACCATTACTTGTCATCTGAGAACATGTGTTGTTAAAGCTGCAGTCTGTAACTTTTTTGGTTAAAATTAATTTTTGAGTAAGTACATAACAGCCAGTGTTCACCGGTAAGCTTATAATAATGTTTTCTAATTTGAGTGGTACAGGTAGGAATTTGCGGACTGCAGCTTTAAATTATGCAATTCATAAAAAAAAGTAACTAATCTGATTATTAACATTTTAGAATGAAATATAATCTAAATACTAAATTTATGGAATCTGATTATGTAACCAGATTACATGTAACCGAAGCACTGAAAATACAGAATATTTAGTGTAAAATACAGGTCCTGAAAAAAACCCAGTTAAGAACCACAGATCTATGTTTTTGTTTATGTGCCAGAGCATGTGTGTTTTGATGTTGTGTGTTGTCATGTACACATTTAAGACTAAGATAACCAAAGTGCCTGTGAGAGTGCTGGTACTGGATGTCCCGATTAGTGATGCTTATTCCTTGGAGTCGGTATCCAAGCATGGCTTTTGTAAGTGATGGTGATCATCTCATTGCATTTGCTTTGTTTTTTCAACCCCAAATGTACATTGAGATGACCTGTGTTTCTGTAGCAATAGAGGTCGGGCCGCAGCCACATGGTATCGTCAGAGCTGACATCTATATCCTTATGAAAGAGGCTGTCGACTTGACAATAGACTGGATCCACAAATTCAACTCAGGTACCGTAAGACCTAAGCAAATGTGGCTTACTTGTGTACTTTCTGTGTAGTATGAAGCGTGTTATATTTTGAGCTGTGTTTTTAGGAACGGTGTTCGAAGGCGGGGATGTGGAAACCTTTAGGCTAATCAAGAGTGTTGATTATCTCAGAGATCCAGAGACTCGGACTCTCACCGCTGCCATTCATCCTCATCTGCAGGTGCCAGTCGTGCTGCTATTTATTGTATTTCCACACAGAATCAGCATGAACATGTCTAGATCATAAGAAAATGTGGTTTATTTTAGGACCAATTTTTAAATCTTTCTCCATTTTTATTACAGTAACGGAGAAAAAACATCTAATTCTAAATATTGTTATGTGGAAAAAAAGATAAATTATTAAAATGGTAAACGGTGCTGGGTTGTAACTGATTGCATGTAATCTAGATTATGTAATCAAATTCCAAAAGTGTAGTACTTGTATAATAATAATAATAATAATAATAATAATGGTCATATTGACCTGAAGGTAAACAAAATATTTCAAATTTGGTTGTTCAAGTGTACAACAATGTAATGTTTAATGCATTTGATGATGTTGATGACAATAAAAATTGAATAATTATTCTTAATCTTATTTAATTTATTTATAGTTTTAACAATAATCCCATTTAAAGTTAGGTCAAAAGTAATCCGAAAGCAGTCAGAAAACATTACCTGAAATGAGTAATCTAGATTGCATTACTCGCTCTTCATCATGTAATCTATAATCAATTTGTAAATAATCTACCCAGCACTGACAGTAAAGTATTACTTCATCATGTTAGTATTTGTTGTACTGCCTTTGTTGATTTAAAAAAAAAAAAAAAATATATATATATATATATATATATATATATATATATATATATATATATTGCTTTTATCATGGGATTTATATCAAATAAGATGTCTATATGCAAACATGCATTGTATATATGTCGAAATGAAATGTCACACAGAATGCATTTATATCGGCCTAAACAATTCTAAATATAATTTATTTTCTTGATTTCGGTTATAATGTGACCTAGACATATTTATATGAAATACACCCAAAATCTAAATAGTTTTTTCATATTTTTTGTTTTTTAGGACAAAGACTTCTGTCTTCTCAAGCAGGGAGACCCTTTATTTTTGTCATTTTCTGGAAAAACTGTGAACTACGTGGAAGAAGAGACACTTCATCCTTTCTTTATCAACGAGGCTGCTTACTACGAAAAGGGAATCGCTTTTCACTTGGGAAAAAAGATGATGCTGACGATTCCAACGGTGCAAGTGCAGAAAGACTGAAGGATGAGAGAGGAAACGATATTAAACTCAGCACAATTACCACCATCAATCAGATGATTTCACAAGAATGTGACTGAAATGATTTTAACAATCACTTGTAACTCAGGTATATGCTATGTACTGATTTGTGGCTATATGAGAATGAATGGTTAGTTTTTCTGCTTCTAAAACACAGGCAACAGTGTTTTGGATGAAAAGATATTTATTGTGACCAGCAAAATGTTAATTTGACAGGAAAGTGTACAAAACTGTATAAAAAAGGCGATACTGTCTGAAGTACTGACATCAGGATGATGTCACAGTGGAGTGTGAGGTATCCTCTTGACTGTATTGCTCATATGCTGTTGCTCTTGCCTGATTGCTGAAAATTGAGCCTCTCGTGAACTCAAAATAAAAAGACAAAAAAAGCACTCACTTGAAAAAATGTGATCTCAAATATTACAACACGCAGAATAAACCACATGGCACAATGAAATCAAGTGAAGCTGGATATGCACAGTGTGATTTTTACAACAACATGATGCCAATGAACATCAAGTAAAATCTACAACTGACTGCAAGTCTTCTACAGATAATATATGCGATGAATGACAGCAGTAACTGAATGTTTTAAATAAAATTGTGTCTTTGCTCTAATTTCACCAAAGGTACATTATGATTATGTTACATAAAATCACACGATGCCAATCCTAAATTGCTGAGAAAATCTGCAAAGTATATCGAAAACAACATCTTGGTAAAAATCATATAACGTGCACCAGCTGGTATAAGTATACATAAGTATATAAACCACAGCTGAGATGGTTTTAAATTACTACTTGAACCATCACAAAACATTATAACTGAATTGTAATCAAAGTCACAAAACAAGTGTAAAGTACATAATGAAATACATCCTCAAAGAGAAAATAAATGGTAAACAACAGAGTACAACCAATGCAAAGCACAAGAAAAAAATAAATAAGCGAACCAAATGTTCAGGAAAACACAAAAGGCTTAAGTGGTCAATGCTTAAGACGGACACAAACATTCAGTCTTTCAGGCCAAGGCAAAACCCTATTGCATCTTGGGATTGCAAAGCGCTAAAATGCAATCGCTTCAAGAAGTCACTGAGTAGCTACAACAGGCTGAATAAAAAAACACAGAGGTGTTATTTAAAACACGCCGAGATGAAACTAAACCTAACACATCAAAATAAGTTGAGTCAACAGGTAAAGTGTGAAGCCCTGAATAACTACTGTTTAGTGTTTATAGATGCTTTTCTGTTGAGCGAGTGTCTGTGGATGAGAAGGGTAGTTTCTCATCTTCAACAGTACAGATGCTAACAGAGTGGTTTAAAAGGCAGTTACATAGTATGAAGATCCTTCAAGAAATGAAAATATTCACAGGACAGTGCTACAGGTGGATGGCGTTAGTTAACCTACTAACTTTGAGCGGTGAGTTCTGACTGTTTCCTTCATAACTTTAGCTTGGTTAGTGGTAAAAGCAGCCGCTGAAGCGAACATGGCTGGGTGCTTTCTGTGACTCTGTAGTCAGTCCTTTATTGCCTAAGCAACCCTGTAGGCTGTCATTCGTGTGTAGTGTTGGCGGTGGCTCCTCGCTGCCCATATGAAGAGCGCGGCAGCCATGATCTGCAGCGGAGATGAGACCAGAGCCAAAAACAAGGACCAGCCCGGTGAATAGTCCATCCCCTCGGGCATCTTGGATATTTTGTGTAACAAATACACGCCCGCGAGGAAACAGCATACAGTGGCCATGGAACACAAGCCTGAGAAAACAATATACATCAAATTGTATCTCTTTTCTGGGAGCTGCGGAAATATAGCCATTAGCTGTTATTAATGTCTTACCGGCCAGCAGATGCAGCAGCCCTACGAATAGTGTGGGAGTGATACTGCGGCAAAGGCAGGCGCACACTCCAATCAACACCGCTAGAAACACCAGCCCCACAGAGACCAGCGGCAGCAGGAACTGACACTTCCACAGGTCTGTGGACACAAACGTTCAAAACATAATGACAAAGCAAATAACAAAACATCCTGTTGCTCGCTGCGGCTGATTAAAATACTATATGAATGAATCTTACTTAAAGGATTTGTTAGGACTGTGTAGACAATAAACAATAATAAGTGAATACAATGAGCATTAAAATTGATGTTGAGAAGTCTTTTCATTGTCTCAGCATAAATTTAATATGAGAGCTAGTCAAAGAGCTGGGCAATATATATTTAATATATCTTCAAGATGATTTTAATGGCAATATAAAATTAGGCAGTATAGTTTTAGCATGAAAAAAATCTTCCCAATATATACACTATCATTCAAAAGTTTGCAGACGGTAAGATATATATTTTTTTTATGTTTCTGAAAGAAGACTCTTCTGCTCCCCAAGAATGCATTTATTTCATCAAAAATACAGTAATATTGTGAAATAGTATTACAATTTAAAATGACTTTTCTATTTTAATATATAATAATATAATGTGTTTCAAAGCTGAATTTTCAGCATCTTTACTCCAGTCTTCAGTGTCACATGATCCTTCATAAATCATGAAAATATGCTGATTCAGTAGCTCAAGAAACATGTATTATTTTTTATCAATGTTGAAAACAGTTGTGCTGCTTCATATTTTTGTGAAAACTGTGATGTATTCCTTTTTTCAAGATTCTTTGATGACTAGAGAGTTCAAAAGAGCAGCATTTATTTGCAACGTTATAAAAGACTACACTGTCACTTTTGATTAGTTCAATGCATCTTTACTGAATAAAAGTAATAATTTAGAAAGACCCCAGACTTTTAAATGGTGGTGTATAAATAAAATGGAATATCATCTAAAGAAAGCCCTAGAAAGCATAGGTGTGTGTACATAACTGATTTAGAGTCAGGACGTACATGTACGCAGCAGATCTTCTCCACTGTTAATATTCCCAGGAGATCTGTACTTGGATTCCCACTGCTGTGGCAAAGTAAAAGCCTGACATTTAGTCACCATTATCGGATCTGGAAAGGAGGAAGCGGAGAGCGAGAAGAGAGACAAAGCAAAATGTAGTAAGCATAAATTTTTAACCGAATGCACAACTAATAATAATAATACATAACCATAAGTTCCTCTCCTTACCAGGCTCTTTTGAGTCTTTGGGCACCAGTATGCAGCGCCACCAGAGACCCAGTGTGCCGTTCAGCCGGAACAGAGCGACGCTGTAGCTGCTCTCATCCATGTCCTCTCCCTCAAAGTCCTGCCGCAGCATCTGCAGGTCCGAGCCGTTGCTGGCGTCGTTGCTGGCCGGCTGGCTGTGGTACTGGTACCAGTGCTGCGTTCCCATGGCAACAGAGAGATAGACGGTGGCAAGCAGGCTCAGCACGGAGCCGATGACCAGCGCCGTGGCGTATCGGTTGTCCACCATGGTATCGATGACGTAATTTAAAAAGACTTTCTTTAGATGGCCAACAATTAATTCTTTAGTTGATGAGTGTGGTGACTGATGTAAGGAGAACGGTCATATCATTTGTACGGATTTTGGTGACAGAGATTGCTTTTCATCCTCTTATAATATCCAGTGCAGATCGTCAGATCTCATCCTCGTGGAAGTGATCCTTCTTGAGATCCAAAGAAGTGTGTCATCTGAAACATAGAGGAGTGTGATTAAATCTCAAAGCAGTCAAAGTCATGTTTACATAGCTAACAAGTTAATACACTTTTAAGGAGGTATAAGCCGCTGGATTTGCAAAAGACACTCCTAGTTTCGAGGCATTTAGCCAGGTAGCTAGACATTCGTGAGTAAACCTGTGTGTTGCATGACTGTGAAATGATTTGTACTTACTATTGCATAACTTATTTCACATAAAAGCCACTAAACCGCACATCCTCTGGTAGGTCCCTTGGTAGGCCTATTACAACAACACGACTTAAGCAAAAAATGAAAGAAAGAAAAAGAAAGTATTTTACATAATCAAAAAAGTACGATAAAAAAAGAAAACAACAGTCAAACTCTCATGTAAGTGCTCTTTACCAGGTCGATGTGTATTATTATTATTATTGAGTAAACTTATACAATAATATCATTTTCGCAGCGTTTAAATGCACAAAGGAGCATTTCTTTCCAAATATAATTTATATAACGTTATATTTAACTGACACAAGAGCCTAAAGTTCAATATTGCGTAATGTTACATTAAAGTTGTTTGACGTTGGCTAGCATGAGAGCTAACAGGCTAGGGTGTTTTAGCAACATACTCGAGACTATCGCGAATACAAAACGAAGTACTTTAAGTGTTCTGGAACTTCATATAACAACGAAACATCCTATACAGGTTTTTGTTTAAAGCAATAAAAGCTGTTTGCGATTATCACTTACCATATTACACACACCCTTTGCGCTGACGGCGACTCCACTTCCGGTTACGATTACGAACGCGCGTGCACAACTCAACCTAAATCCGTACGGACTCGGGCACGAGCAGTGCTCTCGACCAGATGCGCTTTGTACGTTTTACTAGGTTTGGGGTTTTCACACGCCCTTAACAAAACGGAAGGACAAAAAAGATAAGAAACTAAACAGTTTTCTTCTGTTCACGCTGTCCTTGCCTTTAAAAAGTGGTTTATATCTCTCTTACGCTCCATTTTAGTTGGCTCTTCAACTTTCCATTCACTATTTTAGTTTCTTTTTTTGAGGCCCAGACAAACAGAATAGAGAATAGTATTATTATGTAATTTCACAACAACAATCATCATTATTATTATTAAATATTAGAAACTGAAAGAAGAAGCATAATGTTTGAAAGAATCGGTGGATAATTGACAATCATTGTCTGTAATGACATCTTAAGTGTGTGTGTGTTTTGCATGCCATCATCTTTATGCAAAATAATGTTTTAAATCATATGCACAAGAAAAGGTTAACATGCTTTTGACAACTGACACCTTAAGTGAATCACTGCTTATTTGGAGAACACGCATATAAAATCAAATTCTTATAAACAGCCCACTTTAGACCCCTGAAATAAAACAAATGTGAAAATAATGCTGGTGAAGAATGTATAAAATAGTGTGGTTTATTTTGCACACAATTCCCCCCGGTTTCACAGACGAGGCTTAATCTAGTCCCGGACTAAAATGAATGTTTGAGCTGACTCAAATGAAAATATCTTGCTCTGACAGATCTTAAAATATGTCAGTGTCATTGTTCTGTGTCACCTTAATGTTTTCTTCTAAGGCGTTTTTGTAAAAGTTGCTTAAATATCTTAATTTAGCTAAGGCGTAGTCCTGGCTTAAGCTAAGCCCCATTCGTGAAACCGAGCCACAGTATACAAAAACGTTTACCATTATTTCAAAGGATTAGCCAACATGCAGTGCAAAAAAAGAAGAGCACTTGACTTTCTAGTATTATTTAATAGAATTAAAAGTGCAAATAATTGAAGGGCAAAAAATCAGCAGTAGAAAATCACTGGTAACATCATCTTGAAGGCATCTAGTGCATTAAAATTAAGACCAAAGCTCGTTTTCTGAGCAGCTTTGACACCTGAGAATTACTGTACAGTATATTACTGTACATGTGCGATATATTACTGTAGATTCACAGTGATCATCAAAATGTCCATACAGTACTCATGCATGTCATATCTTTAACAACTTCCTACTTTAGACTCCTTCAAATCAGTAAAATATGTGACATGAATGTGTTATTCTAAGATCGTTCTGCTCCAGAAGGTCTTATCTGTTGAACTTCTCTTATAGTGGCTGGTTGACTTCACAGTGCCGTTTATGACAGGAGTGTCAGTGAACTCCACAGTGCAGGAACCTGAGGAGCAAGGTGACGCCTCCAACTCCAGGACAGTTATGTTGTTTTGGGCCGAGGTGCTGAGCAGGTGGGCTGGGACAAAGAGTGTTATCTGTGGTCCACGGGACGGCCAGTAGCGGCCCAGGTTAAAACCATTAATCCACACTTGACCCTGAAATAAAACGTATGATGTGATCTCTTTATTACACCAGCGCTGATCTATCGGGAATCTGATCTCTTCACATTTATAAATGGATTTCAGTATAACCACAGAATCAGTTAAGACTCCTACCTTCCTCCAGTTGGGAAACTGGATGTATGTGTCCTGAGGGAGGTCAGGGATGCTGTCGGGGATGATGAAGCTGCCAGTGTAGAAGGTTGGAGGTGAAAGAGCAGGAGGGGGGGAGGTTTTGAAGCTGCTGGAGGTGGAGATGAATCCGCTCGATGCCAATAACATGCCCTTGCGCACTGCTTCATCTATACTCAGAGAGTACACCGTCCAGTTACCCAGAACATCAGCACCCAGAGTCAGATTAAACACCAGACCCTGAGGAACCGAGAGAGGAAGTGAAAAAAGAGACATGGGGAAGGGAAGAAAGGATATGGACAAAAATAATAACAATAGTAATAATAAAATAAATAAAAATAATAGTTATTATTCTTACAGAAGTTTTAAAAATTTGTGCATTATCATTATTAAGATTTTTTTTTAAATTTTAGTTTTTAGATATTTAATATTACTAAATATTCGAAATTTAGGTTTAATTTTTATTTCAGTTTAAGTGTTTTATTTATTTATTTAGTTTAATTTTAGTGCTTCATTTTCTGATGTTCATTTAGTTCAAGTTTCAAATCTTATATAGAGATTTTACATTATTTTATGTTAATTTTATTTCAATTAACAAACATGTTTTTGAAGTTTGTAGTTAGCAGTTTGTCTTAGTTAGCTTGAAAGCTGTCAGAGGAATGACAGTCTACATTTTTCAGTGGGATTTATGATTTATGATTGTTAAAACAGGCTGAGGGACTGAGAATTAGAAAAAGAGAAAGTGGATAGGAAAGTTTTGGTTGCCTTGAAGTCATTAATTTCTCTGCCGTAGTTGACTGTCCCCATGTTCTCCACCAGGATTTCCACATGACTGCCAGCTTTCCCTGTTATATTAATGGTGAGTGCCTTGTTTCTCTCCAAAATACCAGCAGCAATCTAAACAATAAATGGATTTAATAAGCAAAATAATTAAATTTAACAATCCTGTTCAAAAGTTTGGGGTCAGTAAGATTTTGTAATGTTTTTGAAAGAACTCTATGCTTAATTTTTTTTAAATCAGAAATACAGTAAAATTGTGAAATATTATTACAATTTAAAACAACTGTTTTCTATTTGAATATATTTTAAAATGTAATTTATTCCTTTGATGTAAAGCTACATTTTCAGCATCATTACTCCAGTCTTCAGTGTCACATGATCCTTCAGAAATCATTCTAATATGATGATTTGCTGCTCAAGAAGCACTTCTGTTTATTATCAATGTTGAACACACTTGTGCTGCTTCATCTTACTGCCCCAAACTTTTGAACGGTAGTGTATATGAATGTTGTGTTATGCGAAACCTTCCAATTAGATATAAAATTTGTGCACTGATTTATCTTATGTTAAAATCTTACAGAGCACCATCACAGCTATTATGATTGAGTAACTCATAGCTCAGTAAGACAGTCAACAGAGAAAAACTGTGCTTCTTACGCCATCAATGGATATGTAGGCCCGATCATGGACTCCATTTAGAGGGGACGACAGCGGGGTGGGCTTCAAACAGTTGACAGGTAACACAGTCTGATACAGCACAAAGCCAAACGCCTGACCAGATAATGAGACATGCATAGTCAATGCACGAATAAGATAAAGCAATGAGCACAGAGGGAACATGTAAATAACTAACATGACTGAACATAACTTCACTTTAACTGATGAGATGCGGGCATACCTGATTCATTTCAGTAAATGTTAGTGGGTAAAGAGTTTTTACAGGGCCAGAGAAAGATAATATATCTAAAAACTCTGACACTGTCTTGAGCTGCAAGGACAAAGAGATCATTCACACTTTAGTCGCAAGAAAAACTGAGGTGTTATACAGAAAACAGAAAATATAATTCATGTTACAACAGTAGACAGGCAAAGATGACTAACCTTCTTCATCTGTACTTGCCCATAAGCAAATTTAGGTGTTGATGGAGGCAACAGTCCCTCTGGTATTTCTTTGTACTATATTAAAATAAAAATATAAATAAATAAAAAAAACAATCAGATCAATTTGCATCATTAGTGGCAATTGAATTTCTCTATCAAAAATCATAATTCTTTTAAGAAATAGCTACTTTTCCCATCTTTACCATTTTGATGACTTCTCTTATGGCAAAATACTTTTCTGTGAGGTCTCCAGCTTCTGTAAGCAGGGCGTCATAGTCATAGCTGGTTGGTTGAGGACTATAAGGAGTGTTGGCACCTTTAAATTGATAAAAACATGAATCGACACACATTCTAATGTATTTTTGGCTTGTTGAGTTACAAATCCCTAAAACCTACCATTCCAATAGCCAAAGTTAGTTCCACCGATGAACATATATCTGGAAAGCAAGAACAAAAATACAAAAATCAATTAATTTCAGAAGTCAGTTTTCAGTGTAAAATGGATATTTCAGTTCAGTTGTTATTATGGGCGACCAACTCACAAGTTAACATTGGCTCCCACTTCCAGAATTTCATTGAGGGTCTTGACCACAGCAGCTGTGGGAATCACAGAGTGTTTCTCGCCCCAGTGATCCAACCAGCCTGTGTAGAACTCAGAGTTCACCTGCAAAAAACGCCGTCATTTCCATTTTCCAGAGCACATTTCTATCTGTTAAAATGTTTAACATCAGTACCATAAAATCAGTAATATAAATGTAGTTCAAAGCAGCTTTGCCTTCTTTATATTCAATCACTGATAGGAAGGTTTTTGCTTCTTACCAAAGGCCCACGTGGCTCTGCATGTCTCTGTGCTTTAAAAGCAGCAGTTACATTTGAACCTGCACAAAAATACAACAAATGCGTTTTTTACTGAATTCTAGAATTCAGAGTTAAAAGCCTGTAATGTCAGAGGTTTAGTAATAAGCATTTTTTGAAACCCTTTAAGGAACGTGAAGGTAATATACAAGTCATACTGGTGATATATAGGGTATGCAGACCTGGGCCGAAGTCAACGGTGGCATATATGCCCTGGAGGGATCCACACTTGAGATAACCCACACCTGCTCCATCTGTGGTGAACAGGACCACCTCATCTCCCAGATGAGCACGAAACAGCAGGCTGAGATGCCGCATGTAATTATAATCACAGGCAAAGTAACTGCCATATTCATTCTCTACCTGCATATGGGGAATAATGGATTTATTTGCCCTGAAAGTGTGAAAATACATAAATAAATGTGCTATTCATCTACACATTGCATATATTTTTACTCTTCAAATATACATATACACACACACACACATACAAAAATGAAATGGCTTAATATTAAATAAAAGGCGGAAAATAAATAGTCGACTGTGAAATACCAGTTCAATAGGAAATATCACTGATCAGTACCATGGGTTAAGCACTATGCAAGTTGTGAAACCATATCTACAAATGTGTAATTAAACATCTGATGCACACACATATAAATAGATGTTACTTTCATTAGAGTGATTATTATATAACTGTCTTACTTGCACCATAATGATGGGTCCTCCGTTCTGGTACAGGTTACGGTTCAAGATGGGCAACAACTGCCCCATCCACTTATCCACTGCTGCAAGGTAATCTAGAACAATACAAAGAGCTCTGAAGGAATTACTGTAGTTTATAAGCCATACATTTCACTCATTCAACTGGATATTTTCCCATCTGAGGTTAATCAATTACTGTATTACCTGGATCAGATGATCTCAGCAAAATATCTTTCTTTTTCAACAGCCAGGACGGCAAACCCCCCTAAAACAAGAAATATTGAGCTAGCTGTGCTATTCTGTTCATGCTTCCTTTACTTTCTTTTTTCGCTATACACAACTGCTTATTTGTTGAAATATTGGCGTATTGGACACTGTTTAAACTTTGAAATAACATTTGAAACATTTCATCAGCCTTCTCATTATTCCCAAAAAAATCTATTCAGGTTTTTAAGCACTTCTGTGGATTAATACTTTAAATATTTGAATTAAATCAGAATGATTAACTTTATAGGACACACATGTAAAAAAATACATGTGTCTCTGCCTACAATTTAGTTGTCTCTCTGTCTTTTCTCACCATATCCCACTCCGCACAGATGTAGGGGCCCGGTCTCATGATGACCAGCAGGCCGATGTCTCGGCACAGCTGTAGGAAGTGCTCTAGATCCCGTTCTCCGCTGAAGTCGTACTGACCAGGCACCGGCTCGTGGAAGTTCCATGGCACATATCTGTGGGTTAATTTGATCATTAGGAAAGTCTGAGTTGAAATCAGATTATGGGTTTATAAAAAGTTAGAAGAAAAATAATATTCAGGGTTCTGGCCATTGATTACTACATATTACAAAATAATTTCAGAATTAATTGTATCTGCAACGATCAACTTAACATATTTTATAGCACAGAAAGAAAGTATATTACTACAAAAATGCCCATGATTTTGATTTTATTAATATCCATGATTTTTCCAGACATGGAAATCACAGTTTCTAACTGGTAAACTCAAAATATTTCATGTGACTGACACTGAATCATAGTCAGTTCCTCTTACGTCTGGATAGCGTTCAAACCAGCCATGTACATCTTGAGTAGCCTGTCCTTCCAATAGACACTGGGGATTCTGCTGTAGTGGATACTGCCGGAGATGTAACGAAATGGCTCTCCATCTTTAAGGAAGCAGTTTTGACGGTAATCGATGGAGAAACTGGGTTTTGTGGCATACTAAAACAAAGGAAGATATAGTGTGCTTTAAAAATTTGAAAATTGTTTTTCGATAGCTAAAGGAGACAGACCACCCAACTTAAAAAAATTAAAAAAAAAACACCAATAGGTACAGTATTCCAGAGAGTGTAATTATGTCATTTACTCAGCCTTATGTTCAAAACCATTCAACACAAACACATATATTTAGCAGAATATCAGACTATTTTATTTCTATACACAGAGGATTTGAGTGACATAGCAACAAAAGCAAAACATGATCTCACAGTAAGTTTTTTTTTTTTGTTGTTGTTGGGGGGCGAAAAATTGCCATTATCATGTTTATGATTGATAATTACTTCCTCACATGACATGTCACAAGACAGACACATGACAGACTGGACGCACCTGTCAGCTTTAAAGAACGTTTTACATAACTTCTAACATCTGACCGAATCTCTCAAACATTCATCTATAAATTGCAAATTCTCCAATTATGACACTATTCGCAAATGTAACATATAAAATCACTATCTCATAATTACAAGTAGCCTAATGGAGAAATCATCTACACACTAGCCAATGCATCTATGAGTAACCAAACGTTACGCTTGGTTAAAATTATACTATTTGAAGAAACAGACAAAGTTAATACTTGCCGTGACCAATGGTAGGGTCAGGAGGAGAACCGACATCAGTCCGACGCTGGGCGCCATGGTGTTTGAACAGGCGAGCAGCGGACCGGAAGTCAAATGCTTTTGTTTTGGTTCTGCTAGTGATGTACGACTCGTGAATGAATCGTTCTCTGGAGTCGAATCTTTTTAATGAACTTCTTCCGCTTGGAGAACCGATTCGCGGAAATGAGTCGTATTCCATCACTGCTACGCGTCTCCCAACCACTAGGAGCGATATCGAGCGCTTTGCAATGGTTTTTCTTCGGCTCTCGGCGAAGCACAGGAGCGATACACGTGTGTTTCCGCACATGTGTAGATTTTATTCCTGTTTAAATATTGTTGTATTGTATTGATCGACAAAACGCTGATGATGCCTGCGTCTGGAAACAAGAAAACAACCGGCGGAGAGGCAGAAGCTCTCGATAATGAAGAGGACTCTCCTATTGTGATCCGCACTCGCAGCGGGCTAAGATTACGGACACCCGCGGCCAAAACCCCCGTCCGCCGGACCAGAAAGTCTGTTGTGCGAGAAGATCCGGCAGAAAGCACCGAGTCTCGGCAGGAATCACCACCCGATGAATGTACAACAGATACTAAAGGCGATCAGTGTAGTTCAGAGACAGAACCAGTGTGTACAGATGTATCTACATCAGCAGATGTCAGTCAAGAGTCAGTGCCAGACACTGCAGGCTTGATAGGGTCAGATCAGACCAGTGAGAAGGAAAATGTGGTAAATAATACAGAGACTGAATCCACTGGTCCCACTGACCCCAAGAAAAGGGCCAAAAAAAGGACTCACTCAGAATCCAGTGAGAAGAAAAGTAAGATGATACCTCTTGGGAAACCTAAGTCTGGAAGAGTATGGAAAGACAGAAATAAGCAAAGGTGATTAACACTAAAGTGTCGTATTGCTGTCCTGATAGCACTTGGTTTGTTTAATTTTGGAGTGTTTATTTTCATGTTCTTGCATGTCTATCAGTCCATAATAATGCTTAGATACACTACTATTTTTGTAGTATAACCAGCTCTATTTGTCTTAGTGTTTCTTCTGTCTGGTATCTATCTGACGTGTTCAGCGCTGACTCTTTGTAGGTTCTCCGCTCTGCTGAGAGACAAACCTCTGCGTACTTCATGGGAAAAGAAGATGGAGGCCAAGAGAGAGAAGCAGCAGGTGAAGCAGTACCAACAACAGCTGAAAGACGAGCAGGCCAGAGAGAAAGAGGCGAGTTTATGCCCCAAACCTGCGTGTTTATTTTTTGGGCATTATCCGACACCTATACAACTTACATAGATAAATTACAAGTCTCTTACGTTCACCAAGGCTGTGTTTGTTTAACTTTTGATCAATATAATGCTTCCTTGTTCAATAAAAGTGTCAGTTTCTGAGAATCCTGTTGATGGTGACATTGTGGACAATATCATGGAGTTTTAAAGTTAAAAACTTAAAGTGAACATTGGTCATATGTGCTTTTTCTGCATTAAATTTGCAGGAGAAAAAGAGGAGGAGAGCAGAAAACCTGAGAAGACGAGCAGAAAATGAAAGAAAAGCAGAGATCGTGCAAGTGGTAAATGCAGAATGTCAATTTGCACCAAAAATTCAGTTGTTACTAACACTTTATCTGTTGTATTCTTCTTTGTTTGTCTTTTTAAATAACTCATTACTGCTTTGCCCCTTTCAGATTAAGAATACAGCAAAGATTAAGAGAATGAAGAAGAAACAGCTGAGGAAGATTGAGAAAAGAGACACGCTCTCGATGGTCCAGAAAACACCACCTAGTGTCAAGAAGGGTGCTGGGAAAACAAACAGCAGTTTGTAGAGAGTTTCAGTGCAGTGATGAGAGAATCTCATAAGACCTTACCATGCTATTGTTGATATCCATGTGTAATGTAGTGCCTGTCGAATGGACTGGCATGTAGGGATGTGTAATAGTGTTGAATCTGTGACTCTAAAGTAGACTCCTTGGGTTGTGAATCTGCTTTAAGTCTCAGGGTTTGATGCAATATTTATACAGCAAATTAAAAATCAAATGTGTTTTGAACTCATGGATAATGTCACCTATCATGTTTTTTATGTGATTGTCACATTAAACCATTTAAATAAATATCTTTATAGATAAACCAGTCAATTTCCCCTTGGTTCATGCATGTAAAATGATTTTCATTTTGTTATTGTTTTGTATTAAGAGGTTTCATTTTCAATATTACATTGGGACTTTCCACTCTTTTTTTTATGGTTCGATGCGGTAATGTTTTTGTAGCTGAGATGCTTACACTTTCAGTACTTTGTGAGGTGGAGTGATCGGTACTTTTCAGACCAGTACAATAAAAACTATAGTCCTACAAGGCAAAAATGTAGTGTTCAGAAGTGATTTAAAGTTGTACTCTTAAAATAAAATGAAATAATAAAGAAACTAACATGGGAAATAAAACTTCATGACTTGTCAGGGTTTTTTTGGTAACCATTTCCGTCAGATGTCCACCCATAGTGAATGTTTTTCTGTAAATTTCCAGTAGCCTGAGGTGAACTAGGCAGAAGTAACCAAGTTTTATGGGGGGGGTGGAGTCTGTTGCCAAATAAAAAGAAGGTACTTTCCGTATTTTGTTTTGCCTATATATCAGAAGCGTGACACAAACCAAGAAAAACAGAGGACCAGAAAGATATCCTGTGTAAGACAGCATGGCTACAATTGTTCAGGCAGCATTGGTAAGATTATTTTAAGGCAGACGGTCATTGAACATAATATGGCAACATTTTACATAAGACTTTTAACAAGAAAGTTTTGCGTGACCAGCCTTATGTTTTATTGTCACAAATGTCTTGGTTCTCTCTTAGGCTCGATACCTTCTGTTTCCACGTGAAGCATGTGGACCCAGGCAATGTGTTAAAGGAGACCCCAAAGACACTGTGCCTATTCCCTACCATGAGCCGCTGGAAAACACCACCCACACCGTTCTCCAGGTTCAAGGATCAGTTTCACCAGGTCCTAAACGCATTCCTGTGAATGTCTTCATTGGCTCCAATGGCATGAAGATTCCTGTGATCGTGAGGAGCACTGATACCATCGGGAAAGTGCAGCAGGAAGTTTTGAAACTCAGCCCTGACCTCGGAGCAAGCCTGAATCTCATCTACAATGGCAAACCGGTTCAGCTGCACCAGACATTGTCCGAGCTGCAGGTGAAGCCAGGAGCCATGTTCATCACCTACCAGAAATGTCATGGGGGTTAACAAGGGCTTAGATGTATTTTGTCATCACGCTCAATGGTAAATCATCCTGTATCGTAATGTTCTTTAGATACAAACTTTTGCATTTTACATAATCTATTACCGTTAACTAACTAGAGCTATCATATATCAGGATAACTTGATTTAATTATAATGCAACAAACCCTGTCGAATGAAAGTGAAAGAAAAAAGTTGATTGTTATTTTACCTGCAATAAAATATGAATAGAAATCATAAAAAAATATTAT
This sequence comes from Barbus barbus, assembly GCF_936440315.1. Classification (NCBI taxonomy): domain Eukaryota; kingdom Metazoa; phylum Chordata; class Actinopteri; order Cypriniformes; family Cyprinidae; genus Barbus; species Barbus barbus. The sequence goes on from NC_136735.1 coordinate 6,827,677, forward strand.
TTTTGCTTAAATGTTGTATGTAACCTGAAGGAGCAAGATGTATTTTAGGTTTGTTTGTTTTTGTGCTTTGAATTCATAAAGAATTGATGAGGAAGAGTTTCAAGACATTATCTGTAACCTCTAAAAACAACATACAACTGAGGTAGTAGAAATGACAGAATCTATCCACATAGAAGAGGAAACTAGCATATTTTATTTTTTTAAACGGACAACATTTTATCATATGCAGCCTCAAAATGTATGAACAAATTTCTCCAAAGAAATTTACTGAATTAATGTGTAAATGGAAGCAATAAACTTTCAAAATAAAATGTCAATATATATATTTTTTTAAACGGACTGTATTGTGATTTGCACTGCATGTAAATTTGATTCTGTTGCAATGAAAATAAAAACAAAAATCTGAAACTTCTAGTTATAAATTCTATTTTGCATTGTTTTCTAATTCAACACCATATAAGTTATATAACATGATAATTATGATATGAGTCATGATATTCAACACTTGAAAAGTTGCAATGAAACACAAATGAATTGCAGAATTCTACATAAAATTGATCTGCTCTAATGACAGCAGCACTAGAACAAATCCTGATAATGTTCTCCTGCTTGATCTTGTATATTTTAAAGACGACCATGAGCTTCAATGGAAACAAGAACATCTGACCGTCTGTACAAAGAGAACAGACAGGTTTAGGGTCCCAAAGAAATAGAGCAGAATGTTAAACATTTTTCACAATTTACATTTTGACATTTATTTCCAGATTTAAATCCAATATGAAGGTGGTTTTAACACTCAGTTAAATTCAACAGGCCTGTTAAGATCTAGGTTTTCTCATTATGAGTTTATTAACAGTATATTTGATATTTTTGACATACAGTTTCTTATATTAAAGGATGGCAGGTAGATAGTAGTCTGTGCAATTACAATTACTTCTTATCTTCCCTATGGTTAGCAGGGTCATAGACCATCTTGCACAAAAGTAAAATAATAATCTAACGAAAACTAAGTTTTCTGTCATGTATATAGGTTTGATTCTTTGACTTAAAACTTGATGTAGATCATGTTACCATAACCACAGATGACACATAAAAACAACTACCACTGCGTAAAATGGGGAAAAAAAAAAAACATTATGAAATAATTATTTTGGACTGTAACTAAAGTATGGCGATTCACGTTTTTTGTAATATGTCAAATCTGATTCTTGCCGTTGCACTGTTGTGGTAGTTACGTAGCAGTGTGCTTTTCCTGTAAATGCATGTTTGATGAATATCAACCTAGCACGCTTGTGTACCAGCACATGGGAAGTCAGGTACATTCCGCAAGGCGTCTCTTTGACATAAATTCACGAGCTGCAGTAAGAGAACATCATTTCTGGATTGTGGATGGTTGGCAGCACAAGGCAGTATGGCTACAGACATTCAAGCAGCACCGGTAAGATGATTTCAAATACATTTTGTAAGAACAGAACCTTTTTAACATGATAGTGTTGCGTATGGTCTTATGGAAATGCTGTTACTTGTGTTTTGTTTTGTTTTGTTGTCATAAGGTGCCATGCTTACATTCTCTGAATATCGTGATTCTCTTTCAGGCTCCAATCCTTCTTCAGCCTGAAGCATGTGGACCCAAGCAGTGTGTCAAAGGAGATCCCAAACATCCAAAAGGAGACCCTGTTCCCCTCCCTGAACCGTTAGAAAACACCACCCACACCGTTCTCCAGGTTCAAAAGCCAGTTTCACCAGGTCCTAAAAGCTTTGCTGTGACTGTCTTAAATGGCTCTGACGGCATGAAGATGTCTGTGACCGTGAGGAGCATCGATACCATCGCAAAACTGCAGCAGAAGGTCCTGAAGCTCAGACCAGAACTAGGATGTGGGAATCTGGCCTATAATGGTAAACCAGTTCAGCCGCACAAGAAGCTGTCTGAGCTCCAGGTGAAGCCCGGAGCCATGTTCGTCACATACCAGAAATGTATTGGAGGTTAAGAGACTTTTCTTGTTTTCTGTTTTCTTTTCTCATTTAAATTTATGCTACATTGTTAATCACTTTGGATATCTTTGCTATGTTTCAATGTGCTATATAAATAAAATTTACTTACATACTTGTTGTTTACATTTAGGCTAACAGTATGATTTGGAATCTGGGACTGTAAATACGCCTTTTTATATTATCTATATGTTATGATGTGCTATCTTACATTAGCCTACCTTTAGCTCATGATGCATCATATATCATCAAAGTTATGGAAGCACTGTGCTGAATTTTTGATCTAATTCCTAAATGATTCGATTGTTTTTGTATATAATTTATACATTTCTATATAAAAGCAAACATTTTAATTAAAAAAATGGAACAGGTATTGAAAGAAGATCAGCTAAAAGTATACAGAAGACATCAAATATTAGGATATATAAGACAGCTTATTTGTTTATTTGTAATTTCATTGTTTCAATAAGTTTATAGCTATGTGAAAAATAGCAAAAATAAAAAATGAGAAATGTATGTACATGCTAAATATCACATTGTTAGTGTAAAATATATTTACAGATTACACATTTAGTAACAAAGCTGTGTAAAATGCTTTTTTTGTATTGTAAACAACAACGACACAAGCCCAGAGCATGCACGTGAATAATAATAAAAGCAATCAAATAAAACCAAAAGTAATTGTATGAGTTGTGATAATGCATGAGCAGACCGCTCTGTTTAAGCTGTCATTGAACTTGACTGACTTAAAATATATATATATATATTAAAAGATTAAAATATAGCCTACTTATTGTCTTGTGTTCTGTATAAAAATTGACCAGGAAGGGTTGTGAAGCCAGAACACATGGAGTCTATATTAGGCTGCAACAAAACAGTTTCACTTTCAGTCTGTGACTTTATCGTCCACAATTTCTGCATAAAGTGATAAAACGACCACCAAACAAATACCAATAATCACGAAAGGCACAATAAGATGACTAAACTACTAACTATTGTCAACTTTCATAGTAGCCTACAGTATAACCTGTATAAGTTCGATCCTTTGACTTGTGACTAACGTAAATGCTTAATCACTGTGGATCAAATATAAACATCGCTGTAAAACACAGAGAGGGAAACTAGTTTGTTTCAAACTGTAAGACAAAGTACAGTGATTTCCAGGTGTGTTTCTCATAACGTGACGGTCCAGTCACATGAACACATTTGGTTAGTTCAATGGCAGTGCTGAGCTCTTGTTGTAAATCATGTGCTTGGTGAGAATCTGCTGGATGTGTTTATTAATGCCATAACAGAAGAAGGGTAGATAGGTGAATTCCCAAACAAAGTTTCTCTTTCGCTTTACAATTTTCAGGTACATTTTTAGGTAGAAGGCCTATCAGTATAATTTCTGGTTGTAGATAGCATAGCAGGAAACATATCTGCAATGGTATGAATGTTTGTGTGCCAGACATTCTGACATTTCACAGTTCTGACTGAACAGGACACAGAATGTAAGCAAACTAATAATGTCATATAGCCAGCAGTTTCAGTAACAATACAGTTTTGAAAACAGCTGAAAAAAGTCTGATAACTTAGAATAATCTTAAAATAAGAACAATTATAAAATACTGTTAAAAAATGGTCTTTGTTAGAATAAATATTCAAACAGTTAAAACCAATATTGTTCATTATTACTAGAGCTAATACATTAACAAGTGTATACAAACATTTGAATGTTTTGTCTTATAGGCTGATTATGTTCTGAACATATGTTGCCTTATTTAATCTTAAATATAAATGACAAGATGCATATGAAGGTGTGGTAAGTCTGATTTTAGTAGACACCTCTTCTCCTTTTCCTGCGAATGAAGGAAATATGCTGTTAGTGTGACCTCTACAGTTAATGTTTTAAAATTGCACAAGACGCCCTTGACCTTAAAATAACCCTCGATTATTATTCAGTAATTCTAAGAATGCAGAATATTTTAAAAATAATAATAATAAAAATGCTTTATTATTCACTAGGCCCTGTTATTTTTACTGCCACATCCCTTCCATTTTTAATGTAATTTAGGCTAAATTTAGATTTGATGTGTAGGCCTCAATCTCTGTGATCTCTCTCTCTCTGTGATTTTGACTGCTCTGTCAATGATAGTTTATTCAGTTTGTTTAAACTAAACTGTTATGATGCATTCATTCTATAAATGTGAAATATTTTGCTTATTGATTCAAATATTAATTATATAGCTGAAGTTATTCAGTATCATAGTCTGAATTATAGATCTATACGAGTTTGTACGAAGGACCAACCTTAACCCTGCCCCTAAACAACCCCTTACAGAAACCCTCACGAATCGGATACAGTAAGTAACCTGCGTTGGTATATATACAGTATAAGTTAACCTGAGGCTTCTCATCCCTGTTAAAATGTTTTGCAATATTACTGTGATTACAGCCCTAGACTAATCAGCAATAGCCCTTCTAAGAAGACCATCATACTTAGGGGTTATTTCCATCAATGACACGTTCCTGTTAAACAGAAATAAACCACAAGGTGCCACTCTTATACTGACACACCTACAGCTGTCTAAATATCCCTCAACCTCTGCACAGTCATGCCTGAAGCATACAGTAGCCTGCTGAATGTACAAGTAAACCAATTTTATTCTTTGAGCTATGTGGGTATTTCTTCTTATGGCACTTTTATTATTTTTACTTGAACTAACAGTTTTATACTTGTATATAAATGTCCTTAAAACCACCATGAAACTTTTTAACTACGCTTACATTAGTGTTCAGTACTTTTCAAATGTTTTACAGTTCTTCCAAATGCAGACGTTCAATCTTAAACTGAAAAGTTATTATACTAATATGAACTAATTAAAGTTTAAAAATGTGATGATCTAAACACAGAAACAAACATAAATTCCAATGTACGTATTTCATTTGAGACATTTCAATTTATAAATTTTGATTTATTTATTATTTTACAAATTTGATAAAAAATTATGCTTTTCTTGTGAAGATCAAAGCAAATGTGAATTCTGATTTGCATGTCACTGTAATCTAGCTTTGCTTGATCTTCTGCATTCAGATATGTAAATACATTTGCAATATATAGTGTATAATTATCATATTTGTAAATGTCTTGACTCCACAGCCAACAGAACAATTTTGTCTTTACAGTTCCAATACTTTTGGAGGGCACTGTATATGAATGAATGACTGATGCATTTATATAGCGCTTTATCGTGTATTGCTGTACACCCAAAGAGCTTTAAAATCATGTGGGGGGGGGGGGGGGTCTCTCCTCAACCACCACCTGTGTCCAGCATCCAATAGGATGATGCGACAGCAGCCACAGGACAATGGCGCCAGTGCGCTCACCACACACCAGCTACAGGTGGAGAGGACAGAGAGTCATAGAGCCAAACAAGTGTATGGGGATTATTAGGAGGCCATGACAAGGGCCAGTGGAGGGAATTTGGCCAGGACACTGGGGTTACACCCCAACACTTTACGAGAAGTGCCATGGGATTTTTAATGACCGCAGAGAGTCAGGACCTCGGTTTAACGTCTCATCCGAAAGTCAGTGCTTTTTGACAGTATAATGTCCCCGTCACTATACTGGGGCTTTAGGATCCACACAGACCACAGAGTGATACGGCTGTGGCATATATACTAGAGGGCTGCATTGGGTTTGGGATCCCGCGGGACCCAACGCAAATCTCACAGGAGCGGGCGGTTTTACCTTTGCTGCGGGCAGGAATGGGCGGTCAGAAAATTTTTTGGGAGACACGCAGGGAACGGTGGGATTTGGTGTGTAATAGAAATGAGTCAACACATTAAGTTGAGTAGAAAATTACAGTGCCTGTTTACTTGACAAAAGCAAAGCAAGGCAAGGCAAGGCAAATCAGACATCTGGAAACAATTCTCAATTGTCACTGAAAAAAATGGGAAAGAGTTAAACTTCGTAAGTTGCGTGCTCAAGGACATAAATCTGGCACCTCTGACCTGAGACATACCTATTTTCTAAGTTCTGTGTTTATTTACTTAAATTAAAGTTATTTAATATTTTGCTTTGGTTTATTTAGCCTACTTAACTGTTTGTTAACAGTTATTTTTCATATTCTTCATTCTTTCCTATCAAAATGCATGCTACAGATGCGAACGCAGAAACTCGAACCTGATCCGATTTTTTTTTATGACGGACGAAAGTTTCAGAAGCAGTGTGTAAACGTGATTGACTCAACGTGAGGTCGTATTTTGTAACGTGCGAAAATTTCAGACTGTCCTTTAAACTGTTTGTTTAGTAAATTGTTTGGTGCTTGTTTATCAAGCAGTAGGCTACTTTTAAAAACCGAGGTGCTGCTATTTGTGCTTTTGTTTTAACGGTTAATATTTTATAACGCTAATAAAAAATACCCAATGTTTGTCATGTGGTGCTCTGGTTTAGCATTACTTCATCTTATTTAAACGCAATCATGTTTAAAGCCTGCTATTCTGGATGTGGAGTTGAACGAATATTTGAGTATTTATGTAGCAGACATTTTTTAAAGTCCGCAAGCGCGGGCGGGAGTGGACACAAACATAGCGGGCGTGGGTTTAAGAAAACAGTCCCACGCAGGGCTCTAATATATACTGTATGCCACATTCTGAAACACAAAAATTGTACAGTTTATTATTTAAAGATTAACTTATATGGATTAAGACATATTTCTAAAAGCAGTAAACCTGGGGCTGTGTGATTCTAGTATGAGGAAGAAGGAATCTTAAGCACACAAGTAAAGGAAGTTTCTCTGAATTTCAAAGGGATTTGCCCATACAGATGCATCAGGCTCTCTCTTTCTTCACGGTGCTTACACCTGCAAACAAACAGTAAGTTCTCTCTGGTAATTAAATCAGAGCCACTCCCTGCTCTTAAGTAAACGCAAATATTAATTGACGGTAAACATCACATGATAGAGTAAACAACTGAACATTTCTGTACAACTGTGCATCACAACTGCCATGAACTTGATGTTACGGGATGAAGTTAACATGTCACGAATGCTTCAGATTCCGCAAGAGTAAATCACTCCAAAACAGAAAACACAAGAAAAAGGTTTTCTAAAGACAAGTGGCATTGCTAGAGGCTAGAAAAACTTTAGTTGATCTGACGGATCTTTTAAAATTCAATAGACTCCCTTTTATTTATTAGTTATATCACTAAGGCTCATAGTTGGGGAATCCTGGAGTGTGACGTATGAGGGGAACCCCAGTATTACAGCACAGCGTCACACAAGCCATGATACAAAGTTACAGAAACTAAGCAACCGAAAGCAATATATGTCTTCCTCAGATGACATTCCTCAGATGATTATTTTTGTACTTCAGCGTTGGGTAAAAGAGCATTATAATCTCCTTTGTGGTAGAGAAAGCTGCTTACATGTAGGCTACGGGAAACAGCAAAGATGTTGAATTAAACATACACACAATCAGCTTTTTTTAAACACACCCGATAATCAAAACTTCTACTTAGCACTTGCTCCATTTCTGCAAATCAGTTTATGTTTCAAAAACTATTGTCATTATTCTGCTTCCATAGTTTTTCATATACAGGACATTTGTACATTAAATTTGTAAATTGATCAATGAGAAATCAAACCTTTCACTATGTAACAATGTTCCCCTTTAACATTATTGTCATGAAGGACTAATTCATATCATGTCAAAACTCCTCCCGCTGACTAACCTATAATAAATAAATTATAACAATAAATCCCTTTTAATTAAATCTTTCACACAAACATTAAATAACACAATAAAATAAAACAATATGAAAAAAAAATCCAACAACAATTAAATATACATTTATTTTTTCAACCAGGTAGGTAAATATAACTACAGCTTCTTCATACTCTGAATTTTGTCCATAGAAATACATTTTTGCAATTTAATTTTTTAATTTTTTAACATTAACATCAATGTCAAAAAATAAAAATAATTTTCAAATCATTTAAAATATAATTTACTCCTTTTTTTAGCTTTTTTTGCACACTCACCTTATTTAAAATAAACTAATACATGTCCATTTTAATCAATTTCAAACAAAAAAGTTCAAAACGATACAGGGGAGCAGTTTCATATTATAATGAATAAATTACGTTATAGAATGGTGCTGTGTTTTTTTAAGGTGTTACGTTGTTAGTTTATTTGGAAACGTTCACATGAAGTCAAACATGGTTGTCCTTGTATTTTGAGAATTTCCTGCCAGAGCAAATTTCACATATATTAACTATATTTATTACAGCTTATAGTAAATTTCCTGTTTCTTGAATTGAAACCTGTTGGCTCATAGTGTCACAGCTGCTGTGCATAACATCAGTTCATCAATCAAAGAGAAGCCACATGACACGGAAAACAAGACAGTGCTTTATTATGCAAAAGGAGGAAAATCCAGTCTCTTCTTAATACTATTAAGTTTCTAAGGGTCAGAGAACGCGGCTGTCCTGCTAGTTTAGATAGGCTAGTTTGTGCACAGTGACACAATGAGAACAGACCCAATGAGGTGTGTCATTCATTGCTGTATTGTTACATTTCTCTGCTTTTGAAAGCATGCGACTTATCAGAAATCTCTGTAACTGGAAGCCCAAGGTATGTTGGGTCATTTATTTGGTATCCTGAGCTCTGATAAGGAAAGGAGTGTGTAATACATGATATCAGATAATCTCATATTGTTTAATACAGCTGAACAGTTGTTAAGCAGGAAGCACTGGATTGAATTTTCCATCCATCCATTTTCCAAAACTCTTGTCCTAGCAACATGTTGGTCCTAGGGTTGCAGGATTTTTTCTGGAGCTTATCCCGGTGTCTTAGGATGTAGGCAGAAAAAATACCCTGGACCGATGACTATAAGGATTGTTTACAATCTATTTTAAATATGTTACTATTGTAAATGAAAGGAAGTTCATTTTTAATAATTAACCATAAGGAACTACATGTTTATAAAAAATAAAACAAGAATAATAACTTTCTTTAAAAAGTAGGCTACATTTCAGAACGCAGTGCAGTGTTGCCATGATTATTTAAAAAAATTACGAATGTTTTTCTCATTAAAAAAGCTTTACACAAATTGAATGAATAGTGTTTTGAATTTTAAATAATGTACTGGAGAAATCTTCTCATTTGAGATGAAGGCTTATGAAATTGTAAAATATTATTATTATTTTTTTTTTTTAGCTTTTAATTTTGTGTTTTATTAAAATTAAGCTTAATAATGACCTTTTAACTACTTTACTTTTATTTATTACCCACAGAAGAAATAGTCAAATGGTTTAATTTATTTTGGGGTAAATTATACTTTTAAAAACACTGTTTACTGCACAAGACAGTAATTACATCAACATGACTGCAGAAATCATACTTAAAATAGTGGGACTGTGGCCAACAACAATGAGAAAGCAGCAATGAAAAACAAAAAGTCCAAAATTCCCACTTTTCTTCCGCCACACTGAATTATGCAGAAAGATGGCAGATAGCATCTCTGTTTATGTATATTCACACCCTTGTCATGCAAAGTTCCCTCGAGCTGTGAGACTAATCAAGCACTTTATCTGACACCTCCACCCGGCTCAACAAACACCTAACTGTATGTAACACTCAACCTTTGCACAGTTCTGGCTGATGCACTGCACTTACGAAACAAAAATACATGGAAAATATAATACTATTAAAAAGTACATTTCCATATGGGACATTAGTGCTTATATTTTTCAATATATTGCAATAAATGTACGGACTAAGTATGGCTATATATTGATAGCCTACATATAAAGATATATAGCAATGAAGACAAAAACTGCACTAACTTAGCTTGCATGAGTTGACACATGGTTTTACATAAAGCTGAAACATATTCACATTTCGTATAGGCCTATTAAAAATATATGTAATTCATAGGCTATAAGAAAAACATGTGTATTGAAAAAATAGACAATGAAGAGATTTGATTTGATTTGAAATATTACAATTTTAGGATTTGTGGACAATTGTATTGACACACATATATAGACACACATAATATATCACAATATACAGGCTATGTAACAATACATACATGTTCCCATATTGTACATATGTTAAATACATACTCAAATAGTATATTATACATGTAGCCTACGTGATGTTTTATTAACAAATTTCGGGAGGAGCACGCGCAGATAATTGACACGGCCAATTCATCATCAGTAATCACACCATCTATCCAACCAGCAGGAGAGAGAACCCTTATGAATAATCAAAGCAATCTTACCTTCATCATTTCTAGTCATTCAGCATTCGGTTTGCTCCTTTTGCCATATTATTACAGACCAAATTTTTACCCATCGAAACAACGAGACCTATACTTGAGATTTTTGGATCCTCCGCAGCAATCCTCCGGCCCCAGGATCACTCATTCTCCGCCAGACACAGCCACCGAGCCCCAGGCTCTACGACCAGCCACGAAATTTCCCCAAAGCCGAAACTTCCAACTTCCCCGGCATCCTCGTATCATTCGGCCGCACCAACAATTCCTACGATCGGACGTGGATTGTATTTAAGCATGACGCAAATGCTGATTAATTCCGACACTCCATTCTCCCGGAGGATAAACAAACGGATCTGTACAATCTATTCATCACCCTGCAAATCAGCCAACCTCCCTCCTAAATCCACTCCGGCGGCCAATAGATTGAGCAAGCCCTGAACTCGGCTCGCTCGACACCACCATTGTCCCGCACAAGACCCGGCTTGCCTCTCCGTGAGCGTCAGGTCGCAGCGGCAGGCCTTCAACAAGCCAGTTCTCACCGCGGCAAAGCCTCACTCGCAGACTACCCGGACATTTCAGCATGTCCCGCCAAAGTCCCACCACTCCCCTTTTTTTCCACAGCTACAGCAGAAGCAAGCATGTGGCCGTCTCCGCTTGCAACACAGATTTGTATTTCTCCACTGCCGCAGCAGTATCTGCTCCCACAGGAGCCTTTTCTATATTCCTCCACTGCCGCAGCAGTCTCTGCTCCCGCAGGAGCCTTTTTTATATTCCTCCACTGCCGCAGCAGTCTCTGCTCCCGCAGGAGCCTTTTCTATATTCCTCCACTGCCGCAGCAGTGTCTGCTCCCGCAGGAGCGCTATCTGTATTTCCCCACTGCTGCAGCAGTGTCTGCTCCCGCAGGAGCCTTTTCTATATTCCTCCACTGCCGCAGCAGTGTCTGCTCCCGCAGGAGCCTTTTCTATATTCCTCCACTGCCGCAGCAGTGTCTGCTCCCGCAGGAGCCTTTTCTATATTCCTCCACTGCCGCAGCAGTCTCTGCTCCCGCAGGAGCCTTTTCTATATTCCTCCACTGCCGCAGCAGTGTCTGCTCCCGCAGGAGCGCTATCTGTATTTCCCCACTGCTGCAGCAGTGTCTGCTCCCGCAGGAGCGCTATCTGTATTTCCCCACTGCTGCAGCAGTGTCTGCTCCCGCAGGAGCCTTTTCTATATTCCTCCACTGCCGCAGCAGTCTCTGCTCCCGCAGGAGCCTTTTCTATATTCCTCCACTGCCGCAGCAGTCTCTGCTCCCGCAGGAGCCTTTTATATATTCCTCCACTGCCGCAGCAGTCTCTGCTCCCGCAGGAGCCTTTTCTATATTCCTCCACTGCCGCAGCAGTCTCTGCTCCCGCAGGAGCCTTTTCTATACTCCTCCACTGCCGCAGCAGTCTCTGCTCCCGCAGGAGCCTTTTATATATTCCTCCACTGCCGCAGCAGTCTCTGCTCCCGCAGGAGCCTTTTCTATATTCCTCCACTGCCGCAGCAGTCTCTGCTCCCGCAGGAGCCTTTTCTATATTCCTCCACTGCCGCAGCAGTGTCTGCTCCCACAGGAGCGCTATCTGTATTTCCCCACTGCTGCAGCAGTGTCTGCTGCCGCAGGAGCCTGTATCTCTATTTCCCTCTCTTCTCTACTTTTCAGATGCCGCAGCAGTGCCCGCTTCCGCAGAAGTCGCTTTCTCTTTTCAGCTGCCGCATCAGTGTTGTTACTCCAAGCGATGTCCAGCACCCAACCAACCTTAAGCTCTGCAAATTTTTGGCAACGCCCCTCTCTGGCTGCTTGTTATAAATAGCACAGATGTGACGTGGATATCGTGGTTTAAGCATGACTTTACCAGTTCTGCAACTTCCATTGAGTTGTGGAGCAATTTGCTGTCATGGTGATGAAGGTGACAACTCCTTTTCATTGTCGTCATGCTGCACATACCCTATGATTGGAATCAAATATGATAAGGGATAAAAGTATTTATTTTTATAATAGCATATGTAATATGTAATTTTTTTAAATTATTTCTTTAATGATTTATTAGTTTCACCTGTACTTAAATCACTCATAAATCACTTTGTTTAAATAAGCTTCATCTTGGTAGAATTATATTCCAGTTTAATTTGCAGAGACTGGCTGATTATACACGGGGGAACTTTTTGAGCAATGTTACCGAGCAACTTTGGTTAATGTTGCTGTCAGTGGGCAACCAGGTGAGGTACAGGGCCCATGACCGATTTAAAGTATCCAGATAGAAATGTGTTACCCATTCTCAGTGGGAAAGTGCCTGAGCAACACTGCTCTAAAAAAGTTGCCCGTAATTGCTCAAAATGTTGCAGCGTGTATCATCAGCCACATCATTGATATCCATGAAAATTGTAAGCTCTCTTCAGTGTTTTGCATTTTTGTTGTTTTAAAATACTGTAAAATACTTTGGAAGAAATCTACTCAGTTTCCCCAGACTTGTTGCTACACTATTAATGTGTATATACTTATATGGCTCTCGGTAGATTCAGTGGTTGAAGTTGGGTTAATACTTCTTGACCAGTTCTGTTGCTACTTTCTGGTTATGTTTCAGGCTACATTTCAAATCAAAACATATTGATCATTCAATAATTGTTGAAATGCTAAAATGTTTGTTTTTCAACTTCCAAATAGGTGTCCAATGATTGATAAATAAATATTTGATTGCTGAATATTGTATCCTAATTGAAGTAGCTGTTTAGTAGGATCATGCTTTTGCATACCATTGCATGAATGACTGCCTGACAAATAATATATTATTATATTTATGATTAACAATCAAATGATTAATTAGTTATAAACTAGTTGTTATGGTGCCATCGGTTGTCTTCTCATGAATGACTTGTTTGTCATCGAGTCAGTATTGCTGATGCAAAGTAGTAGGCCCTTCATTACCAAACACCAAGTAACTAAATTAGGATACATTTATGAGTCATTCGTAAACTGTTAAACATTAAACAGTTGGTTACTTTAAAACTAACCTTTATTTGAGAGATCAGAGGGATATGTGAATATTTGATCTGTTAACTGGTTGCATATGTCAGATTTATCGCATGACTCGGGCAGAGAAAAGCTGTTGCTATCAAACATTGTTTACTTGATCAACTAAGTCAGTGTAATGGTGAAGGGATGGAAATTTCATGTTCCCTTGTAAAAGTATTTTGTAGTATTTTTAAAATACAGTAGTTTATTTTGATGCATGGTGTGGCTGCTGTATTTTGTAGTTTATTTTGATACACTTAAAATTAAGGTAGTTGGTATTTTATTTTAAAATTCATTTTGATGTATATTTGCCCAACCCTAAATACCTCCCTAATACAATGACAGTGTTAATAGGCTACAATAAGGGTCTATAGGTTTAATGTGAGAAATACTTGGATGTCCAGTTTACTTTCTGAATGTATGTGAAGTCCAAATATTAGTCAACCAGGTAGTTCAAATTGTCTGCACACTGGAAAAATACTAGACCAAAAAAAAAAAAAAGTGTCAAAATATATTTTATTTTCCATACAGTTGTATCCAGAAAGTATTCATAGCGCTTCACTTTTTCCACAATTTATGTTACAGCCTTATTCCAAAATGGATTAAATTCATTATTTTCATCAAAATTCTACAAACAATACCCCATAATGACATCATGAAAGAACTTTGTTTGAAATCTTTGCAAATTTATAAAAAATAAAAATAAATTCACATGTACATAAGTATTCACAGCCTTTGCTCAATACTTTGTTGAAGCACCTTTGGCACCAACAACAGCCTCAAGTCTTTTTGAGTATGATACAAGCTTTGAACACCTATTTTTGACCCGTTTCTCCAATTCTTCTTTGCAGGACCTCTTAAGCTCCATTATGTCGGATGGGGAGTGTCGGTGCAAAGCCATTTTCAGATCTCTCCCAAGATGTTCAATCGGGTTAAAGTCTGGGCTCTGGTTGGGCCAATCAAGTACATTCACAGAGCTGTCCCATAGCCACTTCTTTGTTATCTTGGCTGTGTGCTTAGGGTCATTGTCCTGTTGGAAGATGAACCTTCATCCCTATCTGAGGTCCAGAGTGCTCTGGAGCAAGTTTTCATTAAAGATGTGTCTGTACATTGCTGCATTCATCTTTCCCTCAATTCCTGAGTAGTCTCCCAGTTCCTGCCGCTGAAAAACATCCCCACAGCATGATCCTGCCACCACTGTATGGATGATATTGGCCAGGTGATGAGCGGTGCCTGGTTTCCTCCAGACATGACACTTGCCATTCAGGCTAAAGAGTTCAATCCTTGTTTCATCAGACCAGAGAATTTTGTTTTTCATGACCTGAGAGTCCTTCAGGTGCCTTTTGGCAATCTTTTGGTGGGCTGTCATGTGCCTTTTACTGAGGAGTGGCTTCCATCTGGCCAGTCTACCATTCAGGCCTGATTGGTGGAGTGCTGCGGATATGGTTGTTCTTCTGGAAGGTTCTCCTCTCTCCACAGAGAAACCAACTGGAGCTCTGTCAGAATGTCTATTGGGTTCTTGGTCACCTCCCTAACTAAGGCCCTTCACCCTGATCGCTCAGTTTGGCTGGGTGACCTGCTCTTGGAAGAGTCCTGGTGGTTCCAAACTTCCTCCATTTACAGATGATTGAAGCCACTGTGCTCATTGGGACCTTCAATGCTACCAGAAATGTTTCTGTACCCTTCCCCAGAGCTGTGCCTCGATACAATCCTGTCTCGGCGGTCTACAGACAATTCCTTAGACTTCATGGCTTGGTTTGTGCTCTGACATGCGCTGTTAACTGTGGGACCTTATATAGACAGGTGTGTGCCTTTCCAAATCATGTCCAATCAACTGAATTTACCACAGGTGGACTCCGATCAATTTGTAGAAACAGTGGAAACAGGAAACTCCTGAGCTCAATTTTGAGTGTCATGGCAAAGGCTGTGAATACTTATGTACGTGATTTTGTTCGTTTTTTATCTTTAATAAATTTCTCGTAAAATTCACGTTATCGTTATTGAGTATTGTGTGTAGAAATTTTAGGAAAATAATGAATTTAATCAATTTTGGAATAAGGCTGTAACATAACAAAATGTGGAAAAAGTGAAGCGCTGTGAATGCTTTCATAATGCCCTGTACTCAAAAGTAAAAAGTGACAAAAGTGCAAAGTGTCTTAAAAACAGACCAAGAAGCAGATGTTTTAGGACATGCTTTCTTCAGTGCTCACGAGGCAGCAAGCAACAATACACTTTCATAGGCACAACTGCAAATTGTTAACAGCTGATCTTAATCAATGAGGGATAATTGTCAAACCAACAATTTCCCTTTACAAAAAACATACAAGATCCATTTAATCCAGTAGGGGTTAATGATTTCAACTCAAAAATCCTTTGTAACAGTTTTCTGTTACGGTTATTGCCTGTCCTATGCAACAGAACCCTCTCAATGCCCTGGAATTTGAATTATTCCAAATATGAATCATATCCACCTGACAATACAGCAGCTTTTTCTCCCTAGTACTTGTCATAGGTTAAATATGCTGAGGCTCATGGGCAAACTGATTATGTATAGCATGACTCACTGGATTAAGATCAATGCTTTGAGAAAACAGTAAGGTTATACAAAGCATCTAGAATCAGAATCAGAAAGCTTTATTGTCAGGTATGTTTACACATATGATTAATTTGTTTTGGTGACAGAAGCTTCCACAGCACAAAAAGAATAACAGTGACAAGACAGATAATAAAAATAGGATAAGTAAATAGGAAATAATATACTAAATAATAATAATAATAAATACAGAATATACAAAGTAGACAATAGATGGTATTTGTGTGTACAGGTGTGCTATGAAGAAATTCAAGGAAATGTAAAAACAGGTATGTGTGTTAAATAAATGTATAAATACAAAGTTCTGGCATGAAACTAGATGGTGCAGTCTGATAGGTCTAACTCAATCTGACATAATGACATCATTATTACACGGCACAACTTATTGGTTCTCTCCTGTATCATTAGCCAATGAGCTTGATGCTCAGCTTTCAAATATATGACTAGTGCTTGCTGTAGCAGTTTGCAGCGTGCTTCAGAAACCCTCCACCGTCCTCAGCTCCACACAGATCTGCTACGGGTTGATCATTTATGCTATATGGGTGTTATTTCATGTATGTTATATGTGCAGCAGCAGTATTTCTTACATGCTCAGAGCAGCATGTTGTGGATTTATTGGCAGTAGCAAGTCTCGGTACTTGCTGTGCCGCAGCAGCAGCATTGAAGATCTATTCCACCAAGACCAAATACATTAACATTGTCATGTACATTAACAAGCAAATCACTCAGAGAGATGTCATGACAAAAATAGTATTGCGTATTACACGTTTCTGGCCAGGTTAACTGTTCATGAGATGAATTGAGGTAAGAAACTGTTCTTTAGCCTGGCCGTTCTGTTGCTCAGTGCTTCCTGTGGAAGGTTGAACTTCATCAGCTGGCAAAGGAAGTACAGCATCTGCTGGGCCGTCTTCTTGACAATGGAGTCTACAGGTGTCCCACTTCATGTCCTGAGAGATAGTGGTTGTAAATGACAGCAAAATTGCTGCTTCACTTTAAATTTGTATAAATTTGTTTGTGAAAATTCATGTTCCTCCACAATGCATGAAGATAAAATAAATTTTTCCAGTGAGCAGTGCCTTGATTCTGCTTAATTTCCACTTGGTACCCTTTGGTAAAGTGGAGCAAGTTTCACGGTGCTATGCAAACTGACGCTTAATGAACAGAAACTTTATTGCCATTCTAATAATACAATGAAATTAGTTTGGTAACTCTCATAGACCAGCAGCATTATAGCATTATAGTGCATAACAATACAGTGCAGAGAGACAAACAAACAGTAAAGTGTTCAGTGCACTGGAAGCAAGTAGACAGCTTAAAGGGGACCTATTATGCTCCTTTTTACAAGATGTAAAATAAGTCTCTGAAGTGTGTATGTGTAAGTTTCAGCTCAAAATACCCGACAGATAATTTTTTATAGCTTGTTAAAATTGCCACTTTTAGGGTGTGAGCCAAAACGCTCTGTATCTGAGTGTGTTGCTTTAATGCAAATGAGCTGTTGCTCCCGGAGAAGAGGGCGGAGCTTCAAGAGCTGGAGCTCCCGCATTAGCAGTGCGAGCCTTTGCAAATAAACATTCTACGATTAGTACAAGCCTGTTATCTTTACAGAAAACGTACTCCGTTTCAAAGTCAGTCATCTGATTGTACTGTGCATAATAAATATGCGTTTATGAATTGCACAGACGGAGCACAGCACGATAAAAATAACAACATGGTTGGTCTCATGGTGCATGGCATGCTATCACAAACTAAGAAAAACACTAAGTCCCACTCGTGATTATGAGCTCAACAAACTGAAGCGTTCGACTCATATTGCTTTCATATGCAACTTTTAACTACCACATTCCTATTCACCATCATTCATGAAGACAGCACCAGTGAAAACAGACATGGTAGCTTTTGCATTATTAGCCTTACAGAGTGCCAAGAAGCTCTTTCAGAAGGGTATTTTGGAAAACAAACATGTGATACTTACTTTGTCTGGAGCTGACGTTCGCGCACGAAGTGTTGGTATTGATCCCTACATGTATTGGGGACTTTACCGATTTTTTTCCGGGACATTTCCTTAGACAATGAAGCTTAACCACAGTGTCCTCAGCGGCTCAGATGAGGGGAGATTATGGCGATTCCTATGTTCGTTAGTGCATCCCAAAACACAACACTTTAAAAGCCTCTTTGGCGCTGACATTGTATATCTTCAGCAGCTGTAGCAAGTAACCAGTAACATTAATGGCGGAGGCGGACCGCAGCTTCTCACTCAGGGCTGTGTCTATGCTTACAGGGCAGCGTCAATAATGGGTGGGACTTTTTCCCCTCGGTGACGTGAACAGAGGGAGAATCTGAAACATCTCGTTCTGAGAGACTGTTTATTACTTTTTTAGATTATAAATAAATGAGTGGGTGGATTGTTACCATTATTGTTCCTCCTGAAATCCACAATCATCTCCACTGATTTGGGTGTGTTCAGCTCCAGGTTGTTAAGACTGCACTGGACAGCCAGTTCTTAAACCTCCTGTCTGTAAGACAGTGGTCTCAAACTCAATTCCTGGAGGGCCACAGATCTGCAGAGTTTAGCTCCAACCAGCTCCAACTCACACCTGTTTGGAATTCTAGTAATTCTAAAGACCTTGATTAGCTGGATCAGGTGTTTGATTAGGGTTGGAGCTAAACTGTGCAGAGCTGTGACCCTCCAGGAATTGAGTTTGAGACCAATGCTGTAAGCAGACTTATCACCATCATATGAGGCTAATAAGTGTGGTGTCATCTGTGAACTTCAGGAGTTTGACAGAGGGGTCTTTAGAGGTGCAGTCATTGGTTTACAGGGACAAGAGCAGTGGGGAGAGAACACATCCCCGGAGGGCACCAGTGCTGA
The DNA here is from genome assembly GCF_936440315.1 of Barbus barbus. NCBI lineage: Eukaryota > Metazoa > Chordata > Actinopteri > Cypriniformes > Cyprinidae > Barbus > Barbus barbus. The sequence goes on from NC_136735.1 coordinate 6,846,428, forward strand.
TCGTGCGGGTGCTGGATGAGAATTTTCCCAGCCTTACCAGCTACTGCCTGTCTGTCTCTTTTTTTGGGGGGATGGGGATGATGGTGAAGCGTTTGAAGCAGGAAGGGACTTTGCACAATTCCAGTGATCTGTTGAAGAGCTGTGTGAAGATGGGAGACAGCTGGTCAGCACAGGTTTTCAGACAGGCTGGTGTGGTGCTTTCTTTCTCTTCTTTTTCCAGAAGACCTGACACACATCCTTTTCACAGACCTAAAGTGTAGGAGGGGGGAGAGGGGGTTGCTAGAAGTCTTAATGGATCCATGAAGGTCAACATGGGTGTGAGACGGTTTTTCAAACCTGCAATAAAACTCATTTAAATCATCACCCAGTTGTTGATTCTCCACAGTGCTGGGGGATGGTGTCTTTACAGGTGATTTTTAAACTAACATTATTGTTTAGATTAGAAATGAACAATTTACCTATCTTAGTTAACCTTTTTAAAATATGGAGTGGAAATGGTTTTTGGCTCTTTTCTTAACATAATCACTCCATCATTACATCTCTTGATCATTTCAAAATAATTCAACCAAATCACTTCAACAGGGATGGCATAAATGATAAAATATGGTATGTACAGAACCCATTTTTATTTAATATGTCACAGCAGATTTTTCAAGTCAGGGCCTACAATATAATCGTTGTTCCATATCCTTTACAATACCTCCTATGTTCAATAAACAATGGTTAATTTTGAAAAAAACATTATCCATAAAATCATATATTTATAACATCAACATAAACATATTGTTTTTAAAAAGAAGACAAAATGCTTCCCATAGTTTTGCTTTTGTGATTAAAGCCTGTGTCACGTGCTTGTGTGGTGATTTATTGTAGGATGACCATACGTGCCATTTTTCATGGACACATCCTTGCCAGGATTTCTATATTGCCAAAAGTATCTGGATTTGACTTTGTTTGCATGTGCAGACCGATCGGTGTATGACATCGGTTCCTTATGTTTTCGAAACGCTCTCAAGGTAAAAATGGCAGGTATGTTATTGTCTTTATTGTTTTTACTTATCCAATACTTTCAAAAGTCAAATACCTAGTTACGTATTATCAGTCCAGTTAGCTACAGAGAAATGGGAGGAATTTAGGTAAAAGTACACCCATACAATTAAGTAATTTAGAAGGAACAAAAAGCACTGAAAATGAGGATCTACTAAACATAAATATGTAGTGATGTGTAATGTAGTTAATTCTCTATATTGTTTAATAACTTACCTTTTCTTCCAGGCTTTAGATGTGTATTTGATACAAAAATTAATTTTGTATGAATTTATACAGAACAATATGGATTTGTTTGCATTGATACAAGATGGTTTAATAGCCTTATACAATTGTAAGAATTTGGCTCACATATTGAATTCTTTGATGCTACCAGGCTTATTATTGTGATAGAAAATAGATTGTCTAAGAAAATAGAATTGGATAACCCTTCAAAATTAACTAATGATATGATTTTTGTCAATTGTTTTACATAGCATAGTAGAAGTTTACTCACAATGACAATATTTTTCTTGAGTTGTGCTTTTTAACAGGCATTTTAAATGCTGTTACGACCAAATAAAGGCTGTTATTTATTTGTAATTGTAATATTGGTTTAGATAAATATAGATTTTAAAAGCAGAACAGGTGAGCCAGTGATGTTGTGGGGTGTTGTTTTGCTTTACTGAGCAACACCCAAATCTAAGCACAAAAGATGAACAATATGAGAGGCTGGCGTTTGAATATTTCTCTTTTGTGAGGTATTGGTTTGTTTTTTATGCAATATGGGTGTGATACTGGTTTGTTAAATGAGTATGTTATATGTACAGTATGTTGTCATTTAGAATCATGGGAGTAATGGTGGATAGATGTCTTAAAACTGTTGGATTTGTTGGAGTTAATCGCAGTCAGTGTCGGTAAGACCTTATTCAGTTATTTATTTGTAGAATATTAGGGCTACATTTGCCTTAAATATAGTGAGACTCAAAACTAATAAACGTGTTCTGTAGAAGAATGCAGATCTGAAAACTTGACACCTTAGCAGTACGATAATGGTTGAAGTTAAAGAGTAACTGGAGTAGTTAAAAATATAAATAAAATTAGGTAAAGATACATTATTGTTGTGAGTGTGTTTTGTTAGTTCTTAAATTATGGTTGTGTAAAATTGATATTCACGTTGTTTGCTGAAGTGACAATGTTATTGGCTGAAACGCCACAAAATAAGTATATTCTTGGCTTTTTTGTCACTTCTGATTAGAGCCTGTATTATATTTCGCAAGTGTTATAATGCTCTATATTATTACATGGTTGCATTTTCTTATAATTTTGTAGGGGCCACTGATTCTCATTTTATGTGGTGTGTTGACGTCTGGATATACTCGTACCTCCACATTCCCAGTTCACTTGTCCTCAAGGGCTATAACATCCTAACTGAAACTCACATCAGTCTTATTACTTTTATGGTTTACGGTCACATATCAGAAAAGTATGTTGTTGTTCAGTTGCACTTTGTGCAAGAATATTTTGAAGATTTTGTGACACCATGTAAATGTGTAAAACATACTAATTATTTGATTGCTTCCATTGTCCTCATTTGTAAGTCGCTTTGGATAAAAGCGTCGGCTAAATAACTAAATGTAAATGTAAATTCATCCAAATCATTTTCAATAACTCACATTTTATTAAGTTTTTTAAAAAAATTGAATGCAGTTCCAAGTGCTTTAGGTGATAAAGTTTCATTTTGGTAATACCATGCAGATTAACTTTGAAGTTAACATCCCAAAAGTCTTGTCTCTTGGCTTGGGTTTGGACCAAATATATATTTAGTTCAGAAGTCAGTTTCTCTCTCTGTGCCTTTGAAGCTTCTGTTTTATCCTGGTTGAGCTGTAATCAAATCTGTGACATCCAGTTTTCAAATGAGTCATTTTCTGCAAGTTAGCCTTCATTTTACAGGAGTGTCAGAGTTTAGGGTCATATCATGCAGATTCACTAGTGATTTTAACATTTGGGTGCAGCAGAGAATACCACCCTTTTTTTTTTTTTTTCAAACATTCATTTTTTATTTATTACAATTGGTGAGAACAAATACAAACAACAAACAAACACAAATAATGAACACAAAGAACACAAAATACACTAAAAACCATGCTTTTGCACTTTAACTAGCAGGTCAGCAGGTCGTTTTCTAAGGACTGAACTTTCAGCTGTTCTCTTTTGAGCTGCACCTGCAGTCCTGCCACTTCTGCACACTGTTTAGTATGAACCTCATTTATGGCCTTATTCGCTTGATCTAGTTTCTCCTCAGCATGGGCCTTCAAAGCTTGATAACGCTTTTCTGGAGGCAGATCATCCAGCACCTTCATACTGTCACTGTGAGACTTCTGCTTTACTTCAGACTTTGCAGCCTCCATCATCCTAATGGCAAGAGAAGGCCGTGGCATGCTGAATCCAGAGAGCCCACTGTCCATTATAGTTTTCTTTGGACTCTCTTTGGACCACCCTTACACAAATACAACGTACCAGGTTACGTATGTAACCCAGGTTCCCTGAAGGGAACGAGAGCTGCGTCCGGAGACGCTATGGGAACGCCATCAGCGTAACCGGCACTCTGAATATTGTATACAACCAGTCTAATGGATGGGCAAGGCGTCACGGGCGGGGTGACGTCACGACCAGGTATATAAGCACGTGCGGTGGAGCCGGCATCAGCTTCAAGTCATGAAGCAAGCGCTGGCAGGGATGCCGGAAGTGTGGCCCGAGACGCAGCTCTCGTTCCCTTCAGGGAACCTGGGTTACATACGTAACCTGGTACGGTCCCTTCCAGGAACATCAAGCTGCGTCCGGAGACGCTATGGGAACGCTATACCAATGCCGCCAGACTGACAAGTCCCTGCCTGGTGTCAGGCTGAAAGGACGGAGGAGCCTGGAGTGGCTCTGATGTTGAGGTTGTAAAACCTGGCGAATGTCAGGGGCGTGGACCACCCAGCAGCGTTGCAGATGTCTTGCATGGAGACACCTGCCCAGAAGGCCTTGGAGGCCGCCACACCTCGGGTTGAGTGCGCTCTGACTCCCAGCGGTGGGGGAAGGTCAGAGGTCTCGTACGCCAAATTGATGGCATCCACTATCCACCTACTAAGAGTGGGCTTCGTAACAGGAAGACCCCTCTTAGGCGGACCAAAGCACTCGAGCAGTTGGTCCGTCTTTCTCCACAGGGCAGCTCTGTGGATGTATGCGTCCAGTGCTTGCACTGGACACATACAGTTGTGCCTTTCCTGGTCGGGCTCCCTGAAGGGAGGAGGACAGAAGGCCTGAAGAACCTTCGGTATGTACCCCGCACGGGGGTAGAGGAAGACTTTCGCCGAACCGGCACAAAGTCGATATGCGAAGGGGCCCCAGATAGGGCCTGAAGGTCACTCACCCTCCTCAGAGAGATGATAGCCAGCAGAAAGACGGTCTTGATTGTGAGGAGTCTATCAGTTATCTCCCCGAGAGGCTCAAAGGGTGCTCTGCACAGAGCCTCTAGTACCACAGCCAGGTCCCACGTGGGGACACGGGCGGAGGAAACGTGTAACCAGGTGGTGTCTGCCCACTGACTGGCCACCGATAAGGACGTGGTACGACGAGATAGCTGCCACGTAGACCTTAATAGTGGAGTGGGTTAACCCTGCGGAGAAGCGGGACGTCTGCTCCGACGTTGAGATACCCAGGAATGTGCACAGCTCTCAATGATAGGAGCTTGCCCTGGGACCACACAAGGATCTGGTGTGCCAGCTTGTACAAGGGGCGCGACCGCAGACCTCCTTGGTGGTTGATGTAAGAGACCACTGCCGTGCTGTCGGTGCGGACCAGCACGTGGCGATCTCTTAGGTCTGGGAGGAAGTGCTTGAGAGCACGGAACACAGCTAGGATCTCTAGCCGGTTGATATGCCACGTCAGGTGGCGACTATTCCACAGACCGCGGGCAGGGTGGCCACTCATGACCGCACCCCAACCGGTGAGGGAAGCGTCCGTCGCTAGCGAGACGCAGCGACAAGGAGCTCCCAGCACCGGGCCCTGAGACAAGAACCAGGGTTTCCTCCACATGTCTAAGGCACGGATGCAGCGCCGTGACACCTTGACAGCGCGGAGCGAGTTTCCCCTCAGGGAGACCCCCCTGGTCTTGAGCCACCACTGTAGGGGCCTCATGTACAGCAGACCAGAAGGAATCACGCTGGACGCAGCTGCCATGGGCCCAAGCACCCTCTGAAACTGCTTGACAGTGAATGGCTGGCCCTCTCGCACTCTCCTGACTGCCGTGAGGATCGACTCGATCCGAGCAGGGGTCAAACGAGCCTGCATCGTGGTCGAATCCCACACCACGCCTAGATAAGTGGTTCTCTGAGCTGGAGAAAGCACACTGTTTTTGGCGTTTAGTCTTAGCCCCAAATCTTTCATGTGGGCGAGAACGACATCTCGATGCCGAACTGCCAACTGCTCTGATTGAGCAAGAATCAACCAATCGTCAATATAATTTAGTATGCGGATGCCTTGCAGTCGCAACAGGACCAGGGCCGCATCCACACACTTGGTGAAAGTGCGGGGTGAGAGTGCTAGGCCGAAGGGAAGAACCCGATATTGGTACGCTTTGCCCCCGAAAGCGAACCTCAGGAACTTCCTGTGAGAGGGAAGGATGGACACATGGAAATAGGCGTCTTTGAGGTCTATCGTGACAAACCAGTCCTCGGACCTGATTTGAGACACGATCTGCTTGACCGTCAGCATCTTGAACTTCAGCGGTCTGACTGAGAGGTTCAAGAGACGCAAGTCCAGTATGGGCCTCAGCCCTCCATCCCTCTTCGGAACAATGAAGTACCGGCTGTAGAAGCCGGTGCACACTTCGTGAGGTGGAACCAACTCTATGGCTTCCTTTTTCAGCAAAGTGTTGACTTCCTGTTCCAGGAACAGAGCCTGCTCGGGGCGGACCATAGTCACACAGACCCCGTTGAACCGCGGGGTGGCCCATCGAACTGGATGGAATAGCCAGCCTCTACCGTCCGCAGGACCCAGAGAGACACGTTCGGCAGCCATTGCCAGGCTGCCAAACGATCTACTAAGGGAATCAGTCTCTCGAGACTGACCTCTGGTGTTAGAGAAGCGGCCAGACCGCTGTCTTGCTGCGGCACACCGACAGGAGACGCGTAATCTGGCGGCTGAGGCGAGTTCCTCAGGCCCGCTGAAGTCACAGGCGGTAGAACCTGAGAATAACGCTCGCTGGGACCTGCTGTGCCCTGGAACTGCAGGGTTGGCAGACAAATCCCCGGAGGGCACCGAGGAGAGACGGTCACCGTGAGCCGCGGTGTAAGCCGCTCCACCCCAGTAGGGGTCGTCCTCCGTAGTCCTGGGGCTCGCCCGTCAGGACATCTGAACGAACCAGAGAGACACATTCGGCAGCTCGCTGTCCAACGAGCTACTAAGGGAATCAGTCTCTCGAGACTGACCTCTGGTGTCAGAGAAGCGGCCAGACCGCTGCCTCGCTGCGGCGCACCGACAGGAGACGCGTAATCTGGCGGCTGAGGCGAGTTTCTCAGGCCTGCTGAAATCACAGGCGGAAGAACCTGAGAGCAACACTCGCTGGGACCTGCTGTGCCCTGGAACTGCAGGGTTGACAGACAAATCCCTGGAGAGCACCTGAGGGGAAACGGCCACCGTGTGCCGCGGTGTAAGCCGCTCCACCCCAGTAGGGGTCGCCCTCCGCGGTCCTGGGGCTCACCCGTCAGGACCTGTTGCGCGAGGAGCTGGTATGCGGAGGAGGCTGCGCCCGCCCAGCAGCCGCCTCACATAACCTCTGTCCATAACCCGGGCACGAGCCTTTAAATGACGATGCCGCAGAGGGAGACAGATAGCTCGCAAGCGTCTGTTCAACCCGCGGCATCGCCGTGAACCCGCGCTCATTCAGTTTCCCGCGGGAACGAATGGCCGGGACGAGAGGTTTCACCCGCGATCTCGACACCTCGGTGAGGAGATCGGGGGAAATGGAAGGCTCGTGCGAGGAAGTGGCTCCTCAAACTGGGGCGAAAAGGGTGGCGAAACCTCATCAACGCTCGTCACATCAATCTCCTCGGAGGAAAAAAGACGAAGCGTTGAGCCCTCGTCTCGGGGGGAAGAGACCGCTTCCAAACCGAGAGACGGGGCGCCAGATCTGGCGAATACGGGAGGAGATAGGGAAATGCCTGTCTGACTCTCGCCAGCCAGATCAGCCTTTTTTTCCTCGAGCCCCATGACACATTTATTTGTGTCTGTACAAACACTGGAGCTTACAAAGCTCATCGATGCCTTCCTCATCCACCTCCTCGGAGGAAGACAGGCGGGGCGTCGCGCCCTCTCTCTGGGGGAAGAGAACCGCTTCCAAGCACAGAGAGCGGGCGCTGGATCTGATGATCCATATGCGAGCCGCGCGAGCGCAGCCACCGCTCTGATTTTGCAAAGCGGGACCGACAGCGCGCTTGGAGAGCTCGCTACTACATTGGAGCGATGGAGGCGGCGAAAACCTCGTCAACGCTCGTCTCATCAACCTCCTCGGAGGAAGAGAGATGAAGCGTCGAGCCCTCGTCTCTGGGGAAAGAGAACCGCTTCCGCACCGAGAGACGGGGCGCCAGATCTGGCGGATACGGGAGGAGATAGGGACATGCCCGTCTGACTCTCGCCAGCCAGATCAGCCTGCGAGCCCCACGCGTGCAGCCGCCGCTCTGCCTCGGCAGCAGCGGGGCCAACACCGCGTGGGGAGCCGCTCACAGTGCAGGCAATCGGCTCCCTCAAGAGCCGATGCCGCACCCAAGCAGACCACGCACAGGTTGTGTGTGTGTGTCCCCACTCGTGATGTAACAAGGGCAAGGACTAACACACCACCTGAAACGCGATCTGGGATCGCCCTCGTCTTTGCCTAACTTAGGCATCTTCTCCTTTGTTTCTGAGACAAACAACACCAAATAGGACTTACAAGACAGAGAATCAGACTGCACAGAGCGCTTGCTGAATGACAAAAAGCTGATGCCGGCTCCGCCGCACGTGCTTATATACCTGGTCGTGACGTCACCCCGCCCGTGACGCCTCGCCCATCCATTAGACTGGTTGTATACAATATTCAGAGTGCCGGTTACGCTGATGGCATTCCCATAGCGTCTCCGGACGCAGCTCGATGTTCCTGGAAGGGAACTTGTTTGGCAATTCCTTCTGTGGCTTGATTAGCTGCCAAAAATCCTTGAAGAATGTTTTGATCACATGTTTATGTGGCCATGATAGAGCGCAGTTGCACTGTATGTCGACTCACTAACCAGGTCTATCGGTAATACATTTTTAATGCCAACTCCTAGCTCCTACGTTCTAGCTTACTGCTATTCATACAAACTTACAGTAAAGATACATTGACCTAAGTTTGAGTAAACTAAGTCTAGTTGCATTTGAACACTAAACCGTAAGAAGCCATGTTTACCAAGTATTGTCTTTCATGAAAGCAATTTGTATAATAATAGTTTTGATATTATACCTTTATTTACATGAAAAAGCATGAAAAAAAACAACAAATCCATCCATTTTTATTCAACAGTGTTATATTAAACAAAGAACAATGCAATATCAAGCTAATATTTCACTACACCATACCATTATTCGAGAGTGTATAACAATGGCAAATACTATACCATGTAATAAGAAAAATAAATTAGCTGTTTGTTTAATTTGTTACAGTGTGTCTTATTGAACACTCATGTTTGGTAGATATATGTTTAAAGCATCTATAGGAAAAGCCATAATATTTGCGATATAATAATGAGGCATGTTGCTTTGAGCAGACTAGATTCTAGTTTTAATGCACCTGAAGCTGTATTTGCTGTGGTTTCTGCAGGAGTGAGAGTTGTAGCTAAAGCTGTAATAAAAGCATCAGCAAATTAGCTGGATATCCCTAAAGACAGAGTTATAGTTAAAGAAAATTAACAGGTATAAAAGATTATAAATCTACTGAGCAATAGAATTTACCTGAACCATTGACTAAAATTGATTGAGAAATTATGTTATTGTGATTGAGGGATTTAGTATGTTTTATATATGTAAACCTTCTATAAGTAATTTGTTAACACTTAACTTTACTAAAACAATAAGAACAACCCCACTTCCAGAAAATTTGGGACATTTTTTCAAATGCAGTAAAAACTAGATTCTCTGATTTGTGAATTCTCAGAGAACTCCCAGAGAACTCGACTACATCTCTGCATAAGATTGATTGTATGGCTTTCTCCTTGCGTGACAGAGATTTAAGTTTTTTGATGCAATGACTGTGTTAACTGACAATGGGTTTCCAAAATACTCCTGAGCCCATGTGGCTTTATTTAACACAGTATATAATGGTTTCTCATTACCAATCCTCGAGCAGGTATTTTATACTGAACACACTGATTAGTAATTCACAGTTGCTAAAGTGGATCCAGTTTCTCACTTCTTCAGAATCACATGTGTAATTTCTGCCTCTTAAAAACCACACAATAATGTCCTGATAGTTGTTTTTTTTTCATTGAAATGCACAAATATACTAAACGGAAAGTCCACTGGCAGATACTGTGATGATTTGTTTCATTTTTTTTTAAATATATATATATATATTAGCACTGTCTAAAGTTTCTGTTTTGCGCAATTGTGCAACTGTTAAATATACCTTTACATTTTTTTATTTATACTTCACTTTATGTCATTCACAAATGGAAATTTCATAGTTTTCATGCATTTCATTTCAATCAAACATTATTGGTAATATTTACAACCTGGCCTGTTGGGGGGCGGGGGGGGGGGGGGGGGGATGAAATAATTCAATTTAATTACATGAAGTAAAAAAAAAAAACAGCAACAACTTTTACTTGAGATAAATAGTTAATTTGCTCCTTGGGATTGCTCCACATACAATTTGGAAATTTAGAATTTTGAAAACATTTAGCATCTTTTAAATACAGCCAATGAACTTATTGACTGAATATAGTGATAAGTTGACTTAACTTAAAAAAATTTAAGAAACCTGTTGCCTTAAAATTATTAAGTAAATAATAATTAAAAAAAATAAGTTAAATTGAACTTGACAATTCACTTAACTTTTTAAAAAATATATTATTTACTTTCTAATTTTAAGACAACGGGTTAAGCCAACTTATCACTTTTTATAGTGTATTCGAATATATAACACATTTTCAGTTTTATATATACAATTCTTTTTGTTTGTTTTGTTTTGTTTGGAACCTGTGAATCTTTTTCTGATTCTCTGAAGAATAATAAGTTAAAAGAACAGCATTTATTCAAAATAATCTTCTCTAACAATAAAAGACAAAAATACTACAACTTTTCATCAATTCAACGCATCCTTGATGAATAAAATTAATTTATTTAAATAAAATAAAAAAATTATTGATACTGTTACAAAAGATGCTGTTCTTTTATTCACCAAAGAATCCTAAAAAAATTAACACAGGTTCTAAAAAATAAAAAGTAAAATAAATAAATTAAAAATAAGCAGAATGTTTAGATTACAATGATTAGAAGGAAAATGTGACAGTGAAGACTGGAGTTATTTTAAATAGTTATAATATTTCACAATATTTTCTGTATTTTTGATCAAATAAATGCAGCCTTGATGAACATAAGAATGTTCTTTAAAAAACTTTTACTTTATTATTATTCTCACTGATTCCAAACTTCTGAATGGCACTGTATACACACTTTCATCGGCCAGTTTATTAGGTACACATGTTCAACTGCTAATATAATCAGCCGATCACATAGCAGCACAATGCATTTAGTCATTTCATTTAATTTAGTAAAACTACTGCCATTTCTAACAAAGTCAAAACTGTTGCATTTACCAACATTTACCAAATGTTTTGATAATTACATGTTGCAACATTTCCTGCAATTAAACTATCATTTATATTATAAATATAATTATTACAGATATATTAAGTGTAATGAAATGTCCTTATACCAATCCTTAAGCAGGTATTTTATACTGAACGTATTGATTAATAATCCGCTGTTGATCCAGTTTCTCACTTCTTCTGAATCACCTGTGGCATTTCTGCCTCTTAAGGAGTAATGTCCTGGTGTTTTTTCTTTATTGACATTTTTTGTATTAGAAATGTCTCAAGTGTCTGTAAAATGTAATTTCACAGCAACTGTTAAATATAATTTTGTAAATAAATATGTAAATATAATTTTATATTTTTACATTTATACTTGACTATGTTATTCATGGTTATCCCATGGTTTTTCAAGTATGGAGGCACTTGAAGAAGGATTCAGTTGCTCTCTAAATGGTGGGACAAGTCTGTGGCAAACCTGAAGTGTTTTCTGCAACGCATATCATTCAGATCAAAAAGATGTACTTGTTAGAGGCTTGAAACTTATGTTAAATATCCAGTGAGTGGGAGTTCAGTTGGCAAATGTCTTATTGATTCCAGAGGGTAGAGGAGAATGGCCAGGCTGGTTTGATCTGATAGAAAGACAGTAACTCAAATAAAAACTCATTACAACCGAGGTAGACAGAAGAGCATTTCTGAATGCACAACATGCTGAACCTTGAAGCAGATTGGCTACAGCAGCAGAAGGCCATATTAGGTGCCACTTCTGTCAGCTAAGAAGAGGAAACTGAGGCTACTATTGACACAAGGTGGTTTAATGGTGTGGGGGATATTTTTGGCACACTTTGGGCCCCTTAGTATCAATTAAGCATTAATGCTACAGCCTACATGAGGATTGTTTCTGACCATGCCCATCCCTTTATGACCACAGTGTACTCATCTTGTGATGGCTACTTCAAGCATTATTACATGCATGACACAAAGCTCAAATAATCTCAAACTGGTTTCTTGAACATGACAATGAGTTTACTATACTTAAATAGCCCCCACAGTAACCAGATCTCAAACCATTAGAACACCTTTGGGATGTGGTGGAACAGGAGATTCACATCATGGATGAGCAATATTTTTAGATTAGACTAACATATTGGTCCAAGTCAGAACAGCCCTCCTTTCCAAGTCTCTTTGGTATTATGGTTTCTAGATATGGCTCACATCCCTCTGTAAATGTAAATTTTGGTCATTTATTTTATGCCTGGTCAAGTAAAATAGCTCTCTTCATAATTGAATCATATTCTTAGGACCAACTGTGTCAGTGAGTTACTTGATACTTAGGGTTAGTTGTTGAACTAAGATAAAAAATCCAGAATTAGAAAAAAATAAAGTCCTGTAACAGTTCAGGGAACAGCAAAACAGTTCACCCAAAAATTCAAAATAATTTACTCGCCCTCATGTCGTTTACAACCTTTTTTCTTCTGTGGAATAAAAAAAGAGGATATTTTTGTAAAGTCAGTTGACTTTCATTGGTTTAATTATTGGATTTGGAACAACATGAGGGTGAGTAAATGTGTCACATGTAGGTTGCAGCAGGATGAAATAGTAGCCAGGCAGGGACCCAGACCACAGCCAGAATGTTGGCCCATGGCTGAGTTGAGGGAGGGAGGAACCATGGTAGAGGTTTGGCTGATGGCATCAGGGGGACAACTGAGATGTAGCCAAATGTGGAGAGCAGATAGGACCAAACAACATCGATGGCTTAGGAGACCAAGCCAGAGCTGCAGTGATGAATATTCAAGGTGGAGCCAGAGTGGCTGAGGACTAAAGCAGAGTCGGACGGAATGCAGAGCCCGGTGGAGACAGGGTGATGTCTGACTAAGGCATAGCCGAAGGGACGAGGTAGCTCAGTGGAGCAATGTGAACGAATGTCTCTGGTAAAGTCAAAGGAGGGAGGAGCCCACATGTCAAGGGGCTAAGGTGAAGCTATGGGATCCACTTGACTGGATGGAGCTGTTGACCGGAAGACCTGAGGCAGATCCACACAACTGATGTTAGAGGAACAGTCGAGGGGCAAAAGGGAGCCATCGGAGCCGAGGCTAAGGTACTGGCTGTTATTGGAAGAAGACACAGGAGAGGGAGGCTGGGCATAACCAGGGGAGAGAGTCACAGAAAATTCAGGGCTGGACAGAACAAGCAGAGGTACAGCAGACTTTGAACTTGATGGGACCAGTGGGGATGGGAGATACGTGCAAAAATCCTCTTCCATTACATAATTGCATAAGCAGCTCACCCACAGTAGTGGGAGTGTGAGAGGGGTCTTCATCTATTCCCTTTTACTCAACTAATAGTCCTTCAGTAGCACATGTAACCGGTGCACACACCTGGTCAGACTCGCCATAAGGCTCATGCTCTGCAGTTATACATGCAGCATTGTGACTGAATCACTTCTACTTCTTCTTCACGAGATGAGAATACATTTTTATCATTTTCTGAGTCATGAAAAAGTCTGCTTTTGTGATATATTTCCTTCTTTCTTTACTGCGAGACGTTTGCTCGGTCTAGATGCGCTTAAATCTGCATTAACGATGTGTTCCTGTCACACATCACACATGCGCACTTCAATAAGCCGACAGAAAGCGGGTTATTGCATTCAGACAAGACTGATAACATGAATGGTAACTCTGGTAAATATTAACACTTAGAACATACCTTTGGAAGAATTTGTTTGCATTCTGGCCTGCTCTAGTCCAAAAACAGGTATGTGTGTGACTCCAGGGATTGGTTCCCCTGCGAGATCAGGAGGATTCTGACTGCTGCTAAATCCACTGTTTGTGGTCAGTTACCATGTGTAGGTTGCAGCAGGACAAAATAAAAGCTGTATTTAGGCGCAGCTATCTTTATTAAACAGAAACTCAGATCAAAAAAATCTTAAAGCTAACTATTACAAGCACAAACAGAACATCTAACATAGAAATGATGATAACAGACCAACTAAAAGACACAGTGAGTGCTAGATGTACACAAACTAATTAGGGGTGTAATAGGACAATTGTGACTAACTCCATGATTAAATTACTTACCATCGAAACTAATCAGAAGCAGGAACAAGGAAACAAAAAAACAGGAAACTAAACAAAAACGGAGCATACATGTTATGTGATGACAGAATGTCCATTTTTGAGCGAACTGTCCCTTTAACATGGATACGGATCCTTTGTGAAGTTAGCTGTCAGACACATACAATCTGGTTGTTGGGCATATGTTTAAGGGAGTGTCAGAGTTTAGGGCTATACCATCCAGAATATTCACCGGTGATTTTAACATTTGGGTGTAGCAGAGTGTCTATTTATCTATGTCCCACTCTATGTTCCTTCTGTTACTTGATTAGCTGCAAAAAATCCTCAAAGGTGGCCATGATAGTAACTTGTGTCATCCCAGACATGGAATTGCTATTTTTTTTTAATGCTAACTCCTAGCAACATTTCACAAAAATGCCAGTTTCTGGCTTACAGCTCTCCAAAGGAATGGTTTTATGCAAGCCTACTTACAGTTAAAGAAATATTCACCAAAGGTTAATGTTAATGTAAAGGTTCATGTAAAACTTAGTCTAGTTGCATTTTAGCATTGAACACTGTACTGTAAAAAGCCATGTTTAGCATGTATAGTATTTATTGCATTTTTATGAAAGCAAAATATTTTGGACTATACAGACATAAATATTTTTATTTAATTAAAATAAAATATGACATCTTGCAATGTTAGAACTTTTTAGGGGGGAAAAAAAGTATGACCAGTAAAACCTCAAAACAGTTAAACAACATTGACATTGTTTACATTTGAAAACATACATTAGGAAATGCATGAGGAAAAATATCAACTTTTTCCTACCAGAACAGCCTGCTGTTAAACTAATATCTGCAATTATATTCTTGAGGAGCAAAACATCATCAAATTTATCTTTATATTGCTCTATAACATTATTTGAGTGTGCGCTACAATGGGAAATATATACCTATAAACCATGTAATAATAATAATAAATACATTTGTTGTTTAATTAATTTGTTACAGCTTATGTCATGACTTATTGAACTCTCATGTATGGTTGATATATGTTTATGGCATCTATAGGAAAAGTATTAATATTTTAGACATAATAATGAGGCATGTTGCTTGCAGCAGACTGGATTCAATCTTTAATCCGCCTGAAGCTGTAGTTGCTACAGGAGTGACAGTGGTAGCTGAAGCTGTAATAAAAAAAAGCATAAGCAAATTAGCAGGATATCCTTATAGACCTATATTTATGGATAGATTAAAGGTATAGAAGACTTCTGAGTAATAGAGTTTACCTGAACCATTGACTGAAATTGATTGAGGAATTATGTTCAATTGATTGACATCTCCTGTTCCCACTGCTGTCAAGAGAGTGTTCGAAATCTCCCCAACAGATGGAATAGCTTGATTGAAGCTGAAAGCTAGTTCTGTTGATGTGATGATTGACCCTTGTCTAGAATATATAAATGTTGAAATTAATGTTACCTTTAAAAATTCAGTTTATTGCAAGTTTTTCTCTTTCTCTCTCTCTCACTCTCACTCTCTCTCTCTCACACACACACACACACACACACAGACAAATAGCACACATAAAATGAGCAAGATTGCAATATGCTGCATATACCTGAATCCTAGGACAATCAGGCTGAGGAAGTTAGCATACTTGATTCTGTAGATGGGCTCAAGCTGGAAAAAAAATTATATATATATATATATATATATATATATATATATTACAGACATCACTTAAAACAGGGTAATCTAGTTTAAGTGTTTGTTACATAATTGTCTCTTCTATTAATTAAATGTCTAAAAGTCCAGAAAAGTATCATCAGTGTGTTCCACTAAATATAATAAATGGATTTTAACTCACCTTATCCCTGACAAGCTGAGACCTATTCTTGAACTCAACACTTTTGCTGTCACTGAGTGCATCTATAAATGTCTCAAAAGAGCGAAACTCCAGCTTTGTTAGCACCTCAGGTACTATTTTTGCAGTAGTTGCTGTGGAAGTTGTAGATGTTGTAGAGACTGTAGAGGCTGTAGATGCAGTAGAATTGTTGGACACTGTAGTGACTGTAGATGCTGTAGAGGCTGTAGATGCAGTAGAATTGTTGGACACTGTAGTGACTGTAGATGCTGTAGAGGCTGTAGATGCAGTAGAAGTGTTGGACGCTGTAGTCACTGTAGATGCTGTAGATGCAGTAGAAGCATTAGACGCTGTAGTGACTGTAGATGCTGTAGAGGCTGTAGATGCAGTAGAAGCATTAAACGCTGTTGAGATTGTAGATGCAGTAGAAGCTGTAGATGCAGTAGAAGCATTAGACGCTGTTGAGACTGTAGATGCTGTAGAAGCTGTAGATGCAGTAGAAGCATTAGACGCTGTAGACCCTGTAGATGCTGTAGAAGCTGTAGTAGCTGTAGACATTGCAGGTTCTCTAGCAGGTGTAGATGCTACTGAAGCTGTGGTGTCTGTTGAAGCTTTAGATACTGTAGAATCAGTAGATACAGAGGACACTGTAGAAGCTGTAGAGATTGTAAAATCTGTAGAAGGAATAACGGTTGTTGCACTAGTGGTGGATGTGTCAGCGGCTGGTGAAGAGGAACTGACTGAAGCCAGGGTGGAAGCTGTTGATTGTACCATTGTTGTGATTATTGCTGCAATACTGGTGGATGTTCCAGTAATAGATGTTGGGACTGTGGATGAACCAATTGAGGATTCAGCTGTCGTAGCACTAGTTTGTGGTCCTGTTGTGGTAACTCCTGGAGTAGTGGTGGGTGATGTAGTAATAGCTGTAGTGGTTGTTGAGGGTGCTGCTGTTGTGGAAGATTCAGTTGTTGTAACACTAGTTTGTGGTGCTGTTGTGGTAACTCCTGGAGTGGTGGTGGATGATGTAGTAATAGCTGTAGTGGTTGTTGAGGGTGCTGCTGTTGTGGAAGATTCAGTTGTTGTAACACTAGTTTGTGGTGCTGTTGTGGTAACTCCTGGAGTAGCGGTGGATGATGTGGTAATAGCTGTAGCGGTTGTTGAGGGCCCTGCTGTTGTGGAGGATTCAGTTGTTGTAACACTAGTTTGTGGTGCTGTTGTGGTAACTCCTGGAGTAGTGGTGGATGATGTAGTAATAGCTGTAGTGGTTGTTGAGGGCGCTGCTGTTGTGGAGGATTCAGTTGTTGTACCACTAGTTTGTGGTGCTACTGTGGTCACTCCTGGAGTAGTGGTGGATGATGTAGTAATAGCTGCAGTGGTTGTTGAGGGCGCTGCTGTTGTAGAGAATTCAGTTGTTGTAACACTAGTTTGTGGTGCTGTTGTGGTCACTCCTGGAGTGGTGGTGGATGATGTAATAATAGGTGCAGTGGTTGTTGAGGGCGCTCCTCTTGTGGTAACTTCTGGAGTAGCGGTGGATGATGTAGTAATAGCTGTAGTGGTTGTTGAGGGCGCTACTGTTGTGGAAGATTCAGTTGTTGTAACACTAGTTTGTGGTGCTGTTGTGGTAACTCCTGGAGTAGTGGTGGATGATGTAGTAATAGCTGTAGTGGTTGTTGAGGGCGCTGCTGTTGTAGAGAATTCAGTTGTTGTAACACTAGTTTGTGGTGCTGTTGTGGTCACTCCTGGAGTGGTGGTGGATGATGTAATAATAGCTGCAGTGGTTGTTGAGGGCGCTCCTCTTGTGGTAACTCCTGGAGTAGCGGTGGATGATGTGGTAACAGCTGTAGCGGTTGTTGAGGGCGCTGCTGTTGTGGAGGATTCAGTTGTTGTAACACTAGTTTGTGGTGCTGTTGTGGTAACTCCTGGAGTAGTGGTGGATGATGTAGTAATAGCTGAAGTGGTTGTTGAGGGCGCTGCTGTTGTGGAGGATTCAGTTGTTGTAAAACTAGTTTGAGGTGCTGTTGTGGTAACTCCTGGAGTAGTGGTGGATGATGTAGTAATAGCTGCATTGGTTGTTGAGGGTGCTGCTGTTGTGGAGGATTCAGTTGTTGTAACACTAGTTTGTGGTGCTGTTGTGGTCACTCCTGGAGTGGTGGTGGATGATGTAATAATAGCTGCAGTGGTTGTTGAGGGCGCTGCTGTTGTGGAGGATTCAGTTGTTGTAACACTAGTTTGTGGTGCTGTTGTGGTAACTCCTGGAGTAGTGGTGGATAATGTAATAGCTGTAGTGGTTGTTGAGGGCGCTGCTGTTGTAGAGGATTCAGTTGTTGTACCACTAGTTTGTGGTGCTGTTGTGGTAACTCCTGGAGTAGTGGTGGATGATGTAATAGCTGTAGTGGTTGTTGAGGGCGCTGCTGTTGTAAAGGATTCAGTTGTCGTACCACTAGTTTGTGGTGCTGTTGTGGTCACTCCTGGAGTAGTGGTGGATGATGTAATAATAGCTGTTCTGGTTGTTGAGGGCGCTGCTGTTGTGGAGGATTCAGTTGTTGTAAAACTAGTTTGTGGTGCTGTTGTGGTAACTCCTGGAGTAGTGGTGGATGATGTAGTAATAGCTGCATTGGTTGTTGAGGGTGCTGCTGTTGTGGAGGATTCAGTTGTTGTAACACTAGTTTGTGGTGCTGTTGTGGTCACTCCTGGAGTGGTGGTGGATGATGTAATAATAGCTGCAGTGGTTGTTGAGGGCGCTGCTTTTGTGGAGGATTCAGTTGTTGTAACACTAGTTTGTGGTGCTGTTGTGGTAACTCCTGGAGTAGTGGTGGATGATGTAATAGCTGTAGTGGTTGTTGAGGGCGCTGCTGTTGTAGAGGATTCAGTTGTTGTACCACTAGTTTGTGGTGCTGTTGTGGTAACTCCTGGAGTAGTGGTGGATGATGTAATAGCTGTAGTGGTTGTTGAGGGCGCTGCTGTTGTAAAGGATTCAGTTGTCGTACCACTAGTTTGTGGTGCTGTTGTGGTCACTCCTGGAGTAGTGGTGGATGATGTAATAATAGCTGTACTGGTTGTTGAGGGCGCTGCTGTTGTGGAGGATTCAGTTGTTGTAACACTAGTTTGTGGTGCTGTTGTGGTAACTCCTGGAGTAGTGGTGGATGATGTAGTAATAGCTGTATTGGTTGTTGAGGGTGCTGCTGTTGTGGAGGATTCAGTTGTTGTAACACTAGTTTGTGGTGCTGTTGTGGTAACTTCTGGAGTAGTGGTGGATGATGTAATAGCTGCAGTGGTTGTTGAGGGCGCTGCTGTTGTGGAGGACTCAGTTGCTGTAACACTAGTTTGTGGTGCTGTTGTGGTAACTAGTGGAGTAGTGGTGGATGATGTAGTAATAGCTGTAGTGCTGGTTGAGGGTGCTGCTGTTGTGGAGGATTCAGTTGTTGTAACACTAATTTGTGGTGCTGTTGTGGTAACTCCTGGAGTAGTGGTGGATGATGTAGTAATAGCTGTATTGGTTGTTGAGGGCGCTGCTGTTGTGGAGGATTCAGTTGTTGTAACACTAGTTTGTGGTGCTGTTGTGGTAACTCCTGGAGTAGTGGTGGATGATGTACTAATAGCTGCAGTGGTTGTTGAGGGCGCTGCTGTTGTAGAGGATTCAGTTGTTGTAACACTAGTTTGTGGTGCTGTTGTGGTAACTCCTGGAGTAGTGGTGGATGATGTAGTAATAGCTGTAGTGCTGGTTGAGGGTGCTGCTGTTGTGGAGGATTCAGTTGTTGTAACACTAGTTTGTGGTGCTGTTGTGGTAACTCCTGCAGTAGTGGTGGATGATGTAATAGCTGTTGTGGTTGTTGAGGGTGCTGCTGTTGTAGAGGATTCAGTTGTTGTACCACTTGTTTGTGGTGCTGTTGTGGTAACTCCTGGATTAGTGGTGGATGATGTAGTAATAACTGCAGTGGTTGTTGAGGGCACTGCTGTTGTGGAGGATTCAGTTGTTGTACCACTTGTTTGTGGTGCTGTTGTGGTAACTCCTGGAGTAGTGGTGGATGATGTAGTAATAGCTGTAGTGGTTGTTGAGGGCACTATTGTTGTGGAAGATTCAGTTGTTGTAACACTAGTTTGTGGTGCTGTTGTGGTAACTCCTGCAGTAGTGGTGGATGATGTAATAGCTGTAGTCGTTGTTGAGGGCACTGCTGTTGTGGAAGATTCAGTTGTTGTAACACTAGTTTGTGGTGATGTTGTGGTCACTCCTGGAGTGGTGGTGGATGATATAATAGCTGTAGTGGTTGTTGAGGGCGCTGCTGTTGTGGAGGATTCAGTTGTTGTAACACTAGTTTGTGGTGCTGTTGTGGTAACTCCTGGAGTAGTGGTGGATGATGTAGTAATAGCTGTAGTGGTTGTTGAGGGCACTGCTGTTGTGGAGGATTCAGTTGTTGTACCACTTGTTTGTGGTGCTGTTGTGGTAACTCCTGGAGTGGTGGTGGATGATGTAATAGCTGCAGTGGTTGTTGAGGGCGCTGCTGTTGTGGAGGATTCAGTTGTTGTAACACTAGTTTGTGTTCCTGTTGTGGTAACTCCTGGAGTGGTGGTGGATGATATAATAGCTGTAGTGGTTGTTGAGGGCGCTGCTGTTGTGGAGGATTCAGTTGTTGTAACACTAGTTTGTGGTGCTGTTGTGGTCACTCCTGGAGTGGTGGTGGATGATATAATAGCTGTAGTGGTTGTTGAGGGCGCTGCTGTTGTGGAGGATTCAGTTGTTGTAACACTAGTTTGTGTTCCTGTTGTGGTAACTCCTGGAGTAGTGGTGGATGACGTAGTAATAGCTGTAGCGGTTGTTGAGGGCACTGCTGTTGTGGAGGATTCAGTTGTTGTACCACTTGTTTGTGGTGCTGTTGTGGTAACTCCTGGAGTAGTGGTGGATGATGTAGTAATAGCTGTAGTGGTTGTTGAGGGCGCTGCTGTTGTGGAGGATTCAGTTGTTGTAACACTAGTTTGTGTTCCTATTGTGATAACTCCTGGAGTGGTGGTGGATGATTCAGTAACAGCTGTAGTGGTTGTTGAGGGTACTACTGTTGTTGTGGCTGTTGTGGAGGATTCAGTTGTTGTAACAGTAGTTTGTTGTGCTGTTGTGGTAACTCCTGCAGTAGTGGTGGATATGTCAGCAAGAGCTGTAGTTGTTGTTGAAGATGTTGTTGTAGGTGTGGGTGTTGCAGAGGTGTCGGTTGTACTAACAGATGATGGTGATAATGTTGAATCTGTTGTGGACTGAGTTGTTGCACTTTGGGATTGAACTGTTGCTAGAAAAGACAAAATGTTTGTGTAATGTTACAGTTACATATTTTAAACGTATATTTTATGTTTGAAATGGGGAATTGTTGTTGTTTTGTGTGATTTGTTTTACATTTCACCTACCAATAAAAATGCACATTATAATAAAACCTGTTCGCTCCATTCTGGAAAGAGAGTCCAATGGGGATAATAAGAGTCTGAAAAGAAAGCAATATACAGAAAGTTTAAATACACATACATATATATGAAGAGTTCATTTGCAAAAACAGATAACTCAATTTTTAACAATTCCCAAAAATAATGTTTTTTCATTGTGCATTCCAATTAAACTCAATGAAACTGCAGTTGTTTTTTTGACTAGGTTAAAACATAAAACAATAAAAAAAAAAAAACTAGCTAACTAACACAATAAAACAATAAAAACATAATAAAAAAAACATGATTTTTGAAAATGTAAAAAATCGGAGTTATCTGGTTTTGCAAATAAACTCTTCATATATATATATATATATATATATATATATATACATCTGCTAAATGACTAAATATAAATGTAAACATATATATTAGTGCTGTCAATCGATTAAAACATTTGAACTAATTAATAACAGATTTTTTTCTGATTTAATTCATTTGAAATTAATCTAACTGACATTAAAGTTTTTAAATATACTTTTATATTGTACATAAGTGCATAAAGACAATATGTTTCTTGATATATTTATTATTATATTTCTTAATATTTGTTTAGTGCAATCTCTTATGACTGAAGGCGATTATGACTGATACCAAAACTGATATCTCTATGAAACAGATTTTCCCCCCTAATATTTAATCATTGATTAGCCCAGGGGTGTCAAACTCAGTTCCTGGAGGGCCGCAGCCCTGCAGAGTTTAGTTCTAACCCTGCTCCAACACACAAACCATGTAGTTTTCAATTGAGCCTGAAGGACTTGATTAGCTGGATCAGATGTGTTTAATTAAGGTTGGACCTAAACTCTGCGGGGCTGTAGCCCTCCAGGAATCGAGTTTGACACCCCTGGATTAGCCATTCAACATTACAGTAAAAATGAGAGTTATCAATTTTAACATTTAGACTTTAAAAAAAAAAAACAACTTTTAATTTAACTTAAAGCAATCTTCACATAAACCCATTATAATAAGCTACCTGTCCCTTTCAGCAAGTATGAAATATACAGAAACTGAATAAAACGTTATCAAACACTAAATTCTGAATTAAATATAGTGAATCCTTGATTTCCTCTTTTTTTTGCTTTTGTTCTTTGATTAACAGACATCACAGCAACTTGGTTTTTAGGTTATTCGGCTGCTATTTCTTTAAGAGCTGCCTCTGCTGAATGTGGCAAGGATCGGACACACATCCTATTTTCCCTCAACTTTTTATATAATTGTGCTTTAATATGATATGATATAGAGCACGTGAAATGATATAGTGCATTTGTGCGTGTGATTGAAGAGCACGTTACAAGAACAGTTTCACAGAAGACAGGAGAGTAAATAGTCTTATATACAGCCTACACAAACACACACAGCCTAGTTATCTTCTCCATCATGATGGTGGTGGTTGAGGAGAGACCCCCCCACATGATTGTAAAGCGCTTTGGGTGTACAGCAATACACAATAAAGCGCTATATAAATGCATCATTCATTCATTCATGATTAGCCCACTTCTAGTTATCAATAGATTTCACAAAATTTAAATCAAATTCAAACTGTATCATTATCCATACTAAAATATGCTTATCATGACTCCTTAATATTAAACACAAATGGTTCAGTAAACAAATGGATGGTCCTTGATAATAGGAATGTCCTTTAGATATCAAGATAAATTATCACTTATTATTATAAATATTCTGACTACATAGGCTACATTTAATATAAAATACATTCAAAAGTAATAGAACGCATACTGCAAATATGACAAAATTGTTACATTTTATCACATTACTACACTATTTAGGCCCTATGTGATTAAAATAGTAATGCTTTGATTGTTATTATGCCCCAGGTGCAATATTTCCAACGATTAAAATGTATAAAAGGCCTATAAATATAATGAAGACACATATATTTAGTGAAATAAAATGCTCTTACCAGTTTTTGAGCAGATAGGATATATATTATACTGAACACGTTGATCGGTTATCCGCTGTTGTCTGGTCCAATAGTTATTCTGTGCTCCAGTTCTTCCACTTCTCTTGAATCACCTGTGGCACTGCCTCTTAAATACTAGCCTACTTACCTGACCTGTGGTTTGTTACTTCATTGATATGCACAGATAAGGTTTATGGAATGCTTTTTGGCAGACACAGTGACGATCCTTTCTTTTCTTTTAAAAAATCCTTTGTATTATTCCCGTCTGTGTCAGGCGTGCGCAACAATTTATTATAGGCAGGCATATTTATAGAAACTGCTGAGCTCTTGATAAAGCCATATAGTTGCACATTTTAATTTATAATCGTATGTCATTCTCATACCACAATTATGTTTTCATTTCAATCTGACATTATTTTAAATGTACCCAAAATTGGCGGAATAAAGCGATTTCTTTGAGGGCACATAGCCTAATTGTTTACACAATCACATGTATTTCATTTAGCAGATCCTTTTATCCAAAGCGTCTTACAATTGAGGAGTAGCCTAAAACAAGCGATTCATCATAAAGAGGCAAATAACCACAGGAAGTGCTGGTAATAAAACAGTTTCAGGCATTGTTCAAATTAGTACGTTTTATTTTCCTAATTTGTCGATAATACTGCATATGTTAGCGAATGGGATTTTACAAAAACAACATTAAACAGATTCCCACGAGTTTAATAGCTAATTACCGATCAATGTGGAGCACGTGGTCTTTTTGATCCTACGTCAACTGATCGCGATCACTACACATGTAAGATGTCCAAAGGGACCAACACAAAATGCACTATGTTTACTAATGCATTCTTCACATACTGACACTTAATTAGTTTCACTCACTTCCTTGACGTTTTTGAGAAAGTTTCAAGCCCAATAGACCTATTAATCAGTTGAAATGGTGTCAAGACGCGCATTTAAATAATGGTGTCAAGACGCGCACAATAAACCTGGTTTGTTTCCTTACACACTGTATGCTAGTTGTTTTCCATAAGTATCGCGGGACTCATTACAAATTATAAATAGAGAGAGAGAGAGAGAACCCGCTCTAAATTGCTGGTTTTTATTTTTAACAATTGATGTAGCCATTTCTAGCTATTAATGTAAATATTTTAGACATAGGCTAGCCTATAAAAAATGACTGACAATGTAGCTATTTTAATTATCTGCATAATAATATTTGACATAAAAGGGTAATAACATTTTAATAACACATGTTTTGTTTGGTTAAAATAAAAAAAGTTTACACAAAATTACAAACAAAAAAAATAATAATAATAATGTGTATTTTCGATGACTGTTCCGTTTGCTGGTGTGCTATATGGTTTTATTTCATTAAAGTCATTGGGGCTATGGAACATTTCTGTAAAAAAAAGCGAGCTTACACATTTCAGGAAAATTATAGTTAGGCCTAGTTTACAATTTTATCGAAGAGACATTTAAAAAAAAAAAAGATCTTCTTGATATGTGTTTGGCTGTAATAAGAAAATCAATAAATTATTTAGTGGAAAGAAAAAAACAAGGTATATAGATATATAAAAATAATTTCATAATGAGAACCAATGTTTGTTGAAGAGCCCAGATGCCAGTGGCTAAGTGGGGTATAATAATAGCATGAGCACATTCATTGTATTTTAAGTGCCATCTTTGATAATCAAGTCAAGTGAAGTAGTTATCATTCCTCAGATTACAATCAAGTCTGAGAAAGGAATCCTTGGGTGTGGTGGGTGGTACAGGTGAACACTGATCACTTTATTTCTAGAAACTGTACAGTGATGCTTGTGTACTTATTGGAAGTCAAGTGATGTTTACACATCGTTTAGTAGGCCTACATTTACTTTTACATTTACTTGTTCTGAATGGATTATTTTTTTTAAATGATTATTATTTTTTTAATTGTATTATGAATTGCATTTTCCCAGAAAAAAGGGTATCCAGTCTAAATAGCAAAGAAATCCATGTGGGGTCAAGTTTGCCTTGTAGAGAGAATTAAGAATTTAAATAATCAGTGGATTCTGCATAACAGCAAATGGAGATTGTTCATTAGCAGTTATTTGCTTTCATCTATGGCAGACATCATCCAATAGATTTAGAGCTTTTCCAACGCAGAACTGAAATCCCTCAGTACAGATTTTCAAACCAAATTTCTCTGTCTGGATTTCTTCCTTCTTCCTGGATTTAAAAAAAAATCCAATAGCCTACTTGGTTTGCTTCGCAAAACTCAAATTAAAATTAGTGCACTGCTATTAAAGGTATTGCCACTACTAAAAACGATAAGAAGAATATCAAACTTGATTATCAGGAGACCTGTTTATTTAATCTGCATCTCAAATTTCTTTAGATCAAATTTCATGTTTTGCTTTAGGCTACCCACCAACGCACACAGCTCGATTAAAAGAGATTAAAAGGGAGCAAAAGCGCCATCTATTGCAGGTGGACTTGGAAAATTGAAAGAACAAATGTAAAAAAGAAAACAACTATTATTGCTAAGCAATGAAACAGCCTTCACAATGAAACTATAATTTTAGATTAGAAGAAAAGAAGAAAATATGTCACTGCAAATATTCTGAGCAAATAGTCTACATTCCACAAAAAGGAACAAAAGCTGTCACTGGGACATAGCTTTTTAAAAGGTACAATTTGCTCCGAAACGGTGCATATAAGTACCTTAAAGATACATATTAGTACCTAAAATGTACATATTATTATCTAATTGGTACATATTCATTCCTTTTGTAAGGGTAGGCTACTGCCCAAGTGCAGTACCTTTTTTTCTAACAGGCATAGGGATTTGTTCATACTGTGGTTGTAATCAGTGTTATTATTTATGCCATGCTACATGTACTTTTTGATACTTCTGTACATTTAATATTAGTTACTGTTTATACGTATTAGTTCTCATAAACTAATTTAATTTTTTTTTAAATAACTTGAGCTACTTTATGCAGTAGGCCTACTGGTTATTTGGGACACCATCAAGAAAGATGGAGAAAAAGTTCATTAAAGTTCATGGGATAGCAAAATGGGGGGTGGGGGGTTAAGAAAAGCTTGTATTTGGCCAGCAGAGGGCAGGCTTGAATTTGCTACTGAATAACGCTAGAAATAACGCTAGTGGATGAACTCCTGTCTAAAACTACATCCTCAAGCATGTGTTATTAACACAAGTAATAGGCCTACTGTCACTGAAACACTTAAAGCTATTGTTCACCCCAAAATATGTCATTAACTCACCCCATGGCATTCCAAATTTGTATGACTTTCTTTTTTTCTGTGGAACACAGAAGAATATATTTGGAAAGTTTTTTTTTTTTAATTTGTAAAACATTTTAACCAACGGGGGTAAATAAATAATGACCTTTTTTATTATTATTTTGTAATGAATTAATAAACTTTGCAGTAGTGTAATTTAACTACTTAGGCTGATCACAATTAAGTACCATAATATAGTTTTCAGTCAGTTCTTTTATAGTCAGTTCATTGTCATTTTAGCAGTCTCAAAAAAAAAAAAAAAAAAAACACCTGTGAAAACAGTACCAAAGTACACTGCAAATAACCACAAAGATTGTCACTTTGAAGTCCCCTCAATCAGGAAACTTCACTGTCTTCACAGAGAGATAAAGTCAACCTAGAATTATATGGGGTGAACAAGGTAGGTTGTGCAGTGTTATCCAACAGCACAGAATGTGACCGTGTGACATTCCACGGTCACATTCTTTGCTGTTGAATAACATTGCACAACCTACCTTGTTCACCCCATATAATTGGGCGTTTTCTTTACCCTTAATTATAACTTCTTTTATCTCTGCAGATCATTTTATAAGAGTCTGTCATCATCTAAAAAAATACAGAACGTGTGAAGGCGGAAGAATGTCAGGCTAGTAGAATCCCTCAGGCACTGACCCAAGACTCGCCTGTTTCAACAACACTAAGACCCATTATGACAGAAATGGTTTGTAATGTGTCTGACATAAGACCTCCTAAAGCCTAAAAGATATATTCAACCCTAAATAATGTTGTGTATAGACTTTTTTTTTTTTTTTTCAGACATTTCAAAATAACATGACGTACATAGTTAGAAAAAGCAAAACTGTTATGCAAGACAAGTCTATTATCAAATGAGTGAATGAATGAAAACAAAAGACAAACAAATGTAGAAAGTAAGATCCAGTCATCTCAGAACGCATGCATGAATTCGTGGGTTTACTTGTGGTAATAGCTAACATCACCTTCTCTATAATAGCAAAGACGAGTAAAAAATACTGATGTAAAGCTATTTTCCCTTCTGATAAAAAAAAATAAGCCTACTACTACTTATCTTTATATTATGAAAGTAGTTTGTTCCATCTATTAATAAACCATTTTTGCACTGGTTTACCACAGCTGGGAGTGAAATGCATGTTACAGATCACAAGCATGTCACAAAATAAGTTTTGAGTTAAGTCTGTAATGCAAACATGCAAGCAAGTCAGTGGTTCACCACAAACAAATCAGCCCTCCCAAAGATATGGTCAAGTCACGGTACGATAGAACTTATCAGAGGTTATTAAAAAAAATGAACTGTTTCTGTACTGTCACAAAAAAAGCACTGTATACGCTTGATAGTATTGTACATAAATGTCACCCAGACATCTATTCAGTGTAACAGCCATGCACGAAGACATGAAATCCAGAAATGAAAAAGTTTCTATTAGATGTAACTGACTTTTGTCTTTAAAGCAAGAGTGGCTCTTGCATATACTGTTATGGGGGCAAAAAATCCCATACAGTATGTCTGTTTCAGACACATACAGTATGATTTCACAAAACAAAAGACATTGAACCATAAGAAAGATTGTGCTTGTAGTTAATGTACTTTTGGTCATTAAAACATTCTGACAAACATCCCTTGCACATCAGAACGGACAAAGGCAATAATATAGAGAAAATAGTTCATGTGTAATTATATCACCTGGCAAAGATCCAGAGACGTTCCTTTTTCATTGCATAAGAAAGAGATAGATTCCCACTGCATGCAATTTATCAATCTGTAATCATACAGTAGATGAAGAAGTCATTCACTTTTCAGCAGAAAGAGGACTTTAAAATACCATATGCATGTATACATAAGGCATTGTGCAGTTTTTAGGGACATCTGACAAATGATTATGATATTATTAGATTGAATTACTGAGTGTACAGCACACTTGCTTTGTGACTGGTAAAATAAAAAAAATGTTCTAATGCTTTGTATTGTTTGCAAGTGGTACATACCTGAAGTGAAAAATGAAAACCTCTGCAAAAACACTGTTTGCAGAGCAGGTTGTTAGGTGGCTATTAAAGATGTTTTTGATTAAAGATACTTTCATTGTTTTTCCTAGCCATATTCCACTCTGGATTTTTTTTTTTTTTTTCAAAAATATACATTTATGTACAGTACTTGCTAGTAAGTCAGATGTGCAGTATTTTAATTTCAGTAAAAAAAAAAGCATTGTTTAGTGAAACCCATTGATGTCTGCATTACTTGTCATGTTCTTATAAAGAACAAAATAGGCCTCATTAATTCATACTATCTAATGGTCCTCATTAATCATACTATTCAATTCAAGTTCAATTCAAGTTTATTTGTATAGCGCTTTTTACGATACAAATAGTTGCAAAGCAGCTCTACAGGAATTTAAGTTTCCACAATATATTTATATATTGCAGAACCTTAATATATTTAACTTATGGCAAAATTTGGTAATTCTGTATGTTGTCTGAGCATTGGCATCTTCTGAGTTCCTCTGAGGGGTTGGCATTATCTTTTCTCAGGTGTTCGGTCATCTCAGATCATTTAAGGGTTGGATCCAGACTGAAGCTTCTGTAATCCCTAGTTACCACAGTTACCCAAGCTAAAGAATAATAATAATGTACATTTGATCAGATATAACTGCAGTACAAGATTATAAAATGCATTATGTGAATGCTTGGCTAAAGAGATGTGTCTTTAATCTAGATTTAAACAGATAGAGTGTGTCTGAACCCCGAACGGACTTTGCTATCCTAGGTACTACCAAATGTCCAGAGTTTTGCGACCTTAGGGAACGGGTTGGATTGTAGCGTGGTAGAAGACAAGTTAGGTACGCAGGAGCTAAACCATTTAGGGCCTTATAGGCAAGTAATAATGTTTTGTAAATGATACGGAACTGAATAGGTAGCCAGTGCAGAGACTGTAAAATTGAGGTAATATGATCATATTTTCTTGACCTGGTAAGAACTCTAGCCACTGCATTTTGGACTATCTGTAGCTTGTTTATTGAAGATGCAGGACAACCACCTAGCAGTGCATTACAATAGTCCAGTCTAGAGGTCATGAATGCATGAACTAGCTTTTCTGCATCAGAAACAGGTAGCATGTTTTGAAGCTTGGCAATGTTTCTAAGATGGAAGAATGCTGTTTTTGTAACATGGGAAATATGATTTTCAAAGGACAAGTTGCTGTCTAATATAACACCCAGATTTTTGACTTTAGAGGACCTGACAGTGCGTCTAGTTGCAAATTGTAATCCAAGAGATTCTGTGTACTGCTTTTTGGTCCAATAAGTAATATCTCTGTTTTATCTGAATTTAAGAGGAAATTATTGGTCATCCAATCTTTTACATTTTTTACACAATCTATTATCTTAGATAGTTTCGAAGTTTCATCTGGTCTTGTTGAGATATATAGTTGAGTATCATCAGCATAACAATGAAAACTAATCCCGTATTTTCTAATAATATTACCAAGAGGCAACATGTATATTGAAAATAGCAGAGGACCTATGACATATCCTTGTGGTACTCCATACTTTACTGGTGATAATTGTGATGACTCTCCATTTAAATGAACAAAGTGGTAGCGATCGGACAGGTAGGATCTAAACCACCTTAAAGTCTGCCCTTGGATACCAGTATAGTTTTGTAATCGATCTATGAGTATATCATGGTATATAGTGTCGAACACAGCACGAAGATCAAGTAATACTAGCAATGAGATGCAGCCATGGTCTGAAGCAAGAAGTAAGTCATTTGTAATTTTAAGTGCAGCACTATCCTGAATTATTATTATTATTTTTTTTTATTGCCAGTTTTGATAATTGGGTTATAAAGAGTTTGCAATGAAAGACTTATGCAGGTTAAAGTTGCATTAAGACTTTATTTGATTAAATTAATATACAACCCTTCTACATTTTAAATAAATGTAAATACTACAAACAACCATACAATTTTGGACCATATGAGCGTAATAAATATGTTTATTTGATACTGATTATAATAAGATAAAATAAGATCTTGCAATGTTAGCACATACTAGACAAAAGAGAATTACAGTATAAATAGTCTTTAACCTGGTGACAGGTGAACAAAAGCATTACATTTAAAATGCTAAAATAGAATTTTCCTTTTTTGATTGACTACTACAACCTGCTGATATACATACATACACACACACACACACACACACACACACACACACGTATATATATATTCTTCTTCTTCTAATTACAAATTGTGCTTCTGAGAATCAATGCAATTTTAAGCTTATGTTTATATTTAGGCATTGCCATATTTTGAGAGTGTGCTACAATACTAAATAACACATAATACACATACTAATACACATACAAAAATAATAATATAATTTGCTAATATAATTTGTGCTTCTTACAACTTGAATTCATTGTTAAGGGAGCTATATTACAGGAAAAGCTGTAATATTTTTGCTATAATAATGATCCATGTTGCTTGGAGTAGACTGCATTCAATCATCAATCCACTTGAAGCTGTAGTTGCAGCTACAGTCGTAGCTATAACTGTGAAAAAAAGATGAATGAATTAGATCAACAAAATATATTTTTTGTATCATTACCGTCCAAATGTACTGTATTTTTTGTGTTATTCTTATATGTATAATCAACTAGTGCTATAGAAGGTTAGAAATTGCTAGGCACAGTTGTTGTAAAACTTTCAGAACATGTTGCAGGATATGCAATCAAACTTACCTGAACCATTGACTGAAACCGATGTAGGGTTTATTTTTAGTGGATCAACACCTCCTGTTTCCACTGCTGTCAGAAGGGAGTCTGAAATCTCTTGAACGGTTGGAATAGGTTGTGTGGAGTTGAAAACTAGTTGTGTTTCCGTGATAATTGACCCGGGACTGAAAAAAAAGAACAATGTTATATAGGATTTGTTAATATGAGCATATTACTATTATACTGTATAATAAGTTTACAGTATAATAAGTTATAATGCATTTATAAACTCACATAATTCACATAAATTCCATATTTACCTGAAACGTAAGACAATAACTCTGATAAAGGAAGGATATTTTACTCTGTAGATTGGTTCAAGCTGTAACATATAATAACAGGCAATCACAACCACAGTCAGAATTAACTTTTGCATTTGTTAAATTACATTGATAACTGCAGAGGACTTTTTTTAGTTTATGAGGGGAAAATGTGTCAAGTATTTATGGTAAACTAGGCAAAATAAATAATAGCAAACCCCTATAAATATGTTTGGCTTTAGTCTAAAATATCTGTCATCTGTTCTCTTGAGTATAGGCAAGATACTTTCTGTATGTCACCTGTGAAGCTCACCTGAGTTATGACAAGCTGAGCCCTTGACTTGAAGGCCTGAGAAGCTGGATCACTGAGTTCAACTATAAATATGTCAAAAGAGCGGAACACCAGAGCTGTTAAGTACACCGGTACAAATCTTGTAGTTGTAGTTGTAGGGACTTTAGTTGTAGATGTCAAGGGTCTTCTTGTTGTCATTGTTGTCGTCGTTATTGTTGTTGTTGTTGTTGCAGCTGTAGTTGAAGTAGTCATGTTTATAACTGTAAGAAAGTACAAATTAGATAAACTAAATTTAAAGTTTCATTACAATACCAAAGGCCAGAATTACTAACAGCTTGCGCCAGCGCAAACCATATTTTGGCATTAAAATAGTAAAATAGTAGACAGGATTTATTAAAGACACACAGTGAAGAATTAGTACTGAAAAGGCATGGACACAGTTATTTTTGCACCTGACCTTATTGAATATGCATTTGTATGAGTTTCTCTTTTAGATGCAAAATTTATTGGAGCAGATTATTCAAATGAACACGCAACCGATTTACTAACGTTTGCGCACGTCAAATAACTGGTACTGCGCCATTATTTAACACCCAAAAAAGCATTTTTGCGCTTGAAATGGCTGCAGTTGTTGTTGCTAGGAGGAGGCAACGCAGAGAACAGAGAGCGTGTGGTAGAAGGGATAGGATTTTTTCCACACGTATTCATTTATTTGGAATGCCAGAAGAACACATTATCTGAACATTATATGTGTGCGTTTGTCAGTTTACACATAACAAGCTGCGTCTGTGTCGTAAGTAGATCACCTGCAGCTGATGAGCATAAGCTTTGCTTATTTGAGGCTACGCTAATTTGTGCTGCACTTGGTATATTACAATATGGAAATGAAATGTTGTGTCTGTGTAAATCACCAGCAGAATTTTCCACGCCCATCAGAGTTGTTTTGGAATTGCGCTCTCATGCTAATTTGCCCTGTTTAGTAAATCTAGCCCCAAATGTACTGTGTTTATCATTCTTATATAGGCAACGTAAGACTACTACTATGGAAAGTTGTAAATTCTACAAGAACTATTCAGCAAAGTGCTAGTTTTTCTAAGATTTCAGAATTTGCAAATTGTGTTCTGAAATCCAAGTAAACTTACTTGAACCATTGACTGAAATTGAATAAGGAGTTATGTTCAGTGGGTTGACATTTCCTGCTATCACTGCTGTAAAGAGGGTGTCTGAAATCTCCTGTATGGTTGGAACAGGCTGTGTGGAGTTGAAAACTAGTTGTGTTTCTGTGATGATTGACCCACGACTGGAAAAAAAAATAGGATTCCTTAATATGAGTATATTACTAATATATAATAACTTAACTGCATTATATTTAAGTAAGTTTACTGCGTCTCTCTTTCTCTCTCTCACGCACACAAACACACACACACACACACACACACACACACACATTAAACCCACAATGCACATGAATTCCATATTCACCTGAAACGTAAGACAATCACTCTGATAAAGGAAGAATATTTTGCTCTGTAGATTGTTTCAAGCTGTAACATACAATAACAGGCAATCACAACCACAGTCAGAATTAACTTTTTCATTTGTTAAATTACATTGATAACTGTTGAGGACTTTTATTACTTTATGAGTACAGGTACAAGAGTGCATGACTACAAGATATTTTCTGTGTGTCAACTGTGAATCTGGTAAGTTCATTTTAACTCACCTGAGATCTGACAAGCTCAGATCTTAAGTTGAAGGCCTGAGAGGTTTGATTACTGAGTTGATCTATAAAGTTGTCATAAGAGCGGAACACCAGATCTGTTAGATACAAGGGTACAGATTTTGTAGTTGTAGTCATAGGCACTTTAGTTGTAGATGTCAAGGGTCTTGTTGTTGTTGCATTATTGATGAAGACAGTGGTTTTATTAGTGGTGGAGGCAAATGGATTTGTTGTTGTTGTTGCATTATTGGTCAAGACAGTGGTTTTATTAGTGGTTGAGGC
Organism: Barbus barbus; assembly: GCF_936440315.1. Lineage (NCBI taxonomy): Eukaryota > Metazoa > Chordata > Actinopteri > Cypriniformes > Cyprinidae > Barbus > Barbus barbus. The sequence continues at coordinate 6,880,256 of NC_136735.1, forward strand.
AAATGGATTTGTTGATGTTCCAGTTGTGCTACCAGTCGTAGTGTTAAAGGTAGTTAAAGAGGGAGTTGCTGAAGTAAACACTGAAATTTCTGTTTTTAGTGCAGAGAATCCAGTTGTTGTTGTTGTTGCGGATGTTTGAATGGTATTAACAGTTGTGCCCTCAGAGACATTTGAAGATGGAAAGAATGACATAAATGTCGGTGCTGCTGTCATGGTAACTGCTCCACTAGTAGCAGGAGCTGGTATGGATGTTGTAATTTCAAAGATTGTTGAAGAGGCTGAGGCAGAGAAAGGTGCTGTTGTTTGTGGCACTGTTGTGATAACTGCTTCACTGCTGGTGGATGTTCGAGCAGTAGTTATTGTGGCAGCTGAAGGCCCTGTTGTTGGGGAAACTCCTGCAGTAGAAGTTCCAGTAGGAGTTGATGTCACTGTTGAAGGATGTGTTGTTGTTGTTGTTGTTGTAGCTGTTGGTGTTGTTGTTGTTGTACCGACAGTGGTGCTGTCAGTAGTGGTTGAAGTGGGAATCATAGTAGGTTCTGCTGTAGATGTTGTTTGTGGTGCTGTTGTGGAAACTCCTGCATTAGTAGTTCCAGTAGGAGTTGATGTCACTGTTGAAGGATGTGTTGTTGTTATTGGTGTAGCTGTTGGTGTTGTTGTTGTTGCTGCACTGACAGTGGTGCTGTCAGTAGTGGTTGAAGTGGGAATCACAGTAGGTTCTGCTGTAGATGTTGTTTGTGGTGCTGTTGTGGAAACTCCTGCAGTAGTAGTTCCAGTAGGAGTTGATGTCACTGTTGAAGGATGTGTTGTTGTTGTTGTTGTTGTTGTAGCTGTTGGGGTTGTGGATGTTGTTGCTGTACTGATAGTGGTGCTTTCAGTTGTGGTTGAAGTGGTAATCACAATAGGTTCTGATGTAGATGTTGTTTGTGGTGCTGTTGTGGAAACTCCTGCAGTAGTAGTTTCAGCTGGAGCTGATGTCATTGTTGAAGGATGTGTTGTTGTTGTTGTTGTTGTTGTAGCTGTTGGTGTTGTTGTTGTTGTTGTTGCACTGACAGTGGTGCTATCAGTAGTGGTTGAAGTGTGAATCACAGTAGGTTCTGATGTAGATGTTGTTTGTGGTGCTGTTGTGGAAACTCCTGCAGTAGTAGTTTCAGCTGGAGCTAATGTCAATGTTGAAGGATGTGTTGTTGTAGTTGTTGTTGTTGTTGTAGCTGTTGTTGGTGTTGTTGTTGTTGTAGCTGTTGGTGTTGGTGTTGTTGTTGCACTGACAGTGGTGCTATCAGTAGTGGCTGAAGTGTGAATCACAGTAGGTTCTGCTGTAGATGTTGTTTGTGGTGCTGTTGTGGAAACTCCTGCAGTAGTAGTTTCAGCTGGAGATGATGTCACTGTTGAAGTATGTGTTGTTGTTGTAGCTGTTGGTGTTGGTGTTGTTGTTGTTGTACCGACACTGGTGCTGTCAGTAGTGGTTGAAGTGTGAATCATAGCAGGTTCTGCTGTAGATGTTGTTTGTGGTGCTGTTGTGGAAACTCCTGCAGTAGTAGTTCCAGTAGGAGTTGATGTCACTGTTGAAGGATGTGTAGTTGTTGTTGTTGTTGTAGCTGTTGGTGTTGTTGTTGTTGCACTGACAGTGGTGCTGCCAGTAGTGGTTGAAGTGGGAATCACAGTAGGTTCTGCTGTAGATGTTGTTTGTGGTGCTGTTGTGGAAACTCCTGCAGTAGAAGTTCCAGTAGGAGTTGATGTCACTGTTGAAGGATGTGTTGTTGTTGTTGTTGTAGCTGTTGGTGGTGTTGTTGTTGTACCGACAGTGGTGCTGTCAGTAGTGGTTGAAGTGGGAATCATAGTAGGTTCTGCTGTAGATGTTGTTTGTGGTGCTGTTGTGGAAACTCCTGCATTAGTAGTTCCAGTAGGAGTTGATGTCACTGTTGAAGGATGTGTTGTTGTTATTGTTGTAGCTGTTGGTGTTGTTGTTGTTGCTGCACTGACAGTGGTACTGTCAGTAGTGGTTGAAGTGGGAATCACAGTAGGTTCTGCTGTAGTTGTTGTTTGTGGTGCTGTTGTGGAAACTCCTGCAGTAGTAGTTCCAGTAGGAGTTGATGTCACTGTTATATGATGTGTTGTTGTAGCTGTTGGGGTTGTGGATGTTGTTGCTGTACTGATAGTGGTGCTTTCAGTTGTGGTTGAAGTGGTAATCGCAATAGGTTCTGATGTAGATGTTGTTTGTGGTGCTGTTGTGGAAACTCCTGCAGTAGTAGTTTCAGCTGGAGCTGATGTCAATGTTGAAGGATGTGTTGTTGTTGTTGTTGTTGTAACTGTTGGTGTTGGTGTTGTTGTTGTTGCACTGACAGTGGTGCTATCAGTAGTGGTTGAAGTGTGAATCACAGTAGGTTCTGCTGTAGATGTTGTTTGTGGTGCTGTTGTGGAAACACCTGCAGTAGTAGTTTCAGCTGAAGATGATGTCACTGTTGAAGGATGTGTTGTTGTTGTAGCTGTTGGTGTTGGTGTTGTTGTTGTTGCACTGACAGTGGTGCTGCCAGTAGTGGTTGAAGTGGGAATCACAGTAGGTTCTGCTGTAGATGTTGTTTGTGGTGCTGTTGTGGAAACTCCTGCAGTAGTAGTTTCAGCTGGAGCTGATGTCAATGTTGAAGGATGTGTTGTTGTTGTTGCACTGACAGTGGTGCTGCCAGTAGTGGTTGAAGTGGTAATCACAATAGGTTCTGCTGTAGATGTTGTTTGTAGTGCTGTTTTGGAAACTCCTGCAGTAGTAGTTTCAGCTGGATTTGATGTCACTGTTGAAGGATGTGTTGTTGTTGTTGTAGCTGTTGGTGGTGGTGTTGTTGTACTGACAGTGGTGCTGTCAGTAATGGTTGAAGTGGGAATCACAGTATGTTCTGCTGTAGATGTTGTTTGTGGTGCAGTTGTGGAAACTCCTGCAGTAGTAGTTCCAGTAGGAGTTGATGTCACTGCTGAAGGATGTGTTGTTGTTGTGGTAGCTGTTGGGGTTGTGGATGTTGTTGCTGTACTGATAGTGGTGCTTTCAGTTGTGGTTGAAGTGGTAATCGCAATAGGTTCTGATGTAGATGTTGTTTGTGGTGCTGTTGTGGAAACTTCTGCAGTAGTAGTTTCAGCTGGAGTTGATGTCACTGTTGAAGGATGTGTTGTTGTTGTTGTTGTTGTTGTAGCTGTTGGTATTGTTGTTGTTGTTGCACTGACAGTGGTGCTGTCAGTAGTGGTTGAAGTGGGAATCACAGTAGCTTCTGCTGTAGATGTTGTTTGTGGTGCTGTTGTGGAAACTCCTGCAGTTGTAGTTTCAGCTAGAGCTGATGTCACTGTTGAAGGATGTGTTGTTGTTGTTGTAGGTGTTGTTGTTGTTGCACTGACAGTGGTGCTGTCAGTAGTGGTTGAAGTGGGAATCACAGTAGGTTCTGCTATAGATGTTGTTTGTGGTGCTGTTGTGGAAACTCCTGAAGTAGTAGTTCCAGCAAAAGTTGTGATTACTGTTGTTGATGTTTCAGCAGGAGTCGTGATTGTGGAGGTCTCTGTTGTTGTAGATGTTTCTGCTGCACTAGTGGTGGATGTTTCAGCAGGACTTGGTCTGACTGTGGAGGTCTCTGTTTTTGTAGATGTTTCTGATGCACTAGTGGTGGATGTTTCAGGGGCAGTTGTTGTGATTGTGGATGACCCTGTTGTTGTAGATGTTTCTGCTGCACTAGTAGCGGATGTTTCAGGGGCAGTTGTTAAAATTGTGGATGTCCCTGTTGTTGTAGATGTTTCTGCTGCACTAGTAGTGGATGTTTCAGGGGTAGTTGTTGTGATTGTGGAAGTCTCTGTTTTTGTAGATGTTTCTGGGGCAGTTGTTGTGATTGTGGAAGTCTCTGTTGTTGTAGATGTTTCTGCTACAGTAGTGGTGGATGTTTCAGGAGTAGTCATTGAGATTGTGGAAGTCTCCGTTGTTGCAGATGTTTCTACTTCACTAGTGGTGGATGTTTCAGGGGCAGTTGTTGTGAAAGTGGAAGTCTCCGTTGTTGTAGATGTTTCTGCTGCAGTAGTTGTGGATGTTTCAAGAGCAGTCATGATTGTGGAAGTCTCTGTTGTTGTGGATGTTTCAGGAGTAGTCATTGTGATAGTGGAAGTCTCTGTTGTTGTAGATGTTTCAAGAGCAGTTGTTGTGATTGTGGATGTCTCTGTTGTTGTAGATATTTCTCCTGCACTAATGGTGGATGTTTCAGGAGCAGTTATTGTGATTGTGGATGACCCTATTGTTGTAGATGTTTCTGCTGGACTAGTGGTGGATGTTTCAGTAGCAGTTGTTGTGATTGTGGAAGTCTCTGTTGTTGTAGATGTTTCTGGGGCAGTTGTTGTGATTGTGGAAGTCTCTGTTTTTGTAGATGTTTCTGCTACAGTAGTGGTGGATGCTTCAGGAGCAGTCGTTGAGATTATGGAAGTCTCCGTTGTTGTAGATGTTTCTACTGCACTAGTGGTGGATGTTTCAGGGGCAGTTGTTGTGATTGTGGAAGTCTCTGTTGTTGTAGATGTTTCTGGGGCAGTTGTTGTGATTGTGGAAGTCTCTGTTGTCGTTGATGCTTCAGGAGCAGTTGTTGTTATTGTGGAAATCTCTGTTGTTGTAGATGTTTCTGCTCCAGTAGTTGTGGATGTTTCAAGAGCAGTCATGATTGTGGAAGTCTCTGTTGTTGTGGATGTTTCAGGAGTAGTCATTGTGATAGTGGAAGTCTCTGTTGTTGTAGATGTTTCAAGAGCAGTTGTTGTGATTGTGGATGTCTCTGTTGTTGTAGATGTTTCTCCTGCACTAGTGGTGGATGTTTCAGGAGCAGTTATTGTGATTGTGGATGACCCTATTGTTGTAGATGTTTCTGCTGGACTAGTGGTGGATGTTTCAGGAGCAGTTGTTATGATTGTGGAAGTCTCTGTTGTTGTAGATGTTTCTGGGGCAGTTGTTGTGATTGTGGAAGTCTCTGTTTTTGTAGATGTTTCTGCTACAGTAGTGGTGGATGCTTCAGGAGCAGTCGTTGAGATTATGGAAGTCTCCGTTGTTGTAGATGTTTCTACTGCACTAGTGGTGGATGTTTCAGGGGCAGTTGTTGTGAAAGTGGAAATCTCTGTTGTTGTAGATGTTTCTGCTCTACTGGTAGTGGATGTTTCAGGAGCAATCGTTGTGATTGTGGAAGTCTCCGTTGTTGTAGATGTTTCTGCTGCTGTACTATTGTTGGATGTTTCGGGAGCAGTTGTTGTAATTGTGGAAGTCTCTGTTGTTGTTGATGCTTCAGGAGCAATTGTTGTTATTGTGGAAGTCTCCGTTGTTGTAGATGTTTCTACTGCACTAGTGGTGGATGTTTCAGGGGAAGTTGCTGGGAAAGTTGATGTCTCTGTTGTTGTAGATGTTTCAGGAGCAGTTGTTATGATAGTGGAAGTCTCTGTTGTTTTAGATGTTTCAGGAGCAGTTGTTGTGAATGTGGAAGTCTCTATTGTTGTAGATGTTTCTGCTGCAGTAGTTGTGGATGTTTCAGGAGCAGTCATGATTGTGGAAGTCTCTCTTGTTGTAGATGTTTCAGGAGTAGTCATTGTGATAGTGGAAGTCTCTGTTGTTGTAGCTGTTTCATGAGCAGTTGTTGTGATTGTGGATGTCTCTGTAGTTGTAGATGTTTGTGTTGCAGTAGTGGTGGACGTTTCAGGAGCAGTTGTTGTGATTGTGGAGGTCTCTGTTGGTGTAAATGTTTCTGCTGCAGTAGTTGTTGATGTTTCAGGAGCGGTTGTTATTGTGGAGGTCTCTGTTGTTGTAGATGCTTCTGCTGAAGTAGTTGTTATTGTTTCAGGAGCAGTTGTTATTGTGGAGGTCTCTGTTGTTGTAGATGTTTCTACTGCACTAGTGGTGGATGTTTCAGGAGCAGTTGTTGTGATTGTGGAAGTCTCTGTTGTTGTAGATGTTTCTGGGGCAGTTGTTGTGATTGTGGAAGTCTCTGTTGTTGTAGATGTTGCTGCTACAGTAGTGGTGGATGCTTCAGGAGCAGTCGTTGAGATTATGGAAGTCTCCGTTGTTGTAGATGTTTCTACTGCACTGGTAGTGGATGTTTCAGGGGCAGTTGTTGTGAAAGTGGAAATCTCTGTTGTTGTAGATGTTTCTGCTGCACTGGTAGTGGATGTTTCAGGAGCAATCGTTGTGATTGTGGAAGTCTCCGTTGTTGTAGATGTTTCTGCTGCTGTACTATTGTTGGATATTTCGGGAGCAGTTGTTGTAATTGTGGAAGTCTCTGTTGTTGTTGATGCTTCAGGAGCAGTTGTTGTTATTGTGGAAGTCTCCGTTGTTGTAGATGTTTCTACTGCACTAGTGGTGGATGTTTCAGGGGCAGTTGCTGGGAAAGTGGATGTCTCTGTTGTTGCAGTTGTTATGATAGTGGAAGTCTCTGTTGTTTTAGATGTTTCAGGAGTAGTCATTGTGATAGTGGAAGTCTCTGTTGTTGTAGATGTTTCAGGAGCAGTTGTTGTGATTGTGGATGTCTCTGTAGTTGTAGATGTTTGTGTTGCAGTAGTGGTGGATGTTTCAGGAGCAGTTGTTGTGATTGTGGAGGTCTCTGTTGGTGTAGATATTTCTACTGCATTAGTGGTGGATGTTTCTGGGGCAGCTGGTGTGATTGTGGAGGTCTCTGTTGTTGTAAATGTTTCTGCTGCAGTAGTTGTTGATGTTTCAGGAGCAGTTGTTATTGTGGAGGTCTCTGTTGTTGTAGATGTTTCTGCTGAAGTAGTTGTTGATGTTTCAGGAGCAGTTGTTATTGTGGAGGTCTCTGTTGTTGTAGATGTTTCTACTGCACTAGTGGTGGATGTTTTCGGGGCAGTTGGTGTGATTGTGGAGGTCTCTGTTGTTGTAAATGTTTCTGCTGCAGTAGTTGTTGATGTTTCAGGGGCAGTTGTTGTGATTGTGGAAGTCTCCGTTGTTGTAGATGTTTCTGCTGCACTAGTGGTGGATGTTTCCAAGGCAGTTGTTGTGATTGTGGAAGTCTCTGTTGTTGTAGATGTTTCTGCTGCACTAGTGGTGGATGTTTCAGGAGCAGTTGTTGTGATTGTGGAAGTCTCAGTTGTTGTAGATGTTTCTGCTGCACTAGTGGTGGATGTTTCCAAGGCAGTTATTGTGATTGTGGAAGTCTCTGTTGTTGTAGATGTTTCTGGGGCAGTTGTTGTGATTGTGGAAGTCTCTGTTGTTGTAGATGTTTCTGCTCCAGAAGTTGTGGATGTTTCAGGAGCAGTCATGATTGTGGAAGTCTCTGTTGTTGTGGATGTTTCAGGAGTAGTCATTGTGATAGTGGAAGTCTCTGTTGTTGTAGATGTTTCAAGAGCAGTTGTTGTGATTGTGGATGTCTCTGTTGTTGTAGATGTTTCTCCTGCACTAGTGGTGGATGTTTCAGGAGCAGTTATTGTGATTGTGGATGACTCTATTGTTGTAGATGTTTCTGCTGCACTAGTAGTGGATGTTTCAGGAGCAGTTGTTGTGATTGTGGAAGTCTCTGTTGTTGTAGATGTTTCTGGGGTAGTTGTTGTGATTGTGGAAGTCTCTGTTGTTGTAGATGTTTCTGCTACAGTAGTGGTGGATGCTTCAGGAGCAGTCGTTGAGATTATGGAAGTCTCCGTTGTTGTAGATGTTTCTACTGCACTGGTAGTGGATGTTTCAGGGGCAGTTGTTGTGAAAGTGGATATCTCTGTTGTTGTAGATGTTTCTGCTGCACTGGTAGTGGATGTTTCAGGAGCAATCGTTGTGATTGTGGAAGTCTCCATTGTTGTAGATGTTTCTGCTGCTGTACTATTGTTGGATGTTTCGGGAGCAGTTGTTGTAATTGTGGAAGTCTCTGTTGTTGTTGATGCTTCGGGAGCAGTTGTTGTTATTGTGGAAGTCTCCGTTGTTGTAGATGTTTCTACTGCACTAGTGGTGGATGTTTCAGGGGCAGTTGCTGGGAAAGTGGATGTCTCTGTTGTTGTAGATGTTTCAGGAGCAGTTATTATGATAGTGGAAGTCTCTGTTGTTTTAGATGTTTCAGGAGCAGTTGTGAATGTGGAAGTCTCTGTTGTTGTAGATGTTTCTGCTGCAGTAGTTGTTGATGTTTCAGGAGCAGTCATGATTGTGGAAGTCTCTGTTGTTGTAGATGTTTCAGGAGTAGTCATTGTGATAGTGGAAATCTCTGTTGTTGTAGATGTTTCAGGAGCAGTTGTTGTGATTGTGGATGTCTCTGTAGTTGTAGATGTTTGTGTTGCAGTAGTGGTGGATGTTTCAAGAGCAGTTGTTGTGATTGTGGATGTCTCTGTTGTTGTAGATGTTTCTCCTGCACTAGTGGTGGATGTTTCAGGAGCAGTTATTGTGATTGTGGATGACTCTATTGTTGTAGATGTTTCTGCTGCACTAGTAGTGGATGTTTCAGGAGCAGTTGTTGTGATTGTGGAAGTCTCTGTTGTTGTAGATGTTTCTGGGGCAGTTGTTGTGATTGTGGAAGTCTCTGTTGTTGTAGATGTTTCTGCTACAGTAGTGGTGGATGCTTCAGGAGCAGTCGTTGAGATTATGGAAGTCTCCGTTGTTGTAGATGTTTCTACTGCACTGGTAGTGGATGTTTCAGGGGCAGTTGTTGTGAAAGTGGATATCTCTGTTGTTGTAGATGTTTCTGCTGCACTGGTAGTGGATGTTTCAGGAGCAATCGTTGTGATTGTGGAAGTCTCCATTGTTGTAGATGTTTCTGCTACAGTAGTGGTGGATGCTTCAGGAGCAGTCGTTGAGATTATGGAAGTCTCCGTTGTTGTAGATGTTTCTACTGCACTGGTAGTGGATGTTTCAGGGGCAGTTGTTGTGAAAGTGGATATCTCTGTTGTTGTAGATGTTTCTGCTGCACTGGTAGTGGATGTTTCTGGAGCAGTTGTTGTAATTGTGGAAGTCTCTGTTGTTGTTGATGCTTCAGGAGCAGTTGTTGTTATTGTGGAAGTCTCCGTTGTTGTAGATGTTTCTACTGCACTAGTGGTGGATGTTTCAGGGGCAGTTGCTGGGAAAGTGGATGTCTCTGTTGTTGTAGATGTTTCAGGAGCAGTTGTTATGATAGTGGAACTCTCTGTTGTTTTAGATGTTTCAGGAGCAGTTGTTATGATAGTGGAAGTCTCTGTTGTTGTAGATGTTTCTGCTGCAGTAGTTGTGGATGTTTCAGGAGCAGTCATGATTGTGGAAGTCGCTGTTGTTGTAGATGTTTCAGGAGTAGTCATTGTGATAGTGGAAGTCTCTGTTGTTGTAGATGTTTCAGGAGCAGTTGTTGTGATTGTGGATGTCTCTGTAGTTGTAGATGTTTGTGTTGCAGTAGTGGTGGATGTTTCAGGAGCAGTTGTTGTGATTGTGGAGGTCTCTGTTGGTGTAGATGTTTCTACTGCATTAGTGGTGGATGTTTCCGGGGCAGTTGGTGTGATTGTGGAGGTCTCTGTTGTTGTAAATGTTTCTGCTGCAGTAGTTGTTGATGTTTCAGGAGCAGTTGTTATTGTGGAGGTCTCTGTTGTTGTAGATGTTTCTGCTGAAGTAGTTGTTGATGTTTCAGGAGCAGTTGTTATTGTGGAGGTCTCTGTTGTTGTAGATGTTTCTACTGCACTAGTGGTGGATGTTTTCGGGGCAGTTGGTGTGATTGTGGAGGTCTCTGTTGTTGTAGATGTTTCTGGGGCAGTTGTTGTGATTGTGGAAGTCTCTGTTGTTGTAGATGTTTCTGCTACAGTAGTGGTGGATGTTTCAGGAGCAGTTGTTGTGAATGTGGAAGTCTCCGTTGTTGTAGATGTTTCTACTGCACTAGTGGTGGATGTTTCAGGGGCAGTTGCTGGGAAAGTGGATGTCTCTGTTGTTGTAGATGTTTCAGGAGCAGTTGTTATGATAGTGGAAGTCTCTGTTGTTTTAGATGTTTCAGGAGCAGTTGTTATGATGGTGGAAGTCTCTGTTGTTGTAGATGTTTCAGGAGCAGTTGTTATGATAGTGGAAGTCTCTGTTGTTTTAGATGTTTCAGGAGCAGTTGTTATGATAGTGGAAGTCTCTGTTGTTGTAGATGTTTCTGCTGCAGTAGTTGTGGATGTTTCAGGAGCAGTCATGATTGTGGAAGTCTCTGTTGTTGTAGATGTTTCAGGAGTAGTCATTGTGATAGTGGAAGTCTCTGTTGTTGTAGATGTTTCAGGAGCAGTTGTTGTGATTGTGGATGTCTCTGTAGTTGTAGATGTTTGTGTTGCAGTAGTGGTGGATGTTTCAGGAGCAGTTGTTGTGATTGTGGAGGTCTCTGTTGGTGTAGATGTTTCTACTGCATTAGTGGTGGATGTTTCCGGGGCAGTTGGTGTGATTGTGGAGGTCTCTGTTGTTGTAAATGTTTCTGCTGCAGTAGTTGTTGATGTTTCAGGAGCAGTTGTTATTGTGGAGGTCTCTGTTGTTGTAGATGTTTCTACTGCACTAGTGGTGGATGTTTTCGGGGCAGTTGGTGTGATTGTGGAGGTCTCTGTTGTTGTAGATGTTTCTGGGGCAGTTGTTGTGATTGTGGAAGTCTCTGTTGTTGTAGATGTTTCTGCTACAGTAGTGGTGGATGTTTCAGGAGCAGTTGTTGTGAATGTGGAAGTCTCCGTTGTTGTAGATGTTTCTACTGCACTAGTGGTGGATGTTTCAGGGGCAGTTGTTGTGAAAGTGGAAATCTCTGTTGTTGTAGATGTTTCTGCTGCACTAGTGGTGGATGTTTCCAAGGCAGTTGTTGCGATTGTGGAAGTCTCAGTTGTTGTAGATGTTTCTGCTGCACTAGTGGTGGATGTTTCAGGAGCAGTTGTTGTGATTGTGGATGACCCTGTTGTTGTAGATGTTTCTCCTGCACTAGTGGTGGATGTTTCAGGAGCAGTTGTTGTGATTGTGGAAGTCTCTGTTGTTGTAGATGTTTCTGGGGCAGTTGTTGTGATTGTGGAAGTCTCTGTTGTTGTAGATGTTTCTGCTACAGTAGTGGTGGATGTTTCAGGAGTAGTCATTGAGATTGTGGAAGTCTCTGTTGTTGTAGATGTTTCTACTTCACTAGTGGTGGATGTTTCAGGGGCAGTTGTTGTGAAAGTGGAAATCTCTGTTGTTGTAGATGTTTCTGCTGCACTGGTGGTAGATGTTTCAGGCGCAATCGTTGTGATTGTGGAAGTCCCCGTTGTTGTAGATGTTTCTGCTGCAGTACTATTGGTGGATGTTTCGGGAGCAGTTGTTGTTATTGTGGAAGTCTCCGTTGTTGTAGATGTTTCTATAGCACTAGTGATGGACGTTTCAGGGGCAGTTGCTGTGAAAGTGGATGTCTCTGTTGTTGTAGATGTTTCAGGAGCAGTTGTTATGATAGTGGAAGTCTCTGTTGTTTTAGATGTTTCAGGAGCAGTTGTTGTGAATGTGGAAGTCTCTGTTGTTGTAGATGTTTCTGCTCCAGTAGTTGTGGATGTTTCAGGAGCAGTCATGATTGTGGAAGTCTCTGTTGTTGTGGATGTTTCAGGAGTAGTCATTGTGATAGTGGAAGTCTCTGTTGTTGTAGATGTTTCAAGAGCAGTTGTTGTGATTGTGGATGTCTCTGTAGTTGTAGATGTTTGTGTTGCAGTAGTGGTGGATGTTTCAGGAGCAGTTGTTGTGATTGTGGAGGTCTCTGTTGGTGTAGATGTTTCTACTGCATTAGTGGTGGATGTTTTCGGGGCAGTTGGTGTGATTGTGGAGGTCTCTGTTGTTGTAAATGTTTCTGCTGCAGTAGTTGTTGATGTTTCAGGAGCAGTTGTTATTGTGGAGGTCTCTGTTGTTGTAGATGTTTCTGCTGAAGTAGTTGTTGATGTTTCAGGAGCAGTTGTTATTGTGGAGGTCTCTGTTGTTGTAGATGTTTCTACTGCACTAGTGGTGGATGTTTTCGGGGCAGTTGGTGTGATTGTGGAGGTCTCTGTTGTTGTAAATGTTTCTGCTGCAGTAGTTGTTGATGTTTCAGGAGCAGATGTTATAGTGGAGGTCTCTGTTGTTGTAGATGTTTCTGCTGCAGTAGTTGTTGATGTTTCAGGAGCAGTTGTTGTGATTGTGGAGGTCTCTGTTGTTGTAGATGTTTCTGCCAAACTAGTGGTGGATGTTTCAGCGGGAGTTGTTGTAATTGTGGAGGTCTCTGTTGACGTAGATGTTTCTGCTAAACTAGTGGTGGATGTTTCAGCGGGAGTTGTTGTTATTGTGGAGGTCTCTGTTGACGTAGATGTTTCTGCAAAACTAGTGGTGGATGTTGCAGCAGTTGTTGTTGTGTCTACTGAGTACTCTGTTGTTGGGTCATAAGAAAATGCTGATCAGTTTAGATGGCACTCAATAAAACAATGAAAAATGTAAACAATTGTGTGTAGATTTTGTGTGTACGTTTTTACAGAATACTTTAGTTGACATAAAATAATGTCTAAATGACCATCTTTAATTGTACATCACTTTGTAGTATGTATATTTATTTATTTATTTATTTATATTTTTCTATTATGTACCGTGCACCTTATGCAGAAGCTCTGTAATTTCGTTGTATCTTGTGTACAATGACAATAAAGACATTCTAATTCAAATTCTAATTCTAATCTCCCAGACAGTACAGTGTCTCTTACATGTACAATACAAGATTTGTTTAAACACTTTGTTTTTAGGTTTTGTCAGACATACCTGTACCATTAATTGAGAAAGAAGTTATGTTCAAGTCATGAAGAGTTTCTGTGTTGCTCATTAAGGCATCTGCAGCCTCATCCACTGATGGGACATCCTGTGTAGAGTTGAAGACGAGTTCTGATGTGGTAATGACCGACCCCTGGCTGGAATAAATGTTTTGGAAAAACCATCATATTAGAATTATTTCTTTAGATTGTTATCTTTCACAGTTTCAAACATTCATATAGGCAATGTATACAAAATAATGAACATTTAAATAGAGTATTTACCTGAATTTTAGTACAATGACTCTTAGGAAGGAACCAAACCTCTTGAAAAGGGTTTCAAGCTGAAACAAAATACAGACAGTTTCAATGAACTCTCATAAAACCATAAGAAATGTAAAGTATTTATGATTAAATGTAATTGCTGTTTATACCTTGAATGATTATTGTAAATACATTATAAGGGTTTGAACTCACATGAATCTGAACAAGATGAGCCCTATTTATGAAAGCAGCAGATTGCGAATTACTGAGTTCATTGTTAAAGTTATCTTTAGCGCGGAACACCAGCGTTATTTTTACTTCATATACAGGCTTCTTTGTTGTAGGTGTTTCAGGAGCAGTTGTTGTGATCGTGGAAGTCTCTGTTGTTGTAAATGTTTCAGGAGCAGTTGTTGTGATAGTGGAAGTCTCTGTTGATGTAGATGTTTCACGAGCAGTTGTTGTGATCGTGGAAGTCTCTGTTGTTGTAGATATTTCAGGAGCAGTTGTTGTGATAGTGGAAGTCTCTGTTGTAGTAGATGTTTCAGGAGCAGTTGTTGTGATCGTGGAAGTCTCTGTTGTTGTAGATATTTCAGGAGCAGTTGTTGTGATAGTGGAAGTCTCTGTTGTTGTAGATGTTTCAGGAGCAGTTGTTGTGATTGTGGAAATCTCGGTTGTTGTAGATATTTCTGCTGCACTAGTGGTGGATGTTTCAGAAGCAGTTGTTGTGATTGTGGAAGTCTCTGTTGTTATAGATGTTTCAGGAGCTGTTGTTACGATAGCGGAAGGCTCTGTTGTTTTAAATGTTTCAGGAGCAGTTGTTTTGATTGTGGAGGTCTCTTTTGTAGATGTTTCTGCTTCAGTAGTGGTTGATGTTTCAGAAGCAGTTGTTGTGATTGTGGAAGTCTCTGTTGTTATAGATGTTTCAGGAGCTGTTGTTGTGATAGCCGAATGCTCTGTTGTTGTAGATGTTTCAGGAGCAGTTGTTGTGATTGTGGAGGTCTCTGTTGTAGATGTTTCTGTTGCACTAGTGGAGTATGTTTCAGGAGCAGTTGTTGTAATTGTGGAAGTCTCTGTTGTTGTAGATGTTTCAGGAGCAGTTGTTGTGATAGTGGAAGTCTCTGTTGTTGTAGATATTTCAGGAGCAGTTGTTGTGATAGTGGAAGTCTCTGTTGTTGTAGATGATTCAGGAGCAGTTGTTGTGATAGTGGTAGTCTCTGTTGTTGTAAATGTTTCAGGAGCAGTTGTTGTGATAGTGGAAGTCTCTGTTGTTATAGATGTTTCAGGAACAGTTGTTGTGATTATTGAAGTTTGTGTTGTTGTAGATGTTTCAGGAGCATTTGTTGTGATCGTGGAAGTCTCTGTTGTTGTAGATGTTTCAGGAGCAGTTGTTGTGATTGTGGAAGTCTCTGTTGTTGTAGATGTTTCTTCTGCACTAGTGGTTGATGTTTCAGGAGCAGTTGTTGTGATTGTGGAGGTCTCTGTTGTAGATGTTTCTGTTGCACTAGTGGAGGATTTTTCAGGAGCAGTTGTTGTAATTGTGGAAGTCTCTGTTGTTGTAGATGATTCAGGAGCAGTTGTTGTGATAGTGGGAGTCTCTGTTGTTGTAAATGTTTCAGGAGCAGTTGTTGTGATAGCGGAAGTCTCTGTTGTTGTAGATGATTCAGGAGCAGTTGTTGTGATTATTGAAGTTTGTGTTGTTGTAGATGTTTCAGGAGCAGTTGTTGTGATCGTGGAAGTCTCTGTTGTTGTAGATGTTTCTGCTGCACTAGTGGAGGATGTTTCAGGAGCAGTTGTTGTAATTGTGGAAGTCTCTGTTGTTGTAGATATTTCAGGAGCAGTTGTTGTGACAGTGGAAGTCTCAGTTGTTGTAGATGATTCAGGAGCAGTTGTTGTGATTATTGAAGTCTGTGTTGTTGTAGATGTTTCAGGAGCAGTTGTGATCGTGGAAGTCTCTTTTTTTGTAGATGTTTCAGGAGCAGTTGTTGTGATTGTGGAAGTCTCTGTTGTTGTAGATGTTTCTGCTGCACTAGTGGTGGATGTTTCAGGAGCAGTTGTTGTGATTGTGGAAGTCTCTGTTGTTATAGATGTTTCAGGAGCTCTTGTTGTGATAGCGGAAGGCTCTGTTGTTTTCAGTATTTCAGGAGTAGTTGTTGTGATTGTGGAGGTCTCTGTTGTAGATGTTTCTGCTTTAGTAGTGGTTGATGTTTCAGGAGCTGTTGTTGTAGATGTTCCTGTTGCACTAGTGGAGGATGTTTCAGGAGCAGTTGTTGTGATAGTGGAAGTCTCTGTTGTTGTAGATGATTCCGGAGCAGTTGTTGTGATAGTGGAAGTCTCTGTTGTTGTAGATGTTTCAGGAGCTGTTGTTTTGATAGTGGAAGTCTCTGTTGTTGTAGATGATTCAGGAGCAGTTGTTGTGATTGTGGAGGTCTCTGTTGTTGTAAATGTTTCTGCTGCACTAGTGGAGGATGTTTCAGGAGCAGTTGTTGTGATTGTGGAAGTCTCTGTTGTTGTAAATATTTCAGGAGCAGTTGTTGTGATTGTGGAGGTCTCTGTTGAAGATGTTTCTGCTTTAGTAGTGGTTGATGTTTCAGGAGCAGTTGTTGTGATTGTGGAAGTCGCTGTTGTTATAGATGTTTCAGGAGCAGTTGTCGTGATTGTTGAAGTCTCTGTTGTTGTAGATGTTTCAGGAGCAGTTGCTGTGATTATGGAAGTCTCTGTTGTTGTAGATGTTTCAGGAGCAGTTGTTGTGATTGTGGAAGTCTCTGTTGTTGTGGATATTTCAGGAGCAGTTGTTGTGATTATGGAAGTCTCTGTTGTTATAGATGTTTCAGGAGCAGTAGTTGTGATTGTTGAAGTCTCTGTTGTAGATGTTTCTGCTTTAGTAGTGGTTGATGTTTCATGAGCAATTGTTGTGATTGTGGAAGTCTCTGTTGTTATAGATGTTTCAGGAGCAGTAGTTGTGATTGTTGAAGTCTCTGTTGTTGTAGATGTTTCAGGAGCAGTTGTTGTGATAGTGGAAGTCTCTGTTGTTATAGATGTTTCAGGAGCAGTTGTTGTGATTATTGAATTCTGTGTTGTTGTAGATTTTTCAGGAGCAGTTGTGATCGTGGAAGTCTCTGTTGTTGTAGATGTTTCAGAAGCAGTTGTTGTGATTGTGGAAGGCTCTGTTGTTGTAAATGTTTCAGGAGCAGTTGTTGTGATTGTGGAGGTCTCTGTTGTAGATGTTTCTGCTTCAGTAGTGGTTGATGTTTCTGGAGCAGTTGTTGTGATTATTGAAGTCTGTGTTGTTGTAGATGTTTCAGGAGCAGTTGTGATAATGGAAGTCTCTGTTGTTGTAGATGTTTCAGGAGCAATTGTTGTGATAGTGGAAGTCTCTGTTGTAGATGATTCAGGAGCAGTTGTTGTAATTGTGGAAGTCTCTGTTGTTGTAGATGTTTCAGGAGCAGTAGTTGTCATTGTTGAAGTCTCTGTTGTTGTAGATGTTTCAGGAGCAGTTGTTGTGATAGTGGAAGTCTCCATTGTTGTAGATGTTTCAGGAGCTGTTGTTTTGATAGTGGAAGTCTCTGTTGTTGTGGATGTTTCAGGAGCAGATGTGATTGTGGAAGTCTCTGTTTTTGTAGATGTTTCTGCTGCACTAGTAGAGGATGTTTCAGGAGCAGTTGTTGTGATTGTGGAAGTCTCTGTTGTTATAGATATTTCAGGAGCTGTTGTTGTGATAGCGGAACGCTCTGTTGTTTTAAATGTTTCAGGAGCAGTTGTTGTGATTGTGGAGGTCTCTGTTGTAGATGTTTCTGCTTCAGTAGTGGTTGATGTTTCAAAAGCAGTTGTTGTGATTGTGGAGGTCTCTGTTGTAGATGTTTCAGGAGCAGTTGTTGTGATAGTGGAAGTCTCCATTGTTGTAGATGTTTCAGGAGCTGTTGTTTTGATAGTGGAAGTCTCTGTTGTTGTGGATGTTTCAGGAGCAGATGTGATTGTGGAAGTCTCTGTTTTTGTAGATGTTTCTGCTGCACTAGTAGAGGATGTTTCAGGAGCAGTTGTTGTGATTGTGGAAGTCTCTGTTGTTATAGATATTTCAGGAGCTGTTGTTGTGATAGCGGAACGCTCTGTTGTTTTAAATGTTTCAGGAGCAGTTGTTGTGATTGTGGAGGTCTCTGTTGTAGATGTTTCTGCTTCAGTAGTGGTTGATGTTTCAAAAGCAGTTGTTGTGATTGTGGAGGTCTCTGTTGTTACTGATGTTTCAGGAACAGTTGTTGTGATAGTTGAAGTCTCTGTTGTTGTAAATGTTTCAGGAGCAGTTGTTGTGATAGTGGTCTCTGTTGTTGTAGATGTTTCTACTGCAGTAGTTGTTGATGTTTCAGGAGCAGTTGTTATTGTGGAGGTCTCTGTTGTTGTAGATGTTTCTGCTGCAGTAGTTGTTGATGTTTCAGGAGCTGTTGTTATTGTGGAGGTCTCTGTTGTTGTAGATGTTTCTGCTGCAGTAGTGGTGGATGTTTCAGGAGCAGTTGTTGTGATTGTGGAGGTCTCTGTTGACGTAGATGTTTCTGCCAAACTAGTGGTGGATGTTGCAGCAGGAGTTGTTGTGGCTAGTGCGTATTCTGTTGTTGGTTCATAAGAAAATGCTGATCAGTTTAGATGGCACTCAATAAAACAATGAAAAATTTAAACACTTGTGTGTAGATTTTGTGTGTACGTTTTTACAGAATACTTATGAAAAACCATCATTACTGAGCAAAGTTGATATAAAATCATGTCTAAATGAGCATCCCCTTGTCAGTACCGTGTCTCATACATGTACAATACAAGATTTGTTTAAAGACTTTGCTCTTAGGTTTTGTCAGACATACCTGTACCATTAATTGTGAAAGAAGTTATGTTCAAGTCATGAAGAGTTTCTGTGTTGCTCATTAAGGCATCTGCAGCCTCATCCGCGGTTGGGACATCCTGTGTAGAGTTGAAGACGAGTTCTGATGTAGTAATAACCGACCCCTGGCTGGAATAAATGTTTTGGAAATACCATCATATTAGAATTATTTCTTTATATCTGCACCTGACTAATAAATGGATTAATCACATATGTTATCTTTCACAGTTTCAAACATTCATATAGGCAATGTATACAAAATAATGAACATTTAAATAGAGTATTTACCTGAATTTTAGTACAATGACTCTTAGGAAGGAACCGAACCTCTTGAAAAGGGTTTCAAGCTGAAACAAAATACAAACAGTTTCAATGAACTCTCATAAAACCATAAGAAATGTAAAGTATTTATGATTAAATGTAATTGCTGTTTATAAATTTAATGATTATAGTAAATACATTATAAGGGTTTGAACTCACATGAATCTGAACAAGATGAGCCCTATTTATGAAAGCAGGAGATTGTGAATTACCGAGTTCATTGTTAAAGGTATCTTTAGAGCGGAAAACCAGCATTATTTTTACTTCATATACAGGCTTCGTTGTTGTAGGTGTTTCAGGAGAAGTTGTTGTGATTGTTGAAGTTTCTATTGTTGTAGATGTTTCAGGAGCAGTTGTTGTGATTGTGGAAGTCTCTGTTGTTGTGGATGTTTCAGGAGCAGTTGTTGTGATTGTGGAAGTCTCTGTTGTTTTAGATGTTTCTGCATCAGTAATGGTTGATGTTTCAGGAGCATTTGTTGTGATGGTGGAAGTCTCTGTTGTTGTAGATGTTTCTGCTGCAGTAGTTGTTGATGCTTCAGGAGCAGTTGTTGAGATAGTTGAAGTCTCTCTTGTTGTAGATGTTTCTGCTTCAGTAGTGGTTGATGTTTCAGGAGCAGTTGTTGTGATTGTGGAAGTCTCTGTTGTTGTAGATGTTTCTGCTGCACTAGTGGTGGATGTTTCAGGAGCAGTTGTTGTGATTGTGGAGATCTCTGTTGTTGTAGATGTTTCTCCTTCAGTAGTGGTTGATGTTGCAGGAGAAGTTGTTGTGATTGTTGAAGTCTCTGTTGTTGTAGATGTTTCTGCTGCACTAGTGCTGGATGGTTCAGGAGCAGTTGTTGTGATTGTTGAAGTCTCTGTTGTTGTAGATGTTTCTGCTGCACTAGTGCTGGATGATTCAGGAGCAGTTGTTGATATTGTTGAAGTCTCTTTTGTTGTAGATGTTTCTTCTGCAGTAGTGGTGTATGTTTCAGGAGCAGTTGTTGTGATTGTGGAGGTTTCTGGTGTTGTAGATGTTTCTACTGCACTAGTGGTGGATGTTTCAGGAGCAGTTGTTGTGATTGTGGAGGTCTCTGTTGTTGTAGATGTTTCTGCTGCAATAGTGGTGGATGTTTCAGGAGCAGTTATTGTGATTGTGGAAGTCTCTGTTGTTGTAGATGTTTCAGGAGCAGTTGTTGTGATATTGGAAATCTCTGTTGTTGTAGATGTTTCAGGAGCAGTCGTTGTGATTGTGGAAGTCTCTGTTGTTGTAGATGTTTCCGATGCACTAGTGGTGGATGTTTCAGGAGCAGTTGTTGTTATTCTTGAAGTCTCTGTTGTTGTAGATGTTTCAGGAGCAGTCGTTGTGATTGTGGAAGTCTCTGTTGTTGTAGATGTTTCCGCTGCAGTTGTTGTGATTGTGGAGGTCTCTGTTGTTGTGGATGTTTCTGCTTTAGTAGTAGTGGATGTTTCAGGAGCAGTTGTTGTGATTGTGGAGGTCTCTGTTGTTGTAGATGTTTTTGCTTCACTAGTGGTGGATGTTTCAGGAGCAGTTGTTGTGATTGTTGAAGTCTCTGTTGTTGTAGATGTTTCTGCTGCACTAGTGGTGGATGTTTCAGGAGCAGTTGTTGTGATTGTGGAGGTCTCTGTTGTTTTAGATGTTTCTGCTTCAGTAGTGGTGAATGTTTCAGGAGCAGTTGTTGATATTGTTGAAGTCTCTGTTGTTGTAGATGTTTCTGCTGCACTTGTGGTGGATGTTTCAGGAGCAGTTGTTGTGATTGTGGAGGTCTCTGTTGTTTTAGATGTTTCTGCTTCAGTAGTGGTGAATGTTTCAGGAGCAGTTGTTGATATTGTTGAAGTCTCTGTTGTTGTAGATGTTTCTTCTGCAGTAGTGGTGTATGTTTCAGGACCAGTTGTTGTGATTGTGGAGGTTTCTGTTGTTGTAGATGTTTCTACTGCAGTAGTGGTGGATGTTTCAGGAGCAGTTGTTGTGATTGTGGAGGTCTCTGTTGTTGTAGATGTTTCTGCTGCAATAGTGGTGGATGTTTCAGGAGCAGTTGTTGTGATTGTGGAAGTCTCTGTTGTTGTAGATGATTCAGGAGCAGTTGTTGTGATATTGGAAGTCTCTGTTGTTTTAGATGTTTCAGGAGCAGTCGTTGTGATTGTGGAAATCTCTGTTGTTTTAGATGTTTCAGGAGCAGTCGTTGTGATTGTGGAACTCTCTGTTGTTGTAGATGTTTCCGATGCACTAGTGGTGGATGTTTTAGGAGCAGTTGTTGTGATTGTTGAAGTCTCTGTTGTTGTAGATGTTTCTGCTGCTGCAGTAGTGGTTGATGTTTCAGGAGCAGTTGTTGTGATTGTTGAAGTCTCTGTTGTTGTAGATGTTTCTGCTTCAGTAGTGGTGAATGTTTCAGGAGCAGTTGTTGATATTGTTGAAGTCTCTGTTGTTGTAGATGTTTCTGCTGCACTAGTGGTGGATGTTTCAGGAGCAGTTGTTGTGATTGTTGAAGTCTCTGTTGTTGTAGATGTTTCTGCTGCACTTGTGGTGGATGTTTCAGGAGCAGTTGTTGTGATTGTAGCAGTCTCTGTTGTAGATGTTTCTGCTGCAATAGTGGTGGATGTTTCAGGAGCAGTAGTGATTGTGAAAGTCTCTGTTGTTGTAGATGTTTCAGGAGCAGTCGTTGTGATTGTGGAAGTCTCTGTTGTTGTAGATGTTTCCGCTGCAGTTGTTGTGATTGTGGAGGTCTCTGTTGTTGTGGATGTTTCTGCTTTAGTAGTAGTGGATGTTTCAGGAGCAGTTGTTGTGATTGTGGAGGTCTCTGTTGTTGTAGATGTTTCTGCTTCATTAGTGGTGGATGTTTCAGGAGCAGTTGTTGTGATTGTAGCAGTCTCTGTTGTAGATGTTTCTGCTGCACTACTGGTGGATGTTTCAGGAGCAGTTGTTGTGATTGTTGAAGTCTCTGTTGTTGTAGATGTTTCTGCTGCACTTGTGGTGGATGTTTCAGGAGCAGTTGTTGTGATTGTGGAGGTCTCTGTTGTTGTAGATGTTTCTGCTTCAGTAGTGGTGAATGTTTCAGGAGCAGTTGTTGATATTGTTGAAGTCTCTGTTGTTGTAGATGTTTCTGCTGCACTAGTGGTGGATGTTTCAGGAGCAGTTGTTGTGATTGTTGAAGTCTCTGTTGTTGTAGATGTTTCTGCTGCACTTGTGGTGGATGTTTCAGGAGCAGTTGTTGTGATTGTAGAGGTCTCTGTTGTAGATGTTTCTGCTGCAATAGTGGTGGATGTTTCAGGAGCAGTAGTGATTGTGGAAGTCTCTGTTGTTGTAGATGTTTTAGGCGCACTTGTTGTGATACTGGAAGTCTCTGTTGGTGTAGATGTTTCAGCAGCAGTTGTTGTGATAGTGGAAGTCTCTGTTGTTGTAGATGTTTCAGGAGCAGTCGTTGTGATTGTGGAAGTCTCTGTTGTTGTAGATGTTTCCGCTGCAGTTGTTGTGATTGTGGAGGTCTCTGTTGTTGTGGATGTTTCTGCTTTAGTAGTAGTGGATGTTTCAGGAGCAGTTGTTGTGATTGTGGAGGTCTCTGTTGTTGTAGATGTTTCTGCTTCACTAGTGGTGAATGTTTCAGGAGCAGTTGTTGTGATTGTTGAAGTCTCTGTTGTTGTAGATGTTTCTGCTGCACTAGTGGTGGATGTTTCAGGAGCAGTTTTTGTGATTGTTGAAGTCTCTGTTGTTGTAGATGTTTCTGCTGCACTTGTGGTGGATGTTTCAGGAGCAGTTGTTGTGATTGTGGAGGTCTCTGTTGTTGTAGATGTTTCTGCTTCAGTAGTGGTGGATGTTTCAGGAGCAGTTGTTGATATTGTTGAAGTCTCTGTTGTTGTAGATGTTTCTGCTGCACTTGTGGTGGATGTTTCAGGAGCAGTTGTTGTGATTGTAGAGGTCTCTGTTGTAGATGTTTCTGCTGCAATAGTGGTGGATGTTTCAGGAGCAGTAGTGATTGTGGAAGTCTCTGTTGTTGTAGATGTTTTAGGCGCACTTGTTGTGATACTGGAAGTCTCTGTTGGTGTAGATGTTTCAACAGCAGTTGTTGTGATAGTGGAAGTCTCTGTTGTTGTAGATGTTTCAGGAGCAGTCGTTGTGATTGTGGAAGTCTCTGTTCTTGTAGATGTTTCCGCTGCAGTTGTTGTGATTGTGGAGGTCTCTGTTGTTGTGGATGTTTCTGCTGCAGTAGTGGTGGATGTTTCAGGAGCAGTTGTTGTGATTGTGGAGGTCTCTGTTGTTGTAGGTGTTTGTACTAAACTAGTGGTGGATGTTTCAGCGGGAGCTGTTGTGATTGTGGAGGTCTCTGTTGACGTAGATGTTTCTGCTAAACTAGTGGTGGATGTTTCAGCGGGAGTTGTAGTTAATGTGGATGTCTCTGTTGTTGTAGATGTTGCAGCAGGAGTTGTTGTGGCAAGTGAGTAATCTGTTGTTGGTTCATAAGAAAATAATGATCAGTTTAGATGGCACTCAATAAAGCAATGAGAAATGAAAACAATTGTGTGTAGATTTTGTGTAGGTTTTTACAGAATACTTAAAAAAAAAACCTCATTACTGACCAAAGCTGATGTAAAATCATGTCTAAATGACCATCTCCTAGTCAGTACAGTGTTTCATACATGTACAATGCAAGATTTGTTTAAACATTTTGCCTTTAGGTTTTTTCAGACATACCTGTACCATTAATTGTGAAAGAAGTTATGTTCAAGTTATTAAGAGTTTCTGTGTTGCTCATTAAGGCATCTGCAGCCTCATCCACTGATGGGACATCCTGTGTAGAGTTGAAGACGAGTTCTGATGTGGTAATGACCGACCCCTGGCTGGAATAAATGTTTTGGAAATACCATCATATTAGAATTATTTCTTTATATCTGCACCTGACTAATAAATGGATTAATCACATGTGTTATCTTTCACAGTTTCAAACATTCACATAGGCAATGGATACAAAATAATGAGTATTTAAATAGAGAATTTACCTGAATTTTAGTACAATGACTCTTAGGAAGGAACGAAACCTTTTGAAAAAGGCTTCAAGCTGAAACAAAATACAGACAGTTTCAATAAACTCTCATAAAACTATAAGAAATGTAAAGAATTTATGATTAAATGTAATTGCTGTTTATACATTGAATGATTATAATAAATACACTATAAGGGTTTGAACTTACATGAGTCTGAACAAGATGAGCCCTATTTATGAAAGCAGGAGATTGTGAATTACTGAGTTCATTGTTAAAGGTATCTTTAGAGTGGAACACCAGCGTTATTTTTTCTTCATATACAGGCTTCGTTGTTGTAAGTGTTTCAGGAGCCGTTGTTGTGAATGTGGAAGTCTCTGTTGTTGTAGAAGCTTCTGATGCACTAGTGGTGGATGTTTCAGGAACAGTTGCTGTGATTGTGGAGGACTCTGTTGTTCTAGATGTTTCTGCTTCAGTAGTGGTGGATGTTTCAGGAGCAGTTGTTGTGATTGTGGAGGACTCTGTTGTTCTAGATGTTTCTGCTTCAGTAGTGGTGGATGTTTCAGGAGCAGTTGTTGTGATTGTGGAGGTCTCTGTTGTTGTAGATGTTTGTGCTGCAGTAGTGCTGGATGTTTCAGGAGCAGTCGTTGTGATTACGGAGGTCTCTGTTGTTGTAGATGTTTCTGCTACAGTAGTGGTTGATGATTCAGAAGCAGTTGTTGTAGATGTTTCTGCTTCAGTATTGGTTGATGTTTCCTGAGCAGTTGTTGTGATAGTGGAAGTCTCTGTTGTTGTAGATGTTTCTGCTGCAGTAGTGGTGGATGTTTCAGGAGCAGTTGTTGATATTGTTGATATCGTTGTTGTTGTAGATGTTTCCACTGCACTAGTGGTTGATGTTTCATGAGCAGTTGTTGTGATTGTTGAAGTCTCTGTTGTTGTAGTTATTTCTGCTTCATTATTGGTTGTTGTTTCAGGAGCTGTAGATGTGATAGTGGAAATCTCTGTTGTTTTAGATGTTTCAGGAGCAATCGTTGTGAAAGTGGAAGTCTCTGTTGTTGTAGATGTTTCTGCTTCATTAGTGGTTGTTGTTTCAGGAGCAGTTGTTGTGATTGTAGAAGTCTCGGTTGATGTTTCAGGAGCTGTTGTTGATATTGTTGAAGTCTTTGTTGTTGT
Source organism: Barbus barbus (assembly GCF_936440315.1). Taxonomy (NCBI): domain Eukaryota; kingdom Metazoa; phylum Chordata; class Actinopteri; order Cypriniformes; family Cyprinidae; genus Barbus; species Barbus barbus. The sequence goes on from NC_136735.1 coordinate 6,904,497, forward strand.
AGATATTTCTGCTTCATTAGTGGTTGTTGTTTCAGGAGCAGTTGTTGTGATTGTTGAAGTCTCAGTTGATGTTTCAGGAGCAGTTGTTGTGATTGTTGAAGTCTTTGTTGTTGTAGATATTTCTGCTTCAGTAGTGGTTGTTGTTTTAGGAGCAGTTGTTGATATTGTTGAAGTCTCTGTTGTTGTAGATGTTACTGCTTCAGTAGTGATTGATGTTTCAGGAGCAGTTGTTGTGATTGTGGAAGTCTCTGTTGTAGATGTTTCAGGAGCGGTTGTTGTGATAGAGGAAGTCTCTGTTGTTGTAGATGTTTCTGCTGCTGCTGCAGTAGTGGTGGATGTTTCAGGAGCAGTCGTGATTGTGGAAGTCTCTGTTGTTGTAGATGTTTCAGGAGCAGTTGTTGTCATTGCGGAGGTCTGTGTTGTTGTAGATGTTTCTGCTGCAGTAGTGGTGGATGTTTCATGAGCAGTTGTTGCTATTGTGGAAGTCTCTGTTGTTGTTGATTTTTCTGCTGCAGTAGTGGTGGATGTTTCAGGAGCAGTTGTTGTGATTGTGGATGTCTCTGTTGTTGTAGATGTTTCTGCAGCAGTAGTGGTGGATGTTTCAGGAGCAGTTGTTGTGATTGCAGAGGTCTGTTTTGTTGTAGATGTTTCTGCTGCAGTAGTGGTGGATGTTTCAGGGGCAGTTGTGATTACGGAGGTCTGTGTTGTTGTAGATGTTTCTGCTGCAGTAGTGGTGGATATTTCAGGGGCAGTTGTTGTGATTGCAGAGGTCTGTTTTGTTGTAGATGTTTCTGCTGCAGTAGTGGTGGATGTTTCAGGGGCAGTTGTGATTGCGGAGGTCTGTGTTGTTGTAGATGTTTCTGCTGCACTAGTGGTGGATGTTTCAGGAGCAGTTGTTGTGATTGTGGATGTCTCTGTTGTTGTTTCTGCTCCAGTAGTGGTGGATGTTTCCAGGGCAGTTGTTGTGATTGTGGAAGTGTCTGTTGGTGTAGATGTTTGTTCTGCACTAGTAGTGGATATTTCAGGAGCAGTTGTGATTGTGGAAGCGTCTGTTGTTGTAGATGTTACTGCTTCAGTAGTGGTGGTTGTTTCAGGAGCGGTTGTTGTGATAGAGGAAGTCTCTGTTGTTGTAGATGTTTCTGCTGCTGCTGCAGTAGTGGTGGATGTTTCAGGAGCAGTCGTGATTGTGGAAGTCTCTGTTGTTGTAGATGTTTCATGAGCAGTCGTTGTGATAGTTGAAGTCTCGGTTGATGTAGATGTTTCTGCTGCAGTAGTGGTGGATGTTTCAGGAGCAGTTGTTGTGATTGTTGAGGTCTCTTTTGTTGTAGATGTATCTACTGCAGTAGTGATGGATGTATCAGGGGCAGTTGTTGTGAATGTGGAGGTTTCTGTTGATGTAGATGTTTCTGCTGCATTAGTGGTGGATGTATCAGGAGCAGTTTTTGTGATTATGGAGGTCTCCGTTTTTGTAGATGTTTCAGGAGCAGAAGTTATGATAGTGGAAGTGTCTGTTGATGTAGATGTAGATGTTTCTGCTGCAGTAGTGGTGGATGTTTCAGGGGCAGTTGTTGTGATTGTGGAGGTTTCTGTTGTTGTAGATGTTTCTGCTGCAGTAGTGGTGGATGTTTCAGGAGCAGTTGTTGTCATTGCGGAGGTCTGTGTTGTGGTAGATGTTTCTGCTGCAGTAGTGGTGGATATTTCAGGGGCAGTTGTTGTGATTGCAGAGGTCTGTTTTGTTGTAGATGTTTCTGCTGCAGTAGTGGTGGAAGTTTCAGGGGCAGATGTTGTGATTGTGGATGTCTCTGTTGTTGTAGATGTTTCTGCTGCACTAGTGGTGGAGGTTTCAGGAGCAGTTGTTGTGACTGTGGATGTCTCTGTTGTTGTAGATGTTTCTGCTCCAGTAGTTGTGGATGTTTCCGGGGCAGTTGTTGTGATTGTGGAAGTGTCTGTTGGTGTAGATGTTCGTCCTGCACTAGTAGTGGATATTTCAGGAGCAGTTGTTGTGATTGTGGAAGTCTCTATTGTTTTAGATGTTTCAGGAGCAGAGGTTATGATAGTGGAAGTGTCTGTTGATGTAGATGTAAATGTTTCTGCTGCAGCAGTAATGGATGTTTCAAGAACAGTTGTTATGACTGTGGAGGTCTCTGTTGATGTAGATGTTTCTGCTGCAGTAGTGGTGGATGTTCCAGGAGCAGTTGTTGTGATTGTGGAGGTCTCTGTTGTTGTAGATGTTTCTGCTGCTGCAGTAGTGGTGGATGTTTCAGGAGCAGTTGTTGTGATTGTGGAGGTCTCCGTTGTTGTAGCTGTTTCTGCTGCAGAAGTGGTGGATGTTTCAGGAGCAGTTGTTGTCATTGCGGAAGTCTGTGTTGTTGTAGATGTTTCTGCTGCAGTAGTGGTGGATATTTCAGGGGCAGTTGTTGTGATTGCAGAGGTCTGTTTTGTTGTAGATGTTTCTGCTGCAGTAGTGGTGGATGTTTCAGGGGCAGTTGTGATTGCGGAGGTCTGTGTTGTTGTAGATGTTTCTGCTGCACTAGTGGTGGATGTTTCAGGAGCAGTTGTTGTGATTGTGGATGTCTCTGTTATTGTTTCTGCTCCAGTAGTGGTGGATGTTTCAGGAGCAGTTGTTGTCATTGCGTAGGTCTGTGTTGTTGTAGATGTTTCTGCTGCAGTAGTGGTGGATGTTTCAGGAGCAGTTGTTGTGATTGTGGATGTCTCTGTTGTTGTAGATGTTTCTGCAGCAGTAGTGGTGGATGTTTCAGGAGTAGTTGTTGTGATTTTGATTGTGGAGGTCTCTATTGTTGTAGATGTTTCTGCTGCTGCAGTAGTGGTGGATGTTTCAGGAGCAGTTGTTGTGATTGTGGAGGTCTCTGTTGTTGTAGATGTTTCTGCTGCTGCAGTAGTGGTGGATGTTTCAGGAGCAGTTGTTGTGATTGTGGAGGTCTCCGTTGTTGTAGCTGTTTCTGCTGCAGAAGTGGTGGATGTTTCAGGAGCAGTTGTTGTCATTGCGGAGGTCTGTGTTGTTGTAGATGTTTCTGCTGCAGTAGTGGTGGATATTTCAGGGGCAGTTGTTGTGATTGCAGAGGTCTGTTTTGTTGTAGATGTTTCTGCTGCAGTAGTGGTGGATGTTTCAGGGGCAGTTGTGATTGCGGAGGTCTGTGTTGTTGTAGATGTTTCTGCTGCAGTAGTGGTGGATGTTTCAGGAGCAGTTGTTGTGATTGTGGATGTCTCTGTTGTTGTTTCTGCTCCAGTAGTGGTGGATGTTTCCGGGGCAGTTGTTGTGATTGTGGAAGTGTCTGTTAGTGTAGATGTTTGTTCTGCACTAGTAGTGGCTATTTCAGGAGCAGTTGTGATTGTGGAAGCGTCTGTTGGTGCAGTTGTTTCTGCTGCACTAGTAGTGGATATTTCAGGAGTAGTTGTTGTGATTGTGGAGGTCTCTGTTGATGTAGATGTTTCTGCTGCACTAGTGGTTGATGTTTCAGGAGCAGTTGTTGTGGCTATTGAGTATTGTGTTGTTGGTTCAGCAGTAGAAGTTGTTACTGTTGCAACTGCCGATGTAAGAAAATGCTCAGTCAGTTCATATGAAACTCGTGACAGCAATTACTAGAAATAATAATAATAATTGTAAGCATATTGATTTTTACAGAATTTTTATGCCAAACCATCAATTAACAAAATGTTTGAAGAACTTTAAGAGACTTTAACTATCTAAATCCAGGTTTAATTTAATACTAAAATGTTTCTAGTCTGCACGCTGTCTAATACATATGTCAATAATGTTTTTTTTTTTTTTTTTTTACTTTTAGGTTTTGTCAAACATACCTGCATCATTAACTGTGAAAGAAGTTACGTTCAGGTCTCTGAGACATTCTGTGTCATTCAGTAATGCATCTATAATGTTATCATCTGATGGGATATCCTGTGTTGAGTTGAAAACAAGATCCACTGTAGTAATGACTGACCCCTGGCTGGAATAAATGTTTTAGAAGTACGGTCATGTTGGAATTATTTCTTTATATCACCACCTGACCAATAAATTTAATAATTAATTGAATGTATTATCTATCACTTTCAAACACAAATAGGCATTGTATATAAAATCATCAGCAATGAAATTTAGAGTATTTACCTGAAATTTAGTACAACGGCCCTTACGAAGGAATGAAATCTCCGGAAAAGGGCTTCAAGCTGAAAGAAAATGCACACAGTTATAATACACTCTTATAAAACCGTAAGAAATGTAAAGTATTTTTTAATAAATGTAATTGTTGTTTATACACTGAATGATAATAAATACGGTATGAGGGTTGGAACTCACTAAATCCTGAAAAAGCTGAGCTTTGTATTTGAAAGCAGGAGATTGTGAATTACTGAGTTCGTTGTTAAAGGTCTCTTTAGAGTGGAACACCAGCTTTATTTTCACTTCATATACAGGTTTCGTTGTTGTAGGTGTTTCAGGAGCCGTTGTTGTGATTGTGGAGGTCTCTGTTGTTGTAGATGTTTCTGCTGCACTAGTGGTGGATGTTTCAGGAGCAGTTGTTGTGATCGTGGAGGTCTCTGTTGTTGTAGACGTTTCTTCTTCAGTAGTGGTTGATATTTCATGAGCAGTTGTTGTGATTGTGGAGGTCTCTGTTGTTGTAGATGTTTCAGGAGCAGTTGTTGTGATTGTGGAGGTCTCTGTTGTTGTAGATGTTTCTGCTGCACTAGTCGTGGATGTTTGAGGAGTAGTTGTTGTGATTGTGGAGGTCTCTGTTGTTGTAGATGTTTCAGGTGCAATTGTTGTGATTGTGGAGGTCTCTGTTGTTTTGGATATTTCTGCTCTAGTAGTGGTGGTTGTTTCAGGAGCGGTTGTTATGAAAGTGGAAGCCTCTGTTGTTGTAGATGTTTCTGCTCCAGTAGTGGTGGATGATTCAGGAGCATTTGTTGTGATTGTGGAAGTCTCTGTTGTTGTAGATGTTTCAGGTGCAGTTGTTGTGATTGTTGAAGTCTCTGTTGTTGTAGACGTTTCAGGTGCAATTGTTGTAATTGTGGAGTTCTCTGTTGTAGATGTTTCTGCTGCACTAATGGTGGATGTTTCAGGAGCAGTTGTTGTGATTGTGGAGGTCTCTGTTGTTGTAGATGTTTCTGCTCCAGTAGTGGTGGATGTTTCAGGAGCAGTTGTTTTGATTTTGGAGGTTTCTGTTGTTGTAGATGTTTCTGGTGCACTAGTGGTAGATGTTTCAGGAGCAGTTCTTGTGATTGTGGAGGTCTCTGTTGTTGTAGATGTTTCTGCTCCAGTAGTGGTGGATGTTTCAGGAGCAGTTGTTTTGATTTTGGAGGTTTCTGTTGTTGTAGATGTTTCTGCTGCACTAGTGGTGGATGATTCAGGTGCAGTTGTTGTGATTGTTGAAGTCTCTGTTGTTGTAGATGTTTCAGGAGCAGTTGTTGTGATTGTGGAGGTCTCTGTTGTTGTAGATGTTTCTGCTCCAGTAGTGATGGATGTTTCAGGAGCAGTTGTTGTGATTGTGGAGGTTTCTGTTGTTGTAGATGTTTCTGCTGCACTAGTGGTGGATGTTTCAGGAGCATTTGTTGTGATTGTTGAAGTCTCTGTTGTTGTAGATATTTCAGGTGCAGTTGTTGTGATTGTTGAAGTCTCTGTTGTTGTAGATGTTTCAGGTGCAGTTGTTGTGATTGTGGAAGTCTCTGTTGTTGTAGATGTTTCAGGTGCAGTTGTTGTGATTGTTGAAGTCTCTGTTGTTGTAGATGTTTCAGGTGCAGTTGTTGTGATTGTTGAAGTCTCTGTTGTTGTAGATGTTTCAGGTGCAGTTGTTGTGATTGTGGAAGTCTCTGTTGTTGTAGATGTTTCAGGTGCAGTTGTTGTGATTGTGGAAGTCTCAGTTGTTGTAGATGTTTCAGGTGCAGTTGTTGTGATTGTCGAGGTCTCTGTTGTTGTTGATATTTCTGCTGCACTTGTGGTGGATGTTTCAGGAACATTTGTTGTGATTGTGGAAGTCTCTGTTGTTGTAGATGTTTCAGGTGCAGTTGTTGTGATTGTTGAAGTCTCTGTTGTTGTAGATGTTTCAGGTGCAGTTGTTGTGATTGTTGAAGTCTCTGTTGTTGTAGATGTTTCAGGTGCAGTTGTTGTGATTGTTGAAGTCTCTGTTGTTGTAAATGTTTCAGGAGCAGTTGTTGTGATTGTGGAAGTCTCTGTTGTTGTAGATGTTTCAGGTGCAGTTGTTGTGATTGTGGAGGTCTCTGTTGTTGTAGATGTTTCAGGAGCAGTTGTTATGATTGTGGAAGTCTCTGTTGTTGTAGATGTTTCAGGAGCAGTTGTTGTTATTGTGGAGGTTTCTGTTCTTGTAGATGTTTCTGTTCCATTAATGGAGGATGTTTCAGGAGCAGTTGTTGTGATTGTGGAGGTCTCTGTTGTTGTAGATGTTTCTGCTCTAGTAGTGGTGGATGTTTCAGGAGCAGTTGTTGTGATTGTAGAAGTCTCTGTTGTTGTAGATGTTTCTACTGCACTAGTGGTAGATGTTTCAGGAGCAGTTGTTGTGATTGTGGGGGTCTCTGTTGTTGTAGATGTTTCTGCTCCAGTAGTGGTGGATGTTTCAGGAGCAGTTGTTGTGATTGTAGAAGTCTCTGTTGTTGTAGATGTTTCTACTGCACTAGTGGTGGATGTTTCAGGAGCAGTTGTTGTGATTGTAGAAGTCTCTGTTGTTGTAGATGTTTCTACTGCACTAGTGGTAGATGTTTCAGGAGCAGTTGTTGTGATTGTGGGGGTCTCTGTTGTTGTAGATGTTTCTGCTCCAGTAGTGGTGGATGTTTCAGGAGCAGTTGTTGTGATTGTAGAAGTCTCTGTTGTTGTAGATGTTTCTACTGCACTAGTGGTAGATGTTTCAGGAGCAGTTGTTGTGATTGTGGAGGTCTCTGTTGTTGTAGTTGTTTCAGGAGCAGTTGTGATTGTTGAAGTCTCTGTTGTTGTAGTTGTTTCAGGAGCAGTTGTGATTGTGGAAGTCTCTGTTGTTGTAGGTGTTTCAGGTGCAGTTGTTGTGATTGTGGAGGTCTCTGTTGTTGTAGGTGTTTCAGGTGCAGTTGATGTGATTGTGGAGGTCTCTATTGTTGTAGATGTTTCAGGTGCAGTTGTTGTGATTGTGGAGGTCTCTGTCGTTGTAGATGTTTCAGGAGCAGATGTTGTGATTGTGGATGTCTCTGTTGTTGTAGATGTTTCTGCTGCACTAGTGGTGGAGGTTTCAGGAGCAGTTGTTGTGACTGTGGATGTCTCTGTTGTTGTAGATGTTTCTGCTCCAGTAGTGGTGGATGTTTCCGGGGCAGTTGTTGTGATTGTGGAAGTGTCTGTTGGTGTAGATGTTTGTGCTGCACTAGTAGTGGATATTTCAGGAGCAGTTGTTGTGATTGTGGAGGTCTCCATTTTTGTAGATGTTTCAGGAGCAGTAGATGTGATTGTGGAAGTCTCTGTTGTTTTAGATGTTTCAGGAGCAGTTGTTGTGATTGTGGAAGTCTCTATTGTTGTAGATGTTTCTGCTTCTGCAGTAATGGTTGTTGTTTCAGAAGCAGTTGTTGTGATTGTTGAAGTCTCTGTTGTTGTAGATGTTTCTGCTGCACTAATGGTGGATGATTCAGGAGCATTTGTTGTGATTGTGGAAGTCTCTGTTGTTGTAGATGTTTCAGGAGCAGTTGTTGTGATTGTTGAAGTCTCTGTTGTTGTAGATGTTTCAGGTGCAGTTGTTGTAATTGTGGAGGTCTCTGTTGTAGATGTTTCTGCTGCACTAATGGTGGATGTTTCAGGAGCAGCTGTTGTGATTGTGGAGGTCTCTGTTGTTGTAGATGTTTCTGCTCCAGTAGTGGTGGATGTTTCAGGAGCAGTTGTTGTGATTGTGGAGGTCTCTGTTGTTGTTGATATTTCTGCTGCACTTGTGGTGGATGTTTCAGGAGCATTTGTTGTGATTGTTGAAGTCTCTGTTATTGTAGATGTTTCAGGAGCAGTTGTTGTGATTGTTGAAGTCTCTGTTGTTGTAGATGTTTCAGGTGCAGTTGTTGTGATTGTGGAAGTCTCTGTTGTTGTAGATGTTTCAGGAGCAGTTGTTGTGATTGTGGAGGTCTCTATTGTTGTAGACGTCTCTGCTGCACTAGTGGTGGTTGTTTGAGGAGTAGTTGTTGTGATTGTGGAGGTTTCTGTTCTTGTAGATGTTTCTGCTCCAGTAGTGGTGGATGTTTCAGGAGCAGTTGTTGTGATTGTAGAAGTCTCTATTGTTGTAGATGTTTCAGGTGCAGTTGTTGTGATTGTGGAGGTCTCTGTCGTTGTGGATATTTCAGGAGCAGTTGTTGTGATTGTGGAGGTCTCTGTTGTTGTAGATGTTTCTGCTGCTGCAGTAGTGGTGGATGTTTCAGGAGCAGTTGTTGTGATTGTAGAAGTCTCTGTTGTTGTAGATGTTTCTGCTGCTGCAGTAGTGGTGGATGTTTCAGGTGCAGTTGTTGTGATTGTGGAGGTCTCTATTGTTGTAGACGTCTCTGCTGCACTAGTGGTGGATGTTTCAGGAGCAGTTGTTGTGATTGTGGAAGTCTCTGTTGATGTAGATGTTTCTGCTGCAGTAGTGGTAGATGTTTCAGGAGCAGTTGTTGTGATTGTGGAGGTCTCTGTTGTTGTAGATGTTTCTGCTGCACTAATGGTGGATGATTCAGGAGCATTTGTTGTGATCGTGGAAGTCTCTGTTGTTGTAGATGTTTCAGGAGCAGTTGTTGTGATTGTTGAAGTCTCTGTTGTTGTAGATGTTTCAGGTGCAGTTGTTGTGATTGTGGAGGTCTCTGTTGTTGTAGATGTTTCTGCTGCACTAATGGTGGATGATTCAGGAGCATTTGTTGTGATTGTGGAAGTCTCTGTTGTTGTAGATGTTTCAGGAGCAGTTGTTGTGATTGTTGAAGTCTCTGTTGTTGTAGATGTTTCAGGTGCAGTTGTTGTGATTGTGGAGGTCTCTGTTGTAGATGTTTCTGCTGCACTACTGGTGGATGTTTCAGGAGCAGTTGTTGTGATTGTGGAGGTCTCTGTTGTTGTAGATATTTCTGCTCCAGAAGTGGTGGATGTTTCAGGAGCAGTTGTTGTGATTGTGGAGGTCTCTGTTGTTGTAGATATTTCTGCTCCAGAAGTGGTGGATGTTTCAGGAGCAGTTGTTGTGATTGTGGGCGTCCCTTTAGCTGTAGATGTTTCTGCTGCAGTTGTTGCGATTGTGGAGGTCTCTGTTGTTGTAGATGTCTCTACTGCACTAGTGGTGGATGTTTCAGGAGCATCTGTTGTGATTGTGGAAATAAGAGTTGTCGTGGCAGGTGTAGAAGCTGTTGTTTGCGACACTTTTACTAGAGAAAAGTAAAGCTTAATGTACTGTTGAAGTTGATATTCATGCAAAAATGAATGCATTTGGTATATATTTTTCATTTTTTCATTTGTCAAATTATTATGTAAATTAATGCCAATAAATTGTTTTAACTACAAAAAAAATATATAAAAATATGTTTTAACAATGAATATCTATGAAACAGCTCTATTAAAGTGAATATTTTTGTATCCACCTCACAAGCTGTATACCTCATTTTATTAAAATCAGCCACAAGGTGGCGATATAGTATTTACAATTTCCGTTAACCTGGACACCAGGACGAAAAGGATATAAATATCCAATGATAGGGGGCGCTAAAAGTTAACAATATAATCTATACTGTTCAGCCTCTCTACTCTGTCCTCAGTATCTCTCACTTCAGATTAGTTTATTTAAAGACATGTTCTGCGCAAGTGTCTAAGACAGACCCTTCCAATTAATTTTGCTTGTAGGTGTCTTTTTTCTAATAAATACAAAAAAAGAAACACTTATTGTTGTGAAGTTGAATGACTTACAGATAAAAATCCATATTATAACAAAAGCTCTCCACTCCATCGTGGAATGTGTCAAGTGGCGAAGAAAAGAATCTGTAAAGTAAGCAATAGTTCACTTAATTTTTTTTTATATACACACATATATTTTGCTTAATAAAAGGACAAAATAAAAAATATAAAATACAATAAAACATGAAATTAGCCATCTACTATATTAGTTGAAACACACACAAGCTCTACTCCTCAAAAAGAAAAAGAAAAAAACAAACAAACAAAAAAAAGTTGTAAAATTGGTGATGGTTGTGGCTTTAGATTTCATGTAGCAGGTCGTTCTAGAGACTTGGACCTACAACAGCAAAATTTTAATAAATAGTTGGTCCCATTTTATATTAGGTGGCCTTAACTACTATACTTACATCAAAAACATAAGTACAATGTACTTATTGTGTTCATATTGTATTGCAAAACACTTTTGCTGCTAAAGTGAGATACATGGTTAGGGGCAGGTTTGGTGTAAGGCGTAAGGGATGTGTCAACAGTGTAATGTTGTCCGCACACTGGAAAACTACAATCAGACCGAAAAAGGTTTATCAAAAATATATTTTATTTTGCATATGAAGAGTTCATTTGCAAAAACATATAACTCCGTTTTTAAAAATTCTCAGAAATCATGTTTTTTCATCGTGCATTCCAATTAATCTCAATCAAACTGCATTTGGGTTATTTTGACTAGGTTAACTAACACAATAAAACTCAATAAAAACATGATTTTTGAAAATTAAAAATAAAAACGGAGTTATCTGTTTTTGCAAATAAACTCTTCATATGCAAATGTGATTACAGAAATTAAATGCAGGTATTTTTTAAGTATAATTACAATGTAAAAACATGTACATACACAATAAGTGCATTGTATGAAATTATTCATTTAAATGTAATTACATAGTATTTAAGACCACCTAATATAAAGTGGGACCAATAATCAAATAAATTATAACTGCAGTCTATAGAGGTGTCAATTCAAACAACTCTCTGTTATCTGCTAGAATAAACCAAAACTACAAACAGCATTTTCATTTATGTCAATTTCCCAAGCTGTTACCCATTAATAAATCAAGTTAGAGTGTCAGTTAAAACAGTTTTATGAGCAATAAATAAAAAAATCAAGACCATGTGTAAACTGATTAAATTAACTTGAATATCTCACAAAATACATTTAGTAACACTATATGTACTACAGATTTCTGCTACCATCGATTTACCACAAATCTATTTTTAGAAATTAATGCATTTTTGGTTATCCTAGTCTGTTAAAATGTATTGTTTACATTATAATTAACGCAAACATCTTTAATAAATATATAGTTATATAACGTCCTTACCTTATCCTTAAGCAAATATCTTGAACACTGAACTGTGAAATTAAAAAGGTTAATCCACTGCTGGTTCAACGGCTTCAAGGACTAGTTATCCTTTGCTCAAGTTTCAGCACTTTTCTTGACTCACCTCTAGCAATACTGCCTTAAATAGAATGCATGACATGGTTGTCTTTTTCTCCTTTATTGAGAAGCAAAAATAAGCAATGGAATGCTACTTGGCAGGGGCTGTGATTTGTTGTAGTATTGTGTCTGTCAACAGCAAGTTTCTCTCTCTCTCTCTCTCTCTCTCTCTCTCTCTCTCGACCAATTTATTACAGCTGTGATGATTATGATGCTAAAGGAAGGTTTGCCAGTTTTATAAATAGGAGGCTGTTAAACAACTTGACAACTCTGTGTTCAAAAGATTGATGATAAAAATCTAAGTGTGACAGTATCATATGATGCAGAATTTTATAGATCGTATTTTCTTATGGAACCTTGAGATTACTTTTATAGAGTAATTCTAAACTTGCTATTGTTGTTGTTTTTGTTGAAATAGTTATAATCTCTTTTGATGTTAGAAGCTTATATTTCTGTTTGCTGACTCTCATTCTTATTGATACACAAGATTTATTATGTCATATGTTTTTATGAAACAAAATAGTCATATTGCCTTGACTTTTTATGTTAATAAATAATGCTTTCAATAATAAATGGTTTATTCCTTTTTATTAATATTGTACCAGTTGCATGCATGTTTAGTTTTCCTTGAATAAAACAATCAGTTGCAATTGGAACAAATATAAAACTGGAAGACTTAGATTCATGTCTGGTGAGAATGCAGATGCGTGTTTTCATATAGATTATCATATAGCACATTTACAAATATGCGCATTTATTTTTCCTACGTCAAATGTCCGTGCTTTTTACACATGCAAGATGTCAAGAGACACCTGGTTAAGCATTCTTCACATTCACTGCTTCTGGGAAAATTTCTCACATGGATCTTTTGAAATTGTGTCACTAGTTAAACTCCTAGTGCTGATTGGAGTAAAGAAAATGTTTAGTATAATGTGAAATTTATATATTTCTTTACATACCAGGCCTTAGAGTTAGAAAAATAGTGCATATACTTCACAGATACTCTCTAATTGAGGTATGATCAATAATACGTTTTCTTGTTTGTTCATATTGTGTAATTTTTCAAAGTTTTTAGTTTAACTTGAATTAAAAACATAACAAAATGTGAATATTTAGAAATATATTGAATGATTTTAAGTGGAAATCCAATATTTAGAGATGGAGAAAGAAATAAAATATTAAATATGCACAAGTCAGATCTACTTTTTTTTAAAGTTAGAAAAAAACTACTTTTTTTAAGTATTTGCTGAATATAGGTATTGAATGTAAGTAGGTTTTGAAATTAAACTGCTGAATAGCAAGTAATAAGCAGCTTTAGAGTATGTAATAAAAAGTGTTAAGTATAAAGTTTAGTCTTAGAGTCATTTTGTTGTAAGGGTCACTCTGCTTATAATGTAAAGTCAAGTAGCTGTCATTCTTACCATTACAATCTAGTCTTAGAAGTGAATAGATGGGTGTGGTGGGTGTTACTGTGAACCACCCAACATTTTGTACTTTCTGAAACTGCCAAGGGATGCTGATATGAAACCAGACTTAGAAGAGATGATTTATATTAAATAGTATAATGTCTAATATATCTGCTGTCCAATTTGTGTGTGTGTGTGTCTGTGTGTGTTTGTGTGTGTGTGTGTACACATGGTACATACATTTGTACATAGATGTTAACCTTAACCACGCTAATTATCAGGGTGTGCTAGTAATAATAGCAACCTCTTATGGTTCCAGGGTGAGGATCTGAAGCAAATGTCACAAAAGAGATACTTGCAAAGAAGTACAATAAAGACTATTGTATTATAATAATATTGAACATTTGTCTGACAAAGCCTACTGGTTCTTGTCAAAATGCAAACATTTATTCGCATGCTCTGATGTTTTGTGACATTTGCTCCAGAGCTGGTTCCAGGGTGAGGATCTGAAGCAAATGTCACAAACATCAGAGCATGCGAGTAAATGTTTGCATTTTGACAAGATCCAGTAGGCTTTGTCAGACAAATATTCAATGTTATTATAATACAATAGTCTTTATTGTGCCTCTTTGTCAGTGCTACATATCCATTCTTATACATTATGGATCTGCAATGCAAAGAAATTGTTAAACTTGTTCAAATGAATTCGTTGAATTAAAAATTGTGAAAAAAATAAATAAAAAAAAATTGTTGTTTGTTTTCTTTTAAGCAACGACCATGCGGCCAGCGTCAGCAGTGAGTTGATCGCCTATGTTTGATTACCCCAACCCCAACTCGGCGAATCGAAACTGGCTCACAGATATGATATATCTATAGAAGGCTTTAAATTACTACTTTAAAACGAAATAATTCAAAGCAAAGCAAAAACTCTTCATTAGCCTATGTAATCCGTTAAAATACATATATTTCTCTCTGCGCGTCCAATGAGGAGATTGCGAGTCATTTTTTCCCCGTCACTGTCTAAAATATAAAAATTAGGCAAAGCCTAAAACAGGCCCGATTATAATTTGAGCTTTATTTTATAATTGTATTCAATAACAATAATAAAAAAATATGTAAATCGTTAAAATTGAAAGGATTTGCTGCGACTCAATTTTGTCTGACTGATAGGCCTATGTGAATTATTCATTGGCCTATCTTTTTAATCCATGCAGCAAATGCTTTAAAAACAGCTTTAAAATTACTTTATTGCATTCCATATGCTTTTAAAGAACTTTTCACTATAGGGTTTTTAAGCTTGAATGTAGCTTGAATGTAAAACATTGTTATGAATTCATTGTAACCTATTCCTATTTGTTAAATAGCTAATTGTTATCTAATACGATCTCATGAAAGTGCGTAGGCTATAGCACGATTTTCTGTTTCTATTTGGCGTAATATTTATACGCAGAAATTGAATTTATTGCAGTTTTTTTACATTTACATTGTACAGCAATGAATGAATGAATCCACCATGTACCATGACACTGTTTTAAATCCTACATGGGTGTGTGATAGAATTACACAGAAATGAAACTGAATTTCTTTGTATGTAGTCAGCACCACCTAAACCAAGTTAAACTATTTACATAAATAATCCATCAATAATAATACATCAAACCAAAATACAAAAAGGAAAATTGGGTATGATGTTGTGTACCTCTTGTTCTCCACCTCAGAGCTTCATCCTAATGCAAATTAATAATCATGTTTGGTGAGGCTAATAAGCATCATGCAAAATCTGTTGAAGCTGCATGATGCTCATTTTGAAAGGCTCAGCAGTCGAAAGAGGGTCTATGTATTCAACAACACCATCAGCAATTGTGTGATAATAAAAGTGATCATGTTACAATGAAAGTCATGTTTTTAAACACAATTCAAAATGGACTATATAGCCCATTAAAAACCTAAAAATCTCAAATCTAAAGAGCTCAAGTACCCTCAGATCATAGCAACAATACCAACACATCCCACACACAGCTAATAATTATACAGCCTCGTCATATCCTGTCATGCTCGTGACGCACTTGAATGGTTCTTTTGCAAGCATTGACATTTCTTTCAGGAAGTTTAGTTCTATTGTATTGTTGCTGCGGACATTATTTAAAATAACAAAAAACTATCAAACTTGAAAAGCAGGATACTTGTATTTTAAATCAGCATATCAGAAACAGTAGAGTGCTTTCAACTGGGCTTTGAAAAGATGACACACGGCTCAGGCATCCAACTAGACAGGCTGCATGCCAATGAAGTCCAAATCCTATTTTAGTACCTGTTAGAGCAGGTAACAATAAAATTGACTAACTAGTAAAATGCATTATTCTTAAAAAAAAAAAAAAAAAGTAAATTTGCCAGTTACACTATATTATGCTTGTTACTTAATTTTGTGACATGGATGGAGGTGTGGGGATCGCTGACCAAAGCCTTACAAGTTTTGAAGGTGACTTTGCAATTAAATGACATGCACAACATAAACTGTCTCCACCCATTGCAGGAGAAAATAAACTAAAACCCAAAGTCACAAAGAGAGACTTTCTCAGTGCTTAGGTGCCACTTTCTTATGAAGTTTGGCAATTAATCACAATGGTGTTATTAACTGGGGACCTGGCAAAGGAAGCAGACAGACCAGATTATCCAAACTGCCTGCAGACATCACACAGGTCACCTAAAATACATGTAATTGAAACTGTTCACAATGCGAGATTAATTCATATGAAGTGCTTGTGCTTAACATGATACCATGAGATATGTAAAATGATCTCTTCTATTTTTAGTTCGATCACTGTATACAGATCCCCAGGGGGTGAAAGTGCAACATGTTCCTGGATCAACATCCATGTTGATCCTGGAACAACATTCAAATCAACCAATCATAATTGAGGGATAAGTTTACAAGAAATGTCCATTTTAGCCTTATTACCAGAGTTAAATGCTTCTATATTGCTATTCAATCATCATTTGGCAGCCAAATCACCCTGCGGCCCAAGACCGGTTGCCCACTGAAGCTAAGCAGGGTTGAGCCTGGTCAGTACCTGGATGGGAGACCTCCGGTGAAAACTAGGTTGCTGTTGGAAGAGGTGTTAGTGAGGCCAGCAGGGGGTGCTCACCCTGTGGTCTGTGTGGGTCCTAACGCCCCGGTATAGTGACGGGGACACTATACTGTCATAAAGCACTGTCTTTCGGATGAGATGTTAAACCAAGGTCCTGACTCTCTGTGGTCATTAAAAATCCCATGGCACTTCTCGTAAAGAGTAGGGGTGTAACCCCGGTGTCCTGGCCAAATTCCCTCTACTGGCCCTTGTCTATCATGGCCTCCTAATAATCCCCATACACTTGATTGGCTCAATAACTCTCTCTGCTCTCCACCTGTAGCTGGTGTGTGGTGAGCGCACTGGCGCCGTTGTCCTGTGGCTGCCGTCGCATCATCCAAGTGGATGTTGTACACTGGTGGTGGTTGAGGAGAGACCCCCCCACATGATTGTAAAGCGCTTTGGGTGTACAGCAATACACAATAAAGCACTATATAAATGCATCATTCGTTCATTCATTCATTCATTTCCCTCTGATTTTAGGGATAAATTGTGGGTAGGGTTAGGTTAAGTGGTAAGGATTGGGTTAAGTATATATTTTTGGACAGTAATGTTAATCCAGGATCAACAAAAGAAATCAGGATCCCGGAATATGTCTTCCTTGGCAAAATCACATTTATTAAAGAAAAAAATCACTCTCAGGCTCTTCAGAAAATGTCACACAGATTTAAGAAACATTTGGAAGTTCTCTGAAAATGCATGGAAGGATAGAGCTTCTAGTAGTTACACAGAGACTTCAGCCAAGTCTGCATATTTTAGCAAACACATAAGATAATCAATCATGTATTCATCACATTATTTAACTAGCTACATCAACGAAATGTACAAATATACACACATAGAATATATACTGTATATTGCACAAGTATTACTTTTTGCTTAGTGGGCCATGATAGGAAACATCAGTTTTGGATTTCCAAACACTACCTTTGTGAGATATTTGTGAAATTATTGAAATTGTTGAAATATTGTGAGATATTGTGTTTGAACAAGGAGTCCTACAAACAGTTGTGGTCCACACAGAGATCGGATCTCACCAAGACTGTCGGGGATTACATGAAGAGAAGCAGCTGAGACAGACTAAATTCTAGCAGGCAACCTCTGTAAAATGCTTGGAACACCCTACCAACCAAGGTAGAATGTTCCAGGCACCAAACTGCTGTGTGGATGATTTAAAAAATAACTTTTTTTTTTAAGACAGTAGTTTTAATTTATCAATTATTTCTAATAACAAATTGAATTAATGTTTGATGTGAGCAAACTTTGCCTTTTTGTGCCCCATTTTTAAAGTAGCTTACAAGAAGTTTGTTCCTAGCATCTTTTCTTTTGTGTTCCAATTAGCAGGGATGTATTTTTAGACTACCTGACAAAATATTTCTGAACACAAACACGAGGACAAGATAAAAGTTACATCCACTCTATAAAATAAAAGTGGAGTGGGTGTAACTTGTATCTTGTCCTCGTAATAATAGAAACGTTCAACTAATTGTTCAAGCAGGTAATTAAACTACTTTCTCTTTTGCTCACAAAGACTTATAAAATCTGACTTCATTGATACTCCTAAAGGTCAACAAACTTTTGCTGACTGCTAAAGGTCAGCAAAATTGACAATACGAACACAATTGGTGAACAAGTTTTGTTTCATCCATTAATTGTATTGGTTTTTGTATGAATGTTAATAAATAAACATTAAATAACAAAACAAATAGGCTACAACTAATTTATTATGATTAAATACATTACACATATTTAATTTTCAAAGAGGATACTGTAGCAAAAATGGGGATTATGCACTAAATAGTTAATCTTAAATCACAAAAAAAAATTAAAGAAGATATTAGGCTATACTACTGCCATGCAAACAAGTCAAAATAACGCTAATACATCCACGTTAATTAACATAACCAACATCAAACATATCACACTCTCCACATCAGAGCTTAAATTTTAAACAGCTCGCACTTCAGTTAAGATTTAATTTATTTATTTTTAAGTTTTAAGTTTTATTGACCAAATGTAGCCTACATAACAACACGACAAAGTGTACAAACCATTGATTCATAAATTAAAAACTGTATATTCGTGAAAAACATTACAAGTCTTCTTTGCTTTTTTATTAACAATGTTCTCCAAACTGGTGAAGTAGTCCTTAGTCTTTAGAAGAAAAGGAATGAAAATTGGCTTGGATCCTGGCTATTTCTTCTTATGTATGTGAAATTTCCCCAAAATAATAAAAAAGCTGTACAAGAAAAGTAAAATTATTATTACTTTCATTGGAATAATACATTCATATATCAAAATTATTTAACTTGAATATAATATTTATTTTCCTTCTAATGAAATTTTCCATAATCACCCAGAAAATCCATGTGCATACACACAATTACCAAACAGATGGACAATAGACTCCTCTTCAGTTAAGATTTCCTAAAGAAAACAATGCACGAAGTGACCTCGAATGCTTTTCCATGTGACGCTACGCGTAACCTACGGTCACAAGGTGACAGTAACTACCATAAATCCTACAATAGGAGATAGAAAGGAATCACAATGCCCAGTGGCATCGTTTAATATTGAGCAACAAGTGCATATCCCAAAAGTTTTGAAGGCAACTAAATAGGAGGGAAAGCAATAAGCATTAAAGTCTACAAATAAACACATAAAACAGTGCAAAAATCGATGACTCTAAAAGGGAGTGCAATACAGAGTTCTGACATGAAACTAGATGGTGCAGTCCGATAGGTCTAACTCAATCTAACTCAATAAGACCTAATGACTTCATTATCACATGGCACAGCTGATTGTCTCTCTCCAGTATTGGTAGCCAATGAGCTCTCTGCTCAATATTAAAATATATGACTAGTGCTTGCTGTAGCAGTTTGCAGTGTGCTTCAGAAACCCTCCACCTTCCCCAGCTCCACCTGTATAGCTCTGCTAAGAGGTGATTCATGTATCCTATAGGTTGTTATTTCATGTATGTTATATTTGCAGCAGCAGTATTTCTTTCATGCTCACAGCAGCATGTTGTGGATGTATTAGCAGTAGCAAGTCTCAGTACTTGCTCTCCCACAGCAGCAGCAGCAGCGTAGCAGATCTATTCCACCAAGACCAAATACATTAACATTTTCATGTACATTACCATGCAAATCAGAGTTGTCATGACAGAACAAAAAACATCTCAAGGTTACGTATGTAAACCTAGTTCCCCAAGGGAACAAGACGCTGTGTCAAATGCTTTGGGAATGCCTTCAGCGAGACCATGCTCTGAGACGTGTGTAATCAAACCAATGAATGGGCGCGATGTCACGGATGGGGTGACATGTGACCAGGAAGCTATAAAAGCACATGAGATGTATACACCGGCAGCTTCTGGAGAATGAGAGAAGCTCTAGCAGGGATGCCAGAAGTATGGCAGGAAATGCAGCATCTTGTTCCCTCATACGTAACCTTGAGACGTTCCCCTTCAGGAACTCAAGCTGCGTCGAACGCTTTGGGAATGAGATGCCCACGCTGCCAAACTTTCAAGTCCCTGTGTAGTGTGTATGAACTTCAGCACAGCTACGGCAAAAGGACGGAAGAACCAGAAGCAGTAGGAATGTTGAGGTCGTTGGATGCAGCTGCCATCAGACCCAGCAGTTTTTGAAACTGTTTGACAGTGAGTAACTCCCCTTCTCTCACTCTCTTGACTGATATGAGGATCGACTCAAACCGAGCAGGGGACATGCGTGCCTGCATCGTAGTCGGATCCCACACCACGCCTAGATAAGTGGTTCTCTGTACTGGAGAAAGCACACTTTTCTTGGCGTTCAGTATCAACCCCAGCTCTTTCATGTGCGCGAGAACGACACCTCGATGTCTAGAATCAACCAATCGTTGATGTAAAAGTGCGGGGTGAGAGTGCAAGGCCAAAGGGAAGAACCCGATGTTGGTAAGCTTTTGACCCCAAAAGCAAACCTCAGGGAGTTCCTGTGAGTGGGAAGGATGGAGGTGTGGAAGGGAGCGTCCTTTAGATCAATAAAAACAAACCAGTCCTTGGACCTGATCTGAGACACAACCTGTTTGAGCATCTTGAACTTCAGTCTGCTGACTGAGCGGTTCAACTGATGCAGATCTAAAATGGGACGCAACCCTCCATCCTTATGAACTATGAAGTACCGGCTGTAGAACCCGGACTCTCTTGTGCAAACACTGCAGCTTTACAAAGCTCATCGACGTCCTTCACGTCCACATCCTCGGAGGAAGACAAGGAACGGAGGAACGTCGAGCCCTCTCTCTGGGGGAAGAAACCGCGGGACGGGGCTTCCGAACACAGAGAGCGGGCACTGGATCTGATGATCCATGTGCGAGCCCCACGAGTGCAGCCGCCGCGCTGCCTCCGGGAGCGAAGCCTGTGTAGCGGAAGCCGCTCACAGTGTGAGCACAGTGCGGCTCTCCCTCGAGAGCCGACTCCGCATGCTTCGCGCCCAGGCAGACCACGTGCAAACTGTGTGTATCCCCACTCGTGATTGTCGCGAGAGCAGGGAGGAACACACAGCTTGAAGCGTGATCCGAGATCGCCCTTATGCTTTGATTTACTTGTGGCCTTGGACATAGTGCTTTTTTTTTTGACAAACAACACCAAATAAGACTCACAAAACAAATATCGGACTGACAGACACACAGAGCGCTTGCTGAATGACAGAAAGCTGAAGCCGGCTCTGCCGCACGTGCCTTTATAGCTTCCTGGTCGTGACGCCTCGCCCTTCCATTGGACTGATTGTACAGATGATTCAGAGCACGGTCACGCTGAAGGCGTTCCCTAAGCGTCTTCGGACGCAGCTCGAGTTCCTGAAGGGGAACCGCACTGCGGGCTTCCAGCCCCGAGCGAGAGCGCTAGATCTGGGGAATGCAGGTGGAGATAGGGCGAACCCATCTCCAACCCGTCCGCCAGATCCATGTTTCAATCCCAGCGATCTCACTCGCACAATCAGCCCCCTTTTTTTTTTTTCTTTTTTTTTTTTTGCGTTGTCATTCATAATATGCTTGTGCAAACACTGCAGCTTTACAAAGATCATCGACGTCCTTCACGTCCACCTCCTCATAGGAAGACAAGCGGAGCGTCGAGCCCTCTCTCTGGGGCGGGCTTCAGCTCCCAGAGAGCGGTTGCTAGATCTGATGGGAAAGGAAGAAGATAGGGGCTCGCCCGTCTTCATTCCCTCCAACTGATCCATCTGCGATTCCCACAAGCACAGCCACCGCTCCGCCCTTTTTTTTTTCTTTTCTCTCGGCAGAAGCAGGACCGGCACCGCGAGGAACGCTAGTGAAAGCTCACTCCTCAAAGAGAGCCTTCTGAGAGCAAGCATACGTAGTGACAAACGCTCACAAAGCCGGCAGTCAGCCCCCTCGAGAGCTGACTATGCATGTCAAGCAGACCACACACGGACTGTGTGTATCCCCAGCAGTGATGTAACGTTTGCAGGGAGGAACATACAGCCTGTAATGCGATCTGCTCTCGCCCAAGTGCTTGCACTTTTAGACATCGTGGAGCTTATTTCAAGTGATTGTGAGGGACAAACAACACTAAATAAGACTCACAACACAGATCGACAGACAGACACAGAGTAGCGGTTGCTGAATGACAAAAAGCAAACGCCGGTTCCACCACACATGCTTTTATGCTTCCTGGTCGATTACGTCACCCGCCCGTGATGTCTCGCCCTTCCATTGGACAGATTACACATGTGATTTAGAGTGCGGTCACGCTGGAGGAGTTCCTCTAGTGTTCCGACGCAGCTCGAGTTCCTGGAAGGGAACGTCTTAGGTTACTTGTGTAACCCTAGTTCCTCGAGGGAACGAGACGCTGCGTCGACGACGCTTTGGGGAACGCCAACAGCGTAACCGGCTCTGAATACCAATCAAATCTGTCCAGAAATGGGAAAAGGACGTCACGGGCGAGGTGACGTAATGACCAGCTGGTATAAAAGCACGTGCGGGGAAACCGGCATCAGCTTCTAGAATGAAGCAAGCGCTGGCAGGGATGCCGGAAGTGTGGCTCCGTGACGCAGCGTCTCGTTCCCTCGAGGAACTAGGGTTACACAAGTAACCTAAGATGTTCCTCTTCAGGAACTCGAGCTGCGTCGACGATGCTTTGGGGAACGAGATACCAACGGCTCCAGACTTCCGCACCCCTGCCCTGTGTGTCCAAAAAAAAGGCACACAGCTAGGGCAAGAGAACGGAAGAACCTGGAGTGGCTCGCATGTCCAGGCCATAGAACCTGACGAAGGTCAGAGGCGTGGACCAACCCGCAGCGTTGCAGATGTCCTGGATAGGGACACCTGCGAGAACGGCCTTGGAGGCCGCCACACTCCTAGTGGAATGAGCCCTGACTCCCATCGGCGAGGGGAGGTCAGAGGACTCATAAGCCATGTGAATGGCATCCACAATACACCGACTGAGGGTCTGCTTGGAAGCAGGCAGACCCCTCTTAGGAGGACCGTAGCACACTAGCAACTGGTCCGTCCTTCTCCACATGGCAGCTCTGTGGACGTACGCGTCCAGTGCTCGCACTGGACACATACGGTTTAGCTTCAGCTGGTCAGGCTCCCGAAAGGGAGGAGGACTAAGGGCCTGCAGTACGACAGGCTGTGGTGTGATAGAAGGAACCTTGGGGACATACCCTGCCCGAGGGTATAGAAAAACTTTGGCCATGCCAGGCGCAAAGTCCAAATGGGTAGGGGCCACTGAAAGGGCCTGCAGGTCCCCCACTCTCTTGAGAGATGCCATCGCCAGAAGAAACACGGTCTTCAGAGAGAGATGGCGATCTGAAATCTCCTCGATAGGCTCGAAGGGAGGCCTACAGAGAGCGTTCAGTACCACAGCCAAGTCCCAAGGTGGGACCCGGGACCGTACCGGAGGCCTTAGCCTTAGTGCACCACGGAGGAAACGTGTAACTAGGGGTTGTGCGCCCACTGTCGATCCACCCAGAGGGGTGTGGTAAGCAGAAATTGCCGCCACATAGACCTTCAAGGTGAAGTGGGCTAACCCTGCGGAGAGTCGAGCCTGCAGGAACTCCAGCACTGTACCTACTGGGCAGTTAACTGGGTCGAGCTGGCGATCTCCGCACCATGAAGTGAAGAGTCTCCACTTCAGGGCGTACAGTTTCCTCGTAGAAGGAGCTCTGGACTGGAGAATGGTCTCCACAACCTCGGTTGAGAGACCGGAAGCTATCAGCTGTGCCCCCTCAGGGGCCACACCCACAGCTTCCACAACTCCGGGCAAGGGTGCACAAGGGTGCCTCCTGCCTGTGAGAGGAGATCCCTCCTGACTGGAATCTCCCAAGGGGAGCCGTCGAGGAGGAAAATCAGTTCCGAGAACCATACTCGGCCCGGCCAGAACGGGGCTACCAATAGCAGCCGGTGTTCGTCCCAGCGCACTCTCTCCAGAACTCCGGGGAGCAGAGCGATCGGGGGAAAGGCGTACAGACGCAGCCTCGGCCACGTCTGTACCATGACATCCAGCCCCAGGGGAGCTGGACGACGTAGAGAGTACCAGAGGGGACATTGTGCTGTCTCCTGAGTAGCGAAGAGGTCCACCTGAGCCTGGCCAAATACTCTCCAGATCTGCTCCACCACCTCGGTGTGAAGCATCCATTCCCCGGATAACAGCCCCTGCCTCGACAGGGTGTCTGCTCCCACATTGAGATGCCCAGGGATGTAAACAGCTCTCAATGAGAGGAGTTTGTCCTGGGCCCACACAAGGATCTGGTGTGCCAACCTGTAAAGGGGGCGCGACCGCAGACCTCCTTGGTGGTTGATGTAGGAGACCACTGATGTGTTGTCGGTGCGAACTAACACATGGTGACCTCTCAGGTCTAGGAGAAAGTGTTTCAAAGCCTGAAACACGGCCAACATCTCGAGCCTGTTGATGTGCCAGGCGAGATGACGACCTCTCCACCGACCGTGGGCAGGGTGGCCACTCATGACCGCTCCCCAACCGGTGAGGGATGCGTCCGTCGCTAGCGTTACGCGGCGACAAGGAGCTCCCAAGACCAGGCCCTGGGACAAGAACCAAGGTTGTCTCCACATGTCCAAGGCACGTAGGCATCGCCGCGTGACCTTGATCATGCGAAGCGGGTTTCCCCTCGGGTAGAACCCCTTGGTCTTGAGCCACCACTGTAGGGGTCTCATGTACAGCAGTAAATCATGTAAAACGTTGGACGCAGCCGCCATCAGACCCAGCAGTCTCTGAAACTGCTTTACAGTGAGTGACTGGCCTTCTCTCACTCTCTCGACTTCTGTGAGGATCGACTCGATCCGAGCAGGGGACATACGTGCCTGCATCGTGGTCGAATCCCACACCACCCCCAGATAAGTGGTTCTCTGTACTGGAGAAAGAACACTTTTCTTGGCGTTTAGTCTTAACCCCAACACTTTCATGTGGGCGAGAACAGCACCTCGATGCTGAACCGCCCTCCGCTCTGACCGCTCTTTCTACCCCTCTTATAAGGAGGCGCACGGGTGGCCACGCTCTCCTTCTGCGCCTCCCTATGTGAGGAGCCAGCACGCGGCAGGGGCTGCTCTCGCCCAGCAGCCCCGAGAACTGGAGCGCGGCGAGGGAGAAACCGCTGGAATGCCGCCACCTGCCTCCTGGCCTCCTGGTGTCTGCTGACAACCGAGTCAACAGCATCACCAAACAGGCCAGCAGGCGACAGCGGGGCGTCCAAGAGGAAGACCCTGTCACGTTCTTTAATGTCGGACAGGGTCAACCACAAGTGCCTCTCCGCCGCCACCAGGGCTCCTTGGTGGCGCGGAGAGACAAATCAGCGGTTCTGCGGAGTTCGCGAACGTCCTCTGCAGAAATTCCCTCGCCCTCGTCCAGATCTTTGAGCAGGTCCGCCTGGTATGCCTGCAACACCGCCATGGTGTGCAGGCATGAACCAGCCAGACCTGCTGCCGCGTACCCCTTGCCCACCAGCGCCGATGATGTACGCAGCGGCTTGGTGGGCAAGGTCGGAGCCTTCAGGGATGATGCCGCGTCAGGAGACAGATAGCTCGCAAGCGTCTGCTCCACACGCGGCATGGCCCCATAGCCACGCTCCCTCGTCCCCATCACACTGCCGCAATAACCAGGTGAGGGGGCGAAGAGGCGGGCTGAGAAGGGTTTTCCCCACGACCTCGACACCTCAGTGTGGAGGTCGGGAAAAAAACGGCAGGCTCCGGTGTGGAGGTGAGGTCTGGAACCGCAGGAAACGTTCCTCTAGTTTGCCTCTCTGCGGTTCAACCGAGCGCTCGGCTGGCCAGTCAATACTGAGCTTGGCTACAGCACGAGTGATCACCTCCACAAGCTCCTCATACTGGGGTGAAAGAGGTGGTGCGACACGTTCGGCGCCTCCCATGTCAACCTCCTCAGAAGAAGACAAGAGAAGCGCCGCGGCTGCTGCCCGAGGGGAAGAAACCGCCAGGCGTGCTTCCGGACTCGGGGAGCGGTCGCGGGATCCGGCAGGTGAAGACGGAGAAAGAGACTCGCTTGTCTCCGATCCCTCCGCCAGATCCCGTTGTGAACCCCACGAACGCCGCCTACGCTCCGCCTCAGCGGAAGCGGGGCCATCGCCGCGGGGAGCGCTAATGAAAGACCCTTCTCCGGAGAAAAGAGCCTTTAGGGAGCGAAGCACACGCAGAGGAAAACCCTCGCAGTGCGGACAGTCAGCCCCCTCGAGGGCTGTCTCCGCATGCCTCGCTCCCAAGCAAAGCACACACAGGCTGTGTGTGTCCTCCGCACACAAATAGCGTTTGCACGGAGGAACACACAGCCTGTATTGCGCCTCACTCTCTCTCCCATACTTGGTTTTACAACCACGTTTTGACATCATTCACAGACAGACAACGGTAAATATGACTCACAAGACACAGAGCGCTTAGCTGAATGACAGAAAGCTGATGCCGGTTTCCCTGCACGTGCTTTTATACCAGCTGGTCAATACGCCACATCGCCCGTGACGTCCTTTTCCCATTTCTGGACAGATTTGATTGGTATTCAGAGCCGGTTACGCTGTTGGCGTTCCCCAAAGCGTCGTCGACGCAGCTCGAGTTCCTGAAGAGGAACTGACTGTCATCATGTTCGGGCTAATGAGATCTATATATGTATGTTTTGTGGGACAAATGTTTTAGTTTTTGAGCATGTTAAGGGCCCCAAAAGCCCCCAAAACCTTGTAAAGAAATATTCACAATTGTCCTTAGAAAAGCAATAGGGCCCTGAACCCTTTATGGGCCCTAATTACGATAAGAATGTTGATTAGATGTTGCCTATTACTAAAATCTAAGAAAACTTTTCTTCTAGGACAGACAAGAATGTGGATCCTGCTTGGTAAAACCACTGTTGCTGTGTAGCATTTTGTTGTTGTTTGTCTGTGTAATTTATGTTGTGCGACAGCATTTCAGTGATGACACGTGTTTATTTTTAAGAGAGGTTTATGCATGCCCCATTTATTGTCTGTGCCCAATAGTCTTGGGTTTTTCCAATGAAGCTGAAATTGGTCAGAAGAGGGCAGGCTTGGCTTCTCTGTAATATGTAAAAATAGTGGTAGCAGATTAACTGAAACCTGAACCATACGGTTTATCACCTGAGAATAAAAGCAGACACCTGTAATAATCACAATACAAGACAAATTTCAATGACATTCATACAGAATGTATCACGTTTCAATGAGATGTAAAATGATCTTAGAAAAATTCCATGTGCACATGATCGGTTGTGCAATGTTATTCAAAGGCTAAAAAATGGGCCAAGGGAACCTTGTGACATTCTTTGCATTGGTAAATGTAAATAAATAGCAAGTATATAAATAGCTCACATTGTGCCACCAAACATACATGCAGTGAAATGTTTTTTCTGTTAGGTATTGGCTAATAAACGATGCTCTGAGTGACACAATGACCTACAATGTTTGCCTAACAGAAGAAGACAAAAAGAGCTAAATAATTCCATTTTATAGGTGCATATGCTTATGCCATTTTTGGCAACTTCCGCACAAAACGTCACCTATAAAACGCCTACTAAAATGACTAAAGATTAAAGATATATAGCATGCCTTGAGACAATACAGGTACATCTGTCTTGTAGCAACACAGTCATGCATAGATTTGTGTGTAGGTTGCACTTCAAAGCAGGTGTGCTTGGGAGAAGAGTTTTATCTATCTGAGCACCTGCCACAGATGTGAATCACAGATAGATAAGCACAGCTTGGCAAAAAAAAAAAAATGAATACAACAAAAGCTCTGAGAATGATAACAGGAGAGGCGAGCCAAAAATGAAATAGATTTTGTCAGTCTCTTAAGATGCTGTGTTGGCTAGAACCAGATACAATATGTCTTGTCTCGCCAAACACAGGCCTGCACTGAAAGTGCTGAGACATGCAATACGTATTAATGGCCAATGTTTAAAATGTATAATTATTCAAATTTCATTATGTTTAATAAATTAACTTTAATTTTGTTGGCCACAATGGAACATTGCAGTAGGCCTACTTCATTTTTAAACTTGAGTCTGAAAATAGGCAGTAAAAAATTTATTATGTTTAATAAATTAAGAAGTTTTTTTGTTGTTGTTTGTTTTTCAATGTTAAACGGAATAAATAGGCATAATGAAAGTGAAAATAGGCCAGTTTAATGGAATAAATAGGCATAATAAAATCAAAAATAGACCAGTTCTACATATAATGGAATAAATAGGCATAATAAGTCTAAATTAAGTAATTATTTATGTGTAGTGGCAAAACTTGTGTTGGACTAATGAAATTGGAATAATGAAGTTTCTCTTCCTGTCTTTACAATTCAAATTCTAAATCTGCACTCTGGACAACTTCCTGGAGGAAAAAAATCACTCCTGTTTTTCCCCAACAAGGAACATGAGCCCCTTTTCTCTTCTTTTATAAACATATAAAACAGCATAAATTCCCCTGTAAAAACTGTAAATGTATTTTTTAAAACCCTCTTTGTTTTGAATTGTGAAACACTGAGATGGCAGCATAAAAAGGAAACAATGTGTCATATCCTTTGATGATTATTAAAGCTGTTAAAACAACTGGGCTTTATTGGATAATAAAAGCACTTTATTACAGTTAACCGCAATAAAAATGGAGCTGGAGATTTATCCTACTGTCCATGCCTGTGTCGCATTTTTGCTGTCTTGTTCTCTCAACATCTCCATTCTGATAAATGTATTATATAATTTAGAACCAACATCAAATGAAAAATGGCCCTATACTAAATGAAAACATAGGTTTATTGTGAACAGATCCCCTCTCATCCCTCTTACTTTTTCAACACCTGTAGAAATGAAATCAGTTTCAATTGGGTATAATAACATTTCACTAGCAAATATAGCAGTATAAATCCCTTGTGTACAGAGTTTCACTCTGACTTTAAAGGTGGAGTGCATAATTTCTGTGCTAGTGGCACCAAACTTAAAACCTGATCGAAAACAGTTGTTACCTTTGAAATTCTCTTTCCGCCAGAGAAATTACACACTTCACCTTTAAGGGTTCAAGGTGCTTTTGGAAGACATCCTGCCCCGACATGCCCATTGAAACCCCCTTTGAGCTTGTCTCTTTCTGCCTTCTTTACTTTTCTCTCCTTCTCCTCTCTTTCTTGACTGCTACACCCATCCACAGTAATGTAATTCATGTCTTCCCTATACTTAAGGCTAACCACAGGCCTACCATACCATGCAGTGTAGAGAGACTGGCTTTGCCACCATAGGCTTCAGCTTTCATGTGCAAACAGTGTACTGAGGTCCAAGAAAGGCACGTTCAGAGGTGCAGTGTTTTTCAGGCAGTGTTTTCACTTGTGTGTGAATGCTAGCCGCTTTAAACATTTTTCAAACTTCAAAGCATTAGACTACACAATTAGCTGTTGTGGGTGAGCCACAGCTGGCATCCTTAAGATGCCATGATATCCAGGTGTTGTGCAGAATAGGTATTTATCTCTTCAAGTTCCTCTGCATCGTGAGGCAAGTGACTTTGGAAAATTCTGCACATGTGCTGTTGTTCAACCATTAGCGTGATGCGATCTGCCCTCATTCACCCTTTGCCGATTGAGCATGCAGATTAAATTGTGTTTGAGTGTCAGTATAAATGTGTGTGTGAGCGCAAGCATGTGCATGTGTGCTTGTGTGTAAGTGCAGGCGTGCAATATTGAAGAAACACCTCCCCAGCTGTGAAAACAAATGCCACATCTGGCTGAAGGTGATTTAGGACATTTGCAAAAAAGCATAGATAGACTAATGCAGATAACACAAAATAAAATATATAGTTTTAAAGTTTTAAAATGTAGCCTATTAATGTTGGTTACTATTAATTTTTAACACTTATATTTTACTGTAACAGTTTCACTTAAAATGCAATATTTTATGAACGAACACAAATGAACAAACAGCAGACCTACTAAACAACCAATTAAATTCTCTCATTGATAGTTCATGATACCTAATGTTGAGTCTTACGTAGGAATACACAAATACATTGTTTTTGCCATTTATGTTTCTCTTTTCGTTTGTATCGTTCTTTTTACTTTCACTTGTTAAGACAACTGCGGTAGCCTATTAATGTGTTTGATTAGCCTAAAGTTAGTGTAATGTTGTCGATCTCTTGTTCAATACCCAATCTGTAACCGCAACACTTGCTAAGTTTAACCTGCTAGGATGCTGATGCAATGTATGTATCCCCTCTGAATCGACCATCTCAGCGAGTGGTCCAGGACTTTTCTGTGTGTTCACGTTTCAGTAAGTATTAGGCTGTATAGTGTACATGGATGCATAGGCTATAGACTAGCATATTTGTAATCGATTAAATCTTATCTTATTGAATCCGATGTGTGTGTATGTGTAGTCAGTGCATGTTGTTTGAACAGAATCAACAGTTCTGTTGATTTTATATATGCTTAATTAATGCCTACGGTAGACTAAATAGGCTACATTTTTGATAGTTAGTTACGTCAAAGCAGTAAATGCCTCAAGGCAGCATACACACCCAAACACTAATCCTGTCTCAATAGTGCTTTAGCCTTTGTTATGGTACATTGTAAGCTATTCACTGTAAATTATTTGTGAAATAAACTATACTGCACTTCTCACGAAGACAAGTCAGAACCTGAATGACCCTAAATGCATCTTTATTGTGTCTTTATTATACTATAGCCTACCCCAAAGATGCGCAAGAGTTAAAATATTGACAAATTTAATTTTAAAGAGTGTGCATATTTGCTACATACACTTGTATTTCCTAACAATCCTTCTTACCTTTAGCCAGCTTTAAAACGTGTTGTAATGATGTTGACTTCTTATATGTCTAAAGTTCTTTACTTGTAAGGGTTGCATAACAACTAAAGCGAAGCCTGGTTCAACAAAAGCACTTGTTTGCTTTTTGTCTTTAAGTTACCTAACAATTCAGTATTTGCTATGATGTTTTTCAGGAA
Source organism: Barbus barbus (assembly GCF_936440315.1). Taxonomy (NCBI): domain Eukaryota; kingdom Metazoa; phylum Chordata; class Actinopteri; order Cypriniformes; family Cyprinidae; genus Barbus; species Barbus barbus. The sequence continues at coordinate 6,934,837 of NC_136735.1, forward strand.
CTGGAGATTTTCTGAAATGACTACATTCCTCCATCACCAGTTTGCCCAAGAGGAAAGCTCTTAACCTCAGGTTGCTTCAGCAAACACTCTTCCTGAAATTAGCGAGCGGTGCAGTAGGTCACAGTGAATGGAAAGCATCTGCTAAATGACAGGTAACCAGTTGAGGTAACCCATCCATAATAATACGTTCCTTTCAAATAAATACTCACAAATGCGGTTATAGCAAAATACCTTGTCTTCAATAACTTCAACCAACCATAAGCAGAATTTAGTTTTAACCAAGTACAACCAGGTTGACATGCAGTAGTGTATAGCTTTCAACAACATTATACTCAGAGGCACCACTAGTTCACTCAAGTTCAGAGTGAAAGAACTGGTTTGGAAGCTGTTGATCATATTCTGACAAGCGTGATGATACTGTGATACCCAGATCAGTATTGTTTATTTATGATATATCAAATATAACATGGTTTGTGTCTAGCTTGACGTGACATACATTTTTGTAATAAAAGCCCTTTGAAATAATTATATGATTTGTTTTGCAATCTTGTCTTTCTACATTCTTAGAAAAGCCTGTAAAGGTCACATTGTATGTGGTAACGTAGGAATTTTGCGTATTGATTTTTTCACAGGTATTTAACTGTATTTTGTATTACGCATTCGATTTTTGTCGTGTTTTAGGGTTAAAGGTGATATCTGTAAACTTAATGAAGAATGTCTTGGCAGAATTATTTCTTTCTGTAGTGACAGGTCTGATATTTTTTTCTGTATGCTTGAGTTAATTTTAAGTGACATTTGTACCAAAAAATAATGATATAATGTTGGCTGTTGGAATCATAGATGCTGAGTGAACAGGTTGCCAGGTTATCAGTCATGTGTGTGATATGTGTTTGTGGGTGGCAGCTCGCTGGTGGTCTTCCTCAAATATGTAGCCAGGAACACTTCCCAATTATCCTTCAGAACTGACCATTTTTATTTCTATTGCACACAATGATGATTTCATACAGATGACGAGCAATATATTTGACCTCTTATTTGTTCATAGTAACCCAAGCTGACAAAACTTTTAAGTTACCTTGGGTGGTGCTATAGATGGTCAACATCATGTTTAATGTCTGGTTGCTTGGAAAAGTAATAGAACTAACTCCTCTTCTTAAAAATAAATGTTCCAAAATGTTTTTTTGCAGTGATGCTATCAGTGTAAGGAAGGTTACTTTGTAAATGGAATAGGTTACAGATTCCAAGTTACCCTATTTAAAATATAATAAATAGTGTAACTATTTCAATTACTTTATTAAAGTAATGTAACTGGTTACATTTGATTACTTTTTGATTCGTTTTCTAAATTTTGAATGTTTTCAACTGTTAATCATTTAGAAACATATAAAGCAGGCAGGGTTAATCTTACAATAGTACTCAACACTTGCTGCCAGACGTTCAAAAATCCTTTCAAAAATGAAATAAGATTATAAAAATTTCATTCAAAGCACAGCCGCCACAAAATCAGACTTTAGCGCCTTTTTACTTTGGGATCATTCTGAGGTTGCAGATTTAAAATCATAACAAGAAACCGTTTAATAGCTATGATACTGTTTTTAAAATTAAATATTTGCATAGCTACGACAGGAAACATGAATAATCTTAAAAACTAAAGCATATACATAAACCTGTTTATGTTTTATACATAAACAGGAAATAAAACAGTTATCAAATAAGCATGTGTCCACTCTGTGTCCTAAACCTCTGAAACATTGGAGTCTCGTATTTTAGACCAGTCCATGCAATTTATGAAAGAAGTCAATTAAATCTGCATGTGGGTGGGTGGGTGTGTGAAAAAATTCAAATGTAAACCCCTTTGTAATCGTTAACAATTGTAATTTAATTTACTTAATTTTCTTCTCAGTAACTGTAACTAATTACAATTACATTTATTTTGTAACTAAATTATGTAATTCCGTTACATGTAACTAGTTACTCCCTGACACTGGATGTCATAGAAGAATCATTCTAGGTTCTCCAAAGAACCTTACAATGTTTAAGAACATTTAAAGTGTATTATAAGTACAATACTCTAGCATCGTCTAATTAGTAAAAAGTCCAGTTTTGCTGTAAAGTCTTAATGATATCATTTCATGACATAATCGTGAGTGTGACACAGGGGTCCTGTGGAGAGAGTGTTTGGCCACTATCAGGCAGTGTTGTTTTTAGCCTTGCTGCTGGCTCCGTAGAGTCTGGACCGTAATGACACCTGTCCTGTAGCGTTAACAAGAGTGCAGATTGTCAAGAAAGATGGCAAAAACATATTTTTCTGACAATTTCAAGATTGGCAGAATAATATCCATAATTGGAATTATGCATCTACTACACCAAAACCGATATTTGAGCTGCACGTCAGAAAGAAAGAAAAAAACGCTGCTCTAAAGTCTAATAAAGAGTTATGTGTACAACAGAGTAATTTCAATCTTTATGTCGTTTAATATTTAGTGTAGTGATTTTCACATTTCTGAAAAATGAATACTGAAAAATCCTGACTATGAGGTAAAAATCACTTTTTTTAAGAGCTCAGCTCTGCAGTGTACACATGTTCCGAGGATTGTCTGTTAATCTTATTTAGAAATTGAGCTGAAGTTGAATATTTTCTCTTTTGTTTGTTTTTTTTTTGTTTATTTGGATCCCCATTAGCCACTACGAAGGTAGTGGCTATACTTCCTGAGGTCCAACAAGTAAAAAGCTAAATTACATTAATCCATAACAACAAAAACCAATACAATAAAACATAAAAACCCCAAATTCATACATAACATCAAGATCAACAATCCACTTAGTACCATTAAATATTTCTTCAACGATTTTTTTAAACCTCATTTTATTTATAAAAACATGTAATGTCCGATGGCAATTCATTCCATGTTTTCATTCCTCTATACATTACAGTCCGTTGCTTTGCATTAGTTTTTGAAACAGGAAGCAAAAAATATCCTTTTGATGCATGCCTGGTATTAAAATTATGAGTAGCACTACGATACAAAAATTGACAGTACAATACACTTGGAACTCTTGATACTGAAACATTTCTTATAAAACAAAGCAGAGAAACAATTATCCTATCCTTCACCAGTAGCCAACCTAGAATTTTGTGCATTTTCATAATATTAACCCTTCTATTACAGTTCAAAATTAGTCGTGCAGCTCTATTCTGGACTAACTGTAATTTTTCTAAGTCTTTACTTGATGCACTCGACCATACCACTGGACAGTAATCTAAATAATTAAGAACCATTGCTTACACAATTTGAGAGATGCAATACTGTGGTGAAAATTTTTGCTCATCTCTTAATAACTGATAGACCTCTTCCCATAACTATTACCATATTTTCTATCTGTTTTGACCATTTTCTGATCTGTTTTTGTAGACTTCAGTCTACTATCAAGAATAACTCCAAGAAGTCTAATTTCCTCTACCTGTTCAATAGGCACACTCTTTACAGACCAATTTAATTGTGGTTTAAATTTAAGTTTAAAACTTGATCCAAACACAATACTTTTGGTTTTTGTCAAATTTAAAATCATCTTATTATTCCGTACCCACTTTACCACTAATTGTAACTCCTCATCTAAATCAGCAGATACTTTTTCAATTGATGTTGCTGGTAGATATAATGTTGTATCATCTGCATACATAACTGCCCTTGCACACTTTAAAACCAAAGGAAGATCATTGGTAAAAATTTAAAATAACAATGGTCCTAGACAACTTCCTTGAGGCACACCACATTGCAACTCTTTCACTTCTGAATAACTTCCATTATAAAATACACATTGCCTCCTATCAGTCAGATAACTTTTAAACCAATTCACAGTTTGAGAAGTAAATTTATAACATTTCAATTTTTCAAGCAATAATTTATGATCCAGTACATCAAAAGCGGAACTAAAATCCAACAATACTGTTCCTACTAAATTACTATCACCAATCTGTACTAAACAATCATCAGTTATCTGTGTTAATGCTGTTCCTGTTGAATGTCCTACTCGATATGCATGCTGAAAATCAAAGAATAAAATGTTTTCCTTAAAGAAGAATTGAATTTGTTCACAAACTATTTCAAACACTTTACTAAGAACTGGCAATAAACGTATCGGTCGACTATTTGCACCACTAAAACTCAGTGCTGCATTTTTCTGTAAAGGAATGACCTTTGCTTCTTTCCAAGCCAAAGGGAAAATCCCTTTTTAATACTGATATTAAAAATGTGGCAAACTGGTTCTGCCAAACAACTGGCTGCTAATTTTACAAGGCAACCATCTAAGATATCCATTCCCAATGTTTTATCAATATTTATCATTGATAATTTTTTTTCCACTTGTACATTTACTGTATTCAATTCAAAGCATAGGGCTGGCTTATCACTTGTTATTTTTTCAATTTGCCTTTCACTTGATGTAATATTATAATTAATCTTCTCTAAGTTTCTTCACTTTATTTATAAAAAAAATCATTGAAATAATTGGCAATTTCATCTGATTTACTTGAAAATAAATCACCTGTCTCAATAAAAAAAGGAGTTTGACCTGATTCCCTACCCATTATTTAATAATATTCCACAATTGTTTTCCAGCATATTTATTTTTACTTTATAAAATGTTCTTTTCTTTTTTCTATTAATTTTAGTTAATTACGCAATTTGCTATAAACTTCCCAATCCTGTTTATTCCCAGTTCTGTTTGCTATACCCTTTGCCACATCTCTTTCTACCATTATGCACTTCAATTCATTATCAATCCATGGTGCCCTAATATTCTTCACTGTGTGTTTTTTCATAGGTGAATGTTTATCCACCAATGAATAAAATAATCTTTCAAAAGCTGCTAATGCATCATCAGGATGACCTTCCTTGTAAACATCAGCCCAACATATATTATTTACATCTTTGCAAAATAAGTTCTGACAAAATGTCCTATATGATCTTTTATAAATTACTTTTGGTCTTCCTTTAGGTACCTTTGTTTTTCTAGTAATCGCTATTATATTATGATCACTACACCCAGTAGGAACAAATACACCCTTAGAACACATTTCCACAGCATTTGTATAAATATGGTCTATACAAGTAGATGTAGTAGATGTTCTCTAACTATTTACATGAATTCTTGTTGGTTGATTAATAACTTGTGTTAAATTACATGCATTAATTGCATTCACCACTTTAGTCTTTAGGGAACAAACCTGAGACATCCAATTGATATTTGTTACCCATCAAGTAAATTTAATTTCCAATATCACATACATTATCAATCATATCACATAATTCACTTAAATAACTATTTGCACATGATGGTCTGTAGCAACAACCAACAAATAATTTGATGATTTGACAATTGGTAACTGTACTTGTAGCTACAGAGCCTCTACATCTACAGGTGTAACGGAACCGACGAGACGTGCGGATCCATTTGCAAGCTTTTATTAATAAACAGTAAAATAACAGACAGGGTCAAAACACCAGCAAACGGGTATGGCACGGGCAAGACACAAGAGTAATCCTAGGGAATGCGTGGGTCCTCGATCGGCGAACAATATCCAGAGGGCTTGAGAAGAGGGGTAGTCCGATAACATGAGCAATAATCCAAATGAGGTAAACACAGAGTCCGAAACGGTGAGACAAGGGTAAATCCACGATACAAGGGTGGGAAACAGGAAACGAGACTATAAACAAAATAAACTTAGAGAACACAGAATGGCTCAGTAAGGCAGCTAACACTAGGAGAGTGCTAAACGCAGAACCAGACTCGGAGCTATACATAAACACAGAATGGCTCAGTAAGGCAGCTAACACTTGGGGGGTGCTATACGCAGAACAATACTCGGCCAAGACAGAGAGGAAGTTCAAGGCTTATAAGTGTGTAATCAGTGCAATCAGCTGTGTGATCAGAGCAATGTGAGATTGGTGACAGCTGTGTGTCATCAGTGCAATGGATGATGGGAATTGTAGTTCGTGGGTGAAGTGCAACAGTAGTGTGGTGCAAGAGTCAATGTGATGGAGGAGTGACCTCTGGTGGTGAGTAAACGGAAGTCCACAGACCAGATTTGTGACAACAGGCATTAAATCTTGTCTTATCTTTACTGGAATATGACTTTCAATATATATGGCAACCCCTCCACCATAGTTATTTCTATCTTTCCTGTAAATATTATAACCATTTATATTTACATCATCTGAGAATGTTTGATCAAGATGTGTCTCTGTTACTGCTAAAACATGAATATTATTTGTAATCAAAACATCAGATATTTCAACAAGTTTATTCCGAAGGCTACAAATATTAATATGAGCTAATTTTAATCCTTTCCTTGGCAACTTGAGTGATACTGACATAATTTATAAAAAGAAAAATCTTAATTTCATCCAATTTCCTCAAGCTAATTTAAGGAAGCTATAGGCCTATGATTTCTCATTGCTATAATTTTTAACTTTTGATGCTGGATATGTGATTAATTTACCATAACGAAGCTAGGCTATCTCTCCCCGCTCTCTTGCAGCTCTCAATTCTGACATAAGCTCTTTCCTCTTTAAACGCACATGTTCCGGGAAATCTTCCTTCAAGTATATGTTTGTTCCTTTGAGGAATTTTGCTCTCTCCAGCACTATTTCTTTGTCTTTATACTTAAGAAATGTAACCACAATAGGTCTAAGTTGATTAGAATTCCCATTTCTCATCCTTCCTATTCTGTGTGCGTTCTCCAAGGTAATTTTAATTTGGCCAAGCTGTAGTTTCTCTTGAATTATCTGTTTTACTTTCTCTTCAGATTCACACCATTTCTCATCTTATATTCTGTAATACTGGGTAAAATATAAATATGTTTTTGTCACATAGCAATTATTTTATGACCTATATGGCTTAGAATAATTATGAAATAATTCTCTGTTATTCTGTGCATTTTTGCTTTTACTGCTTGATTTGACACTCATACCAATAAAGTACTTTGAAACTGATATTGAAGTGTACAGTGTGCGAGCTGAAGTGATTGTGATTTGCTTAGTCTTAAGTCTGCAGAGACCAGATCAAGAAACAGACTGTCTCCACTGAGTGTGTGGCCTCCAGGACAGGTGTTGCTCACTGACTGACCTCTTCATCTGTGTGTAAAAGAGACCTGACAGAAGGCTGCCTCACGCAACAGCCTATGAAGGAAAGTGCATGCCATAAAAATGCCTAAGATAACATTTCACTATCTCTATCATCCAGTAAGGGCACTGAACCTTGACCTGTTCTTTTCTTATCCGGAAAAAAATAAGCTCTCTGGCTCTCATAGATTTAATAGTAGTTAATGGGTTTGTAACTGCTTAGGAAAGTCATAAAAGTAATTTGAGCAAAAGGGGTGGGACTCGGAAAGCAGGGCGTGGATACTCACCCAAAACGGGTGGGAGATGAATGGGTAACCCTGGTCACCCGAAGCTGCAGGTCTGCGGGACCTCAAGCCAAAGAAGTCCCATCAGTCCAACAAAGAGATCGTGACAAGTTATAATTCGTAATGTTGCTTCTCTGGATAAGACATCATCGTGCAAATATGGCTTGCATTTGATTTAGTGACTCTGATGCGCAAAAAAAAAAAAATGTAAATCTCACTAAATGTTTAGTCTTGCAACAAACCCGTTATTTTACATTTAATACGGCATGATTCCTCCGTTTAACGTTTTGTTTCTTGCGACACAAAGCCACTCATGGGATGTTGGACAACGAGCTGCGACTTGGGACACCTGAAAGCGCACTCCAAGGTGTCTGTTTTCTTTACCATGATCCTCACATTCACCTATTTGTTATACTGTCTCACCGGATACTGCGATTCCATGCCGAGTCCGCTGTACGTCCATCAGAATTTCAGAAACAAACTTTTCCCGAAGGAAGGGAAGAAACTCGCGCACTGGAACGGCTCCATCGTTCGCGAACTGCCCGAGCGGGATGCCACAGACGTGGAAGATGAGAAGCGGCAGCGAGTTTTAGCTTATGACACGTACAGCAATCTCTCCGTGTCAAACAACTTTGGGACCAAAGAGTTTCCTCAGGCGATTATTATCGGCGTGAAAAAGGGAGGAACGCGCGCTCTTCTGGAGTTCCTGCGCGTTCATCCAGACGTGAGAGCCGTGGGCGCGGAGCCGCACTTCTTTGACCGGTTCTATGAGAAGGGGCTCCAGTGGTACAGGTGGGTCGCCTGCTATTAGCTAGTCGTGAATGATAGTATTAGTAATTTACCATAGGGTTAATAATTATCAAAACACCTAAAGCTATTAAAATTCAGCACGTAACTACATTACAGTACAGTCACAAATGATAGGCTTCCTCAAAACATGCTGCTGGCTGGATGGACAGTTAAGACACACTGAAAATGTATGAATCCCTGTGCAATTTTTACCGGAACAGTGACATTTATTGTAAAGAAATATAGCACAATTAAACGTGTTTGCAGATAATACAATGACTTTTTTATATCTGTAAATACATACATAGGCTACATAACATACATACATAATATATATATATATAAAAAGTAAATTATAAAAATATATATATATTTATTTGTCTGGCCAACCATGTAGCAGCCACTCAGAACATCCTAGTAACTGTATAGCAAACTGCTAACAGCCACTCCTTAGCAACCAATGCCCCTAATAGTTCATCGCAGCGCTAGTGCAAGACGAGCTTTTGTGGTTAAAATGTGCATTTTTATTTTGTTTTGTTCAATCCACTGATCCCCATTATGGACAAAAATCCTGGAATGTTTCCCTCAAAAACCTTCTTTTTCGACTGAAGAATGAAAGTTGTGAATCTTGAATGACATGGGGGTAAATTATCAGGAAATTTTTCTTCTGGAAGTGAACTAATCCTTTAAAATCTTCCCAGTCTGACACACATCATGATAACTTTCGTAGATCCACTTCACCAGCTAATTACTCTTCAACAGCAATTCTATGGAGCTACCCCAAAAACAAAATTCTAAATATGACTGTGCACTTATTTCTCTGATGCATAAGGTCTGTAATTCTTATTTTTTAAGTAAAAAAGACAAGTCTAATTCATTTTTACAGACAGATCACAAATAACAGATAACAGGCGTTATCTGTCTATATAATCACTCCCTATGAGTTTGATTCTTAGAGACTGCGATTTTCTTTATCCAAGTTACCCACTTAAAATCTTAAGAGTGGTAATTAAGACAGCCAGCAGATGTTTTATCTTACAGTAGACCAATTTTATAACAGACATTGTAATTTATGTAGACAGCAGCTCAAGAGCTCCTGAAATGGATGTATCTGAGGCACATAAAGTTTATGGAGCTCTCATCATAATGTCTTTGAGCAAAGAATATTGGTTTAATTAACTCCTCAAAGGAGTTACAGACCGAAATTTCTTCATTCATCAGTTCTTTTGGGCCTCTTTCAAAATTGCATGTTTAGACTGTCCTTCAAGCAGTTATGCATATGTCTGCATGATCGGCAATTGATTCTTCCTCTCTCTTTTAATGCCACTTTGTTCATTAATATCACCGGTCAATAACCCAACCAGTTCAGAGCCGTGTCTCATTGGCAGGGCATTCAGCCCTCTGCCAATAAAATGACTGTGGATTGACCATCAGTGCATCTGTCTCTCGCCTCTGTCCATCTCTCATCTCCATGTCATCCAATTAGAATTCAGACAAATGGGAATGACTATGTATTGCTGGTTCATCATTTAATTCCCTTCTTGTTGTTCCATATGACTTTCTTCTGAAGTAGAAGATATTTTGAAGAGTGTTGGTAACCAAACAGTTTTGGGTCCCATTGACTTCCATTGACAAAAAATACTATAGAAGTCAATGGGACCTGAAACCATTCCAACATTGTTCAAAGTATCTTATTTTATGTTGTAGACAAGAAAGAAAGTCAAACAGTTTTGGAATGACATGGGGGAGGGGAAGAAAATGATGACATGATTTTATTTTTTATTAAAAATGTCTTCAAGGAACACTTCACCCCAAAATTAAAATTATGTCATTAATTACTCACTTTGCATACTCTTATTCTGTTACTTTGTCACAATACAAAAGGAAAATGTTGGGGTTATTGGTTTGAAATTACAGAGAGTGAATAAATGATGACAGAGTTTTCATTACGGGGTAAAATATTCTTTTAATAATCATGTTTCCTCTCTTGTCAAAAAACTATACCTTGTGAGCGACTTTGAGGTTTAGTTTGATGATTTGTCTCTCTTTCTCGCGCACACACACACACACACACACACACACACACATACACATTTGTTCCAGCATGTGTTGACAGCCTTATGTAAACAAACTGTCCATGTATGGGGTTTTTGTAAAGTATTATTCAATATCAGCCTTGTCAACACCACGGGTCTTCTGTGTGTGTGCAGATGTGTAATGACAGCTGAGCTTTTGTGAATGCCAGCTGGAATCTGTGCATGGAAGAGCTTTGTCACATGGCCACTGTGTGTATGTGTGAGAGAGCAAGAGTGAGTGAATGAGTTGAGAGAGAGACATACAGGCTTTGTAAGCGACCAGGTGCTCGTATACTTTACTCTTTAAAAGGTTTATGGAACTCATGACTGTTGCCCTTGTCAGATATAGTACACTGTAAAAATGATTGATGCATTATAGCCTACAAATTTTGTATATAACATATGTATGTGTTTATTCAAATATCTTTTGTATTATTTATTTTATTTTACATGTTTCTAATTTAATTAATAATATTCCACTACAGTGAACATTTTCTAAATACATTTCAAAGTACAAAAAAATAAAAACATTTAATTATGATAATTATGAATTAATTTCAGGATGCACTACATAATTTAATAAAGAATTGCAATTAATTTTATCTAATATTATAAACTGAAGATCTTAAAAATCTGATTTTCCCATGAATTTCTAGTATGTTCTGATTAACATTACATGTTCTTCAATTCTGTTCATTAATCCATAATAATTGTTCCTCCCCCACTCAGTGCAGTTACCTGGCTCGAGTTGCACCTTTTCATGACTCCATAAATCACTGTCCGGAATAAAAGTCACATCCCAATCAATGATGTGTGCAGACGTGCTGCTTATTGATTCCTCCTTAAACCAACTTAATTGCACTTAGGCATAGAGACGGTTAATTAACCTGTGCATATTCAATCTTGTTGACAAACTGCTGCTGCCCTTTTCAGCTCTTGACATTCTTTATGACACTCCAAGGTGTTTAGCTATAAAGGTTTATGTTTTAAGAGCTGTGATAATGCTTTAAGATAAGGCTCAATTGTGATAGGTTTAATTCCTTGTTGTCTTGTGATTGTTGTGTAACATGGAATGCTTATTTATTATATCTCTATATAATATATATGTAAATTATATATATATTTACAGTAAATCTTTGTAGTTAATTTACATAGAATTATTTTATGTATATTTGTCACAAAAAAAATACATTACAGAACAAATGTTTTAGCACTCATTCCATTCCATGCAAAAGTTTAGGATTTTTTTTTATCTATCCCTGATGTTAATGAGTACATTTACATTTTGCATTACACGTTCAATTTAGATTTTAAGGCCATATATTTCATGATGCCAGAGTACTGATTTGACAGGCTAGATTTCCCATATGACCTGGGTCTCTAACATTAAACTAGCCATTGATTGATCTGGACTGAAGGTAGTGGTGTGGAGGAAATCATCACAGCACACATCAGCAGCGCGCTACAGAGATAGATGTGTTATCTATATCCTCAGAGTATGGCACAGCCTCAAATGAATAAGTAAGAGTCAGGAAGTAACCCAAAGGGACGTTTTCACAGAAATTCCATAAAAGAACCTTTTTTTGGTTCCATAAAGAACCTTTCAGAGAACAGTTCTCCAAAGAACCTTTTTTTTTTTTTTTACTTTTCAGTAATCTGAAGAACCTTTCTCCACCATAAACAACCTTTTGTGGAATGTAAAGGTTCCACTGATGTTAAAGGTTCTTTGTGGAACCATTGATGCCAAAAGAGCGTAGCTTTGCTTTGCTTGTGATATTTTTATGATGTGGTTAGCTGGATAATCATTTCCTTGGAGGTATTCAGTGGGATAGGTTACAGTCTAGGCCAAGAGAAAGAAAGCTTTGGCTTGTCCCAAGTTGTTCACCAACCCACAATGGCATAGATAGTTTCTTAACAACTTGTTTTTGATGCATGACTTCTCAGCAGAAATGCCCATAGTCTTCTACTGCTTAAATATAGGCCTGCTTTAGAGCAAACCCCACTTTATTTCTTTCGAATACTGCCCTTTCAACAAGAAAAGTATGATTAATCAGGCAAAAAAAAAAAAAAAAACAGAGTGTTTGAAGACACTAATTATACTAGAACCTCCCAATTCTGCAGCTGCAGTCATTCTTCGGCTCAAAGTCCTGCGACTGACTGTTAAAGCTGCACATACGGTGGGCTGTTAACCAAGCCAGGGATGTGGTTTCCTCTAGGCCAGTCTTAAAGGTTCATTATGCTGCTACACACTCCATATTGAGTCACTTAAAATTCTGTGTGGTGTATATTTGAACAGATTTCCATTGTACGATCTGTTTTTACTTTTATATCACTTCATGTGTGCATTGTAACTTCTATAGGATCAATAGATGCTATCTGCTCACATATAAATTTACATCTGTTTTATAAATGTAATTCTGCTCTTTGGCATCACTTCAGTCAGCAGTTATACATTTGTCACAGAAATTGTATTCTACACACACCACCATAGCATATAGTTCATTGAATATAAACTGTGCCAAGTCTTTTTTCTCAGGGTCCTCCTGCCAAATTTGTACCATAAATTTATGCCAGGCGCTTGTGGACGTTTAGCAATATCCCCTATACTGGACTGTTTCCAGAAATGGTGACACATCCTGAATCTCAAATGCATTACGGGTACAGTACTGAAACGGTTAACTGTTATGTATCTTTTAATGCTAAATTTGATGCAACCAAGTGCAGTAATGCTTATGTTAATTCTCATTGATTTTATTGACTGATTTCTTGTCAAATTAGAAATATGTGCTATTTTTACAAAAGCTATGGCCAATTTTGCTGCCCCCCTGTAACATTAGGTCATGCAGCATTATCACTATCACCAAAACAGCCAGTCTGACCAGCAGAGATCAGACTTGATTAAAAAGCAGGAAGAAAAGGAAGCACATCCTGTCAGAGCTTCAAAACACTAATCAGGAGGATGTAGGCGGAGATACAGTGAGTTCAGTGTTTTGATGCTGTTTAAAAATATAAAATTTGTTTTTGTGCACATAAACCAGATGAAAAAAGAATGCTGATTCAAACATAAATAATAAAAATAAATTATACATATGTGTATATATATATATACATGTGTGTGTGTGTGTGTGTGTGTGTGTGTGTGTGTGTGTGTGTGTGTGTGTGTGATTAAAATAATTAACTCATTTTATTATGTATTTGGTTATTTTTTAAATAAAACCAACTTTTAATTTATTTAATTCATGAATTCATAAATTATAATCAAATTATTATTATCTATGAAATGAAAAAATATATAAACAAATTATTTTACTCTTAAATGTGTGTCTATATATATATAGAGAGAGCGAGCGAGAGAGAGATGTTATGAATTCAGAGGGAGGTAAAAGTGTGTTGAAATCTGACAGAAGTTGTAGTTCGTGTTATTGTGTCCTCATCTGTGGGTGTGGTCGCCCTGGTGCTTCCTGGTGTAAACCCACGCAAACACACGCTCATGGCCACTCCGCTGATTTTCCCACATGATATTGAGGGCAAAAGGGCAATTAGTTCCTATCTCTCTCTCTCACACACACACACACGTCTGTAATCCCTGATTTGCCACTGGTCTGTTTCCTGTTAATGAGGGACCTCCCTCTTTCTTTCAAGGATGTGAACATTTAGATCTTGGTTTCTCCTTTGACCTCTGGCTTTCCTGCTATGCCACACATGTAGAGCTGATGTTTCACTGTCCACTGTTTCTAAGATATATTATTTCTCTGATGCTGCTCTTGCCGAGCTTAATGAAGTGCTCAGTCTTGACTCATTCAACTTCTAGCTTTGCTTGAGATGTTTCTTCTAACATTTGTTTGGAGAAAAGCTCAGATCATTTGGTCTTAATGAGAAGACCAAAGTTCACGTTAAAATCATTTGTGACAAAGAAATTGCAAATGAGGTCTTACTAGGATCTGTTCTCAGGAGAAAATCTGAGAAGAAACCTCCATTTCATGTACCGGTAATTGATGTGTAGGAGAAACAATTGAGATGTTCAGGAGTTCTCCTCTGTGATTTTTCTTTCATAAGGGCATGTTTTGTCCCTTGTGTTGTGTCCGTTTGCATGTTTTATGGTGCTTTACTTGTTATTTTCAGCTGACATTTAATTGCTTCCCACAGTTTCTAGAAGCTCCCATTTGCTCCATAATGACATGCCTGTGTTCTCGCTTTGTTTTCAATAAGAAGGCCCTGCCTTCCTCACAATGGTGTTCATGAATGCTATGTCTGAGTACAACCTGTTTTAAGGCTTTTTGGTGGGATTCAAACAAGAGTGATGTACCTAAGATTATTTTATCTCATGCATGGTGGATTCAGGATATATATTATGGGGTTTTAGTTTTTAAAACATGAGACCATAGTCACACTGCATTACTTAATTGTAAACATTTCTGTCTTGTTTTAAAATATTTTAGTGACTGGAATTTAATGTTAACTAGAACCAAAACCATAAAAAAACATATTTGAAATAAAATAAATGTTACATGACATTATCTAAAATATCCTCAATTTGAATTCAGGGTAACACTTTATTTCGACAGTTCACTTTAGACATTCTACTAACAGTAACTTTGCAACTACATGTCAACAAGCAGTCATTAGAGTATAAGACTGTCTGCTTAATATCTTCTAACACTTAATTTTGATGGGTCCACAACATACAACATACTGACTATGAGAAACTTTGCAAATATGTCAACTTATTCTACTAACCCTAAACCTACCCTACTGAGAGTTAGTAGACATGTAGTTGCAAATTAATGAGAATTAATTGACATGAAGTTGAAATGTAGTTACAAGATATTCAAGATTTTAGGACTTGCTTTTCTTTTCTGAATTTTGCACCTCAATCTTGTTTTTCAGAAGTTTTTTTTATTTTATAGATTTATATATGAACGGGACTCATTAAAAGTAAGCTTTTTGTGTCATTTTTGTCAAAAGTAACATTTCAGAGACCTAAAATATCCGCACCCGTTCAGGCCCATGGCGAGCACTTAATGGGAAGAAACTTCCTCCCAGAGCCTCATTGCTGCCAGATGTGGCAGAGATCAGGACGGGAACATCCCAGGTCACTGCTGCCAGACACAGGGGGCAGTTCTGTCTGGATGTTTTCCTCTGATAATGGGAGAAAGGTTGTATCCTGTGTTTCATTTAAATGAGGGAGAGAAGATCCCACTCTATTCTGACGTGTATTATGCAAACAGCTACGAGGAAGAGCTTGTGTATGTGTGTTGTTCAATAAGGCATGACTTACCGCACTATGTTTGCTGTCTCTTTTTTTATAGTTAAACATGTTTTGGTTCAAAAATGTATTTGAATATTTTGAAAAGTAACTCGCAGCACACCACAGAAACCTTAACCAAACAGTGGCGGTCAGTCTGTATAATTGTGTAATGTCCAGAAAGAAACCATGTTATTTTGTTAATAATTATTCAGGAATATTTTGAGTCTCCATGACCAAACAAATTCTTATCATATAACTGATGCAGATTGCTTATAAGAATAAAAATAAATGAATAAATACATTTAAAATAAATAATTAAATAAATTCTAAAATAAATAAGTGAATAAACTCCCTTCTCGGTGATGTTTCTTTAACAATCTGTCTATCTATAAATAACAAAATACAAATATAAATAAATACATGTAAAATATAAATAAAATTTCAATTAACACATGTAAAATTACAAATAAATACGTATATACAAAATAAATAAATAATAAAAAAATTATCTATCTATCTGAATTTGTTTTAAGTATTCGGATTGCTCATAGCAACATGCATACATACAACCCGAATTCTGGAAATCTTCGGACATTTTGTAAATTTGAATTAAATAAAAACTAAAAGACTTTCAAATCACATGAGCCAATATTTTATTCACACTATAACATAGAGAACATAACAAATGTTTAAATGGAGAAATGTTAAACTTTTATCCACTAAATGAGCTCATCGGAAATTTGATGCCTGCTACAGGTCTCAAAAAGTTAGCACGGAGCCAAAAAGGGCTGAAAAAGCAAGAATTTTTTTAAAAGATTCAGCTGGGAGAACATCTAGGAACTAATTAAGTTAATTGACATCAGGTCTGTAGATTAGCTATAAAAGGGATGTCTTAGAAAGGCAGAGTCTCTCAGAAGTAAAGATGGGCAGAGGGTCTCCAATCTGTGAAAGAGTGTGTAAAAAGATTGTGGAATACTTTAAAAACAACGTCAAATTGCAAAGGCTTTGCAAACATCATCATCTACAGCACATAACATCATCAAAAGATTCATAGAAACTGGAGAAATCTCTGTGCATAAGGGAAAAGGCAGAAGACCTTTGTTGGATGCCCATGGTCTTCGGGCCTTCAGACGACACTGCATCACTCATCGGCATGATTCTGTCATTGACATTACTAAATGGGCCCAGGAATACTTCCAGAAACCACTGTCGGTAAACACAATCCGCTGTGCCATCTGCAGATGCCAACTAAAGCTCATCATTCAAAAAGGAAACCATATGTGCACATGGTCCAGAAGCACTGTTGTGTGCTGTGGGCCAGGGCTCATTTAAAAGGGACTGTTTCAAAGTGGAAAAATGTTCAGATGAGTCCAAATTTGACATTCTTGTTGGAAATCACGGATGCTGTGTCCTTCAGGCTAAAGAGGAGGAAGACCTTCCAGCGTGTCATCAGCGTTCAGTTCAAAAGCCAGCATCTCTGATGGTATGGAGGTGCATAAGTGCATACGGTATGGGCAGCTTGCATGTTTTGGAAGGCACTATGAACGCTGAAAGGTATATAAAGGTTTTAGAGCAACATATGCAAAACCACATACTGCAGCTATTACAACAGCATGGCTTCATAGTAGAAGAGTCCGGTTGCTGAATTGGCCTGCCTGCAGTCCAGATCTTTCACCTATAGAGAACATTTGGCGCATCATTAAATGAAAAATATGTCAATGACCACGATCTCTTCAGCAGCTGGAAACCTATATCAGACAAGAATGGGGCCAAATTCCAACACCAAAACTCCAGAAACTCATAACCTCGATGCCCAGACGTCTTCAAACTGTTTTGAAAAGAAGAGGAGATGCTACACCATGGTAAACATAACCCCGTCCCAACTATTTTGAGACCTGTAGCAGGCATCAAATTTGAAATGAGCTCATTTTGTGCATAAAACTGTCAAATCTCTCAGTTTAAACATTTGTTATGTTATCTATGTTCTATTGTGAATAAAATATTGGCTCATGTGGTTCTTTTAAATTCTTTTAGTTTTCATTTTATTCAAATTTAAAAAACGTCCCAACATTTCTGGAATTCGGTTGTACATAAATAAATAAATGCATACATACATACAGTATATAAATGAAAAAAGTTTTTTTTAAAGAAATATATGAAAAAATTAAAAATTTATATTATACAATTATTTTTATAAATAATTTATATTATGAGATATATTAAAAACTAATTAATCTAATTAATTAATTGTATTTTAATCTTAAATATCTTATACAGATGTTATATATTTCACCAGTAGCAAAATATAAAGAATATTTTTTTTATTTATCTTTTGTTTTTGATCATCATGTGTATTTTGTTTTAAGGATGTTTAGATATGTTAGGAAACCACCAAAAGCAATGTTACAATGTATTTTTCTTAACATTTTGAATGCATTTTAAAACATAAACTATATTTAAGACCGACTGAATGCCAAAGGGATGGAGTTGATATTTTTCAAGGCCATTGTTTTGCAGCAGGCCACCCACAGCTGTGCCTTCTGAACCAGTAAACAGAAATAAATTGTTGCCAGGTTCTGCTCTGATAAACTCATACATACTCCAGGCTCACATTCCCGGTCCAGACCAGATGCTAACCACTAAAGCTACGTTAGGTGTGATCAAAACAAACAGCATGGATGCTAGCCTAGCAAGCGCACAGGTAACAGCTGCTGCCACGAGCCACCTGATAAAGAAGAAAACACACAAGCACACAGCTGGCTTCAGATCAAAGGTTGCCAGAGGTCGCCAGTCAGCTGCGTTTGCGAACCTGGACGAAATGAGGGCTTTATCTTGCGATGCTTCTTTGGATTGGGAGATCAAACGGGTGGACCAGAGTGTGTGGGCCACTGGCATGAATTGAGAAAAGCCCAAACTTTTTGCTGATTACCAGCCTGCTCTCCACAGCGTAAACATGATGTCAGCAGACGTGGCCGTGGACATTATGGCTTCCATTAGCATGATTACTCTGAACTCTGAACATGCACTTAGCAGTGTGTACATAGCCAAACAACACTTGCACTTTAGATGCAGGGTGAGAATGACAACATTGACATTAGCCATGACATGCTTTCCAAATTAAAAGCTCTGCATGTAATGCTTCAAGATCACATCCCTAAAAGCAGGCGCTGGGAACATGCGTGATGTAAACACAATCAAAACACTAGCTTCAGAAGTTGTATGGGCAATTTTATGGTGCTTTTTTAATGCTTTTGTCCTTCTTGGAGCTAAACAGACTACAAATGGTAATTGTTTGAACAAGTGCAGCATGAAGAGTCATCAAAAATTCTCTTCAAATAATAACATACAAAATGGAACGATATCACGTTGGATAAATAGTGATAACATATCATTGTTTATGGTGAACTGTTCCTTTAAGTGCATTGCAAGTCAAATGGCAAATCCAATTTCTCAATATTACTCTTTATTCTCCTTCACAAACCAGTCAGCATGATTCCTCTGACTCATGTTTCAGTGGTAAAGCTCTCATAGAGCAATATGATTTGTATTAGAGTTGAATATTAAATTCATGGCAATGAGATGACGGCCAGCCTCAGAGAAAGAGACAGAGAGAGCGACTGCTTACCAAACCCCATCCCAGACCAGTGAAGAGTTAATCTACTGCATATGTTCTCTATGGAAATAATGAGAGTCAGTGTAGAGACTTTTCCACTTGACCCTGGAGCTATTGGGTATTCATTAAAGAGATTAACTGAACCTTATAACCAACAACAACATTAATATATTTACATTTGTTTATTATGTATTTTAATGTGTGTGTGTGTGTGTGTGTGTGTGTGTGTGTGTGTGTGTGTGTGTGTGCAAATATAAAAAATATATCTAATAAAACATGACATATATAATTGATATTTAATATACTAAGGCAAACCTTCTGTGCTGATTTAGGATATTATTCCATTACTGGAGCCAATACCCTCATATTTTAAATGAGATCTCACAAAACTGACCTCAAATCAGCACAAAAGAGCCTTGGAGAGATGGAGAGACTCCTGACAGACGTTCTGGGGACAAACCCCATCAGGAAATGACTGCTAAGAGTTGTTATGCTTACTTGTTTTTCTTTCTTTTATAGCAGCTCACCAACTCCCTTCTCACTGACGTTTATTTCACAAGGCTGGTTTTTAATAAAGTCAGCTTTTATATTTATTTAACAACACTTTACACTTTGCATTACTCAGGATGGAGTGAGTAATTCAACACTGGCCTCATCAGAAAACTGCTTCTTTTTTATTTGATAATAAAAAGAACATCTTTCATCATAATGAACTGAATCGCAAAACACGTGTGACAGCTTCATCCGTTGGCGGGAGCTGAAATGGGCACAATTATTATGTCTCCAGAGTCAGTTTTAATACAGTTTTTCATTTTGCATTATTGCATAAAATTACAGTTTAATATTTAGCTTGGACATAGGTGCAGCCACAGAAAACCTGTCCCATATTTCATACAGTAGATGAAATTTTAGGTGCAATCCAAAATGTTTATGATTTCAGCCAAATTCTAAAGCAACATTGTTTCCTTAAAGGCACAATTCACCAAAAATTAAAGTTAAGTCTTTTTTATGTTCATGTTGCTCCAAATATGTAAGATTTTTCAAAAGATCTTCTTGTGTGTTACACAGAAAGAAATTCCTGTATAATAATGGTTTGGAACAACACAAGTTAGTAGATAGAATTTACATTTTTAGGTGAACCTTTAAGAAAAAAACAATCCCATAATGCACTACACTGAACCCAGTGATGATATATATATATATATATATATATATATATATATATATATATATATATATATATATATATATATATATATAATGATATGATATATGTATGTATCTATATATATATAAGTGGTATGGGTAGGGTTAAGGGTGGGTTAAGGTGTGAGGGATGGATCAACAGTTAATTGTAAATGTAATTACAGAAGTTAATTACAGATGTAATTACATATAGGTATTTGTAAGTGCAATGTAAAAACATGTATGTACACAATACGTTCATTGTACCAAATGATTAATTTAAATGTAAGTGCATAGTAGTTAAGGCCACCTAATATAAAGTGGGACCAAAAATTATATTTGGCAATATCACTCTTGATATAGGCCAATATATTTCACATACTATATTTCTGTAGGAGTTGTGGTGTTTCAAACCATTTAGAAGCCATGTTTGATCACAGAATTGACTTCTATTATAACTTTCAGTTTCTCGTTCTGCAGGAATCTAATGCCACGTACTTTAGACGGCCAGATCACCATGGAGAAAACACCCAGCTACTTCATCACCCATGAAGCGCCGTCCCGCGTCTTCTCCATGAGCCGCAGCACCAAGCTCATCGTGGTGGTCCGTGACCCCGTGACCCGGGCCGTGTCGGACTACACTCAGACTCTGACCAAAAGCCCCGGCCTGCCGTCCTTCCAGAATCTGGTCTTCAAAAACTTTACCACGGGTCTGATCGACACATCCTGGAGTGCTGTGAGGATCGGCATCTATGCCAAACACCTGGAGAACTGGCTCAGGTATTTCCCGCTCACGCAGTTTCTTTTTGTGAGCGGTGAGAAGCTGGTGACGGACCCCGCGGGAGAAATGGGTCGGGTGCAGGATTTTCTGGGACTCAAGCGGGTGGTGACCAATAAGCACTTCTACTTTAACCAGACTAAAGGCTTCCCCTGCCTCAAAAAGCCAGAAGGGTGCAGCAGACCACGATGCCTGGGGAAATCGAAAGGCCGACCGCATCCACACATATCAGCGGAAGTGCTGCACAGACTCAGGGATTTCTACAGGCCTTTCAACATGAAGTTCTACCAGATGACTGGTCAAGACTTTGGCTGGGACTAAACACTTGCAGGACCCTTTCTGATAATGCAGAAAGAGATGAAACTGTTTATTTATGACTGATTGAAGTTGATTGTCAGTATCTTCCCCCTGTGTACTCTCAGAAATTGCTAGTAAATTTCACAATTAGTTACAAAAAAAACTGCAAGTGCAAACAAAGAGATTGCTGGCCACACACTGAATGTCATCCAGACTGGAAAAGATCTCGCAAAAATATATCTTCTTATATAAACATCATAGAGAAAAAAAGTGCACAGTGCAAATTAATTAAAAACTAAACCAGCACAAGCAAACATTTCAGCACATTGCTTTATTTAGTGCTCACATAACAACTACCATTTACCCGTTTTCTGGATGACTAATTAGAGATAATTAGCTGGATTCAATTAGCAGGTGGACCTCAAAGAAACTGTGGCAATTAAACAAAACCAACATATATATAAAAACAACAAATACTATACATTTTATAAATATGCAAATCATGAAAACAGTGAAACAAAAGATCAAAACAAACAAAAAAAAGATTAAAATTTTTTATAAATAATACAATAATGCAAAGTCAACACATTCAATTTTATCATGCCTTCTTTTTTTTTTTGCAGTATGTGGTTTATAACATCAAATATAGTTTGGATTTAATTCAGTGTGCAGCTAGCATTGACCTTTTTTTTTTTTTTTTTTTGTCTTTACGCACCTGAAGCAACTTGATTTTTCCTCAGTTGGATCATAACAATCTCTTCTAGTACAAAGAAACACAAATAACACATTAAATTTAAAATTCTAAAGTAGAAAGCCATGTAAAACTCTATTGTCTTTGTATTATTTACAACTTCTGGACGAGAAAGACAATGAGAAGCAATCTTGTTTATTTATTTATTTTTTATCTTGCAGATTATTGCATTGAAAGATTTTTATTTCATACTCTCCCTCATCAAATGCATTCTTTAAATGCATTTTACAGTATACTTTTGCCTTTAAAACATGCATTTTACCGTATATATTTGCCTTTAAAACATGCATTTTACAGTATATATTTGGTTTGCAAAGGATTCAACTGAGAATTATCTCAAACAGCCTGAAAAGAATATCGTCTCAGTGATGTCTGCTGCTTAAACGGTCCCTTATTTCAGATGCCCATAATCATACAGCCTAAAACACGTTTGTTCTTTGTGATTTATTGCTGCCAAAAAGAGCAAAAACTTGGATGTTCTCATTCAACCACTGTTATGTAATAGACATGAGACATAGAGGAAAGAAAAGAGAGAGGCAGCAATAGACATATAACCTTTATTTATTTCATGTGTTTTTGCTCATTAAAAGGAATTTCCTGCTTCTGCAAGGAAACACATTTGTTTTATAATGTTTTACATAAAAGTGGGTTTAGCTATTTAATGTGAACTCCGTGGCTTAGATTTTGGGCCATGAATTTCTTATGCCACATATTTTTTTAATAACAGATGATTATTCATTTAATTCTCTAAAGGTGTGTTTCCATAGTGAAATAGACCTATGTAAACCTTTAAATAGTTTCTTTTATTTTCTAAAAATAATTATTAGAGATGTTATACAGGGATGAATACTGGACTATGCATTATATCTGCTGACTGAAAACAAAGGTTTGCTTCTGCTGTAAATTGCTATTATTTATATTTATGAATGTAAAGATTTTTTGATCTGTCAGTGTCAAAATATAGATTGAAATCAGTGAGCAGCTTTTTTCTACAAACATTAAATAAACATGATAGTAACAGTGTACACATTCATTTCTGTCAGGACCACTATCGTCAAAATGATTGACACTTAGCATAGAATTTGGTTCTGTTCTGGGCAAAAACTCCCTGCCCATCCATGCAGCCTGTCAGGAATGAGCAGGTAGAGCAGCAATAATAACCCCCAAGGGTGAACAGAACAGAACAAAGCAGATATCATTAATGTACTTAATGATATTTAAGTGTAACACATTATTCAAGATAAAAGGAGTCTGATTCAATGAGGAATAACCACAAAAGTACACAGTCCTGACTGTGGCGAAAGGAGGAGTTGGGGATGGAGGAGGGCGATTTGCTCCTGAGCAAGTGAAAAAGCTGCTGAATAATTCTGAATATACCTTATATAGGAATGCCATGATATTGTTGTATTCCTATAGTGATCAGCTGAGAGTCTCGTGACCTAACTAACACTATACACTTCATTTTTGTTCTTTTTACGCTTCTCTTCGACCAAATGTAAGTTTTCCAGTGTAGAGAGCTACATCATAAGTAGAAAATACATTGAAGAGCATATATAATGTATATACAATGAATAGTAAACAAAAATAAACTTAATTTTTTATTTCATTTTCCAGAAGAGCAAAGCTTTTCCCCATTAAATAAAAATATATATTTACAGTGTGTGTGTATATATATACATATACAGTTTGATGATTTCTTTTATAACTTGAAACTATCATTTTTATAACTTCAGGGGAGAAACTGGAAAGGAGTGTAGCTGTCAGCGCCAAGCAGGCTAAATGAGAAGTTAACATTCTGAGCTGAAGCTTTCTGATGCAATCAATTTGCAAGGGTCATAGAGACCTTTAGGATGGTAATCTTTGACCCTTGACCCTTGGATGACCTCCCACACCATGCCATATTAAAGCGCTGACCACCAAAGCTGGCCACATAGAGCCTTTACTCCTGATGCATTAATGTAACCAATCTAGAGACAGCCTCTTTATTCCTAAAAAAATATCCAAATCAATAATTGTCTGTTTAAGTTTATAGTTCCACTGCGGTGTGCCATCATCCATTTAGTCCCCTGTCACTATGATTTAATTCAGCTCGAGTGCTGCTCGCTTCCAAACATCCATAAAATCTTATTTAATGGAGGATTTACAGTATTTTCCAAATCCTGATAGATTAACGTGGCCTGTGTGGGTTTATATGAAGATGTGGATAGTCATGATTTTAATCTATTAAAAAGACACATGGTTCCCCTTTTACTATTTCTTAAATTCCCTCACCGGGAACTGAGCAAAAACTGTTTAAGTTTAGTAAAATGTTGGGGCTTTTTTATTTTTATTTTTATTTGTATTTGTATTTTTCCCCACAAAGAAAATACATCTAGTCAACAAGGACGTTGGATCAAAAGTGACATTTTTATTGCAAAAAAAAATTCTGTATGAAGCAGCACAACTGTTTTCAACACTGCTAATAACAAATGTCTCTTGAGCAGCAAATCAGCTTATTAAAATGATTTCTGAGGGATCATTTGACACTGAAGACTGGAGTAATGATGCAAAAAATTCAGTGTTGCATCACAGGAATAAAGTACATTTTAAAACATATTTACATAGAAAACACATATTTTCAATTGTAAAAATATTTTAGAATTTTACTGTAAGTGAAAACACAGAGGACAGAAAACTGATGTCTTGCAAAACTCACAAAACTCTGCTTTGAAATGTTCATTTGAAGTTACCTCACACATCTATGCAAGACGCAATCTAAAAATAAATTAAATACAAACAATCATCTCCTCATTTCATGAAATTGGATGCATCAAGAGTTCGCCGAAGGACAAAACATTCCAGGAGGATCTGAAGTTACTTTCTGATGTTCTTTAGCGAGCTGGAAGATTCTTCTTTGTAAAGCTGCACATGTAAATACAGTTAATTAAAGAGTGCTTGGTTGGCTTGAGGAGAATAAAAAGAGCATCATTCACATCAGCGGCACAGGAATCAACACCCAGGAAAAATAAAACAGCTATTTCTGTCCTGAAACATAAGCCCAGTCCTCTGTCTTTCTACTGAAATGGACTTGAGGAATGTCTTTGAGTGTTTCCCTCTTGTTATGTCTTCTTTGTATCCCAGTGGCCAACAAATCAGCGAAAACTGAGATGTTATCCTGTTCTGCAGCTGACTGCCTGCTTTCAAATGCAAACAGGCTTGGCTTTGGCTTCTTCATCTCATCAGACCCTCTGTGTGTGTGTGTGTGTGTGTGTGTGTGTGCAGCTCTCTCTTTGAGTTTCATGATGGCTGGTGTTTAGGCCTTCCTTGCTGTCAAAGATCTGGATTAGAGTGAGATTAGACTAGTGCTAAAATCTCAGTCAGATTAAAATTTTTCACTCCTCAGCTAAAGAACAACCAGTGACCCTGAAACTAAAGGTCAAGTATCAGCATTCAAGTGTTGGAGAGTCTCTTAAGTACCCAGTGCTCTGATATTCATGATATTCCTGCTGACAACCTCACAAAAGTTCAGACTATTCATCAGTTTAAGAATACTGAAGTCTATATTATTTTTTTTATACTGTCAGCATGAACAGCACAGTCAGCAAATCAATTAAAATCAGCTTTATTATAAAACTGAAACCATAAAAACATTTTTGTTACTTGAAATAAAATAAAAATAAAACAGAAATAGAATTTATTTTATTTCAGCAAGTTGTCAAAAACGTTTAGCATTTTTCGTCATAGTTTGTTTTTTTTCATTTTCATTTTCTTGATGTACTGAAATAACTAAAACTGAAATAAAATAAAAAAAACTATATAGTCATTTATTATAATACAAATGACAAAAACAATAAAATTATAATTTTTTCATTTTCTTAACGTAATGAAATACTGAAATATAAAATTTGAAATAAATATTAATGAAAACTATATAGACAAAATAAAATAATAAAAAAGACAAATACACACAACAAAAGTATTAAAGCTTAAAGCAAATATAAAAATGAAAATTATATTATATTATATTAAATTATATTATTATTAAAGACAACTCATAATAGAATATTATAATGTATATAATTGTTTAATTAAATTATAATGTATTTGAGAGTTAAGACACCACCCACACGGCAAAACCACAGAGTACTATCGCCACGTGATCTTTCCTCTTTGCACGGGGGTCCGAGAGAGCCATGGTGACCTCTAGGTTAGAGGTGAAAGTGCATTCCTGCCCTCCACTCACGTCGTGCTTACGTCCTATTTTCAGAGTGATGGTCAGCTGCTCGGCTTCTGGTGGCTTGCTAAGTATGATGGAATATTTAGAGAGGCCATGTGACAGCAAGTTTAAGATGACCAGATCTCTCATATAGATGACAGATTCAGTCACCATCGCTAGACGTTTGTATTTTCTGACAAAAAATAAATAAATTGTTTATCTTTGCAAACTGATGCTAGAATGTTTTGAATGGTTGCTAATGTCTTGATTTGTGGTTGCTAGGGAACTTTAGAATTTCAAAATATCAGAATGACAGAATCTTCAGAGATTTCAGGGATTTCTGTTGTAACGATACAGGGTTGAGTTTGGCTAGGGAAGCAGGCCATAGATCAGCACGAGGACCTACTGCTGACCTTTGACCCCTCTGTCAGTGCTGATGAGAACTGCCGTCAGTTGAGATTCATCTTCTGTAACAGACATGTTCACTTTATAATCTCTCTCACTGCTGGACAGGACAACATGATAGCTCACCTTTAATCGACAATGTAAGTCAATGTAATCTTAAGTGTTAAAATGCCAGGTACAAGAAAATATAGATTGAGACTTGATTTTATTAATAAGGAATCAATTATATCTTGAAAAGTGAGCTATTGATAAATAGACTGAAAGCATTTTGCTAAAATATTATAAACAAACTTTTTTTAATTTGGAATAATGTGGTCATATGGAGACCAGGAACATGCATTAAAATTGAAATAGATCTTCACGTTGTATTTCAAAGCAATAAACCCTATCACGTGCAAAATTTTTCCAGATACCTCTCATAACCAAATGACTCGTTTACTGTAGCAGTTTGGTGGATCTGGCACCATAACAAATCTGAAGTAGCTGTTTCTGACAAAAGCACAAAGTGTTTCCAAGATCTGTACTGTAAGTGGGAGGGTTGGCCTTTCTTTTCCCACACCCAATAAAGCTTTCTGCTACATTATGATCAAATAACTCTCGAGTTCTGGAATAGAATTTGGAACTTTTGATGGTCCAGGAAAGGTTCTGTTTTGTGTCATCCCTTCATATTTGGATCCCACATCCAAACAAACATCAAACAAATAAAAAGACCACTGAACCCTTCCTTTCTAAAAAGAGTAGTCACTATAAACAAAAAGTGAAAAACCTTTCTATATCCCTATCATTAAACAAAAAACGTAATGACAAGAAGAGCAATGCTTCAGTTTCTGCAATAAAAAAGGACAAATTTTTGCATTATATTACTTCACTTATTTTCTGTTTGAGGTCTGCTTCAGGAGACCCTTGTTAATGTTTCGTAGGTTTGGTAATGAGAGGGTGCACCAGTCAAACACATGGGTGGTGCTTATTTGGCTCCTCGATGCCTGTTGCTTGTATGAGATCCTATATGACTAACAGAATATACACAACCGTTTAAAGTATGGCCTCTGTAGGAGAAAATGCTCACTGGGTTACATTTATTTGATTTCAAAAACAGGGGGGAAAAGTGAAATATTAATACTATTTAAAATAGCTTTATCTTGAATACATTTTAAAATGCAATGTATTCCAGTGATGCTAAGCTGAATTTTCAGCATCATGATCCTTGATCCACATGATCCTTCAGAAATCATTCTGATGAAGAATTGCTGCTTGAACATTTTCTTGTTATTATCAATGCTGAAAACAGATGTGCTGCATAATATTTTTATGGAAACTGTGATTTTACAGGATTCTTTGATTAATACAAAGTTCAAAAGAAATGTATATAATGTATTCACTCTCACGTTTGGAGAAAACTAAAACTTACTGACCTCAGATTTTTGAGTAGTGTGTAACGTCCAATCCTTTGCTTTATGTCTTTTAGAATGCATTATCATGCCTATGTGATTATTGTGTGCATATTTCATATTCTGGCTAGAATAGGCCACAAAGTCGACAAGACTTTTTACAAATAGTTAAAAGTCTGGCCACATGAGACGACTAATGGCTTTCCATTACCGACTGAACTATAACGGAAAAGGGATTAAACTGAACTCATGCAAGTGGGCGCCAATAGAGACTCCAACCAGACACGCTGTCCGCTGATTCTGTTGCAAATGCACTGTTGATGTGAAGTGACCCAAAACCAGGGGTGGAGAAGCTTCTGCATGCTCTCTGTGACCTCTGACCTTATATCAAAAGCTTTTTTTGGCCTGAAAGCCATGGCAACAGTAGTTCAGTTCCCAAAAGACGCGCAATTCCCTGTACTGTGGTCAGTCTGTTTGTGTTTTCCTGAATTAAACAGCGGTACCTCTCGCTGGCCAGCTGTATCTTATCAGTCTGGTGTTAACCCCTCTTAAAACACATCCTGCACTCTACACCCCTCACCTTACACAAACTACACCTGGATGCTGAAAAGTCAGCTTTGCATCACAGTAATAAATTACAGTTTACAATATTCTCAAACAGAAAATAGCTGTTTTAAATTGTAAAAATATTTCAGAATATTACTGTATTTTTTAATTAAATAAATACAGCCCTGGTGAGAAACAATTTAGACTTTTGAAAAACAATTTAAAAAAATCTCACTAACCCTAAACAGTTGAATGGTAGTAAATAAGAAATTAAAATCAGATTTGCTAAATGCATTAAAATGCATTTTAAGCTGTCTGACTGGATTTCTTGTAGTAGGCCTAGATCATCATTTCTCTGTGAATAAGTAAAGGTTTTTGTGTGCACAGGCCTATGATAAGCATCTACCCCACAACCCATCCTACCCATCGCGTAGCATATACAAGACAAAGTCCATTAATACCATGAGTTTTCGTTTTTATTTGGCATACGCACTTTCATGAGATCGGGTTGGTTTTTTAAAACATTTGCGTTCTGAGTCAAGTGAGACAGAAAAGTAATGTGGTTCAGTGCTCATAAACATCACAGAGCAGATAATGGCTATGTAGTAATAGATACCAATGAGTTTTGGCTTGAAGCACAATGGAGTGTTGCTTTAAATGCTCGCCGGCTCAGAAACTCGACCGCTTCAAACAAAACCTGATTAGCATTTGACGTCCCTCCTCCGTGGTAAATAGATGCTGCTGTGAATTCTCAACTCCAGCCCTGCCAGGTGTTGCATGGTTGGGTTCAACCTCGTGAATGTGCGTTTCTGTTTGTGTGCTGCTGCTCCAGTCTCAAATTTAAACCCACCTTCTTTGCTCTGATCAAGAAAAGGTAACAGGATAGTCACTTTTGGACCTCCTCCCTAGGGTGTGTAAAGGACTCACATTTAAAATGCATCTTTCCCTCAGTCTCTGTTTTGTTATGTTGTTTTAAAAGTGCATTTTAGAGCTTAATCATATACTGTACATACACTACAAGAACTCGCATACGAAAAGATCTACAGTTATTTACAGCAGACACTTTTATCCAAAGCGAATCACACATTAGGAAATGTACATGTTTTTATCATAAGAGCCTCTCAGAAAAAAAAAATGTTTTATATAGGCCTACACTTAAAGTGCTAATAATGTATGTAATGTAAAATAATATATAATGCTCATATGTACCTTTAAAGTACTAATATGTGCATTTGGGGGTAAATAGGGTACAGATATGTATCTTTCAGCTTTGTATCCTAGGCTTTGTACCTTTTTTACCTTTTTTTTCTAAATGTGTACATGCATGCATGCAAACTTTAAAGGACCAAATACACCAATGTCATAAATGCTGTATAGTTAACTGATTTGGTCAAAGCATCAGTGTTGTTATTGTTAAATAAAACTAAAACTATTGTTTGTGTTGATTGAAATAAAGCTGAAATTAAAAAAAAGAGTACAAAAGTTAGAACTTAAAACAATAAACAAACTGATTAAAATTACAAGAAAAACTGGAAATATAAATACATAAAGTCATATAAGTAATACTAATACTGAAATAACACTGCATAACTTCAGTGGAGATTTGTAAATAATAATAATTATTATTATTATTATTGTATACTATAATTATGTATGTTCTGACCAGTAGGTGACGCCATAACCACATTTACATGGTTTTGTCCAGATTATAGGAATGACTTTGACAAAGTTTCATGTCAATATGCAAAAGGTCAAAAATAAAAAATGCTGAAACACAGCCTCACTTCTTATTTGTCATTTTGAACTTTTGGGAGGCTTGGTTTGAATATCAAGTGAGTCAGTTTTGGTTTTATATATAATTCATTTAAACACATCCAAATAACATACTCTGACTGCTTCTACATTCAATTCAACATGAGGCCAAGAAGTCAGAAGGAAAAAAATTAAGAAAACCATTAAGACTTATAAGAAAAATAGTCAAATGTCGACCTTTTAATTGCACTACAGATTTGAAAAGACAAAACGCACAGAAATAAACACACAATAGATGTAGGCCTATATCCATGCAATAAATAATCAAATAGCTACCTAATTTTAAAATCAGAATCAGGATTTTAGGATGCAGCTATTCATCACACACACTTGTTATTACCAACGTGACAAATGCAACGCTCATCTATCAGATCTGTCCCATTAAATCTGAATCCAAGTACCTCACTACATATACATGAAGATAAACAGTTATGATGCGATATATTCTGCGATGTCTAACAGCCACTTAATATCCAGAACACATTCACGTGCAAACAATCACGCACAGCACAGAGGATCCCGGTACAGAAATCGATGAATTGTACTGTCAGGGTTTTACTGTTGTCTTCTCCACGGCTGAACAGAATAGATGCATAGCTCTGGCAATAGATGAGAGGACATGGAGGCGTCAGATCAATACGGAGCTGGTGGAACAGGTAATAATATATTGATGATTTTATGTGAGGTCTGGAGAGATGGGGGTGGTGTGTGTAAATGAAGAAGGAACTATCAGATAAGATTCATGATTCATGTGTGATAGCAACATAAAATGTGCTTTCACATACTCTCACTGAGCTCCCAGCTAACAAAAATATGTTCTAAGAACGTTTTGATAATGTTCCCATTAAGTTAAAACATTATTTCTGAATGTTGTTGGTTTTTTTAAACATACAGTTTTTTATGAAATATTTTAAAAACATATTTTCTTGTTTATGCGAATGAAAACAAGGGAACGCACCATTTTATAATTTGGAAAAGTTTTTGGGAACATTCTCTGAATTTTTGGAACAAGTAGCCTAAAATGTTACCCGAATGTCCAACTAAAGCGTAAAAAAAAGTTTCATGAATGTATTAATAACATTTTTGTCCTAATGTTTTATGAATGTTTTTAAGATTGAGTGTCACTGGAAGAACGTTTGTTCATAACGTTGAGAGAACATTGCTAGAACGTTCTAAGAATGCTCCGTCTTAGCTGGGCTTTTGTCATAGTGAAGGTATAGCTGATTTCCTACTATTTCAAACTTATTACAATATTCAGATCTTTATACTTAACAGTGATTGGAGTTTGAGAGCGTATGGGACGCTCAGCCTGTGAGTGGGATCTTATATGACACTGATTTATTTAGCAGTAATAAGCACATCTGGCCGTTTATGGTCTTTCGTTTCTGTATGAGAGAAGCCAGTTGGTATGAATTCAGCTTTTGGCTCCTTGAACATTTTCAGATGAATACAGTGCCCTTATTGTTACTGGAATCGTCAATTTGAAATTGGTACAACTGGATTTTTTTTATACTTTTCATGAAATGCCTCCATGAGACAGAATAATTGAAAACATACTGAAAGGAAAGACATTCATTGAATTGTGCGGACAATAAAGTATTGAACAGGGTCACATGTCCCACATTATGACACAGCTCACTGTACTCGGAATGTAATGATTGCCAAATGTAAACTGTAATTCATTCTGGATGAGGTTCCCCAAAGGAGTATATGTTAAGAAGATGACAACACACATACAGTGGGGTCCAAAAGTCTGAAATCATGTTGAAAACCTTTTGTTTGAGGATTTCAAATAATGCAAAACAATGAAAAACCATACAATAAAGAAGAAATACTTTCTGCACTATTTATAAGCAGTGACACTTGTCGTGTGCTTTTCTTGTACAGAGGGCCAGATGTTCTTGCTTCCACTGAAGCTCAAGATCCTCTGGTGAACTTTTGGAGAATATGATTATCAGGTTTTGCTCATGCTGTCAATAAAACACAGGGCATGCCAAATTTAATGTGTTATACTGATTACACTATATAATTTCTATAGGGGGAAAAAAAATATTTAAATTAGAAAACGATGCAAAATATAAACTTTTTCACTCATTTAGATAATCTAGATACTTTAGAAATTAAATATGACATGAATATGCATGATGTGATATAATTCAATATGAAGGAGTTTGTGTGGGATATAAAAAATTTTTCATTCAAAGGACTATTTAAGAAAGAATATTTAAATGTAAAACTTTGAGGTCAGTAAGACTTTTATTTATAGCAAGGATATAAATTGATCAGAAGTGACTGTAAAGATATTTATAATGTCTTAAAATATTCTATTTCAAATAGGAATATTTTTATATTTCTATTTAACCAAAAATGAATGGAAAAATCAGTATATTAAAATGATTTCTGAAGGATCATGAGACACTGAAGACTGGAGTAATGAATAAATTACATAATAAAATATATTCAAACAGAAAACACTTATTTTAAATTGTAATAATATTTCACAATATTATCAAATAATTGAATAAATACAGCCTTGATGAGCACAAGAGACTTCTTTCACAAACATTAAAAAATTATACCAACCCCAAACTTTTCAACGGTACTAAACAGTTGGTGTTCAAGCTGTTCACTCTGTTTTTGTCTAAGAGGACTGTATTAAAATCATTAGTGACCCTTGGCCTCTGTCAAGAAGAATCATGGCAGAGGAACATTAATCTGGGCTGGAAACTATGTCTCATTTCCCACATGGCAGTCAAGGTTGTGAAGCCCAAATTGAGCAGAATATCTGGATCACTCTACAGTTGACTTTAGATTCCTGATGCCTCGTGCCATTAGCTTTGTCTATTGTTAAAAATAGTTTTTGGATAAGTAAATTAAAGTTTCAGACTTTGACAAGTACCTAAAGTTTAATGTCAAGTCTGGATTCTTGGAGCTGCTGGGCAACATCTTGTCATTGGTCTAAACCTGCTTCAAAGCCACAGCAGGATTACGCAATATTTTACCATTATTCATCCTTGTCTTCTGCTGATTATAACCATATGTTACAGGATGATGTAGGTATGAAACTCTGTAGTGATTTAAAAAGTTAAAATCTGAAGAAATTAACTGTACTGGATGTGCTTTAGTTCACAGGTGAACCCCTGTGCTGTGAACTGTTCGACTCATTCAGCGTAAATTATTCATTGCTTACTTAATCTGGAAAATACTGTTCACGCTAAATAACTGTGATGTATGCATGGCACAGATCTGACCTAAAGTTCAGGGACTTTGCTTTTTAGTGCTTTTGAATGGTTGGATATTAAGGGGTGTGAAGTGGAAAATTAATTTGAAATATATATTTTTTACATATTTTAGAAAGAACTTTAGCCTGCTGCTTAATGCAGATCATACTCTGTACTGCCTACTGTTCATTAAAAATAAAATGGGATTTTGCATTATGCAACTATTATGCTATTATGTTAGTATGCAACATTGTCATCATCTGACCTCATTGACACTGCATGTTTAATTTAGTTCTGTTATCATTTCAGAAGTAACATTAAATGTGTCAGTTGTGTCAGCTTGCGATCAAATAATGAGTTTAGAAGACATACATATACAGTGCCCTCCATAAGTATTGGAACACTAAAGACAAAATTGCTCTGTTGGCTGTAGAGTCAAGACATTTACAAATATGATTAAAAGATGAATATTAGACAAAACTACAGAATGCCACATTTTATTATTAGCCGTTTCAACACGTACATGTTTTACCAAATAAAAAGAACAGCACTTTTAGAGTTCATCCCACTCATTGATGTGAACATAAGTATTGGGACAGTTGAACATAAGGCAGATATAAAAGATTAAAAGCTATTATTTAGTTGCAGATCTTTTGCGCACAATCACAGCAGTGAGTCTGTGACCCATAGACATCACCAGACTCTTGGTCTCATCCTTTGAAATACTTTTCCCAGCCTTTAATGCAGCCAATTCCAATTGTTGCTTGTTTTGGGGAGTTTCTGCCTTTACTCTCCTCTTCAGCTGGTGAAATTCATGTTCAATCAGATTTAAATCTGGAGATTGACTTGGGCAATCTAAGACTTTCCATTTCTTTGCCCTTATAAATTCCTTGACTGAACTGGCAGGGTGTTTTGGGTCATTGTCCTGATGCAATATGAAGCACTTCCCAATGAATCTGGTGGCATTTTCTTGAATATTGGTAGGCAAGATGGGTTTGTACCCTTCCAAATTCATTCTGCTACTGTCATCATACATTAAGTCATCAGTAAAGTTGAGAGGGCCTGTTCCAGAGACAGCCATGCATGCCCATGCCATGACACCACCTCCACCATGCTTTACAGATGAGGCTGTATGCTTGGGATCATTTGCAGTTCCCTTTTTCTTCTCCACATTTTTGCTTTCCCATCACTTAGATAAAGGCTCATCTTTGTCTCATCGGTCCATAAACACACTTCCAGAACTCTTCTGGCTCACCTTTGTGCAAACTCTAATCTTGCCTTGCTATTTTTGGCGCCTCCTGTTGGTGACTAGTATAATTGTAATGTTAATGTAGAATAATTTTGTGTAGGCCAACTAAGTGAAGAGCTAATGACACGGTAGCCATGAAAAACAAGATAGAACAGAAAAAAAAAATCATCAAGAAAAACACACTGTTTGACAGGGGCGGTTCTAGATTTTTTTTAGGTGGGCCTCAGCCCCCCTACAACTATAATCTGAACGATCAGGCCAGTGCTGCTTCCTCAAGAAAGTTTATCGTTCTTGCTCGTTTATCCATCTCAACGTGATACTCACGCGCTGTGATAGATCGTTAATGTGCGCGCACGCATTGAGAAGCACCATTGTTGAGATTCATATACTGATTCTTGATGTCTGTGGTCTTTGTAATGCTGCAGATGAAAACTTTGTGCACAAAGTGATTTGTACATTATTTAATTATCTGATATTTACAAAACTGCTCGATCTGAAGCTATATATATTTTTAAAAAATCTAAAGCAATACACCTTTATCACCAGATGTTGGATTCGAAATGAGGTCAGTGGATCATCTGCCCACAACATTTTTTTTTCTTTGCTTCACTGGCTAAGCTAAATGTGTTTTATGTAAAAACACAATTAAAACAACCAATGTAATATTACCATGTCAAATATTACACGTCAATGTCCAGGGTCAAGAGCCCAACAAAAGCATCTAAACCTCTGTTAATTCTCAATAAGAGCTTCTCTAGATGTCTGACAGAAAGAAAGTCAGTCTGGCTAGTAATGTGAAGCTGATAAAGCTGTTTGTGAGGTTGTTTAATCAGATCTTGAGAGATTTCATGTGTTCCGTTTGACATAATCTCCTAAGTATTCCCTCTAAAAGCATATATGGCCCATATTGTCAAGATCCTGAGTCTGGTAGCAAAGGTTGGTCATGCCGCCATCTGGTGGAAAATTACGGTGGTTACAGGGACAAATGGTAACTTTTTTCAATGCACTTGTAGAAGTTAGCTCGAAAATCTTAAAAATGGTTAAATTTAGAGAAATGTAGAGATTTAAATATTTTGAGAATTTATCATTACATCACTTGCTCACCAGTGGATCCTCTGCAGTGAATGGGTGCCGTCAGAATGAGAGTCCAAACGGCTCCAGTCCATCAGTCCATCTATTGCTTTAATGTTATTTGGATTGTAATCTTTGAAATGCAGCACTAATTTGTTTTATGACCACTCTATTCTTGGCTCATCCCCTAAAATGGTTTTAAACATCTCTCGCCAAACTTGAAATTGACTTGAGTGCATTCCTTAAAATAGTGTGAGCGAGCCACTACTGTGTTCATTTCAGTTTTTAATCCATCCTTTCATCCATCCATTCATCCATACATTTATTGCTATTTGTCATCCATCCATCCATCCGTCCACCTATCTATCTATCATCCTTCCATTGCTATTTGTCATCCACCCATCCGTCCACCTATCTATCTATCTATCTATCTATCTATCTATCTATCTATCTATCTATCTATCTATCTATCTATCTATCTATCTATCTATCTATCTATCTATCTATCTGTCTGTCTGTCTGTCTGTCTGTCTGTCTGTCTGTCTGTCTGTCTGTCTGTCATCCATCTGTCCAACTATCTAATATCTATACATCCGTCGCTATTTGTCATCCGTCCATCCAGCCATCTGTCCACCTATCCATCTGTACATCCATCGCTATTTGTCATCCATCCATCCATCCAATGTTTCCTACATTTCCTTTCTTGGTAAATGTATTATAAAAGCACGCAACGTAACCCAACAAATTCAAAAGTATATATACAGTATATATATATATATATATATATATATATATATATAGTCTTTTTCATTCTCCTCCTTGTCCATATATAGATACAGAAACTCACTAATGTGATTAACTTATTTCAGAATTCACTTTGGATTCTTTCTGTTATAAATATGTCTACAAACACATGACAGCTGTAGAACCATCATGACCAAATAAAGTGTTAAAATTCAGTCTGTCTCTCTCTCTCTCCATCCACCATCATCTCCATGCCCTCCCTGCTTAATTTATTATTACCTTTACTATAACACTAGTAATCATTTACTCTTATTACTTTTGCTCTTTTGAATTAAACCAAATGCAGAGATGAAAACGTATGTCGTTTGGAATTTTCATTTTTGCTAAACTATTCCTTTAGAGCTCATTTGACCCATGCATGCCAGCAGTACATTCATTCTCATGATTGGTCAGGTGGCCAAGAGGCCTCAGCCAATGAGGGGCAGACATGTACAGTATAACAAACAGACAGAGGGGCATTTAAAAGATGGGGAGAGATCAGAGCAGAACTCCTGGGCCGCAGCTCAGAGAGCAGATACATACAGATCACAGGAGCATCAACAGGACTCGACTCGAGAGACCATGAGCACCCAGTTCAGCAAAGGACCCACATTTGGACTCTCCGCTGATGTCAGGAACAAGGTATGTGCTCTTTATAATACAAATGCAATAAAGCACTGACTGCATATGAAAGTAAAATATATGTTGTTGTTTATAAACTTTACCCAACAGTTTTGCCTTATGGTAATTCTGTAATTTCCAACAATGCATTTCTCATTAGAAAACAATTGTCACATGGAGTGTACATCCAGTACAAAGAGGACGAAACATGACCTTAGTTAGAGATTCAACTTTTAGGAAAACTTTGAGGTTAAAGGAAAACCCCTTCCATTGTGGTAACTCTTATTTTTGCTATTATAGCTCTTTCATAAAAAATATTTTAGCATTATATGCTGTGAACAATAGATGGTTAATGAAACTTTAGGGATTTAATGACATCAATTAAATATACACCAAATTAGTGTATAACTTCAACAGATATCATACTTTAGAACTTCAGTTTAGATGAGAAACACTCCATTTTATTTAGCATTATGGGTTAATGTATCATGATTGCTATGACAAATGCAACTGTATGATCTACAAAACAAGAAGCTTGTGTAAATGTTTATATCCATCCTGTTCGTGCTTGAATTTACTTCCAGAGGCTAGAGCAAAGACACACTGTGCTAAATTTACAACAACATCAATAATAAATGGTCTAAACTGTTTTCTGCAGTTGTTAGCAAACGCCTTGCATGCATAATGTTAGAAAAGTATTATACCACAAAGTAAATTATGTGAAAAAAATAAAAAAAAACTTTTTACACCACAGCTGGCACAGAAGTATGACCCTCAGACGGAGGAGGATCTGAGGATGTGGATCCATGAGGTCACAGGTCGAACGGTTCCTGACAACTTCATGGAGGGACTGAAGGACGGCGTGATCCTGTGCGAGTGAGTTTCATCAATGAAACACAGTTAATAACCATTTAACCAGCAAAGGCTCATTCAGAAATAAAAATACATCACTTTACACAAGGAACTTGGTATGTTACCAAACAACCGGTTCAGTGTTATTTAGGGACAATTATCACACAAAATAATAGCAATAATCAAAAGTGAATAAGCCAAAAAAGTGAAAAGTGATCAAGGCTTAAAACTGAAGGATAACATAAATTACACAAAAGTCTTGCACTCACAATATTTTTGAGCTCAGTGCAATTGCTCTTATACTGTGTTTTTGTTCACTAGGCTGATCAACAAACTGCAACCTGGATCCGTTCCAAAGGTCAATCATTCAACCCTGAACTGGCACAAGGTAGGGTGTATAGGCTATCAGCAATGTTTGAATTTTGAGGCATCACTCATGCAACTCCTAGTGTGCACAGTGGTGACGACATCACTGTTATGTTTTGAAATAGAAACTATGAGCCACAGTTTTGCTATTTTAAGAATGCAACTGATGTTTGTTACAAATTTAATGTCATTATTGCAGGTATTGGATGCAATGGTATGTGCTGAGAAATGCAGAGAATGTAGATGTATACAGAATTTAGCTCTAAGCACCATTAGGATTTAACCACTTGATTAAAAGACTTACGCAGACTGACTTTTCTTTGGTACTGTCAAAGTGGTTATTGATTTAAAGTGCAAATAATTACAGAAGATAAAACAAGCAAGCAATTAAAAATGG
Organism: Barbus barbus; assembly: GCF_936440315.1. Classification (NCBI taxonomy): domain Eukaryota; kingdom Metazoa; phylum Chordata; class Actinopteri; order Cypriniformes; family Cyprinidae; genus Barbus; species Barbus barbus. The sequence continues at coordinate 6,973,887 of NC_136735.1, forward strand.
TTCGCATGAACAAGGAATGCAGCACAAGAGTCAAACTCTTCTAACGAATGGACTATTTTACCTCATTAACTCCAGTCTGTTTAAAGTACCTCAGCTGTGGCCTTGACCTACAAATACTTTATATCTGAACATGGCATGGTGGTATCTAAGACGCAAAAACACATTTTGGAGAAATTTAGGGATGTATCCATTCCTAACTTCATTCTTATTCCTTCAAACTCTCTTAGTTAGAGAACATCACTCAATTTATTCGAGCCATTGGTGAATACGGCCTGAAACCACATGACATATTTGAGGCCAATGACCTTTTCGAGGACATGAACAACACCCAGGTCCAGTGTACCCTCATCACATTGGCTGGAGTGGTGAGAAAAGCTGATAAAACTCTTAAATATGCAGCTTGAATAACCTGTGAATACAACCAAAGATATGTCATGTTTTTTCTGTTATGTGTTTTTCCGTGTTCTCTCTCCAACCAGGCCAAGACTAAAGGCTTCTACACAAAAAGTGACATCGGTGTGAAGTATGCAGCAAAAAAACTAAGGAAATTCAACCCTGACAAGATGAAAGCGGGGGATAGCATTATCAGCCAGCAGGTCACATGACAAACACTTGACATGAGATGCATCAATGAGAAATGTCAATGCAACAGGAAAACAGAAAAACATCACATGCATTTATACAGATATGGAAATTAGTCTAAACAAAGATCAAGAGTATGCAAATGAACTACTTTGAATTACACTTGCATTTGATTTCAATGTAAAACACAATCTCTGTTTCTTGTAGCTACACTCTGACAATTAAAAAAAAAATGCTACTGTTTAAAATGTGAGATTTTAGTGTTTTTGAAAAAAGTAAATACAGTGATATTGTGAAATATTATCACAATTAAAAATAACTGTTCTCTATCTAAATATATTTTAAAATATAATTTATTCCTGTCATGCAAAGCTGAATTTTCAGCATCAGTCTTCAGTGTCGGTGATCCTTTAGAAATCAGATTTGCTGCTCAAGAAAGCATTTACTATTATTATGTTGAAAATAGTTGTGGTTCTTCATTTTTAAATTTTTGTTTATTTGTTTTTTTTTTGTGAAAACTGTGATACATTTATTGGAAACAGAATTTTTTTGTAACATTACAAATGTGTTTACTGTTACTTTTGATCAATTTAATGGGTCCTTGCTGAATAAAAATATGATTTTATTTCAAAAGAAAAAAAATGACCCATTTGAACAGTATGAATTGAAAATACATTTCATGTGAATTCACAGATGGGCTCCAACAAATTTGCCAGCCAAAAGGGCATGACCTCCTATGGAACCAGGCGCCATCTCTATGATCCCAATATACACATGGAGAAACCAGCGGATCGATCCACTATAAACCTCCAAATGGGCACCAACAAATGTGCGAGCATGGTGAGGCCACATGCTGCATTAACGCCAAAATCACTGTAATTATGAGATGAGCACTCTGGTCATGTCCTCCTCGGATACTGAGGATTATTATTTATATGTCAACACTCATAATAGCAAAATGGATGCATGTGTGGCATGATTACTGATGACAGTAAAACACTTACACCATTAATTCACCTCTGTGCTCCTGAAAAATACTGAAGAATTCAGAAAGCACACTGGGCAGTTCTAGAAAGTTGAAAAATGCCCTAAAAGTTCCAAAACCGTTGCAATTTTAATACGTTTAATATATTAACTTTGTCTTTGTCCTGCTGTAGGCTGGAATGTTTGCTCTTGGCACGGCGAGACAGGTGACAGAAAAGAACGTGAATCTAGACCCGGTGGACACTACAACCGTGTCTCTGCAGATGGGAACCAACAAAGTGCCGTCTCAGAGTGGCCTCACCCCAATGGGAGGCTCTCGTCTAGTGTACGACCACAAATACTGCGTCAAGCCTCTTGAACAAGACGGCATTGATTTTGTTAATTAATACACTTACACTCTGGTATTCAGCATTGGTAGATGATGTCCCTTTCTCCTGATCCCAGACCAGCTTAACTAAAACAAATAATCATCTTTACAGTATGTGGACAATGGATCAGTCATAGTCTGCCTTATATATTAACCTTTGTCTTTAAATTCATCAAAATTTGATGTAATTGGTCTTTAGTGTCAGAATATCAGAAGTTACAAAGGTGATTAAAAATAAACCAAATATCATCAGTTAGTGTCTATATGTGGACAACAATAAATATGTCTACACAAAAGTAATGAAAGCATAAAATGTTATTTGTAAGTGGGATGGGGCAAGACCCTGTCTCCTACATTTGGTTCCTTGCCATCAGTGGTTAATTTATATTCTGTAGGGTCATTAAACAAAAAAATTGTTTAATTGTTCACACTCAAAAATAGATGAATGTTCAGAAAATACATTGTGTATTGAGGAAGTGTTGCAATTTGCGCATATTACACTTTGAAACTTTTCAGCCTGTGCTTGCATATGCCTGCTTTATGTTTGAAATGTTTATGCAGCAAGAAACAAAACATTTCTTGGTGGCTGCACATATATAATTATTGTTTGTCACTATTTGGTTACTATTATCATTATAATTGTTGCAAAAAAAAAACATGATTGCTTAAGTCCTAGGCCTATATCCTTACAAAATCTATTGACAGTATTATGGGCAGTGATTGTATGGTGACCATAATACTGAATGATTATTGGACCATGGCACCAAGGTTCTTCAAAGAATAGCCTACAGTGGAAAAGATACACTGTCCGAGAAAAAAACAATAGTAGAACAAGGTACTTTTTTTGGCACTTTTCTTCAGACTTCTCTTAAATTGTTCAGTACTGCATTCTGAATATAAAACATTATCTTTTATTGCAGATAATAAACACTGACCTCTAACGTGTCCTCTCCTTTTTACTTCTTAAATGTCAATCTGTTGCTATCACAAATCTCCACTAGCAGGGGGACATCTAAACGTCTCTGAAGGGAGGAAACAACTTGCCCTTTTTTTCCTTTTCTTTACTGGATAATCCAGTTTCAAAATAAGAGGCACATACAAACCGATTCAATGAATCATGACACGTGTGTGAATATACTGCTGTTTTTGTGCCTACGTTAATATAAATAACATAAAATAGAATCTAAATTAAGCTAATTTAAGTGCAACAACAAAAAGTATTTACCTTTCGTGAATGAAAAGGTTTTGCACTATTAAAACTATTAAAACTGCTTGAAAGAAGTGCGTATGAAAATTGTCGAAAAAACGATTCATTTGATTCCTTTTTATGAACGTCTTCAACCGATTCTTTGAAAAGATCCGACTCATAAGAGCGATTCTCCTTGAACAGAACATGCACGTGCGTTTAGTTGCACCTGAGTTTGGCAGACATGTCCCAACAGGTATTATATAAAAGAAAACATTATCACATTTTGTGCTTTAAAAAGCGTTTCGTAGCAAAATACTCACCTGGGTGAATGACAAATAAGTACAAGTTTAATTTGTTATATTAGTCACTTTTCTGAAACGCTGTGTTGTCAAATAAGTGTAAATTACACATTAAAACACGCTGTTGTAATAAATTAAGTCATATATGTACATTTTTATGTGATAGCCACGGTTTATGATTTCGGAGATTAGGATAGATGTGCAAAAATAATAATTACATTATGCTAACGTTTCAAAGTAGTAGCCGATATGCTTGCATTAATCGCCTGTACATTATATGCTGCAGTTGTAAAGTATTTTTGAAAATATAAACTAAAATGTCCCTGGCTACATAATGTGTTAGTTAGTTAGTCGTGTACCTTTATATAAATGTGCATATAAATATAAACATTGTTTTGAGGTGAAATATTTAGGTGAGACGACTGCAACCAGTAAGATGTATGTTTACTGAAACTGGAATACAAGTTAGTGGTAATTATATAAAAGCATTTGATTACTAAATCAGAAACAAGTACCTGAGCAATAATTTGCAACATGGATAAAATTAATAACATTTCTGTGGGTGGGCTCCGTCCATACAGGACCTGCTGGCTTTGACAACAGCCCTGATTTGGGAAAATGCCTGGTTGAGAGTTTGTGATCCCAGTTGTGGTTAATTAAATGGTTGAACAAAATGTTCAACTTCAGGAATGTATGGTCTGTTTTTTTATTGTTCATAAAGTGTAATATAACACTGTTTTACTTTCTAATCCGTTCTGTCTGTGTTTCTCAGGTGTCATTTAAAGAGCTGATGAAGGTGTTGGGGCTGGGAGCCGTAGCTTTTGTTCTGGGCGTGGAGGGGCTAAACTGGCTGATCCGGCGTCTGAGAGACTCTCGAGGGCCCCTGAAAGAAGTTCTGTTCTTCCCTTCACCTCAAGTCTGCGTTGAGCACCTCTTCATACGCCATAAACATTTCCCCTGGTAGTTTGATCAGCTTTTTCTAATCGTAAGGTCCTTGTCTGAAATTCTCATCTGAAATTTTCGCATGTTAAAAATAAATACGACCTCACGTTTACAGAGTGCCTCGGAAACTTTCGTCTGTCATAAAAAAAGAAAAAAGGATCAGGTTCGATTTTCTGCATTTTAGCATCCGTAGCAAGCATTTTGATAGGAAAGGATGATGAATATGAAAAAAACGCATTATGAAAATGTCAGACTCCGTGTGCAAGGAACTTTTATGTGCAATAATGTGGAAAACAACAAATTTCTCCACCTTTCTCCCCACCCTCAGTGCATGTCCCCTTCCCCATGGGGTTGAGACATCCTTCTCCAGGCTCCTCGTGCATCTCCTCTCCGCACGTATGTCACTGGACCTGTGTGTGTTCTCCTTCTCTCACATGGAGCTGAGCAGGGTGATTCTCCTGCTGCACAAACGGGGAGTCGTTGTGCGAGTGGTTACGGACAGAGACTACATGACGATCACTGGATCTCAGATCGGTGCCATCCGTAAGGCAGGTGTGTTGTTGAATAAATGGCTCGGGTAAAATGGTTTTAAGTCAGTTATTTCCATTTTTTACTGTAGTGTGTCAGTAGGAAATATCAATTTCCATTTCCAAACATTTGTTTAGTCTGTCTCAGTTTGCAGGTAGGTTTCTTGAAGCATCTAGGAGATGCTGCCACAGTTCTTCTGGATTTAGTCTGTCTCAGTTTGTTCTGTTTCTCCATGTCTTTCCAGACAGACTGGATGAAGATCAGATCAGATCTCTGTGTGGAGCACTGGCTGTCGTCAGACAAAAATCTCACTGAATTATTAGAATGAATGTTTGGAAATGTACTAGTTGTTCTAATCATTTTGGCCACCATTGTATATATATTCAAGATTATATTATATATATATATATACATATACAGTGCCCTCCAAAAGTATTGGAACAGTAAAGACAAAATTGCTCTGTGGAGTCAAGACATTTACAAATATGATTAAAAGATGAATATGAGACAAAACTACAGAATGTCACATTTTATTATTGGGTGATTCAACACATAGATGGTTTACCAGCTAAGAAGTTTAACACTTTTAGAGTTTCATCCCTCTATCTGATGTGAGCACAAGTATTGGAGCAGTTGCCTCACAGGTCTTTCTAAGTGATCAGCTGTGTCCTGTTGCATTAATTCTTCAGATATTAAAAGCAGGGAATATGTCGTATCAGTTATATCCATTACTTCTGAATCTTGCATTCGATGATGACACACACAAACCAGGCTGAAGATGAGGGATCTGACTTTGAGAGAAAACCAAGCAATTTGGATGCTAAAAGAAAAGAGGAAGTCAATTAGAGCTATAGCAAAAACAAAGGGCATGGAGAAATCAAGAGTTTGGAAACCACCAGCAACCAACAGCTACATGATCGGCTGAGAAAACAACAGTAGTTGATGACAGACAAATCATAAAAGCTGTGAAAATGAACCCTAAAAGACGTGTCTGTAAAATCAGCAACAACTTCCAGAAAGCTGGGGTGATGCTCTGACAATCTACTGTCCTCAGGAAACTTTGACACAGAATTACAGACGCTACACAGCAAGATGCAAACCTCTGACCAGCACCAAAAATAGAAAGGCAAGATTAGAGTTTGCAAAAAAGCACAAAGGTTAGCCAGAAGCGTTTTAGAACTGTGTTTATGGACCGATGAGACAAAGATGAACCTTTATCTAAGTGATGGGAAAGCAAAAATGTGGAGAAAAAAAGGGAACTGCAAATGATCCCAAGCATACAGCCTCATCTGTAAAGCATGGTGGACAGAGCCGGTGCCAGGGCACCTCCATCGGGGGGGCATTTAAATTTCTAGTGGGGGCACAAATCATTTATTAGGATTTTATAAGGGCAAAGAAATGGAAAGACATATTTCAGTTTTTCTTTTTTAATAATTCTGCAAAAATGTCAACAATTCTGTGTTTTTCTGTCAATATGGGGTGCTGTGTGTACATTAATGAGGAAAAAAAAAAGAACTTAAATGATTTTAGCAAATGGCTGCAATATAACAAAGAGTGAAAAATTGAAGGGGGTCTGAATACTTCCCGTACCCACTGTATGTGTTGAAACGGCTAATAATAAAATGCGACATTCTGTAGTTTTGTCTCATATTCATCTTTTAATCATATTTGTAAATGTCTTGACACCACAGCCAACAGAGCAATTTTGTCTTTACTGTTCCAATACTTATGAAGGGCACTGTATATAATTTTATATATATATATATATATATATATATATATATATATATATATATATATATATATATATATATATATATATATATATATATATAACTTTTCACATTTTCTGAATTTAAGAATTTTGGGTTATTTAAATACTCTTGTCTGTAAAAATGTCTTACATCTATAAATAAATGTCTATAATGTCTGTGATGGAAGACTTTATCAGTCTCCATTAATTAAATTTCAAATTTTCAAATTCTAAGAATAATAAAAAAAATCTAAGAATTAAAAAAGAAAACCAATTCCCTAATTTTTCAAGATTTTTACTGACTTCATAAACCTTATCACTGTATTTAGCGTGGGCCTGTCCTCACAACTCTGTGGTATGCAGTATGAAATATAGTCAGAACTTGCATGACTGTTGCAGGTAGTAAAAACTGTCATTCTTACATAATTACAGCAGCCCCACAGCTCACACATGTTCTGTCTGGCTCAACCTTAGTTGTTTCAGTACGCACTGCTGTAATTTCTGCAAGTTGTTACACCCGACTGCTGCGGACTGTGATGATGCATTAGCGCAGACTTAAGGGATCTAGATGATTCACACATGGAGGGGTTTGACAGATGTCGAAATCACATCTGTTGTTAATTTGCGAGAGGATTTGGAGTTAACTGATAGTTTCCGATCTGTTTTTGACCTCTGTTACAGGCATCTGTGTGAGGCACGAGATGAGCTCAGCTGTTCATATGCACCATAAGTTTGCACTGGTGGACAGCAAGAAACTGATCACTGGCTCCCTCAACTGGACCCTAACCGCAGTCCAGAGCAATAAAGAAAACATCATGGTTACAGAGGAGCCGGAGCTCGTGAGGCCCTATCAGCAGGAGTTCCAGAAGCTGTGGGAGGCCAACGATCCAGCCAATCACAAACCTCAATGCACTAATGGGCAGCTAAATATAAAGACTTGTAAGGACAGATAGGGTTTTTACATTTTCTTTTTTCCCTTATGGATTACATTACATAGTTCTACAAAAAGGAGTTTATTTTATTTGTCAAGATTACCTTTTAGAAGTTGAAAGCTAGTTTAATTTCTTCTGTCTGTTTGTCAGTCTCTTAATGACAATTTTCCAGTTTGTATGTAAAATATGGGCTTGAAAGGCTTATTTAGTTCAATTTAACTTAGTTCAGTTAATAAAACTTTTTTTAAGATGTGCCCTAGTTTAAGTAAAAACTAGTTCAAGTAAACCCATCTGCTAAAATAATACATATCTCTGTTTATGAAAACCTAGTGTGTAAAGCAAGCTGAAACCTGTGAGTGTGCGTTTCATAGCCGTGCCTTTGATTGCTCAATTCCTGATGGCACTCGCCTTTTGTGTTCCTCATTTGTGACTAGAAGATTTTAGATAAGCTTGTTTCTGTATGTGCACCTGAATATTACATTTTTTAAAAAGGTAACCAAAAAGATAAATGATAAAAAAAAAAACTGTTCTTATTTCCTGAGTTATTTCTTATTTCCTCATTTTGAATAAAGTTTAAACAGTGCATTAAATAAATGAAGTTGTTTTTTTATTATTTTAAATATTTTTTTGTTTATATTAAGCCAGCTTTAAATTATAAAAAGGCGTAAATGCATGACATTGGCCAAAAAGTTCATGTAATTAAACTGCAAAAGTGTTGTATCTTGTTACAGGGTTTTTTTGTTGTTTAATAATCAGTATTCGAAAATGCTTACGGTTCTGCTTTTAACAGAATGGCCCGTATGTAAGTAGCAGAAGAGGCTGGCAGGGGACCTGTTGATTGGTTGCTCTGTAAGTGCAGGCTGGAAGCTCGCCAGGGCCGCTGGCTGATCTGGAGCCGTCAGCACAAATAAAAACTGGTCGACGGCCAGGTCGCTGCAGTCATCAAGCGTCTGGTTTTGCAACGCCCCTATTTGGGGAAGGGAATGGTCGGCTTTTAAACCGATAAGGCGAGTGGACTGTTTCCAGTGTGTTTTGCGGGAAAAGTGAAACTGGATCTGCGAGGACTGGATGTACGAAAACAGCTGAGCAAAAGCGCAACATCAACTTTACAGAATAAAATAACCACCTCTAAGAAGAGCCGGATAAGGTTAGTCACCCTATATGTTTGTGCCCGAAGGATACGCATTTTTCTTTAACGTTAATTGCTTACAGAAGAGAGGGATGCACGGAAGTCCATATGGAAGCACGATTATTTTCCCTATTAATCCCAAAATGCAGTTATTGATGCTATGCTCAAATGAATATTTTCTGAGTGTGTCTGATTTACAGATGTAAGCTGATATTGTGGTTGATCTATAGATTTCACAGTTCAGGGTGTGTCGACCAGCATCAGATCAAATCTAACTTGCAATCTTATCTTTGCCTGTGCACGCGAGATTCCTTATAATTTTATTTCGAATTGCATAGAGTCACAGTGGCACAACCGCATTGTGTTCATTCATATGTGTTAGGTGTGTCATATATCCTGGTAACTCCCTCTTCAGGTGCTTACAGGTGTAGATGTGATCACCTCTTTCTCATATGTTTGAGCAGGATGTTAATACTTGTTTAGTTTAAAAAGTCACATGCTATTAGAGGGTTTCTTTCGTTTTTCTTAAACGAAGACTTGTCTTAATGCTGCTCTTTTCCATTAAGAGCTTCCATTAAGCCTGTCAGCTTCAAAAAAGGGCCATAAAATACTAGAATAGTAATCCATATGATTTATGAGCTGTGTTTCTAGTCATATGATAGCTTGTTTAATGAACAGACTGGGATTTAAGTCATACCAGCATTGTCGTTGTGTAGGTCGGACATTGATTGTACTAAAACTGTTGAAAACATTTTTGTTAATTTAAATAAATTTGAAACATATAATCAGAAACTTTAACTTAAAAAAAACGCACTAACTGCAATTAAACTTGAAATAAAAACACAAACTGAAATGAATATGAATTAATAAAAACATTTAAAAAATAATAATTAACGAAACTTACAAAACGTAAACAAAAAAATAAAAATAAATGCTAATTCAAAATATTAGCACGAGTATAGCGTTAGTTCTGGCAGGTCACATTAGTCAAGCTCGCATCAGCTGACTCTCATCTACCTATAGGAATACACACCTAAGCATCCATATATAAGGTCGTCAGTATTATCAGTAGTTTTCGCATTGCTCAATAGCAAATTACCCTCCTCCATCCCCAACTCCTCCTCTGTCAGTCAGGATCCAGCCTTCTGATTCTCTTTTGAATCAGACAAATTCAAAAATGTGTAAATAAAATTACTGAACTTTTTAGCAAATCTGCAATACTTTTATTGGTTCTGTTCTGTTTACCCTGGGGGGTTATCGCTGCTCTCCCTGCTCTCATCCATGCTAGGCTGCATACCGCCAATCCAAACTATATGCTAATTGTCAATCATCTTTGACAAAAGTGGTCCTGACAGAAATAAGGCTAAAATATTTTATTTTGTGAACTTCCTTAAAGTATTCTCATTATGTGCTTCCCTCTTTAAGTACTGTTTTTATGGCCAGAATGAATTGTGCTGAGCTGGTCTCAGCTGTAATGGCTCTTAATCAAGGAAAGATCCTCACTCAGCATGTCTGATGTACAAAGAAAGAAAGATAGATAGATGACAGTGCCGGAAGAATACTTTAACTGCATATGAGTGGCCCAGAATATCAACAGGGCTTCAGCTAAATGGGCAAAAGGGCCATAGCATCCTCAGAGCCCAACATATGAAGGTGGTTTTCTTCTGTTTGGCAACCTTTATTTTTTAATTTCATTGTAAATGGTGACTATATAGCTTGTCTGTCTTACGTTTCCACTTTCCCTCCACCCCTCAAGATGGCGTCGGCCAATGATACCCGTCAGCAGACGCAGGTGCAGAAGGATGTAGCCGATCAGAATTTTGACTACATGTTCAAGCTGCTCATCATTGGCAACAGCAGTGTGGGAAAAACTAGTTTTCTCTTTCGTTACGCTGATGACTCCTTCACCTCTGCATTTGTCAGCACGGTTGGCATCGACTTCAAAGTCAAAACGGTGTACCGGAATGAAAAACGAGTCAAATTGCAAATATGGGTGAGTTTGAAAGATGCAGGGACATTGGAGTTATTCAGTAGTTAAAATGAGGATGGTGAGTAGTATTTATAAAAAATATCTGTTCATTCAAGGTCTAGACTAATTGCATTGATACAGAGGAACGATATTGTTGGCATCACTTTCAGAAGGATTTTTTTTTTCTAGCTGATGAATGAAAAAACAATGACAGCCAATCAGAATCCATCCTGCTTTTTAAGCACTTGAGCATTTAAAGCAGCAGATGACAAAACAGTGTGTGCTTAAAATAAACAGAACAATATCGTCCCTTGGTGTGGGTGCTAAAATAGCTATCATTATTGTTATAGTTATCTTTCTTGATGTAAACGACAGGGTTGCCAAGTCTGGGAATTGGGCTACATTTTTTCCACTGTTGCTGTGGGTTGTTTTTCAGTCCGAGGGTTAAAACGGTCTCTCCTCCACCACTGGGAATGCAATTTCGATAACGCGGACCCACGACGAAGGGAAAAATGCAGTTGGGCTGGTTTTGTTTCACAGACCTGGCAACCCTGGTAACCAGGCCTTAACTTCCTATTAATTTCCCCATAGGGTTTCATTAAAGAGTTATAAGCCATAAACCAAACCAACCAGCTATGAGGTGAATCACATTTCACACTTTGATTTCAAGCAAAAAATTATTTGAAAGTCAGACAAAAGACAAAAGTACAAGACTGTGTACTAAACGGCTTTAATGAGGGAAAGAAATAGTCCCATGAAGCATTGCAAAGGACATTGAATTAAAAAAAAAAAAATTTTTTTTACGATCATTTAAAAAAAAAAGTTTAAATGTAGGCTAATGGCTTCCCGACTGCAGTACTCTGAGACATTTGATGCAACGCTTTTGGTTCCCATAGTTGTAATGCATTGCAGTTATTTCAGAAGAATAATTTCATTGCTTTACTCTATGATTCATATTTAACAGTTTAAGCCAGAAAAAACGTTATTGCCAAAGTCAAATGTGGTGAAAAGAGGATATGCTAATCATATGTCAGCATGACTTACTGATACCTTGATCAAGATAATCTAGGTGAGGTGTGTTTTAGCAATGATGGTTAATGTTACAAAACATCCAGAATGACCCAAAGCAGATGGCCGCATCATTTGATACATTATTTGTGAAGCGAGCAGACACACACACAGGGCCAAATCCATTTTGAGGCAACCTTTAGAAAATAAAAGCCATAAAATCAAATTGGGTGTGCTTTTTGACCATCCAGACCAGCCATGCATCTGCCTTCTGCTCTGAATCAGTAATTAAATCAATACCAAGACAGCAAGTGTGTCAGAATATCAACTGCCCAGTCCTGCCAAGAGTGTAGTTCTAAGTGAAATATACAGTTACATTCTGTAATTTCTGACACTGTAATTTTAGTTGTTATTGCTGTGCTCCAGTTCGCAGCCGCAGCCTTCCTCGACAGAGGAAACGACAGCACTTTCTGTTGATGAAAGGAAGTGGGTGAGAACGCCTCAGAGGTGTTGTATCGTTTTGCCCAGAATGCACTTGTGTGTTGATAACCCACGTATAGAACAACTTTTTACATGCAAACCTAGTTTTGTTTGGTACCAGGACAGTGATTGCTACGATATTAGGTGTTTTGGCACATTGTAATGTATTGCTAGGGTGTTGTTTGATGGCCCAAGTCAATAGAGTCCACCATCGAGTCTCTATGATATTCAGCTTTCTTGGGTATTTTTTTATTTATATATATTTTTCACCAGTTTTATCATTAGCCAAGTGAAAATTGTATGTAAAAACGGCATCATGTTAAGTCTGATGCACCACAGATGGCACAGTCCCAATTGATGTATCATATTACACTGATGCTTTATCATATATTAGATCAGAGGTTTCACTTTAGGATGCACATTTTACATTGGATATCAAGTGATGACCCAATGCATGGGTGTATTTATTAATTTATTTACGATATCAAGTATGTTTACCATACAAGTTTATTAGACAAAAAGTTAAATGCAGATTTGCATTGCATGCAAAATCAATTTCCCTGTGAATCAATTATTTATTTTGATCTCTTGCAAGGTTGTATGGTTAGTTGCATTTTATTATTTGCATTAAGCATTGAGATCCAAGAGCGCAGGCCAAGCCTTGTGATGTGTACGTGTGTGTGTGTGTGTGTGTGTGTGTGTATTTAGAGGGTGGGGAAGACACCGAGACTTTTCTCTTGACTAAGTGTTTGGAGATGTTTAGTTAATGATCAGTCATGTTTTATTGACTATATTGCTATAGCAATGAGAATGTGCAGTATGAAGTAAGCCAATAATGTTTGTGTCTCCATACATGCAAGTTTATTTTTAAATGTTCCACTAATTAGGATGAAAAATAGTGCCTTAAAGTGTTCAAATGTGTGCGTGTATATTATTATTATTTATTCATTCGTTCTTTTTGAATAAATGGTCAGTGAATGTAAATATGTCTAATTAATTAATAATTACAGTTCATTCATTTTTAAATTTTATATTTTTAAAATTGTTTTCTTTTTTATTCATTATTATTATTATTATTACTACATTGAATTACCCATTCAAAATGATCGAAACAACACCATTCTTGTATGGTTTTAATCTATCATTTCAAAAGTTGAAAATCCTCATTAAAAGAGCTTGAGGTGTATAATAGTTGATCTAATATTTTTTAGTTCCCTTAACACAAAAACCATGGGGATTTATGCATCCAGTGCTTTTTATAAACTCTTTGGACGCCAGATTGTACTTTATTTGTGGAAAGTATTTTATATGTGCGTGTTCACTTTTACATTTCTCTGTTTGCTAGGAGGAGTTCTTGATATGAGTCATTTTGCTATGAAGGAAGAGCAAATATTATACATTACATTAGTCATCAGAGCTCTGTACATTTAACTGCTGTAGACCTATTATTGACATTGATGTTGAAGAAAAATTGCATTGACATTTCCTGACCTTAAGGCTTGCTTTAAGATCGTTCACAGTAGGCAGAATGTTTATAGATATGATTGACTTGTCTTTGTTGTGAAGTCAGTCGTCATGCGTGTGTGTGAAGGGCAGGTGGCACATCTTATCTCTATTGAAAGAAGGGGCTGAGGCTTTTGTCAAGCTCCCATTAGTCTGAATTTCACTCCTTCCCTAAAATACAGCACATGCATATATACAAGCCTCGAACAGCTGCCCAAACCAATGGTTATCATGTTTATCTACATAGGTGAGGTCACAGCATTCTAAATCAAGTCAAGGCTTCTCAGTATCATGGAAACTAATCAAACGTTGCCTAGTTACCCCTGACTCTTTCGTTTGCATTGCATTTACTTGACTAATGAGTTTTTTTATTTACATTGTCAAATTGTCAAATATTTCATATATATTTGCATTGACTTGAAATTATGAAATTATCCAACTTTGTCAATATTGCTGTGATTCTTAAACATACTTTTTGTTTAGACATACTTGTTTCATAAAGATGACTAGTTTTGTGATCCCTGTATCAGACCAATTTAGCTATTTTAAAAATTGTTCAAAGTTCTCTTGTGGCATTTTACATGTTTTACAAAGTTTAATTAATATATAAACATAAAAATATATGAACGAAAATATTAATTTGCTAAATTAATTTAGTGAAAAGCAGTTTGGAAAACATTTTAAACTAGATATTTTAACTAATTTACTTGCATTAAACCGAGTCTCTTTCTCTCTCTCTCGCTCTGTGTGTGTGTGTGTGCGTGTATTTGTAATTTTATATTACACAATTATAATTTTTTGATGCACTATTATATAGTTTTTTGTTGCACTTATAATTAAGGGTGAAATATCCCACTTTTTCAAAGTCAGTGCTCTACTGGAATATTAGGCTCTACTAACGAGAAATAACAGCAACAAATCATTATAAAAAAATAACTCTTGAGGTTGGCTCAAAATGGTTGCTGTACAGTGTTTTTTTTTTTTTTTCATGCTTATATATAAGTTATGAGTGTGTGTATTTATTGAGCTAAAGGAATAGCAAATAGCGATGTTAATGGCTGTATTTCTTATATGTTGTTCCTCAGGACACAGCAGGGCAGGAGAGGTACCGTACTATTACCACAGCATACTACAGAGGGGCCATGGGCTTCCTGCTAATGTATGACATCACTAACCAAGAGTCCTTCTACGCTGTGCAAGACTGGTGAGTTTACTTTCTTTATTTACAGTCCTAGAGTCAGATGTCTTGTTATGGCAGCAGGCAGTGGGAGTGATTGAAAGGCCAAATGTAAAATTTTAAAGTGCCGCACATGTCGTAACAGCCTCAAAGGGGGCGCTCATGAGCATGAAACTGACAGAATGTGTGTGCATGTTTATGTGGTTTATGAGGACACAAATTTGTATAATGACATGGGTATGACAGAGGTATTACAATATGAAGGTGGTTTATGAGGACACTGCCTATGTCCCCGTAATTCAAAAGGCTTAAAAAACATACTAAATGGTGTTTTTTTGAAAATCTAAAAATGCACAAAGTCTCCTGTGAGGGCTAAGTTTAGGTGTAGGGTTGGTGTAGGGCAATAGCACACACAGTTTGTTCAGTATAAAAACCATTACGCCTATGGAGAGTCCCCATAAACCACAAAAACCAACGTGTGTGTGTGTGTGTGTGTGTTTTCCAGGGCAACTCAGATTAAAACATACTCGTGGGACAACGCTCAGGTGATTCTGGTGGGAAACAAATGTGATCTGGAGGACGACAGACTGGTGTCCAGAGAAGACGGACAGAGACTGGCTAATGAGCTAGGCATGTTACAGGACAATAAAAAACAACATTCACACTCACAAGCCTGTAAATGGAGGCTCCAAAATGCTATCCCTGCCAAAAAAGAAAAAATTCTTATTGGCTATTGAATTATTATTCTGCATTATTTTTTTAGATAGTCATATGTGCCATATTTATAATACTTTTATGGTCTTTTCTTGTCAATTTGGAGTTTTACAGACTCATGCATCTCCATTATATAACAGTGAGCTGCCTGGATATTCTTCATAAATTCTCCTTTCTATGTTCCACATTAAAAACTGTCATACAGATTTGGAAGGACAGGATGGGAAGAATGAACTATTTTAATTTTCGGAGGCAAAATATTTCTTTAAACTCTGAAATGTTGAAGTTCCTAATAAAGTTGAGGGCCAGCTGATATGCAGTTTAATTTAAAGCCAAATGCTACTCTCATGTGGTGCTTGGCGAGTGTTAATATTAGACCCTGTTCATGGCCCATCACCCGCTGAATTTCCTCTGTGCTTCAGAGCCTTATTTGGACAAAAAAATACAGGAAGGAATGATACAGGCATTTCAAAGTACTGAGAGCAAATGTGTTGCTCAAAGGGTGTGAAATCTACTTTTATTGCCCAATAGATTTTCCATATGTAATGTAGTATTACAATGTAGGTAGTGATCGACCAGTATGGATTTTTTTTATGGCTGATATAAAATGTATATTTATATCACATCACACTATTCAAAGATAGCAAATAATACATGCATGACCATTTCTGTAAGTAAATTTATAGTTATAGTTGTATTTACTAAAAAATGAAAATAAATCAATTAGAAAAATAATTAGATTTTTTATTTTTAAATGGGGAAAAAAAACTTAAATATTTGGAAAACGAAGTTAAATTTTTTTACAAATTTTATACTTATTTTAACCAAATTACACTTTATGTAGAAATGATTTTGTAATGATTTAATTATTTTGTAACACAAGAAGACCTAACAGCTGGATTCACCAACATTTGTGAGGTTCATGACATTAAATATTTATGTTATCCAAAGACTTGATTAAAGGATATAAAAGGGTATATCTGACTGTATATGAAAAAGTATTATAGCATTTGCATTTCATTTGTTATAACTGTTAAAAAAGGCGATGGAGAATAGGTGCTTTATGTGTCTGTCAAAATAAAAGTCCCACATATCGGCCAAACAGTAAAACATAATTATTGGTCAGCTAATATTTGCTGTTTTTTAAACTCTCCACCTCAGCTGACTGTTAATTTGTGAATACTAAGTTATTTGTGAATAACGTGTTAATTCTGATTGTAAAAATAATACTTTGGGGTTAGTAAATGATACAATATTTGTCACATTTCATACTTATTGTATGACTCTATACCTCTTCCACTTTTTCTCTCTTTCTCTGCCGTCTTTTTGCAGGCTTCCAGTTTTTCGAGGCCAGTGCGAAGGATAACATTAACGTCAAGCAGGTGTTTGAGCGGCTGGTCGATATCATCTGTGACAAAATGAACGAGAGCTTGGACGGAGACCCGAGCATGTTAACCAATCACAAAGGCCCGAGTCTGCAAGACACGCCCCCTGATGGACAGAGCAGCTGTGGATGTTAATGATCGTCTCTCAGCAAACACTCATACTTGAAGGCAAACATTCACACACATGCACACACTCCGTCTCTCACTCTAACACACGTACACCGGAAGAGAGACTCTTTCACAAGCGTACAGCCAATATATAGTATGAAATGCCAACCAAACAGTAAGAATATGGCATAAGCCCCTTAAAATGAATCATTTGAGTCACTTAAACAGGCCCCTCAAGGTTTGAATGAAATGGGATGGGTTTTCCTCAGCGTGATGTGTGGCTGCTAATACACTGAACTGTGATATCATGATGAGAACAGCCGGGAAAATGCCGCATGAAACTGCAGGAATCACAAAATCACATGCCAAAGTCTCAACGTTTTAGGAGAGTTTCAAACTACTGCAGTGTCTGTTTACAACATGCTCAGATAAAATGCATCTGCTCGTCATTAAGTAGCTTTGAAATGTATACAGATTATTTTAATGGATGCAAGATCATGCTTTACTTTGATATAGGTGATAAACAATTTAAGACTGCTCTGGAAATGTCCGGTCCATATGATTGTCTTCATAATTTTGTTACTTGTTTCAAAGTAAGTCATATTATATTTGTCTTTGCCATTTGCTTTAAACGCAATAAATTTGCTTCCCTGTGGATACTAAAGGAGTATTTGTATAATGTTTATATTTATAAAAATATGTAAATTTAAAAAAAAAAAACATTTTACACACACACACACACATCTATATATATATATATATAATATACTAAGAATTTATCTATACAGTGCCTTGCGAAGGTATTCATACTCCTTTTTTCACGTTTTATGATGCTGCTTTATGTTGCTGTTAAACTGCTTTAAATTACTTTTTTCCCACATCAATCTACACTCTACACCATACTGACAAAGCAAAAACAGAATTTTCACAACTTCGAAAAGTTATTAAACATTAAAAAAAAACTCTCAAGCCTCTTGGAAGGGGGCAGATGCACATTTTCAGGTTTCTCCAGAAATATTTGATTGGGTTCAAGCCCAGGCTGTGGCTCAAGGACGTTCACATAGTTGTCTATAAGTCACTCTTGCCGTGTGCATAGGGTCATTGTCCTGTTGGAAGGTGAACCTTCGGCCTAGTCTGAGGTTCTGAATGCTCTGGACTGGGTTTTCATTAAAGATATCTCAATATTTTAGTACATTAAGCTTTTCTTCTACTCTAATGAGTCCCTCAGTCCCTGCCGCTGAAAAACAGCCCCACAGCATGAGGCTGCTACCAGCACACTTTACTTTTGGTTTGGTCCTCTGCAGGTGATGAGCTGGTTTCCTTCAAACATGATGCTTAGAATTGAGGTTCATCAGACCAGAATCTTGTTTCTCACAGTCGGAGGGTCATTTAGGTGCTTTTCTGCAAATTCCAAGTGTGTTTTCATGCGTCTACACTGAAGAGCGGATTGAGTTTGGGCAGACCGCTATAAAGCCCAGATCATGGAGCTCAACTAGAGGGACCATCAGCTTCTTGGTCACCAGTCTAACCAAAGCCCTTCTCCATCAATTGCTCAGTTTGGCCAGGAGGCCAGCTCTAGGAAGAGTCCTGGTTGTTTCAGACTTCTTCCATTAAGGGTAACAGAGACTATATGCTTCTGTGACTCTTCAATGAAGCAGAATTTTTTTCCTGAACTCTTCCCCAGATGTGTGGCTTGACGCAAACCTGTTTCTGAGCTCTACAGGCAGTTCTTCTGACCTTAGGGCTTGGTTTTTGTTCTGATATGCATTATCTGCTGTTAGACCTTTTATTACGACGTGTGGGCCTTTCCAAATCATACACATTCAATTGAATTTGCCATAGGTTAACTTCACTCAAAGTGTAGTAACATCTACAAGCAATATAAATGCTCCTGAGCCAACCGCACCAGTTGCACCGTGCTGTGCACACTGATGGTGCACCCGCTTCAAATTATATCAGTCGATTGAATGGCCGTTATCAGTGGTTATCAGGTCACAGATATGGACCAGAAGGGATCTGCTGAGCCTACTGGTAAGCTGAGAAGGTTGTTGTCATCGATCCACATCCTTAATCACCGCACACATGTATGAAGGTGAAGTTACCACTGGAGTACCAGCAGAGACGATAATTTCCCCAACAACTGCACACGGACCAAAGACCGGTGAAATAGCGCATTAAAAGATGGATTTAGATGACTTCAGGACACATATACAGGTACCATCTCATAAAATACTCCATTGCTCCGTGTTTATGAATGAAGTTATTCATTTAAAATTTGCCTATGGTGAGAAAGGGATCGTGTAAAAAGGCCACACATTTACCATATGTTTACCATAGTAACCGTCACTCGACCATGTCATGTGTAGTCAATGCACAGTAACCACAAAATATACCATGCTTCTCCCACAGTAACCGTAATTTTACTGTGGTATTTGTAGTTAAAGCACAATAGCCTCGATATTTACTATGAGTTTACCTCAGTAACCATAGTTTTACTGTGGTATTTGTAACCGTAGTTTTACTGTGGTATTTGTAGTTAAAGCACAATAACCTCGATATTTACTATGAGTTTACCTCAGTAACTGTAGTTTTACTGTGGTATTTGTAGTTAAAGCACAGGAATAACAATACTTACCATGTATACTATTTTTAAAGCACAGTAACTACTATTTTTTCTACAACTTTAATATGTTTTTGTGAAGTAATTGTAATTCAATCTTTTTTTTTCTGTCTTGTAGTTAAGTCAGATCACATACTCCAGCAGCTGGATTTGAATTTGGCCATACTGTGCGTTTACGGAGAAGACCAAAAGCTGCAAAGGAAATCACTTCCAATGGTCCGTCTGTGTTGGTCTGAGCACCTTGACTATTTGCACAGCATTTGATGTTACTTTAACTTTGTCAGAGTGTTTATATCATAAAGTTTATTAAGTCCATTGTATTCTTTATTAATCTTTACAAATTGGAGCTGTCTCTTCCCGTTCTAACAGTACATGATATCTGTCCAGTGTCCACACCTCACAGTCTGCCTTTCTTTCCGTGTTGATTTGTATTGAACACATCAGTCTAAGAAGCAAGAGTCTGGAAATGCTAGTTTAACTTGTCATGTGACAAATCAGATCTTCAGTTAATTTGGCCAAATCAGATCACTTAAAGCTGTTCACAGTAAGAACAAGAAATATTATGGTAAATATTTTAGCATCCACACCAACAGACAATACTGTTCTGTTTACTGTTATAGTTCAAGTTCAAGTTCAAGTTGAGCTTTATTGTCATTCCGCTACATGTGGGGACATGCAGTGGAACGAAATGTCGTGTCTCGCAGGACCACGGTGCTACATAAATACAGACATTACAACAATGAAGTAAAAAAAACACTATAAACCTATACACTACTAACAGATTTAACTATAAGTATACTATATATAAGTATTTACCCTATACAAACTAAAAAGGATAAAAAATACAACTATACGAATGCTTCACATAAATATTACCCTATACAAACTAAAAAATAGAAGATAAAAAATACAAACTATACGAATGCTTCACAAATACTGTACATGTGCAAAGAGAGACATTTGAGTCAGCAGCTGGTTGGGGAACAGTGCAGGATGGTTTGTAGTGCATGAGCATGTAAACATACATATATTGCTGAGTTTTTTGTGAGATTGTGCACACGCAGCAGTGTGTGTAAGTGTCCATAGTGCACATAGTGTAAAGTGTAGGTGTCCATAGTGCACATAGTGTAGAGTGTGAGTGTCCATAGTGTAAAGTGTCCATAGTGCACATAGAGGAGAGTGTCCATAGTGTAAAGAAAAATAAGAATAAAATCAATTAAAAAAAATAATTAAAGTTCCATACAGTTTTTCTTTGGTGTATACATGCTGCATTCTTGCAGGATTTCTCATAGATTACTCCATCAGCTCTCCACAATATCAACCCTTCCAAAAGCTTCCACATATCTCCATATATGGACAAGTAAGTGTGACGATTCTGCTCAACTGAGTTGCCATTGGCTTTGAAGTTCTCTTGGCACTCGCAGACGTCCCTGTGATTGGACTATCTTTTAACCCAAATTAAAAAACGCTTAATGTTGCAAAGTATGTTTTGCTGTTATTATTACGTCAATAATACCTTCAGTTAACAATGCAGTGTTATGTCGTGAGATATTACCACTTTACCGAGATCGTAACCCTAACCCTGAGAATAACTTTGTTAAACTACAAATACCAGCGCCATGTCTTTCGCGTTTGAATGGCAGAGGCTTATGGGTAATGTAGTTTAAAATGTTAAATAATAAAATGGGGGGAAAATACCATCTTTTTTGAACAAAGGTATATCTAAACATGTTCATTGTGCAAGAGACAGGCTGAAATTTGTTATTTTACTAAGAGCACTTTTATTAAAACACCTTTATACCACCTTCCCATATATGTTTGAAAACTCTGCCCAACACTATTTAATTAACATAGCATAAGTAGCTGTCCTGCCAAATTTCTCCTTAAAACTATAATCAGACTTTGATTTACAGCGATTTGAAATTAAAATATTTTTTTGCTCTTACTTTACTGGAGAATACAGCATAAAGAATACATCATATTGAAGAGAAATAAAAATTAGTTTTTTAAAACCATATTATTTTAATCAGATGAAGCCACCAAAATGCATGCATGGTAAAATGTCCTGAGCATCATAGAATCATATTCAGTCCTTCTCATCAGAGCTCTCCTGGTTTTCTTCATCTTGCTTGTTTTTCCATGTCCCTATCATAATCTTGTTCTTCCATGACTTAAACAATTTGCGGTTGTTACCTAGCACCCTACAGTACAACTGACGAACAAAAGACGTGACCAATTCAAATCAAATCACTTTATTGTCACAATACCATGAACACAAGTGTACAGGTGGTGAAAATATTTTGTGCAAACTGCAGCGTGACATCATCATGGATGACATGTATTGAATATATATGCAACATATATATATATATATATATATATATATATATATATATATATATATATATATATATATATATATATATATATATATATATATATATACATTTACATTTAGTCATTTGGCAGATGCTTTTATCCAAAGCGACTTACAATTGGGGATATATATATATATATATATATATATATAAGGGACTCAATACAGGTAGAGAACAACATGGTAAATATCATACTATACAGAGGGCATGAAATGAAAACAATAATAAACACAATAATCAGAGTACACACATACCTTTGCAGTGCAGTACGGTATGAATTAGTGCAAACTGAATGTCAGGTGCAGAATAATAGTGAGCCAGAGTCCAGTTTTTGTAACTCATAGAGTGCAGTGCATAAGAGGTTGGTGGGGTGTGTGTGGTGTTACTGGTGCGAGTTCAGTTCAGTCTGATTGCCTGTGGAAAGAACATGTCTCACAGTCTGCTGGTAAAGGTTCTGCCTGGTGGTAACGGAGAGAGCAATCCATGGCTCGGGTGGTTGGAGTCTCTGACGGTCCTACTCACACACCACCTGGTGCAGATGTCCTGGAGGGACATAACATGTATTTAGGGTGTGGTAAATTAATAAACAATATATCATATTTTTATTTAGAATTGTTGCACTGGACTTGCCATTGATTCTTGTTGGAGGTATGGGCTAAAAGAATCTTGCAGTTGTTCAGTTGTGAAGTTTTTTTTTATGGGCCGTAACATCTGAGCTGTCGCAGTAGAGCTGTTCGTGAATGCAGTCTTCACAGCAGATACCTGATGGGTTCAGACAGCAGTGCAGCACTTGGTGGCCATTGAATTGATATCTTCATCAACTGGCTTCATCCTCCTTCAAACAAACAGACAAAACAATGTCAACAATAACTCTAGAGAATACAGGTGCGGGTGTCAGTACTCATCATATTCAGTCATTTCCTGCCCAAATTACAAAGATGATGGCACACCCTATTTGCTCATTCTAGGAGCTATAAAAAGATGTACGTGTGAAAAACTATAACTGCTTTTGAGAGATCAGCATCAATGCTGTACCACACATAACTGCATTGAATACAGACATACCAATGGAAATGTGCAACTTTCCAGCTCTGCCTTTTCTGTTTGGGCACAAGAAGACCATGTTCATTCCCCATTCATCAGGACTGGTTTGACTGGCTTGCTGTGACTGATTTTCTTCTTTCTTGTTTTTGGTCTTCAGCTGTAAAACAAGAAAATATCTATTGACCCCATACTTAATTATTGTTTTTTATACATAAATTAAGCAGTTATAATAGTAAACTTCAAGCTCAAGTTCCCTGGCAACTCTAGCAGGAGTTCCTCTGTATACAACAGATTCAGAGTCTGAGAAAAGGCCATCATGCAAACTATCAGTGTATACCTTACAATAGAGTATAAAAGAATGTAAGTGAGTGACAGCGTAAAGGAATAGGATGAAGAGCAATAGGCAAAGAAAGGCCAAATTTTGGTTAAGTTTAACAGAATGAGAGGAAAGCAGCATTAGAAAAAACTGTATTCTTCAATAGCAAGTTTTATTAATATGAATTATTTTAAATATGATTACATGCTGCCGGTATTGTTTGGTATTGGTATTTGTAAAGATTAATAAAGAATACAATGGATTTAATAAACTTTATGATATAAACACTCTGACTACTTACAATGGGCACAATCTGCATGAGAGTTAAGGCAAAGGCCAATGACAGCAGGAGGAGTAAAAGTCGTAGAATTTTCTATGAGTGCGCTTGTACAATATCACATGAATTTGCTGATTTGATAAATTGTATGAATTATTACTACTTCAATATGACACTTTGTTGAGGGTTCTTCATGACGGGGCCGTGGGGTATGTAAACCAAAGTTAAAGTAACATCAAATGCTGTGCAAATAGTCAAGGTGCTCAGACCAACACAGACGTACCATTGGAAGTGTTTTCCTTTGCAGCTTTTGGTCTTCTCCGTAAACGCACAGTATGGCCAAATTCAAATCCCATGACAGGCCTTCCTTTGGTCTTCCCTTTCAACTGAAACGAAGAGAAATATATACATGTTGAGACAGTGTGTTAAAAATGACCAAAGTAAACAAAATATTTGAGAGGAAGGACTATAAGGAAAGATATGATCAGCACATAATATAAGGACGTGTTCATTAAAGCAAATCAGTTATTACTAAAAGTGTTCAGCAAAACCTGTGAAGGGTTGAACCTTTGAAGGACTTGTACAGCCTCCTTGGCAGCTTCTTCAAGATCAGCATTGGGAGCTTCAAGTTCCCTGTTAATTCCTGCATCTTTCTGAAAGAACTGGTCAAAATTTGATTCTGAGTTTTACAAATATGCCATGAGGAACCACAGAAAGAGAGCAAAATATGTGTAAATGAATTACGGATTACAGTTTGGAAAAAAAGGAAAGGAAAAGCTGAGAGAGAGAGAGAGAAAGAGCGAGAGAGAACCTTTACAAGAGATGGCTTCTTAAAACAGCTGCTGGAGTATGTGATCTGACTTAACACAAGACAGAAAAAAATATTGAATTACAATTACTTCACAAAAACATATTAAAGGTGTAGAAAAAATTGTAGTTACTGTGCTATAAAAATACAGTAAAAACAGTTACCATGGTAAAAACATGGTAAGTATTGTTATTCCTGTGCTTTAACTACAAATGCCACAGTAAAACTACGGTTACTGAGGTAAACTCATAGTAAGTATCAAGGTTATTGTGTTTTAATTACAAATACCACAGTAAAACTACGGTTACTGAGGTAAACTCATAGTAAGTATCAAGGTTATTGTGTTTTAATTACAAATACCACAGTAAAACTACGGTTACTGAGGTAAACTCATTGTAAATATCGAGGTTATTTTGCTTTAACTACAAATACTACAGTAAAACTACAGTTACTGAGGTAAACTCATAGTAAGTATTGAGGTTATTGTGTTTTAATTACAAATACCACAGTAAAACTACGGTTACTGAGGTAAACGTATAGTAAGTATCGAGGTTATTTTGTAAAACTATGGTTACTGAGGTAAACTCATAGTAAATATAGAGATTGTTTTCATTTCAAATACCACAGTAAGACTACAGTTACTGAGGTAAACTTATAGTAAATATCGAGGTTATTGTGCTTTAACTACAAATACCACAGTAAAACTACAGTTACTGAGGTAAACTCATAGTAAATATCGAGGTTATTGTGCTTTAACTACAAATACCACAGTAAAACTATGGTTACAAATACCACAGTAAAACTATGGTTACTGAGGTAAACTCATAGTAAATATTGAGGTTATTGTGTTTTAATTATAAATACCACAGTAAAACTACGGTTACTGAGGTAAACTCATAGTAAATATTGAGGTTATTGTGTTTTAATTACAAATACCACAGTAAAATTACAGTTACTGTGGTAAACTCATAGTAAATATTGAAGTTATTGTGCTTTAACTACAAATACCACAGTAAAACTATGATTACAGTGGGAGAAACATGGTATATTTTGTGGTTACTGTGCATTGACTACACATGACATGGTCGAGTGACGGTTACTATGGTAAACATATGGTAAATGTGTGGCCTTTTTACACGATCCCTTTCCCACCATAGGCAAATTTTAAATGAATAACTTCATTCATAAACACGGAGCAATGGAGTATTTTATGAGATGGTACCTGTATATGTGTCCTGAAGTCATCTAAATCCATCTTTTAATGCGCTATTTCACTGGTCTTTGGTCCGTGTGCAGTTGTTGGGGAAATTATCGTCTCTGCTGGTAATCCAGTGGTAACTTCACCTTCATACATGTGTGCGGTGATTTAAGGATGTGGATCGATGACAACAGCCTTCTCAGCTTACCAGTAGGCTCAGCAGATCCCTTCTGGTCCATATCTGTGACCTGATAACCACTGATAACGGCCATTCAATCGACTGATATCATTCGAAGCGGGTGGATGCAATGGAATCATTTGTTTTTTGTGTTTTTTTGGTTTTTTTACTTTCAATAGATTTGCAAAGATTTTAAAAACCTGTTGTTTGCTTTACCATTATGGTGTATGGAGTGTAGATTGATATGGGAAAAAACTTTAAAGCAGTTTAGCATACATTGTGAAAACAAATGAGGGGGTATGAATACTTTCGCAAGGCACTGTATATGCACAAACACAATGGGTGTAATCACAACATCTTTTATGCATATGTTTGTGGTCATTGTGCATGGTACTGCAAATTGCCTTTTGCATGTACCTTATATACTTGTGAGGATGTGAGCATTTAGCACCTCTAGAAAAACCTTGTGTAGATGGAAACTGCACAGCATGAAAAGAAGAGCGTGACCACATTCTATAAGGGTGGATGTGGTGAGAAGATTTAAGAGCTGCCAAGACACATTTATGCCAGAATCACTTCTCCGGTCAGGGATTGTTTGAAACTGCTGCTGATCTGCCAGGCTGCATCACATTGATGTGAGTATGTATTTCTGTCTGTACCAAAATCTGGATTCTGTAAGGTTTTTTTTTTGTTAGTTTTTTTGAGTGAATTTGACAGGTGCAAACAATACTTTTAGACTGGGTTAATTAGTCAATTCTAGGTTTTAAGACAAATAATATTTTTACAATTTAAGTAACAATATTAGATTCTAAAATGCATTTTACATCTAAAAGTCTTGTTTTTTGAATATTGTTTTTTATATTTTAGTTTAAAATGTATTTACTCTAAAGTATTTTTTTTTACTTATCTGCCTAAACAAGTGAATTTTAGAAATGTTCATGCTGTGTGATTAATTAATTGCATTAATTAAAGTGTAGTGTCATGTATAATAATAAATAGCCTAATTAAAAATTCAAAAATGATTCTTAAAAATAATCATTCAAAAATTTAGTTTAGATTGTTTTATAATTCACGTAAACATGTAGAATTACACTGAAGGGCACTGATTGACTTCTCTATCGAATACGTTGACGATCATGAGAAATCCACCATAAAAAAATTTAAAACAACTCCAGGGGAATAGCCTGCAATCTGGTAATAAATACAAGAGATATATCTGACTTGATAAAGCTGAGCAGAATTGAATATGATATATTCCGTGACAAAAAACGTACAAAACTCTGACACAGTTGTTGTAGTTTTCTATAGAAAAAGAAACAACTGATAAGAGTTTCTGATGAACAGAGAGGGGATTTCTCATTGTACTAACAGACCTGAGGAGAGTGGTAGAAGAATGAGGAAGTAAAGCATAATCACAGACTGAGAACACAGGAAGGTGGTGGGTTAGTTAGTCAATCAAAGGGCATTTGACAACTGCTATTGTTGCTCCATTTGCCCATCAGATGCGCTGACTATACCAGAATGTGATGACAGACCCCCGTACAGAAAGCAATTCTGAAATAAATGAAATCGAGGCACCACTAGCAGAACAGACTAAATATATAACAATGTTTCAATTACTGATAAATAATCATCAGCTAGTTAATTTATCTAGTCAATAATTTACAACTCAGAATCTGTCTGACCAACATGACATTGTTTCTCCTTATGTTTAGCGGCAGGATCATTTTAAAGGGATAGTTCACTCAAAAATGAAAATTTGGTCATCGTGTACTTTTTTATTTTGAAAAATCTTGGTAACCAAACAGTTGATGGTAGCCATTGAATTCTATAGTATGAAAAATGGCTACAATGGCTACAGTCAACTGTTTGGTTACCAAGATTTTTCCACTTTTGTGTTCAACAAAAGAAAAAAATTCATGCAGGTTTGGACCAACTTGATGGTTAGTAAATGAGGACGGAAGTTTGTCTTGACACACTTTTCTGGTTTTAACTGGCATCTGTCTTTAACACAGACAAACAACAACGACATGAAGGTGGCAAGATGTTTAAAGCTGGTTTCCGCCTTCTACAGCTTCCTCACTGTAGGTAAATGTCATTTGGTATATAATGAGTGAGTAGCCCACAAACAAATAAACTTTTTCTCTTCCACACACTGTAGTTGGGTGGGGGCGCGACTGCAGGATTTGGTATATGGTCACAAATAAACAAAAAAGCACCTGAGTTGTTAAAAACAGTCGATGGTACACTCGCCCCGATCCTGTCGATGGGGACCCCGATGCTGATTGCCCTGGGCTGCATCTTTGCTCTGATGGGCTTGATTGGCTTTTGTGGCGCTTTGAAGAGAAAAAGCTGGATGTTCTTGGTTGTGAGTGTCAAATATCAAAATGTTCTCAAATATCTTGATATAAATAAGTATAAGCCAAATGTTTTAATTTGTCTGTTCTTTTTCACTTTCATTTCAGTTCTTCGTTGTCGTGCTTATCATCTTCATCCTCCAGGTCATCGCAGCAGTGTTTCTCCTCCTCCCAAATTCTGTGGTAATCAAATTTTCACTGATAGCTGGCAAATGTTATTCATTGTGGAGAACTATTTTATGTATGTATTTATATATATATGTGTGTGTGTATGTATGTATGTATTTGTATGTGTGTGTGTGTGTGTTTGTTTGTGTGTATATATTTGTATGTATATATATGTACAGGTATATATGACCCTGGACCACAAAACCAGTCTTAAGTTGCACAGGTATATTTGTAACAATAGCCAAAAATACATGGGTCAAAATTATAAATTTTTCTTTTATGCCAAAAATCATTAGGATATTAAGTAAAGATCATGTTCCATGAAGATATTTTGTAAATTTATCAAAACTTAATTTTTGATATGTAATATGCATTGCTAAGAACTTCATTTGGACAACTTTAAAGGCGATTTTCTCAATATTTTTTTTCACCCTCAGATTCCAGATTTTCAAATAGTTGTATCTCAGACAAATATTGTCCGATCCTAACAAACCACACATCAATGGAAAGCTTATTTATTCAGCTTTTAGATGGTGTAAATCATTTAATTAAAAAAATTCTAAGTTTTTTAATGAATGACATTACACAGTAGATATTATTACATATTTTATCAAAATATACAAGTTATATACAAGTTTCCATCTTTATTAATTAAAATTATATATGAATTAAAATTATAAAAATAACCTTTTTTTTTTTTACTCATTTTGATAATTTAGAATCAGAAAGTGATTGCAAATCAAGAGGACAAACATTAAAATGTCAAATTGTTTGTGAAAGATTTCAGTTATGAACCAGAAATGTACCCTTGGCCAACCAATCTTCCTTTTCTGGTCAACAGAAAGAAAAAGCATTGAGCAGCTTAGAGGTCAAATTCGTTGGAAGTCTTAAAAATAAATATGACGAGGACCCATCAGTCACTAACATATGGAATGGAACTATGACCAAGGTAAGACTAGCCCTCATGCATGTCAGCTGAGTTCCATCTAATACATATTACACTTTTCATTTTTATGAATTTTAGCTGAAATGCTGTGGATACAAAGGCTATGATGACTTCACAAATTCAACTTTTGTAATCCGCCATTCAAGATATCCCAAACAATGCTGTGGTAAAGATTTAAAATGTGAAAAAAAAGAAGCTATGAAAGAGGTACGAAAATGTGCCAAAAATACAGCAAAAAGAAGAATACATATTTTAATGACGCTCTTTAATTCCTGTTATAGAACATGCGTGGCTGCATTCATGTGCTGTTTGATGAAAATATACCCATATCTGGAGCGTTGTCATTTCTGATCGGCATTCTACAGGTAATAATATGTGACCCTTGAAATACCCAAATTTTAATTAGAAAGACAGAAATGTTGTTTTTAATCATGCATCTTTTATAGTTTAGTAATCCATATCAGGAATGATGGCTCTCACAGTGTTTTGAGAGAGCATTATTGATTCAGTTAGTATCATTTTCCTGAAGGCATCATACTCAATTCATGATTCAGTTTCAACCCTGTTTTCCAGATTGTTGCCTTGTTTGTTTCGCTGAATGTCTACCGATGCTTGAGACGCTTACCTGATCTCCCAGACCCTTTTGAAAGTAATCTGTGATAAACGAATATCGAGTCTTTGAAAGTTCTTTGTGCTTTATTATTGCATTTGCCTTCAGAAAATATTCAGATTTTTCTACGAATCGTGATGTGTGAAAACAAAGAAAATAAATGTCAAGAACATTGCTTATTTTTTTATTTAATTGTAAATATCATTTACAATTATCTAGAGAAATGTAACGCTCATTTTTCTGTGTCTAACAAAAATAAAATATCTGCATAGTGGCTCCTCATTTTATTCAATAAAACCGATGCTTCTTTTTTAATGACTTACTGACAGAACAATGTGATGATTTAATAACAATTAATAACCTTGATAATGAGGTCATAAAACATTTCTGAGAAAATCCTGTTGTGGAATAATTTAAAGAATTAAAAGTTTTATTCAATTATATTAATAAGAGTTAATTCTGTTGTAAACTATATAATATGAAGAATAACTGCGTAGCTTTATTTGTTTATTAATATGTTGTTTATTTTTTGTATTGCACTTATGGATCAAAAAGCACCAGAAGCCTTACAATGCTGCCCACATGAGGACCATTTCCATCATTACAGTTTGGATCGCTATCAAACCTAATAATCATCTGAACGCTATTATTCATATTCATAAGAGCATTACCTGTCATATTAATTCTTTAAATTATTATATATATTCAAATTAGATTTTTTGGTCACATTGCTAATTTATCTAGACATGCACTCAAGAAACTAGAAAAACTAGATCGATTTCAGTGCTGATTATCATTGTTCTGTCACATGATTACATTGTCTAAAATTACAGATTCAAAATGTCAAATAATCTTCAGACAAGAGCATCCACACTTTCTGATTGAATGTATTAATATAAAATAATATAAACATGATCATGTTTCTCAATGTGGGAAAAATAATAATAATCCAGGTGTATTTGGTCACTGTTTGACCTGACTTCCTGACCCTGTGACCTCTGACCCTACACATACACACTGACATTGAGTTTGACCATTATAGGGCAGCAACTGGGAATCTGCCAGCATCTGCTTTCTTTCTGAATTGTGTGGGAATGTGGAGACTTCAAGCGACGGGACAGTCAGTAAAGACACTACTTCTGCTTTGCTGTTGGTCGGTTGCTGTTTTGGGGTCATGACCTTTACCGGGTCACTGATTGGCTGAAAAGAGAAGAAGTCCGGTACAGAGCGGTTGGTGGCGTTTGAGGAACAGAAATGAGACTTGACTCGTCCCTGACCAAGAGGGCTCCTCCTGCCTGTGGACCTCTGCGCTGTGGGTGGTGGGATTTTTGGCACTTGTAGCTCTTTTTCCATTATCTTCTCGTCTTTCACTTCACCTCTTCCATCTCTCTCACCTTGCGTGTGGAACTCCACCCCGGACAGCGGAGGACAGGTGCTGATGAGTCCTCTGCAGCTGCAGATGGTGCTCTGGGTGGTGTCCAGCCCGAGTCCAGACGGCATGGATCCGGCCGTTCCCGTGCTCCTTCCCATGCTCTTATCTTCCTCATCCTCTGCGTCGGAGAAGGATGGGTCCGGGCTGACAGAGCGCGTCAAACGCTGCAGCTGGGCGGAGGTGCGCCGTAAGGCTCCGCCCATGAAGCCTGTGGGAGAGGGGGCGGAGCCCAGGAGCCGGTTAAAGAGGGCGAGGTTGTGATTCCGTGCCACAGATTCCTCCAGGTTTTCAGCAATCTCCTCCAGAGGCTGGAAATGCATGTCCTCTTTGGGAATTCTAGGGATTTGAAATGTCCAAAAAAAGGAAGTTATTTATTTATTTTCCACTATATATATGTGTGTGTGTGTGTGTGTATTTGAATACTTTACATACTATATATAATATTTGATATTTTTCAGTATTCCTAGATGACGGTACAGTTCAAAAGAACAGCATTTATTTAAAAAAGAATATTTTTGTAACCATGTAGTCTTTACTGTCTTTACTGTCAATTGTGATTGAAATTATTCCTTTATTTCTATATATAAACTACCAGTCAAACGTTTTTGAACAGTAAGATTTTTTATGTTTTTTTAACAAATTCTCTTCTGCTCACCAAGCCTGCATTTATTTAATACAAAATATAGCAAACGCAGTATTATTGTGAAATATTTGTACTATTTAAAAAAACTGCTTTCTTTTTTAATATATTAATGTACTGTAAATATATTAGTGTTGTATATAACATGTAATTTATTCCTGTGATTTCTTTTTTTTTTTTTTACTTTAAAAATCTTGTTGTTCAAAAACTTTTGACTGGTTGTTTGTTTGTGTGAGAGAGAGAGAGAGAGAGAGAAAGAGATTTTAATCTGTTTTGATTTTTTACAGATTGTTTGCAGTAGAGATGAAGTGTGCAGTAATCTGTATTTGTGTTTGGTGAGCACTGACGCCATGTCGAAGGTGGAGCCTTGGAAAGAGGGTTTGCGCAGCACAAAGAGCGTAGCGGCTGTGTACGGCGGACGAGGATTCGAATCGTTCCAGTAACGATCTCTCTCCATCATGGGCAAATCTCCATACATCTCATCCACCGCCATCATAGACACCTTTCAAACACACATACATAGGGAATGACTCAGTGTGAACGAACAAACGAGTGTGTGTTTCTTGACAGTAAAAGACAATTAGAATTGATTTGATATTTGGTAAATAGTAAAATTGAACCTGGAAGTTTCTATCAATCAACCAGTTGGTCTCAAAGTCATCATCATCCTCACCAAATGGATTTATGAGCTGCTCTGCCACCTGATAAATAATTACACAATGACACAAACAAACATTAATGACTGAAGAAACGGCTAATATTGATCAAATTAGTCAGGGAATGATACGTTATTGGACAGAGGGAGAGGCATCTAATTAATATTTAAATCAAAGTAGGGATCCTGATTCCTGACCTTCAACCAGCCAGCATAGAAAAAGAATTGCAGAAGAGTAAAGATGGGGACGTAAAGGTCAAGGTCGTGACCCGGATAACCCTGACCCGGGTCCAGAAACTGACGACCAATCAGACACACCAGGAAGAAACTGTACACCGCCAGAGTCACAACCTGAGATTGACAAGTATATCGTTCATATTTACCATAAAACACATTCAGTGTGCCTTGTCTCAAGCATGTATCTGACCTGTGTGTAGACCAGCGGTATGCTGATCATATCATAGTGAAAAAGCATGCTGCACTTCCCTCTGAAATCATTCAGCTCCTAGAAAAACAACACAGAAGACAGAAAACAGATGGATGGAATATTTTTTACACTAGACATTAGAACTGGTGTTCATATACTCTCATAAATAATGTCATGTACAACGTCTAAAGGCCTTTTGAATGGAGTTACCTCCAACAGAAGTTTATAAGTATTGTCATCTTTGATTCTGCCCTCACAGCGGGCGACTGCGGCCAGGTTAGTGAACCACACACATGGGATCCAGTACTTATTATAGGGCGAGTGTAAACTCTCAAACTTCTTACGCTCATCTCTTGACATAAAACCTAAAAAGAGATAGACGTTGCTCAGTGTCTTATATGGAAGCCAAAAAAGTAATTGTGACTTTTCGTCTTACAATTCTGACTTTATTCCTTGCATTTTTATGTCTCGTAATTTTGAGGGGTATTTCTCAGAATTGTGACTTTATAATGCACAATTCTGATTTAATTGAGTTTAACTGAGTTCATATTTCACATTTTTGAGTCTCAATCTCACAATTCTTTTTCTTTTTTCTATGCCCTCAGAATTCTAAGTTTCACAAGTTTTTTAAGTTTTCTAAGTTTCACAAGCACCTATGTTGTGGACGAAAAGATCTGTCTCATAATGTGCATTTCATTCAAGATATAGATAGAAACTGAAATATAAATAATTCTGAGAAAAATTGTCTGAAATGCGAGATGTTAAATGTGCTGTATGTAGGATCCGGCCCCTCCTCCTCAGACTTGACACACATGCAGGTTGCCAGATTAACGACACCAACAGAAACGAGCGCACATGATGATGAATGAAATTAAATACACTGTGGTTTCTGCCAACTGGCAACCCGGGGTGCTGAAATACAATTGGGTAAACTGGCAGTGGGCGGCTTTCACAAACCATAACAAACACAGACATTCCGGGCCGGAATGCACATTTTCAAAGAAGAATAACTGACTGTAGCATTGTTTTTCAGATAAACAAGTATGTTAACTTGGCATGTTTCTTAAATATCTGCAAATATATTATGGTATTTTTATACTTTAGTAGAGTCAAAATCCTACATACAGCACCTTTAACTCAAAATAAAGTTAAGAAATAAAGTCTGAATTGTGTTGTAAACTTGCAATTCTCAGTTGGCATCTTTTAAATTCTGTTTTTGTTTGTTTGTTTGTTTGTTTTAAATTCTGATAAAAAATTAAATATTTAAAAGACCTTAACTCAAAATTCTGAGAACAAAAATCTAAATTTAAAAGCTCAATTCAAAATTCTGAGAGAAAAAAAAATCTAAATTTAAAAGATGTTAACTCAAAATTCTGAGAGAAAAAATCTAAATATAAGAAATGTTAACTCAAAATTCTGAGAAAAATGTTTTTTAAAAGCTCTTAACTGAAAATTCTGAGAATAAAAATCAAAATTTAAAAGCTCAACTCAAAATTGTGAGAAAAAAATCAAAATGTAAAAGATTTCTCAAATGTACTCAGAATTCTGACAAAAAAAATTGAGAAGCTCTTAACTCAAAATTCTGAGAGAAAAAAATCTAAATTTAAAAGCTCTTAAATCTAAATTCTGAGAGAAAATAATCTAAATTTAAAAGACGTTAACTCAAAATTCTGAGAAAAAAAATTTTCTGAGAGAAAAAATCTAAATATAAGAAATGTTAACTCAAAATTCTGAGAATAAAAATCAAAATTTAAAAGCTCAACTCAAAATTCTGAGAAAAAAAAATCTAAATGTAAAAGATTTCTCAAATGTACTCAGAATTCTGACAAAAAAATTGAGAAGCTCTTAACTCAAAATTCTGAGAAAAAAAAATTCTGAGAGAAAAAATCTAAATATAAGAAATGTTAACTCAAAATTCTGAGAAAAAAAAAATTTAAAAGCTCTTAACTGAAAATTCTGAGAGAAAAAAATAAAAATTTAAAGCTCTTAAATCAAAATTCTGAGAGAAAAAAATCTAAATTTAAAAGCTCTTAACTCAAAATTCTCAGAGAATTTTTTTTTTAAAAAGATGTTAACTCAAAATTCTGAGAGTAAAAATCTAAATTTAAAAGCTCAACTCAAAATTCTGAGAAAAAAATCAAAATGTAAAAGATGTTAACTCAGAATTCTGACAAAAAAAATTGAGAAGCTCTTAACTCAAAATTCTGAGAGAAAAAAATCTAAATTTAAAAGCTCTTAAATCAAAATTCTGAGAGAAAATAATCTAAATTTAAAAGATGTTAACTCAAAATTCTGAGAAAAGAAATCTAAATTTAAAAAATGTTAACTAAAAATTCTGAGAAATCTAAAAAATGTTAACTCAAAATTCTGAGAAAAAAATTCAAATTTAAAAGATGTTAACTCAAAATTCCGAGAAAAAAAATCTAAATTTAAAAGATGTTAACTCAAAATTCTGAGAAAAATTCAAAATAAAAGATGTTAACTCAAAATTGAGAAAAAAAGATGTTTTAGATTTAGAATTTGCAATAAATAAATTTGAAATAAACAATTAAATATGTCTTAACAACAGTTACAACAAACAGCTACTTCTGTTACTGTTATAAAACATTATGTGAGTCATGGCTTGCCATAGTTTTAGGTGGTTGCTAAGGCATTGTTTGGATGTTCTGGTTTGTTGCTATGGTTTTGCTAGACTGTTACAGTTACTAGTGTGTTGTAAACTCACTTACCTGCTTCGACAACGTGATCCATGGTGGGGAATCTCTTGAAGACGGCCGTGCTGACGGAGCGCAGGATCAGGAGCGAGGACAGACTGGCGTAGCGCATCAGTGTGCGGCGCAGCAGCCTGCCGTGCTCGTCCCCGCCCTGAATGCCCCCCGAGAGCGTGCACATGATCCTGTCCGGCAGCGGGATAGAGGTGTACTGATTCCACCAGCGGTTCACTATTAATGTCACGTAAAACCCTGCAGTAACATAAAAAATACTGTTTTGAATACGGTTTTTTTTTTTTTAAATATATTGACATCGTTCTCCATGAAATTACATAATTTTTATTTAAAACAACATGAGCAAACAGCATTGATGAATGCTGGGTTGTTTTGTTATATGTGACCCTGGAACACAAAACAGATGTATATATACATCATCTAAAAGCTGATTAAATCCACTTTTCATTGATGAATGGTTTGTTTTGATTTGGCTGAGATACAACGGTTTGAAAATCTGGAATCTGAGGGTGCAAAAAATCTAAATATTAAGAAAATCACTTTTAAAGTTGTCCAAATTAAGTCCTTAGCAATGCATATTACTAAACAAAAAATTAAGTTTTGATATATTCATGGTAGGAAATTTACTGAATATCTTCATGGAACATTAATATTAATATCCCAATGATTTTTGGCATTAAAAAAATCAATCATTTTGACCCATACAAGGTATTGTTGGCTATTGCTGCAAATATACCTGTGCTACTTATGACTGGTTTTGTGCTCCAGGGTCACATGTTAGCCTTTTTGTCTCACTTAATGTACAGTTTTATACCTTTTAATAGTTTGTGGTTTTACGATTTTTTTAAGGCTTTTATTGAGCAATGATGTATTAAATTGATTAAATGGGACAGTAAAGGCTTTTCAATTTTTACAAAATTTTATTTAAAATACGTTTTTGAATTGTAATAATATTCGACAATATTACTGCTTTTACTGTATATTTGATCAAATAAATGCAGCCTTGGTGAGCAGAAGAGAGAAAAATTGTAGTGTAAACTAAAAAAAAAAAAAAAAAAGGATATTTATTTATCTGATGATTTTAAAACATTAAAACATGTTCAGCATGACTGGTTTTAGTGGTTATGCTGTCCCGGGATATGCGTATACCTAATACGAAGGACATTGGGATGAGACTGGCGTAGTTGTTGCAGTAAATGGAAAGCTTTTCGAAATATATCTTCTGATCGCCCACAAGAAAGAATCTGGTGAAGAAAATGAAGAAAAGTAAAGTATAACTCACAATCGAAGCATCAGATGAGGACATTATCACAGCCACGCACCTGTATGTGATGCTGATTGCCGTGTACATGGCGAAGAAAGCCAGGAACTCTTTGTACAGGACCTTATAGATGCTTCCCTTCCAGGCCAGCAGCAGTTTGGAGAAGCCGCAGAAGCGCGCATTGGCCACTCTGGCGGTGTAAGTGACGGTCATCACGCACCACTGACGCCCCGCACAAACCCAACGTGTCACGGCTTCCTGAAAAAAAACAAGGACCGAAGAGAAGATTAATGGACGTTCAAGAACACAACACAGTCAAGAGTAGTTTTTGATATGATTTATTTATACTTTTTTTTAAATAAATTACAAAAGCATGGGAAAAACATTTTGTAATAATAAAAATAATATAATGCTGATCATATGAGTTGGTCATTCTCATTGATATGTGAATCTATAAGAACAAAATTTAAATATAAGTTTATAATTTGAATGATTTTTTTTATATTATTTTACAAAACTGGTGTCTATTAATCCATGTAAATACATGATGATCATAAAATGTTTCATGTTTATATATTAATATTATTCTTTTTTCTTCATATCGAGGGGTGAGAACCAGAAGGGCGTAAGTGATATTTCACCAACTTTACAGGAGAGCCAAAACAACAAAATTGACCATAGTTTGATCTGACTTTGTGTACTGATTTCAATAGTTTATAATACAAATTTGTACACTCGTGGATGACAGTGCTTTTGTCAGTAGAAAGAGCTCATTTGATGTATACATCTCAATTTCACCAAAAAATGTCACTTACGCCTCGATATACAAACTTATTTTTGGTGTTTTAGAAAATGTATTAATACTAATATATTTGGGCCGTTCCATTTACATTCAGGTAACTGCATCAAATTGAATTTACAAAGTGAATTTATAAACATAGAAAGCATGTTAAATGCAAGTGTAGTATGTACTTTAATGTTTCAAATAACGTTTGAGAAAATAAAATGGCAATTTTTGGTTATGGTATGCAGATTATTGTTACACTGAACAACATTTTTTTCTGTAGATCATGGTAAAAATCTATGATACTCATGTTTTGCTCATAAAAATAAAATTAAAGAGGACACATGAAAAAAGCTGTATTATATTAGATTTCTTATTAAATATCCCATTATATTGTTAAATATATAAATATATATTATAACTATAATTTCATGTTTGGGATGTCTTTTTGAGATTTTATGTATTTGGCTGAGGATGGCATAAAACTTTATGTTTAGTGCATATGTGAAGATATCCTGCAGTGGATCTCATGGGACAAGCGCTTTGTCATCTAAAACACAGAAGCAGGTAAATGTGGGCATATACGCTTACTTCCAGAAAAACATGCTGAACTGCCACAGGTGTTTATTTTTCCACGAGATTTCACATGCATGCGCTCTAAACAATTACGCACAAGAAACATTTCTGCCATAAACTCTTATTCAATTACCAACATACATTGCCACAATACTGTTCCTTTAGTATTGTTTTTACAATAAATGACTTTATTCAATCAACTTTACGTAAAAATACTTACTAAATGTAACTATAAGTGTCCTTACCTGTTCTCCTTAGCCTCAGAGGAATAAAATATTTCACAAGATGTTCCAGAGGAGCTACATGTTGTGTCCAGGCAGGCTGCGTGTGTTTCTGTCGTTCATTGTGTTCTGCCAGGAGCTTGAGGGTCAAACGCACCTCCTTCATGAGGAGGTGGGACATCATCTCTGCATCCTCCCAGGCACATCCAGATCTAAGATTCCAAGCAAATGCCACATTACAAACACATTATCTCTTCTCTGCAAAAATGTACAAAAATGTAACTGTACGTGTGAATGTGCAGAGGAAGTCATGGGGGCTTTGACTTTGTAACAATGATGCAGTTGCACAAATGTTTTTACTCGAGCAGTTTTTGAAGTAGGACGTTTCTTCTTGAATTATGTCCTTGGCATTTTTTAATATAATAGCTATTATTATTGGCCTCTCTTGGGTAACAAATCAAAGGTTATGTATAAAATAAAGGTAATTTTCCATGTCAAAAGTTGTCTTGTATTTTTTATGGTTATGTTTTAGTCAATTTATTACAACAGACCAAACCCATGTTTGAAATGTGATATATTTTCAGTGCTGCTTTATTAATTGTTATAGTAATTTTACTAGTTAATTAAAAAGCCTTTAAACAGTCTATAAAATAATTTAAAAATAGATACGTTGAGGAAGATAACTTTTACCTTTTTAATTATTTAATGTTTCAAACAAAGTGTTTTTTGCAAACTGTCCTTGAAATAAAATGTTATTTATTATTATTGATTAATTTTTTAATTGATTCAAAAATATATTAATTTTTTATTGATACCTTTGGGGTAATAGGGGGAAAAAAAATAACTGAACGTTTAATTTTTGTTTGTTTTTGTTTTTTTTACAAAGGGTGTTATTTTTATAGTTTATTAGAGCAGGCCAATTTTTTCATTTGTATTTTATTAATTTTTATAATTGTTTTACTAGGCCTGTTTGATTTTAAAACGACAGCCTCTAAAATATTTAAATACGTTGTTGTAGAAGCTAACTTTTAAAACTTTATTTCTTTAGGCTATTTCAAACACAAGCAGCCTATTTTTCTCAAAAACTAAGCAGCACTGTTACTTGCACGTTCCTTACGTTACTTTTTGACATCGCGATAAAAAAAAAAAGGTGAATGTATGCCAAATTCACATTTATCAATAGAAAATTGGAGGAAACGATCAATAACAGTTTGTAGCAAAGACTTTAAACTATTTCTCTAAGCAAAACGAACTTCAAAAATATATCAAGGTTACTCGATATTCACTGAAAGTGTGACAACTAACCCCGGCGGGCTCCCCCTATATTCTTTGGTGTTGCTATTGCATAAAGACTATTGCAATTGCATCTCGCTCTTTGATGTGGTAAATGTCCGCTGCGTTGGTCCAGCGGTGCGTGGAGAGCCGGGCTCGTTAGTGCAGACTCCCACTGCGCCTCAGCGACCTGACGGATGGAGAGCGACAGCCAGGCATTTCACACCGCCTCAGCCAAACCGCACACTGACAAGAACTTAAACCAGAATGCATTAATGCAGGATATACATTCATCTCGCCATAATGCAGGTCATTAGCTCTTCTGAAGTTATGTAACACGTTAGCTGCTGGTAAGATCTCAAACAGGAACAGATAGTCCGTCTGTTCTCTCTTGTAATCTTCTGAATACCTGTGCCATAAAGACATTGTTCCGGCGCTATGGGGGTCTTGTTTGTCCCGGTAAGGGTCACGGATGAAAGGTGGCCTCTGAATCTCTGCAAAATACAGAAAACGTGCCAAAGCGTGCCTCGGGACTGAACTCTTCAGGGCTTAAGGGGCAAACCCTTCACTCCAGAATGAAATACTGACTTACTGGAAAACACCATCCTGATTAAACTATTGAAATAAAGATTCCAAAAGGGCGATTTTGTATCGATCCAATAGAACCATTTTGGGTTCATCAAATAAGCATTCAGGGAACAGTTCTTAAAAGAACCTTTTTTTAACTTTAAGGAACATTTTGTGCATTGGAAAGGTTCCATGGAAATTAAAAGTTCTTTATGGAACAATCAATAAAGACCTTATTTCTAGGAGTGTGAATGGTAGTCATTCTTATAAGTGGGATTCAAAAGAAGTTATTTTGTAGTGTCCAAGCTGCTCTTTTCAGTAGAAAGTCAGTCTCCTCAGAGTACCACCAAACAGTACCGTAAATGTGCATTTCATGTCTTTTGAAGCGGAACAGAATTTGACATCAGAGAATTTTTTTTTTTTTTTACATCAAAACAGTAATAGCTGTATGGCTTTTGAAGATATATAGTGCACAAGTTTATGAACCATTTTTAAGGTGTTTTACTTTTACCGTACTGAAAAACAACACTCAGCATATGAGACTGATTTCTGAAGGATTATATTGTAAAATAGGCTATATAAGAAAAGATTTTTAAAATTATAACATTTTAGAATATTACGG
Source organism: Barbus barbus (assembly GCF_936440315.1). Lineage (NCBI taxonomy): Eukaryota > Metazoa > Chordata > Actinopteri > Cypriniformes > Cyprinidae > Barbus > Barbus barbus. The sequence continues at coordinate 7,015,019 of NC_136735.1, forward strand.
TTTTACTGCATTTAATCTGGCATCAGTTTTAAATAAATGCAGCCTTGTTGAACAAAGGACTTCTTTCAAAAACATTTAAAAATCTTAACGACTCCAATAATTCCATACTGTACAAAAAATCCACTCATAACCATTAACTTTTATTGTCCTTAACTCATGGTTCTGCAGTACTTTTTTGTTTTTGAATGGTTTTTCAGTTCCTCTGCTGCAGTGTTTGAGCCTTTAACTGTTCAGCATTTTGCACGCAAGATGTATAGATGCAATGTAAAATGTTTTAGCCTTGGTAGACACAAAATATTTGCATTTACATAAATTGCAGTAGATGCAGGATAGTGTTTTATTTGCTTTGAAACTTGGTGTGCTTCTAGAAAAAGAAGCTAACTTTGCAAAGGCAGTAACAAGTTATAAGAGAACAAAGAAACTTTAGCAAAACTGACTAATAACTGATAAAAGGTCCAAATCTTTGGGTCTGATATACTGTCGGGTTTGTGAATTCTTGTCCCTGGTTTTCATGAACTACGGAGCCCACTGCTTCACGCCGTGAAATCACAGGATGATAAAAGCAGGAAAACGCACTTAACCAGCACGGTATAGTATTGTGTAATAGTCGTCTTGACTGACAGGTTGCAGTTTTTTGCAGTGAATTTAAACAAACTCCTGATCTCCTTGTAGGGTGGGTGGGTGTGTGTTTCTGTGTTTTGATGCATGCAGACATTACTGCCAAATGATAAGAAGAACAGAAGTGAGAGGAAGAACAATGCATCTACATATGCTTCACAACCCAGAACCAGAAACGGACGTCTCTCAAATAAATGTTATTATAGACTGTGAACAGAAATTCTCTTAATTATTACAAGTCTATATAAATACATCACTTTAACTGGCAAAAATTAAATTAGATTAATTGAATCACGTTGTTTGTACACAGTAATAACAGTTTGGTTCACAGCAAATATTAGTCGATTAAGTATAAGTTTAAAGGCATAGTTCACCCAAAAATTAAAATGTAGTCATTATTTACTCACCCTTGTTTTTACAAGCTTGTATACTGTTTAGAATTTTTGCATGAAACACAAAAATAGAATTTTGAATTGCATTAAATGTCTAGGGTTTGGAACAACCTGAAAAAAAAATAATATTTGGGGGGTGAACTATCCCTTTAACTCACTAAATATGCATCGATCCCCTCATGTTTGGACCCTCTGATTGAACATCAATACTGACCAGGGCTGCGTTTCCCCAAAGCATCGTAAGCCTAAGTTGACCATAGCTCCATTGGTGGCAATGGGTCAATGATGTATTTAGGCTTGCGATGCTTTCAAGAAATGCAGCCCAGATCAGGAACCAAAATAAAATCTAATAATATTGACCAGAATCTGAAACAAAAGTTTATGGTATCATTCACTGATCCTAAATCAGACGTGCCGGGTAAAACTGTACTAGTGACAGACATTAACACCGATACTACTCATGTTCAACCACTGAATCAGAGTCCAGATGTACATTCCTGTGGTGATATCAATATGAATCTCCTTTCTTGAACACGCATCAGGAATGAGCGTTTCTTAAGCTTATATACATCATCACAAAGCAACATGAACCATCAAGACTTTGTTTCTAAACAGGCCGTTTAACTCTCGGCCGACATTCATAACAGATCACTGGAGCAAAATGCCGGCGTCAGTTATGACATGAGCAGAAAACCAGAGAGAAGAGAGACAGCAAGACGGGGAAATAAAGGTGTGTGTGGAGATGTGAACACCAGAGGGACGCATGTATCAGGGACGAGGGATGCGATGGTCTGTGTTTGATCTGTGGAAATCATTTCAGTCACTTCTTGGGCAGGCTGTAGGGCTCCAGCAGCTGCTTGGAGAAAGTATTGACCTTGTCCGCTCCTCGAACCTCATGAGGCAGCAGAGGCAACTTTACTATGTGGAAATCTTCATATAAATCCTCCATCTGAGAGAGAGAGAGAGAGGGAGAGGGAGAGGGAGAGGGAGAGGGAGGAAAAAAAGAGATGAAAAGAGAGCGGAAAGAAAGACAAGGAAGAGAACAGAAAAAATGGAAAGACAGGAAAATGAAAGGGATGAAAGAAGGAAAAGGAATAAAGAAAAATGGGAAGGATTAAACAATGAGGAAAAAGAAGTGGGAAAGGAAGGGAAAGAAAAGAAAAAGGAAAAATTGTAAAGAAAAACAAGAGGAAGAAAAAAGGAATAGAAGGAGAAAGGGAAGAATAAAACATTGAGGAAAAAGGAAATAGGGAAAAGAAGTGGAGAAGGAAAGGGAAAGTAAAGAAAGAGGATAAATAAAAAGGAAAAGTAGAAAGGAAAAAGAAGAGGTGGAAAAGTGTGAAGAAAGTAAAGAGAAGAGGAAAAGTATGGTAGAAAAAGGAAAGGAAAATGAAAAGGAAAAAAGGAAATTATAAAGGAAAAATAAAGAGGAAGAGGAAAAGAGAAAAGAGAAGATGGAAAGGAAAAGGAAGGAGCAGAAAAAGGTACGGTGGGAAAACAAAGTAAAAGGAAGGGTATAAACAACAAAAGGAAGAGGAAAAAGAAAAGGTGAAGTAGGAAAAGGGAAGTAAAGGAAGAAACAGAAGAGAAAATTAGGAAAAGGTTGAAGAAATTAGATTTATTTTAAACTCCTGAAGGTACAGTAAAATGTAACTAAAGTAAATTATGCATGGGTTAGATCTGATTCTGAATGACATTATTTTTTACTTTTATTATGATAGGATAGTGTAAACAGGAAGTGAAGTGGGAGCGGGACAGATCCTCGAGCTGGGGTCGAACTCGGGACGCCCGTACCACAACGGCACTATATGTCTGTCCACTGCCCCCATGGCTATTGGTGCCAATGATCTGAACAACATTAAAACTTGCAGATCATGTTTTTCCATAAAGACACTCTGAGACCAAAGCGGCACACTGACAGACACTTTCCTTCTTTCTACCAAAACTAGGAATCTCGTCAGAGGTTTCTGTACTGTATAAATGCAAAGTCATACAATGTCATTTGTCTTAACTCCTCACAAACACACACCTGGTCCAGATACTTGGACTGAATCTTGTGTCGGGCTTCACACATCTTGCAGGGCCGCTCGTTGTCGGGGAAAACCAGCTGGTTGACGATAATGTTGTGTGTGTCGATGCGACACTTGGCCAGCTCCTGGATCAAACGCTCCGTCTCATACAGAGACAGGAACTCTGCGATGCACACACAGATAAACGTCGTCTGCTCCTGTATGCCAAACAGAAATCAACATTTAGGAATCAACATTTTCCATCCTTCTGATCAGGCATTGACAGGGACTACTGAGGCATGGCACTCACCGGGTCTTTAAACTGCTCGCTGACCGAGCGGATGACGGGGAGCGTCTCTTCCAGTTTAGACGCCAGCTGATCTGCATTCATGTCTCCCAGGCCCAACATGTTACACATCTGCAATGGTTTTACAGCTTTTAAATTAACTTTCACACTTTTTCTATAAACTTTTGTACATGTCTCTATAGTACACTTGCATATTCCACTATTCTCCAGAGCCATTTTACAAACACAGCGATTCCCAGAATGCAGTGCTGTTACCTGCGAGATGAAGGGGCTGATCTGGTTCTTGATCTGCATGAGCCGGCCCAGTCCTCTCTCCACGATGGTGGGGAAGTTGAGCAGACGCAGAGTGTGTCCCGTAGGGGCCGTGTCAAACACCACCACTGAAAAATTCATGCCTTTCACTAACCTACAAAAGAAGAAAATAGAGAATGGGATCAATTATTTTATTACTAATATATATATATATATATATATATATATATATATATATATATATATATATATATATATATATATATATATATATATATATATATATATATATATATATTTTTTTTTTTTTTTTTGGACACTAGCACTCAAAAGTTTGAAATAATTAGGATTTGTAATATTTTGGAAATACGTCTCTTATGCTCACCAAGGCTTTGATATCACAGGAATAAGTTACATTTTAAAATTGATTCAAAAGAAATCAATTATTTAAATAATAAAAAATAAAATAAAAATAAATAAAAATATTATAAAAATAAAAATATTACACACATACATATATATATATATATATATATATATATATATATATAAAAAGATAGTACTTTATTATTATTATCAATACTTTAATATTTGATAAAGAGATAAATTAAAAAATGTTAAATCAGCATATTCAAATTATTTCTATAATATTTATATTAATTAGTATAATAATTAGCTAACCATTATATACGCCACACATATTACATATTTTACACATTTTTAAATAAACTAAAATATTTGAATGTGGGTGTAAAGTGACTGTGGGTGGTCTGCCATCTAGATGTGGAAGAGTGCTACTGCATTAAAAAGCCAAGATTGAACCCGGTTTTATTTACTATTTTTTATTACTGAATTATGTAATTCACAGTACTTCATTGCACACTTTTATCTTTGTCTTTTGGAGGCTTTGAAGGAAAGTTTGTAATGCTGAGATTCATTTCGGAGCCCTTTTGTTTCATTTTTGACTTGCATCTCTTTATTGAAGAAGTGTTTGAAATGCTAATGAAGGTTGAAACCTCATGTGGTCTAAACACCCCCATAACTAGAGCTTTTCAAAACGATGCAGTTTAGGAAGAACTATTGCATTATGAGACTATTACAGTGCAACACAAGAAGCCGTGCGAGTCTGACCTCATGACCTCTGCGTAGCTCATGGCCTCGTCGATGCCAGGAAAAGCGCTCATGGCTTCTTGCATCATCTTCTTCCCCATACTGAGCATGTTGTCCTCCTCAAAGAACTCATCGGGGAGCTCCGCCACACCCAGACTGGGGTCGATCTCCTACAGACAGACACAACGATGGAGAACAGAGTCTTACCTCATGTACAGGTCCTTTTCAAAAAATTAGCATATTGTGATAAAGTTCATTATTTTCTGTAATGTACTGATAAACATTAGACTTTCATATATTTTAGATTCATTACAACACAACTGAAGTAGTTCAAGCCTTTTATCGTTTTAATATTGATGATTTTGGCATACAGCTCATGAAAGCCCAAAATTCCTATCTCAAAAAATTCGCATATTTCATCCGACCAATAAAAGAAAAGTGTTTTTAATACAAAAAAAAAAAAGTCAACCTTCAAATAATTATGTTCAGTTATGCACTCAATACTTGGTCGGGAATCCTTTTGCAGAAATGACTGCTTCAATGCGGCGTGGCATGGAGGCAATCAGCCTGTGGCACTGCTGAGGTGTTATGGAGGCCCAGGATGCTTCGATAGCGGCCTTAAGCTCATCCAGAGTGTTGGGTCTTGCGTCTCTCAACTTTCTCTTCACAATATCCCACAGATTCTCTATGGGGTTCAGGTCAGGAGAGTTGGCAGGCCAATTGAGCACAGTAATACCATGGTCAGTAAACCATTTACCAGTGGTTTTGGCACTGTGAGCAGGTGCCAGGTCGTGCTGAAAAATGAAATCTTCATCTCCATAAAGCTTTTCAGCAGATGGAAGCATGAAGTGCTCCAAAATCTCCTGATAGCTAGCTGCATTGACCCTGCCCTTGATAAAACACAGTGGACCAACACCAGCATCACTGACTGTGGGTACTTGACACTGGACTTCAGGCATTTTGGCATTTCCCTCTCCCCAGTCTTCCTCCAGACTCTGGCACCTTGATTTCCGAATGACATGCAAAATTAGCTTTCATCCGAAAAAAGTACTTTGGACCACTGAGCAACAGTCCAGTGCTGCTTCTCTGTAGCCCAGGTCAGGCGCTTCTGCCGCTGTTTCTGGTTCAAAAGTGGCTTGACCTGGGGAATGCGGCACCTGTAGCCCATTTCCTGCACACGCCTGTACACGGTGGCTCTGGATGTTTCTACTCCAGACTCAGTCCACTGCTTCCGCAGGTCCCCCAAGGTCTGGAATCGGTCCTTCTCCACAATCTTCCTCAGGGTCCGGTCACCTCTTCTCGTTGTGCTGCGTTTTCTGCCACACTTTTTCCTTCCCACAGACTTCCCACTGAGGTGCCTTGACACAGCACTCTGGGAACAGCCTATTCGTTCAGAAATTTCTTTCTGTGTCTTACCCTCTTGCTTGAGGGTGTCAATGATGGCCTTCTGGACAGCAGTCAGGTCGGCAGTCTTACCCATGATTGCGGTTTTGAGTAATGAACCAGGCTGGGAGTTTTTAAAAGCCTCAGGAATCTTTTGCAGGTGTTTAGAGTTAATTAGTTGATTCAGATGATTAGGTTAATAGCTCGTTTAGAGAACCTTTTCATGATATGCTAATTTTTTGAGATAGGAATTTTGGGTTTTCATGAGCTGTATGCCAAAATCATCAATATTAAAACAATAAAAGGCTTGAACTACTTCAGTTGTGTTGTAATAAATCTAAAATATATGAAAGTCTAATGTTTATCAGTACATTACAGAAAATAATGAACTTTATCACAATATGCTAATTTTTTGAAAAGGACCTGTATATCATCTAAACATGATTATATAAAGCTAAATTAAACACCGGTATATTGAACTAGATCTCAAAGAACAGAAACCATTAAACCACATAATAATACATAGTTTGTCCAAGTTTTATCTTCCCCTTCCTTTTTTCTTGCAAAATCTTCACAGTCATAACAGAACAGGATGTGTTTCTGACAAGAATAGCACAAGTTCCTGAAGTGAAACTCATATGTGACCCTGGAGCACAAAACCTTAAGTTGCTGGGGTATATTTGTAGCAATAGCCAAAAATACATAGTATGGGTCACAATTATTTTTCTTATTATTTTTAACATTTTTCTTTTATGCCAAAGATTTTTAGGATATTAAGTAAAGATCATGATCCATGAAGATATTTTGTAAATTTCTTACCGTAAATATATCAAAACTTCATTTTTGATTAGTAATATGCATTGCCAAGAACCTAATTTGGACAACTTTAAAAGGCGATTTTCTCAATATTTTGATTTTTTTTGCACCCTCAGATTCCAGATTTCAAATAGTTGTATCTCGGCCAAACATTTTCTATCCTAACAAACCATAAGCTCATTTATTCAGCTTTCAGATGATGTATAAATCTCAATTTCTGAAAATTGACACTTAAGACTGGTTTTGTGGTCCAGGGTCACATATGAGTTTATGCGTGTGCCACGTTTTGCTAATTTACATTGACAATATATTTACAATGAGTTTGTTGACTAGATATTTATAGATTCAGTATAAATAAGCTCAAAGATGCAGTTTAACGGGACAGTTCTTTCACATGGGTGCGTGTATGGACGGAGCAGGTCATGTTGGTGAATGTTTTTAGTGTAAGTTACACACAGCATTTAGTGCAAACAGTGTGAGCCGTGGAGAACGTACCATGGCAAAAAGGTTGTCGTAGCCCTTGACTTTGGTGGGCACCTTGGAGAACTTCTGGTCGAAGGCGTCTGAGATGTTGTGTGCTGGATCTGTGGATATGATGAGGACACTCTCTCGCACCGCCGCTAACTGAACCGCCAGACTGCAGCTGCAAACACAGCAAGCCAAAAAAACACTTACTCTAGATACAATAATTCACACCCAGAGAAGAAATCAGCATTTTTGAAAGGCATAATGATTGAGAAAAACCTTGAATACTGGATGGTCTCTGGGAGCTACCAAACAAATAAAGTTTCTTATCTTATATCTGTTTTTTCTCGGATAAAACAGTAGGTTTTCTTTATTAAGCAGACCAAAAGTGACAAATGAACTTAATCACAACTGGTCAATAAGTTCATGTAAGAGATATCTTAACTGTAAGAACACATTTAGTGAATTCAGCCATTTATAAACACCTGTTGCAGTAAAAATCACATTATTATTATTATTGAATTGAACAAAGTGGATTTATTATAGATGGCAGAGATTATATGATAAAATGTAAATATCACCCGCTTTCATTCACGTGCCTGTCTTTCTGCAATATTTTAACAAATAATTAATTAATTGTTATTACTCTTATAGAAAAGGACTTTAAAAACTACCTACACTTTGGTATTTTTATGAATATCATAATTAACCAACTCGACTCGTGTATGGCTGATTATATTTAGAGAATTTTGTCATTTGCTCGTTTGTGAACATACATTTTAAGAGACACATTGATGAGTATCAATGTTTTCCACCCGTATTTTAATAGAGTAATACAGCAAATCTGTATGAATGACTAATGAATCTCTCTGTTGTTGCTAAAGCAGCAGTGATAGCTAACAGCCTCTCAGCTGTAAAACCCCGACCTTTATTCACCCACCTGCATGTCGTCTTGCCCACGCCACCTTTACCACCAACAAATATCCATTTGAGTGATTTCTGCTCGATAATATTCTTTAAAGTCGGCTCTAAAGGCTCTACATCAGGCGCATCCTCAAACTCGTCTTCCACCGAAGCTGCCATCTTGCGCTCAAGTCAGTTGGAATACACCAAAGCGGCAACTGCACACTCCGCCATTTTGGCTCCGAAACAGCAGAAACAACGCGCTACAATGGACAGAACTAAGATCCAAAATGGCCCGTGCAGGGTGGCCAGTTGCGAACGGAAGTGTGTTGATGACTCAAGCGGACTGTACCATCTTCTTTCATTGAACGAGAACATTCCAGAAGTGTTTTTTAGATTTTACTTCTCATTAGTTATACGTGTAAATACACTTCTTATAATATCACATGTTTGAGTGAGAAGCAGATAGTTAAATAGTTCTCGTGCGTTGTTCATTTGTGTATTTGGAAGACAGAATCACATAAAACTTGAAGAATTAGTTAACCTTTATTGTATTATAATACTATTCTTGTGCCATTATTGCACATAAACCAAACACATAATTTTAATAGTATGCCTGCAAATGTTTTTGTTGGCAAACTTACATTTATGTGGCGCCAAGCGACTTTTTTTTGTTAGAAATTTATTTTTATTTTATTTTGAAACAAAATATAATGTCGTGATGATTGTACGTCACAGAATTATTACATTTATTTTTACATTTGTGTTGTGCTAGAGCTACATTTCAATTCTGAATCATTAACAGAAAATTAAGCAATTCATCCAATATGATATCTAAGAGCGATAACAGGTTGATTTCGAGATTTTTCGACACTGTTCTCGGTATTCAATAACATTTTAAGTCACAATGGTTCAGTACAGAGATACAGAGGGAAGCTTGAGCAGGATGAAATATTTTATGAATATAGTTTCAGGCCAAACATGGAGGCTCTTAACACAGTTCAGTCCGATTAACATGATTAATCCAGCACAATAACAGAGCAAACAAAACAACAAAGGTGAAAATCTTTCCTTTTTGCACAAGCAGTTCAAACTGTGACAGGTATAAGATCATATATTCAGCTAACATACAGAAAAGACTCAAAGACATTACAAACAGTATCAAAACTGACCGAAGCATGTACTGCTTTTTTTTCCCCCATTTCATTTTTTTCCATGTTCAAAATGAAAAAAAAGTTAGTATTAATCAGGAAAAGAACAAGCAATAACTTTAAAGCTTCCACTGTAAAGGCTGACTTTAAGTCAGCAACATTTGAAAGGTGCACAAAGTTTGGTGATTGCATCATTATTATTCTCTTCCAAAATAAATAAAGAAAACTACTGAAAACGGTCCCCACGGATCTATCCAAACAGACAAGCTAAGTGGGGACAAACAGGATCCAACAACAAGCATTTAGCAGAAAGATGATCCAAAACCAGTGTAAAAAGGCAACTTACATCCCAGAATCTGGAAAACAGCAGCTGACGAGGCAAAACTACCACGAAACAACCTCATCACCAACCCCAAGACGATTAAACACGAAATGACATATCACAATGCATTTATTAAGCTATGCACCCATCTGTAGTGATCAGAGAAAATGATAGAAAAAGCATGTAAAACTACCACCTCAAACACCAGTTAGTGCATCACGAGCTTAAACATTTTCATGGCACATGTTTTCTTGTAAATTCGGTTTCGCTCATGTAATGAAGGGTTTTCAGCATTCTGATTGTGAGCCTAAAAGCCACATTCACAGCCTGCAGAAATGAAACTCCGCCCTCTAGACGTGTCAAATTCAGAAAGGGACGATCTCATTGGCGGAATTTTGGCATTGGGTCGGGTTCCACATCCAATCAGAAGGACACGAGTCCCTCTCGCATATATTGCACATTTCATGAATTTGGTTAAAATTAAAAGTATATAAATTAATTTAACCCTAATTTACTAATGTGAATTGGCTTCTTCATTAGAGAGGCTTCTATGTTTTTCCACCTTCACTTTTACATCTATTACATGTAGTTTATGTATTTTGAAAAACACTTTGACATGCAAGTGAGAGGTTTTAAACATCCTTCCAGGGCCTTTTAAGTTTAACACTGGACATTTGTACAGTCGCTGAACACACAAACACACACACAGTCACACCACCTTCATTTGTTCAATCTACCGTCCCAAACGTTTCAGGGCTCTTGGCAGACTCATTGGCACGTCTCTCGGGTTTTCCGCAGGCACTCTCAGTTCGTCTCGTAGGAAGACAGCAGCGCAGCGTCGACGGGCTCCATACAGGAAGGGCAAGTGAAGGAGCGCATGAGCCAGGTGTCAATGCAGTCCACGTGATAGATGTGCATGCAGGGCAGGAACCGGATCGGGTCGCCGTACTCAAAGTCCATCATGCAGATCACACACCTGTGGGCATACGGCAAACATATTTACATGCAGCCGGCTAAATTAGAAACTGGTTTTTGTTTACATAATATATGTGTGTGTTCTGTGTATATTTCTTATGTATATATAAATACACACACATAGGTTATGTATTTTTTTTAAATATTTACTAGTGCTGTCAAATGATTACTCGTGATTAATTGCATCCAAAATAAACGTTTTTGTTTACATAATGTGTGTGTACTTTGTATATTTATTATGTATATATAAATACACACACATGCATGTATACATGTCAGAAAAATATGTTTATATATTAAATATATTTATATATAATATTAATCTAAAAATGTATATACATGTAAATATTTTAAATATACATACTGTATGTGTGTGTATTTATATATACATAAATAAGCACAGTACACGTACATTTATTATGTAAACAAAAACTTTTATTTTGGATGCGATTAATCGTTTGACAGCACTAGCATTTACAAGTATATATATATATATATATATATTTATATTAATATAATTTATATTATATATAAATCTATTTAATATATAAACATAACATATTTTTCTGAAATATATACATGCATGTGTGTGTTTATATATATATATATATATATATATATATACGTAATAAATATAAACAGCATACACATACATATATTATGTAAACAAATATTTTCATTTTGGATGCAATTAATAGCGATTAATCGTTTAACAGCACTAGTTTTCACTTGTTTTCTGGACGTCACGCACTCTTTGATCTTCTTGTCGGACGGCTCTGAGCCCGGGTCGAAGATCCCTCGGGGCAGGTGTTGGATGAGGCCGATGCGCTGAGCGATACGGACCTGCTCCTCCTCCGTCAGCTGAGTGGCCAGCCGCGTCTGACTGGGTGTGGGATGGTACACTGGCACCTGCGCCCGCTCCTGGGGTCATGAGAGCGTTTGATCACACATAATTAAAGCAATCCACATGTGGTTAGAGCACACAGAAGGGCTTATTAGAACTTCACGCTCTTAAAAATAAAGGTTCTTTATTGGCATCGACAACCATGCAATCTTTTCAAAATAGGGACAAAAAGAGACAAAATAGTTCTTTATAGTGGAAAAAGGCTTCTTAAATTATTAAAATCACACTGGTTCTTTTAAGAATTGGTCACCGAAAGGTTCTTTGGGCAAACAGAAATGGCTCTTCTATAGCATCTCAGCGAAAACCCTCTTTTGGAACCTTTATTTTTAGATTAACAAAATAAAAGAAATAACAAGAAATATTAATTGACACTATCCTGTAAATGCAGCCATTAGAAGATATATGCATGCTGTATGTGAAGAATATGATTAATGTTTTTTTAATTGATTACATCGTTAAAAGATAAATTTAATTGATTTATTTATTTGCCCTTTCTCTCTCTCATTTCAGACTGATATTATATCGAAATGACAGGGGGATTTAGAACGTAATAATATTTTTTACTTTATTTACAAAATCCAAGCTTTTCATAAAAGGGAAGTCCAGGACAATTTATATACGCAAGCTCTTTTGATGAACACGAAGCAAGAAACTTTTGAATGCAACACAAATAATTATTTTTTAAATATGTTGTGTTTTTGTTCTTTATATCACATTCTCTGAACTGTTAAACAATGCACTGTCCTTGATTTATTTAAAAACCCATGAAAGAAACTATGTTACGTTGCAATTTTGTATTTGCAAGTACAGAGTACAGATGTGCTGCAATTTAAGGAAGCATTTCTTTAAAATGTATGGCATGCTTTCAAAAACACTATTTATTTACCTTTTTTGCTATTATACCTTAATGTGATTTTGTAACCTAGAATGCCATTGTAGTACCTGAGCATCATGTTACAGCCATGGTACATTTTTATCAGTCAGAGATCACAGTCAATACCAAAGATGCATATCTGTATTTCTCAAAACCTGCCTACAGCAAACTTTTCCTGTTCTTTTTCAGATCGAGATCAGACAGTTGCATAGCCATGGTGTCTATTAGTGCTCTAACATATGGACACAATCCGAGCTTGTCTGCAGTCTCGCCTGTGTTGTGCACAGCAGAATGACAGTGTTGTGGTCTAGTAGGCTATGTTTTACCTGGTAGGGTGGCGGAGGCTCTCCAGGCAGACTCGCCCCCTCGGACTCGTTGAGCAGGGACAGATCATCAGCAGCTTGAGAAGACAGACAGTTCCCCATTGAGCTGACCCTGCACCACACGACAAACCCTCCAAAATCACGTCTAGGTGGCCTTTGAAAGACTCGGTTGTGTTTAGGAGCCCGTTGTGTCTGATGTCTGTCTAGTATGTAGAAAAACAAACGCGTCGCCAGCCAGCGGTCTGATTTTCACACACAAAAGACGTTTAAAAGAGCAGGAATCCTTGAAAACCCGACACGTCCCGCTTGGTTTAATCCTCACGGGTGTGCACGGCGTGCATGACATATAATATGCATTTATTATGGTCTGTACAGGGCAATATTTTTAGGTAAGACCTCTTGGCGACTCCATATCTCCTTTCATTGTTTACAAACTCTTGGACCGGAAGTGGGTTGATCTGGGGCTTGTGGTTATTGTAGTTTTTGTACTCGACGCTGACGCAAATACTGAAACACATTTTTGAACACCAGGAAACCCTAAAAAGAAAGGAATTCGTTTATAACTGATATAAATTGGAAATAAAGCTTGGCTTTTGCCCTGTAAGTGTTCTATATCTAACAAGTCCATTATAAAATCCTTCACAAAATCTATCCTGTTAACTCCTCCATTTCTAAATATTCTGACATTGATGAGAGTTGTTCATTGTGTGGTCTTATACATGAAACAGCTGTACATTTATTTTTTGATTGTAGCATTACTAACTAATTTAGGGTGTATTTAAGTTTTTATATATTTGGCACTTTAAATGCAAACCCAAAACATATTTATTTAGAATATGTTGTTAATTTCTTTATTTTGTATACAAAATTCTTTATCCATAAGCAAAACTGGTGTAAGTCTTCTTTGTGTCTTCCACTTTTCCTTGCCGAATTCAACTCTGTAATTTCATCTCTCTTAGACAAAAGAAAATCTGATGTTTTATGATGATATGTTAACGACACGTTAACTTTATTATGATGCTTTTCTCTTTGTGTGGACACTATAGGCACTATTTGCCCTATTTAGTGACCTCTGAGTAATAAATGATATAAGCCTTTTTGGACCGTTTGTCTTCTTTGTCTATAAACCTTTGTATTTTTTGGATCTACTCACTGTATATTATTGGTCTAATGGACTTTCGGACGAGTGTTTGGTGCTATGACCCTTTCTATTTGTTGATTTAAATATTTATCATTTAAAATATTTATTCTGTGTTGTGTTTAGTGCAGAGCCGGCTCTGGGACCTGTACCATGAAGCTGGTTTAGCTGGCTAGCCAGGTAAGTTTCAGTTTAGTTTGCGCCAACTCTGGGTTTTAGGTACCATGAAAGTGGTTTGGCTTTTAGCAGTGTTCATCGCCATAGTAACTTATGCTCCACAGCTGCTCCGGGACAGGCTATGTTTTGGTTTAGAGATCTCAAACTGAAATTTGACCAATCAGCTTCAAGCAAAGTGACGCAATAAAGCCACTCCTCCAGTTTCTCTTATTCCAGATTAAAGGACGCTACGTAGTAAAACATTTTTAAAGATAAAATCATCTGATTTTTAGAGTTGATTATTTTTTATAATTATTTATATAATTATTATACCCTAAGCCAGCTTAGTTTAATAGTAATCATTTAAGTTTACTATATAAACCAATAAATATGCAATATAAATAAGTTTTAGAATCAATAGCTGTAAACATGACTGCATATGAGCTTAGATTTTTAAGTGTTTTTATACCTATAAATATTATAAACTCTATAAACTAACTTTACAACTTTACACTTGTATGGTGAGATGTTTTCTTTAAGTTTCCCTCTTTCATGGATCGATCGTTTCATCTTGCTGTGTAAATGTGTTTAAATTCTTCATATTTTTCAATCTTTAGTGAATCGCACTGACTCTGTCAGGAGAAGTGAATCATAGTTTCAAGGCATGTGATTGGCTGCTCATTACTGATGTGCACACGCTTCATTAACTGAGGATCAAGCCTGAGTTGACAGAAAAAGCTGATCATGATCAGCTTCATGCTACCAACAAAGCCAGATTGGACTGGTTTGGTTTTGTCAACTCAAAACTAATCCTGTAACCCTGAGTTTGTTCAGCCACCATCATGGTACAGGCCCCTGGCCCATTCCTGCAGAGTTTAGCTCTAACCCTAATCAAACACACCTGACCAGAGTCTTCAAGATCATCAGAAAATCACATCACAGGTAGGTGAGTTTGATCAGGGTTGCAGCAGATAGGACCTCCAGGGACAGATTTGAGGAGCCCTGCTCTAGACTGTCCCGTCAGCTCCGGAGGAGGTCGCTGTGGCCGAGCTCCTTCCTCCGCTCCGACACCGAAGAAAATGACGCAGCGCTCCTGACAGGCGTGTTTTTAGCCTCTTAGCTAGAGAGCTACATCTCTAAACGCTTAAAACCGGTCCCTCGCTTTCAGAGTCAAACATTTCCTCTGGATATAGAAGTGCTCAAGGGTCCCGAATCAAGGCGAAAGGAGAAGACAAAGGCAGAGCAGTCATGCAGATCACACTGAAGACTTTGCAGCAGCAGACCATTCAAATAGACATCGACGATGAGCAGACGGTATTAACGCGCTTTCTATCGCTCATCTAAATACCTTACAAGTAGAAGTACTCTGAGTGAATAACTCTTCACGACAGGAGCATACTTACAGCGACTAAAGTGGCTTTTTTGAGTCATTAGGGATCAGCTGGGCGTGTAAGGCGATAGATAGATAGATAGATAGATAGATAGATAGATAGATAGATAGATATAGTATAAACAAATGCAACTCACGATAGTTAGTCTGTCAGGTTTATGTACTATAGAATAATATAGAGTTATAGATCATATGTGACCCTGAAGCACAAAACCAGTCTTCAGTAGCACAGGTATATTTGTAGCAATAGCCAACAATACCTTGTATGAGTCACAATTATTGATTTTTATTTTATGCCAAAAAATCATTGGGATATTAATATTAATGTTCCATGAAGATATTTTGTAAATTTTCTACAGTGAATATATCAACTTAATTTTTGATTAGTAATATGCATTGCTAAGGACTTAATTTGGACAATTTTAAAGACGATTTTCTCAATTATTATTTTTTTTGCACCCTCAGATTCCAGATTTTCAAATAGTTGCATCTCTGACAAATAATGGCCTATCCTAACAAACCATATCAGTGGTATATCAACATCAATGGAAAGCTTACTTATTTGTCTTTCAGAATCTCATTTTCAAAAATGTCTTATGACTGATTTTGTGGTCCAGGGTTGGCACATTTAAAGATTACACCATTGTTATGACAGTATTAAAAGATAGGATAAAAGTAAAAGATAGACTTGCTGTCAGAGCATGTCTGGTTGCTTAAATATCCATGTATTATTTTGTAAATGTATGATTATGGTTTTGACTCAGGTGAAGGCATTGAAAGAGAAGATTGAGGCTGAGAAGGGCCGAGACAGTTTTCCAGTAGCGGGACAGAAGCTGATCTACGCTGGGAAGATCCTGCAGGATGACACGCCCATCAAGGAGTACAAAATCGACGAGAAGAACTTTGTGGTGGTGATGGTGTCAAAGGTCAGAGTTCAGAGATTTAACCACTGACAGTCTGAATTAAAATAATGATCTAAAGATCATGAGACCAATTTTTTTCTCTGTCCAGACAAAAGCACCAGGCCCACCCGCTCCACCCTCCGAACCACCCAAATCTGTCGCTGCACCTTCCTCTTCCTCTTCCTCATCTCCTCCTCCTCCCGTTCCAGCCCCTGCATCCATCCCCATCCCCAGAGACGAGAGTTCAGATGACCCTCCTCCAACCGTCTCGCCTGACCGGTGAGACTCAACCAGGATTCCTGGCAGAAACTCCAGATAGATATATTTGCATGATTGGGCTGACTGCTTTAAATTATTATCATGCAAGACCGAAAAGGAATTCATTAGTTATAAATAATCTTATATTTTACTTTGCTTCTATCAATTGTGTGTGTGACTCTGGACTACAAAACCGGTCATAAGGGTCCATTTTTTGAAATTGAGTTTGTTAGGATAGGACAATATTTGGCCGAGATTATACAACTATTTGAAAATCTGTAATCTGAAGGTGCAAAAGAAAGAGAGAGAGAAACCAAACCAAAAAAATATATATTTCTTACGTTTATTGCATTGGGCTAACCGAGACTTGTCATAGCATTTGCATATCATTGCTCTTTAGTTGGTTACGATTGCTTCTATTGCCCTCATTTGTAAATCGCTTATATAATTATGTAATGATTTAAAATAACCCCTTTTGTACTATACAAACACTGCCGACCAAATAAATCATTACTCGTATCTGTTTGTTTTGCAGTGGCTCAGGTCTCGGGGCTGATGGGGAAGATGCGTCTTCAACATTAGGTACTGAGAAAATCATGCTGAGAGATTTGCAGTAAGTGTAAAGAAGCATTCATTAACAAGCAGAGTTGTTTTTTGTCTCTCACGTGTGATTTGCAGTCAAAGGTCAGGAGTATGACGCCATGCTCACAAATATCATGTCTATGGGCTATGAGAGAGATAAAGTGGTGGCGGCACTCAAGGCCAGTTATAACAACCCTCACCGCGCTGTGGAGTATCTGCTCAATGTGAGTCTGGCTATACAAACCCATGCTCCTCATGCTCTTGCTTTCCAAATGCATTTATAACAGCAGTCACACTTGCTGTTTTTTTATTATTGTTTGTTTTTAAGAGAGCTCCATGCATGTTTGTGTATCTGTTGTGTCCTGTCTCAGGGGATCCCTACTGTTCCAGTGCAGGAAACCAGTCCTGCTCCAGCACAGCTCCCCACAGACACGCAGCCCGCAGAAGGTGAGATGGTGCTTGAAATAAATGCGCTTACAAAGGTGTTTATTCCCAAAAAAGGAACCGTAAATTTTAAAGCAATCTACACTACCGTTCAAACGCTTGGAGTTTGTAAGAACACTCTTCTTCTCAGTAAAGACAGAAATATTGCAAAATATTATTACAATTTAAAATAACCGTTTTCTGTTTGAATATATTTTAAACTGTAATTTATTTCTGTGATCAAAGTTGATTTTCCGCATCATTACTACAGTCTTTAGTGTCACACGATCCTTCAGAAATCAGTCTAATATGCTGATTTCTTATATTAAACCCACTTCTGCTGCTTAGAAGTTTTGTTCAAAAACTATAATACATATTTCTTTATGATTCTTTGATGAAATGGCAAGTTAAACATAATTTATTTAAACTAGATTTTTTTCCTAACGTTATAGATGCCTGTACTGTCACTTTTGATCATTTTATTACATCTTTGCTGCATAAAAATATTAATTTATTTAAAAAAATCTTTCTAATCCCAAACTTTTGAATGGTGGTGTAAGTCATTTCCACAGTTTTTAAAAAATGAGCACAAAAAGAATATGCATGAGAATTTGAATAAGAATTTGTATGCAATGATGTGTTTTTACACTAAAATATTCTAATATATAGGGAAAAAACCTACGCAGACTTTAAAGAATATATTTGATGGAAGCGAATGATAAATTTGAATCAGAGTTGAAAATGATTAATTTACTTTAATGCCATTTTTACTACTGTAATTTAATCTCGTTTGTTTACGGCTGATCAACTTTTAGTAGCCATTTAATAATTTTATTAAAATAAAATGCACATTTAAATGATTGCAATATTAGAAATATATTGTCAGTATTCAGTATACCACCCGTCCTGACCATAAAGACAGACTGGTGAGTTGAGCGAGCGTTTGATGTTGTTAGGTGAGAATCCGCTGGAGTTCCTGCGCTCTCAGCCGCAGTTCCAGAGCATGAGGCAGGTGATCCAGCAGAACCCGTCCTTACTGCCGGCCCTCCTGCAGCAGCTGGGACAGGAGAACCCCGAACTCCTGCAGGTGATCACACATCGCCAGCACGAGTCTGCTTGTGCTCGCTCTGAAGTGTTTTACTCACAGTGTGACCATGTTTCAGCAAATCAGCCAGCATCAGGAGCTCTTCATCCAGATGCTGAACGCACCAGTGGGTGAGGGTGAAGTCGAGACTGGAGAGGGCGGAGAGTTTGCTGATTTGGGTGCTCTCAGTGACGAGGCGACACCTGGAAGTTACATCCAAGTGACACAACAGGAGAAAGAAGCCATCGAGAGGGTGAGTGAACGCCACTGAACGGGACGGACAGAGTTCCCTGTACCATTCAACCATTTGTGTGTTTACTTCTGGCGAGTTTGAATGTGGTTCCCCCCCCAAAATAACTTTAATAGATTAAAACTTCCATCCATTTCCACTTAGTTTGTGATGCCTCACACCAGTGTTATTGTTAGTTTGAATGAGCTTTTATCTGTATATTTGCTGTAGATCTGTTTTTAAAATGTTGAAAACAGGTTTTGCTGCTTAATATTTTTGTGAAAACTTATACTTTTTTTTTCTTTGAATAGAAAATGCCAAAGAACAGCATTTATTTACAGAAATCAGAACAGAAATAGAAATCTTTTGTACAATTTTTAATGTCTTCACTGTGAGTTTTGATCAATTTCATGCATCCTTGCTGAATTCTTTCTTTCTTTTAAATCTTACTCCATACTTTTGAATGCTAGCGTATCAGTTTCTACAAAAATATGAAGCACTACTACAACTGATTTTAACAATGATGAAAAATGAAATGTTCCTTGAGCAGCAAATCAGCATATTAGACTGATTTCTGAAGGATCATGTGACACTGAAGACTGGAGTAATGATGCTGAAAATTCAGCTTTGATCACAGGAATAAATTACATTTTAAAATATATTCATTTCAGAATTTTACTGTATTTTTGATCAAATAAATGCAGCCTCGGTGAGAATTTTCAAAAATATTTAAACCATAAATTATTCCAAACATTTGTCCGGTATTGTATTTATTTTTATTTCAGTTTTATTTACATCAGTAAGTTTAACTAAATGAAAATGAGAAATGTTTCCTTACCAACCAGATGAAATTGAAAAAGTTTAATACACTTTTTTTTTTTTAATGTATCTAGTTTTTGTTAACTATAATAGCCCAGTTCCACACAAATGGAAGGCAACTAATCTAACCTGTCTGTCTTTCTCTCTCAGTTAAAAGCTCTGGGGTTTTCAGAAGCTCTGGTGGTCCAGGCGTACTTCGCCTGTGAGAAGAACGAGAACCTGGCTGCAAACTTCCTGCTCAATCAGAATTTCGAGGATGAATGAGAGTCGCGGAGAGCCCACGTGCCCCTTCCCCCCCCACCACACAAGCTCTGCATCTACTCGGGACACCGGTTTCCCCCCATTATTTCTTTGAGTTTACAAGTCAAGGGGAGACTCGCAGACTGGTTGGGGACGGGGCGGATGCAATCACTCGGTGAACAAATTCCAATGGAATTGACGGCATTTGGGTTGAGTGCACTCTAGCATGTTGAAGAAGTGTGCTTGCACGTGTGTATGTGTGTTCCCCTAGGGAATATTTGACTAAATCAGCATCAATTGAAAGCAAACGCTCTCATAGTAGTATTATGGGTTGTGAGGAGGTTAGATGTGGGCATACGCATTTGCTTGGTTGTTTTTAGTTGGGAAAAGGATTAATAATATATGACTTAATGGAGGATTTTATATATTTCTCTAAAATCAGATATTTCTATATTTCTCCCAGCACACACCTCTGATGAATGTGATAACAGCATTCAAAAATCAAACAATTAGTGCAAATACCATTTCTATAACATTCTCATCGAAACAAAATACTTAAAATGATGCTGTTCTATAAACAAATCCATATCGTGTGGAATATCATAATCCGAGTGGTGATGAATGTACTTGAATTCAATAGATAATTTGGCCTATTTAAAGTCAACATGAAATGGCAGTCGCAAGCTGTTTATATTTGTAAATTTAACAGGAAATCTAATGTACCGAAATGTAGGATTTGTTCCTTCTTGCCTGACATTTTTAATCATTTTGATGAAAGATTGCACTTATTTAAAATTTAGAATCCAATTTCTGCATAATTCCATGCAGACATGCTTTAGGAACGTAAATTTCATGTTGACTTTAAAAGCTTCTTATTTAAACTTTGATTTCCGTTAACCGTTGGAGCAAAAAAAAGGTCACAAATATAAGGATCATTTTTCATGACATTAGCTTTGCATATATTAATACGAGAGGACCAACCTGTATTTTAGCAAGAGGTTTTTGGCACACTAGAGCTCACTGCATTTCAGAAGCCAAAAGCAGAGACCTGTTACAGCATGATGATACTTCACCAGATTAAGTCCCGTCAAAGAGAGATTTTCTTGAATCATATTGGCTGACAATGGGTTCCTCTGTTCATGTATTGAGAGTAAAGTCTTGTAACATTCACCTCTTAAAGCAGGTTCAGCAGATGGAAAGAGCCTTCGGCTGAGACTCACCTTTACATTGTTTTCGCTCATAGCAAAGAAATGCTCCTTTGTAATGTAGTAGCCAAACTGCCAGACAGTAGACTTTTGTTTACTTATCAGCAGGCCTACATGAAGTCTGACCTAGTGGAATGACTTTAAAACAAAGGTTTTGTTTTTTTGTTAAATGCAATGCTTTCATTGCTGAATCATGTGTTAAATTCTTTAATGTATTATCATGTGGTGGAAACCGGCAGAGCTTTGTGGATGCAGATTCCATGTAGGCCTGTTTGTTAGTAATTAATCATTTGATTTTACTATAGCTTGAACTCCCCTGGGATCAATAAAATCTTATGGCAAAGAAAAGTTTCAGTTGTGTCAGTTTCTCACCATAAAACAAACCCGTATCAGATCTTTGTACAGTCAAGAACATCATTTATTCAATCAGGTGCTGCTCTTTACAAACATTTTAGTTTTTTATAATGGAAAAGAATCTGTAAATAACACATGCAGATTGCCAAAGGCTCCGTGGAGGCACGCAGGGGCGGAGAGTGCTGGATTAGAGACGCTTCTGTACCAAAACACAAGCAAATCAAAAACACATCGACAGCAGAGACACAAGCCGGATAGATATTTAAAAA
This sequence comes from Barbus barbus, assembly GCF_936440315.1. Lineage (NCBI taxonomy): Eukaryota > Metazoa > Chordata > Actinopteri > Cypriniformes > Cyprinidae > Barbus > Barbus barbus. Next base: position 7,036,872 of record NC_136735.1, read on the forward strand.
CGCTTACGGCTACATAAGCACGAGTAAATTGGGGCAGATTCTGAATGATTAAATGCAACTAAAGTTTCAGAATCCTGACACAAGCCAGAGGGATGATTAATAATGTTGATTTTAGTGCTACTGACTCTTAATCACTTCAGCATAGTGTGCATGTAAAAAATAATGTACATTAAATCGATGGATTGTTTTAATTGAGATGACCAAAGTGTCATACTATACATGCGTAGCATCTCAATGGCAGTTGCTTGACTGGCACACCAAGAACAATAACTCTGTTAGCATCTACACTAATGCACCAATAAAGTGCATGCTGTAGGCTAGTTTTGTCATCTTTCATACTAAATAATCAAAGATGGATTCTGATTGGCTGTCAATGTTTTTATTGTTCATTAGCTGGGGAAATAAAGTTCTCGGTCTCTTTAACGTAATTACGTGCAAACTTCTCTATTCTTATAGAATTAGAATGATTATTAAAACATTGTAGTTATTATCCTTTATGCAACTTTTATGTTTGTCTATTTCTATATCCACTAAAAACTGTTCACTGCTGAAACATCTACTTTAATGATTAATATGGTGCTTACAAACAATGCATGGCTTGAAGTATTTTATGTGGAGCAGCTGGGACTGAACATGTAGCCTATCTATTACTAGTCCAACCATTGACAAAGCTGCCGCCACATCTAGATCAGTACTTCTAAATGCAGGGCATATTATTCTTAGTGCACTGTTTTAATCTGTGCTTAAGGTGCAATTAGCAAATCATCAGTCAAATTCTTTAAACAGCTGGTCTCAAACAACCACTAAAAAGGTGCTTTAATTGCAGTCTCAACAGCAAGACTCTGAATTATGACTAAAGGAAATAAATACAACACAAACAAACACGACAGATCTACTGTGCATCTTCTGGTCCAGCACTCTCCATCGACAGCCAAACAGATCTGGCACCAGGACCGCACTGCTTCCCAAGACACACTGGTACTGCTGGTCTCAGATGTAGGGAGGGTGAGCGGGTCGGTCCCAGGTCAGTTTGTACTCAGAGCCCACTGCGTTTGACCGAAGAGCAAGAGACGTGTATGATATAAACATGTGAAGCATACAGACAGGGATATAACATTAGAGTTTACAACATCTTGCTCAAGAGAAAAAGGTTCAACTTTTTTTTTTCCAACTCCATCAAAAGTAGGGAGAGGGAGGAAAGATAAGGATAGACATCTACGGTGCCAAGAGCGAGAGACTGATAAAGACAGGTACAGAGAAAAAGGGACCTGATTTTTTTTTGCCTTTAACTTTTTTTTCCCCATCATTGTACAATAAAAAGAACAAAATCACATCCATTTTCTTGTAGTACTATATACTGTGTATACGGCTTGAGAAAGCTCAGGAGGAGAGACGGGTGTTCATCATTTACAAGATGGTGTCTGTGAACAAAAGGCACTTTGAATGGGACAACCTTTAAATGCTCACCTATACACTACAGCACGAACACTATGGGAGCTCATTTACATACAGGAAGTGTTTCCAGGAGGATACGGGGCGGCCGTGGCACACTGATTTTTTTCCAGATGCGTTTTTGCCTCTCGACTCGAACCTCGTGTGCTCTAAACTACGACTAACGAAACCCTACTCACATTAACATCGACACGATCTCATCTAAATGAAGCAGAGATTTGGAGCAAATGTGATCTGATTACTTGTGACGAACCCTCTACTTGTGATGCTTCATTTTGGCCAGTCCTCCAATCAAAACACGCTTTTCTGCATATTCATCTGGTATTTTAGTGCATTCAAGTCCTCCTGGGAAGTTTGTATTTATGAGTTGCGAAGTAATCAATTGTGTTAAAATCCCTTTTTTAAACTGCAAAATGACAAATGATGTGCATCAGATGTGTTTGTGCTTTTTTTAAGTTATTCAATTTATGAAGGTGCAGTTGTTATGCATTATATCGCAACTGTAGAGTACTATCATAATTTATGTAACTGAAAAACTATTTCATACATTTCAACCTCACCGCTAATTACAGATGCTGCATTCATTGCGGCGTTCATGTGCGTGCAACTCAAATACAATCTTTCCGACAAACTTGAATGCACCTTTTATCTAGACATTTGAAGGAGTAAGAAGGGGCATTGCTTTCTTAAAGGTTGTAGTAAAATGCCTTTTGTCAGAACCAAAATATATATATAAAAATCTGAACCCCCTTAGTAAATACAAAAGAGAAGGAGAGAGAAACAGAGGCTTGTAAAACTTGTCTCGTCAGAAACAGTCGTTCTGGTGTGGTATTATTTGCGCTTGAGTAACAGAAGCACCAGTATTTATTTAAAAAAAAAATTGTCGTAATACATTTGCTTTTGTAAAATCGTTCCTTCGGCCCCCACCCCTAAAATAGTTTAAAAACAAAAACTTACAAATAAAACATTAAAAAAAAGATAAATGAAAAGTAAAAATTAACTTCCCCGCTTTAACGCTTACAAAGACTGGGATTCTTTTTGTGGCCCTCGTGTTTAGAGTCCAGGAGCTTGCAGACTTCAACTCTTTTTTTTTTTTTTTTTTTTTTTTTTTGTCTTTTTTCACTTGCTTCGCTTTCTTAAAAATCTGAAGACAAACACAGACATCTACCCAACACATTGCACACGGCTCAGTCCACATAGAACTTTTTTTTTCTCTCAATAATAACACTTCGACAAAGAGAATTTGTGGTTTCTCTGAAAAATTGGTTTCTGTTCTGAAGGTGTATTTGTGTCCTGTTTTTGATCTGCACTGACCTGATACAACGGTTCTGGCGCTTCTGACGAGATGATCTGATGTTTTTGGGTTTCATATGTTTGGACGTTTTCCGATGACATCACTGACTCGGGTCAAAGGTCAAAAAATAACTAGACTGCCATAGAGCTAATTTCACAGCGGAAGAACTATACATATGTCCATATATATATATACACACACAGTATGAGTACGATATGTTCTGGATAACATATATCTATAAATATGATGTTTGCAGTTGCTCGTGTTGTTTGCCAAGCCCATGATACATATTGTACATATTTTTTGTAGCTTATACATGAAGTGAAGACCCTGAATTGCATGTAAAGGTGACACTGAGGCACTTTGATGTGTTTCAAGTGGATGATGAAATCGTCAGCTCTCAGCCAATCAGAGTCCCTGACAATGTGATTGACAGCCAGGCAGTCCAGTTATTTAGTGAGGTCAGTGCTTTCGAGCATTTTCTTTTTCGAGTTCATCTAAAATTGAAATATGCTGTACTTTCAATAGAATGCATGTTGTAAAATCATGTTTGATAGAGGGATTTGAGTTTAAAGGTTTCCCTTTGTCCTTTAAGGAAGCGGGTGTGTGTCATAGTGCAATGTTTGTGTATGTGTGCATGTATGTACTTTAGTTGAGCACTGTGCTGATAGGCTAAATGAAATGGCAGCCATGAGTAGATTGTCGTGCGAGTCAGGCTGTACCGGTGAACGGAAACAATAAACTGAGCAGTGGAGGAAAAAAAAAAAGCGGTGGTAAAGTTATGAGCGAACAGTAAAGTGATGGAAAATGAAATTGGCAGGAAGGGCAGAGCACTGTCGACATAATAGCCATCCAAAACATCTAATTAATGAAGCTCCAAAAGGAAAACTTGAGATTGTCTGTTTGTAAGTCACATTCTAGTTGAAGGAGAGCTGATCTTAACCTGTTACTCGAAAAACAAAACAGCACAATTCCACATGCAGTCCGATCTGCCGGAGCAGAAGCGGCTATGTTATGCAAACTAAAATCGCACAAAACCAGAAAACAAACACAAGTGATAGGTTGAATGTCACAAAAACACATCCAGGTCACATTCCAGAATCATATAATAATAATAATAATAATAATAATAGTATTAATATTTTACTAAATGAAATTGAGGCCTATTTTTGGGTTAATGAGATTGATTGTATTGTGACAATATTTTTATGATGATTAAGCACGTTTTCATCCATAATTCTCATTAGTAAATTAGTAAAAGTAAATTATGGATAAAAAATTGTAATAATTTAATATTTTTTTTTATTTTTTTTTGCATGAGAATTTCAGAAACAAATGGCTGTTATTATTTGTTACCATTTCACAATACATTTTTTTTTATAAAATAAGGTTTTTTTTTTATTAAAAAAAACATTTCTGTCTTATTTTCAAAATACAATTTTTGAATTTTGGTTTTGGGGTGATATATGACCCGAATTTGTTTTTGTTTTTTTACATTCACCAAAAAAAAAAAAAAAGTACTGCAAAACCAAACGCAAAGTAAAGCAGAAGAAGCCCTTGTGTGCAGGGCTGACTGTAGGATATAATGTGATGCACAAGCACTCCAATTGATCGATGGTAGCGAAGAGGTCAGCGATGGAGGCCCCAAAACCCTCCTTAGTTCATGCCAATCGGTTTTATGACTCAAATCACTGGCCTTTTAATTCATAAACACTACAAAATGAAAAATGTTCGTTGAGTCACAAGCTTGACATTAAAGTAACTCGTGCTTGACCCTTCCCATTCCTGTGATCTGTAAAAATAAGATACTGTGTAGTGCTGTCGCTGACGTGTGTGTATTGCTCTGCTGGTACTCATCTGTGTGTGTTTTACCTTACAAATATGTAGCCTGACTCCACATTGCAAACCTAAGGCCAAAGCTTCTGTTATCCCTTATCATTAATCACATAGTGCATACGTTTAGGTGAATTGCACTCGGTTAGTGTTATCTGTTGTTTCGCTCACAGTCTATTGCTTGTCAACTGGTAAATAGTGAGAGGATGCCGAGTTCACACTGCACTGGAGGACGTCACCAAATTCAGCAAATCCAGATTAGGAAGTGTAAGCCTGAGCCAATCAGAAGGCTCCAGCCAAGGCTCTCCATCCAATCACACGTGTCCAACTTCATCCAGGTTACATGTCCGTTTCAAATGACCCTTTTCGATGATTTCAATTTCTGAATAGAGTTCTGACTAGGAAGAGATGGATTTCCTCACCATGGCATATGACTGGCGGATGTTCAAATTAAAGGAAGGTAGACGGGATTGGTCAATGTGATGGATGTCTCGGGAACACGATGAAGTGTCGTTCCTTTGTTTGGTTCTCCGAGCTGTCCAGACTGGCAGGGTAATGCTGAAGTCTTCCAGATCCCTCATCTCAAGGAGGGTGTCAGCGGTTTGGGGAATCGTGTGTGTATTTGTGCTTGTGTTTGTGTGTGAGAGAGACTTTACAGGGGGGCATGTGGGAAAGTTCCATACTTAGCTTTGTGACTCCATTTCCAGTTTTCATTGTGGATTTGTGTCTGTGTGGTTCTTGAAATGTCTCGTCAAAGGAACCATGACTGTAAGAAATGGAAAGTAAGTCATTTTAAAAACAACTTTAGTTAATGTTTCACATTTGAAATGTCTGAGTAAATGAGTTTTCTATCCAATTCCATTTGAAAAAATAGAAATTGTTTGCTCAAACATAGAAATTCTGTTCATGTACTCATACTCACGTCCCAAAACTTTCTCTCTTACATTGACATTTGTTTTAGCGGAATTTATTTGATGTTAAAAGCGTGCAACATGTGAATACAAACTTGCATGAGATTTGAAATATACAGCGGACGGATTTGACAGAAGCGTTTTCAGCAAATAATGACTGTGTTCAAAAGTTTGGACACAGTTTTGAGTATAAATTAATATTTTATTGCGCAAGGATGCATATTGACCAAAAGTGACAGTACAGACTTTTATAATGTCAGTAAACAAGGTTTTCACAAAAATATTAAGCAGCACAACTGTTTTCAACATTGCTAATAATAATAATGTTATTTGAATGATTTCTGAAGGATCATGTGACACTGAAGACTGGAGTAATGATGCTGAAAATTCAGCTTTGATCACAGGAATAAATTACATTTTAAAATATATTCAAATAGAAAACAGTTGTTTGAAATTGTAATAATTTTCACATTTATTTCTGTCGTTTTGATCAAATAAATGCAGCCTTTGTGAGCATAAGATATATTTTTTTACCAATTTTTGAAAGTTGGTAAAGGCAGAAAGTCATGTGGTTTTGGAATGACATGAAGGCAGGGACAGTATATGAAAACACTTCAAAACAATGTTTACTGCTGAGTAGGGATGTGACGAGATCCGATGTTCTCGCAAAATATTTTTACAATGTTTACATTAGAGCTGCACCATTAATCGTTAAAAATTGCGCTTGATTCTAACACCCACGCGATCTTATTCCTGAATGACAACGATGCAGCTATGTCTATTACCACTGTTTCGCATCGCGAGTGTCAGTGGAGCGTGAGAAGCACGTTTTGTCGCTGCCCATGTTAATGAATCAGAGGGTCGGCCATCATCACGCTTCCGATGTAAATGCTGTTATTCACTGACAAATCAGGCGCTGCTCAAGCTCCACTGACACTCGCGATGGGAAACAGATGTTAAAGACATTCAAATCTGCATTCATGCTGCTGCTGATCCAGAAAGAGCAACACAAACAGTCTTTTCAACCACACATCATTATTTCTGTTACAGACATTTAAATAACAGAAGTACGGGGATAAAAGTTTATAGTTTGGGTATAAACACTCATTGTCTACAGTAGCCATCAAAACGGAAGTATCTTAACACTTGTACTGTAACACTCATCTTCCGCCAGGAGGTGGCGACAACCCGTTTAAAATCATCCATTCAGGAGATTTCAATAGTGAAACGAGCCTTTATTAACTGAGAGACACTGACTCCACTGATTTTTTTATTATTTTGTTCAAATATATATATTTTTAAAAGACTGAAGCAATGAACATTTTGTCAGAACCACTAGTAAATTACGTTATTTTGTGAGAGAATCGTGATCTCCAATTTATTAAAAAGAAAATTGTGATTCTCAATTTATCCAGAATCGTGCAGCTCTAGTTTGTTGTGTGTTACTGCATATAATTCATTAAAAAAAGAAGTTTAATTTCATAAAGTATAAATTGATTTCAAAATGCAGCTACATTTTTTGCATTTTGTATTTTTCAGTTGAATAAAAGACTGAAATTTTTCCCTATATATATCATCATTGACTATTTTTTTTTTTTTAAGTCTAAAACACTCGTCTCGTGGGATAAGCACCCTTAATTTGGCATTTTTTTCAGTGCACTGTGACGGTTCTCAGAATACCCACTAGAGCACAGTGGACACAATATAAACACTCACACTACTACTACAGACCAGCTCAGAAATCTCAGTGTCGCTGCATTTGTGTCACTGCTTCCACCGGCAAAATAAATGGTTAAACAAAGCTAACATTGTCCCCTGCTGGTTTTAGTATGGTATCTAGAGAGAAATACTTGACTTAATTTTGCTGATGTTTTAACTCACTAAAAGTCCTAAAAATCTGTGGATTCCAGCAGGACTTATATTATCTTACGGTTTCTTTCTGTCTGTAACCCTCAGTAGTGGTGTCCATCCATTTTCTTAAGTTCCCTCCTGTTGAAGTTCATGTTCAACTACCTATGACATCATGTCTGGTTGCTGAGGGCAACCAGACAGTCAGGACGTGACACCCTCTCACGCTCTCTCTTTCCTCAGTATGTCAGACTTTCTCTCTTGCATAGATCTGCATGTTAAAACTACTTTTAAAACATGTGAACTAGACCAATGCTCATTCCATCAGAAAAATGTAAAAATGTCTTACTCATCAGTCAGTATGTGAGCTAAAGAAAACAACTTTTTCCCTCAGTGGAAATGTTGTAATCAGAAATTTACTAGGATGCATCTTAAAGTCTGTTTTTCCCTCCAGAACTTTTTTGTTTTTCCCCCCCAGCCACCAAGACAAGAACAAAATCTAAGAGGGTCTTTACATTTTTGTGACAGGTGGTGTTTAACCAAGAGATGGAGACTGGCTAATCTCATATACATTAGAGCTGCACATCAATCTGTGCTGTCATTCAATAATTCCAAAGCTATAGGTAAAATAAATGCATTATATATTTTGTAAGAAACCATTATTTTATTTTTAAAGAAAGGAGTACTTTTATTCAGCAAGGATGCATTAATTTGATTAAAAGTGACAAGTGTTACACATACATATATATATATATATATATATATATGTCATTTAGATTCATAGATCATAGATGGACTGAATGAAAATGAATGGGGAGCGGTCGGTATATCAATGTGATTGAGGATGTAATTATATTATTTATTATTATTATTATATTATTTATTTTAGAAGTTGAATAAATATTTTATTTTCATATTTTGTCATGATTTGTGTGTTCCGCATTGTGTCCACACCATCATGTGCTGGTCCACCCTGTCATTTTGATATTTTACAATAATATTTTAAATAATAATTCAATCATATCTATATAATCCAGTGTGTTCAATAGCTATGTGTAGGTGCAATAACATGCAAACAAAAAACTGCATCCAAATATCACAGTTTTCTCCAAATAAGAAAAATACATGTGTGAATTGTATGAGTTTCTTTAAATACACATGGTTTTCATAAAATCTTTTATGTATTTATGATTTGAAAGCAAACAAATAACCCTGTTTAGGAAAGGGACATCATACCTTTCAGAAAATATCATTTGCATTTTAATTTTGTGATGAAAACGTATTTAACAGTAATATATATGTCCATGACAGGGTGGACATATCTTATGGTTTATGCTTTGAATAATGGCCCATAATTATCTAAAACAATGTGTAGGAGCTCAGCTAATACGTTTCTATAGTACTTGAGTGTCTACTACTTATGATATGACAAAGCGAATGGGAAATTAAAACCAACATTTTTTGAGTATTGTGAGGGTTGAAAGGCACTCTATGGTGTGATATATATGTATATATAAAATAACATTCACAAAATATTACAAATATTGGATTAAACATTTTAATATTTTAAAATATTAATATTTTACAGTATTTTGAAGAAATAAATGCAGCCCTGGTGAACCTAAGAAACTCCTTTCAAAAACATTGTAAATCTTACCAAGCCCAAACTTAAAAAGATTGAAAGATAGAAAGATATAGTGTATATAACTGTACTAAAAGTAATGCAAAACAGACTTTCATTGTTGCTAGATTTTCTAAATTAACTTGCCATTAGCAGATGAAGCAAAAATTACATTTTGGGCGCTGCAAGTGTGCAAATGTGTATGCAGGACTTTATGACAGAAAAAAAGAGTACACTGTAAAGTCATACTTACTTTCTTACATAATAAATCTGATGAATCATAAGACATTTGGTTTTGGAATCAGTGAGGAGGAGGAGGAGGAGGAGGAGGAAACAATTGTTTCCATGTGTATGGTCTTATTGTTAGTGCTTGTGGTTTTTGTAGCTGGTGCGAGTGGGAACATGGCCACAAAATCCATTTGAAATGATCAGCGTGTCCCTCAGCAAACCCCCAGAGAGCCGCTGACTGCTACCAACCACACGCACTTAACAGCGCGCAGACCCACGATACTCGCTGATCAAAAACACATGATTGATGGATGGACTGAAGAGGCTGCTATTTTCAATTTAAAGTAATATTCTAGGGTATTTTCGACTTAATGTCTACGCACCAAATCTTTAGCATGATGTTGATTAGCATAGATTCATCCCTCAGCGTGTATAAACAAACAGGACATGCGTTTACAGTAAATACACTTTCAGTGGAAGCCTACCAGACAATCAGGCCCGAGGGTCTGAACGCAAAAATGTGCAGCAGCTCATATTTGTGTTTGAGTAAAATCAAAATGGACAAATGCTCCGCGGCTTGCTTGCTAAGCTTCAGTTGAAACTGTATTTACTGCAAACATGTTTCCCATTTGTTTATGCACACATTATCTGTGGTAAGCTAATTAACAGCAAGCCACACATGTCCCTAACCTAAATCTGCATGTGTGCATGTACCTGAGTCTGCTGTGGGATGTTCAGAAAGTTGTTGTCCCGTGATCCGATGCCGACAAACCTGTTGGAAGCTGTGGAGCCTGGCGCTGGGTATGCTGCTGGGACACACACACGTCTGTCAGCATTCACAGCTGTGATGTTTGTGTTCGCATTGTAAAGATTTCAATAAGAAGCTTGTATTTTAATTACTGCCACTAAAATGTAAAAAAACTGGCGACTTGAAGGTGAAGTGCCCATTAGCGTCACTAAATGGGACTGCAATCAATTTGAGTAAATCAAGGAGTCAAGGTTTGGCTGGATAGCACTGGCCAATTAGCACCTGCTGGATGATTACGAAACTACTCTTTCTATATAGTCTCTTTTTACATAGAATGTTCCAGTTTACCAGTCACTAACCAGCAGGGAATAGAACATACCGATTGGAATTATTATTTAATATTAATTATATTAAAAATTATATTTAAAACGAAAAATATTCTTAAATAATAAACACTGAATTCTAGCAGATGCTTTGATGCTGATGGATTGTTTCTGGAAACATATAATGGACTTTATGTTTTCTGCTTCCTTTAATGACACAGCTTAGGATATTCACTATTGAAAGGCTTGGCACTAAGAACCCATAATCAAACATAAGCAAGCGCACCAGCCAAAAAACTGTCATTGAGATGAATGGGAATGCTAATGGATAGATTTCTCTAGGTATTACAGTCCTTCTTGGACCAACGGCAGACAGAATGAATGCCTGAAATATGTCTAAAAAAATCATTTTTTAAATTCAGTTCTATGTCTGTCGCTGGTTGCACAGAAATCTTTACCAGTAGTAATAGTTACACCAGCATCAACTGATTTATAGAAAATGGATTACTTTCCTTGGAGTACTATGATAACTAAATTTGCATGCTCAGTATGAAAGCTGGAGCCATTTATAGATTCCATGAAGATTAAACTCCAGTTTGGGATCAAGGATTTGAGGGAAAAATTGTTCAGATTAAAGTTGTGCAGGGGTGGGAGGGAGAATTTCAACTGTAAAAAAAAAAAAAAATATATATATATATATATATATATATATATATATATATATATATATATATATATATATATATATATATATATATATATATATATATATATATATATATATATATATATATATATATATATATATATATATATATATATATATATATATATATATATATATATATATTTTAAAAATTCAAACATTTTTAAATTCACTTTCAAATTCAAATTTCAAATTAAGGGCAGTTGTGCAGGGGTTGGGGGGTAATTTGAGCTGAGAAAAAAAAAAAAAAAAAATCAGACTTTTAGTTGAAAACGCCAAAATGTAAAAAAAAAATAAAAATCAAACATTTTTGAATTCACTTTCAAATTCAAATTTCAAATTCAGGGCAGTTTTGCAGAGTGGACTCCATGGGATATGAAGAGCATTTAAATGTTTGCAGAAGTGTTTAAATGTGTTTGTGTGTGTGTGATTTTCTTAATATGACTGAAAAAGGCTGCTGCTGTGTGTAAAAGCACCGAAAGATGGAAGGTAAAAAAAATGGAGGGATACAACAGGTTGAGACCGATACACCATTCCATAGATATGAAATGAACGAATGTGAAAAACACAGAAAGAAAAAGAATATTCACAAGTGAGAATGGAAAAAAAAGGAAGGGGTGATCTTCTCAAAGGTTTGCTCAACCAGGCTCCTCCTCCTGCCCACCCGCCCTGCTGACAGCACCCGACACACACACATCCCAAGCAAAGACCCACAACCCAGCGCCGCCGCTCTCACACACTGCCAGACACATTACAAATCCCTTCACCTGCACGTCTACACACATTTCCTTTTTGTATTTAGCTTGAAGTGTCAATGGAAAGGCGCTCTCGCTGAATGTGGGGCATCATTTTTTGTTTGTTTGTTTGGAGTCCATGCCAGCTGCCCTGAATTTGATCTCTTGAAGGAAGAAAAGAAAGAAAGGAAAATGAAAAGTGAGAGTGATGAGGAGGGAGGCTGATCTATGGGAATGATTGGCTGATGTTCTTGCTTGGTTTCAGCCAGTCAGAGGCAGCGGAGTGTCTCCATCCCCATTTGATTGCAAAAGTCAGTGGCTGATTGCAATCGGATAAATAAATGAAAAAGCAGGATGAAAAGGGAATAGAATGAGAAAAATGAACAAAGAAAAAAGTCGGATGGAGAAGAGCAGGGCATCTAAAGCCAGAAATATACTTCACGCAAGTATGCAAACAGGAATGCATGATCTTTTAAATATTATTAGTGTGTGTTATTGTGGCGTTAACAAATTTGGGTACTCAAGGGGGCGTGGGAGTTTCCTTAAAAAAGCCTGTTGTTTTATTATCCACATAGTTAAATATAAACATGTCAATACCTAAAGTAACTTTGGTTACTTGAAACATTTTGAAACGCAGCTAGAACTATTTGCGTACTTGCGTAGGGTATGTTTCGGGCCTAATGGTCAAAAATCGTGGTTCTATCACTCAAAGAGTTGATGAGTTATTTTCAGCGCAGCGGTAATGGGGCGTTTTCGAGGGCTCTGGTGGGTCTGGTGCTTGAGCGGACACTTACAGGGCGAGGCCGGGGAGCCGACTCCGCTCTCGGGGTGTGTGTGGCTGGGTTTGTGCTCGGGCAGGGGGAGGGGCATCGGCACCGGCCGCGCTACCGGAGGAGGAGGAGGTGGCAGTAAGAAGGAGCCGGGCAGTTTGTTCTGACCGCTCCCGTTAGGCTGCAGATACACACACACACATACAGATGGTGAGGGGTGAAAGAGGCACACATGTGCGTGCACACACACTCGCACACACACAGCGATACATGTGGAGGCGTGCGATCACAAAGGGTGAGATTGGAATGTTACAAACGTATAAAGACATTCACAAATTAATAAACATACTAAAGTGGTTACTAAAGTGTCATGAAACAGGCCATTTTAGTTCAGATCAGTTTCGAAAAATGCAAAAAACAAAGGGAACAGCAAACACACCTATTTCACTAATAGACTTTTTGGTAAACTCCTCCGTAAAAATTCTGATTTCGGTCTCCACAGTTAATCGTGCGACTGCATTTTCTTTTCTTTTTTTCTTTTTTTTAAAGGCAGACTTAGCCATTCTCACCAACCTACATTAGGTTAATATTAAATATTTTTATATTTTTTAATTCATATTTTTTTATAATAATTACATGTATTAAATTATTATTATTTAATGATGCCACAAATAACTATACACTTTTATGGCTTATAATGTGTCCTGCACCACTTTTCAGATCATTTTCAAGATACAGATCTACATCACATCCATACGATGAATCTTTGATTTTAAACCCAGAGGAAGAAAAACCTGCAATCACAGTAGACACTACCATATCTGTTTCAAAAGAGTGTTTTCGTGTTTCATGACACTTTGTATAACAAATGAGGCGATGAAACTGAAATCAAATCAAGTTAAACTGAGACTGTCAAGTGTTAGATAATGAAGAGAAAGGAAGAGAGGAGTAAGAGAGAGGGACTTTAGCAGAGATGTGTGTGTATGTGTGTGTGTGTGTGTGTGTATGTCCACTGGTGCTGTGTGAATCATGATGGTGTGTGTGTGTGTGTGTGTGTGTGTGTGTTACCTGTGCCCCCGGCTGCCCCGAGCCGTCAGCACAGACGAACTGGACGAACTCTTTGAGTGGGTCCTGATGGTGGTGATAGCGGATGGTGGGGTGGGTGAAGTATGGACTGGACTGCTGGATGATGGAGGGAGCAGGAAAATGAAGGGCAGAGGCTGAGGCACGCGGACTCCCTGAGAAAGAGAAAGAGAAATAGTGAGTGAAGTGCCTGAGAGACACAGTTTATTGTACTATTAGAATTTGTGTTCTCTCATATAAACCTAAATTCTTCGACTTTGTCTCTCTTTAAATAATGTCCTAACCTTAATAGAGTAGCTCACCAAAAAGGTAACATTTTGACATTATTTATTTGACATTTATTCATCCTCATTTACAAAGGTATTTTCCAAATAATGAATGTGAATTGGGATTGGGGTTCCAAAAAGGAAAAAAGAAAAAGAGCCAGAAAAGTAATTTATATGACTCATGTGCTACATTTTAAGACTTCTGGGCTCATACTGAACTACCTTTTTAAAATAAATCTCTTTTAAAAGAAACTAATCATGTTTAATTAAAAAACGGTTTCATTAAATAGTCTGAGGTAAGATTTAAAATAAAATTTGAAAAGAAGTCTCTTCTGCTCACCAAGGCTGCAATTTTATTCTCAAAAATACAGTAAAAACGAAAATATTGTGAAATATTATTACAATTTAAATTAGCTTTTTTTCTATTTGAATACATATTTAAACTGTCATTTATTCCTGTGATCAAAGCTGAATTTTCAGCTTCATTACTCCAGTTTTCAGTGTCACGTGATCCTTCATAAATCATTCTAATATACTGATTTGCTCAAGAAACATTTCTTATTATTATCAATGTTGAAAACAGTGATGCTGCTTCATATTTTTGAGGAAACTGTTTTTTTTTCCCAAGGATATTTTGATGACCAGAATGTTAAAAAACAGCATTTTATTTGAATCAAATCTTTGGTAAATTATTTTACTGTCACGTTTAATGAATTTAATGCATCCTTGCTGAATAAAACTGACCCCAAAATTTTGAGCAGTAGTGTACGTCTTCAGAAGAATGGACAACATTAATAGTGCTTTTTCTTTTGTCATTTCTGCACTCTGAAAGCTCTAGTCCCCATTCACTTCTACTGTATGAAAAAGAGCAGGTTGGACATTCTGCATAACATCTATTTTAGTGATCCACATAAGTCATACAGGTTTGGAACGATATGAGGATGAGTAAATGACACAATTTTCATTTTTAGCTGAACTGTTTCTTTAAATGCCATTTGCACCATCCTCTTTTTCCTCTTTATCTATCTCATCCTGTCCTTCTTTTTTGTCTATCTCCAACTCCCTCTTTTTCTTCAGTCTTTCTCTTTTTTTGTGCTTCTTAATCTCATTAGGTACTGGGCAGGAGCCAGGCGCTATGGGGTGCCAACACACACACACACACACGCATGCAAACGCACTCATAAACGCCCTCACACACACACACAAACAAAAACGGTATCTTCTCAATCTCCACAAGAGTTATTCATCACTCACAAAAGCAAACCACAGTATCTCTTTCACAACAGCGGCCAACATCCATCCATAACTCAGAAACGCATTAGAAACGGCAGCGGGACTGTCTTTCTCATGTGCATGCAGTCTGCCCTAGTCTCCCGGCCTAACGCAAACCTTGCTTTTTCCACTGTCTCGACTCTACATAAACATTCTAACCAGAAGCGTCTGCCGGAGCAAAACTTCCATAGTCACACGCACGTATAATCCATTTAAAGCTGCTGCTCTCTGTCCCGCTGACCTTTACTTGATTAGGGCTCACCGGCTGCAGCCGGACCCGAACGGATAGCAATTCTGTGCTTTTCCCAGGGCCATCGGATGGGATTAAGCATCCGGGACGTCAGGGAGAACACGGGAGGGAGCTTTGAATCGCTCTCCTTTGGGTGGGAATGGAGACGTTTAGAGCGGTTTGCGACACTACGGTCTTAATGCCTCTGAATATCATCGTTTTACTGACGGGATTTTCATGGAGCTCCGAATGCGCCTGCCAAGAGCAGCCCGATAAGAGCAATCCCCCCCCCCCCCCATCATCACCCCCACATACACATGCTCTCCTTCACATTTTGTCCTGTGCCAATATGAATGACAGCATGTCTGAATAACAAGCAACATGCTCGCTGGCTAATTTTAAAAACGGAGAGATCGAGACGTAGTTTTTATATACGATTCTCTTGGTCACGCATCTGTTACGCATTGGGAAGCTTTCTAAACGTTCCCTCATGGCTTCCCCCGTTTGCGTCTCCGTACCTCTCCTTCTATTTTCTTCAACCGCAAATAGTCTCTGGTAATTCACAAGAAGGTTGAAATGAGAGCAAAATGAGCGAATCACATCTCTGACATTCAGATGAGAGCTCTGCACACTGTTGTTTAAGGGCAGTGACTTGGGATGGAGGAAAATGTCACATTACAGCGAATATTTTTAGTAGGGATTCTGGTTCCAATTTGATTCATTTAACAATTCTGATTCATTATTGATTCTTTTAAGGAATTCTGAACAGTACATTTTTGTGGAAAAATAAAATCAGTTCTTCCTGCATTTACTGCCCTCAGCAGCCTGTTGCCAAATTATCAGATAATTTAAGATTTCAGCAGAACAGACATAAATCAAACATAATTTAATATGATTCTTGCAAAAGGCTTGAGTTTATAGTTTAACGCTAACTGAAATTAAACAAAAAATTATCTTAAAAACCTTAACAACATAACAGTATTCTTCAGTGCATTGTGGAGTCAGAGACAAGCAATTAATAACTTGCAATTCAGAATTGATTTTTTGATTCACTAAAATGAACCGAATCATAAGAGTCACTCATAAGGCTACACCGATTTTAGTGGAAAATACAGCTAAACAGTGGTATGAGAAACACTGTCAGAGTATTTTAGTATGGTTTTCGTCCACAGTGCACACTTCATCAACTGTTAAAGAGAACCAAAATTCATTAAAAATAGATAAGAATAGATTCTTTAACCCAAACAAGAGTTTCAAACTCCACTGTATGTGCACAGGATTTCAGAATATCTTTTACATCAAATCTTTTATCTTTTAAGAAATGTAATAAAATGTAGGTCACACATTCAAAGAAACATGAGAAACCATCCAGAAAAACACACTTGAGAAATGGAGGTAAAAGCTGTGGATGAAATGATGATAAGTGAAGAGAGGAAAAGATGGAGAGCAAGAGGGAACGTGGATGGATGGTGTCGTTCATGAACTGTGGCAGCTCCTTACTCTCTCCGTCTCTCTGCCCAGCCAATCAGAGGCCTCCATCAATAACTCGCCACTGTTTAGAGCCAATCAAATGCCACTGAGGGCAATTTTGGACTAGTGTGGTGCCATAATAGGACTTTTGGACCAATCAGAAGCCTATGCTGCAATCTAATACTAAAATCCCTCCTTTCCCCCTCCATTCTGTCTCTCTCTCCCTGCTGGAGTGTGTCTGTCTCACCTGGTCTCACGCCTGCCAACATGGGCAGCGGGTGGTGTGTGAAGGCCATTCGGGGGGACCTCGTCTGTGCTGACAGGGCGCTGAAATCGAATTTCCCCGCTGGCTTCTTTAGAGACCCAGGAGAGGACAGCCCTGCCAGAAACCACACGTCAACAACAACAACAGCAGGAGGGCACAGCACACACCAATCAAACACTCGCTGACTAGCTCAACTAACTAACTTAATTACTCCTTAAATGATCATTGTTGGGTTTTTAAGGGATACAGTAAGTACTGGTCATTTTTGATAGAATTTTAACAACAAAAATGGTAATATTTTTATATTTGGTCATTTCTGGATAAAATACTTCATATTACATTGTGTTCTCCAGTTCTTTGTAACTTGATCAACGAGTTCTTATATTTTTAAATAAAAATAATAATAAATATGCAATATAATTAATATTTTTGCTATAACTTTTTTAATATTTTAATTACTATTTAGTAATGTCAATCTTTGAATAATCTAGATCTAAATAAAACAAAAGATACTTCATATTTCATTATGTTCCCTATTTATTTGGAACTAGAGTTCTACAAGTAATACCTAATAATATAATGAAAATAGTTCATGAAAAAAGTTTTATCAGTGCAAAAACAGCTTCACATTATAAAACACTCAAATTAAATGACTGAAAACAGTGTAATTAATGTGATCAAACTGATAGTTCTGATTCTAAAATCTGATTGGATGAACCACATTGCAAAATATCCGATATTCACACACCTGTGAACAAGTTGCAACATTGCTTACCAAGCGTAAACTACTAAACTCAGCTTCACAACTCCTTTAAAAAACAAGTTATTCCTCGCCTTGACTTGTTTAGGTCACGTTCTGCTTTGTGTTTTCACATTCCTCCACATTTCTTTGCCGCTCTTAATGTGTAAATAACGTAAAGCAGTCCTGTCCACAAATAGCCATGCAAATATAGCCTGTATCTGTACAAACGTTGACATATTTCTACCATGTGTATTATATAGCATCATACCATCCAAACGTAGTCTTCTGTAAGTGTTCCTTAACTATTAAATTAGCAACACCTCAACTGGTTCAATCCATCACCAGAAAGATGAAAGAGAGATGAAAATAACATGAAAAGGTGAGAAATTGCAGGAGAAAGTGATAACAGAGCAGGGATGGCTCATAATTGGAAGATAACCAAAACACACACACACACACACACACAGATAGAGAGTCCTCCTGGCACCCATTGCTCAGAGTTACTCATACACACACACACACGCTTAAACTTCACTTCAGTTTGATGCTATTTTTTCCTCTCTACATTACAAGGCATTAAATCCCATTTCATCTTAATTCCCCTTTCTCAGTTCACTTTTGAGTGCATTTGTTCTCGCATGTGTGTATGCGAGTGTGTGCCAGAGAGAACACCCGTGTGTGTGGGAGTGTGCAAATGTGTGTGAAAGTGTTAAGTCTGTAAATGTATATTTATCACAAAATGTGTACACATGCACACAACACACTCTCGCCTCCTGCTTCTTTTGAAATAAGAATTTGATGTGCTATAAAAATAATATATTCAAAAATTCTCAGTGCAAAACATTTATGAAAACTTCTACGAATGCCAGCTAGTTCATCTTTCAGCTTTATTTACAGTACATAAATGTTTGGGACCCTCTGACAACATCTGGCATGTTTTAAATTAATAGTGCATTTAAAAATTTGTTGTTGGTAAGATTTTTTTTTTAATGTTTTTGAAAGAAGTCTCTTACACTTACCAAGGCTGCATTTATTTGATCAAAAATACAGTAAAAACAGTAATTGTGAACTCTTATTACAATTTAAATGAACTGTTTTCTATTTGAATATATTTTGCAGTAAGCTAAGTGAGACTTGTTGTAGCACTTGCATATCATTGCTCTTTTGTTGATTTTGATTGCTTCCATTGTCCTCATTTGTAAGTGGCTATGGATAAAAGTGTCTGCTAAATGACTAAATGTAAATGTAAATTTTAAAATGCAATTTATTCCTGTCGCTAAAGCTGAATTTTCAGCATTATTACTCCAGTCTTCAGAGTCACAGGATTCTTCAGAAATCATTTTGATATGCTGATTGGCTGCTAAGAAAACATTTATTATCATCCATGTTGAAAACAGTTGTGCTGCTTTATATTTTGTGGAAACCATGACACATTTGGCTATTTTTTTTTTTTTACTGAAAAGAACAACATTTATTTGAAATGGAAATCTTTTGTAACATTATAAATGTCTTTACTGTCACTTTTTGGTCATATTTAATGCATCCTTGCTGAACAAAACTATTAATTTCTGTAGAGAAATAAATTATAATTTTGAACGGTAGTTTATGATATGTACTAGCTAACTGCAAAAAAAAGAAAAAATACTTCTGGTGCTGGAAACCTCTGCATAAATGTACATCATAAGAAAAAAAATGAACCACTTAAAAAAACAGTTGCTTAAAAATGTTCAAAGGTTTGAAATGAAAAGCATTGCTTTCTGATTATGACATTCACACACAAATGCAGAGCAGATGTCTCCCACTACTGTAGATACACGGAAGCGCCATCTGGGACCAGAACACAGACTGAGAGTGTGTGTATGTGTGGCTAATGCGTGGACAGAAGGTGCACCTGTGTGGTGTTTGTTTGCGTGTATGTTGCTCTGACTTGGGCTGTCCCATCTGGGCTCCTCCAACACTACTAGCTGATTGTGACCACAGCGATCATTTAGTTTGGAGTCTAACATACTGCCAACGTCTAAAGCACCCATTGTTGACACTAAACCTGTCATATTATACTGAATAATACTGAGAATTATCATTAAAAGTAACTTTATGAGACATTAAACAAAAAAAAGGAATTAATAACGTGGGTGAAAAACAGAATAACCAAGCAACACATATAATGTCAACATCTGATGCCCTACTGCCCTGACACTAACCTGTCTACTCCCACTACTTGTGTAAGTGTGTGTAGCATGAATTCTAACCATGGTAAGGAAACTGCACACCATCATTTTCATGTTTTATCTTCCTCTCTTGAACACTCGTCAAATGGTGCTGCACTGCAACTGGAGAAGGGAATTATTAACACGAGAGGTGGGAGGAAGAAGGGGAAAACATTGTGTTGAGATCATGAACAATTTATCTCTTTTGCACTGATATGATACTGATACCCAGGTCTGGCCCCATTCAACACATTTCCACTGAAGAATTTTAAGTGAATTTTAAACATTTTAAGAGTTTTAAAAGGAATAGTTCACCCAACAATCAAAATTTGCTGAAAATTCACACTCAGTTCATCCAATTATGGACTCAATTTCTGGCCAGAAGCAATGGTTTAAAAACACATTAATGATGGATTCCTTTCCAACAAATATGCAGCTTTTCGCTTCATAAGATGTTAATTGATGAACTGGACTGGTGTGGATTATTGAGATGTTTTTATCAGCTGTTCGGACTCTCATTCTGACGGCACCCATTTACTGCAGAGGATCCATTACGGAGCAAGTGATGTAATGCTAAATTTCTCCAAATCTGTTCCAGTGAAGAAATCAACTCATATACATCTCGGATGGGCTGACAATTCCTTTAGTTGTTGGGATCCTGCTTGAACAACATGTATGCTTATAGACATTTTATGCTGTACCATTTATGTCTCCAATCAGCTCTCAGGTCAGTGGAAATGTAGGCTGTTTTTTTTAAAAAGATGACTGCTACAGTGTCGCAGATCCCACAGTCGAGACCAGATTCTGATATCAGCATCATTTCAGTGTAAAAGGCGTATTGGCGTTTATATGTGATGCTCACCTGCATCGACATCATTCGGCCAGCCGCTGGACTGGGAGCTGGTGCCGGCCGGAGAACGACTGTAGAAGACATCATCGACAGGACTCTCCATCTCACTGTCATCTATAGACTTACGCTTATTAGAGCTACAGAGAGAGACAGAGAGACCAAGTGAGACGTTAATCAATATCCCTGTGACAGATTCCTGTAGACTGATAAGAGAGAAACACAGAAAAAAGTGCAGAAACACAGAAGACTGTGACAGACTTAGTACCTCCGAGGAAGACTGGCGTACAGCTCCACCTCAGACCTACAGCGCAAGAAGAATGACAGACAAAGGGGAAACAGAAGGAAGGACAAAAAGGAGAGCAAGACAGATCAAATTTCCACTGAAGAGAAACTAAAACGGGCACAAAGATCAGGCATATGGGTGTATGTGTGTTCACCTTGTGGATGGAGGAGAGGCAAGTGAACGTCTGCTGAGTGCTACTTGGTTGATATTGTAGTAACCGGGACTTTCCAGATCCGCAAGAGAGAAATTAGGACCTGATGCTGTTGCAACGGGGGCTGCGGAAGAGACAAACATGTTGAAGTTTGAACTTCTGAGATGTAAAAACTAAAACTTAAATATCATATAGAGAAAAGTTACTAATAAATCTATGCCAAATTAATGTTAGATGCATATGCCAAATCTGGGTATTACAACGTGCTTAATGATAGCATCACTTTTTTTTAGAAACTTTTACAACAAAATTATGGAACTCCAAGACTGATTCAGATACAGTAACCCAACAAATCAGAATATCAAATTAGCAATTTGAGTCAGCCATAATAACTTCAGTGAGTGGGTGAGAGTCCTCTGTTTGATTTGGTCTGTTTAACAAACTGTTACACTGATGAATTCAACAATTAAGCAATTTGTTCATGAATTGGGCAAAGCAAAAACTTTTTTCTTTTTTTTTTTGCAGTGTGCTGTTCATTTAAGAAAACATTAGCATGTGTTAAAGTACTTACTCTGAGACACTCGTACCAGCTCGGCTACGTTCCACACCCCTGAAGTCACAAAGCAGTCCTGAAAACTCAGATGTCCTGCAGAAACAATACAAATTCACATTCCTCACCCAACAGAAACCTGGGCTGTGTGATAAGAGACCAGTACCACATGCATCCAGCACCAAAATATAATGCAAAATTTATACAAAGACAATAATAACAAGTGTCTTGTGTTTCAAACAAAAGCTAGCCAGTTAATTGTAGTCTAACACTCTTGCTTGTGTGATTGCTGTACTCAAGTAAGAGGTCAGTAAGATTTTTTTTTTTTTTTTTTTTTAAGAAATTAATATTCACCATGGATGCATGAAATTGATCAAAAATGACAGTAAAAACATGTATATTATCACAAAAGATTTCTACTTAAAATAACATGCTGTTCTTTAGGCACGTCCTATTCTTTAAATAATCTTTTAAAGAAACATTGTATCCCAGTTTCTGCAAAAATATTAAGCTGCACAACTGTTTTCAACATTGATACTAATAAGAAATGTTTCTTGAGCAGAAAATCAGCATATTAGAATGATTTCTGTAGAATTATGTGACACTGAAGACTGGCGTAATGATACTGAAAATGCAGCTTTGCATCACAGGAATAAATTACATTCTAAAATACATACAAACAGTATAAAACACTTATTTTAAATTGTAATATTATTTTACAATTTTACTGTATTTATGATTAAATAAATGCAGACTTGGTAAGTGTAAGAGACTTTTTTTGAAAAACATTAAAAAATATCTCTGACTCTGAACCTTTGCATGGTATAACAGTGTATAAGTCCGTGTGATGGCCTATATTTTTCTCACCGTTTGGTGGGGGTTTGATGTCCGACTCTCCTTGTTGATTGGAATTGTCTGATTGCCCAGATTCTGCATTGAGAAACAGAGAAAAGATGCATTTAAATGGCAGAAAATGGCTCATATTCAATTACTACTGTTCGTATTGGATTGTTCAGTGATGTTTAGGCACTTGGATGCAACAACACAGCGAGCAGATATTGTCGAGCCACGTGAACACGAGAGAGAGAAGATGAGAAACAAGTGTCTGAGTACATATGCATGAAAGTGTGCGTTATCAGCACAGTTTATGGCAGGCTGCGTGTGCATGTGTGTTTGTGGAGGTGTTTATCGGGCGGCTGTAGGTGATAAGGGAACACACTGGCTCATGCCAGCATGATTTGATAGAGTGTGTAGAGATTAGGACAAATACACTCGCACAAACAAAAGAACAGCAGTCTGAACGGAGGAGAAAGAGCAAGACGGTTTCTTTTTCTCTACATTTAGCGTGTTGTCTCCATCTCTCTCTGTCTCTCGCTCTCTTTTTCTGGAGTCCTGGCAGCCATTTTAGTCTTTGGCAGCCATCTTAGTATTGGCGGTGCACACACATTCCTGCTAGCTGACGACACAGACACACACACAGGATAAACATAGGCCCAAACCCATGAACAAGGCTGGAAAATGTGTACAGTAGGTTGTGTTTCACATGGCATACAGCATCCCAAGTCCTGTTTGAGCTCACCGACGCTCAGACTGGGAGTAAAAAAGCACTGCCACAGAGAGTCCATAAGTCATTCAGTCTCAATGAGTGTTGGAGATTTTCCGCGAGATGAGCAACAGCTATCATTTGACTTCGAAAGAAGCCCAGGCTGGTGTTACTCTTTCAAAAGCATCACGTATTTGTCATTTTGAAGCTTGGCAGCAGCTGTCACACTTTCAATTAACAATATATATATAAAAAAACAAAAAGAGCGGCTGGGATGTTCTTCAAAATTTCACCTTTTGTGTTCCATGTAGGGAAGAAAGTCATACATGTTTGTAATCAAATAAATTTGTGCTCTTTTGATACAGTGTCAAAAGTTACATATACGCACAGATTGGTGCAGACTGTAAACACTGTAACTGATTTCACCAACACACAAATTACCAAAATCATATTCACACAATATGTACTGTTCATCTAGAGCAGCTTCATGCTCCTATTGTTTCTGAAGGTCCTGACTCTCCTAGTGTGCTCTAGTAGGTGAGAAAAGACAACCAAAAGGGGGAAAGTACTATTTTAACTACTTCTTAACTACTCCTGTAATGTGTTAGGTCATTAAAACCCTCAACCTAACTTCATTGTTACAATTAAAAATAACTTTTTTCTATTTGAACATTTTGTAAAATGTAATTTATTCCTGTGATCAAAACTGAATTCTCAGCATCATTACTCCAGTCTTCAGTGTCACACGATCCTTCAGAAATAATTCAAATATGCTGATTTACTCAAGAAACATTTCTGATTATTATCAATGTTGAAAAAAATGATACATTTTTTTAAGATTCTATGATAAATAGAAAGTTCAAATGAACAGCATTTATTTGAAATGGAAATCTTTTGTCGTTACTTTCACTTTGGATCAATCTAATGTGCCCTTGCTGAAAAAAAGTATTCATTTATTTTAAAAAATAATTACTGAGTCCATTGTTTTGAACAGTAATGTGTATAATTTTCTTTATATACGTTTTATTTCTGTTTCTGTTATTTTTAGGTAAAATGCTATCTTGATATGCTTTTAGAATAGAATAGAATAGAATAGACTTTACATGTTAAAACAAGCAAATGTGCATTTTCATTTCACAGACGTTTCGTTTCATAGAAAAAGTTACTAGTTTAGAGAGACATGAGAATTTTTCATTTTCACAGACTGAATAATCTTTAGAAGGTGTGACTTCAGGGTCATCCAAAAATGGTGTCATCCAAAAACATTTACTCACTCTCATGTCAGTCTAAGCATCCATGTCATCTCTTTGACTTCCTGTCTTATGTATTATTAATTTTGAATCTTTTTTTCCCTAAAAGAGCTGCTTATTAATTTTACAAAAGTGGGCCATATAAATCATAACTCTTCTGAAGTCATAATGACAGCTTTGTGTGAGGAGCAGACTAAAATTTCAAAAGTTTTATTCACTCATAGTCTTTCCATCCGCTGCAGCTGTCAAATGAAATTTGGTGCACGTTGCATCAAGTTTAATGATTACAAGTGAGTAGATGTCCATACACGTCCTTTTTATTATGATGTATAATGACTTTAGGTGCGTGTATGCTTGTGCCTATAAAACAGCTCTCTCTGTGCCTCTCTTTTTCTGACCCAAACAGATGTTAAACCCCATACAGCCTCTTTTTTGTCGCCCCCCTCCCTCTGTCCCTGTTTATCAGCATGCAGTTGGGTTTTGCTTAAGAGGTTTAGCATTATGTTGCTAAACATTCTGACCTTTTTTTAATCTATAATGCTCTTAAAGTGTTCCAAAGCTCCCTAATCCCCTCCGCCTTCTCACTCTGCGGCTCTCCGCACTCATTTATCAGCCAATAGTCATCATTCTCCGGCTTTCTTTCAGCTCTAATTATTTATTTCTCATCCTGAGCTCAGTATCACGATGAGAAATATCTCATAGCTGGAGGACATCCGTATACGTGCGGTACTGGCCTGTTCGGATTATTACAGATGCTCAGGAGTTACAGAGTCAGCCGAGACAAACATCTGTCTGCACTTACACATGAAGAGCTTTGGGGAGCAGCTCAGCAAACGTAAACTCATTTGTGAGGTTATTTCATTAAAAGCAAGCTGTTTTTCAATGTGCATTTGTGTGTGTACATTTTTCTATGTATGCATGTGTAAGTCTGTGTATGAAGGAGCAGGTGTGTGAGAGTGGTTTCGGCACAGCCTGTTACCCATCTGTGTGCCCGTCTGCAGCCAGAGTCTGCCAACACATACACACACTCATAGAGAGAGAATGGAGAGAGACACATGCACAGGCAGAGAGACAAGAGAAGAGAGCAGAAAAAATAAAGATGCATCTTTCACACATAAATCCAAGTGTCTCCATCAGTGTGCTGACATAAATAGCTTTAACACACACTCACACCAGCGCACAACACCCTGGCTAAAGACAACGTGATTTGGGCTCTTTGCAGGCTTTTGATTAGATGGGCACATCAGATCTCAAAGGAACCCCAGGAGGACCCTCGTCCACAAAGACAGAATGAGAAAAGGATGGACAGAAAGAAAGAAAGAAAGAAAGAAAGAAAGAAAGAAAGAAAGAAAGAAAGAAAGAAAGAAAGAAAGAAAGAAAGAAAGAAAGAAAGAAAGAAGTTGGAATAATAATTACACTGTGTAACTCAAATCACTACAGAAGTGAAAATCACCTAGAGATAGATCGTAATTTGTTAAATTTGAAATAAAAAAATAAAGATTCCAGTATATTTTACACTATTGTATTCCATTTTACTGCATTCTTTTTTAAAACCAAGAGAAAAAAAAAAAAAAAAAAAAAATCAAGGAAAGAAAAATGTTTGCATAAAGTCAATTATATACTCTCCAGCTGTTTTGAGCAGTAATTTTTCTCTTCTTTTCTTTTTTACTTCTACTACTACTAATACTTCTACTCAGCAAGGGTACATTTAATTGATAAAAAGTGACAGTAAAGAGAATTTTACAAAAATAAATAAATGTTGATATTATGAACTTTATATTCATAAAAGAATCCTGAAAAAGGTTTCCACAAAATTGTTTCTGTTTCTTGAGCATCAAATCAGCATATTAGAATGATTTCTGAAGGATCATGTGACACTGAAGACTGGAGTTATGATGCTGGAAACTCAGCGTTGCGTCACAGGAATAAATTACATCTTAAAACATTTTCAAATAGAAAACAGTTATTTTAAATTGTAATAATATTTTGCAATATTATTGGTATTAACATTTTTGAGCAAATATACTGGAGACAAGAGATATTATTTAATATAACAAATAAAAATCTTACAGACCAAAAAACTTTTGTACCATACAAAAAACAAAATCATATTTTCTTCATTTTATATCAATACTAACAATAGATTGTGACATTACACTCATGAAAATTAGATTTATTTGATTTATTTGCACTCCATTACAACCTGGACATGATTTTGCCAGGTTTACCCATCACAGGTTTTCTAAGTCTATTCTCATTCTCATTCAGGTTGTTGCATCAACATGGCGGCGCGCACAGACGCAGCGGCTTCTCTCTCTCCCGATAGAACGGTGTTTTCGTGTTTTTTTTCTTGTAAGTCGCAATGTTTTTGTACATCTCCGTGACGTCTACCTGTCTTTAAGCGCGCATACAGTCGTGAGTTTCTGCTCGATGTCGGCAGAATCACATTTTTAGAGTTAAACTCCGCGCACGCCGAGGAGCTGCGGGACATCGGTCTGCTCCGAAAGCCTACTCCATCACCGACCCCCACTACTGCATCTCGCCCACAGCGGAGGCGCTACAAGCGGCGTGAGAGGAAGCAGAAGAGGGGTAAGCACGGAGGTATCCGAGCTAGGCTAGCGGCCAACCCACACAAGCCAGCTATCCCCACCATCGTACTGGCGAACGTACGCTCTTTGGACAATAAACTGGACTACATCCGACTACTCCGCTCTACTCAGAGGACTGTAAGAGACTGTTGTGTTTTTGTGTTTACGGAAACATGGCTTAACAACAGCGTACCGGACTGCGCCATACAGCTCGACCAGCTAACATGCTATCGAGCTGACAGAGCTCTCGTCGAGGGAGGTAAGATCCGCGGCGGCGGGCTTTGTGTTTACATCAATGATGCATGGTGCCGCGACGCTGTTGTGGTCTGCAAACACTGCTCACCCTTGGTGGAGTTTATGATTATTGAGTGCCGGCCGTTCTATCTACCAAGGGAATATACAGCCATACTGCTCATTGCTGTATACATCCCTCCCAGCTCCCACAACAACAACAGGAGTGAGGCACTAAATGATCTGTACCAGCACACCAGTGAGCAGCAGACAGCCCATCCAGATGCTTTTCTCATCTTGGCTGGGGATTTCAACCACGCAGACTTAAAGAGTGTGTTCCCAAAAATATATCAACACATAGACTTTCCAACAAGGGGAAAAAATACTCTGGACTTTGTTTACACCACCCAGAGAGGAGCTTACAAGGCCCTCCCCCTCCCCCAGATCGGAGCCTCAGACCACATCACTGGCATGCTAATGCCTGCATACAGACCGCTCATTAAAGTCATCAAACCAATACACAAACGGATACAAGTGTGGCCGGAAGGGTCGTCAGAGGCACTTCAAGACTGTTTTGACACCACCGACTGGAATATGTTTAAACAGGCTGCCACATACAGCAACACTACAGACCTCCAAGAGTACTCAGAGACTGTCACTGCCTACATCACCAAGGGCATTGATGATGTAACGGTCACAAAGTCTATCACTGTCAGGGCCAACCAGAAGCCTTTAGAGGAACGCTGCCTTTAGAGCTGGAGATGAGGAGGGCCTGAAGACAGCTAGGGCCAACCTATCCCGCGGCATCAGAGAGGCCAAGAGACAGTACTCCAGGAGGATAGTTCATCGTTTCAGCGACAGCAGAGACACTCGGAGCCTGTGGCAGGGGATACAGACCATCACAGACTACAAGCCCCCACCACAGACCTGCGACAGCACCATCCCCCTGCTGAACGAGCTGAATGCCCCTTCTTTGCTCGCTTTGAGGCACAAAACAGCACCACTGCACAGAAGACTCCACCTCCTCCCGGCAACCAGGTGATGACGCTGTCCCCGGACAGTGTGAGGAGATCAATGCATGCAAAGCTCCGGGTCCTGATAACATTCCTGGGCATGTACTGAGAGACTGTGCTGTGGAACTCACTGATGTCTTCACAGACATTTTCAACATCTCATTAAATCAGGCCGTTGTCCCCACATGCTTCAAAGCTACCACCACCATTCCAGTCCCGAAGAAGTCATCTCCATCCTGCTTCAATGACTACCGTCCAATAGCACTCACTCCTATTCTCATGAAGTGCTTCGAACAGCTAGTCATGCACCACATCAAGTCTGTCCTCCCCCCCTCCCTGGACCCCTTCCAGTTTGCATATAGGTCCAACTGCTCGACCGATGATGCCATCACCACTGCCCTCCACCCAGCCCTCACACATCTGGACAAAAAAGACACATATGTCAGGATGCTGTTCATAGACTTCAGTTCAGCATTCAATACAATCATCCCTCAACAGCTCACTCACAAACTGGTCCAGCTGGGGCTCAACACCTCTCTGTGCAACTGGCTGTTGGACTTCCTAACAGGGAGACCTCAGGCAGTACGGGTCGGCATTAACACATCCAGCACCATCACACTGAACACTGGGGCCCCCCAAGGATGTGTGCTGAGCCCCCTCCTCTTCACTCTGCTGACCCACGACTGCACACCGTCACACAACTCCAACCTCTTCATTAAGTTTGCGGATGACACGACTGTGGTGGGTCTCATTAGCAACAGAGATGAGACAAACTACAGGAGCGAGGTGAGCCGCCTGGCCGGGTGGTGCAGTGACAACAATCTCTCTCTGAATGTGGAGAAGACGAAGGAGATTGTTGTTGACTTCAGGAGAGTACACACTCAGCATGCCCCTCTGACCATCAACGGTGCGACTGTGGAGAGAGTGAGCAGCACCAAGTTCCTGGGTGTGTACATCACAGAGGACCTCTCCTGGACTAACAACACTAGCCCTGGCCAAGAAAGCACAGCAGAGTCTCTACTTTCTCCGCAAATTGAGATGAGCCAGAGCCCGACCCCCATCATGTGCACCTTCTACAGAGGCACCATCGAGAGCATCCTAACCAGCTGCATCACTGTGTGGTATGGCGCTTGCAACGCATCCTGCCGCAAGTCACTTCAACGCATAGTGAGAGCAGCTGAGAAGATCGTTGGTGTCTCTCTCCCCTCCCTCCAGGACATTTACAGCTTCCGTCTCACCCGCAAAGCCCTCCACATTGCAGGCGATCCCACCCACCCGACACACAGCTTCTTCAGTCTGCTGCCATCAGGGAGGAGACTGCAGAGTCTCCAGGCGAGGACCAGCAGACTGAAGGACAGCTTCATACATCAGGCTGTCAGGAAGCTGAACTCCCTCCCGTCCTTGCCCCCCCTCCCCTCTTTTACCTCATGCAACACTGAACACTGATACTACGACCCCCCCCCCAGCTCCCCATATCCCCAGGACCCTTCCACCCCCCCACCCACTTAAAAACCATGACCAGCACCTGTCACTTGTGCAGCATTGGACTGATCACTACCTCATCCAGCATTGACTGCAAACTACCTCTTCGGCTAGTCTGATAAAAAAGACTGTTCTTTTGTCACTTTAACAGACTGATAAGCTCTTCTTGCACTACACATATATCTGCACAGTTTTGTTTTATTTAACTGGTTTGCACTCTATCTGCCATGTGCCTTATGCCACTTTATCTATCTCTTTCTTTATTTTTCTACAAATGTCCTCATTTGTATATCTGTATAGTTGTATGTACATATGTTTAAACTGTATTTATCCGTATTTGAACGTCTACTGTCAGTGTCTTAAATGTTAACTGTATGCACCAAGGGTCTGAGAGTAACGCAATTTCAATTCTCTGTATGTATGTGCCGTACACGTGGAAGAATTTACAATAAAGCAGACTTGACTTGATTCTGCCCAGTAGGGGGCTCCTCAGGGCAGTGAGGAAGTCAGACATAAGAGCAAAAGCGAAAAGCCCTAGAGCTTTGGAGACAGCAGGTGATGGGATTTGGGCCATTTCAGGGCAGTCACAGGTGTGTAATTTCACATCAACAAACATCACCTTTCAGTGTCAATAAAAATAAACACAGTTTGTTGACACTTGTGGTTTGATCGCTGTGGTTGTCTTTCCTCAGAGTACAAGCGCAAGTCCAATAAGTGATAGTCATAAACACACTCTTATGCAATGCAAACAAAGAAATACACTGATAACACTCCTCAGACTTAATATCTAATTCTAAATCTAGCCAGATAGAGCAGGATGTGCATCCATTTGTGTGCATGTGTGTGTCCTCAGAACACCCCGTGACCCAGACAGGATGTGACTGTTAAACAGGCTTCACAATAGTTCACTGTGTGAAGGGCTACACAGGATACCAGGTATAAAACACACTCACACACATTGGCACTGCAACCTGTATTTCAACATTTAGAGCATATTTATCAACTATTTGTATTGCATGATAACAGTTTGCATCATAAACCAACTCCAAGTTTGTACATAAAAATCTTGGTTGGTTTTAGTGCTGCTGCTCAAAGTTAGTGATTTGAACAAATACCAAACCCTAAGTATTACACTTCCAAACTGAAGGACAGACCCGAGTCATATTGATACCAAAATACCCTAAGCATTCAAATATTCTGGAATCTGTAAGATTTGTTTTGTATTTTTCTTTTTGAACGAAGTCTCTTCTGCTCACCAAGGCTGCATTTATTTGATCAAAAACACCGTAAATATTGTAAAATATTATTAGAATTTAAAATAACCTTTTTCAATTTGAATATATTGTAAAATGTATGTTGTAATGCTGAATTTTCAGCATCATTACTCCATTCTTCAGTGATCATTGAGAAATCATTATAGTATGCTGATTTGCAGCTCAAGAAACATTTATTTTTATTAAAAATGTTGAAAACTGTTGTTAACTTAATATTTTTTATATAAATTATGATTTCTTTCAGGATTCATCAATGAATAGAAAGTAAAAAAACAGCATTTATTTGAAAAATAAATCTTCTAAATGTCTTTACTGTTACTTTTGATCAATTTAATGCATCCTTGATGAATAAAACTATTAATTACAATAAAAAATTAAAAAAAAATCTTACTGACGCCAAACTTTTCAATGCCAACAACACCCTATCATCATAGCTGTGAGTTTTGCACAGGCCAGCACTTTTGAACTTCAGAAAAATGTGCAGATCTTTTTGGACAGTGCCACAGAGATCCACCGAACTGATCATGTGATATAAAAACACCACTTTGTGCCACAGAAAGATAAAGGAAGTGATACAAAGAGAAAGAGCCCGAATGAGGTCTGGGAACAGAAGGTTCTGCCAAAAAAGCCAGGAGAGAGAATTAGGAGGGGGAAGGCAGTCGGGATCTGTTGCCAAGGAAAGTGAAGAGAAGAGAGGAGTACACAACATACATCTAGACAAAGAGAACAGAGCGAACAGACAACTAATAGAGGAGGAGAACAAACAGAATAACAGACAGAAGACACACGCTGATACATGAACACACATACACTTTGACCTCCAGTCACAGAGGCAGAAACCTAACATGATTGCATGTGGAAGGTGTGGGTTCCTTTTCCAGCTAATCACAGAGCTGGAAACCGACTGCACGGGCCAATGACATATGGGGCTTCCAATCCAAACCCCACCCCCTGAGCTGCTTGCCTTGCTGTTCTTTGAGCATTCTGTAGTTGGAGCACACAGACGCTTAATGATGTCATGAGTATGTGTGGTGCAGCGAGTCGGACGGTCATCTGAGGTCACGGAGGGTTAGCGAACTGTCAATCGTGACAGCTGGACGAGGGAAGAAACTTTTACACATGCATACACAGGCCTCGCATGAGTTTATCCACTAGAAATTGGGGCGAAATGCATGCGTGTGTTTATGAGCTTAGCACTATGATCCTTTAGTGCTACTGCAATAAATAACCTCAGAACATGATTAGAGGACCCAAGAAGCTTTTCCCAGAATCCTCCGTAGTCCTAAAAACAAGCATACATCTGAGCATAAATGTACACAAACACAACAAACATCTCAACAAGGAAGTTCAGACACAGGTCAGAGTCTAAAGACCAGCTGTTCTGTGCTGACCCGAGCTCAGCATGTGTGTGTGTGTGCGGTTTGGCTTTTATCTTACTAAATAAGATAAGGAGCTTGTCCCGTCTAGATTCTCGCTGTTCATCTGATCTGGGACCTTCTCTTCTCAGATGCTGCCTGACACGAGGCAGCCGGTCTGAGGAACGTGGAGTAGGACAGTTCCAGGCTTGAGCTAAGGCCTATGGAGCCATAGGAGCCCTTCCAAATTACAGAAGCCGAAAGCAAACATGCTAAATTAAAATTAAATTTTGTCCTAAAGAAAATGTGAGTAGTGTTCACCTGTGCTAAACATGGTACCACAATGGCAGAGAGCATTTGGGTGATTGCACAGGCACAGCTATGCAATAGGGCTGTGCAACAATGGTTAAAATATTAAATCACAATTATTTCCCTCCAAAACTATGAATCGCAATTATTAAAAACGATTGTTCACATTTAAGAAATTTATTTTGACATTTCATCAGAATTACTGCACAGTTGCCAGGTTGGAAAGATCAGCCCGATCTCCTGGCAATTCGTACGATTTAATTCGTTCAAACTCATATGATTTTTGCCAAATCGTACGTATTTTACGAGTTCCACAATTCGTATGAATTTGTACGAATGACCTACACCTAACCCCTCCCCCTAAACCTACCCTTCACTGGGGTTTAGACAAATCGTACAAAATCGTACGAATTCGTAAGAATTAGTCACCTCATAAAATATGTACAAATTGGTCGTGAGATAGCGTTGGAAAGATTTATTAAAACAATGAGAAGAAAATGCATGCATTTAATATTTAAACTCTTGACATCTGGCAACCCCAATCATGATGCAAGACAAAATAAAACAAAAAAATACTAATTTTCAGGATTAATAACCTGCAGGCCAATATCGCAGACAATTTTCCTTAACTCTTTCCCCGCCATTGACAGTATTTTCCGGCTTTCCGTGTTTTCACTGGTGTACGGTAGGAGGCACTATTACCCATGTTCTGAAAGAGTATTGAACCTCTGGTTAAAAAACGGCAAAGAAGAAACAAGCGATCACGCAAGTAAGCTGATGCATATGTGATGTAATGCAATCATCAAGAATTAAACAGCATATGAAACAAAACTGCCTAACGTTACCGAATGAAATGTCGACCTTGGAAGTGGTATAGGACTGTACAAGCTTTGGATATGTTGATGGAAGCGATAGAATCCACCAATAATTTGATAATCATTCTGAATCTGATCTTTACAAAAACTATAATATTATGGAACCACTATATTTAACAACAAAAAAAAGAAATCCCTAAGAACAGATTGCATCATGAAAAGTGGTGGGATGGAAGGGGTTAAACATTAGGTCTTTTCTGAATAGGAGCAAATTATTGCAGTTTGATGAAAGATGCGAAGATTGCAAACACCACAAATAACGTCCAAAAATACTTCTGCATGACCGACTGATATTTACGAGCCGCAGAGTGATCATAAAACAGCAAACTATTATTGTTTGTAAATCAATTTCAAAACAAACAGAGGCACTACAAGGCTGATGTGAGAATGGGGGTTCGAGATGCGGAGAAATAAAGAGAATGAGAGAGAAAGAGCCACGAAGGTTTCTCTAGTGGAACTGCAAGTGACTGCATCTGTTTGGCAGCAGCTCAGAAAAGTCTAGTGTTTCAGCCTCCACACACACACACAGAGAAAGCTCAGAGAGAGCTAGTGTTTCAGGCCTCGGCCTCAGGGACTGCTATTCCAGGCTAGTTTATGAAAAACAGCTTTATGTGGAAAAAAAGGGGAAACGTTGGAAGAGGGAGAAAGAGAGAGAGAGAGAGAGGCGGAATCAGAGGGAGCCTGCAGTTAGAAACAAAAGCCACGTACACACTGCAAAGTTTTGGTGTGATAACCATATTTAAAAGTGGGAGTGAATCCCGAAAGATACTAGTATGTGTGTGTGTTGGACGCAAAAAAAAAAAAAAAAAAAAAATTCGACCCATGATAGCTGACAAAGTGATTGCACAATGAACACTGATGCCAGGGGTTTTACCTGGTGGAATTTGCAGCAGAATTTGTGATCGAGTCAAGACCAACACATTAATTTCATTCATTTGCATCACACCACAAGACAGGAGACACACATCTCTTAAATAAATATAAATAGAATATTTTTTTTCTATTTATAATTTGTGTGTTTTCCTCTCTCTCTCTCTCTCCCCCAGAAGCGGACAGGAAGTGAGGTTCATGTTTAACGTGAGGAATAGAGGAGGAGACATCTGCTCTGTCCAGAAACAGGCCACAGATGCATCAACTCTGTGACTCTCGTGCCAGTAGAGCACAGCTGGGAGGCAGGTGCTGTCTATCATCTGGCATGAAGCAAATCACAATAACCTCAAATGAACCGGCTCTATTCCCGCCCTCAGCAGCCCTCGGGGTTGAGCGGGACAGAACGCCTCTCAGAAACACCTACAAGCCCAGATGTCATGCACTGCCAGCGCTATATATCATTACACATCGCTTTCCAGAGCATGACGACTTCTAAAAAATGATCATCAGAAACAGAGCGCAGGCAACGTGTAGTTTACTTTTAGTAGGTTTTGCACTTAGATTTGTTTTACATAGTGCTTAAAAAGAATTGTCATTTCAAACCTCTAGAAAAACTATAAAAAAAATTGTTTGAAAAAAAAGGTCTCAGTGTTTTTGTTTACATACAATACAATAAACTAAAATTTGGTTCAAAGCTATTGTGACTTTAACTGTATGGACTATTTTTGTAAATAAATGTATACTCTAATTCAGCAAGGATGTATTAAATTAAATGCTGTTCTTTTGAACTTTCTATTCATCAAATAAAACTGAAAAAAATGCATCAGTTTCCGAAAATAATATTAAGCAGCAAAACCATTTTCAACATTGATAATACTAAGAAATGTTTCTTGAGCATTAAATCAGTAAATTAGACTGATTTCTGAAGGATCATGTGACGCTGAAGACTGGAGTAATGATGGTGAAAATCCAGTTTTGTATCACATGGATAAATTACACTTTACAATATATTCAAATAGAAAACAGCTATTTTAAATTGTAATAATATTTCACAATATTACTTTTTACTGTATTTTTAGTCAAATAAATCTAGGCTAAATGTAGCAGAAGAGACTTTTTTGAAAAACAAAAAAAAAATAGTACTGAAGCTTTTCAATGTATGAATGAATACTTTTTGACAGGTGAGGTCACTATAAAACTACATAAAAAAATATCTCCTTTTAATAGCTTACAGATTTGTAACATCATGAAGGTGCAGTTAGTGACGAAACTTTCATTGTTTTGGATGAACTATTCCTTTAATGCTGCCAGAGTTCAGTTGGATTTCTTAATTTGATCTGATCTATGCGATTTGATTTCTTTTCAGCTACTAGTAGCAGTCCAACCTTTCGGCTTGCAACACCAGATGCAGCTCAGACATCTAAACATTTGCTTAGTGATTTAGTTTTCTGTTTTAGTTGGGTGGCGTTCACCTCGTGCAGCGAGCGCACATACCCTGCGGCCGAGACGCTGGGTTTTCCCTCGTTTTCTTCCTCTCCTTTTCCATCCGCTGTTCTTTTCATGGACTAGTATTTTTGTCGGCCACACCGACATCTGCAGATTCTCACAGAGAGCGCAGGAATTCTGTCACACTCGCTGTTGCAGAGAAACGTCCCACTCGCTTCTCCCTTTTCATCAGGGGTGTCGACAGAGAGAGAGAGGGAGGGATTGAAGATGGAATGAGAGGGAAAAAAGAGATAATTGCAGGAAAGTGGGATTATTAGGCCATCAGTATCCTTTCAGACCGAAACTGCCAGATAAGTGAAATCAGATGGAGAGAGAGAGAGAGAGAGAGAGAGAGAGCGCAACACAGGGTCTGTCTGAGGCTCAGGAGAGGTTGTGATGGTCAAGTGTCCAGCTTGTTTATTAGTCGTCTTATTATTGTCATATTGTTGGGTGTCCATCCTTGCCCATTTATTGCGACACCACCATTCAAAAGTTTGTAAGTCTGTAAGATGTTTTAATGTTTTTGAAAGAAGTCTCTTCTGCTCACCAAGGATGCATTTATTTGATCAAACACATCAAATACAGTAATATTGTTAAATATTTTTACAATTTAAAATAACTTTTTTTATTTTAATATATTCTAAAATGTAATTTATTCCTGTGATGCAAAGCTGAATTTTCGGCATCATTCAAAATGACATTTAAAATTTCTCCTTTTGTGTTGCTTTGAAAAAGCAACTATATTCAGGTCTAAAACCACATGAGGATGAGTTTTGGTTGAACGACTCTGAACTGTAAAATACGAACTGTAAATACGGCCACTATTAGACTCTGAATAACCTGTTAAAATGATCGATTCCATCGTTTTGGAAAAGCTGAAATTTTGAGTAGTCTGTGAGTGTGAAGTCACTTTAGATTTAGGTACGGGACTGTTAGAAAATGTGCTCTGCATGGCACGTGTTTAGCTGGCCGACAAGAATTCATAATTTTCTCATTAGCTTTGAGTTGCAGTAATTACATCTACATTCAGTTAATTACTCCATTCGACAGCTCTGCTGAATAAGAGGACAGAAAGTTCTAGAACAAAAGTGACCCTGAGTTCTGGAATCTCGAAACTCTGAGTCCTCTGGTTCTCCAATCAGAGCAGCTGGGACCCATTAACACATTTAGAATTAAATTGCACTCAATTTCTCCTACACGTCTTTCTCTTTACCTCACTAATGTTTCAAGAGTCCCTGGGGACCCTGGGATGGCTGGGACAGACAAAAACTCACAGATTTCCACTTCTTTTACACCATTCTCCCTTTCATTTTGCTCAGGCACACTGCATATGGGGTCAGGCTGAATCTATGTGAGTGTTTTCGGGCTTTATCCCTGCAGACAGTCAATCACTCAATCTAATACTTTATGGATTTTAGCCATTGAGCTGCTGTAGGTTTAGCTATAAAATATCGTAATACCCTGCAGTCTCAAACACACTGCTACAAAACACACTTTGAGGGGAGGTGCGTGTGATTACTGAACTCATCCCCAGATGCTAGTCCGCAAGCGTGTAAGAGCCTTATAGCTCTGGAAGGGATAAATATATGGAGAAAATTATACAAATATGCTTTAAATACTACAAACTCACCCACATGTAGACACAGAAATCAGCAGTCAGAGAAAGCAAGCACTAAATGTGTGTGTTGCGTTCAGGAGTGTTATTGCACATAGTAGCATCAAATCAGAATCTAGGATGAATAGTGCAATCATTTTGTTTGCAGATATACTATCTACAATAGAACACGGCAAGCCTGCTAATCTCTTTAGGAAAATCGCTTTAGGGTGCAAATCGCCTTTGCTGAAATATGGTACGTACAATGGCCACAAGAAAATATTAGGCCGTTATGCAACACTTAACTTGTATATAGAGAGGCACTTATTTTAAATGTAGTGCTTGCATTTTCATTTTTTTTTAATTGGCACTGCTTTTATTTAAAAGTTTGGGGTCAGTAAGATTATTTTCTGAAAGAAATATATATTTTTCCAGCAAGGACACATTAAACTGATCAAAACTAGTTGACAGTAAAGACATTCATAACGTTAACAGAAACAGACTTGTATTTCAAGTAAACAATTTTGTTTGGACTTATCCATCAAAGATCCCTAAAATAAAAAAATACAAAGCATATTGATATTAAAGATAAAATGATTTCTGAAGGATCATGTGACACTAAAGACTAGAGTAATGTTGCCAAAATTTCACCTATGCTTCACAGGAATATATTAAACTTTGTTTTAAAATATAATCAAATGGAAAACAGCTATTTTAAATTGTAATAATATTTTGCAATATCACTGCTGTACTGTATTTATAATCATATAAATGAAGCAGGTGAGCAGAAGAGACTTTTTAAAAAATCTTCCCAACTGTTGAATGGTAGTTTATGTTGCCTGAGGAAATATATTTAGTGAGTAAGAAAACAAGGAAGGAATTGTTTATGAAATGTTTATTTGTATGTTGTCTGTGAATACTGTAAGCACACAAGTTATTGAATAAACTCTCTCTCTCCAAATATTTCTGGGCAGTAATAGAGCTTCCATTGTTCGAGACAAGAGGAAGCAGGAACCGTATCCTCACTGACCTGAATGTGACGTGTTTGTGTGTGTGTGAATGAGAGCAAGAGAATGTGTCTGTGCCGACAGCTCCCCATAATGCACTTCCTCCAGACTCTTTGATGCCCATCACACACACACACACACACACACACAGATAAATATTACACAGTCTGTGTGTCAGTGCCCTGATCCTGTAGCCGTGCTTGAGTGTCTTGCCTTAATAGACCGGTCACGCTTGCTTACCGCTGCTAGAGAAGAACTTTAATGTGGGTTCTGCCTCATAGTCCTGTGGCTGACATGCCTTAATGATACTTTCTCTTCAATGAAACATTCACTGAAAGTGGCACGAGAGTAGAGAGACAAATCAAAACATTAGAGCCTGTCTTTCTTTGAGAACAATGTGGTATTGAGGAGTAAATAACGAGCTAAGTAATGACACTTAAATGCTAATATGGAAGTTTCTTTACACCAAGGGATTCAGAGTTTACATTTCAAACTTCAAAACTTTTACAATTCTGAAAAAAAAAATTCTTCTCAGAATAGTATAAGTTACTTATCCAAACAAGTAACAGTGCTATAACGGTTATAAATGTTGCATGTGCAACTTTACAGCCAAGCAAACTGAAAAAGAAAAAAAATAATTAAAAAAATAAAACGTCACCCCTCCAACATATAGCTTCAAAGTAGTTATCTACTCTTTATTAGTAATTTGTTGTGTAGCTAACTACTTTCAATTAGAGCAGTTTAGGTTCCCACACGTGAATATAAATGAATACAGGAGGATGAGAATAGTCAGTCCTCTGGCACTCACATATCTCATGTCTTCTTCAGCCAACTCTCTCTCTCTTTCTAGTTATGGTTATATTATTGCAGTGCGAGTAGACAAATGAAAACATTTGTCTGCCAATAGCAAGACCACAGAAGTCTCTCAACATGTCCAAATCTCACACTCCTTCATTTCCTTTCATGTTTCATCTTAGACGAACACACTCTTACAAA
Source organism: Barbus barbus (assembly GCF_936440315.1). Classification (NCBI taxonomy): domain Eukaryota; kingdom Metazoa; phylum Chordata; class Actinopteri; order Cypriniformes; family Cyprinidae; genus Barbus; species Barbus barbus. Next base: position 7,076,580 of record NC_136735.1, read on the forward strand.
GCAGTAGACAGACGTCTCATGGTCCCCCCCACCACACACACGCTTGTTTCTCACACTGCAACACACACTTTATCACTCCCTCATACACTAGGCATATTAGTGCATACTAAAACTATGAGTTTAAAAATATATTCAGAACTAAAACTCAAATTAAATAAAAACTAAAAACTACTAAAATAATACACAATAAATCTGTTTTCTTCAATCATCATCATCATTACATGACATCAGGTCAGATCCCACCTGCAGATGGCAATATAGCATGTGACGCAGGTTAATTCAGACATGCACTGAAAATATGAATGTTTTGGTACAAAAAAATGGAACAAAATAAAAATCTGACTACTCCAAAGTCTAAAGAAATAGTTTTTTCTTGCTTTTGTATTTTATTTTTTATATATGTAAAAAAAATTTTTATTAAAATACAATAAAATCGAAATGTGACCATGAAATAAAAACTTTAGCTAATAATACACTTCTGAAACAGAAGTTAAACTGAAATAGTACTAAAGTGGATAGTACTAAACAGGTACATAGAACATTTGCACGCAAGTATGCGAACATTGCAAGTGCCTAATGTGTTCTTGCATTATTGTGGCAGTAACAAATCTCAGTACTCAAGCGAGTTATCTTTGATATGTTCATAACTTCATAGAGCAAACTAGCCATAAAAGATGGCGCTAATGAATTTACACTACCATTATAGTTGTAGTAAATATTGTGGCAACTTTAGGAATGCAGTTTGACATATCAGAACATGAGCAATCAAGCTTTTTTTAAATTGTTTTCACATCCGTGTCTTTACACCTGTATAACCCCTAAATCATCTTGTTTTTCACTAGCCACAATCAATTCTCGTATGACACATTTATAAACAGACACACACACACACACACACACACACACACACACAACTGACTGATCTCACTGATCTCTCACGGCTCACTAAGCATCTTAACCGATGACAAATCAGCAACAAATCAGCACTCCTGCAGCTATAACAGTGATTTTTGAGGTTATTCGAGATGTTTGATCTGCTGATCTGGGTCTGCAGGGTCCTGGTTCTGAAATGGGTGTGAGATTGTGTACGTCCGCGTGAGGTCAAAAGGTTACAGGGTGTTTAGTCCCTTAATGGAGGATTTAGCTACATAACTCAAATCAAATCAATCAGAGCTCAACCTAAATAACATCCTAACACAGTTAGGTAAGACCGAATCATAACACACACACACACACACAGTTTGTGCGATTGTGGTGGAGTCTATCGTTTGGGAGGCTTGAGAGGATATACAGAAAAAATAACACTGGGCATGTTGGCACTTTTAAAACACACTCGCAGCTTAAATCTAGTGCCAAACCACTGGCACTAAGCTGAGACACTGTGCAATTATGGGAGTGTGTGTGTTTGTGTGTGTGGGGAATCTTGTCTAGTGGAGGCCCTTGAGAAATCTGTTTTCAATCTGAGCCTCAACATATTACAAACACACATAAAAAGAGAGAGAATGCAGAGACTAGATAAAGATATGGATGTCTTACATCAAGCTTCAGTCCCTGAAGAAATGAAACAAATCAATAGTCCTCACAATGATGAATGAACAAAGACAGAACACAACTTTAAAAAGGCTGTGTGAGAGAGAGAGATATTTTGAAATATTAATAATAACCCTGTGTAATAAACTTTGGCACATCCTTCACAGTTTATGCTACAAATATGAATTATACCTCAAATTGTTTCCTAATCCTGGGGGTTTTCAAACAGGGCTCCAGTGAACCCGAGCAGGCCACGAGGTCAGCAAAGATGATAATAAATAAGAATAAAAATAAAAATAAATTCACATCACTACATTCTTTCTGCTTTCTAAAGAATTTGGTGACTAGGGGTAAAAACAAATTTATAATAATATTTATTCTATTTGGTGTAAAAACTAAAGAAATAAATTGTAAAATGTTTTTTAAAAAAAATTTAAAATAAATATATTCAGTACAAAAAAAACAAAAAAGTTATTTAAAATAAAACAAATCAATTAAACAGTTACAATAAATAAATCAATGAATTAATAAACAAATTAATTGGTGTTATTACATCCAAAAACGGATTAGAAATCACATTTAATTCCAATGACAAAAATAGTTTCATGTTTTACTTCTCTTTTATAACTTTAACAGTAATGCTGGGTAGGAAGAAACAATATAGAAAGTAATTTCTCCAATAACATTTCACATATATCTTGAATATTTTTCATATTAAACTAAATACATCACTACCTATATATTGTAGAAAGGGTCACATCGTGGGATCAAAAAGTTTGATAATTTCATACCTGCAATTTTTACATCAAAAGACTCGCACTGAAGGAGGGACCCAAGCCATTTCTAATTACCAAAATATCGTGGAGACTTGTAAATGGACCCTAAACACCTAGCAGCAATCCAGAAAACCCTAGACTACAATACAGTAGCACTTGTGGTGAGTTTCACACTGACATGCACAGCCTTTCTTCAGAAAACATATAAATCTACTAAAAGTTTGTAAAAAAATCTGACATGTAGTAATTATCCTATCACGCCCACACACACACACACAGCTGCCATGCCTAACAGCTATTTTAACCTTTGACCTACAGCTTGTTATTGTTAACGCACATCGGCATGACCCGCACACGTGCTGTTGTATTAACCTCTGACCCCACGACATGCCTCAGTAGCCTCCAGGGAAACACTCTTCAAACAAGAGCAGGGGATTACTTTCACACTAACACAGCACCGTATTACATAACACACAGATCCCAAAAAATACACAACCACTGTGAGCATTACGCTTCCAGTGAGGAAACCAAAATGACTTGACTTCCGGTTAAGACGGGTACTGGGACTGCATTGTGGTGGCTCAATTGGAGAAAAATCATGATGCGTCCTAATGAATATGATCGTAAACAGTTGTGGTCTGAAGTCTGTTAAAAGAACACATGGGAAAGAAGAACAGGAATCTGGAACGAGTCTATAAATCGAGCAGCTGTGAGGGTGAGTGGACAGCTGTGTGACGTCAGACATATTTGCATCTTGTTTATATTAATTGTCAAGAGGATGTTGACATCTAACAGTGCCTCCGAACTGCCCTCTGAAGCTTAGTTTAGATCGTTTGTTCAGTCAGTATCACCCCTAAGAATCCCAGAGACAGATATCAATCACAATGTCTGATGAGTGAATTATTGTAAAATAAAAGTAACTCATCCAGTATAGTCTGAAGAGAGCAACGCTTTTGAGGGTTTGTTTACAAAATCAACTGATCCATAATATTTAATTGCACACAGCTCTGTATAATTATATCATCCTCCAGAGGGCAAGAAGTCTTTCCCCTCAAAACATTAGAGGTAATTATCATGTGGTTTATGTAAACTGTTAGCAGAATACCCTATCAGAGGCATCAAACATGTGCATACCAACTCAAAATAGTTTTGTTGTGACAATTAACATGTTAACAGGCAATTAATTAGTTACTTCTAGCACTCTTAAGTGTTTTAAATGTGAAAGAACAATCATTAATTTACTATTTTTTAGGAATATCGTAGAGAAACACCCTCTTAGCCGCTAATTTATTTGATCAAATCCGGATACACAACCATTCAAAAGTTGGGGTCGGTAAGATTTTTTTTGTTTATGTTTTTGATAGAAGTCTCTTATGCTCACCAAGGTTGTACAATACAATACAGTAAAAACCAAAATACTGTTTAAAATATCTGTTTTCTATTTCAATATGTGACAATGGACCACAGAACCAGTCTTAAGTAGCACAGGTATATTTGCAGCAAAAGCCAAAAATACATAGTATGGGTCAAAATTAGCGATTTTTCTTTTATGCGAAATCATTAGGATATTAAGTAAAGGTCATGTTCCATGAAGATATTTTGTAAATTTCCTACTATAAATATATCAAAACTTAATTACTCTCAATATTTTGAATTTTTTGCACCCTCAGATTCCAGATATTCAAATAGTCATTGTATCTCGACCAAATATGGTCCTATCCTAACAAACCATACATCAATGGAAAGCTTGTTTATTCAGCTTTCAGATGATGTAGAAATGTCAATTTCAAAAAATTGACACTTATGACTGTTTTTGTGGTCCTGGGTCACATTTTAAAATGTAATTTATTTCTGTAATGCAAAGCTGAATTTTCAGCATTATTACACCAGTCTTATACCATTCTAATATGCTGATTTGCTGCTCAAGAAACACTCATTATTATTATCAAGGTTGAAAAGTTGTTCTGCTTCACATTTGTGTGGAAATCGTGACTGATTTCTTTTTAGGATTCTTAGACAAACGGAAGGTTCAAAAGAACAGCATTTATTTGAAATAGAAATCTTATGTAACGTCACAAATGTCTTTACTGTCACTTTGATCAATTTAATGCATCCTTTAAAAAAACATTCTGACTCCAATTTAACAGCCCTAGTCTTTACCAAAGCTAAAATAAGCATGGAAGAGTTCAACTGCAAGACAAACAGTGAAAGTAATGCAGACCCTCCTGCTTCTGTGCGTATGATGTCACTCCTGTGAGAGACTGCAGAGGAGGACGGGGGGTTCAGTGAGAAATGTGCTGCAATGAAAACAAACGACTCAAATGTGTGATTGGTGGACAGTCCAGTCCAGAGAAAGACATCTTGTGTTGGGAAGGATGACACTGGCAGTCAGTAGTGACACTGAGACACACACACACTTGTTCTGATTAAAGCCGACAGACCATCAACACTCGGGCATGTTGTTCTTGTCCTGTTTCTTGTTTATTTACAGCATGGCTTTTTTTACAGAACCTACTAAGCTGCTTACTTAGGCATCACGCTTTATGCTTTACGGTGGGGATTCCCAAACTTCTTTGTCAGCCAAACCCCTTTAACCTAAAATATTCATTTAAAGCACCCCTTGTGATTTTCAGTTAATATTTCAATAATATGACAATGCAATCATGTTTACATGTTTAAATTTCTCTTATGTTGATTAATGGTTACATAATATGCAGGTAAATATTTATTCTTTTTTTAGTATTTTTTTTTATATTTATTAATTATTAACTTTTCATCAAGTCACCAAACCCCACTTTGAGAAACCCAGCTTTATGGAAAAGTTGAATTTTTTTTTTTACTTTAGTTTAACTTGATTTACTGAAACAACTAAAACTAAAATAAAATTAACAAAATCTATATAGACATATAAAAAAACTAATAAAAATGCCGAAAACGCAGCAAAATTATTAAAATGTAAACTAAAATTAACATGAAAACTAAATGTAAAACTAAAAAACTAAATGTAAATATTAATAAACTAAATGTAAATATTAATAAACACTTTCAGGTTGTAAACAAAGATTTTTGGAATGTTTCAGTCTTTCTATTTAAAATGTCATGTTTAATTCAATGCATTACTTCCTGATTCTTTGTATTTATTTGTGAAATTTGCTATCAGTTTCGGAGTGAAATTGTTTTCGACACTCATTTTTGTTTCAGTATAGAGTCTCGCATGTGCTTCACAAGAAAGGCACTATTTATTTGTGTCCTCCATGGAGTTGCAGCATAGAGTTTCTTTCTTTCGCTGTACATTATAACTCTCTTTTTTCCGACCTTCCAGTCATTTTTTCCGAGCTCTTAGTCCAAATAGAAAAAAATGAAAGCGGTGTGTTATATAGAAACAAACCGGCTGAAGGTTTTACTTTGCTATATTTCCTCTCAGATGTCTCCCCCTTCGATGATTTCATTAGACCCTGCAAAGCCCCTGAGCATGTGAGCAGGTATAAATTACTCTCATCTGGGACGGCCAAAGCACAATCACTATCTTCTGCAGCACTACCATAGTTTCTCTCTCTCTCTCTCACACACACACACACATAAACATATATATGAACTGCAAGAATCAATCATAGTCCAAACAAGGAGCCCCTGTGGTGCCAGTGGTCCCCTGCTGGTTAAGAGCCGCCTACAGCGAGTACACCCACAAAGACACACACATATGCACACACACAGGTAAGAAAACACGAAGAGAGCGAGCAAAAGAGTGAAAAAGCACACGGAAAGAATAGTTTTCTCAGATGTGGAGCTATCTGAAACTCTGTATGGAAAATCTTCATGCTGAACCTACGGAGAAAACATCACCACCGCACACTCAAATACAATCATATACCTACAGTACACATGTGCACCATCGGTCAAAAGTTATGACGCATTTGACTATTTATGTTTTTCATGATTTTCAAAAAGCTTAAATGCATAAAATTAGATTTGTAAGCAAACATAAATTTTGGTTACATGACAAAACACACACATACAAATTACCATACAAAAGTTTGGGGTTGGTAAAATTTTGTAATGCTTTCTTTACTCACCAAAGTTCAGTTTATTTAATAACAAATACAGCACAAACACATAATTGCAAAATATTTTTACAATTTATAATAATTGTTTTCTATTTTAATATATTTTAAAACATAATTTATTCCTGTGATGCAAAGCTGCATTTTCTGCAGCTATTACTCCAGTCTTCAAATATATCTATGTATTTATAATATTTTATTATTAACACTTTTTTGGAAACTGTGATACATTTTTTCAGGATTCTTTGATAAATATAAAGTTCAAAATAATTTGAAATAGAAACCTTTTGTAGCATTATAAATGAAAAGTCACTTTTGATTAATTTAATGCATCCTTGCTGAATAAAAGTATTAATTTCTCGAACTTGAATGGTATCTATATCATTTAGTCCTGTCAAATGATTAAATAAAAGTTTGTTTCCATAATATGTGTTTCCACAACTGTTTACTCTAGAGAATTGTGTATATTTACTATGTATATAAAAATACACACACATACCGTATATATTTTGAAAATATTTACATGTCTACATTTATATTCATATAATTTATATTATTATAAATAAATATATTTAATATATAAACACAACATATTTTTCTGAAATATATACATGCATGTGTGTTTATTTATATATATATACACATAATAAATATACACAGTACACATACATATATTATGGAAACAAAAAGTTATTTTATACACGATTAATCATTTGACAGCACTAATATAATTATCTTTGTTATTTTATAGCTTTGAATATTTTATGATTTTAAAATGTAAAAAGTGGCATAAAATAATGAATATATAACAAAATGAGTATGTGTGTCCAAACCTTTTACTAGCAGTGTACATTTAAACATAAATCTAAACCAAAAGAATTACTCTTTTTAAAGCCTTTTCTTATATTTTCAACTGGGATACCTTGTGTATTACGTTGTGTGCACATATACATTGCTCGTAGTAGCGTAATAGATGATACTCACACTTACAAAAAAGGTTAAGCATGTTCAAATCATTTAGTATAAGTAAACGTTTTAAAACACCAAAGTTTCAGTCTCTCTTTAATTCTTCGTACCTTTCCTACCTGTCCAGAGACGTTGTGCTTCACAGCTCGCTCTGTGAATACTAAATCGATTGCAAATGTGCCTTCTGACTTGTATTCCTCCTTGGCTATAACATTAAGGGAGCATGGGACATTTTCTTGGCAGGAGACGCCACTTTTTTACCGTTTCCTTCATCTCTCCTTATTTTTTAAAGGCGCTCTCTGCTGTTTTTTATAACACAAAATTTTGGCTTGTGCCAATGGGAAAGAAAAAAAATTCAGCTCGTCTCCGGAGCCCTTGGAGAACATCAAACAAATGTGCGTGCATGTGTGTGCACCATCTGATTTACCTGCAAAATAAACAAACAACAGAGAACTATTGTAAATGAAGAGGAGTCCTGGGCTCTCGCAGTGCGAGCATGTGGCTGACACACGGCCTGATCCAGTATGTGTGTATGATACACTGTGTCTAATGTATAACGTATACAGAGCTCTCAGACTGGACATAACGCACGTACTAAAGCACTTTTCATAACACAAATGACTGAGTCAAGAGTGGGGGAGTGTAGAGAGTGTACAGTGAGTGTGTAGTTGATGTGCTTGTGTTGGCAGTGTTTCAGCATTCCACATTCCAGTGTGATATTCTGCACTGTGACCTTAGAAAACCCACCACACACACACACACACACACACACACACACACAGCGCTTTCCTTTGACACCAGTGCTCGTCACATTCTCCACCTCTCTTAATTCGGTCTCTGATTTCTCTCATCAGATCTTTAACCGTAGCCTTTAACCTTCCAGTTCTCTATTTCTCAGTCTGACTTCCTTCCATGTCAAGCCGTGACTTGTAAATATTCAGAGGGGTGGGTGTGTGTGTGTGTGTGTTCTGCTCTCAGAATTCCTCGCTCAGATCTGTGTGTGATCAAACACTGGATTAAAATCCATCACCTCCTGTCGAGCTCTAATAGTTACTAAAGAATATTAAGGGTCCATGTGCTTGAGTCCTACAGGCACAAATGTCTGTTCTCACACACACGCACAAGTATTTTCTGGTGACAGCTGCAGTTACACACACACTGAACGCTTACACCCACCCCATCTGAGAATTCTACAATCAACATGACCTCTAGAACTCTCAGAATTATGTTCTTAAGTATTCTAGAACCCCTGGGTTCATGTAGAACTCTCTAATTATGTTCTCAGAGTAATGTGCTAGGATTCACAGAGTACTGTTCTAGAACTCTCAGAATAACGTTTTAAACTGTACAGCACACAATGATCTAGAAATATAATTTTCTAGAGCCCCTGAGAGTAAATTGCTAGAACATTCAGAGTTATGATAAGTGCTACTTTATAGCACTCAATATTCTAGAACCCATTCTTAGTAATGTGCTAGATCTTTCATCATTCTACAATTCAGAATAAAACTCTTACTATAAGTGAGCACTTAAAAGTTTGTACTTATAGAATGGACTTGTTATATATTTTAAAGCTGAAGTTATCAATACCGCATATCAAGATTTTCGTTAAAAGGATTTTGCATATTGTATTTGTTTTGCATTAGACATATGCTCAAAAGTTCACTATTAGCTTGCTAAATAGTCACACCCTCCTCATAAACTGTCAACCTTAAATGACCCAAGTTGGCTTACACAGAACACCTTCGGGCACTCTTTTCACACATCAAACCCTGCATACGCACCTGTGTGAATACGTCAACCGCCTGAATGTGTGTCAAAGAGAGAAAAAACTCTAGAGAGAATGTGACAGAGAGAGATTAAGAGTTCTGAAGATAAAAAGGCAGTTAATCCTAATCAGCACACAGACACAAACACACTTAAGAGGTCAAAAACACAGAGACACACACACACACACACACACACAGAGACAGCATGTGAGCACATGATCCAGATATCAGTCTTGTGTTTGTCTGTATGTGTTTAAAAACTTTCACTTCCTTTAATCAAGGGATCCACTCCAAGACCAAAGGTGAGATATGGGACTATACAAACACACACGCACACGTTTACTTAGCTGTCTAAAAGACTCCTTTTGTTTTTCAGCCAAGCTAATTATAATTTGTACAGACTAACCCTAATCCAAACTCCAACCCTTTTGCAAATAAATAAAATACAAAACTGCATATTTTATACGCACACACACACAAACACTGAAGGTTGATAATACATCACCGTTTAAAACTTTGGGGTGACTCTTTAAAAATAAATTAATGTTTTTCTTCGGCACGGACCGATTAAATTGATCAAAAGTGGCAGTAAAGATATAATTAGTTACAATTATAGGAAATATAATTAGATACAATTAGATATATTAGTTTCTATAAAAATATTTATTTTTCAAACAAATGCTGTTCTTTTGAAATTTCCATTCACCTGTAAAAAATGTAGCCTACAAAAAATGATTTTGAAGGATCATATGACAATGAAGACTGGAGTAACGATGCTGAAAATCCAGCTTTACGTCAGAGGAATGAATTACATTTAAAATATATTCAAATAGAAAACAGAATACAAAAAACTAATTGTAAAAAATGTAATGTTCCACATTACTGAATTTACCCAAACGTTTGGATAGTAAAGATACAATGGTTTTTGCTAGATTGCCCAGTCCTATGATATACATCTTATGAGCTACAGGCCAGAGAGAGAAATATATGAAGGGCTTATGTATAGTAAAATGTATAATATTTATCTTCTGCTCTTTCTAAACACAAGCCTGCGACATGCTAGAATAAGGAGCCAGCCAGACTATTTGTGTGTATTCTGCAAATAAGACTAGCACATGCTCCCTGCCAGATGTGAAATATTCTGTGTGTGTGTGTGTGTGTGTGGCATGCTTAAACATTGCTCAGCATCATTTAAAGCCAAACGCTTATACCGTAATGCTAAAATTTCCTGACCAGATCTCCTGCACACATACACACTCATACAGGCCTTGTGTGTGTGAAGTTTTCCTTCACTAAATGTCTCCACAAGGATAGCAAACCCTGAAATAACCTACATTTTTGGGACCACCCAACGGTCTATATGTATACAGACGCATAGGAGTGTTTATGCTAAATATCTCCGAATAAATATTACTGCATTCTCCTCACATACAGTACATCTAATTATGCACAAAATAAGAAGTATTCACAGATGACGCAACTGTAATTTGAGCAAATCATTTGAGGGCTTTCTGGTCAGAGTGAATATTTGGCTTTCAGCGGATGGAGCAGATATTCAAATTTGTTTGCAGTTACAGAAAACCAAATAAAATCCTTGAACTGTGCCATGCAAAACCACTATCTTTGTTTGCACAATGTGTGTGTGCATGAGTGTAAATGTCCCAGTGCCTGTTGCAAAAGGAGAAAGATTGCAGAAGTGAAATAAATAAATGTTTCTGAGCTCTGATGAAATCCAGAGAGCTTGTGCGAATAGTGTAAGGTGGTATTAGTTTGGCTCCGAGACTAAACGTGGCCTACAGATGGATATTTGCTTCATGGCTGTGACAGAACGATTGCAAATCATATGCATGCAGCTGAATATTCATGCGAGACGAATGGTGCGGTTTAAAATAGAGTACTGTACAGTCGTTTATTATGGACGCGCTCTCTTTCTTTCTCACGTGTAGGAGGCAGCTCCGGGCAACTAGCCATGCGACATAAATATGCGTGATGTTGAAAATCCTCTCTATATTTGTAAATGTATATTTCTCTCTCTCTCTCTCTTTCTTACTGATGTGGTGCTTAAGATATTACCCTTAAAAACCCATCTAAGAGAAATGATGTCTATCCCAACGCTCGGCTGCAGACTCCATGGGAACTGTCGTTGCCCTTATAGAACCCTGAATGGAGCCCAGACAAGTTATGTTGGGTTATTTGGTTGCCATGACACCAGCCTAAATCAGAGCCAATCCTGTTGCTGCCAACGGACTGTGGAGGCGGAGCATGTGTTTGTGTGGGACCACTGTCATTTTGCCACAGAAAACTCTGTTACAGACTTCATGGTAAAAATCAAATATTTCCAGAAAAGTTGTTTTAACTTAAAAAAAAAAAAAAAAAAAAAAAAAAAGTAGATTTGCATTCCCAGAGTATAAACAATGTTTGCAAGGCAGCAGCAAAAGAATAGTGTTTTAATCATTTTTGTTTTAATATATTACGTAATGAAGTTTGGGTTGATTTTATTCAACAAGCTTGAATTAAATTGATCAAACGTGACAGAAAACCCATTTGTAATGTTAAAATAATTTCAATAAATGCTGTTTATTTGAATTTTGTTAATCAAAGAATGCTGAAAAAAGTATCATGGTTTCCACAAAAATGAGAAGTATTAATAATAATAAATGTTTCAGAGCACCAAATCAGCATATTAGACTGATTTCTGAAGGATCACGTGACACTGAAGACTGGAGTAATGATGCTGGAAATTCAGCTTTGCATCATAGGAATAAGTTAAATTTTAGCACATATTCAAATAAAAGTGTTATTTTTAAATTGTAAAAATACTGCATAATATTACCGTTTTACCATATTTTTGATTAAATAAAAATGCAGCTTTGTTGAGAATAAAAACAACTCTTACCAAACCCAAACATCTGAACAGTGTATGCAAGTAATCATTTATTTTCAGATTTTGAATCAATGATCTACACTCCGGGATTAATTAATTGCAAAACTTTAATACTTGGGATTTCCCAACACAACTTTTATGAAAAAGATTAAAATCAAGTCAGAAAATTGTAAAATCACACTAATTCTGAATAAAACAATCCTTAAGTAGAATGTTTGAAGAACATCAGTATATAATGTGCAATTTTTCAACTATAATTGATAGTTGAAAAAAAAAAAGTTTATAAAAAAATACAAAATTACCAGTTCACAATAAATGCCTTCTCTTTCTTTTGCTACCAATCAGCAAGTATCAAAATTTAAAGGCTGCTATGTAACTAAATCCTCTTTCAACAATGTGTCATCACAGCACACAGAACGTCTTGTCAAGCCATTTTGTGTTTTTAATAAATAAAAGTAGCATAACCTTTGCCGAAAAATATGCAACAAGAGAAAAACAGAAATCTGAACACCACTGAGACCAACAGGTGCCAATTGCCCGAACACACACACACACACACTCTCCCAAATGTATGCCAAAACATGTACGTATGCAAATACACACCGATTCTTTTACGTGAACTCATAATTAAGCACACACAGAGCTCAACACACCCATATGCAGAAACAAAAACGCTTCTGTATGTTGATGCATATGTATAAGGCCCGGAGTGATCTAATGCAAACACACACAGACACACAAACACTTTATATTTGCCTATTAACATACTAATCGTGTGCTATCCCACCATCACTTCATCCGGTGGCATACAGGGGCCCTCTGTTTCAGCACACAAAAACCACACACTTTATTTCTCGCACTCTCTCTTTCTCTCGTTTATCCTGTTATCTCTGTAAACAAACGACAGACTCTCCTCTGCTCTGACAGGGGGGGGGGTTTGCCTTTCATTGTTTTAAGAGCGGGAAGATGCTCCCGTCTGATGAATGGGGCTTTCTGGAGCTGAGAGCCATGAAGCTTTATGCACTCTCATTTACAGGCCTATTTTTCACACTCTTATTATGAAACACACGCACACACACACACACACACACACAGCCTTTCTTTCCCTTGTTATCCCATCCCCCTGTTCCTTGCCGTTTTCTCTCCGGTTTCATCCCTTGTTCTCTGCGTTCTTTCCCGCTCACTGAGACGGGCGTCCTAGATCTGTGTCCAAACTGCTTTCCAGGCCTATTCCCTTACACACAAACGCATGCCAGAATGGATTCGCTGTGTTTCTGTTGTGCTTGTCAACCGTTTTCCCTTACTAGGAGCTCCAAAAAAACACAACACCTTCTCTCTTTCGCATGCGGTAAGTAACACCAGAAAGAATTTATTTATGACGGCTCGGCCTTTCACAGAGGAAGACGAGCCGCTGAGCTTTGTGCCATTCGTGCATCTGCTGGAAGAGGAAAAGTTTGGAGTGGTGAAGCCCATGGGAGACTGACAGAAACTGACCTTTAGGAAATGGCTCAGGTTATTCTGAAAAACGAAACTGTTTTGTTTTGGTTTTTAAACTAGAACGTACAGCATCCCTGCAAAATAATTTATAAGGAACATACAGCATTAACAGCGAGATTTGATTTGCAACTTATTAACGCTTAGAAGCCAGTTTTATTAAAGGTGCAATCGGTAATATTTTCCACAATAAAACATTTTACAGTACTACAAACTGAACAGTACTGAATGTTCATTTACACAGGATTTTATATTTTAAGGGGAAGTTTTTATTCTACATAAGCGAGTTGTCTCATTAAGGCTGACATTTTGATATATATATTTTTTTTTTATTATTGGTAACCGTTTGGTTTTCAGACACTCTTACTGATTAATTTAATTAATCAAGACTCTGATTATAGTGCACTTCTACAATGGGAACAGAGATAGCTTTTTGGAATCAATTACATATGATTCAATAGAATTAGGAAAAAAAAAATGAATCATCTGGAAGCTTTTACATGATGCTGCACTAATTTTGCAACAACAAAATTACAAATTGCACCTTTAATAAAAAGACTAGTTATAGTTATGCGTTTGATTCAATAGAATGACTAATTCATTATGTGAATCGGTCAAAATGAATTAACTGACTCACTGAACAAGCAAGTCACTTTCAGTCTTATACTGAACCTTTTAGTACATAAACAATATTAATAATTAGCCTATATAAAATGCAGCAATATAATTATACAATGTGTTTAAACTAGGGCTGTCAACATTAAAGCATTAACACATGTGATTAATCTAAAAATTAATAGCGTTAATATTTTTTTAACGCAAATTAAATGCCTTCATCGCCACGCTGAAGGAAATCATTGCCTGCGTCCCAATGTGCACACTAGCCATCCTAATTTCTATGTGATATTAGTCATTTTCAATACTATTTAGGGCAGATAGGGTGTATAGTATGCACATTGGGACACAGGGATTGTGTGATTATGCGGTGCCGGGCTATACGAAAGTGAAGCGAACGTGGAGAGAGAGAGCGAGTGTGTCCGAGAGAGAGAGAGAGAGAGAAAGAGAGAGAGGGAGAGAGGGAGAGAGAGACCGTGCACGAGAGAGAGCGAGGGTATTTGAGAGAGAGAGAGAGCAACAGTGCGCGAGAGATATTATATGCATATGTGATAAAGGTACAGCGAACCAGTGTTGCCAGGGTTGGGGTTTCCCCGCACAATTGGGCTATTTTGAAAATACAGTCACGGGAAAAATTACAGAACTGTGGGTCGCGGTTTTTTGGGCTATTTTTATAATCTACCGCGGTCGCCAAAGTGTAGCATATATATACACATGAGATCACAAAAGGAAGTTATTACAAACACTCGATGGTGGTTTAAAGTGAGTTCTGAGTAAGTGTACTATTAATCTCATAAATTGTTTTATGTAGCATGATGCTAATGTTAGCTCTAATGCACCTGCAGAACAGATAAAATGCATTCTTCTTCATAATGCATTTTATCATAATACTTCATGTAAGGTCGTAAGAAAATGTTTTGTTGTATTTATTTAGAAAAACTTTTGATAATAGTTTTGTAAATGTGTACTGGGATTGAAGCAATGTGACTTGGTAAACGTTTTACTGCCAATATAAAGGCTGATAATGGCTGAATTAAACAAAAGAATAATAAGGATTATGTCTCATTCCTGGCGGAGATGTGAAAGGTTCTGTTTCCTTAAACTAGTTTCTCATGCATTCCTTTATTTCAACACATTTATAGGTAAGTCCTAGTATTTTAAACCAGGACGGTGATTAATGCGATTACATTTTTTAATCGATTGACAGCACTAGTTTAAACACAATTTACTTTGATAAATTATTGAATAACTTTGTTAAATTAAACTTTATTTTATAAACTTTATTTATTAAAAGAAGCGTTAAAGGAATCGTTCAGGAACCAGAATTGCTAAGTGGACTCATAATCCAGATTCCCATTAATGAGGCGGATAAAAAATGCCTGTGCTGATTCAAAAGAAACTGTCTTCGATGTCCTACAAAGTCGATCAAGAAAAAAAAAAAAGCAAGCAACTAAGCGTCACCTCTCCACACACACGTCCACGCAAATATGCAAAACAAATCTAATTGTATAAAAAAATAATTGACGTAACTGTTGAGCTGAAAATAGGAGGACATATTAAGACGACCGGGGCGACGCTGGGGTTGAGCCCCCCGAGAGAGCAGCAGAGAATGGGTGAAAAGAGAGGGAGAGGGAGAGGAAGAAAGGATCAGAAGGAGAGAGGTTGGCAGTGATGAGCTTCTGGCACCTTCTACATAGAGCTCACCGTACATGGTGCCAAAAAATGGCAGACGAGGCTGCCCCCGTTCCCTCGCCTTTTCTCCGTCTCCCTCTCTCTCGCCCCTCGGCGATCTTGATCATCCCTTTCTCCTCTTTCTAAAGAGGTTTTATCTAATGAGCTCCATGAGAATTCAATCTAACTGCACTAATGCAGAACTTCTACTCCTATAGATTGGAGTTATGGTTCAACTTTCCGCGGCTGTTGTGTTGTATTTGCGTGTGTGTGTGTGTGTAATGAGTAGGCCTGTGCTGTTACTGAGCTCGGCATTGTGTTCTCTGACTCGTAACCAGAGTCGTTGTGAGTGGGCCACATTACGGTCTCTCTCTCGCTTTTACTCTCGAGGCACACAAAAACACTTTTTTTGCTGTTTGGTTTTAAATCTTTCAGCCTTCTGATAATAATAGGAAATGTAATTTTACAGTTTATTTTCTTATTTTATTTAAACATTTTCAAAACATTTAAAATATTTTTTTAGAATAAAATATATATATATTTTTTTTTATTATTTAGTAAATCTGTGATTTACTAAACGTTTTAAAAATGTGTGTTTAAAATAAGAAAATAAATGGTAGAATAACATTAAATAATTACTACAATAAAATTATTTGTATACATTATGTGCTTCAGTGATTCAATGTGTTAAACAGCATTAACCTTCATATATTTGTATTAAATATATTTATTTGTATTATTATATATTGTACATTTGGTTACAATTTATTTTAAGGTGTCCCTGTTACAGTGCAATTATACATTTAAGTACTAAATTTAGGGTTAGGGTTAAGATTAGGGTTTGGCTTAGGGTTACTTGCATGTAATTATGCATAATTTATCATTATTAAGTATATGTAAGTAAGTTGTTAGTAAGTACATGTAACTTGTAACAAGGGCACCTTAAAATAAAGTGTTACCAAAACTTTTAATGCATGAGAAATGCATGAAATGACTGCATAAATAAGCAAATAAATATTAGATTCTGAAATTTTGAATCTGATTCACAGAAATTAATGGAATTACTAAAATTCTATTAAAAACAATCTCTTTTATAGATCTCTTATATTTCCATTATACGAAAAGACTGATATTTCAGAAAGTTGATAATATCATAAGCTAAATCTCAGATAAGTTGTAAATATTCAATATATTGTTTAGCACAATGTAGAATAGATACACAGATTTGTTTGACACTAATACAAAAAAATAAAACACTAAAGAGAGTAGCTACTGAGAAGAGAAAACTCAGAAAACTCTTTTTAACTTTTCCTTCTCTGTCTGTTCCTCATGTGGAGTTAAAAGCAGGTGCTCATTCAGTAGAGCTGATACCGGTTTGTTTGTGTTAACATGTTTCACTTTTACAATCCTTCCTTTGTGCTCTTAAAAAGCCCATAAATGTCTGTGGTGAGTAGGGAGCTGAGAAAGTAAAACTCAGAGTTACACGCAGATCTACGGGTATACTTCACATCTTTCTTGTAATGAATCAACTATAAAGGCTTAAAGATCACAAAAATAGTCAAGAAATGCCAGGAGCTTAATAGTGCTGTGGTGGCATATTTAAGCAATAAACCCAAAGGCCAGGTGAGTCAAAGCAGAGCACGAAATATAGGACAAATATAGGATTATGGAAAATGATGCAAGGAGATTCTCCACAAAAAAAAAAAAAAAAAAAAAAACACTGACCAATGACCCAAGGAGGTGAATTTTCCTTCCATTTCAACAGTCTATCAGACTTTCAGAAAGAGCCAGGAAGACAGGAAGAGTGACAAAGGAGAGAGGAGACACTTGGAAGCGGAAAGAGTGATGAAAGAAAGAGAGACGCGTTATGTACACTGGCTCGAAGTGAATGACGACTGCTGAAATAATCTGTTTAACAGCTATTCCAAACATTTCATTTCCAAACAAAACACTCCCACAATGCTGCATGCAGACAGAGAGAAATCACTACTGCACGCTCATTTCAGAAAAGGGTCAAGCCTTAAAAGGCATTTTTTCATAACAACAAATTAAGCACAATTAGAAAATAGTAATAATTACTAAATCAAGCATTTTTTTTACAGAAAACAAAATGGTAATTTATTACTAATCATTTGCTGCGTAATAAATTATTTAAAAAAAATAAAAATCCTCATGTATACTGAATAAATTATTTAGCAGAAAAAATAAATGCATTAGCTGGATGGATGTTTTATTAAGATTTTCCTTTCTAAAGAGCTGCAGTTAAATGCACAAAATGGCAGAAAGCACATTTTTCACACCTCTTCAATGGTTAAATATTACATTTCCTGAGTGTTAAAGTATAGAGAAAAGTTAAAATTATGTTCTCATAATAATGATATATTAGCAGCGCTAACAATAAAGCCCTGGATATAAAATTAATTCTCTTTACCCAAAAGCCACTTCCCTCCATTAGGACAACTTTCCCCATAATCACCATTCTTAATGGAAACACCTTTAACACACATTTACCTCCAATACATCTGGATTACTACTTAGAGTCTTACATAAATAATCAATTCATTTCACACTTCATTCAAAGACAGAAATATAAGTCTAAATTTACCACAGGGTAGTGGTTAAAGATTCGGGCCTCAGTTCAAACGCTGGCGATCCATTTCCTAGGCAATTAAAATGGAAAGCATTTAATATGAAAAAGGCAAACTCTCCAGCTAGCCATCACTGCAGTTTCAAGAAAAAAATTGTTTTAGGGTGTTTTTTTTGTGTGAATGTTACATCTCTGTGTTTTAAAATACCAAGAAAGAGGGCTGAAAATGAGTGCCCCGAGCACATACACACACACACACACGCGCACACAGACATGCATCTTCCCGCACCAACGGCATTGCAATAGTGCCAACTAGAGCAATTACTGTAGCAACTCCCGTAGCTGTTCTTTCTCTTGTTCTCTCTCGCTTTCTTATGGACACAAAAGAGGAATATTTGATTTGAGAGTGTGACAACGAAGGCCACATTTAATAGTGATAAACCAAGAGTTTGTGCTACAAATAAACAATCGCAAGGACAAAAACACAAACGCAAACCAACAAATTAAACAGCTGAGCTGTAGCATTCAAGACAAAGAATGCAGAGATATTTTTTTGGCACACTCAACAAATACCTGAATTGAACTGTCAGGCCATTTCAAATTTGGATAATTGTGGTGTTAGTTAGGAATGCACAACTAAAATCAAGAATAAAATAACAGCTAAAGAAAATACTGAATGCCCTCAACCAGAGCAGCACATGGGGACTGTGTGCATCTGGGGTTGAGAAAGGCCCCCTGAGCTCTGGCACAGGATGCCACGGGCCCCGGGATTGTGCGCGGCTGCCCTGCAGGGTGCCAGTCTCCGGCGAGGCTATTTGGAGCCTGATAAAAGCGGCAGTGCACACTGGAATTAGCCTGATAAGATAAGACTGCAGCACAGCAGCAAACATTCTGAACGGGCAGCGCGATAGCCAACCTTGCTGGGCACAGAGTGAACCAGTGCGTGCGCTGACCGAGAGACTGAAAGACAGGCAGGAAACTGTTCAGCTTCTTTCAAATTCAGCTGCATATATTTTGTTAAAGGCTCTTTTATTGTTTTTGACTGAAAATATGCCAATTTCTTTCCTCATAATTGTGGTTTATTTGCAGTACCACAAAATGAAAATGAATTGGTCACAAAAGCGAAAAAGAAAAAAGGCAAGAAAGCCATTTCAGATTTGTAATCACAGGATTATGGATCTGTTGGCCTGAGTGTGCTTGGCCAGTCAGATCTTGTGTGCGTCAGAGAGAGTGTTAGCCGTGTCAGAAACACTGTTTGGCAGTAAACGTATGAGACCGTGCTAGTAACTTATCCACGAATACACACACACACACACACTCGCTCCAAAAGGATATGACTCTAAAACACACTGCCAATGAGAGAACAAGATGGCACCGAAGAACTGAAAAGGCCAGCCGTCTTGTGAATACAACCAACATAATATTTATATTTAAACACCGTCACAAAACAAAAAGAAAGCATCTTATTATAAACAATAAATCATCTCAAAAATTATGAAAATACCATATGAAATACTATGAGCAATAGAGTTATTCACATTTCAGCAGGGTTTCTAATTTTTAAATTAGTATTTTTATTTTATTTTTTCTGGGAAGGGTTTACGTTTATTAATCTCTAGAATTAATAGATAAAGTACAAATGTCTCCATAAGGCACAAAATCATTTAGATTTGAATGCAGTTGGATAGGATTTCTTCTATAAAGAGCAAGACCAGACAGATTACAAATTAAATACATAAATTTGCATGCTTTTAAAGAAATGCTTTAGATTTTTGATGTTTTATGCCGAAAAATCTCAACTTTAAAACGGTCCTTGTGAGTGTACAAATGTTTCCAAAAAGCACAGAATCATCCTGAGAGTTGAACGCAGCTGGATAGGATTTCTTCCATAGAGAGCATAGCCAAAGAGATTATTAAATACATAAATTTGCATGAATTTTGAAAAAGCATGACTGCAAATCACAACTTTAAGAAGTAGTTCTTATTATTGTACAAATGTTTCCAAGCAGTTCGATAGGATTTCTTCTACACAGAGCATAGCTAAATACGTTACAAATTAAATATATACATTTGCATGTATTTTTAAATGACTTTGAATGTTTTCATGCCTAAAAATCAAAACTTCAACTTTTTCCATGACTGTGGGAACCCTGTTTGAGGTGTAATTTCGGCTCTGGCCACAGAACAGAGACGCTCAAATCAAGTGTTCATAAGTGTGCTGGATGTGATGGTGATTATGTGGGTGTCATCTTACCCTGAATGACCCCTCTCAAATAATCACGTTCAAGTATCAGTAGCCGTAGGGCAGAGAAAGAGAGCGTAACCCACTGACCTGGCATGTGGATGAAGTAGGCCAGGTACAGGTCCAGCTCCTTGACGGACACTCCCATGTGGTGCGGCTGCACGCACAGAGTGTGGTTGGAGCACTGCGGGGACTTGACCAGTCTCTCTCCGTCGGTGCTCTCCAACGGGCTCCCCTTGAACAGGATCACCATCACCAGGTCCAGGCGCCAGACCTTGTCGGCTTGCCGCAGGCAGTCGATGCGGCGGATCTTGCCCTTCTGGTCAGGGTTGGACAGCACGCAGCACGGCGGCTTCTTCCCCGTGATGGTGAGCACGAAGTCTTCGCGGAACTCCGGCCGAATGTCCTTGCGCAATTTGGCCAGCAGCCGCGACGCCCACTTCTGCTTGATCTCGGGCTTCTCGCCCAGGAGTTCGTCTTTGACGGCGCGCTCCTCGTCCTTGGACATGCGCTTCTCGTGCTTTTTGAAGTACTTGCGCTTGCGGGCCTGCAGGTTGAACCAGGTGTAGGAGAATGCCCGCACGTGCGGGAGGAGAGCCTCGATGAAGGGATGGAATTCATCCTGGAGGGATGGAGAGAGGGAGGGAGAGACGGGAAGCAGGGAAGAGAAGAGGAGGGAAGGGGAGAAGACGTTAGAATCTCGGAGCATGAAGGATCTTTGTGAAGGAAGGTACGGGAAACGTGCGAGTGTGCGTTTGCCAGGATGACAAACAAACACACACACACACACACACACACACACACACACACACACGTCATAAGCATCGCATAACAGACAATGCTATGCTTGTTTAGAATTTAGAACAAAAATTCCTAACCAGAGTATATAATAAAACTACAGACATGCTATTATGAAAAACAAAACAAAAACACACTGAAATTTTAAGTAACCTCACTTTTTTCTTCTGCATTTTTTTACACTGACATTTTTGTGTTTCAAAAGATCCTTTTCTCAGTTCAAAACAGACAATGATGTTTTTGAGGGACAGACGTAAAGAGTCCACAACAGCTGCTCACTGTCGCTTGTGCCAAACCGCACAACCAACCCCTGCTACCGCACGTCCTGATCCAAACTACATCGCCACACGGCAGACACAGAAGCAGCACGCCACAGACAAAATGCACAAGACATGCAGCAAAACAACTAAATAAAGCATCTGTAGTTACCATTCTGCACTTTCATCATATACCCTGCTGGCTGATAAGGAGTGGAAAAACGAGTGAAATGTCTTCTTCGCACTCAGCTCGACACTACATACCCTGATTATTTAGTGCACAATATCAGAGATTTTAATGTCGTTGCAAAAGTAAAAAAAAAAAAAACTCAAAAAGTTAAAATTTTGTAAAAATGTCCAGTCGAAGAGGAGAGAAGAAAAATTCAGAAAATCGTGGAGGAGCCCAACAGTGACAGCTCTGGAGATTCAAAAACAAGAAATACAAGAGAGAAATGTTTAACACACAAAACAGGGGAAATGAGAGGAAAAAAAAGAAGTTCTGAAAAAAAAAAAAAAAAAAAAAAAATGGGGATTTTGCCAGCCACCAAAACCAAAAATTAAATATTACATATGAGCACAAGAAAGCGGACAATGAAATCTCTCATAATCAAAAAGTATTGTACTCACTGTTTGAGAAAAAAAAAAAAACACAAATAAATACACAAATACCGCAACAAAGAGAAAAAATGTTTGGCAAAGCAGTAAGTGGTGTTTGTTCAGATATGCGTGCTCTGCATTCGAAACACAGAGAGCAAGAGATAGACAGAGAATGGGAGATAGACAGAGAGAAAGAGAGAGAGACAGAGAGGGGGGTAGAGAGGAGCGAATGGAGAGCGCAAAAAAAAAACAAAAAAAAACGAGAGAACCGAATCAATGTTGGAAGAGCGAGTACGACCGCTGGCAAACCCAATAGAAGCTTCTTTTTTTCCCCTTTTTCCTCTCCAACTCTATCTCTCTCTTCCTCTCCATGCTCTTTTCCTATCCATTGCCTCAGAGTGTGCCAGCGCGAAGCTGAGCCCACCTATTTGGCACCGGGTGCCCGATCGCTCAGCCAATACGCACGCTTGAAGGCTGAATGGGAGGGAGGCAGGGACAGAGGGAGGGTGAAAGAGACTGAGCGAGAGAGCGAGGGGGGAGATAGTGTAGGGTTCGGTCAGTGGGTTGGCTCCTTACTTTGCCAAATTAACAAGTTCCTATCTTGTGCAACTGCAAAGTCCAGAGCACATTAATTTTACATGCGCCAATCAGCGGCACCGCCCGTATTCCATTTCCACCCCAATTTACCTACATTTTCCCCTTCTTGTCTTCAAGAACTGAGCTCAGATGCACACACGCACTTTTGCCATTTTCACCAATGCACTTGCCATCACCTCCATCGAGCGAGCGCACAGCAGTGTCCCCGTTTGCCCCGTCCCCTCCCTCTATTGAGCGGCGTGTGAACGCACGGGCCAAAACTCCCAGCAGACGCTACAGACCAGCAGCTGCCTTTAGATTCGGTGCACAAACAAAGAGCAAAGAGAGAGACATAGTCCACAGCAGACCAACATTCTCTCTGAACTTTATCTGAGAATGTGACCACGTCAGATACAAACATTTGGACACAATAAAAAGAGATTTTTTTTAAAGAACAACAAAAATTTCACATTAAAATGCTTTTATAAGAAAATGTTTTAATAGTTGTGTCCTTAAAAAAAGAAAAACTCAAATCCCTATTCTTCTTACAATGCTACACTACTCAACAATTAACTTACAACTATTAACTAACTTGTCTTGCCAGTATTTTCAACAGCAAGTCCAAGCAGCAAATTTGTTTTCAATTTTATTAAAGAAATACATTGATATTTTTCATTTAGCATTAAGTATTGTTCACCAAAAAATTATTTAAATGCCAAATAATAGCCCAACCTAAAAAACAAGTAAAATAAATAATTTTATTATATATATATATATATATATATATATATATATATATATATATATATATATATGATCATATATTAAGTATTCTTTACCTATAATAATAGATTAATTTGCAATAAAATTCTAGAAATGATCCTGTTATAAAGAACTCCGTGACAGATTCAAGTTTATAAACATCCTTTAACAGGAAAACACTGACATACTGTGATTAATTCCTTTTGAATCCATTCTAACTGATGCATTCAAGAG
Organism: Barbus barbus; assembly: GCF_936440315.1. NCBI lineage: Eukaryota > Metazoa > Chordata > Actinopteri > Cypriniformes > Cyprinidae > Barbus > Barbus barbus. Next base: position 7,100,399 of record NC_136735.1, read on the forward strand.
TAATGCAAATCAATCTCGCAATTTCAACATCCTCGTATAAGTTAGCCAGCTACCATGTTCAAATATTTAAATCAGCAGGATTTGCAAAAACAATATTCAATACATCGCTGAAAACCAAATGTTAAAGTTTGCAACGGCACATGTACATTATCAACGAACACCAGATGTAATGACAACACAGCACTGGTCACGGTTTCATGAGCTGGCCTGAAACTCTCTCACTCTGACCCCGTGCCGTAGCGCACAAAACATTCAATGATTAAATCCTGCACCAAACTATATAAAACATATTAAAGGAATTCAGTCAATCCCCATTTGCAATGATCCGTTATGATCCATAGACAGAGCCAGGGAAATCGCTAGTTGAGCAGATTCGTATCAAGTGATTTAATCTGGTTTAATCCCTACTATGAGTTTATGCAACATATGCCACTCTCTCAGGGCTACGCGACACCTTAGGGCGACCAGCAGGCCTATCCGAGACCACCGGGTGAAGCAGCCTCATTCTCAAAGCAAATCACTGCAGACTATTCTGCAGTTGCCAGTAGGCGCCTGCTATGTAAATGCAGTGTTTCCTAACAAACAAAGCCGAGCGTCAGGTTGGCGTGTCATTTTGTTTTTGAATGTTCCATTGGCTTGCAATTCACTTCACATAATTCCAATCCAAATTAAAGGAAAGTTCTACACAATTCATATCAGTTGACTGTGTGCAAAGCAAGGTGACTTGGTATTTTGTTTTGCCTACATTTTGTAGGCAAAACTGCAATCATTCTGCATGTTGTTACAGTTCGTATCTGATTTGGTTTGACAGACTACATGGATTTTGTGTCAGACATTTATTTCCATGAAATAATTTCCATGTCTGCAAACAAAGAGTTTGAAAGTGTCTACATTAAATGACCTGAGGAGAAAAAGTGTCAGTAACAAGTTCATTGCTCTTGCTTGAACTATTGGTTGAATGATTGCAGCAAATCTGACAAAGCAAACTTTATGACAGCATGAAATCTGTGTTGTTATCATGAGATTAAATTAGTATGCAAGCCATAAAAGGCATATAAAGCAAGCTTGCTGGATCTGTTCACTGCCGAATGCCCTTATTCAGACTCTTTTATACCACAGCAGCCTATCTTATCTTTGTATGACACTCTCCTCTCTAAACAGCGACCTTTGTTTTTGAAAGAAAGGAGAGCGCTAGAGGAAGATAACAAAAAAGTTTGAGAAAGCGAGATTTCTACGAAAGGCTGTCTCACTCTGCTGCGTATCTTGTGTGTTTGTTTCTCGATAGAGGCCTACTTCTTCCAGAGAAAGAGAGAAAAGGGCTGAGATTGTGAAAACTCACTCTCACACACCATTATCCTTAAAAGACCTGTTACTATATTACACCACAGTACACATGAATCCCATAAAAGTTCTGAGTCTTATCACATTTATTAATTTTATCAAATTTCTACTCAGATGTTTAGGGATTTTTTGATTCTGGAGGCTCATCAAATGTCTCAAACTGTAGTATTAATCGTTTTGAAACGTGTTTGTTACCCTTTATTATATCCAATACGGAGACCGAAACTGACTAACAAAAGAAAACGGGCTTAATTGTGACTCAAAAGGCCTTTTTATTTTACATAACACTGACAAAGAAAACAAATCCAGTGGCAATAACGACAAAAATGTGTTCCTCGTAAAGAGAGACTTATTAAAAAAAATACACCATACCTCTGGCCTTCAGTCTATTCTTTTAAGATGAATGGGTTTTATTCTTTTCCGTTGCTTTCTTTTCTTTTATTTTATTTTTAGAAACAATATATGATTTTCTTAGTCGCCTAATGCGACGGACCTGTAAACCTCTAACGTTTTTTTTTTTAAATCGCGTTGGCGGGAGCTTGAGCTCCGTCACTCTAGCGCGAGACAGGATAAAAGGCTGCGGATGGAAAGAAGCAGACACTCGCGGGGCTGATGAGCGAGAGCCGAGAAATATGACATGAACTAGGGAATTTTTGCAAGAAATATTTTCCACAAAATATAATGAAACTTGTGTGAACACCCCTCACAACAGGAGAAAAAAAGAGCTCTTCCTCAGCCTGCATTAAAAGGTCAAACCTATTCGTATAGATCACTGAAGAACATAATAATTTGCACATATAGCCTACTAAAAAAACTTTTTCGAGTGTTAAAGTACAAAAATAGAAAAAACGAAATCGAATATATAATCAAAAGAAATTAGGCCTACGATATAGCCTATTTCCAGGAACTGGGACCCAGCCGAAATAGCCATCTGGGGTAGGATGAAAAATCCAAATACGGTGGTAAAATATTTTAAAAACAACATTTATGTGCCCCTTGTGCATCCTATCCATATTTTATCTATAAACCTAATTTAATAACTAATTTCTTTAACGTTCAGTCCAATGCCAAATCGTGTTGAATTCAAGGCAGAGTGGGGCGTTAAAAAAGAAAAGGGCTTTTTTGTTGTTTTGTTTTGTCATTTTTTTATTCGTAGAATGTAGGCTATTGCTATTAAACCATTTAATGTTTAAATAAGCATCTTTTAAAATCTTTAATAAATCTACCATTTATAAGGACAACCAGTTCAAGCATATTTTAAGTTTTACAACAACAACAAAAATCATTAATCTACGATCTAAACTGTAACAGATGACTTTAATTTTTAATAGGTCGGTCTGCTACATCACGTGATAATTTGTCTCTCATATAACATGCATAAATAGAGCCTAGTGTTTTAGTTAAGAAAACATTTTTTCGACAGGCTATGCAAAAAGAAAGCAAGCAGCTCGTGTAGCCTATGAGATTTTTAGCCAAAGCATATAACCTGAGGATCCATAAAAAATAAATATATATATATATATATATATATATAATATTTTTTTTTTTTTTTTTTTTTTACTTACAAATCATAGACGGCTAAAACAAACCCGTTCTCTAAGAGGTGTTTTGGAGCGCTGCGGTGCTTTATCTGGAATTAATTCAGTTTTATAAACGGACGCGTTTCCAAGATGTGAAAATCTGGGAGTAATTTATGTGATTTCAGCTCCACGGGTAAATATTCTTAATGCATACAGAAAAGCTGTTGAGACACATTTTGCTTAAGAAAAAAAAAATAAAAATCAGAGAAACCTCAAAAAGTGCCCCATTACAGCCCAACCCAAAGGACGTCACAACAAAATGTTGGCAGTCTTACAAGTACTTTTTCCCCAAGATTTTACAAATAATATATAGCTATTTTAGGTTTTTGTAATTTGAGTTAGCACAGAAGTTACTCAGATCGCGCGAGATGGATTCTCTAATCTAGCCTATACTACAGTTTGTTCAGGTGTCAGTCTGTCTATTAGACAACATGAGCCTAGCTGTAAGAATAATAACACTCTGACTTCTATTTAGAGACGCCTATTAAATACTGCGGGAACATGTGTGGGTAGCTCAGAGAACTGGACTGGGTCGGTGAGATCAGTCAGCAGACTGATGAAGTGTAAACTGGAAAAAATGCGGAGACGAGCACGGCATGACACCATAGCGCTTACACAGCGACTAAATACAACCGCTCCGACTGCCCAGCCACACCAAATATTGATACTGCCTACTGTGAGCGCACTGCACTCTCCCCTCTCAGTGTGTGTGTGTGTGTGTGTGAGAGAGAGAGAAGATTCATTAAGACGGCAAATAATGTTTTTAATATTAAATGCAAAGTCTTTTGATATAGGGGCAGGGGAAAAAACTTATCAGATAGGACATGGTATCCTACACTGATGTGTTTTTATTAACATCTTTAATAAAACTACTGTTAAAATGAACCTAGCATGAAATGAATGTAGTTTTCTACAAATATCTGTATCCTTCCATCCCATAAAGTGTTGATTTTGACCTGTCCCATCACAAAGGCCTTGACCTTCACAACTGCATCTAACAAAAAAATTCATAAAGTAAAAGTGACAGCTTAATATAAAAAAATGCAATAATAAACCTACTAAGCAATTACTACATAAAGATATAGAAAAATAGAGAAATCGCACCTCTTTCTGTGACAGCCCAAGGGTCTGTAAACGGTTTCATGAATGTGGTGATTTCATTCAGTGGCTCTATCAGAAGTTACCAAGACTCTGCTGTAAGCTACATCAGCTTCATTTTACTCTGAATACACACAGTATTCCTTTAAAGTTCATTAAATGAAGTATTGTCCTTCTCTCTGTTCAGTGATAGACCAAGGCATCGGCAAGAGCAATGTCCTCAAGCAAAACTGTCCACCCTCCATACTACTTACACAACATAAAGCGCAACCAAAATCAAATGCATCAATGTAAATAAGATGCAACTGTAAGCAAGTCTATGCATCAAAACACCACACATATAAATCCAACGACTAACGAAAACTTCTATCACGGTCAGTTGCAATGACAGAAACTCATATTTACATGGAAGAGCCTTATCATTTGTCGTTGTCTGGTTCATGCACAACAGGAGACTGACATCCCAGAATCACCCTGGTACTCAGTCATAAGGAAGTCAGGCTCCGGCATATACATCCAGTCACAACCTGTAAATAACTGCATGTAATTATGGTTGATATTTCAGCAGCTCCAGTGCCAAGTGCTAGGTTTAAACTAGAGATGTTCTGAGCTCCCCACTGCACGCCCCTCCTCCCTCGCTTTTATTCTCATTCTTTTCTTTACCTCCGCCACTCGGCGAGGCGCCAACCCTTCTCCTAAACTGGGCATTGTGCCCTACCCTTTATGCAAATGAGGCACCCACCACCTCCTGTCTTTCTGCCACACTATCTCTCTTTCCATCTTTCTCCCTGTCTCTCTTCTCTCATGCCCCACACACATTGGTCATGTCATTTGTCTTTTTTTCCTGTGATAACTCTAATTCCCTACATTTCTGTCACTTCATTTTTAATTATTCTAATCAAACAAACTCGTGTTTCACATCTTTTTATGGGAAATCTTCATGCTTTACTGTATTCACAGATGATATAAACCTTTTTTTGCCCACTAACTTGCGTCATTATGTCACTGTTACACCAAATTGAAGACTTCTTCATTAATGAATGTTATAGGCAAATTTACTTTGCATTTGTGTTTAGGATGATTACAGTAATTGTGCAAAGATCAAACTGACAAACATGCACTAAATACCTACAAACCCTCAACTAAGTTCAAGCGTAAACACCACAGTCTCTTCTCTCTCATGCACATTCATCTTGCGATATGGTAAAGTAGGGATTCACAGACTTTATTGTCAGCTGAACCACTTAGATATATAATCTTTTTACTTGACACACCCTTTGAGATTTTAAGTTAATATTTCAAGAATTTAACAACAAACACTTGCTTCCAGCTAAAATATAAGTCCTAATTGCTTTCTCCAGTAAAACAATTTATCTTGTCTGAATCAGGAGAGAAATATGCACAGATCAAGCACCGTTTACAAGTGAAAAGAGTCCAAATTGTTCTAAACAAATATGTGGGTGGATTTTGATGTGAGGGAACCACAGGTGATAGTCTTTTATTATGGATTATGAACTTGTATTTTGGACAGAAGCAAGGGTACAAAAGCCTTGATGGATTTGTTTCGTGTAAACACATAGCTTTTCACTTCACAAGATGCTAATTGATGGACTAGAGTCGTGTGGATTACTTGTGGATTATTGTGATGTTTTATCAGCTGTTTGGACTCATTTTGACATCATTTTGATGTAATGCTAAATTTCTCAAAATCTGTTCCCACGAAGAAACAAACTCATCTAAATCTTGGATGGCCTGAGGATGAGTACAATTTTATTTTTGGGTGAACCATTCCTTTAAGGGTCTCGTGTTCAAGAAACAACTAAAACAACAACTAAAAGTTGTTAATACAATACAAATAATAATAATCTTAATATATTCCCTTTCAAATGTTCAAACTCTCAAGCTATCATTATCATTATTCAAGCTTTTATTTTGGCATAATATTGTTGAAATACTGTAAACTTATGTCCACAAAAATATTTATCTGAAAGCCCTGTGTTATAAGCTGCATGCGTGTAAATGAACACAGTGCCACTGTTCACTCTGAAACTTTCAGTGCAAATAGACTATATACTTCAAGTCAACTGTAGCCTTTGAATTGACCTTGTCTTAAGACTTAAGCACATGCATAAAAAAAGCTTCTATCAGACATATGATTTTGTACTACAATGGATTGTACCAACTAGTTGATTATTTCTACAACTAGTCAGTGCTGGGCCTGTGTTCATTTAGACACTATTTTCAAATCTCAGCTGCACAGACACTCTCTGCAGCTGCATGGCAGAACATTTACATAAGGTAAACATTGGCTCGCTGAATAGTCCACTACTTTTCTGGATGACTAGAGAAAACGAGTAGCCGTGCAAGCCCTAGATCAACAACACGAACACAAAACACAAATGCCTCACCGGTCACACTCACGCACACTCTGTGATGACTGGATGTAATTACACTACAATGGCAAAGATGAGAGTGAATGGTCACTAGCTGTATGACACGCTCACACATATGCCCAATGAGGTACAATGCCTGTGAGGAAACCCTTTGTTGAAGAGAAAATAGAGGAGCGTTTGTATGAGTATGTGATAGGTTGGTAGACAATATATATATATATAATAAATAATGCTGATGTCTAAAGAGTTTATTAAAGACTCCATATATCACAGTATTGTAAAGCTAAAAAGTTAATAACACAGGAATAAATTACATATTAAATTAGATAAAAATAGAAAACAGTTCTTTTTAAATTGTAATATTTCACAATATTACAGTTTTTACTGTATTTTGTATAAATAAATGCAGCCTGGTGAGCAGAAGAGACTTAAACAAACCTTAAACTTTTTTACAGTAATGTACAAAAACTGACACTTTGACTGCTGCATGAAATTCCAAGTTCAGAAATCATTTCCGTTTCATTTCTGACCGTGAACTCTCTCTCTCTGTCAGTATTTGTCTCATCTGTCAGCCGCTTTCTCTCATTAAGAGCTGTCCAGCATTACTTCTGTCAGTTCAGGACAGGTGCAGTGGTAATGAGAGGGTACACTGTATGTGTGTGTGTGTGTGTGTGTGTACATACTGCAGCTGGGGTAAGAATGCGTGTGCTTATAAGTGAGAAGGAGAAAGTTTTGTTTGTGTGTTTACTGGCATTTTGCAAGTGCATTAGCGTTCTTCCCAGAAGTTAATGACACTTCTTTGCTTGTGTCTTACATATACTGCCTGCTTGCTTGCTTGTGTGTATGTATGTGTATATATATATATATATATATATATATATATATATATATATATATATATATATATATATATATATATATATATATATATATATATATATATATATCTCTTATGACAACCACAACCATCGTTGTCATCATCATCATCCACTCACAAAACGCTTTCTAGAGCTTGGAAACAAAATCTGAAACAGCTGGAGCTTTTTAGAGAGCCCTGAAGACACAACCAGAGCCAGAAAGAGTTTCTACATTCACGTCAAGATATTACCACCTCATCTGTGGTCTCTCAAAATGAAACCTAGAGGCAATTGGACGGACAGAAGCAAGAGAGACAAAGACTAAATGCTGTACAAATAAAATCATAAGCTAAAAGGCAAAATAAATAAATACATACATTTTTGAAGAAAATGTGAGTGGTGTGAACCCACGCAAAACTTGCCAATGTCTGTACCATGGCATTGTGGGTGGTTGCAAGGGCCGTCTTTGGTGCGTTTCCCGAAAGCAACTATAGTCTCAAGTTCAGTCGTTGCCAATAGTAATCAGTGGAACTAAGAAGCATACTTAGCTTACGATGGTTTTGGGAAACACACACCTGGTTGATTTCTAGGTGTTTTCTACTGGCTCAAGTCAAATTAGCCTGTTTCTGTAAATTTGTAATCCACTGATACGGTGCAGTTTAATCCATTTAATTTAACTCTAAGTGTTATCCATATATCATTCACTGGCTAAAAATCCAATCACGAAGACAAAAGTCTATGTAGCACAAACTGAATTTAATATAGGCATGAGGAATGTATGAGGAAGAGTACTTACCAGCAGCACTAATTAGGTCATTAGTTTTACACAAAGTAAAGAAGTAGTTACAAAGAGATTTTTAGAAACAGTTACCGCAGTGAAAACGTTAAAGGGGTCATCGGATGTGAAATGCACTTTTACATGTTGTTTGAACATAAATGTGTGTTGGCAGTGTGTGTAAACAACCACCCTATAATGATAAAAATCCACCCAGTTTTTTTTTTTTTATCTACTAAAATCATTACCCCTTTCTCAAATCAAGCCATTCTCAGCTTCTCGTCTGTGAGACATCACGATTGACAGTTGATTGACAGTAGCGTTTCAGCACAGACTGGACTGGTGTCTTACCTTACACCCGCCCTGAGTGAGCTGTCATCAGTCCGCCATTGTTTCCATGCCAGAGCAGATGTAGACAAGAACGACTCCTAAGCGATGGAAGTGTTTTGTTGTTGGATGTAATAATGAACATAGCAGTCGTCATTTACTCCCAACATCTGAGCTGCTGAAGATGCAGTGGATTACGTTTGTTTGTGAAGGGAATGCACCCCCAATCTAAATGTGTTTATGTTCGCGCGAATCATTCGTGATCCAGCTTCACCTACAGAAGTAGTGAGTATACTTTTTTTTTTTTTTCATGAATCTTTGCAAATCACCTTTCCTAATAACGTGCTACTTAGCAAGTTTCACGATGAATAGAGAGAGAGTGGCTCAGAAGAGAGGGGTGGGGTCAGCGGAGCTCATTTGCATTTAAAGCAGCATGCAAGAAAACCGCTTGCTCTGAAAAGTTGTTTTACACTACCATTGAGAAATTTTAACCAAAGTATGTTATAGACTTTTCATTAAGACCCTAAAGAATCATATCAACTTGTGGAAAATGGGCATCCGTTTTAAGTATTTTAAAAGGTATTTAGAGTTATTCTACAGCACGGCCTCATGCTCCATCTTGTCTTTGGAACCAGAGTTTCTCTCCAGAGCGCAGAGATATAAATCCAACGCACACGCTAGAACCTGACCTCCATTTGGCTGCACTGGTCTGCGTGTTTGCTCAGGTCTCATGGTCCTGACACCTGTGGGAAGGTACGCTCACGAAAACATAAATAAAAAGAATTGGCCTGCTTACTATTCTACAAACACATTCAGGACTAAATATGCTGCTTCTTGATTTTTCATACTGCCAGGAGGTTTATCGTTGATAGCGATTGTAAAGCTGGTCCGAACTGCACTGAAAGAAAATTTGGTTAAGAAATGTTTATTTAGAAATTGTTAGTAAATTTTATACTTAATTATTTACATAATTACATTATGTAATTATTTAATTACATACCAAATGGTAAGTAACATACCGAATTAAGCATGACAATTTGAAGTATAAAAACTGAAATAATATTTTCTTGTAAAACTTACTCCAAAAATCTTTGGTTTTTTTACAACTTCAAAAAACCTTTTTTTGAAGTGGGAGGAAAGAAGAGAGAAAAAGTGAAATTGAGAAAGGGAGAAATCTTAGTCTCTCTGGACATAAAAAAATGCTAACTCGGTGAGACCGACTCGACATTGGTTAACCAAAACACAACCCTTCTATAATAAACTTAAAGGAATAGTTCACCAGAAAAGTGAATTGTCATAACTCATAACAATTCTAAGTCGTTCCAAACCACATCTTCAGTGGAAGACATTGTATGCTAAAGTGATTTTTCAGTATGTCTTTTTGATTTTATTGAAAGAAACAGTATAATATATTTTTTAAATTACTCAGATGAGTAAATGATGAAAGAATCTTCATTTTTAGGTGAACTTTTCAATCAAGCGTCCCCTCTAGAAGCTCAATGCACAATTTGTCCGGTCGAAGAACAGAGAAGTTCTTCGCCGCAGTACCCAAGGGCCTGATCCGGTTTCTTCCGTTGAGCCCTTTGTGGGATTTTACCCAGCACATTCACAGCACTTCGAGTTCCAGCGCTGAAAATCAACAACTGTGCAACGACTTCTTTAAATGCTGATGGGGTGTGGCAATGGACGTATGCCAGAGAACAGAATTTGGGAGTAAAAATTACACAACGCCCTGTCCCGGCCCCTTAACAGACTGTATGAAACGCACAGTGTTGTGTTTCTGAGTTCCTGACTCGCTAAGATAAGATGAACAAAATACCTAAACCCTGCAAGGTGCATTTTAGGAGCATGAGACATTGATCAAACCGATAATATCTGGCAACCGTACAATTCAGATGCATTCCATAGGACTGCGACCACAGAGAAGACTAGTGAGGGACGGCAAGCACAATGCACCTGAGATCCCAAGACAGAACTTGGCAACCTGAAGAGCCTCTAAGTGGGATAATATGGTTAACATTCCTTTGCATCCCCTTAAGAAATCCAATATGTGCATATCAATGCTTCTACCCGAGGCCTTACCTCTCAGATACAATGAAAGAAAACACTCACACAAGCCAGCTAATGTAATTACGAAAAAAAAAAATACTGAAACAGAATGATTTATGTCTGCCGATGTGCACTCTACACTGTACTGAAATACTGCTACTGAATCTACAGCACAACTGTAAAAACATTTTTTTTTGTTCATGTTGTGAGCCGTTTGTTTTGTATCATGCAAAACAATACAAAACACAAATAGACGAGGATTTTGTTGCAACGTGCTTGCTGATTGCATGCTATGAATGCCATTTGTTTGCATTGCAGATGGGGTAGGTTTTGCAATGTACAAATCAATTATAGTGAATTTGCTTGTCTAAATATTAAGTATTCAAAATATTTACATATTAAAATTCAATTCAATTCAAGTTTATTTGTATAGCGCTTTTTACGATACAAATCGTTGCAAAGCAGCTCTACAGGAATTTAAGTTTCCATAATATATTTATATATTGCAGAACCTTAATATATTTAACTTATGGAAAAATTTGGTAATTCTGTATGTCAACTGTAAAATCTGTATGTATATTCTGTAAAATCACTTCAATGACAGTGTTCTGAAAAAATGAACAGCCTCTTTCAAAAACTGACCTACACTCTTAAAAAGAAAGGTTTCACAGAGATGCCACAGAAGAACTGGCCTATTTTGGTTCCCCAAAGAACCTATCAATGAACAATTCTTAAAAAAAAATAATTATTATTTCAAGAGTGCAGAAGTAGCAATAAATGTTTAAAAAAAATAGCTATAACATAGCACAAAGAAAATTCCACAAGAACAAATCTCATCGGTTTTCATTGATTTTTAGGAACAACAAATAAAATAACCAGTTCAGATTATGATTTTTCTAGAAATGACAAATTCACACTTGTGGCTTGTACATATTTTATAGCCAACTTCCCCAAGAAAAACAACAATACTCATAGCCCACTAAGAAATGAATAATGCAACAAAAATCTGTGACGTGACCACCCACTCCATTCACCATCAAATAGCTCATTTGTACATTTCTTAATATTTTGCAATAAATGTAATAAAATAAGCCAATTTTATACTCCGAATTAAAGACTACAAGTCAACAAGTGCATCAGTACATCTCTAATTCACTCAGTCTTGGTCATCTTTCTGCATTTCAATACGTTTGTTTTAATTCAGATCATCACAATTAGTCTCAGAGCTTGTTGGTTTGGTTCATGGTTAAAAGGACTTGGCTTAAGGACTTGATCCCCATGCAGAAAAATACTTCCGAAAGAAGGCCAAAAGGCATCCGTCAACGTCTCAGTTGTTGGTTACTGCATATTTTAAACCCAAATGAATTATCAGGTCATTTTATTCACTGTCCATTTTCTAAAAGTGGCCCCCGTGCTGTGTAACCTGAGCATAGCGTCTGTACACAGAGAATAACGAGTGCTTCCAATGGAGGAGATAAGGACAACATGTTAACATAATAAAAGAAAAAAAGCTGGCTTTCAAAAGTTCCTTATCGTACAGGTAAACTAGCTTCGTGCTCATGCTAATGCTCAGGATCAGTATCTGACCTCGGAAGTAGAATTAGTCTAACATCTTTTGCTGATCCCAGAACATCCCTCCACCAATATCCTGTGATCTCTTTCTATTACGAAACGCTCATGAATCAACTGATCTGACGCCAGCTGTAATGAGCTGATGACATCATCACAAACTCCTCTGCGAATTATAAAACGCACATAAAACTCTGCTCCTTGACGGCTGACTCAAGAGTAAAGATAAGCTTTGTCAGGCGCTGCCAGATACTGAGCTCATTTAGTAATTCTCTAATAGTATGCGAGCAGACGCTGCAAAAGTGCTAACCCGAACATGACCCAGTTCCTTAGACTGAGCCTGCATTCAATGCCAAGATCACGATTACATCCCTGCCAAAACATTTCGAGCGAGCCTTTAAATACTGCCCCTCTCTCTTTCCTGTGGTGGGCGGCATTGGTGAAAGGCTGGCATAACTCAGAGGACTGACTGTGCTATGCCTTCAGGTTAAGGTCTGGATTTTACCACCTCGGTGAAAGCCAGTCTAAACACACATATCACGGGAGTGAGGCTGGAAGCTGGCAGCGCGCCACGCGGCCTGAGTCACACCACTGCTACGGACCGGATTCAGTGAGGCTAGTTTACTGAATAAAAAGACAGTGGGAAGCCTGGGGCATTTAATCGCTGCAGTGACTGATATTTTTTGGAATTGCGCCAAACAGAACGGCAACAATAATGGCTGTTTTCAGACAGGTTTCCCAAATCTTCTTTGTAGCATTGGTCAGACAAACAGATAGTCCCAACCACAACTTATGCCATGGATCTGGAAGCATTTTCCCCATTCATTTATCCCATAGGGATTTTAAAGCATCTTTGTTAAAGGGGGGTTTAATGTAATTTCATGCATGTTGAGTTGTTTACACTGTTAAAGAGTTGGATTCTCATGCTAAACATGGCCAAAGTTTCAAAAAACGATTTGGACGCATAAGAGAGTATTTCTGTGCCAAATACACACTTCCGGGTTTCTTACAAGTTTCGGAAAGTTTTTTTGGATCGTGGCTCTTCATGATGTAATGAAGGGGGAAACTCCTTATATGGGCACTTCTCCCGTGCATACATCGACCGGAGCGAGAGCAAGAGCGCACCAATCAATGCTTTATCCGGCATCACTGCATGGGACTCGCTCGGGAAGAATGTCTCCAAAGAAGTGTGTTTTTGGTTGTAAGGGAAAGATACCTTTGTTCAGCTTCCCAAAGAACCCAGTGTTACGTGAACAGTGGATGCAGCTTGATTTTAAGGTCAGCAGCGGAGTTTGACAAGTGTGTTTGTTGACAAACGCTTTATAAGCAAGGCCCAGTTAGACGCTGGATTTGTCTGTGTTTTGTTGGCAATTGGCGCTCAAGTGCTCGTTACTCTTTAGCTTCACGCACAGCGCACCTCCAGGAGCTTGGCTGGTTTCAGAGAGAATCGTAAAGCTGTATATATTTCTTTTATTAATATGATAAAACTAAAGACTTTTTGGAGATATGAAGGATGCAATACTACTCTATAGGTACTCAAGATTAACATAAGATTGGGTGAAACTGTGTGTTATTTCCCCTTTAAGAATTGCAAGCCGTCAACCAAACTAAACCACTACAATGTGAATAATAACATTTCAAATTTTTATTTGAAAAAAGTATTTGAAAATCCGACAAAAAAAAAAAAAAGGTGCAGGACTGTAAACTGTTTTAATGAGCAAAAGATCTACATTCCCATAAAGCTTTGCAAATAACAGGGTCAAATTAAAAACAATGGAGAAATATGAAACTATTGATTTAAAGATGTTGATTATGTATATAGAAAAAAATATATGTTGAGCTATTTGTAAAATATGCATATATAGATAAATATTTAAGTAGTTTGACTTGTTGCAATTCTCTGATTGGTAGAGATTTCTCTTCGGAATCATGGGTAATGTAGTTTTACATCTGAAATTGTTATGTAAAACATGATTTTTTTTTTTTGTGGGCTGATGGGTTCAACAAAAGATAAATCTATTGATTAACAACCTCATAGTGTACAGTAGGTATGTCTTTAAAAGTTTACAAGTTATTGTTAAAAATTAATCCCCCTCTTCTCGTATACATAGATCTAACGTAAAAACTGTATATTCATGCCATTCAGCTTTTAATGTTGTGTCTTCTTTTCTAAAATCTTTGTAAAAAATTATTTTATTGTTATTTGTTTAGCTATTAATATTAATTATTGTTTATTATTATTATTTATTTATTTATTTACTTTCCAAGTCTACCAAGGGGTGGGATGGGTTTTAAATTTGTACAGTTGCTTTTTGTTTTGTGCCACTGTTCCAAAAAATAAAACTCAAACAGTTGTTAAAAAAAAAAAAAAAAAAATCAATCCCCTTACAGAATGCTTGTGGTGAAAAAAAATTGCACACTGCACCTTTAAAGGGGTCATCGGATGCCCATTTTCCACAAATTTATATGATTCTTTAGGGTCTTAATGAAAATTCTATAACATACTTTGGTTAAAATTTCTCAGTGGTAGTGTAAAAAATACCTTTACCGTGTCAAAATCAGCTCTGTTTTCATCAAGCTGTTTTTTTAGTCCATGTTGCTTTAAATGCTCATTCCGTGGGGTGAAGAGCAGTACTGTTTACTTTAGTTGCACAAAACTGGTTAATTAGCACATTAATAGGTTTGCAAAGATTCATAAAAAAAACCCTTATACTCACTTCTTCTGTAGATGAAGCTGGATCACGAATGATTCGCGCGAACAGATGCATTTAGGCAGATCGGCGCATTCACTTCAAAGCGAAAGTAACGTTAATCCTCTGCATCTTCAGCAGCTCAGATGTCGGGAGTAAATGATGACTGCTTTATTCATTATTACATCCAACAACAAAACGCCTCAATCGCTTAATCTGAGACATTTTGTCTTCCCCTGTACTGGAGGTGGACAGCTCTCAGGTCACTCGGGCAGGACTAAGGTAAGACGGTCTTGTCAATCAACTATTGTGGGAGGGGCCTGTACAGAACTACGTCATTCTGCCAGGAATCTCAGGATTTAAAAAAAACACTGAGTGGATTTTTATCATTATAGGATGAATGTGTACACACACATTTATGTTGAAACAACTTGAAAAGTGAATTTTGCATCTGATGACCCCTTTAAGATGCCAAATGCTAGCATTTTAATTGCACTACCTACTGCATTTGAAAGAATTGGGTTGTAAATCTTTAAAATTTAGTTGACTGCTCTTTTGTTTTATGAGTTTAGATGGGCAATAACACTGACAGAAGTCATCTGTTTACAGATGTGCCCTGATTAGCTTACTTGCATAAACAGAAATTACATAAACAATTCATCATTTTAATTGGCACAACGTGTAGTAGTTTACCAACAAATCTGGTTCGAGTTGCCTGGAGAGATTTGACTGCTGTGATGATACTGTGCTTTGACGAATCATGAATCCTATACCTCCAAAGGGAGCAAGAGAAAAGAAAATAAACAGCTGCATATTATTTGCAAACTCTGGAAATCAAATGCAATTGTATTCTGTGTCTGCACATTTTGGCATAAATTGAAAAACTCTTGACAGAAATTTTGTTCAGTTGCCAAGAGGCGTCTACACACATCTCAGTATGTCTGAGAACTTCACAGCGAATGAGATTTACGAATATGCACACAGTGAGAGAAAAATAGTTTCAAAACGTAGTGATCTGCCTTGCTTTCTACATAGGGAACTCCCTTCTAAGGCACCATCCTGAAGCTCATCATTCACTGATTTAGAATGCTCTACATATGCAGAACCTTACTTTTTTAATCCCTTAAAATACTGGCTACATAGGCAGCTCATTAGGTTTTGGAACAGAGTAAGCGTGTGAGAGAGTGAAACAGTTAAACCATGTAAACGCTCCCAATAAGGAAACAGGCACCACTTCTCCTGCACCCATTTATAACACCCTACAACAAAATAAACATCTGTTTAACACAGGGGGATTACAGGAGACTGTTTTTTCTCTACTTTGCTCTTTTTAACACTCAACCTGGTCTCATTCCCATTTGAGTTACAAAGCTTGATTAGCTTTACGTGTTAAGCACACACATAGGCACATACTGTACGAATGTGCCGCGTCTCTCTCCACCCCTGGACCGCTGCCATCCATTCTTCTAAGTAACGCTCTATGGCTGCAGCGGTCCGCAAGTCAATAAACATCACCTCCTCCACGCCTTTAAAAACCACCATCCCTCCCTGAACTCATTTAAAAACCGCCATCGCTCTCTCCAATCGTTTAAAAACCACCATCCCTCCCTTTTCACCACATTCCTCCCTAAATCCACAGAGTGACGGTGACACTGACGCTGATCTGCATCCAGCCTCATAAACCTAAATCATGACCTTACCCATGCTCAAACATCACCTACACTGTAAATAAAGATTATTGGAATACATTTTTGCAAGAAAATTAAATCATTCTACTTCAAAATTCCACATTTAATTCAATGTGTCACTTGCCATTTTTTGTCATTTCTGACATCAATTTTTGAAAGAAAACTGTTTCAAAGGAAATACTAGTGTTGGGGGTAATGCATTACAAATAATGCAAGTTGTTTAATCAGATTACTTTTTCAAGTGACTAGTAAAGTGATACATTACTTTTTAATTTACAACAAAATATTTGAGTTACTTTCATATAATTAGTTACATTGTTTTCCAATTTATTGACTGACAGCTCTCCTGTCCCTGCGTTGAGAGAAATTGGGAGTAAGTACAGAGGCACTTCTATCAGCCTGAGGCTTGTTTATTTCACTTTTGGTTTGAAAGGGCCTTTACAGTTTCCAAAAATATAACTTTTGCCCTGTTTGTTATTAAAAAACAAATAAGCAAGTCCAGCCCAGGAGACAAAAAGTAACACAAAAGTAACGTAATGCATTACTTTTCATAAAGAGTAACCAAGTAACACAACTAGTTACTTTATGGAGTAACAGAATATTGTAATGCATTACCCAGCTCTGTGTGTAACTGATCCAAGAGCATCTAAAGCATTCAATTTAGTGCACTTTATAACAGAATTTTAAAAAGTTTGTCCATGCCACATTTGTTAACATAACGCTAAGGTGTTCTGGATGGATGCTAGGTGGCTACTTGGTTAGCCTACAAATCACTATGATATTCTGGCACCTCTATCTATGCAAGTCCAGATTAATGGATTAATTAATGGTTCTTTACTGGCATCTATGGTTGCATAAAGAACCTTTAACATCCATGGAACCTTTCCAATGCACATCAGCATTATCTGCCATCAAAAAATCTACTAGTTCAGAAGAAAAATATAAGCAAAAGTAAAAATGATGCTAGCCTTGGCTAGTAATGCAGCAATAAGTGTAATATAAGAGAGAGAACTAAGAAAGTAGCAAATTTAAACAAAAATGACTAAATTAAACAGGAAATATTAATTTAACAAGTACTGTATAACATTCTGATAATGAGAATCATTGTAGTAATGGAGAGAACAGTGTGTGTGTGTTTGTCTTCAGAAGGGGTAATGTCTTTCATTTGAGGTTAGGAGAAAGTGGAGTTGCGCATGTTCTTGCATTCCACAAACATGATGCTTAGATTAAGGGGGAGGGTGTGTGTGCATATTACACATCTGCAATGGTTTACTGTAATGTGTGTTGACTTTAAAAGCTAATCTCAGATTGACCACATCTGGCCATAATTATCTGCCATTACGGGCAATTTCGATGATAACCATCATAAATAATAGTCTGTTCAGATTAGATATCGCAATCAATTAATCGCTAATAGACCAGAGCCAGATTACACAGGATTACAAGAAGCACCTTGGTCAGACAACACATGCTCGCAGCGGCAAATTTCTCACACGCTGACCGCTCTAAAATTGTGTTGACAAGATGACAACACAATTGAGGTGGCTTGAGGTGATAGAGGGGCTCTGTTACAAAACCTAGTGAGAAATCAATACTTTTAACACAGCAAGGACGCATTAAATTTGTCAAAAGGGACATAATGTAAAATATTTCTATTTGAAGGTTTTTTATTTCTATTCATCAAAAAATCCTGAAATTGTAACAAGGCTTTAAATACTGATGATGTTTCTTGAGCAGCAAATCAGCATATTAGACTGATTTCTGAAGGTTCATGTAACATTGAAGACTGAAGTAATGGTGCTGAAAATTCAGCTTTGCATCACAGAAATAAATTACATTTTAAAATATATTCACATAGACAACAGATATTTTAAAATTGTAATAATATTTCACAATATCACTCTTTTTACTGTATTTTTTATCAAATACAGAAGAAAAACAGAAGAAAAACATCTTAAAAATATCTTACTCTTTTTGGAACGCAAGTGTATATCTTTAAATAAAATGCCCAAGTTTAATTAAAGATACGTTTTGTTTATGAATGGCATCAAAGCAAAAGATTTCATATATTTAAAATATAATTTACCAATCTATTTTTTATTTAAAAAAAAAAAACTGTTTTAAATTCTACTGGAAACAAAGTTTGTATGAAGCATGTTGCTGCCTAGTGATTGTATCTCAAATCACTCACTCATGAGGTTCCAATTTCAGTTACCTTGCTGTCTTAGAAGGTGTAGGTAGTAGGTGGCAAACAGCAAGGGAGCTTACTAGATTTAGGAACAGAGCGAGTCATTTTATCCAACATTTCAAATGGCCAGATGTGAATATAAATCAACCATGGTGTAAGATAATATTTTTGGTTTGTCGATGGATTGACAGACTGTAATCAATTCATAAATCTTGCGATACCACATATACAAGTGCCTACTGTACCTTCACAAATGGCAAGAGCCCGGAGCATGTGTGTACATTCAACAGTCGCTCCCAGTGGAATGTTTGCATAAACGACAGAAAAGACTAATTGCTCTATTTTTCCCAAGATCACAGCACTCATGGGTACCGCAGCTCAGCGTTCATAGCAAAGTAATGCAAAATTCTGCACGACTTTGGGAAGATCTGTGCATTGAGTGCTGCATAGTTCCTAAAAAACATCTGCGGTCAAGCAAACATATTCATTTTTCTTACTCTTCTCCTCGGTATATCTTCCTCGGCAGGTTAAAGTATTGTAATGTTAAGGTTTGTTGTCAGGTTTTCCCCTGCCTGTGGTGCAGCACCAGTGCACTGCTCCGCATGATCCATTCCAAAGGCCAAACAACAATACGGGGAGCAACCGAAAGCCACGGCAACGGTGCAAGGAATTTGCGTCAATGCAAGTTTTCACACAATGTTAAAAACAAAAAGCTGCTTTATTAGCATCTGCATACTCAATACAGTTTACAGCATAGACCGCTAATCAAAATATAACAAGAGTGGCAGAGCTGAGGTTATAGATGCCAACTGACTGTGAGCCTACTGAATACACCAGTCTCAAACACACACACACAGCCTGTAGGACAGAAATAATCGACCTTGAGTGTCTTAGGCCCATCAGTACAGCAGGCCTCTTCAGCTACTGTGCTACTATAAACACTTGCTTTAAACCCTCCATTTATCACCTACACTGAGAGCCACAGGCTCATCAAACACACTCACACACGCCGTCATCTGAAAGCCCTTTACAAACCCCTTCTGCAGCTCTTGGACTTTTCTTTCTCATTTTGTGGTTAGTTGCCGTCCTAAAGGCTCGCACTGTGATATAAATATTACCGAGGAGTTGCCTGCAAGCCTTGGAAGAATAGAATAGAATAGAATAGAATAGAATAGAATAGAATAGAATAGAATAGAATAGAATAGAGGCTGAAAAATAAAATGTAAAAATTAATTAAAAAGGAATAAAATAAAGAGGAATAAAAAGGAATACAAAATAAAATAAATAAATAAATATTCATTTAAAAAGGAATAAAATCAAATAAACAAGAAAATAATACAAAATTAAAAAATATTTTATTAAAAGTACATGGTAATAAAATAAAATGAAAATAGTAGAAAAAAAATAGTTAAGCAAAAGCCAGCTATATACCAAAGCCAGTTGAACAATTTTTTTTATAGCCCTGATTTAAGGCACCCTGAGGTCTTTCCCCCTAAAGTTAAAATATGAACAGTAAAGAAAAGGCTTGACCTAGCATAAAAGCAAAAAAACATATGCTTGTGCTGGCCTCAATTTGACCATGACCTTTCAGTGGAACTTGGTTATTTCTGGCCAATGAAAGACACACAACTTTAGCGAATTACAACAGCATTGGGCCAGAATGCCAGTTCTCTTTAAATGAGCAAAAAGAGAGGAGACAAATTCAAGAGGGCGGTCACCACTGTGAAAGACGCCATTGTTACACAGTTGTGCAAAGTGAAGTGATTATGAGAACATATTGAGTAAAATGTGCTTGGCTTTGTGTGCATACAGTATGTGCACGCCGGTCTCCACAATGACTGCAGATCTAAAATGCACGGTTAATAAGAGATGCATAATGGAGATTTAAGAAAGTTCGAAAAACAAACCATAGACAGACAGACTGCGAAAGGAAAGGAAAAAGTGGGAGAAAGAAGATGGTAATTATCATCCTGGTGTCCATGAAAGTGTAGATCTAGTAGAATCCAACATTCCAAAGAACAGTTCTTAAAAAAAAACATTTTTGTAGAACTTTTTAATTATCTAAAGAACCTTTTCCACTATGAAGAAGCTTTACTGGTTCTTCATGAAGTTAAAGGTTCTTCATGGAACCATAGATGCCAATAAATAACCTTTATTTTTAAGAATGCAAGACTTCTGCTATAACAGCAGACACGTTTGTTCTTTCTAGAACCTGAGGTTTCATCGTAGCACTTGAGCTGCATCTTTAGCTGCCAGCTAAAACACAGCACATGTATTTTCTAAGATGCTTTGGTAAGACGATGTCTGCCAGGAACATAAATATAATGTAACTTTGCGCATTGTTACCACACCGAACAGTTATGCCAGCAGTACTGCAGCAGGGTCATGCTGGGCTGCGAGGGAGGAACGCCATTGCACCTTTATAAAATGATTCATGCATGAGGAATCTGAAGCTATTAACAATTTGCACTGTCCTCTGATAGAAACTACACACCTGAACAGAGCCAAAGACTTCATAGTAACTCTTAATGTTGTTGACGTTCATGCAGATGCTCTGGTTTCTTGATGTGACTCTTCTGCTGCTGATTCGCTGTGGCTTGATCAGTACGTCTGACGATTTATTTGCTTCATTGTAATCAAAAACATGCTCCGGTGAATGGCAAGCACATTAAGGCAACAGCCTAGGGACACATAAGC
This sequence comes from Barbus barbus, assembly GCF_936440315.1. NCBI lineage: Eukaryota > Metazoa > Chordata > Actinopteri > Cypriniformes > Cyprinidae > Barbus > Barbus barbus. Next base: position 7,121,651 of record NC_136735.1, read on the forward strand.
ATATACAGTCATGCTTTTCATTGAGTATGACATTTTATAGCTAGACTTTGTTGTTGTTTTTTTTTAAACATAGCAATGTTTCTTTGCTTATAGAAATGACCTATGATGGAGATCGAATGGTATTCCCCAGGGCTGCTGCCTTGGTCCCAACCTGTTCTCTCCTGCTTTCTGAAAGCATATTCTGCAATTCCCACACACTTTCTCCCAGTTAAAGCCTCCCGTTTCACCAATTTCCCTGCCAGGCTGAGCAAGACAACTGGAGGAAAGAGCATGTGCATGTCTGATGCAATGTCTTCCTCCCTCAGAACCATGTCCCAAAAAGACCCTTATTGGAAGGGGAAATTCAATGGGTAGACAGGGCAGGAAAACAGCATTTGTCATTATCGTTAAATTGCTCTGTTATGTTTAAGAAAGCTGCAATATCTATCAAGAGTGAAGAGTAGGGCCTGCCAAAAGCAGCACTTCAGTCCAGGTGACTCAAACAAGGCTTATCTGAAACCAAATGTAAGAACAATTCTCTGTTTGGTTCAAATCAAATCGCTCAAGCAGTGAGATGTCATTGCTTGACTGAGCCCAGAAAATAAAAGCAAATGATTGAGAAAACAAAGAAAGAATGATAAAGAAATTTAACTGCAATAGAAATTGCTCAATTTAACCCAACATTAGTGTTAAAACGAGTTACTGTTTCATGTTATTTTGAGCAAGGACGCATTCAAAATGCAAATTATGCTGTCAAACAAAACAGGTATCCACAATATAAAGAATCAAACATACACTAACAACATAGATATCTGTAAAACTTAGAAATAAATAAAAAGACAATGTGATGGGAAAGACAAGCAAAACTATAGTTTGTAACGGAGCAAGTTAACATGAAATTATACTATTTCAGACTCATTGGTTTTTAATATTTATTTCTAAATGTATTAAGCCTCACTTGCTCTGTCAGTAATGTGTATAAACATTTTCATTTGACAATACTGAACCTGCACTCTTAAAAATAAAGGTTTCAAAAGGGGGGTTTCACAACGATGCCATGGAAGTTCCGTTTTGGGTTCCTCAAAGAACCTTCTTTTTTTTTCTTGGCATGAAGAACAAATCTTTTGTACAATGAAAAGGTTCCATGGTTGGTAAAGGTTCGTCATGGAACTACAGAAGCCAAAACATTTTTTTTTTTTTTGAGAATGTAGCATATTTTAAACATCACTGTTGTTTATTCATAATGCCCCTTGATCCCCATAATAACCAATATCTGTCTTCAGCCACAAGGCCTCCTTTTATATATATGAAAATAAATACACATAAATATGAACACACATATTATAACACTTATAATATAATACTTGCTAAACTTTAGGAAATACCATTACCCAGGGCTAAAACCTCAATGTCCTCCAATCCGAGATACACCCTTGCTGGGTAAAACAAAAAAAATAAAGTGTAGAAAAATTCAAAATACATTATTAATGCTATCCACTTGTCCTGAGATACGTGCACGGCCTTTAGACTCCCCAAACGACATTTTGCACCGCGGCACATTTGGCAACACATGCTTAACTTCCATTACGTTGGAAGCTTGAGATTCCCCACCTGTTCGGTCCATTCCAGAAAACCTTTTATCAACGTTAATAATTCATTAGTTATTGTTTACATTTGTTGCCGCGCCGTATGCGTCCTCGTTTATTTTAATAATTAACCGTAATTAAATAAGAAAGACGACTAAACAAACCTCCGGACAGAGTTAGTGGGGGATCGAGAACATCCGCGCTGGTGGAAAGGAATCCATCGGCTGCCCTCCCTCTCTCCCCTTGTCTCCATCTTCTCTGAAGGCACATAAACGTCCCATAAACCGCCAAACCTCACCCAAGTTTTGACTCCACGTAAACGTGGCCTGCCGCAAGATTTATCCAGCCTGCAATCTGAATCGCATCTAAAGCCACAAGAGACAAAGGAGGGATTCCTTTTAACACACGCACTACGTAGCGCGATTGCAGGTTTGAAGAATCTTTTATCGCCGCAATTAAAATCACAGTCGACCTAATGCCAACACTGGCTGAAAGATTTAAGACGAGGACGCTGTAAATCTGTGTGATAAAGGTTTGGGGTTTTACCCGTAAGCCGTGGCCTTTATTGCTTCACATGCACTCCCACTTAGGTGGGTCTGAGACACTTTGTTACATTTAAAAAAAAAAAAAAACATTTACACCTAATAATTGCGAATAGGCTAATACAAATTTAATTATCAACTCCTGAGTCAAAACACTTTTCCAAACAAACGGATTCAATGAGAAAAGAAAATGCATTTTTTTATATAGGCCTAGGCCTATAAAAATTAGGCCTGCTTAAATATAAGCCTATTATATGATGAATATGTTTCAGAAAGTCATTTTGATTTCTTTTCTGAGGCTAAAATAGGGAAAAAAATGTTTAAAAAAAATATGGAGAAAACCCCTATTGAATTTTTGCAACTATGCAATTCTGTTTTAAAGCATTAATATTTAAACACTGCTGTCTGCCAAATCAGAGTCAGTGGTGTAGGTAGACATTATTTGCCATATGACAACAAAGCCATAAAACAGAGGACATATCTAGAATCACATAATTTGACCTTTTGATGAATAGGCAACAGTTCAGGTCAAGCTGAGTTTGCATTTGTATCATGTAGGCTATATTATTATTATTATTATTATTTTTACCTTGGTTAGAATATTTAGCCTAATTAAAAAATACATATATTTATTTATTTTTCAAACTGTTGAATTGACGGCTGCAGAAGTACTAAGTAAAAAACTAAAACTAAGGAAAAATAAACCTATAGTTCACAGGTTAAAACTAGTAGAAATACAGTAAGTCTATAGCTATAATGAATAGGCTTCAATGGTATACCATAGCTAGGCCGCGCTCTAAGAAGCCCTAGCACAGGACTGCAAATAGGCTACACTTTTAGCATTATTACATAAATAAAAACACATTTATTAACACAGGTACATCTTTAACAATAATAGGCATACCGGTTGCAGGCACTTTACAAACGGCTTGCTGTTCAGGCCTATATATTTTGTATTGGAAAAAAAGACCTAGTTTGTATCTGCTTTAAAAACAAAAACTTAATTAGCAAGAAAACAATTATTCGCCACAAAAAAAGAGCCGTCGACTATGCAAAATGAGAGAAAAGGAGATTTTAGACACAAACGTCTTGGATTCAGCGACAGTTTGGCGTGACCCAGTCTGCCTTGTGGGGAAAAGGAGAAAGGCCTTTGCGGCCAAGAAATTGAAGCCAAGACCAAAATAAAATGTTATTCTATATTTTATTTTCATAAAAATTGAGAAATTGAAAAAATTAATTAATTATAAGAACAAGTAAGTTTGTACGCCTGTAGGACATTAGCGATTGAGAATTCAATTACTCATGTCTTAGCGTAAAGGAAAGTTATTTTAAAGACCTGTCGAATGTCTGCTACAGGAATATTTAACAGCCAGAAGGAGCGACTGCCACAAACCCGGGCCAAACCGGGCTAGAGAGACTCTCCGAGATGGGCAGCGCGGCTCGACTCCTTCAAAACAAGCCCCTGCGCGCATATACTGCACACACTGCAAATACATTTCAATTTGCATTTGAATTATTTATTCAAATACACACAGCTTTGATGAACACAAATGCTTCTTAAAAAAATAATACTGCTTATGCAAAAAAAAAAAAAAAAAGGCTTCAAGTGTAGGCCCGTCAGGGACAGAGTAGGCTACAATTTCCAAAACGTACATCTGTTTTAAAATATAAGCCTATTAAAACATTAAACACTGCTTAATATTTTTAAGCATTATAGCCTATATCTGAGGCCAACAATTAAAGAGAGTGAAGACTAGTTATAGACCAAGACAAACATGTAGCTAATCTAAGAACAACTTTTTGTGATCTAGCCTATAAGAAATTTTAGTAAAATATTTTGTAACTGCAAAAGTCTGACGTCTTGTCAAGTATAAAGACAGTTGAAGAGAATAATGTTTTTCAAAGATTGGTGACTGTAAATTAAGTCAGTCGTCAATTTGGCATGAATTGCTCCGATTGAACCTCGGCCTATTACAGCCAACTGTCATGAATCTTTTTAAGGGAATCATTTAATTATTACTACTATGTTGATATTTGCCATGTGTGGTACAAACAACAAGATCGTTATGCATAAAAATAGCCATAATAGGCCAGCGTGCGTATCATCGCTTCACATAAACTTCCAACCTGCCAAAGATTATGAAAAAAGGTGCATAAATTATGAATGAATATGGTGAACTAGACAACTTATAAGAGATTTTTAAAATACCATGTCAAGTTGTACATGCATAAAATATCCATTTGCATAACGTCAAAAATGCATTTCTTTCACGCAGTCTTCACATTAGAAGCAAACGCGTTTTAACATTGTATTCTCCTCGGTCCATTAATTTACAATAAAATACGTTTACTAAACTATTACAGTAGACCAAACATATCCCTGAACGCACATATAGGCTAACGTATTTTGGAAACATTTCTCACTCAGGACAGGTAGATCAATGTCTCTTCATGTCTCTGAACTCGAGCGCAGAGACGTTCATGCACGGCACCGTCGGGGTCATCTCCTGAAACACCACCGCTTGGGAAAACAACTTCAAGAACTCAGACCAGAGCGTTTTATAGTTTGACATCGAAAATTTGAGCCGTTTACTATACCAGTCGCGCTTCCTCTCCGGGCAAACCCATCTCCTTTTATATAAAATAGATTTGGGAGAAGCGCCATTTTCTCTTCGATCCCATGTGCAATGAAACGCACGAGAGGAGTTCCGAAACGATTCCGCGAGCGCGCTGGAATCCTGAAATAAACGCGCGGCCGAAAAGAACGTTCTAAAAAGCGCAACGCATAACTTGAAATGCATTTATTAAGCAGCAATAGAGAAGACAAGACACGGCAACAGTAGCCTACTACAATGCAGAATAGCACACACACAGACACGGCTGATTAATTAAATGAAGGCATTTTACCTGTGTCAGGCAGTACGGAGAGTACATAGTTATCTCAGAGGCGGGAAATGAATCGCGTTTTGAAGTTGAGTGGAAGTTCGCCGCGTTGCTGCATTGCAATTGCTCGCCGTCCCCCCTTGCGCCTACTCCATGCTGCTCTCGCCGCTAACCCCGCCTCGAAGGCAGAAAGTGAAAGCTCAAACTTTAGGAAGAAAAAAAAAAAAACTTTTCTCTCCTTGTTCTCCCTTTCACCCTTTTCCCGTTTGATAAAAAAGTTGGGAGTTTCTCATTCTCTATAATCTTGCAGAGGCGTGCATTCATCTAGTGACACAAAAGTTTAAAATACACAAAACTTGGGTATATAAAATGCACCCATGTCATTTAAGGCCACAGTTTTTTGGCAAATAGTCAGATTTAGCATTGCCATAACTGCACACTAGTTTCCAAAGCATGCAATACTATAATTTATACTGGTAGCCTAAAAGTTATAATGTTTCAAATATTTTAGGTAATTTTGAGTAAATATGGTGAACATTTTCATTTTCAGCAATTTTGTGTTGTCATAAAAGTGCATTACATGTATCGGTCATTAATGGCAATAATATTGTAAATAACAAACTTTTAAAAAATCAACTAAAGCCATCAAGCCTTGGGAATCAGTGCAATTCTAAACAAAGGTTGATCAGTGACAGCAGGACTGACTGCATTCTTTGTGTCAGCAGCTTTTCCAAATGCTTTCGGTTTGCAATACTTTTTTGTGCATCACTACTGCAATCTGTATTTTAATCAATTAATGGAATGCAAGTAACCCCTCTCTCCGCCTCTCTCTTATTCTATGACTCATCTATAGGCCCCAGTCCTGCATCACAGTATTGCAGGGTGGTCTCCTAAATCCACATCTGTTTTGTGGCAAACCACAGCGCCCAGGCTGCCTAGCGGCATGCTTATCTTGCACCTTCTCCAGCCGTGAAACTCTGCTGTGCCACTGCTGTCAAACTTTAAGAGGCAGATTAGCTTGCTCTTTTATTAGGATTGTTTTCTCGTAGACCGCTTAAACCAACACCACAAAGGACACCAATTATGGCATAATTTAATCCAGGATTAATACAGGCTTAATCCAGCACAAAGTTGAATCAACATCTGGGAAAACACACCGTGGAGCCACTTTAGAAATTACCACTACAGGTTGAGAATCGGTTGACTTTTGACATATAAATAAAGAATATATTTATTTTCAATAATTTACAAGAAACTGAATGCTGATAAAAAAAAAAAGTAATATCTAAATGAACTGGTTTTATTCAGGTCAAAAATATTCATGTTGCTGAACCAACCTATAGTTTATGCAAAAAAAACAAAAAAAAAACAGGCAGAAATGTCTCTTTAAGATAACAATTGCAGGTTACCACTTTTTACAGATGGAATGAGCACATAAACTGTTTTTTTTGTTTTGTTTTTATAGATGCTGATCGTTCACCTTCCCTATGCATGCATAAAATTCCACATAACAGAAAACCCTATAAATACAAAAATAACAAAATATTTTACACTAACACGTATCTCTATATGTTTTTGTGAAACCAAACACAAATATTATATTTTTCCCATTTATTTACTGGGAAATTGGGAGTAAGAGCAAAAGCCGAGGTACTTCCTTCAGCCTGAGGCTTATTAATTTCACTTTGAAAGGGCCTTTACAGTTTCCAAAAATATTACTTTGTTTTCTTCTTAAAATTAAATATGCAACCCCAGCTCAGGTGACAATAAGTAATGCCATGCACAATTAGTTACTTTTTATGCAGTAACGCAATATTGCAATGCATTATTTTTAACCTTCCTCAACAGAAAACCCATGATCCTGATTGATCACTATTGTGGAGGACAAACTCAACAATACAGTATGTTGCTTGTGATAAAATGCATCTGCAAAACAGCTGATATACAACAACAACAACATGAATTAAAACATTGACATTAAGAATTAAGAGCGAGGTCAGAAAAAGGGCACACAGGTTGGGATTACCACATTGAAAGGCACAAATCCAAAACCACAGTCTTCGTGTTTCACACACACACAGATCTCACAGCCATTACTCTACAAAATAGCATGAGGTGCATAAAAAACAATTCTGCTTTCAGCGCACGCATACTTTCACACACATACAAATACATACATGCACGCACACGCACACACACCCAGTTCTTTGTTAAGCAGACACACGGTCGAGTTGCGGTTGCAGCAACTAAGACTTCCATTAAAACTCACATAAGAGAACCATATGCGAGCGATATAGTCTGTGTGTGCGGTTTTAACCCAACACAAACACACACACTTTGCTTTTTACCATTCCCTTGTGGCTGGCAGTTAAATAATCCTGATGATATTTTATGTAGATAATTCCTGCAGCTGCTTCTCCACATAAACTCGGCATTCCTCTCAACACTAACCACCATCTTACCATATAAATGCAGCATACGAGATTAGAAACGGTCGATGAGATTTATGATGCACATGTACACACAGTTCTCTCTACACAGGATATGAAAGAGAAAATTTATCAAAAGCATTATAGATTATATCTCTGCTCTATCTGAGTTTGATAGTTTGCTTAACTGATACCAACTCATTTTATCTCAATCTGAAGTCCAACTCAGTCTGGCCTGAAAGCAGATTAATTACATCAGCCATGAGAAAGAAATCAAAGTTCAGTTCATCATGTTACAGTCAGAAAAATCAAGAAACATATAACATGAACAACAATAACACAGAAAGAAACAGGAAAATGGCTTGTACCCTGTAGGATTCAGGCACTAGGAAACACTCTGAGATGCCCGGGGCTCGATGGGGACCATCATGCACCAGATACGATTCTGTGGCCTGTAATCAAACACAAAACAGAAAATTTTGTTATAGGGTCAAACAAAAAATAACTTCTTGACAGATAAATCTGACCAAGAGCTGCATCACAAAGCCAAAAACATAAGACTTTAGTGGAACATACCTCAGTCAATCACATGGTCTCTAACTCTTTTTGATTCTCTGTGTTCCATTTGTGCTCAATTCTTGAATAAACCAGTCTGTCATGTTTGTACGTCAAGCAGACAGTCTAACAGACAGCACATAGGCGAAGCGTTTGTAAAGCTGCAGAAAGCTTAACCTTCCTCTGGTCACAGACACGATGTGTGCATGTGTGTTCTGCATATACTGTAAGCTTCATTAGGAAACTCCAGGACAGCGCTGCTTGTTACTGCCCAATTACTAGAGAGTAGCGAACACTGACTCAAGATCAGAAAGAAGATCTAGATCAGTGAAAAGAAAAAGTGTAGGATTTTGTGTAGAAATTGCTAGTAAATTTCACAAATTATAAAAAAAAAAAAAAAAAGGCAACCTATTGAATTAATGTGAAAAATAGTATTTTCTTGTCAAATCCAATAATATTTGTTTTATTTACAACTTTGAAAAATCATTATGCAGTGTATGCACTGAAAAAACATCCTCACTTCTGAAATTACTATTTACTATTAATAAGAGCATAAACAGCATATAGCATCAAAACAAACTAAAAAATGTTTTACATACTTAAATATATAAAGCAATTTCTATATTAGCATCCAACCACTCTTTCAATTCACTCAAAATTAGCATGCACTGAGATGCCGTTTGATGGCACTCCGATTTGATCCTCTACAAGACTTTCATGATGTTGAATGGCAGTGCATTTTAATGCATTAGGTAAGATTGGTTATTTCAAGATTTCAAATTTGTTTACTTTTGAGTCACTTCTATAATTATTAGGAAGAGTACTCGTATATGTGTGTAAATAATGATAATTTATATTCCTGTCTGGAGCATTTTCTGAATAAATGCATGGCTCTAGATGAAAGGAAATTTACTGTAAATGCAAGAAAAACTAGTCTAAGATTTAGAATGGTGCACACTTACATCTCCATTAAAAAGAAGAGAAAAGCATAAGGAACCTTTTGAAAAAGTAAAACTCAAAATTTCATAAACCACAGCAGGTATCCAGAGAGCCAGCCAGGACCTCATTCAACAACCATCCACCATCTACACACACACACTAATAATGTTCAAATATGAACAATAAACTTTAACCACAAATACACATTTGTGTGCATAAATACATATCAACATCCATTCCAGCGCATACGCGCACACACAGTTCGCTCATAATAAGTCCCAGGCATTGGCACTAGGCTCGGGCAGTGGTGAATAACAAAGCCTATTCATATCCACCCAATGAAACGTTAGCTTTCTCAATTTTCCCTCCCTTTTATAGGGTCTCAGCTACAGCGCGCTAAAATCTCATTCAAGCACGGCACAATTGCTGATTGGCTTTATTAGAACATAAACATGCATTTTGATAATTAAAGTGAACGATTAAAGAGCACACGTTACTCAGAGGCAAGTTCACGGCTCTGGCTGTTCTGAGAAAGTTGCTGAAAACAGAAGAGCTAAAGAGTGAAAGCTGTGGGAAGGAGCATTTTATGGGGCAGCAAATAGCAGTAAGCTGGTGAGCCCTTCACTGATGTTTTGTGAAGCTCTCCAGCTCTTAAAAAAAAACAAAACAAAAAAACACCTGACTGTCATTTAAAGAGCATTAATCAAAAGCACAAATGTCTAGCAAAAACTGACGCAAGTGGAAGGTTTAAAGTACTTCCCCAAATGTCAAAATCCCTGACAAACTCTGAACGCTCTCGGTTGGATTTCTTTATGCGGATTTTAGGTATTGATTGACTCAAGTGTTTACTTTTGTTTAGTTTCAGGGTATTGATTACTCTCGTGTTCCAGGAAATCAGCTAACCAGATTTCACCATGCGCTCTTTCCAATGGCTCCCATCGCTCTGAACCGAAGCAGAAAATGGAAAACATTCCACTGACTCATTCAATTTCTCTTAATTTAATTGACTTGATTCTCAAACCCTAAGATAAACCAGCAAATTAAAGCCGTCAGCGAGGCCAGGCCGCACAATCCAGCTGAACAAACTCAACTCGACCGTATTTCGCCACGCTGAGATCATCCGTTCATTTGTCTTGTCCACAGATGGAGAACAGAAGTCTACGTTGGCGCCTGGAGGAACTCTGAATTTTGCTATTATCCTTATTTCAAGAGGAGGAACCTTCAGCCTCGTCTTCGCCTCAAAAAAGCTCCTATTTTTCTGTAGTAAGCTATTAATTATATATGAGCTGTATGCATATGGAGCATATGCAGGGTCCATATGGCCAGCCCTCAGCCAGAATCTCAAGCCTCTTCTTAATTAACATTTTAGAGGCGAAGCACACAGAGAAAAGAGGGACATTTCAAAGCGGCTCTGGGAGCCTCTGACCTAATTGGAGTCAATGGAGATGTATGTAAATGTGTTAATTACGACAAGTTTCCTCGCTCTCACCGATAAATAGAGCTCTTTGTTTAAAATGTTTAATTGGTGGGAATAACGGAATCAAACGAGGGGGTTCCTCCATAGGTCCTTATGGGGGAATGAGACCGAGAGAGAGAGCGGTGTATATGGGTTGGAGGCATATGGCAATACGTTTGTGGTTTTAGTGGAATGCTTAAGTGGTTAAATTCCTGAAATATGAAGTTTCGCTCTCTCTCACACACACACTTCCGTGGTCTGGGATTTAAGTGTGTAATTTCAGCGCTAAACAGAACTGCAAAATTAATGACTGTTTTAAACTACTTTCAATCCCTCTTTGACTATTGTTCGGACAAACTGGTGGTCTCGGACCCAAACTCATGTCATTGGTTTAGCCAATGTTATTTGAAAAACAGACTGAAAATCACACACTTTACTTTTAAACTAGATGATTAGAAGAAATTTGAGTGGTGACTGTCCACGTTAAACTAGTAAATGCATTGCTATGCAGATGCTAGGGTATTCCGGTTGGTCACTTAAAGGGATAGTTCACCTAAAAATTGTAATTTGATCAATTTACTCAATCTCATGTTATTCCTAACCTGTAAACAACATTAGACCTCATAGCCTTTCATTGTATAGAAGAAAAAGTTTTTTTTTCTAAAATATAAGTCCAACATGAATGACGTGAAAATGGGTAAATGACAGAATTTTCATTTTTGGGTGAACTATAAGCTGATTGCTGCAAATGGCTCTTGCCCCCTATACTCTAAAAGACACATGTTTTGGTTTTCTGGACTTACAAACATTTCTTAAAAAAAAAAAAAAAAGATGATGTTCATTCAACAAACTACACTGAGTTAGAGTGACTTGATAACTGGTAATATATGTGTTTATGATTCAAAAAAATTTAAAAATTATTTTAAAAAATTACAATTTAATACATTGCTCAAAAAATTACTCTAAATTATTAAATCGATTTCCACTGACAATTTCATTAATGTACTACAACTTATTTTAAAAAAGTTTAAATTACACACAATATTAAGCTGTAATGTAATGTAATGATCGACATCGTGTCAACAGAATCAAAATATTTGCAACTTCCTAAGGTTTAAGTAAATCAATATAAGAATTTTCAACATGCAACCATGCATTTATAAGTAACAGGTTTTCTGAATTTGTCTTTAAAGTGTACATATAGGCCTGGTCTGGGCACCTCAAGTTTATAATTTATTTTCAACCTGTTTTAAGGCCTTTTAGAACCTCTTAGAAAAGCAACAGCACATCTTTCCAGAACAAGCCAAAATTACGCACCAGTATTTAGGGTTTTAGCAGTTTTGAAAACCCTCAAAATATGAGCAATATAGTAAAAAAAACACAGCAATTCACATAAACAGCAATGCAGTTATTCATTCCCTCAACACAGAGTCTACATGTGTATCTGCTAACTTTACACAGAACATTCCCACTCACTCACGCACACACACCTGGCCGTCCTCCACACATTCAAAAACCAGCTGGCCCGAGAACAATCAGCACAGGTCCCACTGATTTTCCCTTTTTTCACCCCTTTTTCTTTGTCTTTTGTTTGTCTCCAAACGACACAGCAATTACTATTAGCACCATTGTTTTTTTATCATTATGATCTACTAGCTGGCAATACCGAGCCAAATCAGCCCGCATATAAACCTGTCCTCTATGGCAACCGCATCAAAGAGAGACAGAGTAAAAAAAAAGAGAGGAGAAAGAAGGAGGAATGAGAGAACGAGTGCTGTATAAAAGGATGAAGCGTCCTTTCTCTGTGTGTCTGCCAGTAGCACCTCGGGGAGAACTGTTGGAAAAATGTGATTTTTCACACCAGCATCTCAGAGGCAATAGCAGAAGGAGAAAGAGAGAGATGGAGAGACAGACCGATAGAGAGAATTTGGAATGAACGAGAGGCTGCTAATTATTAAAGCTCTGTTTGGGGTTTTGACACGAGTTTCCTGGCTCACGCCAAACCCGGTTTGCACCCTGATCTCCACTTTCACGGCTTGTCTTCTCCATAACGTGCTTGTAAGGGCCTCTGTGAGCCCTCCAGGTGTATCTATACATGCATGCATTCGCTGGGAGTTTATGAGCGCATACGCATGAGCATTTGTGTGTGAGTGTGTGCAGGTGTGCAGTGGTGTTCGTCTGCACATGTTCATCACTGTTAATGGGCTGAATAAAAGCAAGTAAGTGGCTTTGCATTACGGCATCTCATGTGCCAACACAGATGCCACAAACACAAAACGTCCTCCCATAAGAAGTTTACACCCAGAAACAAGTTCATGCAGCCGTCCACCAATCACCGCAGGGCACTGCATCCATGGCAACCCTGGCATCTTGACAACCAGTCAATCTAGAAAAGACGGTTCTGGAATCACAGCCTGAGCCGAGTCGCCATAACTAAGTGCCTGAGTTCGGCCAATGGGATTTCGAGCAGGTTTGCGAAACGCATTTAAACCGCTAATTTGACCGAGTTCGGTGCACTAGTCATCACTTCACACCATCCAGGCACTTTAATCTGACTCGAGTGCTTGACCTCGCTCGTGCAGAATTAGTTTGCATTTCTTTAGATCTCACAGGTGTGCTTGGCTGAAGAGGATGTTCAATGCTTTGAAAAGATTTGTCATGATGAAAAAATGTGGCGTTTCATATTCAGATCCAGCCCCTTCAGCCTGCAAAGGCCTGTCAATCTCACATTTAAGGTCTGATTTAAAATTCCCAATCTAAACACAGCCTGATGTACTTGCTGTGCAAATATTTATTCAGACAAAATTACTAGAGCATACAAGTCCTAAACTAACAAATAACTGGAAATAATGTTGCTCCTCTGAACGCACACAGGTGTAAGTCTAACACCGTAGATTTAAAGAAATACATCACAAGTATTATTTTCATATAACTTGATTATATATAGAACACACTGGCTCCCCATGTTTTATAGTGTGAATAATGCAGCTCATTTTAAGATCCAGCTGTTTGAAAACGTCCTGTTGTGCTGAAAATCTGTGACTGAAAATCTCAATTTCAGACTTGCCAAGATGTGCTACCTGTTTTCATCACATTACAATGATAGTATTATATATACTTCATATATACAAGATATTATATATTTGAAATTACTTGCATTTCAAGCAGGTATATAACAACATTGGCCTGCATGCTAATTACAAACTCTAATAAAAGTATCATCAAAAACCTCTAGCCTACTAAAAGATCTGGCAAAATTCATCATAATAAAATATTTTAAAAATCCATTCTGCAACAGATAGTTGGTATTTTACATCTCCATCTCTTTAATATCAATTTAATTAGGCCAGATAGTTTTGCCGTATGATGTGGAACTGAGCATGTGGATTTAGACCTTGCCTGACTACTTAAATTTAGATGATGCTTTTGGATATAAAGCCACCTGAATAAATATTAAAATTGAAGTACAACCTAAAATTACCCTAAACCTAAAAAAAGAAGAAAACATTACAATCAAGACTCATGACATTCAAAAAAACTAAAAAATAAATAAAAAATGACCCGTTACATTTAGATAAGTCAGTCTAAATGTAATGCTATTTTGTATTTGTATTTGGAGGACTCATATTCACTATTATTATTAATATTACATTATTAGGCTATTATTATTATTAGCTATTATTTCCCTGCTAGACATAGAAAAACTAAATTAAGTGTTCTTGGTATTTCACAGCACTTTCCAAACAGCTACACAACATTATTAAAAACCGCATGTATGAAAGAGAGGCGAATGTACTGTATATATTTTTATCTTTGAGCGACAAGTTGTCAGATTGCGCTTTTTTTAATTTCTAAAAAGCTCCGCTTCGACGTTTGAAATGTGTTGGCTTCGATTTCTGCAAACAGTGGGAAATATATTGATTCTCAGCACGTACCATTGTAGTTGAGGGGAATTTGCCAGCTCTCCTCAAAGACCCATTTTCTTTAAAACCTTCCGCGTCCAAAATATAGAGGAGAGGGAGCGGGTGCACCAGTCGGTTTCTTCGGTGATACCGGAAGCGAAAAAGTACTCAACAAGTCGGGCTGTTTCCCAGAGTTGTCTGTAAAAGTAAAGCTTTCTCCTGCACTTTACGGAACGATGGATTATCGCCGTCCCTGGGCACTGCTCGAGTAGGCTATACTGTGAACCGGTCCGTTTAAAATATGTTTCTCCTGCTGTCACGATGGAGCCTCGCTGGCGGCACCGACCGGGGAATTCACAAGCTCGGTTGCAATTCTCCGCGAGCGCCGGTGTACGCAGAACCGCTCGTGCGAAGACGTTCTGCGTGGCCGTGAGTGATTTTCTTCGTCTTTATGTCCTGAAGTCAGTTCCTGTTTGTCTTGACTGCATCTCCCGCACCATAACGGGACCCCCGCTGTTCCCGGACAGATGAACGCGAGAGGCGTCCTCAAATGCCGTTGCAGTCACCAATACGCGGCGCGCACATTGCGAAAGTCTAATCCGTAGACGCACTGAAGGGATCTTGCCTGTAGGCTAAAGCTTACTGACGCTGCATTTAAAGCACGGGAGAATAAACGTCCCCTCCGCGTGAGTAAATATCGGTTGTCGCCTCAGTCGACCCGAGGCTGCAGCGGGGGTAGCGGGTCGTTGAGGCGTCGAGCTGGTAAATTATTGATCAATGCAGCAACTGGCAGCGTGTGGCAGCTGCGGCTTTGGGGCATTAGTAGGGCTGTGGGAAAATCATGGACGGCGCGGATTACTGAACACCGAGCCAGACTGTACACACAGGGATAGACGGGTAAAAAACAACTCAAATAGAACACGACCAAAAGTGCAGGAAGTAGCTACAGGAATAGCTAGAGTCCTAGCTTGCCTTCTCTAGCCCAAACATGTTCAATGCGCGCGGGGGGTCGTGGGGGGGGGGGGGGTCTGACTTTCTGTCTGTCAGTAATTTTCTGGGCGCAATCGACTGAGGTTCGGCTAGCGCAACCCAAATTGTCTTTTGGGGTCCCTAGCGCAGTTGTCTAAGTGTCAACTAGCCCACCATTAAGATGTTTTAAACAAAACGCAGTAGATTTTTGCGATACATTAGTGAGGTGTAGGCTACATCTCTTTTTGGTTACTATCTGGTTTTGGTTAGGGTGCTGGAACGTTGTTTCAAACGCCGTTGAAACGTACAAACGTTTGTGAAAATACATAGGCTACTTTGAGACGACCGGTTACTTTTTCGCGCAATTTAAAAGACAGAAAGGACAGGGGAAGATTTCGGTTCTCGCTACCTACACAGCGAGTAGCCTACAAGTGGACAGGCTGTGTATGGTCGCCAGGTTCAGCCGGTGTCTTGTGCCACCCATCAGATTCTGTTACTTCTGAAACGCCACAAACAAGTACCAACAGTTCATCAATAATATAATAAAGTGCATCATCATAATCCTCCAATAGGAAACTGTCCAACAGGTGCAGCATCAGATTACTGCTTATTTTAAATTAAATGGTTACATTTTTTTCCAGAAAGGGTTCATTTAGCCTCAATGGTCCAAAGTAGACCTGTTATAATGTGACTAGCCTACAAGTCCTTTGGAGTCAGATATACTTATTTTCTACTGGCTGATCAAGAGCCTTATATTAGATATACAATTTGAAATACATGAACATTGATAGGAATTGACGAATCTAGATGAACACATTTTTATGATGCATTTGCAGCGTACGAACAATCTTCTCATGTCTTCAGCCATATCAAAGGAAAACCTGCGGTACGAGGGATATTGCGCATTGCATTACTAATTCAGTTTACAAAATAATTATAAAATATTACTGTGGATTTCTGAATTATTTCCCCAAATACTAACACCCATACAGAGAAAATGTATTTTTAGGCCTACGACACTTCACTTAAAATTAAAATAAAACCAGCAGAGTTTTTACCTTGTATTTATATAATTATTTTTGATATAGCTTATAATCATCATTGTCTTTTTAAACGTTTTTGATCAAATTAGTAAGAACTGAATGATCCATAGAGACAGATTTTAGATAAGCAATTCTTCCTCTTCCGTGACAAGCAGTTAAGATGTTTTTTATATTTGCTATTTTTTGTGCATATTAAAGATTTTAATTGAAAGATTACATATTTATTTATCAACATATAGAGAAAAAACTAAGTTGAAGAACTTCTAGATATTTGGTAAATTAACGATAGGCCATATTATGCTCATATGGCATAATAAATAAATCAATATGAATAAAGTCCTTAAATATTTACATAGTCTCACATACTTTGTTTATATATTTTATTTTCCTTTTTTACCCACTACTAGATATTGTATCTCAATATCTAGATATTTAGTTTTAAATTACATTAAACTGATTATTTATCAAAATAAAAACGGTTTAGCATTTCATATTTTATCCAACTTGCCACTGCTGTCATTGTGCAGTATGAAACGACAAACAAGAAGTCTTTGTGAAAAAGAAAAAAAATATATTTTGCATTAATTTAGCACTAATAAGGCTTTTCCGTATACATTTATTTTACTAATTGCTGATTTGTTTTATCCTTCGCTATTGGCCAACATTGATTTGTTAGTTTTTTAAGCATAAAAACATTTCTGAAGCGCTTTAACGAATTTTCAAAGCTGATTAACCTTTTAATTAATTTTAATTAAGCATAAGTTCAACAAAACTAAAACTAAAGATTCGTTTTACAAAATGCATCACGATTTTTAGAATCATAATTATAATATTCTAAAATAAATTCCTGTTCTGTGCAGCTTGAATTTGCCACTTTAAATATTGTATAATAGATATGGAAATTGATTAAACAAAATAATGCTGTAGCAATGAATTAATGTTGCGTATTTTTTTATCGATAATTAATTTTACTGAAGAAAGAACGATTTAACCAACTGAATAAATCCAATAACCTACATTTTTATTTTATTAATGCATTTCACCAAAAAAGCACCAAAGGACAATGACTTAAATTTCGTGCCAAATTAAAATATTTTTAATGCAGTAAATTGAGTGATTTATGACTAAAAATAAAATAAAGCGTTTCAACAAACAGTTTTTAAAAATGTAGCTACTCTTGCTATAGGCCTAATAAAACATTTATGGTTATTTTAATTCTCTGCATTTAGTATAACATCAGACATTATAGCATGAAATGGCTCAAATGCAAATAGTTGAGAATCTCTTCGAAAATATTCTCGCATACAGGCCAATATTATGTCGTTTTTAACTGTGCGTAGGAATAAGCCTATGCAGCAATGATTCATTACGACGCCTCCAGTGGAAGTATAAAACAGACATGCTCTGCCACCGAGAAGATAATTCAGCTTCTGTTTTGATCATCAAAAGGTGTGTTTATCACCTTGTAATCGAATTCTGTGGAACTGTTAAATGCCCGATGTGAGTTTATTGCAATGAGTGGCCGACGACCTTCTGACGGAGCTGAAAATAAACCTTCTCACTGCAACTTCTGTGAGAAACCTTCCCCATTGGCTCTATTTCACACGGAACAATTAGAACCAACAGTAAACTTCGTTTCTTAACGATCGAATAATGCGTTCCAGGTCGAGTTTGGAGCGAACCGAGCTCGCCGTTAATTGCGCTCGCACAGCGCGAGCGAGAGTGGGACCGGAGCGGGTTCAGCATCACTGAAATCACGGCGCAAGTTAATGAGAGTCTAGCGCTGCCCTGCTCACCACAGGACCTCTTAATGTGACCGCAATGCAGCGTAGGCTGAGTCATGCTGTTTTAATACCTGGCAGAAGACAAGACATCAGCTGTAATAAACTACAGTCGGTGCAGCGCAGGCTGCTGCAGAAACCTGTGCTGTGCTTCTGACCTGAATGGACCTCAACAGTATTTATTTGTAAGAGGGGTCACTTAAATTTTGGTGTGCTCAGATATGATATTTTAACTAAAATATATATATATAAATAAATAAAAATAAAGGCAGCAGCGGTTGCCAGAACATTACAGTAAAAACAGTGGCGATGTTACAAGCAGTTTCCATTATAAAATTACTAACTGTATAGGTGTCATTAAATGATATGCTACCTTATACTTGAACCATTACATTTTGTGACCACATGACGACTGAAGGTTATCGTCAATTAAAATAAAAAACAGCAGTGTCTACATACTAAATACCATAAGTGTAACATATAACAGTAAAATAATGCTATAGATATGACCTAAACAACACTAAATAAAACAAACAGCCCTAAACAAACAAACTTTCTAAGAATGCAATGGTTCATGCAGAGATTCCTGTGAATGGCCTGTTCCTCAAACTAGAAGACAAGTCATTTTTTATTTACAAATAATTTTAATTATGCCAAAAAATTATAACTCTGTTATACAACTATTATTATTATTATTATCGTCATCATCAATTTTACAGTGTGCGGGACCTTTTTGCTTTACAAGCAAACAAAAGATAAATTAAGATCATGAAAACAAAAAAGGTTTTCAAACAAATTTACATTTATTTAAAAAATAATAGTTACTGCTCTTTTGATGAAAACTATGTAATATTTCAAATTATTACTTTTTTGGAACATTTTCAATGCAGCATTCCAGATTAGATATAGTCACAAATAAGACAGGGCAAATATTTGCTGAAAAATATCTGTCCTACTCCAAAAAAAAAAAAAAACTTCAGCTAAAATTACTTCAGTTGCTGACTCCTGATGTGTAACCTTTTTTGTGATAGATACAAGAAAACTGGCATATGAGTCTCCTCTCTTGTTTTAATCTGGCTCTCAAAGTGCAGTTTTGAATTACAAAACATTTGCTTTTTTCCCCCGCCGTTTCTTTTCTTGGTATTCTGTAACTGTCTTCTGCTGTTCACTTTGAGGAGAAATGGAAGCCGGAGAGGGCGAGCCAGAAAACCCAAGAAAAACACAGTTACTCCCAAGCAACAAAGTGAGTCTTGGCTTCGACTGCTGCTCTTAACATTTTCTCATCTAAAAGAGGACGTTTACACAAAGTGCAAATGGATTTAAGACAACTCCGACACAAATTAGATTATAATTCACTGCAGGACATGGGGATACATCCTGTTAGCTATAGTGAGAAATGGAAATGACATGGGAAAGAACATCATTTTTAATCATAAACTGAATAGTTAAATCCTGAAACCGAATTTAATTCACTGGATTCAGCCACAACAAACCTTTAGAAAAAGGATTACAGTACAAAGCATCACCTCAGGTGACAGCCAGCAGTTTAAGGCAGTCTGTGTGGTAATTTTAGTGAGGGGTGTGGTGAGCGGTTCGTTTATCTCCAGTTCACCACCACAGGCCTTGTGGTCTGATAGCTGCAGATTTGCCCAGCTGCCCACAGACTCTGGCAAAGCCATCTTTATGCAGAATCCTGGTCTACAGCAATCTGAAACAGAGTGGTTTCGACGTACCATAACTTGCACGAGTGTTGTTTCGTCAAACGTCACTGCAGACCTCAAAAACAGCTAGAGTCTTTCAGTATTATATGCCAAAGGAGGAAAATAAAGGTTACAAGATACAATTTTTAGCCTAAATTTTAACCTCTAAATGAAAATGTACAAGCCTCCCAGAATATATGGCATTGACCAACATTTGCACCCAAACCTCTTTATATTTCTTTCATAGCAGAGCTACAAAAATACAAAAAAGAACGTTTTTCTCCACTCACACATTCTTGAATTTGCACTAATAATCTCTCTTTCTTTTAACACGTCTGTTTCCTCACACAGCCTGCATTATAACCGCAGGGTCAATTTTCCAAAAAATGTCTCTACGGGGGCGTAATGTTTCAATTTGTGTTTTAATTTGTGTCACTTTCCATTACAGTGTCCATGTTCCAGTGCAATTACGTAAGCAACTGCTGAAATAATGCCCTACGAACAACGAGGACATTGTTATTGTTGCATAGTTTTCTGGTAAAATGTAAAACACGACCACTGTAGTGCACCCAATATTTGCACTCATTTAACCTTTAACAGAGCATCTGGTGTCTAATGTAAAGCTACAGAGTGCCGCAGGGATGACTTAAATTTTTGTTGGCCAAAACCTAGAAATGTCCGGTTCCATCATCCCAAGTCAATAGGTATTTTGAAAGGGTTTTTGGTTAAAAGGTTTGTGGTGAACACAAGCCAAGATATTTTTCACATTTATTCTACAACATAAATATACCTAAACATGCTTAAAGCTTTTACTTTCCTCGAAAAAGGCAGTTGCTAGTAAGTGGCTAAATGAGACTACTGAGGTTGTCGGGACATTAAATGTTATATTGAATGGGAAAACTCATCTACACCATAATGCTTTCACAGCCTCATTCTTATAATTGCACTCTACAAAACTATTCCAACTCAAACTTTTAGTGAAAAGATTTTTAAATAAAGAATGAAAGAGTTTCTGAAGCTCAACGGTGTTGTTGAAGTCATGCAACCGAGGTATAACTTTGCTTCTGCTGTTTGTACAGGCTTCAAAATTCATAAAAGTTGTGTTTATTTGTTAAGATTATCATAATGAACAAAACATGTAACTTTGTTGGTCACAGAGCTTTTCTGCAATAATCCAGAAGCAAACGGCAAAAAATCCTATTGGGTTTTTGTCAAGGATAATGCTAACTTCCAGGATGGCCTTCAAAAATATGTCAACACTGCAGCAAAGTAGTCTTCGCTGAAAACCAGGTGCATCTCATACAGCTCTCACAGTAAAAATCATGGTAAAGTTCAATCTTAACCCGAGGCCCGTCTGTGATTAAGTAAGCATGGGACCACCAGCTCTCCCCAAGTAACTCTCACAAAGGACGTTCCTTAAAAGCCAAATCATGTTCTGTGGTGATCCAGTACAACAAAGTGACCTTATCAGCTGAGCACACTGCCCATGGTGTTTGGCCTGATATCCGCCCAGGGTCACGGCATATGCCTGGCTGCTAACTCCTGTCCTCTGCTTACAGCTAAAACCCAACAACAAAACCCAACATTGCCACTGTGAACAATTAATTTAGTTCAAGATTTTTTTTTAACTTGTTCCAATGCCTATGAATTTTCTTGCCTCCTACTGGTCCATCGTATGGGGTTGATCAACAAACCAGTTGTTTGATGACAGCGAGCGTCCTCATTGTATCGGTTGGCCCTTGTTACCTCGTTTCTGGAAGCGTCTGCGGGGCAAGAGGTCGGGCTCCTGGGTGAACGCCACCGTTCCGGTCACTGTAGAACAGTCGAGGGCGTTGACTTTGGCTCTTTGGGAGCCCAGCCCGAGGGCATTCAGGCAGATGCTGGGGGGTCATTGGCGTGTGAAAGAGGATCGCTGGATGCGGGACAGCAACAGTACTGTGGCGTGTGCATTCAGGGGGTCAGATTTATGTGGAGACTGAAAGGACTGTAGAAAGACAGATTGAAGTGAGGGACTCATGCATACAGATACAAATACAAATAAGATTACCTCCAATACAAACGTTTGATTTTGTGCAATTTAACACCATGCCTGTTTCCATTGCTATCTTTACAGAAAAAAAAAATCAGGTTAAAATATTTTAAGATTAAAACCTGCGTAACACTTACATTTTGAAAGTGAATGTTGTTTGACTCTTCAAATCTCTTCAAAAGTCTCAATTTCAATTACGAACAAACAAAAAAAGACACTGAAATATATTTTTCTTTCACATGGTGCCCTTCTGTTTTACTTTCTAGCACATCGTCAACTATTGTTCAGATTTTACTCAAGGGCATACAGTGTAAACACGGCTGTTTTACTCTTGGCTGACTGTAGCTTTGAAGTACAGTACTTGGTGTGCAGCAATGCAAGAATTGGTTTAATAAACACATTTTATAGCTGAAGTTTTGTTGAGTTTGCGACTCCTGACTGGGAGGCTTTTGTTCTTTTTTTTTTTTTTTTTTTTTTGGATGACATCCTGTATAATTCAAGCCTGATGAATTCTGTGCATGTTTTTTCCCTTTCCCTCTTATTCTTAACCAGTCTCTCTTCCCCAAAAATTCCTGGCCTTTACATCTTTCGTTTTTTTTTGCCATTCTGTTCTCTCTTCCCATCTGTCTTTTACAGGTTTAGATTCTGTTGTCTTCTCTTCGTTCTTACTCCATTTCTCATCTCTATTTTGTGAGCTTCAGCTGTTTTTCTATTCAGCTCTCCATCTGGACCTGATTAAGTGAGCAAGTGAATCATATCAATCATAATTCATTTCTGCATGAGCCATACCTGTATTGATCTTCTGTTATGTCAACATTCCTGATTGCCTTTTCTGTATCTACCTTATGAATTCCTGACAGTAACTGTAGAATCGAAGGAAAATAAATCTTCCAAGATTCCAATAAAACAAATCCAATAAATAAAACAAATAATATTAATATACTGACTTCCAACGCTTCTGTATTTTCCTTTAACTTATTTATATATATATATATATATATATATATATATATATATATATATATATATATATATATATATGTGTGTGTGTGTGTGTGTGTGTGTTCGTAAGAAGCTTTGTTATACTATAAAGACAAAAAGAGCTAGAGGGGAGAGCATGAGGACAAAAGTAATGAAGAGTTAATTCTTTGGCATTAATGAGAATCATTTGGCAATAAAATTTCACTGAGACAATGAATATTTATGATGACTTGCTGAAACCACACACACACACAGGCCCTCCAACACTTGGTCACAGCACATGGAGAGCCAGCTGTTGCTGGATGACCTGGGCATCTGCCCTCTCAGAGAGCAAGAGATTACAAATATCAGATAGAACTGTGACAGGAATGACTGGTGGTGTTTTCTCACCGTCTCTCAACCAAACAATCAATTACTTTACCTTTTACTGCATTTCTCTGTCTCTTTGTTGTCTCAGTCACTTGAACAGTAATGAACAGTAATTTAGTATGTATGCTGTGTAGCATATTTTATATATATTAAATGTCAACGGTTTCCTTGCCACTTACTTTAATTTCATTAGTATGACACACACAGACACACACACACACACACACACACACACACACACCACACCCAGCTTTCTCTCAGTCTCATGAGTGCCAGTGCCCAGGCTGTGATGCCAACAGAGCAAAACTCATGCCCAGACCTTCTGCTGCCCCAGATAGCGCACTGTCTGTGTGTGTGTGTGTGTAGATGCAGAGGACAGTGGGGATTAGTGAATAGATCTCTACATGCAGCCTGCAACACACACACACACACAGAGTCAACCATATTTCTTAGGAACAAGTAATATTATTTTATTCATAATTAAATCAATAATAATAATAATAATAATACATTATTTGAATGCAAATGCATGTAGCTTAGGTAAAAAAAAAAACATGGGTCACAGTGTTGAGGTCACATGACCAACAATGTTTTGCAATTTAAAATACTGTAAATACTGCAACACTAAGTAAAACCGCATCCACACCAACAGGTGTCAGTATATAGTCAAAGAGCCACACAAATCAAAAACTTCCTGCCAGCAAATACATTATTTGTTTACAAGATTATTGCACATACAAATGTTGTCATGCTTATTCTTTCAAACAATTTGAGATTATTTGAGAATATTTGCTTATCTATTTTTAATTTGCAGATATTTATCTGGACAATGAACCTCTTCATATTCTTGCAAAATCCCTGACTGATATTAAGCATTAACTGCATCATTTGCAAAAATAATAGTATTAATACAAACAACCAAATTCACAAAACCGGCCTGGCGGCCTCTTCTTCAAAATCCACCTTGCAGCAGGATGTCTTTCAGCTGTGGGTCAGATTGTGTTTTATCGACACATAACACAATGTATGGGTTAAAAGGATTTGAGACTTTGGCTCATTGTAGCTACGGAGGTATTGTGTTAGTTCAGCACTGGTAAGTGAATTAAAGGGCATCAGAGCATACGGTGCTATCAGCTTCACATTAGCTGCTAACTGAGATTCCGTCTCACAGGACGGAAAAAACTCCTCTGACGCCACGAGTTAGTGAAAACGTGTGAGGGTCTGTGTGTGCGAGCAAGAAAAGTGTGAGAGAAAGACTATTAGTTGACGCTGTGATTATCAAGGCAGTTAAAAGTATGGCACCGCTCAGTGTGTGCGCGAGTGTGTAAAGTGCCTGGCGCGAGGTGCTAATTTAGAGGAATTAAAGAGCACTAGACAGGGCGCTTTTGTGGCAGCAGTTCCTGGTCTAATCTCCCTGCGCCTCAACGGACACACACACACACTAAAAGAGCTGAGAGAGGGCACCAGGCCCATATCACTCCAGGCTATATGGAAAGATACAACCACAGGCACCGAGAGAGACGGAGACGCAAACATATAGTTTTGGAAATGCACACTCTAGTCCTACCAACAAAACATGACACTCGTTACAGTCTTGTTGAAATTACATTCTTATTAGCATGCTGTGGTTTTGTCTTGCTGCTCAAATTGCTTCCCCAGCTATCAGCTCCAGCAATCATCACACCACAACAAATGCACTTTCTTCACCGGAGCTCTGGTAAGAAAGTGTCTGGCAAGCACATGAATGTAAATACACCAAATTTAACCAACACAGAGTAATAAAGTTGCTTTCACAACAGGGTTTTCAAACTGTTGTTAGCAGACCCCCAGGGGACTGCAAGGGGTGCAGAAATTTGAGAAAATTTAAATGTTTAAACTGGAAAAAAGATAAATATGAATCTACTATTTAAATAGTTGAAGTTTAAAAGTTTGGGGTTATTAAGTTGTTTTAATGTTTTTTTTTAATAAGTCTCTGATGGTTACCAAAGCTATATGATCCACAATACAGTATACAGTTAAAATAAATAGTTAAATATTACAATTTAAAATAACTTTTCTATTTTAATGTATTTTAAAATGTAATTTATTTCTGTGATCAAATCTGAATTTTCAGCATCATTACTCCAGTCTTCAGGGTCACATGATCCTTCAGAAATCAGTCTAATATACTGATTTACTGCTCAAGAAATGTTTCTTATTATTATTAACGTTGAATCCATTATCAATGCTGCATAGTATCATCTGTCATTTATGAAAAGCTCTATAAAAATGACAGAACTAAAAGCTATTGTCTAATGTAATATTAGGTAGAAAAAAATGATTTTGGGGGGTTGGTGGATTTTGCTGTTTTCAGTTTAATGCAAAATTACTATTTTCTATATAATATAATATTTATTAACATTTTGGAAACATATATACTACATTATAAACTGATCTCTATACATGAAAATATATAGCAGGCTGTCCCATTACAATGGGGGCATCATCTTAACTTAGTTTTTTTTACCAAAGTTTGAAAATCCCTGATTTTACATGCATACACACACTCGTAAACATTTTGTAATAAGACCTCTGGGAGGCTCTGTTGGGAAACGTATGAAACTCCAACAAAATGTATGTCCAATGTCCATATACAATAACTTTGCTGATTACCACAAATGAGTAATTGTGTCCACACACACACACATTTAATAATGGCCTGATTACAGAATCACAGCTTTAGTTGATACAACGATGCAGTTTGGCCCGGAAAAAAAGGATACACTAAAATGTCAGATTTCTTTCTCTGTGTTTGTTTCTCTTCCCCCCCTCCCCCGTCTCTTTTTAACACCCTATCAATTTCTCTGTGCCCACTTATTTCCCTTAATAACTTTCAAAGGTTGCTGGGCAACATGTTGTTCTTTTTTAAGTTACCATGGCATTTATTTGGCATACGGTATCCTTTCTTGCTGAGAACATGGGGGTTGCCATGGTATCATGGGCACCTTATAAAGCAAACTATTGTGTGTGTGTGTGTGTGTGTGTGTGTGTGTTGTAAAAACCGATGCCAGGTTCCTTTAAGTCTCAGGCACGCTAGATGCCCAGAATGTTGAAAATACTAGGCCGCATTATATTAGCTACCACACAAACAACAGCAGCTTAAAACATCAAAAAGCTTTAAATGTATGCTTGTTCAACTTTTACAGGGTCATGTCAAGATTTCTTCTACTTTCATAAACCTTTTTGCCTAAAACATATGTGTATATGCTCCTCATATACTGTTTATTGTCTGAGAGCCTTAACAGCCATTTCTGCTCAAACAAATAGACTTCCTTCTTAAATTTAACAAATGTTGAACTATCGCAAACAGACTATTTTGCATATATTTTATTATATAAAAGAAGATTAAATCTTCAGGAATATCCGTCTGCTGGGTCTTTTCAATAAAGGCAACCTTGTAAAAAATGTAAATGTAAATATATTTTAAATGATTTTTTACACATACATGGAGGTCTCTCCAAACAGGAGGGTTCAACATTCACATGGATGCTTTATCAGTAACGACAGCTCATACTGTAGATGCACATTTTGTGTTTGATGGTGATTATATATGCTAAAGCACAGTTTAACCCTCAAACAAACCTGCAGACATCAACAGATTTAAAGCAAAACATGGGTTGACGGATTTATGAGAGCTTCAAATATTGATTTTTTTACATTGTCCCTCAGAAGTCATACATGTTCACAGAAAATACACTCACTTGTCAGAGTATCATAAATCATAAATGGAGACGGGGTGGCATTTCTTCTCGTTTTGTAGCTTCTTGTTAGTAGCCTAGGTTATCTGTGACAATTCTTCTCTTTTCAAAATAGTATTTGGCGTCCTCTAGTGGAATCATGGATTTAATACAACATTCGACGTATTTATATTAATAAATAAAAGTGCATAGCTTCTGTTAGTTGTGTACTCAGCTTCAATTCAACGAAGAATGGATATGTAGCTAAAGTCATCGAATGAACTTATTCCAGACAAGCTACAAGCCGCTCTTTGACTAATATTTTCAAGACTTACCTTGCTCACCTGTCGACTCCTGCGCAGTAGGCCGCCGCGTGATTCCGGCGCGAAAGACTCTGCAAATGCAATCACGTGACACTTTTCAGTCAAAAACCCTTTAAACTCGTAAAAAAAAAAATCGTCAAATGTGTTGTTATGTTTCTATATAATTAACGGGCTACCTTATATAAAAAATGGAAATGTTTTCTGCTTCAGGAACTCAAACTCTTAGGCCTATCTGCAGATTAGTTATTTGGAGCTCTGTGGATTTAATAAAGAAGAAGAAACTCTAAAACATTTTCACATTCTCATTAATTTTAAAAACAATGAGCAATATTAGATGTCAGTCTCAAATTATTAATTTTGTTTAATAGAATTCTGTGATTATTTTTTTTCTCTCATAGCTCACATGTGTAAGTTATCATAAATACACATCATTTAATACCTTCACACTATTTGCATAGTTTAGCAAAATTACAGTTTGATAGAGAAACGTTTAGCCTACCTTGTGTTTGGTTTTTTGTTTGTTTGTTTTGTTTTGCTTTTGATTTTCATCATGTTTTACTCTTGATAGCCAGATACGCTAATGGCGGGAAAAAAATTATTAAATAATACTTTACAGATCATGGACAGACACTGAAAATATCAGAAAATCATCTTTTGATTTATCTTTTTTTTTTCTTATTTTACACTTTATTAAATGCATCATAGTTTTAAACGTGATTTATTTTACAATAGCTTTCCATATTTTATGACTGAAAAGTCATATTTTCCATATTTTATGACCATATTTTATGACTTGGTGTACGACAACAAAATAATAATAACTTTGATTAAAGTAATTTTTTTTTTAAATTAGGAGAAATACTATCATGAAGAAACTGTAAAAAGTTTTCAAGGGTGTTTGAAAGAAAGAATATCATAAAAGTCTGGGACATTAAAATATAATTTATATACACAAAGGTCAGGCCAGGTCTTGGCATGCAGGGTCACAGATGGAGCACAACACTGAATATATTTGAAAGACTGGCATAGTTACCTAGCAATGCCATCTGCTTCACACACACTTCATATACACATATCCACAAAAACATATAAACACTTAATCAGTAGGTGCATATATATGAGAGCGGATGTATTCAGGCCTAAAACCCCATCACACACATACATAGTCCTATTGATCACTTAACCTTAAGCAGAATAAACCCCCCCTCTCCTCTGTTTTTCTTGTCTCCAACATGTTATAGAGAGCGTGCCAAAGCCAGGAGAGGCGTTAAAGACAGAAAAACTCAGCCATCTTGCAGGTGTTTCTATCAAAAGACTCACCATACAGAGCCAAACTCAGCCTGGCAGAGTCTTAATGCCCTGGACTACTGTCATTCTCAGGAGACGTATGTCATTGATAATGTCTGCATGTGTGTGTGTGTGTGTGTGTGTGTGTGTGTGTGTGTGTGTGTGTGTGAGAGAGAGAGAGAGAGTGTGTTTATTCTGCACCTGTCGGTTGGTGGGAGGCAGTGTGTGAGATAGAGAGATGAAAAAGAAACCATCTGTGTTTCTAAAGGAACAAAAAGAACTTTCCAAAAGAATGCATTGACAAAGTATGCCTATGAGGAAGTGTGCATATGATTTTAGTTGTTGTTTTGATTAGATTAATTGTCCCCAGAAGGGAGTTATATGTTAAACAAAACAATTTATTAATTTGTAATTCATTCATCTTGTATTTTGTAATGTATTTTAATTGTTTAATGTATAGCCCACTGGCAGTTAAAACTTAAACCTTGATTTGTGTAATGTAATTTTTTTCCTAACAATAAATCTTCAGTAAACATATCAGTGCAAACATACTATACTACTACTAATGATAATAATAAAACAATGACCAATTTAGTCCGAATTAAAGGGGACCTATTATGCCCCTTTTTACAAGATGTAAAATAAGTCTCTGATGTCCCCAGAGCGTATATGTGAAGTTTTAGCTCAATATAGCTTTACAGCTTGTTAAAATGACAATGACTTTTAGGGCATGAGCCAAAATGCGCTGTTTTGAGTGAAGAAGACGGCGGAGCTTCAAGAGCTCCAGCTCTGCATTAGCAGTGCTAGCCTTTGCAAATAAACATTTCACTATTAATACAAACCTGTTATCTTTACAGAAAACTACTCGGTTTCAAAGTCAGTCATCTGATTATACTGTGCATAATAAATTAGTGTTTAAGAATTCCACAGACGGGGAGCACGGCGGGATAAATATAACAACATAGCTGGTCTCATGCTATCACAAACTTTATAAGTCCCACTTCTGATCATGAGCTCAACAGCTTCAAGCGATGGACTCACATTGCTTTCATATGCAACTTTTAACTACCACATTCCTATTCACTATCATTCTGATAGCACTTGAAGGCAGCATCAGTGAAAACACACAAGAGACAATGATAGCTTTAGCAATAAGCCATACAGAGTGCCAAGAAGCTCTTTCAGAAAGGCAATTTGGAAAACAAGCACGTGATACTTACTTTGTCTGGAGCTGACGTTTGTGCACGAAGCGTTGGTATTGATTCATAAACATTTAGGGGACTTTACAGATTTTGTCCGGGATATTTCCTTCGAAAATGAAATTAAACCACAATGTCCTCGGCTCAGATGAGGGGAGATTATGGCGACTCCTATGTTTATTAGTGCATCCCAAAACACAACACTTGTAAAGCCTCTTTGGCGCTGATATTGTATATATCTCCAGTAATGGCGGACCGCAGAGAGCGTCACAAATGGGCAGGACTTTTTCCCCTCAGTGACGTGAACAGAGGGAGAATCTGAAACAGCTCGTTTGGAGATACTGTTCATGATTTTCGGTTTTATTAAAAAATGAGTCGGTGGATTATTGCATAATAGGTCCCCTTTAAGATTTCAGTCCATATAGCAGCAAGCTAGTATGGGACAGCATTTTGGTTTGTTTGCTTTATTGATAAAATTATATTTCCCATAAATAAAATAGTTTGGTCATGTAGGCCTATCTTACAATGACTTTTGTAAAAGGGTTGAATTGGTTCAGTTTTATCTTTCTGAAAAGCAAACACAAAAAATTGAAATTGAAATTCCTGAAAGATGATGTAGGTTTATTTCAGCTGAGTTGCATTTTGCTTGATCCTAATAAGATCTGTAGCTGTATTTTCTCTCTCCCTCTCGTTACTTTAACTATGGGTGACAAGGGCACCTTGAGCTGCAGATGTTCTCACCGATGACAGATGGTATTGGCATCATCTGTGTATGTGTGTGTATGCGTGCACCACGCTGGCATCGTGCAGGGACAGCGGGCAGAGCCCATACCGGCTTAGCGCCACCTGCACCCCCTAAATTGTAGCCCGAGACCCCTCTCCCACTTCCGTATATACGCTTTCTGTGTGCATGTGTGTGTGGGAGCTTGAATTCTAGGCAATCACAGTAGCAGAACCAAAACAAAGCACAAAAAGATAGCAAAACATTTGAAATTGGCCATGGGAATCTAATAACAATGTCCAAAAAAACAATTTACCTAAAACTGGCATTCTCAGTTTAGATTGGTGCCCAATGGGAGTCTGAACAAAAGAATCTGGATTCACAGTGAATCGCAATTGCAGTGTTTGATGTAAAACAGCCGTCCTGGATGTTTAATTGATAACAGAGAAGCTCTAATTGTCTCATTTATCTTCATGCAGACAGTGCAAGGCTGGTGGAACGATTTCTCCAGCCTGGCCAGCAGAGTTAGGCACAGCGGACGGATGAAATCCAGAAATGAGGCAGGCCAGAATCTCTCAAACATTTCATTTCAAACCTTTTAGACCTTTTATTTTCTTTCTATTTGTATCAAATTCACATCCAGTCCTTCACTTCATCATGCAAAGTGACTTTTATTTTGATTTTTGGAATGGATTACTAGCGTCTAACAAAAATATATGTTCTAAGATTTTTTTGCTAAAGTTCCAATTAAGTCAGAAATGTTATTTCTGAATGTTCTCTGAACATTTAAAACCTCTATTTTTTTTTTCTTGGTTATGCAAACGTTACAGAAATTGAGGAAACATTGAACTTATTTCGCAAATGTAAGGGAACATTATTTTTTAATAATCTCTGAATGTTCCGAAACAAATAACGTCATTTAAAAGAAAAAAGTATAAATAATATGTTTGTGCTAACGTTTCAAAAACATTATTACAGACCAGACAACTTTGAATGAATGTTCTATTAATGTTACTGTAAGAAAGTTAGCATGGTTACTACTTAGTGAATACTGCACTGTATATAATGTATACCAGGGGTGTCAAACTCAGTTCCTGCAGAGTTTAGATGCAACCCTAATTAAGGCTTCAGGCTTATTTGAAAACGACATGGTTTGTGTGTTGGAGCAGGGTTGGAACAAAACTCTGCAGGGCTGCGGCCCTCCAGGAACTGAGTTTGACACCCCTGATGTATTCTGATAACACTGTGTTCCAAAAGGAGGTTTTTGCAGGGATGCCATAGAAGAACCATTTTGGGCTCCCCAAAGAACCTTACAATCAGCAGTTCTTAAAAGATCCAAAGTTATCTTACTGTGAAGAACATTTTAATCATCTGAAGAAACTTTTCCCGCTGTTAAGAAGCATTTGTGGAATGGAAAGGACCCATGGATGATGAAGGTTCTTCACGGAACCATAGGTGCCAATAAAAAAGATAAATATATTTTTAAGAGTGTACATGTACTGCAAATTGGTAATGTTAGCACGCTATTCCAAACAAAGCCACATTCTCACAGCTCTTTTAAAAAAGTTTTGCACGGCATCTGTGCCATGTTTAACACAAGACATTTAAAAGCGTACGGCTGTGTCGCTCCCTACCACCCTCTGAGCATTGTGATCTCGAAATGAGTGAAGAATCAAAGTCCCAAATCAATTAGAGACTCTCTGGAGTCTGAGTGACATTCAGAATGCATGCTCATCGGTGCCCAGATTTTCTCTCTTCGCTGCACTCCGCTCAGCACAATTTGAGAAACAAAATGGCTCCCGCGGGCACTTCCTGCATCTCTGAGAGTGATGAATTCTTAAAGAGAATCCCATTTCCTTTTCCTCTTTCCCCTTGTGCACTCAAAAGCCATGTGTCGAAAGCTGAGGAAAAGACAAATAATGAGCTTCTCCCCATTAAAACCTGGCATACATTCCTGGAAGAAATTCATAGATTCTCCACTTTGTATCTTTTTTTTTTTTTTTTGTAGATTTTCTCTCCCAGACGTTAGAATCTAATGTTTATATATGCATCTGTTCCAAAACATTGTGAGCTTCCTTGCTGTTTACTGCCCACACTCTGATTTTCAAAGCAATGCCACATGAGAACCATTTTTGGTCAACTAAAGTACCTTTCAGAAATCAGTTTTTACAAGAACTATTATTTTCTAAGTGTGAAGAGCATTTTAATAATCTAAAGCACCTTTTACCATTATAAGAAACCTTTGTGCAATAGAAAGGTTCCATGGATGATAAAGGTTCTTCATGAATTTTTCATCAATGCTTTGTTTTTGTCTGCCATCTTGAATTATTTTTTTCTGTGTTCATCACAGAGCATTGTCTTACTGCATTTTGAAAAAAAAACATATCTAAGAAGTCAGCAGAATTACACTGCCTACCTCTTGGAACAGCCTTCATGTTGGGAACGCACATATGATGCCTTAAAATACAGCTATGTAGGCAGCTCACTAGGCGCCGTAACAGAGCGTATGTCTCCTGCTCTCTCAGGGTAAATGAACACAGTTATCCTGATGCCAGCAGACACCGGCACACATGGACGCTGAGCTCGGAAACATGGCACGGTGAGGCAGACGACAGGAAAATATGACATCAGGCAGGGATACACAAGATGCTTTCGCCAAATGTCTGGCCTTAATTACCCTAATTAATGCAATTAGAGTTGTTATGTGACATCACCTGCATCTCACAGGCTTTAATCTATAATGTCTAATTAATATGTTTGCACATCCCACAGGTCAAAGACCAAGACCGAAAATCGCATGCATTTGTGCATGTACATGAGAGTGAATGAGAAATTAAAGTGAGGCTTTTACATACGTATTCTGTGAATGAACATAAACTGCAATTATGGCCGTTTATTTAAATGTATTTTAATCTATTTTAAAAGGCAGCTTTTCTTATACTTTTTTGTGTTCATAAATGTAACTTTAAACTCGACTCGAATCAAAATTGTGTATGAAATGTGCCACATAAATAACTTGCTTTCTCTTGCAATCTTGAGATCCTGCATACTGACTTTAGAACATGTGCAAGTCACATTGTCTACATTTATGATGATTTTATTGTGTTTTATGTATTTTTTGGAGCTTGACAGAAGCTTTTTTTTTTTTTTTCTTTTGTGTTCCACTGAAAAAAACAACAACTTGAGCCCCGTTTCCACCGCAGGAACTTTCCTCAGGAACTAAGGACTTTGGACCAGTACTCTGTGTTTCCACCGCAATTGGAAATGCATGCGGGTAAGTAAATACACAGTTTTCATTTAAATTAATTATTCCTTCAATTTCTTTTAAAGCCAGAGAGTTTTTGTCTGCTCGTTCTTCAGATTTAGATATAGTTAGCTAACTTGCTACCATAGACTGAATTAATGTGATCTATAAAAACCCTGGCCCTGTGTGCTTTTACATACAGCTGCTTTGGGGCTTGCAGGTTGGACGTGAATTGAGGGCAACTCAATGTACAATTGTAATGGAGAATTGTAGGATTCAGCTGAAGCACTGGAAGCTGGCGGTGCCCTGAGGCACGAACTCCCAATGGCAATCATGTGCCAGCCTTGCCCAGCTGCTCCTGGGCGTCCGTGCCACATCCATGTCATTGCAACCGTACCATCTCTAAGTTTACCCTGGCGTTTCACACTAAAGACCCTGAGGCATGCAGGAACGTGCTTAGAGCTGTCAGGTCCAACCAATCTACCATCCACCCATGGACCGGCTTCAGACCCAAGTCTGCATTTCAAAGGCCTCAATCAGTGCCATGTTATTAAAAAGGTTCAATATGCAAAAGTCCAACTGGTCCACTCTCAGGAGATACGCAGTGCTGGGCATGTGTTGGGCGACTGAATATTAAACCAGGCTTAACAAACACAATAAGATGGGCTGAGTGACAAGTTATAAGCTACTAGTTTTTGTAGGCTACTGCTGTTCATGCAAACAGGCGTTTAGCTTCAAACGTAAAAGCTTGTTTCTTTGTAATGCTTTAATCAAATTTCCCTAGTTGCCTATCACACCAATATGCCACCCCGGGTTGCAATGTTATGAACAGATCCTGTCAACCTAGGGATCGCACTAACCACACACCACTTTCCTCTAATGCAGTTTTAATGGCGCGTTTCTCTGGCGTATTTCCCCGCCGTTCTTTGCTTGCTCAACCCTACACAAATACTAGGATGCTCGCGGGTTCGCGTTGTTGTAATTTAACGAGCTGACCAACGGTGGTTAGATTTCCCGAAGCTCTGGTTCTTGGCATGATTGAAGCGTGAGCCCAAATACAAAAAAAGCCCCCGCATCGTTCAGTGCTACCATGACTTATATAAAAAGCTCCACATCTGTTGCATGAGGAACCACTTTGGAATAAATAAATTATTAATTTACTTAAATTCACCTCATTAACCACTGCACAGACCGACGTAGACCAGAACTGCCAGTAAAATCAAGAACACACGCGAGGAGTAGGCCTAGATGGAGGGCGGCAGTTTCGCGCGCAATGCAAATTACAGTAAGAAGCGGTTTTGACAGACTGCCAAGGCGATGTAAAGCACCCCCTTGTTCTCCCTCTGGCGATTTTTCGTATAGGATGAGCAAACTCGGCCTTTTTTTCCAGCCAGGTGCCAGAAACTCGATGGAAAAAAAATTACATTTTTCTCTGACACGTTCAGGACTGAAGTGCAGCTGTCCTATGGGGAGATTCCCACAGTATTGAAAAGAGTGATTATGCAGCAACAAAGACTAACAACACTGTAAAACGATAGTCTCATTAAAGCAGCAAACTAGGTTCTTGCTTTTTTTATTTTTTTTTTACCTAAGCTGCAAGACGATCAATACGTGTTTTCTATAGCCTACCCCACGTTAGATATATAGAATCCATTGGTTAATGAACTTCCAATAGGCTAAATAGGCCTAAAAATTGCCTAGCAGGCAATAGCTATGTAAATAAAATACAAAAGCAAGCACAAAGAACAGAATAGCAGTAGGTTGCTTTGCTGTTGTGGCTAAAAAAAATAAAAATAAAATATTATGGGGCATGTAAACAAACGCATACAGTCTTAGGTAATGGGTTTTCTTTCAGATGTTTTATTGATTTAGCACCTTTTTTTATTTAATACTGCTCCTCTTTGCGTGGTAGTCTATTTGTTGCTTGTACAGTTGTACAGTGTAACTGATTATATTTTTTCTTCGAAAATGTAAGAACTAAATTCTCTGATAATGCCGCCAGACTCAAAAAGCCTACATCTCAACAAATATACGGTGACGTTTTATTTTAAGGTGTCCTTTTTACACGTATTACATACTTACAATTACGCTTTAATAACAATAAATTATGCATAATTACATGCAAGTAACCCTAAGCCAAACCCTTATTCTAACCCTAACCATATAGTAAGTGCATGTAGTTAATTAATATTACTCACTTAAATGTATAATTACACTGTAACAAGGGCACCTTAAAATAATATGTAACCAAATATAGGCCTACTTTGATCCGCAATAACTATTAATGCTGTGTAGGAAGGAATCGAGTAAACCGGGAAAAAAATTATGTCGTTGCAATGTGTTTCAATTTAACTCTATTCATAATCCTTTAGGCTATAGAAACAACAGAATAAATGAAAGTTAAAAAAAATGCTGAAATCATATTCATGCAACAGCGACATTTATTGGTAAAGCTATGAAATTACATGTAAACATATAATTACTGATTCTTCAAAAAAAAATTAAACTCAAGAGCAGCATCGTCATTTCAGTAAACACAAAGATACCGCTGAACATCAGGCGGCAGTTCACAGAAACATTTTCCCTGTATTCCCAGGAACTCGTGTTTAACACATTCTGAACCGAATCTCGGTCACTCATCAGACAACACAAACCTTCCACATTTATGTGGCTTGGTAATCCTATAAATACACACACCATCGATGCACTTAAAATGTCTGTTATAAATGAAACATTTCCGTGTTCTGAACTTTGACCTCTTCACTGCTTGTTTCGCATTTGCACTCCTCAACTATCATAACACGCCTCTCGCGCGCCTCTGTCCCGCAGCGCAGGGGTACGAGCACAGAGCGCGATTTAGAGGGACTGCATCGAGTGCACTGCGCTCTTTGCTGTCCACTGGACTCTCCGCTGGACGGCACGAACATGGAGCTGCACTGACCATAGCAGAGGTTATTGTGAACCGTCTCCGTCTCACAGCCGTCCTCCGTTATGCGCTGCGAATAGAAAGTCATTTAGAAAAACATGGGTCAAGAACAAGCAAGTATAGGCCTAAATGTAGGCGAATGGCCTATTAAACGAAAGCATGCTTTTTCACACAAATGAATACTGAATGCTAATTATAATAATAACAAAAACATTAACAATAATAGGTAATAACAATAACAACTTGCTAATAATTTAGTCATCCATCGTTTGCACACTATCATGTCGCTCGTATGAAATAAAAAAATCCTGTTTTCCAAACAACGCAAGCTAAATTGCAATTTTGAAATCTGATTTTAAAACAAAAACACGATTAGTTCAATTGTTAGCATATTCTTAATATAGGCCTATAATCTTTTTATGTATCTTATTTATGTTTAGGCTATACATTCTCGTTATATTTTCCCTTTGGTCACAATATTAACTTTTTAAACGCCAACAGACTTTCTCTTTTTTTAGGCTACTGTTTTTATACTTTTTCTTTTTTCCATCAGAAATTTAATTTAAAGTGCTCAAACAAGTGCAATGCACGTATCACTGCAGGATTTATATTATTATTTTACTTAAATTTTGAAGACAGCAAATTAAATTGAGGTTTTAAGTTTGTATTTATAGTGCCTATGGCAGCACTTAATTAGCTAATAATAGATCATTTATTTTAAAAACTATATTAATTAAATATGCCTATATTTAAATAAATATTAAAAAAAAATAGGCTATAAGAAAATCCCTTGAGCACCTGTGTAGCTAATACAGTAAGCTAATAGGCTACATGCAAAATCAATTAGAAATAAAAGGCGGTCTTAAAAAAAAAATAGGCCTAAAATATACACATACATACAATGAATGAATGAATGTAGGCTACCTGTGTGAAGGGCACTGCGGCACAGCTCTGTTTGGTCATGTCTTTGGGATTGATGCGTAGCGCCACGGCCTCTTTGCTTCGCTCGCTTTTGTGCATCACTTTCTTCCACATCTCCAGACCCTGTTTCCTCCTGGCGTCTGCGCTGGCGCTGCTCGCGCTCACCTGAGGGAGCAGGGCCGCAGGTTTGTTATGGGACAGGACTGACGGACCGGGACGTCCGAGATCCAAGAAAGCGGGAAACGCGCCTCGGCTCGGTGAGTTTTTGGACGACACGTGACTACCGGCGTCTCGTCGCAGAAAATGAGGGCTTAGTTTGACAACTCTGACAGATCCCCGAAGAGGTTCGTCTGGTCCGTTCCCGGATGATTCAAAATCTTTCGCGACGTGTCGGTGAATGTCCCGCTGAAAGGCGCTGCGAGGGAAAAAAGCGCCAACCAAAGAGACCACTGACAACAAAATAAAAAAGCTGATTTGAACCGTCATTTTTGCTAAATTAGAGAATGTTACACACTAGCCTGTAGGGTTCGAAATTCGATTTTTTTTTCTTCCACTGT
This sequence comes from Barbus barbus, assembly GCF_936440315.1. NCBI lineage: Eukaryota > Metazoa > Chordata > Actinopteri > Cypriniformes > Cyprinidae > Barbus > Barbus barbus. The sequence goes on from NC_136735.1 coordinate 7,159,688, forward strand.
CGCTGTCGCTTGTTGAGAAATCTCACGGTTCAAGGTCCCGTATGGTCACCTTGCTGTCGTTGTGGACATGAAGCCAGAGCTGACCATTATATCCTCTCAGCGGGTTCTTTGATGATTGGTCATCATTGCTTTATTATAGCTGTTTATTATTTAAATAGCCTAGCTATTGTACCTGTCTGAATAATGGCTGTGAGTGACAGGTGAGTTTTCGTGAGGTAGTGACAAGTGCACCTTTCATCTCTTCATGTCACGCCGTGGGAACTGAAAGGCTTAGCTGTTGTGTGCTTTTCACTTTTTTCATATCAGGCCTACATTTTTATTTTAGTCTTAATTTTACAACTCAAGCAGCATCCATGCAGCCTTATTTAGCCCATGTAGGCCTATGTATAGCCTAGGCTATTTATTTATTTGTTTTACGAAAATAGGCAAATTGACCAAGATATGATTTCTATAAAACAAGAACATTAATACTAATACGGTTACAAAATTTTTCTAATTTCACAATGATAAACCATTATCCACAATAATGTGTTTATGGCTAAATGGGCTAAATGGTTTCTTTCTCATGGCTGCTGAAGCTCTTGCTCACCTGAAGTTCAAACAGTCAGATGTTGAGCTCAAGTGTTAAGTGTTTCCTACCTTAAGGTGCACTGTACACGACAAGTGGTCTGAATCATATTTACTACCTTTAATAATCCCTTTGGGAAACACTTTCCCAAGGGAATAGCTACACTACAAAGAGACTTCTTTATTTAAGAAAAGGATTTACCACACCTGAGCTAAATCTTTCTCTTTTCTCTTTTCTCTCGCTTTGATTTTGTACGGCCACATAATCCTTATTACAAATGAATCTTTCATCAAAGATCTAACGGTATAATGTAAATTAAAAATTTCAAAGAAGCCTACTTCATGAGGACCAAAGAAAATGTTCCACTATGACTGGGAAGTCCAAACAATCCATCATTGGCAAAAAATAATGAAAGAAAGACAAAAATAAAACACACACACTAAAAAAACACTGGTTGTTTTTGCACTCAAATAAAACTGTTAAATTCTCACCACAGAATAAAACAAGCTACTGTTGTACAAACAACAAAAATGAGACACGTGGAATCTCACACGTGTGTTTTCAGAAGACTGAAATATGATGACTTATGTTAATTAAATAATATTAATACCAGAGGACAATACCCTATCTGGAAAAACTTAGTTTGGTCAGAACATTTTCTGACATTTACTTATCTGCATAGGCTATTTATTCAGTGTTTTATGACTACCGTATCGGCATAATTGTGCATGTAAACGCATTCAGTGTCCAGCAGGTAGAGCCAGTGACTCTGTGTCTCGCCAATCCCTGTGTAGGACTCATAATATGGAACAAAGTTCATTGTTTTATGCTGGTTTGTCCTTATAAAAGCCAGACCCTCCGGAGTGCAGCAGACATTCTCAGTTGGCCGAGAAATGAGTGAGGGTGGCTTGAATCTCTCGATTCATTCTCTGATATCTGATGGAACGCCGCGGTCTAAGAACGACAAGGTCAAATCATTGATATATACAGATACACACACATAGCCTACACACTAATGACGCATAAACACTGACAATACTACGACATGCATTTGTTATATAATTTCCGTCCTTGTGCCGTCAGAGTTTGGTCTCGGAGAGCTGGAAAAAGAGAGATACGCTCTGTTTCCTTTTTCGTGTCTGAATTTCTTGTAATAAACATTTTTTATATTCACGCAACTCACTCAAATTCCCTTAAACGGAGTTTGGACGCCATGCTACTTTTTGACTGCAGCTACAGAGGACGCCTCAAGGTGGAGCCAGTGACCTATAATAGAAGAAAATTCAGTCAAACCTATGCTATAGCAAACAGAATAACAGTCATTCAGAAGAAGAAGCAGTGTCTGTAAATGGCTTATCTGTGGGGGAAAATAACATTTTACTCCATTTTGTTTCCACTATTCCATTGGAGATTCAAACTAGCCATATATTCTGGCAAAACGTTTTGTTTTGTTTTTGCAAGCAATATAACATGTTTTTCTGTCTAAGCTGCACCAGCTCAGGGTGTTTTCTTATAGCATATTACACACAGACACTTATAATGTATGAGTTATAACATACATCCTATATCAATCAATTTGTATTTTTTTTTTATCTTCGCTTACCACACTGTTCTCTTCTATTGTGTTCTGAGCACATTATCAGGTATCTACAGAGTAAAAACATTTTTATGTGTGTGTGACCCAGCAGGGCAACTGCTGCTGGTATTGTGTAGGAGAGAGCAAAACACAGAAGAGGATTTAGAGAACAGAAGAGAAGAGATGCTGACCAGAGCACATGCACACGCCACAAACGCATGCATTCATGAAAACACATACACTCTTTAAAATAAAGGTTATGGCATTGACAGTTCCATGAAGAACTTTTAACATACATGCAACCCTTTTGTTGCACTTTAAAGTTGAAAAAGGATCTTCATATAATTAAAATATTCCTCACACTAATAAAATCTTCTTATTGGTTCATTGAGGAAGCAAAAAAAAAAGGTTCTTCTATGGCACTGCTGCAAAAAAACTCTATTGGAATCTTTATTTTTAAGAGCGTATACATTTATAAAATGGGATGTTCTCAAAAACATGTTCAGGTCATCAAAAATAAGAAACATAAAAATTACATTCTGCATACGAAAATAAAGCCTATAAATAAATACATGCACACTGGACCTAGTGGTTCAGATATGCATTTTAAAGTGAATATGCACAGCAGGGAAATGGGCTTCTGAGGTCAAATGTTCTTTATTAGAGTGTGTGTACGGCATGTGAAAGCTCTGTCTGTCTGTGTGTGTGTGTGTGTGTGTGTGTGTGTGTTTGCGGCTGGTTTGGCAATTCTAAGAACTTCACCAGAGAGATGAGAACAAAAACTGGGTGTTCTTAGGAATGTGTTTTTCATGTCAATATGTGTTAGGTGTGTGCAATGCTCTCATGTTCTTTGTAGGTTGCAGTACATTTATCAACTGACCACAAACCACAGAGTACACACTATGTTTGAGTATTTGTGTCTGTGCGTGTGTATTAGATGAGGGGAGGGGGGGGGGGGGATGAGGTGAGGTTTACAGACACACTTCTTGGAACTCGCAAAATCTGGGACTCATGAAGAGACTTCATTCAGACTCTTCTGTGATGATGACTTTCCAAATAATTGCATGAAGACATGATCATTAGCGTAAATTACTGTTTTCTTTTTTGTCAAGAAAAACATACTCAGATATCAAGCCTCATTTGGCAACAAACCACACAAGACCCCACCATCTTTCTCAATCGAGATTTCACATTATCAGTAGCCTATATCTGCAACTAGAACACTTAACTGGCAGTTACCATATAATTTATTATGAGCAGAACAGAATAAGCACATAGCCTTCAACAGAATGAGTCAAAATGAGTGTTTTCAAATGAGTAAAAGATGAGTAGATTAAGTACTAGAGACGACTTCTCAACCAACATTTGTGGTCTGAAAATACTCTTATTGTGAATTAGATTAAATTTCACTTAGAACTGTATTAAGAAGTATAAATTCACGACTATTTAGTCGATTTTTTTTTAATCTGAGGGGAATGTGAAAACTAGAAGTTACTAAACGTCACCACACGCATGAGCTGCTGAGCCAAGATGATGATTTCAAGATTTCATTCAAACGCTCTAAAGAAACGTCTGAAGTTAATATTAGACTGAAGATTAAGTAACCTTTTATACCCATTGCACCTTTTAGAGTTTGAATGGAGAAAATAAACACGTTTTGAATTGGAGACAAGAAAAAACCATGAAGGTTATGGAAGAAATCCCGCCATACAACGAATCCCGCCAATTTCCTCGCAACAAACGGAGCGATTTGAAAAATATTTAAGACTGAATCATTATTACTAAACATTTAATGAACAACTCAGGGGTTGGATATGCTATTTAAAAAAGCACAAGAGCGGTGGTATCTTTTCTTTTCTTCTTGTTAAAAACAAAAATAGCCTCATGTGCCCTGTAAACGAAAATGAATGGGAAAATGACTAAATTACTACATTTGCTCACCACAGAGATGCATTGGTTCAGTCACACCAAACAGCTACATACCTGATGGGTTATACGGCATATCTGAGCAATGTGAGAATTACCCATAAGCCAGTGTGTGGTTTTGCTGTTATAGAAAACATTAGTTTCATTAGTCAGCAAGGACCATGAGTGAAGGTCTCTCAACTCCCTTTTGTTTCTACGGAAATTTGAGTTTTTTCCACTGCTGTCTTTAATCTGTGTGTGGTGTTGTTAGCCAAACTAGCCATTATAAAGCAGCAACTCACAAACACTACATCATTGTTTCCACACAGTGATTTAAGAGTGGTTTTCGTGCAAGTAAACATCTTACCCGTATCTCTTTTTCTCACAGAAACACAGGCACTTCTTCTTTTCTATTATTTTACTGTTTACATGTGCGAGTACCAATGCGTGTAACTGTTTTCGGATAAATGGGTGCATCCAAGTCTTGGCATGTGGATGTGCGTGTGTCTATGTGGATGTGGCCGTGGGTGTGTCTGTGTATGTGGACTTGAGCATTACACTTTCTCTCCAGTCATTTTTAACTGTCGTCCAGCCCCACCAGACTAGACAGTCTGCAAGGGTGTCTAGTCGAAACTACACCTGTTTGTCTGCAAACAACCTCGAACAACGCTGACTCTTTGTGTACCTGTCTGTCTATCTGTCAGTCAGCCAGCCAGCCAGCAATTACAGCTTCAATTTCAGCCAAGTATTTGCTTTCACACACACTTTACACTCTCCTGTCTCAGTCTCTATCTTATCAAAACGCACTTGAGTACAGTCTCATTTTTATAGTCTGTGTGCTGGACTGCTCTTATCAGCGCTGTAGAGTAAACAGACTGTAAACTGTCTGCCGGATGGATTCAGACACAACAAGACATTAGACGTCTGACTCCTTACACGCAGCAATGGGGAATTCAGTGTTGGCATGTAGCCTGGTTTTCTATGGTTTGATGTTGTGATTCAACAAAGAAAGTCTGTGTCACTTTGGTGTCTGGCATAACCACATCAATAAAAACCTATTTTGATTTTGCAACAGTTTTAATTCTGTGAGTTTAATTTCCCATAGAGGGCAACATTAGCTTTCTAGAAGTAAAATAATACATTTTCTGAATTATTTTTACTTTTTTATCTCTATATTAAATATAATAAATTTTTCATGAGTTTTTGTGGTATAAACTTAAAACATCAAGTTGAGAAAACTCAAAAATCTGCTGAAGCTGGTTGCCTTAAAATTTTAAGTTGGCTCAACTTTTTATTTTACAGTGTATACATGAATATAGTACAATAAACTTAAATGCCTGGTTTCATAGACAGGGATTAGACTAAACCAAGACTAGGCCATAGTTCAATTAGAACATTTAAATATTTTTTTATAAATGTGCCTTAGAAAAATACATCACTGGTGTGCATCCTGAGACAAAACAAAAAGGCACTGGTATATTTTAAGATCAGTCAGTGCAAGTTTCTTTGAGCTGAAACAGCTCACACTTACATTTTGGAACTAGGCTTAAGCCTTGCCTGTGAAACCAGGGAAAAATGTAAAAATGTAAGGTCTAAGATGTTACAAAAGGTTTTGTTTTTGAAAGAAGTATCTTATATAGTATAGTATCTTAGTGCAGTATTATATAGGCTACAACCCAAATTCCGGAAATTTTGAGACGTATTTAAATGTGAATAAAATGAAAACTAAAAGACTTTCAAATCACATGAGCCAATATTTTATTCACAATAGAACATAGATAACATAACAAATGTTTAAACTGAGAAATTTTATAATTTTATGCACAAATGAGCACAAATTTGATACCTGCTACAGGTCTCAAAATAGTTGGGATGGGGGCATGTTTACCATGGTGTTGTCAGTCCTCTGTCGTGTGTGTCATGTGTTCCCGCCTCATGTTTCCATATTTGGTTTGTTTCCTGTCCTTGTTATATGTAATCAGTAGTTAATTCTTGTCCAGCCGTGTTCGTCTCATTGTCTATTATTATCCCTTGTATATTAGTCCTGTCTGTTCAGTTAGATTTCGTCTGGTCTACTCGTTACTCCCCGGTGTTCCTGTCTGTGTCAGCCTTGCCTTGTCTTGCCCTGCTGTGATGTCTTCATTAAAGATTGTTATTTTGAGTTACATCAAACAGTTTGAAGACGTCTGGGCGTCCGTGATTTCCAACAAGAATGTCAAATTTGGACTCTTCTGACCATAGAACACTTTTCCACTTTGAAACAGTCCATTTTAAATGAGCCTTGGCCCACAGGACACCACGGCGCTTCTGGACCATGTTCACATATGGCCTCCTTTTTGCATGATAGAGCTTTACTTGGCATCTGCAGATGGCACGCTGGATTGTGTTTACCGACAGTGGTTTCTGGAAGTATTCCTGGGCCCATTTAGTAATGTCAGTGACAGAATCATGCCGATGAGTGATGCAGTGTCATCTGAGGGCCCGAAGACCACGGGCATTCAACAAAGGTCTTCGGCCTTGTCCCTTACGCACAGAGATTTCTCCAGTTTCTCTGAATCTTTTGATGTTGTTTTGCACTGTAGATGATGAGATTTGCAAAGCTTTTGCAATTTGATATTGAGGAACGTTGTTTTTAAAGTATTACACGATCTTTTTATGCACTCTTTCACAGATTGTCGAGCCTCTGCCCATCTTTACTTCTGAGAGACTATGCCTCCTTTTATAGCTAACCATGTTACAGACCTTATGTCAATTAACTTAATTAGTTGCTAGATGTTCTCCCAGCTGAATCTTTTCAAAATGTCTTGCTTTTTCAGCCCTTTGTTTGCTCTGTGCCAATTTTTTTGAGACCTGTAGTAGGCATCAAATTTGAAATGAGCTCATTTAGTGGATAAAAGTGTAAAATTTATCCGTTTAAACATTTGTTGTGTTCTCTATGTTCTATTGTGAATAACTTATTGGCTCGTGTGATTTGAAAGTCTTTTAGTTTTCATTTTATTCTAATTTTAAAAAAAACGTCCCAACATTTCGGGTTGTATTATTTCACTCAAAAGACATAAAGGGCCATTTGTTTTTCAGAAAGTACGGAAAATTACATTGTCTTTCTAGAGTTTTTTATTTTTGCTTCAAATCAATGTCTGTGATGTGATTCCATTCAAAACTGGTTGGTTTGATACATGGTTTAGAAATCTATATAATAATGTTATGAAATACAGAGAAATTAATAGAAAAAAACACTTTTGGTCTCTACCACCTGAATCCCTTTTAAAGCAACCCAGTTCATATCGCTCGACTGAAAAACTACTTCCCTTTGCTTTTACACTAGTTTTGAAAGTGGACTCAGATTATTTTTCACTTTAATTTAATTCTGTCTCAATCTCTTTCCATTCACAATTTTGTTTTTGTTTTTGTTTTTTTGGGGCACAGCCCACTTGAAGATTAGTGTATGATTGTAAAAAAAAGTAAAAAAAAGTAAAGTAAAGTAAAGTCGTGACGTATTGTCAAGTATGGTGACCCATACTCGAAATTGGTGCTCTGCGTTTAACCCATCCAAGTGCACACACACAGCAGTGAGTAGTGAACAAATGCACACACACACACAAACACCGTGAACACACACCCGGAGCAGTGGGCAGCCATGCTGCGGCGCCCGGGGAGCAGTTGGGGGTTCGGTGCCTTGCTCAAGGGCACCTCAGTCGTGGTATTGAGGGTGGAGAGAGCGCTGGACATTCACTCCCCCCACCTACAATCCCTGCCGGCCGGGGACTCGAACCCGCAACCTTTCGATTACAAGTCCGACTCTCTAACCATTAGGCCACGACTTGACTTGTAACACTGATGATGATGATTATGTATTATGATTTAAAGAGAGCTCATTATATTTAATTGTCTGAGGTTTGTACCCTGATGTAATCATAGTAGTTGTTGTAATATTTTAACTGTATAATGTCTAGGGGACTGGTGTTTTGAAGAAATGGCATAAACGTGGGCGTATGTGCGTGTTTTGGGAGCGAAGGGCATCTATATTTAAATGTTCCTGACAGATTCCGCTTTTCTGTCTCTGTTACAGTTCCACAGATGTGTTTCCTTCCTGAAAATAAAAGTGGTACTTCTCTCTCTGTCTCTTTTATAGCCAATACAGGGAGGAGGAAGAATTGTGTAAAATTATCAGTAAGGCCCACAGTGGTTTTGAGGTGGAGTGTCACTCACTCCCTCAGCATGCCTGACCCTTGACCTCTCCTGCATATTCCCAGACAAAAACTGTAGAAAGCTGACTGAGAACTCCGGAATCTCAAGCTGTTGTGAATTTTGAAAAAGGCAATATCACACAACATCAATGCAAAGACAGACAATCAGTTTATATTTTACAAACTACAAGGTACAGGTCATGAATAATTCTGCCAAGCACTATAAACAAGTAAAACGCTGCTTTATGAAACAGAATTCTCAACACACCACCAAATATCCTTGTTAAGGCAAGAAAGGAAACTTTGCATAATATCTGACTCCTGTCATTGGTTAGAGCAACCACTGCATCGACAGTGGTAGCAGGTACTGAGTAAAGAATGTTTAGCATTAAATTAGCTGTATTGTCCGTTTTCTACATGTCCTCATTTATTACTCATACTGGCTGCTATGTAATTCCTAATGACGCTCACAAGGTTTCATTGTCGAACTAATTTCTTTCTGTTCATCCCCTACTGTTTACTGACAGCCTGCTGTCAACACTCAAAACAGAAAACAAAGAGAGAGTAGGCGTATGCACACTACAGCGCGCAGTCATATAAACATATTACATACAGTAACAGTCAAAATTTGGATGCAGTGACCGAATTGTTTTTTTTCCATAATCTTAAAATGTTCAGCAAGAATGCATTAAATTGCTAAAAGTGTTACAAACGATTACTGTCAAATAAATGCAGTTTTTAACTTTCCATTAAATCAAATAGTCCATAACAATTTGTAACATTAAGTATATTAAATCAGCATATTAAACTGATTTCTGAACGATCATGTGACACTGAAGACTGGAGAATTGATGCTGAAAATTCAGTTTTGATAACAGCAATAAATTACATTTGACAATATATTTACATATATTAAAACAGTTATTTTAAATTGTAACAGCATTTCACAGTATTACTGTTTTTGCTACTTTTTTTAACTTATTTCAGTTTTTTGTGAAAAAAAACTCATAACTCTGAGATTGTTATTTGTGCTTCGCAATTTTCACTTTCTAAAATGTGGAAAACTGTTTAAAAAAAACAGAAGAAGAAGTAGGTGTGTCCAACTGTTTGACTGGTAGTGTGCATAAATATGAAACAAACAGCCTGGAAGTATGCCAGCATGCCCACGTATTACCGTACATGACACACGGCTGTAAGATTAAATCAATGTGTGTGTTAATGTGTGTGTGTGTGTGCAAGAGAGCGAAACAGACAGCAGAAAACAACCCTTTCCTAGACATGAGGTCATAAGAGCGGGTTGCTAAAACAAGGTTGACAAGGGCAACATATTGAAAACGAACCCCTCCCCCATGTTGATTCATTTGTGTGTGTGTGTGTGTGTGTGTGTGTGTGTGTGCTGCAGGTTTTTCAGATTTCCACCTGTGGAACACTTTCACCCTCCGGGCACCGTAATGCACGCAAACATCGTAAAGCACCGTAAACCCACTGATCATCAGCAGCATCCTCCCAGTGTCGAAATCGCAGAGTGTGTGCTAAAACATCATTGACTAGCATATATTTGAGAATGACAAAACAGATTCATTAGATATCACATTAATTAGAGAATAGAGAATTGTTGATGAATTGTTGAAGAAGAGTTTAAATAAAAACAAAATGCCTTCCAGTATTGATGTACTTCCTATTAAAACAGTATGTTTGGGAGCAGGCATATTGAAGGACTCTTTATTTAAAAAAAAAGCCAATAGTGTGCTTTTTGTAGGGCAAACCAATTTGCATCACCCTGGTTTCCTCAACAAAAAAGGATTTTTCCATTGGCATTTTGATTACTGCAGAAAAAAAACTCTGAGACCAGAAAAGGTTTATAATTCTTACACGTTTTGTTCATCCTGATAATTTTCACAAATGATCGCATTTTTTATTTATTATTAAGCCTAAATACATTCTCCGGATGTAAAAAGTCAAATGCTATAAACAAACTACACAATGGTCGCAATATCACCACCATTAAGCTTCAACAACTTATTTAAAAACATTTCCTCTGAAAGTTTGAGTTAGAATAGTTTGCAAAAGCATGATTATAAACACAATAAGGCTATGAATGTGGACTAGTAAGTAGACGGGTTTCCCCAAAACAACGTATTCCTTTAGCAACCTGTTAGCAACTAACATTTTAAGGCAAGTAAAAGCTTTAAAAAATCAGCAGGGGTTATTACTGATGCATTTTACCACATAACAATGTCTTGAACTTGTGCAAACCACAGACTTTATTTCAGTCTTTTAACCAAAAAGCCATTTGAAAACCAATTGACTTCAGGACAATGGAATTAGATGCTAAAATACTAACTCAGTTTTGGCCTATGAAAATACCAGGCATCCCTGCAGTGCTCTATAGGTTATAGTTTATGTCACAGCCGTAAACTATGATTTTCCACTTGCTGTTGCTTGTTGAACTAACAGTAAATCAAACACTATATATCTCAAACAACAGAGCACTAGCAACAAAGTCACGGGTTTGATGGAAATGCGCAAGCTGATCAAAAAAAAGTGCCTTGAATACAATACAAAAGTGACTTTTGATTAAAGTGAAGACATTAAACATAGAAAGTGTTTTATTTGACATTGAGTATTCATCAGTAAGTGCAGGATGAGTCATCAATATTTTTGGTGTGATTTCCTGGAACAGAAAAACTAAAGTGTCAGTTAAAATATGATTTCGGCAACACATATGGGTGCACTAGTATATAGATGACCTTAAAGCTAACAGACATGGATTAAAAGTTAGAAACTCCCATTTGATTTCGAAGGTTGAAGATGATATAGTGTTGTGATTGGCAGGATTAAATAAACATGTCATGTGGAGTGTCATTTGTTGTATATGAGCCAGTATTTACCACTCTTATCTGAGAAGGTCGTGAGGGATGCGGCCAGCTTGATGGATCACACGTAGATCGTGCTGGATAATGCTGCATTATTTCTACAGTAATAAAATGTTAATGAGTTTAGTAACTTCAGCCGGCTAAAACTGGATTGTGCGTTCCAAGTTTGTAAACAGCAGCTGAGAGTGAGGTAATGGGATTCAGTTGTGACTTGTGTGAGCAAGTCTTTAAATCATAGAACCAGTTTTGAGTGTTTACCTTTATTATGGTAAAGGTACCTTTACCTTTATCATTTAGTTGCTGCTGCTGGTGCTGACAGAAACAATCCTGTGACAGAAAAGGTCCACACAGTCGCAGATCTATGGCCAAATAGTTTAAAACATTTACTGTAGGTTTTAATAAAAATAAATAACAAATTTAATTTTCTAGCAAATATCTGTTCATAGTGCTATAAAAAAAAGGGTTTCAACTTCATATTCATCGCATTTTTAATTTTAATAGATTTTTTACATCTATGATATGATATTAATATAAGCATAAGTGTAATGTTTTTTTTCAGTATTTTTTTATATATACATTTTATTTTCTAACTTGCTATTACAAAAGATTTTCAACAAAGTAAAAAATGCATGTTAGTATAATATAAATGTGGATTTGTGAATTTTGTGTATTCTTTTATTTCATTTTTTTATTTCATAACAAATATAAAATAAACGTTTTCAATAACGTAATTATTTTGCATGGGTTTTTTGGTCACCTCACGTATACTACAAAAAAAAAAAAACCTTATGAATGAATTTTTAATAACATTGTGTTCCAGTGAAAACATCTGAAAATCCTTAAAGCAACCAATTTATTAAAGAAGCAACACTGCATAAGCTACTAAGACTTGCTTTCATAGATTGTACTGTATGTTGAATACAACACAGTAAGAGAAAAAACTACAAAAAAATAGGAAAAGATACTGGTGCTTTCCTGCAAGGACATCTTTAATTAAGTTTACAGACATTTCAGGGGCAACAGGAAAAATTTAAATCAATAAGGAAAATTAATTCATATGAACTTTTATGGACTTTTTTAGAGCAAAATATAAATTACAGTTTTCAAAGTAGCACACTGTGCAAATGTCAGTACACAGCACTCTCTCCAACTCTGAACACCACCAAAGAAGAAACAAGATACCAAGAAACACTGCAAGATATTTCCTAGTCATCCAGCTGTGAGGCTCTCTGAGGGGGACGTGGGCCATCCTGAGCCCCGGAGGCTCCTCACTGCAGCTGGGTAACCGCAGGGTCAGCGTCCCTCTGTCCCATGTGTCCAGAGAGGTGTGCTGATGTGAACTGACAGCATCCTCCTCACACACACACAAACACACGCTTTACACAAGCCCACGGACGTCCCCGCAGCATCATCACATGACCTCGCCTCAGTGGCCCGAGGATGAAACAACACCCCACCTTGGCATCCAAGAGAACAGTACTTATTAACACAAAAAGTGAAGAATTTGCTACTGAAAAAAATGGAGGATACAGCTAAAGTAAATAAATTCATAGAATGCTCCATCTTAAATTAATCAAATGTTATTCCCAGACGAGTTGAAAGTGAAGACCCAAACTTTTCAGCGTTTTAAATTTATGTGGACCCTTTTTACAGACTGTGATGACACATTTCCACAGTTATGAACATTGTAAATCTTGCAGTTTTTATATTTTCATTTTGAAAAAAATATAACATGCATTTATAACACTATAATTTGTCTTGGATTAGTTAAATGAGAGAAAACTAGTTCAAGCTGTTCTGTGGTGCTTCTAATACAATGATTGAGGGAGTGACAATAAATTTGACCTCTTTCTCTCTTCTGACCAACTTAATCGCTCAATTGTTTCCTCTTTTGGAAAAATCACAGACACGCTACCGTAATTATTTCTTTTGCTGCCACAGGTTAAAAACCTATATTTGTTGCAGTTTCCGTTCATCACTAGTTTCACAAACGATGAATACTCTTACTCTGAGAACCCCAGAAATGGAAAATGGCTGCACTCTTAGTGCTCTTCAAATGCAAGCGAATCCCAAGAAAGACGTTTATTTCATGGAATCTCTATTTTAAGGAAGGAAATGTTTGTGATTCCATGAAAAGCAGCTATTTTCATAACATACCTCTGGGTTTTGTAACTAAACCAGTTAAACTGCAGTGGTAACAATCAAACATCACACCTACACAGGTATGAACACCGAACCTGCTAAACACGCCCATACACCCACTGTTTCCTGCTTAATACACACACACACACACAACTTATGTAAACTATTTTTTTGAGTGGCACAAATTCCTGTGAAGATTTACACAAGAGGAACAAGAGGAAATATTTGTGTCTTTTGTTTTTACGCTTTAAAGATCTGTTGTGTTATCTTAGCAACATACTAGCAGCACCATTCTACTGAAATCTACCAAAATATGAGTGTTAGCCATTTACAAAAACGACTCAGAAAAGTGAAGTTATTTCTGAGAAATGCTCTTTTGAGAATCATTTATTGGCATATGCTATCTATTAATATTATGCTATCGTATTAAAACAGTTGTGTGACTTAGGTGTGACTTAAGTGTCCAAATAACACTTTTATAGGCATATTAAAGTATTTAGTATACCTTCCTCTTTACTATAAACTTAGTCTATCTAAATATGTCTACATGTGCAGACAATGTGTGTGTGTGTGTGTGTGTGTGTGTCTCCCCGTCCCTGGTTAAAGTGACACTAGTACTGATTCAGCAGTTGTTTGTGAGTTTATGAGCTGTCCAGCTTCATCACCGTAACTGTCATTATCAGTCTACATCCTCCTTTCTCTTTGTTCTCACTCACAAATTAACAACTGCATTTCCATTCCTCAAATGTAAAATAAAACTAAAACCTATATGTATGAAAACGGAAAATTGAACACCGTTGAACAGAATTTGGTGATACTGATTAAAAATGTACCAAACAGTTTATTTGATGTACAGAAGAATAAAATATTGAGATATTTCAAAGAGATATCACTAGATATAGTGTCAAAGATTTAAAATTTGATTAGTGATTTCTTTAACATAATAGGCTTTAAATTTTCAAAATCTTTCCATGTTCAAATTTAAAATCTGGTCTTCAGAGTGGTCTTTTGGACCCTACTCTATTTTCATTTTTTTTTAAATGACTTATTATTATTAGTAGTAGTAGTAATAGTAGTAGTAGTAGTAGTAATAGTAGTAGTATTTCACAACACAAATAGACTCTCCTTTTATTGTGAAGTTTCACCGAGAGGTTACTTTGAATGTCACGAAATAAAATAAAGAATCAAAATGTTATATTCATAAATGAAACACAATATTGGAAGGTGAATATTTCTGAACTTTCCTGTAGCTCAAATAGTAGAGCATGGCGCTAGCAACGCCAAGGTCATGGGTTCAATTCCCAGGGAAAGTAAGAGCTGATAAAGAGTAAAAACTGTAACTTGAATGCAATGTAAGTCGCTTTGGCTAAAAGCGTCTGCTAAATGCATAAAATGTAAATGAACTGGTTGTCACCTGTCCATAACAGACAGTGTGGCTCAAGTCTCCCTGATTTAAATTGAGTCACATATGATTCATACTTTCGATGAATGACTGAATTTAAAAAGGAATTCAATTGACTTATGACTTGGCTTTCAATTCATATCCTTCTTCATCTTTGTTTCTTTTTAAGACATGTACATAAGAAATGAACAAGAACCTAAAAGGTAAAGGAGGGGAAAGGATCCGTACACAGAAGTCCAGATTCGAATCTGGATCATTTGGATGAGCACCAAGGCTCAATGTGTCAGGAACACCATCGCTGACGCCATCTGCTTGCACTTATTCAGACAAAGCAGGACTAATTTTTACCGTACAATAATCTTTATATAATTATAGCGAAATACCATTTTATTTTTGTTCCACAATACTTAGTTTGTAATTATTCAATATTTGCTTGTAATTAATCTCCATTACCTAGCAATCTGCAGGTGTGGCTTAACCCAAAAATGAAAAAGCATGCCATTTATTTTCCTCCCGCCCATCAGAGATTAAGCATTAAGCATTTAATCGCCAAAGCATTAAATGCGGCATACATGAGCTTACTGTGACTGTTTCTGCAAACCCTCCTAATGAGTATCTGTTGTAAATGGTACGTACAGTCCCCACTCGTCTCAACCCAACCCCATGAAGCCTTTGGCTTTGTCTTGACTTTGCGTTTCATCAGATCATTTGTGACTTGACTTGAGCAGCAGGACTCGAGTGTGACATGTGACTTGGCCAATCGTGGCTCGGTCACACCTCATGTGTCAAACTGAGCTGTCCTTGGTAGAGACGAGACCAACACACATCTGATGATGTGACAGCAGAGGCACATGGATGCCGACACCAGTCAGCTTTACCACACAATGCACAACAACGAACAATGGCATTAAAGTGACATCAAAAACTAAACTCTAAAGAAAGCAGATACAATGTTTGCGACACAGTTTTAGGCTTTGGATCAGTGTAAATAAAATGCTGCATCAGAAAGTAAAGACCAAATAGAATATGCAAATACGATAAACCAAATAGATATTCGATTTGAAAAATATAACACAATTTTCATGGGCACATTCTAGTCAATAGAATGAGATTTTCAGAATTAAAAATAAAAAATAAGCCAGTATCTTGGTCAATATCTGACCCTGGTATGAAGGCAATAGATTTTAAATGCCACATTCTAATAAAGTCAATGGAAGATTTTAAAAATACAATAAAATGAAAAAATAAATAAATAAATATGCAAATATCCTGATCAATACCTGACCCTAGTCTGAAAATAATTAGATTTTAATAAAATAAAATAATTAAATTAAATTAAATTCACACATTCTGCTGAATATTCTAATAAATTCAGTGGAAGATTTTCAAACTTTTAATTTAAAATTCTAAAATAGATCGCAAATGTAAGAGTGAAATTAACTACAAAATGTTTAAACTGACTTAAGAAGTTCAAACTAAATCTACTGCTTAATGAAAATAATTTTTGAGCAATATCAATACAGCTCTGGTTTGCAATTAGCTGCTCTTGAAGTTCAAAATATACCCAATAATCAGAGTGACAGAGATCGAAATGGCCAGATGGATACTTGACTTGACTCAGCATCATGATCTGAGGATACAGCTTGAAGTCTTTATGTCTGAAGACCCTACAAGCAGTGGCCTAATGAAGGACTGAATATCAATCAAACGCTCTAAGTCATCTAAGTCTCGTAGATGTGGGGAAGTGTGTGTGTGTGCGTGTGTGTGAGATTAAAGGCTGAAAGGCCATTGTCTTGTCAGTAATAGGGTGTGTCATTTTATAATCCTGAGTCATCAGAATGGTGACCTCATTATAACTCCACCACACACACACACACACACACACAAACAAACAGACTTTACAATCACTGGCACTCTCAGATACACTTGCACATAAATTGTACGAATCTAACTTTCCTGACTTTTTTATTAATTGGAATTGATTTTAAGGACCATTATTTGGTGTTTTTCCTTCAAACCATATAAAACACATTGCATGTTGTCCATGCACTTTAAATAAATCAATTAAATTAAATAAACTCTCAATCGGAGGTTCTATAAAACTATACCAACTTCAAATATAAAAGGTAATGTAATTAATGAAATAACTGCTTTACTATAAATAAAATAAAATTGAATAAAATAAACTAAAATCTTGGTCAATATCTGACCCTGGTGTGAGGACAGTAATGCAGGTGTAAGTATAAACTGTGCATTTATATGTCTGTTATTACAGATATGCAGGTGTTTTTTTTGGTTGTGAAGCACCGACGAAACTGGTGCAACACTGAAAACCACCCACTATCACAAACACACTCGAACCGGCTGAGAAGAGCCATGGCAGACAGCCACGCCAGCATTAGTCTGGGTGTCCTTCAGGAGCGTGCAGTGAGTGTGCAAGACACACCGAGCCACAGAAAGGGACTGATAAATAACATTAAACCATGATACATAAATAATGATTGTCACATGCAGAGAAAAAAACCCACAATCCATCAACTTTCTAACAGGTGCAGTTTTAAACTCTTTTAAAGTTTTAAAAGAGTCATTCAAGCCTAAATTTCACCATTTTAGAAACAAAATAAGAATAACATACAAAACGTAATAGAAATATGCAGGGAAATTATAAAATATAGCATTAAAAATATATTTTGAGTTGCTAATCCTACTCCTACCTCTAAACCCAACTATAACCATTTCTTAAAAATATAAAGAAAACCATAACATAACATCCTTAATGTGCATCAAAAAAGACAAGTGACTTTGCGATGGGACAGCATACCTGGACCAACCGATGGACTGATCTCATGGCACAGCATCTGAAATGCTAGTTTTGTCATTCTAATATGCTTGAGCAAAGTCTCGTCAAAGTGCTTTGTTATTATTAACTCTCAGAAACAGCAGTCTCCGAAAATAAGATAATATGGCGCGTTTCGTCTGCGAGCTCTGAAGCTCGTAATTTATTGTATGCAAATATATATTATTATATACAGTGCCTTCTCCTGCTGCGGCAAATTAAATTTTTCTTTGTGATATTTAGCGCAAGTTAATCAGGAAGTGAAGATTTTGTTCTCTTCAACTCGCTGAATGGAAACGTGCTTTATTCGCAAATGTTTTACATGATACTCCAATTTTGCGAATAAGTTTAATTCGTAACTTTGGATGGAAGCATAGCTAATGAGCATTTGATTAAACTGCCATAAAGCTTCTTGACAATTTTGGTCATTTTTGTAACAAGCGTGTGTTTTGATGCTTATTGTCACTGCTAAGGATTGAAATGAAGATGATTGAATAAAGGCTTGAATTTGGGTCTGTTCCTCGTAATTGTATAGATTTTGAAGATTTGGCCAATTTGGCAACTTAGTTTTGATAAATGATCTTTTTTTAATTGGGGAGGTTGAGTTCTGGGAGGTTACAGGTAGTCTTTTCTTAATATATTTAATATTGTGTTTCAAAAAAGAAACTAAAATAAACAACACTGGTATTTTATTTTATTTTTTTCCATTAGTGTCAACCTGCAAAATAGATGTATGACAAAAAGACTGAACCGGTATTAATCCACCTGATTTATTATCCTCCCATTCTCTGCTGTATTGTTTCATCTGGTGTTGTCCTTGGAGAATCTATCCAGTAATTTCCGCCCTGAGGGCACCTTGAGGTGGAATGGAAACGTGTCTATTTTTGCACACTCTGTAATGTCTCACCCTAAAGTTGTTTCCTTACCTCCCTAGGGTGTGCGCGTGGGTGCTGCTCTTCAGCGATCCCACCCACACCCCTCTGTTTATCTGGCCAAAATAGCCTTTCTAGACTGGAAAAACCCATCTAAGACACAACATAAACAGTTCCTTAGGAGGAGGGAGGAATTATCCATGCTGAAAATGCCACTGCCTGGCCCGACAGGAGGTGAGAAATCCAAACTTAAGAAAAGGCAGTAAGGGGTCACAAACACATCCGAGAGATGATCATCTACTTTCTGACTGCAAATGTAGTGACGTTTGTGAAGGAAATTGCTATTGCTATTGCTCATGCTTAGGATTAAAGATTTAAACCCAAAGCCTCAGTATTAAGAGCTTGTGCACAATCACAGAGGTGTGAAATAGTTTTTTAAAGCAATTGACATACAATTTTTGACTACAATTTTAGAGATGATAAAAGAAGCTAAAAAATACATTTACTTTGAAGAAGGGTCCCGAGTCCATATCTAGAGACCTCAGTATCACTGAGACAACATAAAACTGAAATTGCAATATGGCTTAGCGTGATTATTAAATCGCAAAGGCTGAAGAAATTAAATTAATACAGTGCTAAAGTTTAATATTGTCATTTTAAAGTAGTAATGTAAAATAAAAAAAAACTAAATTAAAATGTAATACTGTAATTATTATTTTTCGTAAATACAATTTTTTTTATTTTAGAGTTAAAAAAACTAGTACTTAGTACGGTAATGTTACAGTAACACTGTCAAATTAAATGATTGTTATTATAATTATTGTGCAGCCTTTTTTCTTTTTTTAGCACATTTATATTTATCAAAGAAGTCACAAATACATTTTTTCCCTAAATACTGGATGGACTGTTTTGCATTAGTGATCAACTTAAACTACTAGTCAACCACCATAATCGCCCAGAACACCCTAGCAACCACCCAGAAAAGCTGTAAGCATAATTATTAATAAACATAAGGCACCATCTATAAGCTGCAGGAATCACTGATGATTAGCATCTATAATTAATAATCGTCATCATAATCACCACACTGCCCCAGAAATGATGTCATGCCTGGGATAAAAAGCTGCCATACCTATAATCTCTTTACCTTTTCACCAAGAAAACAAAGCGTGTTAACTAACACCTCCTTCCTCCGATTCAGTGAGACTAGAATGGTGTGATTATTGTGTTCCTATTATCACGTTCTGGTTTTACGGTGATGCCTGATGTGAGACTTCTGCCACCATATTTGTGCTTGCGTTTGTACTGGTTCTTCACTGCAGATTTGCCTTCATAAGACAGTTTCTAGGATTTTTACATTCACTAACTAGATTTTTCAAATATTTTTTACAGAAGAACCTTTCTAAAGGTCCTCTAAACCCTTTTCACTATAAAGAACCTTTTTTGCAGTGGAAAGATTTCATGGATGTTAAAGGTTCTTCATGAAACCATCGATCCCAACAGAGAATCCTTATAGGGTGTAGCACAAACTATGCAATGCAAAGTATGCACTGAAGTTTAATACTGTTCTAATCCCCAACCCTAAGTATGAGCAATAATAATTATGACTCTTGCCTTGATGCAAATAAAAAAAAGCTATTTACTGAATGTCACCTACTTAAACTGTTAGTCACAAGGTAAAGACGCAGCTGCCTTGAAAAGTAATGCATGCAATGAATAATATAAACAAAAGCAAATCCACCTAAAAACTTTCAAATACTGGAATACGCTCTTATTTTTCCATCTTGATGACATATTATTTTACATGCAAATCCCAGAAGACTCCAAGGAACAAAAGACCACTGTGTGTGCACCCAGTCCAACTCTCTACAGGCCAGCAGTGATAATTAGACACGGACCCAGAGACAGTTTACACACATTCACACACGCAAACATTTACCAAACTGACTGACCCAGCTCTGCTCTTCATATAGCCAAAAAAAAAAGGCAAAAACACACTGGTTCCCGTCAAAACTATTGAGACAGAGGTGGTGGGGATTGTGAAAATGACTGAGTCACAACATCGGCAAACTAACATTACTGCTGTAAATTACTGCTCGAGCCAAACGCGCCAAGCCTTCAAGGACCTCAATCAGGGAAGACGCCGTATCATGCGAATGGAAACAAGGTTGTGTCCGTTCAGCAACACATTAAACAGACTGTGCGTGTCCCTCACAGCCTTGCTTTCATTTGGGAACCATTAAATATGGCGTCAACCCTCAATATGTATTCTTAGAGAAAAAACCCTGAAAGGGTGCCATTGAAATAAGACGTATTTTTACATTTTTGTTTTACATGCATCAAACGGACATCTTTGGCTATTGCATGGTGTCTCACATTGTTTCTCTACACGCATCTACAGTGCATGCATTTTCTCGACATGCAAATTAAGCTAATCTCATAAAAAACAAAATACATTCATTGTCTACGTTACCCTGTTTACAGGGTTTCAGTAATCAAAATAATAAAATATAAAACATAATAAAGTGCCTCATCAATTAATACAACATTTATAATAATATTATAAGATCCTATTGCTTTAAAATAAAACTAAAAAACAATATTGTCTAAAATTATTTATTATAGGAGAAAAAAGTTTTATGTATTTTTTGTACACTACCATTCAAAGAAGTCTCTTAAGCTCACCAAGGCTGCATTTATTTAATGAAAATACAGTAAAACAATAATAATATTGTGAATTATTTTTACAATTTAAAATACCTGTTTTCTATTTGAATATATTTTAAAAATGTAATTTATTTCTGTGATGCAAATCTAATTTTCAGCAACATTCCTCCAGTCTTCAGTGTCACATGATCCTTCAGCAATCATTCTCATATGCTGATTTGCTGAATAAAAGTTTTTTCTTTCTTTTTTGTACTAACACGGCATCAAGCTTAATGTATAGTTCAATTTTGAAAAGCGTGATCTCACCGTATCTGAACAGCCCATTAATTAAATAAACGTACTGTTTCATCTACTTCAGGTCGAGAGAGGTGACAGCTGAATTTAAAGCACACAGAAAATAGAGGAAAGATTGTTTTAGACTACATCCTCAGTTTGGTAAAAATAAAATCTACTACTTTTCTACCACAGGCTCCTCAGAGAGTAAAATTGCAAGTTCCAACAAGACAATAGTATCCAACTGGTTAGAAGTAATTACAAGGGTTAACAAAAAGATGGAAGAAATTACCATTTTAAAGGTTGTAAACATCACCCAGCATGCTGTCAAAATTGCTATGTACCCTTCATTAAGGAGGTGGTGGTGACACGCAGACTGACGTAGTGAAGAGTCGGAGGTTTTTTGTGCTGTCTGTCATTCTCTATAAGGCGTATTGCCAGCGCTTGTCAGATGCTGAAGGCACATTGTTGGTCACAAACATGGCACGACTGTGCTCCAAACAATTGCTCACTGTCACTGTCGGTTTGTCTTCCAGTCTCAAGGATAAATTATGGAGGGATGAGTCTTGCGTCGACTTTACCATGTCTTTAGAAGGAGCATGCAGAGGTCGCTCTCAAACCCGTGTTTGTTAAAGGAAGTGTTCACCCAAAAATAATAATTTGCTGAAAATACACTCACCCTCAGGCCATCCAAGCTGTAAATGAGTTTGTTTCTTCATGGGAACAGATTTGGAGAAATTTAGCATTACATCACTTGCTGACCAATGGATGCTCTGCAGTGAATGGGTGCCGTCAGAATGAGAGTCCAGACAGCTGATAAAAACACTACAATAATAATAATAACACTATACTAGAAATAAATCCTAATCTAATCATGACCAACTATATATCGTTGGAAGGGTCTAAGACTTCCAAATAGATATTTTACCTCTGTTTTTGTTACAAATTAGGGACAGTAATAGATTCATTTCTGACAAGAGTGCACCTCAAAAATCTACATCATAACAGGAGTTCTGACCTTTGTCACAAAAAAGCCTTTTTTGTTGCCTTTTTCCCTATCATGCATCAGAAATCATCATAAATATATCAATTGATACCTAAAAATTCATCCTGTAAAAACCATTTTAAAATCGGACATTGCATTACCATGGATATGGTTCTTCAAAATCATCTTACAAAATGTATTCGTTCATGAATTATAACAATTTAACTTTGGATAGTGCATGTTCCCATCTATGTTCAAAAATGGGGGTGACAGTTAAAGGATTAAGGTGTTTTTAACTTTCTCCAGTGAAAAAGTACTCTTGTATGAATCAGGAGAGAAATATGCACAGATCAAGCAGCTTTTTAAAGCAGAAACAACCCAGAACCGTTCTAAACGAATATGTGGGAGGATTTTGATGTGAGAGGACAACAGGGGAAGGACTTTTTCACTGGAGGAAGTGTTATTATGGACTCACATTTTCACCAGAAACAACAGTTTAAAGTTGAAAATGTCTTAATAGCTGATTCATTTCTCATTAACATGCAGCTCTTTGCTTCACAATACATTGATGAACTCGACTGGAGTGGTGTGGATTACTTTTGTGGATGTTTTTATCAGCTTTCATTCTGACGGCACCCATTCACTGCAAAGCATCCATTGGTGAGCAAATGTTGTAATGCTACATTTCTCCAAATATGTTCTGATGCAGAAACAAACTCATCTACATCTGCACAATCCTCCATTAAAAATCTTACCTTAATGGATGTTGACAGTCTCTGCCAATCTCAGAGGAAGATCTTAAAATAATGTCATGGGAAAGGAGAATTAATTTGATTAGTGTTATTTTTAAGCACTCATCACAAGGTTCTTAAGGTTCTCAAGTATAAAGACAGGAAAGTCAGTCTCAAAACATGTCTCCATCAGATGCATTGAACACGAAAAAGCTTTTAAAATACCCACATGCTTTAAATCCCCTTGACATTTCCAGAAGTCATCAGATGTTCCACTCTCTTTCCCAAAAGCTCTCTACAAAATCACCGGGCAGAACAATGTCTTGAGTAAACACACATGTTGTTTGCTGCGTTTGCTCTCAATGCAGTTTTTTGGCAGGCCTCCCAAATGGTTTTTCACATTTTTTCAACGCCAACACATTCCTGAGTCACTCGCACACATGCCTCTATTTTCCAAAATCTGACACCCTGATGTTCTCAGGCCACGCAGCCTGATGAAGAGAGTCCGAGTCAAAATGCTCTCATGATTAAAGGGTCTACAGCTGGTGGTGAGTCACTAAATTGGCCATATGTGATTGTATTTTGGATTGAACACATATTTCAGTGTCTCTTCATAAAGAGTAGAATGTATTAGTTAAGACATGTTTACATAAAAACACACCCACCACATCGCTCTTCTGTCTGATCAGTGAGAAAAGATGAGCCAAAAAAAACGAAGCACATACCAACAGAAAGAAAGAATGATTGATTGCTACCTCAAGTAGTGAAAAATACTGAAAAACTAAATAAATAACTAAACTGCATATAAACAACAAATAAAGACAAAAACAATTCTAAAAGTCTAACTTCATTAAAGATCTTTTGTAATATTGTATTATATATTTTGCAGATACACGTGTGTGTGTGTTTACATTAGAATTTAATACAATTATATTTATTGTGTTTTTACATTATATTTTATTACAAGTAATGATACATTTCAGTATGAAATATTAATAGTTGATATTACAAGCAATGTTAAATATGCCATTTTTACATTTAAAGGAACAAATACAGACACCTAAAGTAAAAACAGCAACTTATATGTTATATAATTAATTATCAAACAAACATCTGTGCTTCTGCTTTATAAAAAAATAAGTTTTGTAACATTTTGTGAAATGTGCCACTTTCTCCCTTTCTTTCTCATATAGACATGCACAAATTCAAAGACACACATACATGTAATGCTGTGGGTATATTGGAGGGCTAAAGTGCAAGTACACTAAGCAGTCCAGCTCTGGGGAAGGCCAGTGACTCAGTGCGACTCACATACATTTGCAGACTGAAACAAGAGAGTGATTCTTTTATATGCTCAAATATTCAGACAGTCTTTGAACTAATGAAAACCGCACAGACAGCATAAACAAAAACACACATTAAAAAATCTAATTCTCTGACTCCACTGGGAAACCCAGAGGCAGCACAGGCCAAATCCTGTGACACGGCACTGTGTCCGTCATGAGAATACTAGTTAACGTTTTAAAGATGATTTCATTGCTGCTAAGGGAAACTTTGAGGGGGGGAATCCAGATCATCCCCCCGCCCACGTCCTCACCTGGGGGGGGATTAAAGGAATCTGGGGAGGTTTGTGGTCTGGGACTTCCAGGCCTGAACATTTACGCAGAGCAGAGCACTGCAGCTCTCCCCCTACACTTCACTGGTAGATAAGCTTGGCTAACCATGCAGCTAGTTGCTCTTTTTACGCTGTTCTAAGATCAGCTTAACCAGCTCAAGCTGCTATTATTTTGCTATAACCGAAAGAATGCAACACTCATTCAGTTCTGTAATGAAGCCCATGATTCGTGATCAGGATGAGGTCATCGCCGTCGCATGGGTCTGATTCCACTTTTACTGTTGTTAAACCTGAAGATTCATAAAGCTCTGTTTCCAGTGGCAATAATGCAAAACAAACAATCCCAAGGGAAACGTTTACATCATGCAGCCTCTCGCTCACATCTTGTGGTTGTAAATTGGGATAATTTTTGCTTCCTTGGAGTAACGTTGTAAGGTGAGGAATAATGGAAAACTGAGCACTACACGGGGGCGGATGTACGGCAGGAAAGCACAGAAAGCAGAATACTCATTTTTAAAACCCGTAAAAGTGAGGAGTTGAGGATTAAGCTTTATAGATTGAATTTTGACTAATCGTGAAAAAGTGTGATCACGGCAGCTTATTCGTGTCAAGAACCGCTCAGCTAGGCATGTAACGCGACAAACCACAGTTAGTTTTGTTTTTAAGTGTTGATTAGATGATAAAATAAAATAAAATAAAATAAAATAAAATAAAATAAAATAAAATAAAATAAAATAAAATAAAATGTAAACCTCGAGTGCAATAAGTAACTGGATAAATTAATAAAATAAAATAAAATAAAATCTAAACCTTGAGTGCAATAAGTCACTGTATAAATTAATCAAATCAAATCAAATCAAATAAAAAATACCTACAGATTCACAAAGTACCTTAAACTAAACATGGCAAGACCTGACACACTTTGACATTAAAAAAAATAAAGTTAAATAATGAATTCTTCCTCTTTTGTTCAAAGCAAGAACTGAATCATGTTCTGATTCATTATTCTGAAAAGGAAGTTTACAAGCTTCACAGCTATTGCAGTATATTTATATATCCGGCTTATGGTGAGCCAAAAAGAGTGCATGAACTAAAAAATAATAAAATGATGTACCCCATAAATCAATTGAAACATGGGAAGGAAGAAGAGATCTGGAGTACGGCATCACGTTGCCAAGGCTCTACAGCTGGTGTTCAGGAGCAAGTGCGTCAGAGAGCCTATTCCCAGACGCGCGTGTGCATGATTGCATACGCACTCTCTTCCACACACTTCTGATCTGCCAGGAGTTAGTGTGGGATTGTTTGTACGCCTCAATGTGACGGCAGAGAATCCTGAGCCTGTTTGTATTATTTCTGATATTTACTCCTTAATTTCGTTTTTTTTTTCTTTTATTAAATAACAATCCATAAGCTCATGTTCACAGGCCTTCTGCTGGTAACCACAGCAACATGAAGACACAGGCGATGTTCAAATCACAGAATACTGTATACTAACTGCAAGTTTCCTTTGGAGAAGTTGCATGATTGCATGAATAATTGCATGAATTGTGAACAATACATTTGTGCATATGCTGCAATTTTTAAAAATGTTTTGACCCTGAAATGTTTCATCAAAATGTCAACTGAACCTGGTGACAGTAACAGACTTCTCTCAGATGACATATGCAGGACTTCTCCAATCATGTATTCCACTTAAAAACCAACCTAGCAAGCTTAAATTCATCTTCATCCACTGTCATGTACCACGCTCACATCTTATCATCTTATCATCCAATCAACAACCAGCTCACAGAACCAAGTCCTGCCCTACATTTTTTCACTCAAATGTACATCACAATATGAAAAAAAGATCTGTTGCATTTATCTCAACTTTAAAGAAATTGTTTAGATTATGCAATTATAAGATTTCAAATCACATCATTACCACATGACCTCATCATGTTGCATGCTTAAAGGGATAGTTCACCCAAAAATGAGAATTCTGTCATTCATAAATCAGAAAGGTAGTAAGGACATCGTTAAAATGGTCCATGTGACATCCGTGGTTCTACCTTAATGCTATGAAGCTATGAGAATACTTTTTGTGCGCAAAGAAAACAAAACTAATGACTTTAATCAACAATTTCAATCATAACATTACGGTTGAACCACTGATGTCACATGGACTATTTTAACAATGTCTTTACTATCTTTCTGAGCCTTTATCGTGTCAGTTACGTTGCTGTCTATGCAGGGTCAGAAAGCTCTCAGATTTCATCAAAATATCTTTTGAAAACATTTTTGTTCCGAAGATGATCTTGCGGGTTTAGAACGACATGAGGGTGAGTAATTAATAACAGAATTTTCATTTTTGGGTGAACTATCCCTTTAATTTAGTTTATAAATTATACAATAAATATTATTTTACAATTTTAATCAGATTTAGTGTAAAAATATTCTAAATCTTGGCTGTCCGATCAAATAATTAGTCAATAAATTACCAGCTGATATTATTTCTTGCTCATCTTATTGCACTGTAAAAAGATCCAAAAAATAGGGCACAGTGTACTGTATTACTATAAGAGAATTCTCCGTATTGATCTTTCACAGGTGCTTTACCTGAATTTTGAATTTTGCACTGCATTGGTTTTCAGGGGTTTCTTTCATTTTTTTTGGAAGATCATTGCATTGTGGGATACAGAATATTTTGGAAAATGAAGGATATTTCATGCATACAGAAATATAGCGTATACTGTGCGCAGTGTCAGTTAGTTATTCCTTCCTTTTTCTCGGACACATATTTCAAGAGCCTCTTTTGAGTGCTGATTCGGGAAGTGTTTCTGAGGAATGCAAAAGGCATTCTCTCTCTCTCTTCTGGCCTTTGCCACAAAGAAAAAGGAAGTGAAACACAGTCGTCTGTACACAAAGGAAACAGTTAGAACCATTTCTGCACAGTCCACAGAGCATTTCTCTTCCACAAATGACATGACAATCAATATCAGGCTTGAAATGCAATATGGTGCGATTGGAATCCATCCAGGCAAAGATGAGTGAGTTTCATCAAAGCACTTATCAAGAGATCAAAGGAAATGGAGAATTGTTGTGAAGTATCTATATGCTCCTGCTGAACCTGTACCTACAAGGAACAACAAGAGCATGTTTCTTCAAATTAATTGAGTTGAGCACCTTAAAGTGGGACAACACATGGCAGGAAGTATATTTTTAGGAAGACAGGACAGAAGCAGATTCCCAGAAGCCATGAATGGAAATATAATGAAGAATCATCATGATAAAAGATGACAGTGGAACCACTTCTTTCCAGGATGTTTTATTGTTCCAAATTATATGAGGCTAAGAAGAATTCCAACTAAAAGCCCATTGTTTTAATTAACAATTACTTTGTTTTTCCCTTTCCTCCTCCTAACGCAAACTATAAAAAGTATATGGCTATATGCAGCGCAAAACCACCTCTGGTTTCTATACGAGTGCAAACAATGTCAATCTGTGAAGAAAATGTTGACAGAAGTGCTGGAGAAGGAAGCTGTCTGATTCACGGATTGCTTAACTCATCTCTCGTCCTCTATTGACGTCAATAACCACACAAAAAAAAACTCTCACCTGTTGAAACATTGAGCAAAATGTGCAAAGTTCACACATCTGCTGTGCAACTATTGGGAACTGTGGTCTTTTCAGAGAATATATTGAAGAAAACAATCATTTTTTCCATGACTGTTGATCTGATGGAAAGAAAACATATGTATTCATATACCTGTGCACCTTTGAAGAAGGTTAATAGTAAGACTGATGTGCGTCAACATCCTTAAAAATACTGCGCAAGAAAAACACTGACAAAGATTTTTCTCAAATGTCGACATCAGTCTGGAGTCTGAACGTCACTTTCATTATCTGATTAATCTCTGATTAATCTGATTTTCTTTTGATCAACTGGCAGCACAAGTGTCTACACACACACACACACACACACATACAAATGAATTAACATGAGGAAATCAAATAAAGAAAATGTAAGACTCTCATAGCTTATTGCTTTTATAACAATAGCAATAACAATAATACAATATTTAATAAGATAAAATATTTTATACAATATAAATAACCATAAAATGATTAGCAGCAAATAAATAAACTAAATAAATAAATTATAAATAAAAAGAAATTGACATAAAAAATATTTAGGATTTATTAATAATAGCTAAACTGTGGTCTCATCTAAATAATAAAATAAAATAATAAAAATCAAAGAAAAAAAAAATAAGCAAATCATTAAGTAAACAAAAGATTTGACCTGTCAAACTTTGATCATTTAAATTAAGAAATTAAGAAGTTTGTCCTCATAAAGTACTTAATCATTTTTCTTAAAGGTGACCTGTCCTGACTTTGTGCTATAATGGGGTCCCTGGCGCATCTACCAACCCAGAAAACGTGAAAAAGAGCATGAATGAAAAATAAAAAAATAAAAATGAGCCACTCAGCTCTCTGAGTAAGGGGGTCTTATTATAATATTCCAGCCCCTTCTGCACGTTTCCACCCATGGCACTGTCATTGTGTTTTCTCAAAGCAACAACAGTGAAAGTTCAAGCAAAGCATGCTAACTGTTCTGTCCTTGGTTGCACAGAACACTGTTTAGAGTCTCAGTAGGCAGTGGAGTTATTGATTTATTTACTGTATATTACGCTGCTGCCACACAGATCTAATTTAAACATGCAATTTTTTTCAGCCATAACCCACTAATTTTGTAACTCGTGTGTTTTTAACATAAACTTGTATGTATTTGACAGTTTAAGCACAATAAGACATTTAAGAGAGTGTAGTTTAGTACTCACGTCGTGTGACAGCCGCTTTCTGTGCGCGTGCTTCAGATGTGTGTGCTCAGAAAACCCTATATCAGAAGTTTAAACTAATATGGTTTAAAACGCTTGATTCCAGCATGATAGACATGATAATCAAAACCAAACAGATGTTTTTTAGCAGAACATCTGAGGTACTAGTTATAAAAGCACAGCCCTATTCTGGAAAAGAGGGCGGGGAGCAGCAGCTCATTTGCATTTAAAGAGACATGCACGAAAACAGTGTGTTTCTGCTTCCACACAAAATAGGCATTTTCACAATTATATAATAACTTATCTGTGGGGTGTTTTGAGCTGAAACTTCACAGTCACATTCTGGGGACACCTGAGACTTATATCACATTGTAAAAAGGGGCATAATAGGTATCCTTTAATTACTCTGAAACCTAGCACATTAATATAAAAGGTCAAAGGTCTGCATTAAGCAGCAAACAATTTGAGATTCTAATATTACTACTAATACAACAGTTAATAGTATATATTTCATGCACTTCTGGAGGTTTAGTATGTGAATTTTTAGACAATTGCTTCACTGGCGAGGGCCACAGACCTTGCTCATCTCCCGTTGCCATGGTGACGGTGACCACTGCACAGAGGCAGACTGATTATAATTGGGCAATTACGTAGGTGCTCGTTACAGCTTGTTAAGGTTGGTCCCACTGATGCAGATTAACGAGACAGATGTTTGACCGGTTTAATTAGCAGAGGAATAGAGGGTGGATTCCACTGAAAGTGAGCGTCGCTGTATCCCACTCTCTCTGAACGACAGAGTACTTCAGTGAGGACTCTGAAGGGTGCATTAATGTCTCATGTGTGCATTCGGTCCATCCTACATGAAGCTACATGTCACTGATACTTCACTTTTAATTGGAATGTCAATTAAGCAAAATGTTTAAAGCTGTAGTGAGCAAAATTACCTTAAGCCAAGGTGAAATCAAAATTGAATCCATTTAGTTTTGTAATCCAAAGCTACCCTGATGGCTTTGAGAAACTCAAGAGTTCACACTCTTAAGAACACGTACAAAAGCGAGGTGACATTTTCTCACCTTTAGCCTAAACCTGGCAACTACCAGCACCACAACAACAACAATTCCAGTATATAAGAGCACACATCTGTCTGTCTTTCTTATTCTTACTGTAAAAGCAGACGGATTCCTTATAAGGTGAATGAACTGACTGTACAATGTGAACAGGGAGAGCGATACAAAAGAGCTGTTTAACCGTTTGAGTACCGGACAGTTTTGAGTGTCCTGTGGTCTGATTGACTAAAAGCTCTCAGCACTTTCGTTTCTCTTTCTCACTCTGAGGAATTGCCACCTCTCTCACGAGACCACCACACACCACACGCCCTGATGAGCCACACCTGCTTCTGCAGCTCCTCATCCGAATATGCAAGACAGATTGACATATTTAGTCATTGTTTGTGGTGTGAAAAGGGACATTCAGACATAACCAAACAGTTTAGCTGGTTTATACATAACTCTCTCAGGGTTACATGAGTTAGAAAGTTAGTCCTAGAAGTTTCTATGTGACAGCAATGAGATTAAATGAAGACTTTTGCTTAAAACCCTTACTTTCCTTTTCAAATATACCTCCTGAGTAAATAAATGAATAATAAATCACAATTTTTTTTTCAGGAGATTCAAAAGATGTCTCAGTAAAGTCTCCAACCATTCTTATATTTGACAGTATACCAAAGTCTGTACTCAAAAGCCTGGAAGCTTGGAAAAAATTCAAAAAGTCTGTAATCAAAATCTCAATATAAACTCAAACATTTCACATCAGATTTCTCAAGATGAAATTATCTGAGTTATCCACATCCATTTTGTCAACAACCTTCTAAGTTTTGTCTATTCATAAGAAATACCTGATGAGTTCCCAAACAAGCAAAATTTGGTGATAATGGATCCATGGACACAATACCATTCATTTTTGTTTTGTTTTTCAAGTTATTGGAAATGGGGTTGAAATTTAAAAATCTATTTGGTCATTTTTGTGAGACATGTTCTGAGGATCATCTGTGCCAATTTTTGTGAAAATCGACCACAATTGAGGGAGGTGACATGGTGTTTTTTGACAAACTGGCTACTTAATTTTAACCAAAAGAATATGGGACGATAATTTTATGCCCAGACATTCTGAAGTTCAAAAAAAGGGAGAAATTTGATCATTGTTTTCTCACCCGAATGTTGTTCTAACGCTCTGTGATTTTGTAATATTTTGATATCAGATATTTTGAAAACTGTCTCAATGTTTCTTTTTTATCCATAAAGTAAAAGTCAATGGAGTCCAAATTGTTTTGGAACTGGATGACTTTTATAAGCAAAAACAGTCAGATATACGATTCTTTTGAATTTTAGACACAGCTGTATCTTTAAAAACAACCATTTTTCCTCTGGGAGATGTAATCAAATGTTGCAATATAGCAACACATATTTGTTTTTTGATTTAGATCGCAATCTGTTCAACTTGCAATGTGCTTTTCATAACCTGACATAAACTCTGTTGAGGGTAAGTACTTCATGTTTGAGCAGTGGATGTTCTTGCACACATTAGCGTGCATGTCATAAGTAAGATAGTACTGAGAGGGATACTGAGAAAATCAAAAATTATTAAGTTGTAAAAAGCACAGCAGACTTGATGCTCAAACCCTGATGTTTATCAAGACTTCTGACAGCTTCAGACATCAGCCGTGGAAGAGTAGCAGCCGGGCCAGTTCGCACACAGAACAGCGCTTTCAGTTTCTCGACAAAACCCACACACGCATGCATTAACATAACCACAGGTGACACTGCATTTTTCTTGTTGTTCACACTCACAAACAGACGGAGAGTACAAGTATGTGTGAGTGTGAATATCAGGAAATCCACAGGGTGAGTGAAATAGAGCGATCTGATTACATGGTATTCTGCGTGCAGAGTGAATCTCACAAAACCAGACAAGAAAGTGTTAAGGTCGTTTTTAACCAGGCAATAAACACACCAAATAAAAGAATTAGGAAATTATATTCTGTCTGAAGAAAATGAATCCTTTGAATGAAATTAGATGCATTTTGTCAATAAGAACATCCCAAATTCTCATTACCGTAATGCAAAAATCTTGTTCTCATTAAAGTAATTTGAAATAAAACAGTGCTATATTATTGAAGTTGTACAGTTGTATTTGTAGTAATGTCTTGAGTTATGGTGACTAAAATAATCCAAAAATGAAATAAATAAACATAGAAACCTAAAAAAAATTTCATCATGCAATTTTTTTAAACACAACCTGGGTATGTTTCGCAAGAATCACCCACATGTAGGACAGGTTATGGGAAGATGCATTGCTGGAACACAAACTGGGTGATCAGACCACACTGAGATGACTAGAGCATCTGCAAACACACCGCTGGGTCACACCAGTCTTACCACAGAACTCTCTCAGGGAAACGCATACGGACAGGCGACGGCTGCTTTATTAGCAGATGCACAGCACAGTAATTCTGACACTCAGTGATGAGTAACACATTAGCTCAGTACTGACTACTGATCACCTAAATGCTTCTGATATCACATGGGCTTCTCAGTGAAATCATTCTCTGGAAAAGGTGAATATTGACTATAGTTTCATAAGCATGTGTTATTTTTGAATGTTTTGATTTGTCATTGCAGGGAAATAAGGCTTGTTCAGATTCAAGAAAGCTATAGCGTATATGTAACATATATTAAATGTAACATATCAAAAATCTCTTTGGTCATTTTTGGGAGAATCCGTCTGAGCATCATCAGTGGCAATTTTTGTTAAGATCAAACAAATGTTTCTCCTAGAAAGAGTACAGAAAATAAACAATATTAATATTATATAAAATAATATTACCCTGTATGGGGTAATATGGTAAATCTTGACAAATTTGGCATGGTTTGACTTAGCACAACCAAAGCATTATGGGACCTTAATTATAGGCCAAGACATTTTGAAGTATTGCCTGTTTTTGCGATTATTTTGACCACTAGGTGGCATTGTCATCTGTGCTAATTTTGATGACGATTGGACAAAATTTTAAGGACAATTAAAGTGGAAAATCGTTGAATAACAACAATTGAAAAAAAGTTTTGTTAAGACTCAAAATGGCAGAAATTGAAACCACTTCTACATGACTAAAGAATCGGATGATGAAAGGATTATGCAAAATAATAACAATACCACTTTCAACAATTGTCTGTTATGAACTATGTGCATAGCACACCATTTCTCTAATTTGCATTATTTTTTAATCAGTAGGTCACTGTGTTATTTGGTCATGAGGATCACATTTACTCTCCGACATCTAATTTATGAATGCTCTGTCTGTTATTTCCGTAGTATATATATAGCCCATGTATGTGTGTGCGTGTATCCTCTTTCAAATGCATCACCTAAATGCAGTGCATGCAGGCTGGCCAACCACACTTCCTCCAGACATCACTCTGTCTCTCTCTCTCTCTCTCTCTCTCTATACATCAAACTCTCACACATTTACACTCACACTTCTTTGAAACCCATTTGCAGGGAAGTGAGTTAACACTAGTTTCTGGAAATGGCTTTCACTGTTTTATAATATTGACTGATGAGTCTGCAGGGACAGAAATCCATAGAACACAATCAAACGGGTCATCTGAGCATCTCACTTACAGAACATGAAGAAGATAAGTGATAAAATGATATGTGTCAGAGTGTAGCTTGTTTTTGAGGTGTTATCTCTTCCAGCAATCATCGTCTTCTGTGGATATATATCGGGAACAAAGAAAAAATGACTGTATTTGCTTCTGCAATACCAGTTCCTGCTCAAACTGTGCATATTTTGTCATTATACTGCCTACGCTGATTTCAGAAAAGCAAAAGAACCCCAAAACCATCTAAAACCAGCTGACGGATTAGGCTGGGATCAATTAAGACCAGTAAACCAGGTTTAAGCAGGATCTTCAGGCAAGCAATTCCTACAAAATTTCTTTGCAATGTAATCTTGAAGATGTGAGACACATTTTGTAGTTGAAATGAACAATGAAACAATGGAATATTAAACCTTTGCATTCTAAAACACTAAAAATTAAAGGTGTGTTCTTGTATTTGTAGTCAGGGCTGTGCTGGATCACACACACTTCTGCTAAGTTCAAAAGAGGAAGCACTCCAGAGCTATGAAAAAAAGCCAGACTAATGGCTAATTGGGGTGGTCAAAGAGCACGTTTCTGTTTTTCTTTTCCTTTTTTCTTCCTTTTGTTCCCTTTCTCTTTGGGTGGGTGTAGGATTAGTGAAAAATAATCGAGTTGCAACACTGTATGATGCAACATTGTGGTCCTAAATAAAGACCAATGTGCTTCTGTCAATGTGCATGTGGATGGAAAGTATATAAAACATTCCTACAAAAGTGTGCATGCATTCATATGCATGTCCGCCCCACAATTTACAGTTACCAACAGCATTTAAATGAAACTTCGCCGACAGCGCACCACCACAGAGGGAAATCACCAACACCTCAGAGAGCTAAATATATTTCAAGACACTTTACCTTGCAGTATCAGTTGCAATGGCTGCCACTCAGAAAATCCTCTTTATACAATCACTAAGGTACAGCTATTATTGCAATAATTCTGAAGCAACGCTGTCTGGAAATATTCAAAGCCTATTGTCTGATGTCATTTTATTGTACCTAAAACACCTTTATCATCAACTGAAACAAAAATCATGCCATTATGACCTTTGTTAAGATTTTCGAACATTTGGTGTGAGCCAAGCCTGGGGGCGTCTTTGTGTCACAGAAAGAGAAAATTAAGGGAACCCAAAGAGTGGCTGTGCTTTCAATAGTATGAATAGTCTCTCACATGAGTGATGTGATTTGCTTGGGTGTGTGTGGGATGTTACTCACAATAAACACTCACTGATACACTCTGATCTCACATCATCAGAAAATGATGTCACTTTTTGAAATCACTTTTCATGACCTGTTGGTGACCTGTAGTCATTCCTGAGTGCCTGGTCAAACAATGCTTGACCTCGGACCTTTCAATAAGAGAACGTGTGATTATGAAATTCCAAAAATGGTGGAAATCAATCGCATTAATAAATAGAGACACAAGATCTATAAACTGAACCGTTTTCAAACTGGGTGGAGCAGCATTTCCTGATCATTGTTTTTTGGCAAAGCTCCCTATAATTCTCAGAATCTAAGCCAATAAATAGTGCAGTGCAGCCTGGAGTTTATTCCTAACAAGTTCTGGCATGGTACAGCAATCCAGATCATTTATCACAGACAACATTTTCTTCCAGGTTCAAATTAATTTTCAGAAGATGCTAAATTAAGAACAATAAAACTGAAAGAATACACAAATATCTTAATAATAGATTACCTATAAATCACAAAAACCGACATTAATTCAATCAAAATGCTTTCAGTTTGCAAATACAGGCCTACATGCAGTTGACATCATGAGTGCAGACATATTCGTATGCTAAATAAGCTAAAATCTGTTTCTGAGCCAGAACGCTGGCCTTTAGAACTCAAAAATTGTTGCTTTTATTGATATATTTCTTTTGACATACTTGTTTTTGGGTAACGCCCTTTTTGGAAAGTAGAAAAGCTTTTGGACTTTAGGTACTCACCCTCATTTCCCTCCAAAACCACATGACGTTTTCATCATTTCATCACCTAAAACACATAAATGTAGTCCACTGGATTCCTGTGCAATACTCAAAGTCTTCAAAATTTATTTGAATGTTTTAAGTAAAAACGAAGTAAATTTAAGTCGTACTCACTCAAATCCACCCCTCTGTGGAAGCTACATCGTAACGTTCATTTGTTTACCGAAACGCAGCACAGTGAATATCAATGAATAAACTGTGCAAAGCTCAACGCAGTAGATTTGAATGCTTGAAAATAAACGACACTATATTGTCAGTATTCAACTGGACTCTTTTGTATTATGAAAGCAATGCCAGTAGACGGAAATGAAGTAGTATTCACTCAAAAGCTGCCAATCTGTTGAAGTTCGTGCGCGCATGAATGAAGAAGCTGCACACAAAACCTCAACGCGAGGTTTATGTAATAACTGTAAAAAACCAGAGATGGCAAGTTCTGTTTGAATGCACCAGATATTAAAATGAAAGGTTAAAACTAGAAAATCAAATCAAGTCAATATAGCCTAAGTGGTTTGTCAATTCAGAATTTACTAAGAAATTCATCACAAGTTTTCAAGATATTATTAGAATTTCACACATTTAATTAAAATAATTTATTTAGTTTTTAATAATTTTTATTATTATTATTATTTATAATCTATCCACCTTTTTCCTCAACGCGGAAGTAAGCCTATGGCCAAGACTTCCGGTTCATTAGCTGCTGCAGGGAAATAACTAATAAAGTAAAACTGTATGCACTACAAGCCAGTGTGTTTGTAATTAAGATAATGCATTAAAATAATATGGTAAGACAAACCAATTTTCAATATCAAGCAGCAAAACAAACTGTTTTTTACAGCTAAAAATAGCTGGACAGGATGAGACTGGAAGATAGACCCATACAATTCACAAATGGGAAGAAATTTTTTATGGGAAGAAAAAGCGGATATTACTCTCCTCATTGATGCTCCACACTACACCTCAGTAGATGGCGGAAATGCATTATAAGTTGGTTTGCCAACAGCCACTAAGTTGA
This sequence comes from Barbus barbus, assembly GCF_936440315.1. Taxonomy (NCBI): domain Eukaryota; kingdom Metazoa; phylum Chordata; class Actinopteri; order Cypriniformes; family Cyprinidae; genus Barbus; species Barbus barbus. The sequence continues at coordinate 7,196,836 of NC_136735.1, forward strand.
AAGAAGAAGAAGAAGAAGAAGAAGAAGAAACCTCAATGCTGTATATTTAAATAAGAAACTATACTTTTCTTATATTCGAATGTGAACTATTTTACATTGTGACAGTACATTTTTAGAAAAGAAAAACATATTTCTGCATAGTAATATTGCTTTTGTAAAAACTAAGTAACATTTCACCCAATTAAACTGGCGTCTGGCATGTTGTCAAATGGCTTCACTCATGCACTCTAAATATTTCCCCTCCTCATTGTCGTCCATATGCCCCCTGTCTGTCTTCAAGTGCCCTCGAGTGGCAGCGCGGCGTGGCGGGGCCTTTTCCTGCCAATCTCTTTCATCCCGTTGACATCCGCGTGCCTTGTGCTAAAGGTCTCCGACTGCTACGAGGCTCCTCTGTGCATCACCTGCAGCTATGTGGCTGTTCCTGCGCAGTCACAGAGCGCCGATTAGCAGAGCGTTCATTAGCGCGATTAGCTGCGGACACAACAGACCCCTGACCCACGGCACAGTAGGATAATGAGGGCCTGGGTGGTGAAAAGGGGGGGATGCTTGATTTTTAAATGCTAATAGCCATGCGTTAGCACTAACAATCTAGCTAACGCAAAAGTTTCTTTATATGATGCCGTTCATCCATTCGTACAATATGCTTGTGAAGGACTTTTACATTGTTCTCCTTCCCCGTGGGGACACAAAGAGTCATTCTTACCTGACTCATGACTCCTACAGGGCTCTCACGGATCAGTGCTGATGCTAACGCTAACCTTGCCCAAGAAGATGGAGAGATGTTATCCGCTGGCTTGTTAAGTGCTCGACAGTAGCTTAAAGGAGACAGTCCTGGTTTTTGGTGTCCTCTCAAGTTGGCCACATACTATCCATGTTAAATTGAAGTAATACTGTTTGAATGCACTATATAACAGGAGTAAAGTAATATGTTCGCGAAGCACACAATTTTATACAGCTAGTCAGCTAACTGTGTTCTGTAACATCTGCGCTATGTTGCTAAAACTATCTTTTGGATCTAATGTAATTATTTCACACATCCAAGTTCCAGGTTATAATATGCAAAAGTCTGAACATTAATCTCTTACTTTTACAATAAGTAGTGAAACTTACCCCAAACAAAGGCTTAAACATATAAAAATGCACATTTAAAGGACTCCTCTTTTGGTGAAAGTTTTTAAACAGCTTTCAAAAGACAGTGTGAACACATGGAGACTCATATCTCTCAGCGTGCAATGATCTGATTGACTTGAAATTATAGGAGGTATATAGTAACAAACACATCAATTGGTTAAAACATCAAGTGGAATAATAAATTATTTGTTCTTTTTATAATCTGATCTCAAAAATGGAAGCGTTCTTAATGAGTACATTTACCCTACAGGTTTATTCATAATACATTCTCATGTTTATTTTTGAAAAGTCGTAATTTTGTTTCTGATATATTTGCAATGGTTATTTACTATTTTTCACAGACTGTGATTTTGGTTTGTATTAAAGTTAGAGTCAGTTTGGCTCACAAATATCATGATAATTATTAATTATAACAATATGGAACTCACAACAATTTATAAACCAAAACATGCAAACATTTATTATCCTGTTTTTTGAATTCGTAGATTTCAATTATGTTTTGAACTAGAATGTGCCTAGTTTCCTTGCTCAACTAGATCCCTTAGAAGTGTGCATTAAGTGTGTAATTACATAAGCCATTTTGTGAGCCTACATGTGTGTTCAGTGCTTTCATTTTCGTTATGCCATACAACAACATTTCACATCCATGTCTATCAAACTCCGAAAGGACAAAAAAAAAAAGAGAAGGCCCCAGTCTGAGCAATTTATGCGTAATATCTCAAGTTTTCTGAAGTTATACATTTAGGCATTAGGCAGATGCTTTTATCTAAAGAAACTTAAAGGCACTAAAGGTCTATTGTATCATTCATTCATGCATTCCCCAGGAATTGAACCCAAGACCTTGGCACTGTTAGTGCTATGCTCTTCTGTTTAATCTATAGGACCTTTATATGACTCAGAATATAGTGCATGAGTCACTACTTTTAATTATGTTTTTTGGAACTTGACAACCATGGTTGCCCAGAAGAGCTCAGAAGTGACCTTTTACGGCCCACAAATATTAGAAAATTAGGGGAAACGCCACAAGCATAACATGCGTTTTATATGCAGCTTCAAAGTACCTGTGAAAAGCAGCTGTTTGAAGCATCTGGTACAGACTTCTAGAATGAGTGTTTGGAAATCTTGCTGCCAACTTAGAACTTATGACTCTCCCTTTTACCTCGGGAACATTCCATCTGCTCTGGCAGTGAAGTGTGCAGTGATGTGCTAATAGTTGGTGAACATATTTAAGTGTTCCCTCTCTCGGCTCAGCCACAGGCTGCATGTTCACCAGCTTGACTGATATGACCACAGGCGCACCGCTGCTGCCCTCTCTCTCGTTTCATCCGCTTTTCTCTTTCACCCAATGCCGTACCTTCCCCACTGCCATAAACTACAACCTGTCAACCCAGATTAATCTTTCAATCAGAAACAAATGACACTTACGAGGAAATTGTTTACATGAGGCGTGAATGAATGTTTGTGCAAGTGTGATAAAAAGATAAGAGAATGATCTGTTTTTTAAAATACTTTTTAAGGGGAAGTACTGTTCTACAACCAGTTCCAACTTCTCATGAGTGTCTGCCTTCAAAGAAAACAGAAATCTTTTGTGTAATTCACTTTGATCTGGACTAGGTGCGAAGAAACTGGCAGACGTCTGACGTCAGGCGAGTGGGATCAATTGATATCGAAAGCTGTTTGATGGGAATACTGGGGTATGCATATAAACATCAATGAATATGGCCTATGACCACCTTCCTGTTCTATAGCGGTAAGTAAGTGGACAGATGATAAACAAAAGGTGTGACTAAAAGGTCAAATGGGGGTTTTAAACTTTTTTTGACCTTTATGGTTACTCAGTGAGATGATACAATGGCTTGTTTAAACATGTATGAAAAATCTAATTGGTTATAAAATAGAAAAACGATTACATTATAATTGCATTATAATAAAATTATAATACAAACTATAAAGAACTGCTATGTGATACAGTAAATTCTTAAAAGAATGATATCTAGAATAGGAATTGAACTTTGTGGTGGTGGAATGAAGAGAGAGGAAGTCAACTTCCTGTGTAGCCATTTTGATTTGAAGATATCAAAGAAGGCGGAAGCCACTGTTCTCTGTGCACATACCACATGGTTACGGTTGGATATGTATCTTTTTCTTGTCTTTTTTTTTTTTCTCTAGCCTCACACTTTCACTATGACTGGCTCATTCATGAACAAACATACCAGGCCTAATTTTGAAATGAAAAAGACTTACTCATTATTATGGTACACAATGGAATCATAATATGAGTTGCTTGGCTGTATCAATTATGATGATGCTAACAATAGGTCTAGCTACTGAAATGCTACTTTTAAATTACAGTGCATTTAAGCCATGTGCACCTATAAATGTAGCATATTATTTTTTTATTTCTTGAAAACAGAACCCGTGACCGTGTTATCGTGCTTTGAGACTCCTAAAGAATGACCTCAACCCTGATCTCAACCGATGACACAAATAAAAGTCCACACACAGATCACTGTCAGTGAATCATTGTCACTCAGAAAAACTATTCAGCACTGCTAGAGAACAATTTTTCTGAATAACCTTATAATTGTATATTTTCCTGACATCGTATGAGTGCATTCACCAAGCTCTGGTAGATTATTGCAAAAAAAAAAAAAAAAGCCAATCAAATATGTATATATATATATATATGTATCCTCCTAGTTGTTGTTTTTTGGTTTTTATTGATTTTCTATTATGGGTGAAGAATGTCTAATATATGTTTTCAGTTTATCTAATATTTATAGGCAGGAAATTACAGAATCACAATCAGGTTTTTTTATATTGTATCTAGACATATCTTGATAACAGGATTGTAAAGATTGTATGCACAAGTGCTAAAAACGATTAGGCCTATAACTTAATATTTTATCTTATAATACAAACCTCCTGATGTTGGCGATTCAACAAGGTTAAGCACCCTTTTTCGATGAAAAAAAGCTTGTTCATTAACACAGTTCAGGGATTTTTCTAATGCAGCGGTAGAGGAAGTTGAGTGTCGGTCTTGACAGGAGTGTGGTATACCTGAAGATATATAGGTGAAAGGTTCTGCACTGCTGCCGAATGGCGAAACGTGGGTTTGCACCTGGCTTTAAGCCCAGTCAGTGATGATTCAGACTTATTAACATATTGAGGAGACAGTAGTGGCTTTCTTTTGGTGATAAACAGGTGTTCGTATGTGGTCATGTGAACGTCTTCCCACACCACAGGTGTGAAGCGGCATTGTGTCCTGACCTTGTATATACTATAACTTCCCTAAATGTCTAAATGACTTCGACAGCATGTTGTGTATGTGCTGCCTTTCTATTTGTTTTCTCAAGTGTACTCCCCCTCCTCCACCTCTCCATGTGCGGAGGCGTTGCCTCTGGAATCAGGCCGACATGGGAGAGGTTTCCCGGTCGCTCACTAAGGAGGAACTACTGTGTGGTCTTGCCCTTATATGGGACGGATATCAGTTGCCAAATCATGAGTCAGTCTCTTCCTGATCAATACAGAAGTATGGTTACAGCTTATACTTTAAAGAAAGAAGTTTAATAGCTAAGTCTATCTGCGGGCTCAGACTCTTAAAGCCCAATAAAAAAGGTCTACTATTACTCATGCTTTGCTTATTATATGACTCAGTAAGTAAAAGTACTCAAATGTAAAATAGCTCAAATCTGCATTATATATATGATCTCAATTAGTTCTTTATTTGATATAACTCACGAAGCTTAGTATGCTTTAAGACAGGACCTTACTGGATGATGTGGTGACCCTGACACATTCATCTGGGTTAAAATGATCTCATCTTGCCATCCTGTATTTACTTAAATCGCCAGTTTAGATGTGCCACCCAAACTAGAGGAATATATTTAGAGCTTGACATTTAAAACATTAAGTGTAAGATTAATTTTGAACATGTGAAATAAAAGCAATAAAAAAGCAGGACAATTTAACACAAAACAAAACAATTTTAACTTATACATGTCCGAAAAGGAGAAGCATAAGCTTATCCCTTCTCCACTCCTTATTGGTATTTATAATTAATAATAGCCTAATAATCATTATCAAATTAACTTCAGAATTCTGTCATCTCAATCTTGCCTTAATTATTTACAATTCACTATATATAAATCATAAATAAATACAATAACTAAATAATCTGTAAGATCTCCTAATGTAAATATTAACATTTGTGTGTAGCCTATTAGTCCTTCAAAGCTTACACCATGCATTCTTTAACGCCGTGTTTTTCTCAAGACCACAAGAGAGTTTCTGTTTACTTGGCCATGGGAAACTTTTCTGAAAAGTGCCTATGTAACTATTGCGGCCAGCTTTTGCGTCTTGTCTGTGGAAACAAAAATAGGAGCGCAGCCGTCCTTCAGCTCTGCGCTCTCGCCTCCAGCGCTGTTTTCAATCTCAGCAGCGGTTCCCGGCAACGACGTCACCGCTCATCTGACAGCTCGAGGAGCGGAACTCTCGTCCAATCAGCGGCCGCGCTTCTCCGAGCCACGCCCCCGGAAGGCTGAGTATAAAACCCTTCGAGGCGCACTTTCTCGTGAGATCGAGTGCGCACCGAGACTGAAGATACTGCGTACGACTGTTTGTAAATAACTGTCCCGGAACGCAACTTTTTGAACATCAGCTGTCAAGGGAAAACATCTATCGACTTGGTACAGTAAAGTTGTTCAAACTATTTTGGAAGTTTCTTTTCTCTCTTTGACATCTTTTTTGACATCTTCATGTAATATTACGGAGAGAACAAGATTTGCAGACAGTAAAGTGTACAGTCAACTCAAAAGCCTCCAACCTAATTGCTATTCACATGTCAACAAAAATGGAGCAACCGTTTTATCATGACGACTCGTTTCTTTCTGCTTATGGTCATCCAGACGCTGCCCTGCACGACTACAAGCTCCTAAAGCAGAACATGAGCGTGAGCTTCGCCGAACCTTTCCGGAACCTCAAGTCTCTGCGCTCCGAAAGCGACTTCTACACCGGAGACGTGGGCTCTCTGAAACTCGCCTCTCCGGAGCTCGAGAGACTCATCATCCAGAACGGTAACGGTGTCATCACATCACCCACTCCGGGGCAGTATCTGTACAGCCGGGGCATCACACAAGAGCAGGAGGGCTTCGCGGACGGCTTCGTAAAAGCGCTGGACGAGCTCCACCAAATGAACCAGATGCCCCCGCCGAATGTCTCCATCGGAGTCGGCGGCGTGTCATCCTGCTCGGCCGCGTCGTCGGTCTTCGGCGCCTCCCTGCCACCGGAGAGCCCCGTGTACACCACCCTGAACAGCTGCAATCCCAACACTAACCTCACACCTGCGTCCAACTACCCGACAGCCACCATCAGCTACCTGCCTCACCATCACCATCACCACCACCAACAGTACCATCACCACCAAGCCACGACGCACCCTCATCACTTCCAGCACTCGCTCCATCCGCAGCGGCTTGTCACGCTCAAAGAGGAGCCACAGATCGTTCCCGATCTGCAGAGCAGCGACGGCTCTCCTCCCATGTCCCCCATCGACATGGAGGACCAGGAGCGCATCAAAGCGGAGCGCAAGAGGCTGCGCAACCGGCTGGCGGCCACCAAGTGCCGGAAACGGAAGCTGGAGCGCATCTGCAGGCTGGAGGACAAAGTCAAGATTCTCAAGACGGATAACGCCGGACTGTCCAGCACCGCGTCCCTACTGAGGGAACAAGTTGCCCAGCTCAAGCAGAAGGTCATGACCCATGTGAGCAGCGGGTGCCAGCTGATGCTGACGCCCAAGATCAAGTCGTTTTAGTGCGAATTGCAAATACGCGGACACTGGCAAAATGGGAAACACTGGAAGCGCAGATCATGTTTGTGATGTTTTGATGCAAATGATACTATTGCAGCACTGAGTACGAGCGTTGTATATTTCTTAAGTGTTTTCTTGTAGAAAACTAAACTTGTTTTCAAAAGCATCTTCAAGGTAGATGAATGGACAGTGAATGCACAGGGAAACCTTTAAGATGGTTTGGTTTTTGAGTACTGCCCTATGAAAACATTCCAGTAAGTTATTGATGTTGTGAGTCGGGTTCATCCAAACCTGTATTTCTGTTTGTTTATATAGTTTTTGTTTTTTTATATTTAAGTAAAAGCGTTGAAAATTGTTCCACTGTTTGGGTTGTTCATTTCTGGCTCACTCCGTGCGGCTTTAAATTTACGTTGAAGACGTGCCCACGTTGGCTTCTTTTTCCTGCTGACGCAAAGCCCATATATGGGCTGTTTTGGCGCACGTACGTCTCTGAGGGTAGACTTGCGGGAATCCCCGCCCACGCTACCGGTCAGGAAGTCCGCGAGCTTTCAGGTCTGACGCTCGAATGAATGAAGCGCATGTGAATGAGAGAAAATTTAGCAACGCGGGATTTTCCCCGCGCGCAGAAACCTTCCCAAAACAGTTTCAGCGAAAAGAAAACTAGAGATAAAAAATAAGAACACGCACGGGCATTTTCCAGGTACTTTGCAAAAAATGGAGCCGTCGCAAGCATAAAAATAGAAAAACAGATCGCATTAAATAACATCTAGACTTATAAACCAGAAGTGCAGGCAGTGATTTCCGGAAAATAAACCGTAGTTTCAATTAACTGTCCAGTACAGAAACCACACAGACCCACGCGCTTTAAGGCCTGATATATGATCTGTTTTTGTAACCGCTTTTTCTCTCACGAGTTGCCATATTTCTTCATTTTAGACAGCCCCAAAAGTTTTCTGAGGTATTCTTTAGAACTAATACATTAGTCAAACAGACTGTAAACACAGCTCATAGGTAGCCCAGATGGTGAATATATTAGATATTAGCCTACACATGAAAGGGATTAAATCTGTATTTTATGTCAGGACATAATTCTACCCAAATAAGCACATTTGATTCAAATAGCCTATATAAATAAAATCTAGTGTTACTTTTGTTAAGCCTATATTTTTAAGTTTTAGTGGACATGTTGTTGTATTAAAAAGACTTGCTAATCCCAGACTAAAATATAAATCTGAGCTGTTTCATCTGAAAGAAACATACTGACTGATCTTAAAATACATCAGTACCTTTGTTTTGCCTAAAGATGCACACCAGTAATGTTGTTTTCTAAGGGACATTTATTAAAAATGACTTAAATGTCCTAATTGAACCATGGCCTAATCCTGGTTTAGTCTACGCCCTGTCTGTGAAACCAGGCCTTGAAGGGATACCTCAGGTTAAGCATCGACTGTCGCCATCATATAGTTTAAAGCATAATTTAGTTTGAAAACAAGTTTTAATTAATCATCCAGTACCAAAACCACAGACCCACACACTACAAGACCTACATGATCTGTTTTTGTAACAGCATATCTCAAGTCAGGACAAAATTATAGCACATCTAATATTAAAATTAGCCTATATAAATAAAATCAGTGAAATATTCAATTTAGTTTGATGACACAATGATTTTTTAACACGTTAAATATATAAAATACTTTCAAAAGCACCTTTTCTGTAGCCTATATAAAAGGACACGCATTGTTATCAGTCCCATTCTCAACCAAAATATGTTTTAAGAACGTGTTTTATTTCTGAATGTTCTCTGAATGGTTAAATCGTCAATTTAATGGTTTTTTTTCTTGGTTGTAGAATACAAACACCACAGGAACATTCTCTTTTATTATTGAGCAAACATTATGGGAATGTTAATGAAACATTCTGAATGTCAAAGCATTGAAAAAACGTTAGACAAGCGTTCAACTAAAACATTTCAGGAAACTTTTGTTCAGATCAGGGCTGTCCAAACTCAGTCCCGGAGGGCCGGTGTACTGCAGAGTTTAGCTCCAACACATCTGCATGGAAGCTTCTGGTATGCCTAGTAAGAGCTTGATTAGCAGCTTCAGGTGTGTTAATTAGGGTTGGAGCTAAACTCTGCAGGACACCGGCCCTCCAGGACCGAGTGGGGACAGCCCTGTTTTAGAGAACCTTGCCTGTTCAGTTGGTAGACTATCGATCATTTGATGTAGAAAATAACACCATGATAACAATTCAGCAAGATCAACAAAATTCACTATAGCTACTTGTGATTTAACTAGTTCCAGACTATCAAATATCATCGAGTGCTTTACATTCAGTGCCAAATGCCTTTTTTGAGTGTTTTATCACCAGGTTGTCACTATCAGATGCATAACCCTGACAGCAGGAACACATAACCTACCAATTTGAGAAAGTACATCTCTGCTGTGAATACAAGCTCTGCTTAATTAGCATTAAAACCTCCCTTGAAATCACTTATATAGGCCTACCTGAGGGCTCATATGAACAAGTTGCTCCTGAGCTATTTCACTCAAATGTAATGAAATACTGCCATCTGCCGGTCTGATGTTTCCAAACTTAAGACACTTTCTCACACTGAACAACATTTAATGTATTTGCATTAATACAAGGGGTAGGTTTAGGGTTGGGGTAGGTGTAGACGTTAATAAAGCACAATCTAATAGGTAGAAAAAATTATTTATTGTTGGATTCGAACCGTAGCTGCAACCGCAAATAACGCATGATTACTGTATTTGCATTACTGTAATGGTTGGTTCAGGTGGCAGGTTATTATATTTATTTGAAACTGAACTAAATTAAAACCCTAAAAAAATACTTAATTGCATACTTCAGCCTTTACACATTTCGTTTAGTTTAAGTACTGACTGAATATTTTAAATAAAAATTAAAAGGCATATTTAAATAAACAAAAAATAACTAATAAAATGTTACTAAAACTATCAAATTAAATGAAAACAAAAAAATATCTACTTTAAATATGAATAGATTATTGATACACTTTATAACCGGTCAGTTATCAAATAAGCTTGCCTGTACACTGGTTTACTTAGTTGCACAAACCATTTTAATTTTTAGTAAAACAATTTTTACAAATAATATTTAGTAAAAACCTATTTAATATAGGAGCAGTAAAGCCGTTTCCATGTTCCTTATTGAGTTGTGAAAACTTTTCTGGATGGATGAACCTATAGTCAGAGTCAAAATGTCAGAAACTACATACCTTGTAACGAGTTATGTTGGTAAAGATAAGAACTGCACCATCACACAATAACAGCCCGTTTATTTATATATTGATGATCACCAGATTGCTAAACAACTTGAGACAATTCAAAATGAATCAAAAGTTCACCGAGTACTAAATATGTAATACAGATTAACTAGAGTTTAAAACAAACTACACACATTTCAGTGCATGGGAGATGCTGACTGCAACAGCTTCTTCAGACAATGAAAAGGAACAGAAATCTGTCTAACAAGTGCATTTAAACTGCAAAGAGTGTTACGTTGGCTTAGACAACTTTTCAAGAACTCTCAGGCTAATGTTAAGTGCTCTAGCGTCCCACTGAATGGGAGCACGATCCACGAAATACAGCAGGACTGTTACTGCTTGGAGAAGAACTCCTTGCTCTTCTGCACATCTGGAACAATAGTGTCACTTCCAGGTTTCCATCCAGCAGGACAAACTATGGAGAACAGACAGAAAACTTATTATAGACCTCTGTGGAGACGGACACTGAATATTTTGGCATCACCTGTGAACATTTCTACGTCATGCATACGCTAACAGCAAAAGTTTGGGATGGGTATGAGTTTTGATGTTTTTAAAAGAAGTCTCTTTTGCTCACCAATTTATTTGATAAAAAAACAATGCAATAATATTGTGAAATTACTATTTAAAATTTAAATTTTCTATTTAAATATACTTTAAAATGCAATTTATTCCTGTGATGAAAAGCTGAATTTTCAGCATCAATACTCCAGTCTTCAGTGTCACATGATCCTTCAGAAATCATTCAGATTTGCTGATCTGATGCTCAAGAAACACATTTTTGTGGAAATACATAATGCATATCATAGGATTCTTTAATAAAAAGTTACAAATAAGGAATAATAAACAGAAATATAAGCTGTGACAATTACACATTATAAATAATTGGAAATTACTTTATAGTCGTTTGAAATTTCATGCATTCTTGCTGAATGAAAATAACAAAACAAAATCTTGATGACCCAACGTGCAACGGATCACAAATCTCCCGGTACGGCTCATATTACATATTTTGAGTAACAGATTGGGTCATTTTTCAGATCAGCAAAAAGCAAACAAACAAAAAAAATTTGTTTATTATTAATTACTGAAAGTTTACTAGCAGTAACCTACTTCTATACCACAGCAAAAACTACTAAAAGTCAGCAATAAAACAATTACACAAATGACAAGCGTAGATGAATACAACAAAGTTACTAATAAAGTTAGTAACACTAGTATTCAGGTGTAGAAATGTAATTATTAATTGTAAAATAACACAATAGTGCTCTTCACTGCAGGTATTTATAGGCTACTGTCTCTTTAAGACCAAATGCATGTGATACTGACACACATCTGGTTTTTCTCAGCTGTTTCAGTTCTCTTAAGACATAACCGACTGCGTTTACCAGAATACATAACCTCTGTATATAGACCATCCCTCTCTCATTACATATCCTGTGATCACTTGTGATCAGATTTCACAGTTACTCACATCACTTCAGTCAGCGTGTTACTACATGATGATAAAGCAAAAAGTCACCAGACTGACGCTCTCAAATACACATGAATTTAATTGCGCTTCAAACCTGATGTTTCCAGTAGAAACCAAGCATATTAAAGATGGTACAAGTATGGGCTTAAAACTCATTTTGGAGGTACAGTATAACACCGTGTTATGCAAGTAAACTACTCTTCCTTGGCATCAGGACGCATCTGTGTTTACACTACAAATACAATGTGGTCATATGTTTTTGACCTCCTCCAAATGTGGTTTGAGTGATCGGATCACAAAACATTTTAGAGGACATTCAGAAAGAGCCCAGTCTCACTCACCTTCTCCATATTTGTCGGTGTGCTGGAAGGCCTGCACCAGTCTCAGTGTCTCGTCCACCGAGCGGCCCACCGGCAGGTCATTGATGGTGATCTGCCTCAAGATGCCTTTATCGTCAATCACAAACAGACCTCTGTGGGAGCAGGACAAGAGACAGAAAACTCACTGTTTGTATGGCAACTTTCTCGGTTTACAATAAAATCTGTATGACTGCTCTTAAATTAGTTTTCAACATTAAAGGAATGTTTTATCTGAAAAATAAAGTTCAGTGAATTCATTGAACAATGTTGATTACTACAAAAAGAGTCAATAAGTCCCTTAGTTAAAGTAAAAAAATAATTAAAAGTATCCCTACTTTACTTCAAAAAGGCAAATCATATGCACAGTGTATATATTATTTATTTTTTTATTTTGCAAAAACCTATGGGGTTGGTGTCAATAAGACTTTTTGAAATAAATTAATATTTTAATCAGCAAGGATGTATTAATTGATCAAAAGTGACAGTGAAGACATTTATAATGTTAAGTTTTTAAATCTCTTTTCATTTAAAAAAATCCAAAATTATGCATCATGCTTTCCCCTAAACCATAAGCAGCACAACTGTTTCCAACACTGATAATAATCTGAAAATATTATTAAAATTAAATTACATTTCTGAATTAAACTATAATTTCTGAAGGATCATGTGACACTGAAGACTGGAGTAATGATGCTGAAAATTCTGCTTTGCATCACAGGATTAAATTACATTGTTAATTTTATTTAAATAGAAAATAGTTCATTTTAAACTTCAAGAATATTTTAAAATATCCCTGCTTTTACAGTACTGTTCAAATAAAAGCAGCCTTAGTGAGAAGAAGAGACTTCTTTCAAAAACATTTAAAAATATTACAGACCCCAAACTTCTGAATAGCAGGTGTACAATATAATATAATATAATATAATATAGCACTGTGTCAAATGCTGAAGTTTGAACCCGGAACATTAATTCAAATCAACGACTGAACATTTGATATAGAATTTCAAGGTGCAATAAAATCTGATTAAAGTTAATTCTTCTCATAGTTCCTGTACCCTGCCCACGCTGCAGTATCATTATCTCCTGATGCAATCATGCACTGTAAGCAAGGAGGGTAACTAGTTGTAGTTTAACTGAACCAGTGCAAACATCATCACAGACCTGTAGGCGATGCCTTCATCCTCTTTCAGGACGCCGTAATCACGGCAGATGGACTTAGTCAGGTCAGCCACCAGCGGGATGTTCATGGAGCCGAGGCCACCCTGCTTCCTGGGTGTGTTGATCCTATCGAGAACAAGCCAACAGTCATGTGACAACAGGAATTTAACTTATAAAGTGTATAGTCTAATAGACATGGTTATCCCTCATGGCTTTTTCATATTTAATTATCTTCATTATATTTCCAGCAAGATGCTGAACAGAGATTTAGACTGTTAATGTGATATGGTAAATATATATATATATATATATATATATATATATATATATATATATATATACTTAAAAAAAAAGTGTAAATAATAATGCTCTCTAAATAAAGGTCAATGTGACTTCAAGTGGCAGTTTCTAGAACTAACAAAGCGCTACACCCTTCCTTTATCTGTGCCTCTCTAACACACTCTATTAGCTCTTATCAAAGCCAGGCTGGTTAGGAGAACATAGAAGATAACCACTAACTGGGTGAAGCCATAAAAAGCCTGCTAAGAATCACGTTCACAAGCGAGAGAAAACCAACAGTGACACCTAACATACAGTGTAGGACAACTGGCACTTCTGCTCTACATTAAATTACTTTTTATAATGAAGGCGCAAGATATTTTACAGGAAAGTAGCCAGTTTAGGCTTTTAGATGTGGAATATGTGGGGATAAAAGCAGGATCCTCACCATGCTAGATGGCTGAAATGAGAGTCGGTGGAGCCAGCGATGACCTCGCAGCCGATTTTACGAAACTCAGCAGCCCGTTCGCTGAACGCGATGATCTCGGTAGGACACACAAAGGTGAAATCGAGTGGATAGAAGAACAACACGACATACTTCCCTAAAGGAGAAATGGAGTGAAAATAAAGATGAAGTGAAAACAGGTTACACCTGTAACCCAGTTAGTGGGTTTGATGGCTAGTATCATGATACAATGGAAAGCAAAAGTAGGTTAGAATGACATTTAAAATACTCTCGGCCTAATCTACAAAACAGTGTGTGGAGCGTCTGATGCTCACCTCTGTAGTCAGAGAGCTGAACGTCTTTAAACTGTCCGTCTACCACAGCCGTGGCCTTGAACTGAGGAGCAGGCTGACCAATCTTAGCGTTTCCAGAAGACATCTTGAAGATTGCTTGTCACTGCTGAAAAAAACAAGAAGAACATCAAGAATATTATTATTATTGCTATTATTCCTGCTGCTTACACCACACATTTAATTACAAATTAAAAACTTTTAAAATTAATTGCAGTAAATGTTTTTTGACAAAAAAAAAAAAAAAAATGCAAATTGACTGAAGGTATGTGTAAAGCTGCACTTTCGTTGTTCCAAACCTGTGTGAATTTCTTCCTTCTGATGAGCACAAAAATATATTTTGAAGAATGCCAACAGTTGCTGGACTCCGTTGACTTCATTATTACGGAAAAAATGCAATGAAAGTCAATGGGAACCAGAATTGAACATTCTTCAAAATAACTTCAGCAGATGGAAGAAATTCACAGGTTTGGAGCAACTTAAGCATGAGTAAGTGAAGTTTCATTTTTGGGTGATGTAAAAACTAAGTAATTTACCAAATTATATTTGCCTCAAAATATTAGTTATGAAATGTGTACAGGAAACTGAACTTCTAATCTAACAAAAAAATCAGCAACACAAGTAACTTTTGGTGTTTGAACCAGAGTATCGGTCAATAATAAATGCAAAAGCTTTGCAGTGGATCTCACACACACACACACACACACACACATTTCTCTGCCTTTATTTGGAGACACACACACACACACCAGGTCACATGATAGTCAGTTGTTCTGAACAATGGGCTTCTGATTCAAGAAGTGGTTCAGTCTAAATACGTCCTTTTTGCCCAAGTCTTTATCTCAGTTCAACCACACACCAAATGCACGAGCATTTTAGTCATGTGTGCCCTTAAAAGAGGGACTTGAATGGGTTTTATAAGTGCACTTGACTCAGAGGTCGATTCCTCGCCTTACATGTGGCCCTGATAGCGACTGTCAGCCCAGTATCTCTAAAAGCTGATAGTATTCACCCCTAGAAAATACGAGAACGGTCAACGACCCCCCGAGACTTTGCCCTGAAAACTGCAGCAAAAAGGTGAAAATGAGCTGGAGAAGGCCGAGACAAGTGCGCTACATTAAGTCTCTGCTATAATTGGTAAGACGCCGGTTGACTTGTAATATACAGGGTCTGGAAACATGCAAAAGACGAAATGCATTTTAAAAAGACATTAAAACTTCTAATATATTCATAAAGTCATTTAGCTGCTTAGCTACGAGAGCTAAGCCTGCCCGGTCGAGTGATACTGCATAAAAGTAGCACTACGTGAATCATAGCATTTGAAATAACTAATACTCACAGTCTGGCACAATAAATATATTTTAATGCGTTAAGATATGTCAAACAGTTGCTAAAATATGATGCAATTTGCAGGAGAACAGCGCCGGCATTTTCCGCGCGCTCTTTTGTTCAGTAATAATCAGCAAAAATATACATTAAGCATTTGTGCATGTAAATAACCATTAAGATTCTAAGCAAAAGAGAAATATATCCGCATTAAAACATACCTGTTCTGTGATGTGGGAGCGAAACTTAACTTTCCCTTGATGCACGAGCACAGGAAGTCCTAGTCTCGCGACCTGCTGCAAAATATAGAGGGAGCATCAGAGGACCGCCTCCCTTTAGTTTGCAATTTCAAGCGTCTTTGTTTATGACAGATTCCAGTTTGGGTAAGATAGAACAACATTTCAGAAAACAGTGTATTTAGATGCACATGATGTCTTGTAGTTTTGGTTTTGGCCTATTAACATACATGTCAGAAAATTCAAAATGCATTGAAAAAAAACATCATTATTTAAGCCAGATTTTACATCCACAACAAAAAAACATATACATAGTGTTTTGCAATGCTAACCTCACGTTTAAACACTGAATCGAGAAAATAACCAAACGTCCCCTGAACTCCATTTCCCACAAACCACTGCGACAGAGACTTGTGGAGGCGCACATTTAAACGAGTTCTCTGCATGGTTTTAGACATTAGCTGTGTTTTTAAATATGTTTCAGTGTGCGTCGTATTCTTCTATCCAGTAATAAATACTTGTTGTCCTTCCAGTATTGTCGGTCAAAGGTCACGCTGGCCTGTCACACTCGCGCCAATTCTGTATTTCCGGTTGAGGCACGCTGCTGCAAACACACAGGTTCGTGCAAGTTTGTTTATGCAGCAAATTTGACACACTACGATGCTTTTGAATACACTGTTAGTTAGTTAATAAGAGTGAATAAACCTCATGTTTTTTGACTAAATTATGTGTATGATCTCGTATTGTTGATTGATTTCAGTATCAGATGCGGGAGGAAATGTGTTGTGGGTCATATCTGTTAAAGACGTGGCTTTAAAATACTCTATTTTATATAATAATAATACATGTGTTGTGATTTATGGATATGTTTTTATATGTTCAGACACATGCTCTGGTCGAATACTTGCACAATAGCAAGATATTTCTGATTATCAATGTTGAAAACAATTATGCTGCTTAATATATTTGTGGAAACCGTTTCTTCAGAGTCGTTTGATTGAATATAACGTTCAAAAGAACAACATTTATTTGAAATGGACATCTTTTATTTTGTAACCAATTTCCATAATAAATGACAGATGATAGCTCAATTTTAGTGAGTTGTTCGCTTGAAGCTTAATTTATATTTTTCAAAATATTTTATTTATTATTGTTTGTAATGTTATTAATGATATTCTTTTTTTTATTTGTGTGATATGCATTTTTTTTAAAGCTTAAAATTCATAAATATGTTTACTTAATTGTGATACATTTTGTTTTAATTTTTTTTATGCAAATGATCAGACATGGATCTGAGTGATTTTGAGGCGGATAACTCTGTGAGTTGCCGCTTGTCCTCGTCCATCCCGGACGTGTGTAAGACAGAGGACTGCTGCCTGGGCATCGATGAGGCGGGCAGGGGTCCCGTACTGGGTGAGTGTCGTCCTCATTGGACAAGGCCATTTTGTGATTGAAACTGGAGTATAAATTTGATATGCTGTATTTCAGGACCTATGGTGTATGGGATATGCTTCTGCACTGTATCCAGAAAGGAAGACCTGAAGAATTTGAAAGTGGCAGGTAGGTTACAGAGCAAATCTTGACCGGAGTTCAGATTCTGTGGAAATCTGCAGTATTTTTGTTGCATGTTTAGACTCAAAGACGCTGACGGAGGCAGAGAGAGAGAACCTGTTTCTGAAGATCGATGAGGCCAAAGATTTTGTAGGCTGGGCACTTCAGGTCCTCTCACCAAACACCATTTCCACCAGCATGCTGCAGAGGTACGTGCACACATGATTTCACTGCATGCATGCGAAGGCTGGTAATTAGAGTCAAGAGGATCTTTTTAACCTGTTGTGCTTTTATTTTCAGAGCAAAGTACAATCTGAATGCGCTGTCACATGATGCTGCGATAGGTCTGGTGCAGTACGCCCTGGACTGTGGGGTGCAGCTCAAAGAGGTACAAACCAACACCTGTATGATAGACAGCAGAACTGGTGATAAAGCCGTTATGACGTGTCTTTATTGTTTTTTACAATTTATAAATTATATAATTTATGCATTTTATATATTTTTATAATTGATTTATTTTTTATTATTATAATTTTTGACGTGTTTTTCAAACCTCTCAGGTGTTTGTGGATACAGTGGGTCCTGCAGAGAAGTATCAGGATAAGCTCTCCCAGCGGTTCCCGGGGGTGGAGGTCACCGTCCGTCCCAAAGCTGACTCGCTCTTCCCCATCGTCAGCGCTGCCAGCATCTGTGCCAAGGTAAGGGTTCCTTCAGAGATGGATGATATAAAAGGGGAATGTCAGTTATTAGAGGAAAAATATCTGCTAACACTATAAGAAAGATTTATGCATATGATTTGATCGATTTTTGACTAAAGTGTTCTCTATGTAGGTTGCTAGAGACCATGCTGTCAAATCCTGGAAATTTGCAGAAGATTTGGGTGACGTAGACACAGATTATGGCTCTGGGTATCCTAATGGTCAGTTTATATCATATAATATTCCTTCAATTTCCATAAAAGTATTTTTTTTAACAATTAAATGTAGACTAATCATATTTAGATATTTATAAATGAGCACTAGTGTCATTACTGCTGTTTTTCTGGCACATATATACTACTGTTCAAAGGTTTGGGGTCATTAAGGTTTTTAAAATTATTACTTTAATACTTTTAGCCAGCAGGAATGCATTCAATTGATCAAAAATGATAGTAAAGACATTTATAATGTACAAAAAAAAATATATTCCAAATAAATTTTATATTGAATAAAGGATTCTAAAAAACAGATTCTAAATTCCACAAAAATACGAAGCAGGACGTTTTTCAACATTAATAATAAGAAATGTTTCTTGAGCATCAAATCAGCATATTTGAATGATTTCTGAAGGATCATGTGACTCTGAAGACTGGAGTAATGATGCTGAAAATTCAGCTTTGATCACAAATAAATTACATTTAATATTATATTCATAGAAAACAGTTCTCTTATATTGTACAAATATTTCACAATATTACAGTATTTTTGATTAATAAATTCAGAAAACGTAAAAAGAGACTTCTTTCATAAAGATTTAAATATTTTACAGACCCCAAACATTTGAAGAGTTCTGTACTAGGCTCAAAACAAATATTATGATTTATTCTGTGTGTGTTTAGATCCCAAAACTAAGAGCTGGCTGCTGAATTATCTGGACCCAGTGTTTGGTTATCCTCAGTTTGTAAGGTTCAGCTGGAGCACAGCACAGACGCTCATGGACAGTAAAGCTGTTTCTGTTCACTGGTGAGTTTGACAGAAGAGGGCGCTGCCTTTTCATATTCACAAAACACTCAGATTCATTTTCTTTAGTGCTTACACATAAAAAATGTTATATACAATAATATTTTACATTTTAGTACTTGTACATTTTTGCTTGGAATTCAATATTAAATGTGTTTGTTTGTGTGTAGGGACGATGATGAGGAAGATGGAGAAAAAGCCGCTGCTCGTCAGAATAACACCTCAATGCTGTCGTATTTCAGCCGCAGCAAGCCGTCAGAGCTCTCACACACACGAGACACACACCGCTTTTTCACTGAACGCAAACTACAGAGCATCAACACACTCTGAACACAAACACAGCAGCACTCAACATATCACAAAATACATGTCAACTGGATATCGCAAAACAATGAACTGTGCATGAATCTATTATATTCTCATTTGTGTTTTTTTATGGCGTGCATTATTAATTTCTGGATGTAAAATAAATAAAATGTTTTCATTTTCATATTATATTCTCATTTGTGTTTTTTAATGGCGTGCATTATTAATTTCTGGATGTAAAATAAATAAAATGTTTTCATTTTCATATATTCTCATTGGTGTTTTTTTTTTTTATGGCGTGCATTATTAATTTCTGGATGAAAAATAAATAAAATGTTTTCATTTTCATATATTCTCATTGGTGTTTTTTTTATGGCGTGCATTATTAATTTCTGGATGTAAAATAAATAAAATGTTTTCATTTTCATATATTCTCATTGGTGTTTTTTTTATGGCGTGCATTATTAATTTCTGGATGTAAAATAAATAAAATGTTTTCATTTTCATATATTCTCATTTGTGTTTTTTTTTTTATGGCGTGCATTATTAATTTCTGGATGTAAAATAAATAAAATGTTTTCATTGTCATATTATATTCTCATTTGTGTTTTTTTATGGCGTGCATTATTAATTTCTGGATGTAAAATAAGAAAAAAAATAATAATTTTCATATCTTTTTGAATCTGTCTTAGAATTTTAACCAAGGTTTTCATAAGTGGTACAAAATTGGCCCTGGAATATTAGTGATTCTATATGTCTTACTGAAAACTGCCTAGCAACCACTCAGAAAGTCTATCCTAAAGTACTTGCAGGGTTGGCAAACTTTAAACATTTTAATTTTGCAGTCCAGGGCTGCTCCCAAAACCATCGTAAGCTTAAGTTGACCTTAGAACCTGTCACCCATAGAGCTATAATCAATTTAGACCTACGGTGTTTTGGGAAACCCAGTCCAGATTAGTCGTAGTTGTTTTTGTTCTTAACCTACACACTTTTGTGGTTTGACCCATATATCTATAGTTTGACCAAGATGTTAATATCACTCCGCGACAGCAGGTGGCGCAACTGTTCACAATAAACCAGAGGAGGAGGAAGCGTGGCGGCAGTTTCCGCTCAGACTCAGCAGTGTGGTGAGTTTGAGGCGATTCATTCATGTTTAGTAAATTGTTTGTAGGTTTATAATTTAGAAAAGCAGCACTCCGCGATAATAACAGTAGTCTGTAACGTTACTAACGTGTGTTTTGTCATTGTGTGGTTGTTCACTTTATTCGTTCTCTTTTTGTGCTTATTTCAGTTTGGTTTTTGCCTGAGAATATTAATCATGGACATACGACCGAATCACACCATCTACATCAACAATGTGAATGATAAGATCAAGAAAGACGGTAAAGTCTTTGATGTGTTTTCTACTTTTGACCATTAAACTATATAATTGATACGATTGTGAACTCATTTTTGTTTCCCCTGCATCTTTTCTAGAGTTGAAGAGATCCCTGTACGCTTTATTCTCCCAGTTCGGCCAGATTCTGGACATTGTTGCGTTAAAGACCACAAAGATGAGGGGTCAGGCGTTTGTTGTCTTCAAAGAGCTTTCTGCAGCCACCAATGCCCTCAGACAGCTTCAGGGATTCCCTTTCTACAATAAACCCATGGTAAGTGCCTTAGGAGCTACAAAACAGTCACACAATTAACATTTCAGAAAATAATGAGCGGAATATGGTCCTTTGATTCAGTTTAACTTTTGTTATAATTGGATCACATAAAGAGAAGTTTATCTAAAATGTGAAAATGCTGGTATTTACTTGCCTATATTTAGTTTCTTTCATCTGTGATTCACTAAGGGCGTTTATCAGATGTTGTCATTCATATTATTCATCAGTTTACACGTTACAAAGCATTAGAAATGATTTCTCAGTTGCTAACCTTAGTGTGTACTTGTAGCGAATTCAGTATGCAAAAACAGACTCCGACCTGATCGCTAAGATGAGAGGCACGTATGGAGATAAAGAAAAGAAGAAAGAGAAGAAAAAGAAAGCTCAGGAACAGGCCGCCAATGTCAACAAGAAATCAGGGGTGAGTTGAAATGCATGTTTGCTGAGACATTGTGATTAGAAAATGATATTGATGACCTAGTTGTGCTGAAATGTACATTTAAAGAGAACCAGATCAATGATTAAATTTGGCTTAAAGATGTTTGTTTTTTTCCCCCTGCAGGGAGCTGTAAACACACAACCTCCTCCACCTGCCACAGTCCAGGTATGTCACACAATTCACATGCTTAAGCCCTATTCGGACGGGACTAGTTTTACAGGGGGTCGTTAGAGACATTTGTGTTTCACAGACGTACTTACACAGCACGGTGATTTTAATCCTGTCCGAATCTGCCATGTCTGTGTTTTTCTCAGACAACCTCTGTAATAATTCCAGAGCAATTTACCTCCTGTTTTTCAGCAAACTCAGTGATCCTCTGAGAAAACTAATCCTGTCCGAATGCGATGTCTGTGAGTGCCGGTGAAATGTTTTTTTTTTTTTTCACAACGCATTTCCTTGTGTGTTTTGGCCAACATGAATTACCATAGACGCTCTTACCGTGTGCACATTTGATATATTTGCCTCCCGGCAAAGGAAAAATAATAATAAAATCAAGACTGGCTATTGTAATATCAGCGTCAGGTAAAATTATTCGCGTTCATTTCTGCACTCAATTACATATGTACCTTAATGAAATTTAAACACAGGTTTACAAATAAATAAAGGTGAAGTAAAGTAACCACACATTAACATGGTTTTGCTATACGAGCCATTTAGCTTCACCATGGTATTTGGGTGACTATGGTAATCAATTCAAATGACTACGCAATGCACGCATACAGAGCATGTGATCTCTGAAATGCCCAGATGTACAAAACAGACCCTCCCACCTCTGTAACAAACACGGAGATGTTCGTCCCGTCCAAACTGGTACATATAAATCAGTCAGGTGATAAGTATCGAAACTGAAACGTGGTTTAGAAAACTAGTCTCGTCGGAATAGGGCTTTATTTTGATATATGGCTATACTTGCATGCACACCACTCTCCTACACTTTCTTTATTTGTTTTTAACAGCAGAATTAATATTTATCCATTTCTAGATAAATATACATATAAGCCGCTGTGCCGTGTTGCTCCTATTTATCAAGCAGTAAAAATGCCCCTCCCCACGCCCAAAACGGGTTACCTGTGGATGAGAATGACTGGTGGGAGGTTGTCCTGCTCCACGTCACAGTTGCCGATTGAATTGATTGAGCCATCAATCTGATTACAAACAGATTAATTGGTTGCATGTAACGTAGCCAGTGTTTTATGTACCTAATAATGAATGATTTTATATTGATTTAGGTCCCTGACAACCCACCAAATTATATTCTGTTCCTGAATAATCTCCCAGAAGAAACCAACGAGATGATGCTCTCCATGTTATTCAACCAGTAAGTTTTCAATACAGT
The DNA here is from genome assembly GCF_936440315.1 of Barbus barbus. Lineage (NCBI taxonomy): Eukaryota > Metazoa > Chordata > Actinopteri > Cypriniformes > Cyprinidae > Barbus > Barbus barbus. The sequence goes on from NC_136735.1 coordinate 7,219,769, forward strand.
AAACATTTAAAAAAAGCAAATGTTATAGTAATAAATGCAAAAGGATTATCTATGATCTTTTTAATGTATTGTTACAGTGTGCACATAAATGGGAATTTTTTTTTTTTTAGAGCAACAACATTAACTGTTATTAAACAGTATAAATCTACTGTTTTCCTTTTGAATAAAAAAATATATACACACACACATATACATGCACACATATATGTACATGTGTATATATATATTCACATTCATTCATTCAGCTGGTATGTTCCTGTGACAACGCAGCACGGTGTGTGTCAGCAGGTTCACTGATGGACAACAGCATAAAAAAATATACCTTTTAAAAAGTTTTATTTTTTATATATTAAAATATATAATTAAAATATAAAATGTATGTTTATTTGCAACAGTTATGCTAACAACAATAAAAAGACATTTGACATTAAAACAGCATCATCTGCTGGCGGACACTGTGCTGCGTTGTCACGGGAACATCCCAAATGAAAATGAGGAAATTACACTCCCTTCAAGTGCATTCCAAACGACTACATAATGACACACACGTGCCCTGCTCATTCGAAAGTCCCCACAACAAGGAGATAGGGATGATCGCTTCTATTTGGAAATATATATATATATATATATATACATCACCCAGCTTCAGCAAGATTTTCTCCTCAGATTTTTTAACTTCCCCTCTTGTTCCATCTCTTCAGGTTTCCAGGGTTTAAAGAAGTGCGCCTGGTCCCAGGAAAGCATGACATTGCGTTTGTGGAGTTTGAGAGCGAGGCTCAAGCTGGAGTTGCAAAAGATGCGCTGCAGGGATTCAGAATCACAGCCACGTGTGCCATGAAAATCACATATGCCAAAAAGTGACCTGGCTCACACTTATTGGACTGTAACTGAGGCTTTGATTGGCAGATCCTCACTTCTGATTTGTGTTTGTCTTTACATTCAACCTTTTTTTTTTTTTTGTAATGTTTGTTCAGTGACCGTTTAGTATCGTTTTCCTTATTTTGTTTATATGGGAATTATTTTGTCACTGAGGACTTCATGATATTCCAGGGCAGATCTTTATTTTGTACTGTGGATTAATAAAATTAGCATCATTTAACAGTTCCCAAAAATAAGGCACTATTTAATGCACTCACCCTCATTTTGTTCCAAGCCATTTTTAGATACACCTTTGTAATTGAGAGACTTGAGATCAGTTGTAAACTCTGTACCTGACAAAAGGACTGAAATAATTGGTTTGGCACAGAACATTGTAACATCCATTTTCGTCAGCGCTCACGGCTCTAAATTTTGTTCTGGACTCTTTTATGAATTTAGGCACAAGCTGACAGGTGCATCAATAACAGCAGCTTGCAGCAATGCAGCAGCATGATACAACACTGACAGAAACGCTGGTTACAGGGTATATATACACCATTCTGCATTTTCATTGTCTATGTACAAAATGTTTAGTTTTTTATATCTGTTTTGATTTACTGCAAGGATGTGCATTTTATTGTAGGCCAAGTATCACAAAACAGCAGATTAAATCGGTCATGTTTATATTTTAGCAAAGAATGGTCTCATCATTTACACCGCTGGGGATCTGATCACCGAGGCCACTGACATTTTCAGACATGCTGCTTTTAAAATGCCATGATGAGAGGTTTGCATAATAACTGACACACTATCAAATTAGTCCCAGCACATAATGACCCTCCACTAAGCATCATTTCAACACATAAATAAATATAGAATACCACAAAGAAAAAAAAGCTCAGCTAAAAGCTTTCTGATAAGTGGATTGAATGGACAGGACAAATGTTTTGCTATAGAGATCTTTCAACAGGTAAATTTAACTGGGAAGCTTTAATGGTAAGGATGAGCAGACCTTTTGTTTCCCAGTTGTCACTTGAGACTCTTGCATCAACTCTTATGCAAGAGCTAATGGAAGGAATGAGAAATATGAAACAGACTAAACCACTACCTAAAACTGAATTATTGCTCTCCTTTGAAGTACAGGAATTAGTTTCTCAACAGCCAAGTGAAAACGTCTTCAAGAAATTCTTGCAGCTCACCCTCTCTACATCATTTAAAGAGGAAAATAATAAAATATGCAAACAGCCAGAACACTGACTTCAACACTGCTCGCCTCATTTGATCTCAAGCGAGTGTCTACTATGGCTACTCGCAAATCAGGTAACAAACGACCTCATCTACACACGCTATTGCTCCACTGACAACACTTTAGTTACTCCATTACACACCTCGGATCACTTCTAACCTCACACTAACTTCTGATGCAGCACACACTCCTCCGCAGGTCACCTACGCTTACTCTCCCTCGCCTATCCTCTCACTTCCTTCACCCTCTGTTTTCAGCACTGGACACAAACAGTGCTACTGACACACTCTGCTCCACGCTAACATCTGTCTGATGTTCTCCATGAACATTGCTCAAGACTCAGGGCTGCAGAGAGGAAATGTCGTGAATCAAAAAACTCTACCGACCTTAGTGTGTATCAGTCACTTCCTTTTCAGCAAATGTCTCCACTGCTAAAACGGCATACTACCACAACAAAATTAACAACTGTTCTGACTCTCGCACACTTCTCAAAACTTTCTCTTCTCTGTCCTCCTCCCCCTCCTCCTTCATCAACCCTTACAGCTAATGACTTTGCTAAATTCTTCATAAATAAAACAATGTGACCAATTCCCCACACCACAAACCGATGATAACTTCATAACGACAAATACACACTCTCCACTCGGAGACAGACGTTTCTAAACTTATCATTTCCAATCATCCTACTACCTGTCCTCTTGATCCTATCCACACTCAGCTCCTTCAGGCCATTTCTTCTTCTGTCATACCTGCGCATTCTCACATTATCAACACCTCTCTTCACACTTATATTTCCCACAGCATTTAAGCAGGGTAATGCCACTGCTTAAGAAACCCTCTCTTAATCCAGCACTTTTAGAAAACTACAGACCGATATCCCTTTTTCCATTCATAGCAAAGACACTTCAGCGAGTTGTGCTCAAAACATATAATAGATCCTGGACAACACCCAACATCTGGCTTACTGAAGCCCTGAGACTGGCAAGAGCAGCTTCCAAATCCTCGGTACTCACCTTGCTGGATCTGTCTGCTGCTTTTGACACGGTTAACCACCAGATCCTCCAGTCCACCCTCATAAAGATGGGCATCACAGGAACCGCATTCCTGTGGTTTAAGTCTTACCTCTCAGGTTTTCAGTGTGTCTTGGAGGGGTGAGGTTTCTAAGTCACAACTTCTTGCTACTGGGATTCCTCAAGGCTCAGTGCTTGGACCTCTTCTCTTCTCCATCTACATGTCATCATTAGGATCTGTCATTCAGAAGCATGGCTTTTCTTATCACTGCTATGCTGATAACACTCAACTCTACTTCTCATTGCAACCAGATGATACAACGGTAGCTGTTCGCATTGCAGCCTGTCTGGGACATATCTAGCTGGATGAAGGACCATCACCTTCAACAGTACTATGTGTACTGTGCTAGACTAACTGAGACTTGTCACAGCACTTGTATACTGTTGCTCTCTCATTGGTCTGATTGCTTCTATTGTTCTCATTTGTAAGTCGCTTTGGTTAAAAGTGTCTGCTAAATATAAATAAAAATATCAAATAACTCAATATATTTTCTTTCTCTTTGTCTTTTTTAATATTTATATGGTACTTTTTATGGTAAGTTTAAAACAAGTTAGGTGAAAAGTAATCTAAAAGGTAGTCAAAGTCAGAAGCTTTATTAACAAGTAAGGAATCTGACTTGACAACAGGAGCTTCCAGTGCAGAAGAAAGTATGGACATAGTGCAAACAAATATGATAGTGCAGACATACATAGGAATTACACAGTAGAGATGGAATATAACACTAATATAAGAAAAACAGAAAAATTTAATAATGCACTATATAGAGTAGAAGTATAGAATTTCTTTTTTAATTATTTAAATTAATGTACAGATGTTATTTCCAAATGTGCAAATTTCAGATCCTATGTATACATATGTCAGTTATGATGGACAATGTATAGTTATGAAAGCTTTAATTGTTCAGTCAGAATATACTGGCTGTTCCGGTGTCAGTGTAACGCCGACCAGAAGGCAATAGTTGGAAGAGAGAGTGAGCTGGGTGTGTGGGGTCCAAAGTGATTTTATTAGCCGTTTTCCTCACTCTGGAGGTGTACAGATCTTGGAGTCCTGACTGTCCATTGTAGTCTCATGGGGCCTCATTTATAAAGCGTGTGTATGCACAGATGTGATCTTAGAGTGTGCATATACTTAATATACGCACGTCAGCGCACATATTTGTAAAAACTGCCTTTGACATGGAAAAATGCTTAGCGTCACGTCAGGGTTTGAGCAGATGTACACACTTTTTCTTGTCGGAGTACTGCAGGTTTTTGGAAATGTAAGCTGGTCTTGCAGCTCACTGTTCTAAATTAAAGGATTTGGACGATGACCGGTGATCTTTTATATGTCAATGATATTAATTAGGCGTCATTTACAAGGCAGAGAGCTGAAACCATTCAGTTGCGCGCAAATTCAAGACTCATATCACATCTGAAAGAGAGGTGTATGTGCGCTTTCTGTGCGTACGTTCATTCTGTGAATCACACGTTCGCATATTTGAGAGATGATCGTAAGATCAAATTTAGGATGGTTTCTGCACAACATTTTATAAACGAGGCCCTTGATGTCTGATTTGATAGGTGAACCAAACTAGACAGTAATGGATGAACACAGAACAGACTGTCCTGAATTTCCTCACTTGGTGAAGGAAGTATAACTTCTGCTGGGCCTTTTTAACAATGGAGTCTATATGAGTGTCCTACTCCAGGTCCTGGGAGATGGTGGTGCCCATGAACTTGAATGACTCCATTGTTGTTACAGTGCTGTCCATGATGGTGAGTGGGGGGAGTGCAGGGGGTTCCTCCTGAAGTCCACAATCATCTCCCCTGTTTTGAGTGTGTTCAGCTCCAGGTTGTTGTGACGGCACCAGACACCCAGCTCTTTAACTTCCTGTCTGTAAGCAGACTTGTCTCCATTGTACTTTTGGATTGAACTATTTTTAGAGTTTACATCGAAAAAGTGCCATTTTATAAGAGAAGTCACTGACTTTTTGCAACAAGTGGAATTCGGCTTACGGCACTTCCCATTCACTCCTATGGTATCTGAAAACGACGACTGAGTTTCGCACAGCTCGGACTGAAATTCAGTGACATTAAAGGAACACTCCACCTTTTTTGGAAATAGGCTCATTTTACAACTCCCCTAGAGTTAAACAGTTGAGTGTTACCGTTTTTGAATCCATTCAGCCGATCTCCGGGTCTGGCGGTAGCACTTTTAGCTTAGCATAAATCATTGAATGATTTATGCTAGGGGAGTTGTAAAATGAGCCTATTTCCAAAAAAAGTGGAGTGTTCCTTTAAGGCTGTAATGTGATTGGTTATTAAGGCATGATCCAAGGTGACCGTTACACTTTATCCAATAGTAAGTAATACAGACCCTCTTATCTCCCAATAGTAAGATAATCTCTGTCTGCCACAGATGCCCTAGCAGCCAAACAAGCACCCTAACAACCATACAGCAATGCCATAGCAACAACCCAAAAGGTTTAAAATGATTTAACTATGAACAACTTTCTTGTTGTGGTCAGTTAAAGGGATAGTTCACCCAAAAATTAAAATTCTGTCAACATTTACCCTCAAGTAGTTCCAAACCTGTATGAATTTCTTTGTTGTGCCGAACACTAAGGAAGATATTCTGAAGAAAGCTTGTAACCAGGCTGTTTTGGGGCACCACTGACTTCCATAGTAGGAAAGAAATACTATGGAAGTCAATGGTGCCCCAGAACTGCTCTGTTTCCCACATTCTTCAGAATATCTTCCTTTGTGTTCGGCATAACAAAGAAATTCATACAGGTTTGGAACTACTTGAGGGTAAATGTTGACAGAATTTTAATTTTTGGGTGAACTATCCCTTTATAAAATAGTTCAGCAAGTCTTTTTATAAATCTACTGGGGAAAAGGCAATGAGAAGATATCAGCGACCGTCATCCCTGATTTACTCTCTAAATGAGCAGACTACTGATCTCTCGTCATCATGACAGCTCAATCATCTCTTTCTACGCAGCTCTGACATAATTTAGCCTCACACAATCTGTGAAGTAAGTCATGCATGCTTGACCTTCAGACAGTGTGTTTGGGATGGACTGGGAAGGCGTCTGCTCTGCTGCTGCTGTCAGACGAGTTCACCAGGTCTCTCATGCGGTTTAATGGAGGTACACAGCTGTCCACCATTAAAGCCTCACTGCTTCTTCACTTCCTGTTATAATGAGCTTCATTCAGTGCTGCTTTTATGGCTAATTTTTGCCAAGACAGTGTGTGTGTGTGTGTGGGGGGGGGGGGGGGGGGGTATTTTTGTCCATGCAGCAATCTACCATACTTTCCTATCAGAGCTGTAAATTTAGAGGATGTTCAGAAATGATTCTGTCAGGGAGTGAAGGATTGTGTGTGTGGAGGACAGCACGATGCTCTGTGTCTACATGTGAATAAATCTTTAACACGACACCTGTTTCACTTTCTTCTTTGTCCAGATGGCTGGTCCCCCATTTTAGTGCTCAGCAAACAGAATCTCATCTTGTGAATCCCACGAAAAGTCATATTTCAACCCTAAATTAAAAGAGAAAAGAAGATATAGCTATTTTGCATTAAGACAATGAAGCCATTGATACAGTTTTGCATTCTGACAGATTACTTTATGTTACAGAAGCTTGTTCACCTCCATCACATTTTGAATGTCGAAATGAAATGCTTTCATTGTAACATTATTTTCTGGATAATTAAACACATTTAGCTATTTTGTAATAAGCAATATCTTTTTCCACTGCAGTAATGAGACTTTAATGGGAAAATTGGCTTTATGTTATGAAAATATTGTGACACAATTGGAAAAAAGGTAATGGTCAGAAAGTAGTCTTCAGTATCTTTAAGCAAAATATAATTTCATCTGTTTTCCTTTAGATTATTGGGTGAAGTGTAACTTCAAAATAAAATTGCCTGATAAAATGTCTTGGTCTCGGGGTCAATTGCTGACCCTTTATCACCTTGTCAGATATTTATATCTGAGGTTGAACTAGATTGTTTCTCTCAAGGTTTTGCTGGTACTCTAGGGTCATTTCACAGGATGTTAAAAGCGCATTTATTTTCTTTAGCTTTTAATAATGTGTTGTAAATTGTATGTATTTGGGTTGTATGTATTTGTTTTTTCCCCCTTTTTTTTCCCCGGGGAAGTCGTGGCCTAATGGTTAGAGAGTTGGACTCGTGATCCAAAGGTTGCGGGTTCGAGTCTCCGGCCGGCAGGAATTGTAGGAGCGCTGGAGTGAATGTCCAGCGCTCTCTCCACCCTCAATACCACGACTGAGGTGCCCTTGAGCAAGGCACCGAACCCCCAACTGCTCCCCGGGCGCCGCAGCATAAATGGCTGCCCACTGCTCCGGTTGTGTGTTCACTGCTGTGTGTGTGCACGTTGGATGGGTTAAATGCAGAGCACGAATTCCGAGTATGGGTCACCATACTTGGCTGAATGTCACTTCACTTCACTTCACTTTTAATGTATAGCACTTTGGTGCCCATTGTGGTTTTTGAAAGTGCTTTAGAAATAAAGTGAGATGAGATGAGTTGAGTACCTGAAACAGAACGATATCAAAGAATCACATGAGTACAGAAATATGAACGAAACCAAAACTGAATGAATGAATCTCATGAATATCATGTCCACTTTTCAGTGAACCAAACAAGAGAGCAAAAATAACCAAAATTATTAAGTGCTAAATGTTGCAATATGAGGGGAAAAGACTGTTTTCATGTTTAACTGGATTATTAATACAAACAGCCACTTGAGAACATGAATTTGGGATTGTAAGGAACCTTTTGTTACTTTGCCTCACCTCAAAACAACCCCTTTCCTGTGATAAAATAGTTTTTATAATAAAAGTTCATTATCAGTTTTCTATTCCGTGGTTCGTCCGGTTGTTGCTTTCATCAGCTCTGCTCAAAGCTAACAGGCCGGTTGCATAAACTGCTTAGACTAGTCTTTAAAAAATTGGTCATCTATTTTGTTTTCTTCATGACTGGTCTTTTTAAAGTCAGATACAAAAAGGTAGAAAGACCCAATTTGAATCAGAAAAGCAAGTCTTAACATAGTGGCTATTTTTATGCAACTTGCCCCATGTGAGCTCTGAGTACTGGGGGATTTATTAGCACATGTTTAGAAAAATGTGTTGAACTGGCGAAGGACTAGCAGCGAGGATGATTTGTGATCAGACGCACAGCAGTGCCGCTAGAGGGCAGGAGGCGCAGGGCACTGCTTCATTCATCAGAAGAGAGAACAGCAGCACCTCACTCCATCACATACAGCAGAAACTACAGGAGACACATCTGAAGATGCGCACGTCCTCGCGCGGAGAGACAAAAGGAAAAATGCTGTGAAGGTAGGATATTCATGACTTTTTATTTATTAAGGGAAAGTGCAATTGTTCAGTGTTTTTTTTTCTCTGCAAATTTGCGCCTATTCTTGTAAAAGAAAGAAATTGAGTTGAGTACTGCGTATAGACTACAGCTAACAGCCTATAGAAAGGTTGTACGCATTTAAATCCGAGACAGTTGTTGGGTTCGTTTAAATGCAAATGAATACCAGTAAACAACTGACATAAATTAGTTTTAGAAGAGCAGAATGCATGCAGACTGATGTGCGCGCATTACGTGTTCATTGTGCATGCTTTATTGTAAATAATTTAATATAAATATATGTAACTCTGTGTTTGCTGATGCTAATGCAGTTATTTTACTTTGTCTAACAGTGCTTGTTTTGTCCCTTACTGATCAGTTTCAGTCTAATCTAAGGCCATCCCTACATTTTTCTTCATCCTTATATAATCTATCTATCTATATTTATTTAACAAAAATTTACATTTATGTTATAGAAGCTCAATGCAAGTCCAATTGCCCTTTATGTCCGGTTGGAAAACCCGTATTTGATTAGCTACTTATAGTAAAAATAAAGGTTCTTTATTGGCATTGATGGTTCCATGAAGAATCTTTCCAGTCCAAAAAAAAAGGTTCTGGAATAAGGTTCTTCAGATTATTTAAATATTCTTCACACTAAGAAAAAATATTCTTTTAAGAACTGCTGATTGAAATATTCTTTGGAACTAAAGTGGTTCTTTTCTATTGCATTGTTGCAAAAACATCCTTTTGTAAGCTTTATTTAAGAGTACACAAGTACAGAAAAAAGGGGAAGTTAAGTTTGAAGTAAACATGCACCAAAATTTTTGCATTATCGTAAATCCATCCTAAAGTGGCTATCTGTGAGCTTTTTGCTCTCTAAACTCTTAACCGTTTTGTCACACATCTTTCAGTAAGCATTTGAGTTTGACTGAGCTGTGAATGTTTTCTTCCATTAAAAGTCTTCTTCCATTAAGTCTTTCTTCCACTTTACTCCAAAGTGAATATTTTGTTGTCATTTATTCACCCTCATGTCAACTTGATCCCATATAATTTTCTTTCTTCCATTAAGCACCAAAGTGAGATGTTAGCCAGAACGTCTGAGCTCTTGTTGTCTATAAGAGCGCAAAGTGTTTTAAACTGCCAAACTTCACTGAGTTCACTGCCAAACTTTGAAGAACCATTTTGGGTTTCCTCAAAAAAACTTTGAGTAAAATAAAAAAAAATTTTTAGGATTAAGAATATTTTAAGAATCTAAAGAACCTTTTTTGGAGTGAAAACATTCCATTAAGGTTCTTAATGGAATCATAACCAATAAAGAATGTTTCTTTTTAAGAGTGTACAATAACAGCAGTCCAACCATGAATGTCCTTTAAAAGTATGTTAAGGAAACGTATTTTCCTTCATTTTGCAGCCAGCAACAAATTATGTGTTCAGACAAGAATATGAAAGATCCTGGTGCTCTGACAGACCAGTAAAAAGAGAAGATGGGAGAAGACAACAGGAGCACCTCCACCGGGACATGGACTCTCATCAATCCATCGGGGAGCCCACATGACCTCATGGCCAATTACGACATCCCTCTGGATTACGAGGTTCCGGTGGACGAGATCCCAGACACGACCCAGGGACAAGCGTTCTTCGCGGCTACAATCGTTATCGCGGTGGTCCTGGTCTGCATCATGCTGGTCTGTGGCGTTGGGAATTGTCTCTTTATAGCCTCATTGGCACGCTACAAAAAACTAAGGAATCTCACCAATTTACTCATCGCCAACTTGGCAATATCAGACTTCCTGGTGGCCATTGTGTGCTGTCCCTTTCTGGTGGATTATTATGTGGTTAAGCAACTGTCATGGGATCATGGGATTGTGCTTTGCGTCTCTATTAACTACCTTAGGACTGTGTCTCTCTACGTGTCCACCAATGCCCTGCTAGCCATCGCTGTGGATAGGTGAGCGTTTGTTTCTCTGAGCTCATGCAGCATGGTGTTAAATGTTGTATGGTTGGGATGTGTCTATTAAATAATCATGGTAAATTGGTTTTGATCAAAAGGAAACAAGCTTGTGGGACAAAATCTCCATTTGTTGCAGCTGCATAAGGAGGCCAAAATACACAGAAAAAGCATCATTACACATTTAAAGCAACAAAATGAAAAACTAATTAAGTGCATTAAGTTTTAAAAGGTTCCTGTCTTTATGAGAAAGTGTCACTTTCTATGAATAGGGTACAAATAGGGGTTGAAATCTTTAGTCTTGTTTTATTTAATTTTAAAAAGAAATTCAATTCAGAAAGAATGCATGAAATCAACAGCAAAAGTTAATTCCATATTAACAAAGAATTATGAAAAAATGTGTCTCAGTTTCCACATAAATTATTAGCAGCACAACTGTTTTCAACATTGATAAAAAATAATAAATGTTTCTTGAGCATCAAATCAGCATTCTAGAATGATTTCTGAAGGATCATGTGACACTGAAGACTGGAGTAATGATACTGAAAATTCAGCTTTGCATCACAGGAATACATGACATTTTAACATATAATGAAACAGAAAACAGTTCAAATTGTAATAATATTTCACAATATTATTGCTGCAGTTACTGGATATTTGAATAAAAAATGCAGCATAAGAGACTTCTTTCAGAACCATTAGAAAATCTAACCTCCAACTTCTTAATGACAGTGTGCATAATATTAATATTATTTTAATATAATATTATTATTTTTTGCCTAAATTATGCTGTCATACAGCTATCACTTACATTTCCCATAGATTACTTTAAAAAGTACCCTTAACGTTGGTAACAGGGTTGTCTAGCTGAGTTAAGGTTATGTTGGATAGTAGCTTTGCTCTGTAAGTTTGTACCGTATTCATGGAAAGTGTCACGTGAAAAGAGAAACTGCTCAGGTTGTGCATTTTTTTAAACCCAAAAACACTTAAACATGCACAAAATCATATTTACGACTTCCAATTTTACAAGTAGGAACTTCTCAGAAGCACATAAAGGCAGGATTAGAGACTTCATTTCAAATTTAGGAGATACTAAAATTTGGATTAGGTGCTTTTTGAGGTGCCGCTGTACCTGCGTGTGAGGAATTGCACGGTGCTTGCATCATGTTTGGCCAATCCCTGAGGCTAAGATAGATAATTAGCATGACAATATTTGAATGGCCAGCTAGAACATGCTGTATTTAGCCTTCAGCAGCAGCTTTAGATGTCAGCTGACAGGGCTGCTAGCTTATCATAAAATTAGCATCTGGCACTGTACATCCAATAGTCTCTAAAGATCTTAAGGTAGGGTGGCCATATGTGCCGTTCATACGGGACACGTCCTGTTGGCTAAAACATCCAAAGTAGTTTGACAAATAACATGCAGGTATTGTACATAATTGACCAATCATGGCGCTGAGCATGAGAAGGTGAGATCTACAGCTCGATCAAAGCAATGCAAATATGTGCACGTGTTTGTTCGTTCGTTTGACTTGAAGCGTCGTCTGCTCTGCTCTCTATAGCTCTCATGAATGTCACACAACAATCTACCAGCACAGTGCAACGGCCAAAACCTGGATATTTTAGGCAATATAGAAATCCTGGTAAGGACGCGTCCCATTAAGAATGGCCCGTATGGTCACCCTATCTTAAGGTAAACCCATTAGTCTGTCGTTGCTGCAGTTTGGTTCTTAATCGATTCTCAAGCAAATTTGAACAAATCAATTCACAGATGTTCACTTTAAAAATAAAATAATGCCCAATGAACTGCCAACTTGCTGTCTACTATCGCAGCTACATTCTAAGACAGCATCCTACCTGAAATTAGTATGGTGGCCGAGAGATCTCAATGCGCTGCAAATAGAAAAAACACCTGCAAATTAAGAAAACAACTTTGTCAATTTCAGGCCCAGCGCCAGAGGGGGGCCGGGGTCGCCCCCCCACGGACATCCCTCTGCCCCCCCCTCCTTTAGTTTAGCGTGTATACTAGTCTAACTCATAGTGTAAAATAGTCTAACTGATTGATTTTAGATGGAAAAGCTGCCCATAACTCCTGGTCTAGGATCTGTTTTCTTCGTAATAATAGCATAACGAAATAGATTTGTCAAACAATTCTTCTGCTTTGGAAAGCGTCAAATGATTTTACAAAGCATTTTCGCAGAGGGGAGCAAAGTAGCTAATCAAAGACATGTTTGTTGATTTCTACAATGCAATGGCCAATTGTTTGGGTTGGAAACCACCCACTCACCCAGCGCCGAGTTCTATCAAGCTCGTAACTTCATAAAAAAAAAAGTTTCATTGTGTGGTCACATTCATTGGATAAAACGGATCTTTGTAAGATCGTGATGAATGAGTTACAGTTTTAACCCCTTAACTGTCACTCACAGTTTTGAACATAGAGATTATAGAGCACTATTCAAACTTAAATGTTTATAATTCATGAACGAAAACATTTTGTAACATGATTTTTATGTACCATTTCCATGATAATGCAATGTCTGATTTTAAAATGGGTTTCAAAGGATGAATTTTGAGATTTTAAGTTTTCAACTATATCATTTCTTATGATTTCTAAAGCGTGATAGGGAAAAAGGCAACTAGGAAAAATGTCAGAACTCCTGTTGATGTAGATTTTTCAGGTGCAACTCATAAATTAATCTATTAATTTGCCTACATAATTTTTTTACGAAAAAGGTGGAAAAATATATATTTAGGAGTCTTAGACCTTTCCAATGATATATTGTTTGTATAGTTTGATTAGATTAGGATTTAATTGTAAAATAGTGAAGTAAATTTAGGTGTCCCGCTGAGGGGACGGGTGACAGTTAACAGGTTAAATAAATTTAAAGGAAGCTCTTTGCATGCTGTATACGATAATATATTCAGAATTTAAATAAAACTTGTGTTTTTCATGCTTGACAAGCGACCACGTACGACACAGAGATAGCTAACTACACTATATAGATCAAGATAATCATTTCAGAAGCACAGAGTGATGTGATTCTGCAACCGAGCCTGGTCCAAATGCAATATTTAGGTAAGGAAACGGTTATTAATTATTTGTATTGGCTGCCATGCCAAATCATGCACCTGCTTGCTTTTCTGTTTAATTTCAGAATCAGAATCAGAATGAGCTTTATTGCCAGGTATGTTTACACATACGAGGAATTTGTTTTAGTGACAGAAGCTGTTTTTGTGAATGTATATGCTTTAATAACAATAATTGTAACATTTTACAATGAGGTTCCATTAGTTAATGTTAAGTGTTAGTGAAATATTGTAAAGTGTTACCCAAATAATGGATTTAGAGCATTTACTTGAAACCAACCGCACTCTGATAAGAATAAAAACACACTGTATGCAAATATTAGCTAAAATAGACTGAAGTATTTTAATAATATTTTTCATATTATTTATATTTATGGATATCTTTTTCTGTATTGAGCTCATCGCAATGCATTATGGGATTAGGTTCTCCATATAATGCAGCATTTGTCCTGAAGAATTGTGGACTTCTACACTCTTAACATTAAAGGTTCTTTATTACCATTGATGGTTCCATGAAGAACCTTTTACATTCATGGGAACTTTACATTGCACAAAAGCTTCTTTAGTTGAAAAAAAGTTGTTTAGATTGTTAAAATGCTCTTTGCACTAAGAAAAATTGGTTCTGTTCATTGAAAGTTTCTTTGGGGAACCAAAAAGGGTTCTTCTATACCCTGGCATCGCTGCAAAACCACCCTTTAGAAACCTTTACTTTTAAGATGCCTTATAATGCTCCCTACTTAGGCAGCTGAGCTGACTAGGTTTTGGAACAGAGTCTTATCTTACAGTGCCATTCATGAAATCGTCTAACCAGTTACTCCTGGCATGCTGTTTCCCATGAACTCTGACTTCTTATTAGTGCACTCACCAACAGCACATATGATTCATATCAATTGCAAATTTAATCAAGTAAATAAAAACTCTTCGGTCTTCCCATGCATCACAGTAACCACATGTATTTGGGGCAAAAGTACATTCTGTTCACTCCTGCTGATCTAGAACGTTCCGTGAAGATTGCAAAGATTTCCTTTGGGAAGAACAGAATTCTTTGGAACATCGGAATTTCAAGTATCATGTTGATAAATTATTAAATGAAGTTCATATTTACCAGTAATAAATTGAGAATTATTACCGTCAGTGATTTAGAATTATTACCATCAGTGAGACATAGTGCTAGAAATAGTGCTGTACCTTTCATTTAGAGAACAAGGGATGGAGGAGCCTGTTATTCACCATGAATGTCAAAAGGTTATGAAATATCTCATTAAAAATGGGGACAGTGATCATATCAGACAGAGATCAGAGAGAGAGTCAGTGTGTGTTAATAGACTGCTGCCAGACCCATAATCCTGATTCATTTTCTACTTCTGGTCTGTTCCGAGGATTTGAGCTTTGAGATGTTTGATAAATACCAATACAAATCTACCACAAACCGCCCCCACACCAAACACCAGATCCATTCCAAATGCTCACAGTTTCCTAAAGCAGATTCAAATCAGACCCAGTCCAAATGCTACAACTCAGAATTTAAGAATTGGCTACAGGAAGTTTGAATTGGAATTAAAGGAATTGGAATTTACTGCATTGCAATACAGAGACGTTTAACAGGTAATGCCATTCTGGAAAAATATCATATTAATATATATGGATATACATGTAATAATATAAAAGTATGTATGTATATATAAATATTAGGGCTGTCAGTTGATTAAAATTTTTAATCTAATTAATTTAGGGCTGTCAGTTTAATGCGTTAATTAATAACCGTAGTTATAAAAAAAATATGGCGATTAAATATTTTAACGCAGTTAATGCACTGGCCCCGCCCCCAGACCTGTACATTATCTTACATTTCATACAGTTGACTGTTGACAAATATGATGCAGGGCAACAACTCCATAAATGCATAAAATAAAGTTATGCCATAAAATTCAAGATATTGGTGCAAACATGCCCCTGTGTGTGTTTTTGTCTCATATTTATATCATACAATCTCACACGAGCAGGGAGAGCAGTCATAAGTTACACGAGTGCTGATTTTATCCTGAATATCATGAGTTTAAATGTGATTTATACAACAGTTCAGTAAATAATAAGTTGATATTGTGTTATATTTTAAACACAATATTGTGTTCTTGCTCAATTTTGCAAAGAATATATTACCTTTAAAGCCACAGCAGAATTGTCGAGCATCTCCGAACAACACAGCAGTGTTTAGTTTCTGAATGAATCCACGTTTTGAGCGAATCTCGTGTGAACCAATGATTCAAAGCCCCAATCATTTTTTGGTGGAATCAAATAAACTATTTCTAAAGCTACAATTTGTAATGTCTTGATACTTTCTCACTTAACTCAAAAATATCTTTAAATAACCTTTTGTGGGTATTTTCAGTGTCAAATTGATTTTGCGATTAATTAGATTAATTAATTGAAACATCATGTAATTAATTAGACTGACAGCCTTAAATTAATTACATGTGATGATTAATTAATCTAATTAATTGCAAAATAAAGTTGATTGTGAAAATAGCCACAAAAGATTATTTAAAGCTATTTTTTGTGTTAGCCTAAATGAGAAAGTATCAAGTAGACATTACAAATTGTAGCTATAGAAAGAAATATTTGATTTTATTATACATAAATATTTAGGCTACAAAGGCCTAACATAAACTATGGAACATAAAAGAAGATAATAATAAACATCTTACTGCAAGACGAAATACACTCATATAAACAATTAAAAAAAAAAAAAAGTGATGATTTCTTTCCCACTGCAGTAACAAAAAATACATCTGTCTTGGTAACGTTGCTTTTAAGTAGATTTACCTTGTTTTTTGTTTTTTTATCTGATGTGGCGACACGTTTCCCTTTAAAGGGGGCATAACACACACAGTTTCACCCAATCTCATGTTAATCTTGAGTACCTATAGTGTAGTACTGCATCCAACATATCTCCAAAAAGTCTTTAGTTTTATCATATTTGTAAAAGAAATATACAGTTTTACGATTCTTTCCGAAAACAGCTGAGCTCCTGGAGGCGCGCCGTGGGCCGAGCTAAAGATTGATGAGCACTTGAGCTCCGATCGCCAACAAAACACAGACATTTGATGCTGTTTCACTTCTGAATCATGACCGGGATCTTTTATAGCTAGGACCGCTCCATCTTTCAGTATCTAACGATGTGCAAATCCAGCGTCGAACCGGGCCTTGTTTATTAAAGCAGTAAGAAACCGTGATTTACTGTGAATTTATAACAGCTAAGGGGCGTTGTTAGCCTAAAACCCCCTTAGCTGTTATAAATTCACTGTAGACCAAGGCTTCACGGGGCTTATTGCTTTTATAAAACTGTTATTCCATATATGTAGCAAGGTTTCACAAAATACAACAAAGCAAATAAAATGTAATGATATTAATAAAAACATTATTCTTCCACCAAACAATGTAGTTCTTCAGAAACGGTTGTGTTTGCCGAGCAACACACAGACATAAAAAAGGTGTATGTTTGTAGAGTAAGGGTGAATTCCAAACGCCTTTTTTACCCTTGAAGGGCACTTCAGGAAGGGAACGCCATTTAGGGACATTTCAAACTAATCCCTTCATGCAGGGCCCTTCCAGAAGTCCGTTATGGTCACTTCACGGAAGTGATGTCCATTTGTGGTCATGTGATCTGCAGTTAGGAGATCTTGCAATGCATTTTAAAATGCATTTTTTTGTTGATTTCGATTTAAAATAAAACTATCAATAGGCTGATTAAATTTGTATTTATTTTAATGTAATACTAAATATTTTTCATCAAAGATTGTAAGCAAGGTAGTGTAAGCAAGTTTAGTTTGAAAAAAGTTTAATAGTAAATAAGAAACAATTAGACAATATTTGAACTAACTAATAATAAGAAGAAATATTTATTTACAACAACTGATGAAGGGCTGAAAGCTGCACGCACGTGCAGCGTTGTCAAGGTAACATCTGGTCAGTCATTCCCTTGGCCAAGGGAGTTCCAAACGCTTATATGAGACAGTAATGCCCTACAACCTTCAAAGAACTCACTTCAAAGGGAGTAGGGCATAGGGGTGCTCACTTCCGTTTGGAATTCGCCCTAATTTACAACAGTTTCGAACACGGCTCAACCAATCAGAATCAAGGACCGGAACTATCCGTTTTATAAAAAACATTCATCAAAAAACACACTGGCAACTCCATTGCTGCCCCAGAAAAACAAAATGCATTCACTGCTTAAGTAAGGCTGGGTTCTTTAGGAAGCTGAACAAGGTTATCTTTCCCTTACAACCAAAAACACAGTGCTGCCTAATGAACGAGTTGAGGGGCGCGCTCTTGCTCTCCCTCTGGTCTATGCGGGCGTGCTCTTCCGGGAGGAATGCCCATATAAGGAGTTCCACCCTTCATTACATCATGAAGAGCCATGATTAAAAAAAAACTTTCCGAAACTTGTAAGAAACCCAGAAGTGTGTATTTGGCACAGAAATACTCTGTTATACGTCCAAATCGTTTTTTGAAACTTTGGCCATGTTTAGCATGAGAATCCAACTCTTTAACAGTGTAAATAACTAAAATTATTTTTTACTGTAAATGCCTTTATTTCAGTATGGTTATGTATTTCCAACTGAAACGCTGCGACACGACAAATCCCCGACAGCAAACTACTTCTAATTGTTCAATACTTTGTGTGCAAAATATTGTAAATTTTGATTTTATGCGGACTTTAAATTAGTTTTGTACTGAGGGGTAAATTTTTATTAATTTTGTGACAATCACCTCAGCTGTTTTTTTTATTATATATATCTATACAACAATTATATGCAACTGCATTCAGGCAGTTTTCATTGTTTTCTGTGTTCAACAGGTACATGGCTATCGTTCATCCCCTGAAGCCCCGTATGAAGTATCAGACAGCATACTGGATTATTTTCGGAGTTTGGATAATCCCAGTCCTCATCGCGGTACCATCGGCCTACTTCGCTACAGAGCACGAATACCCGCACAGCGCACTGGGCCATGACAAAAAGATCTTCTGCGCCCAGATCTGGTCTGCAGACCAGCAGCTCATGTATCGCTCCTACTTCCTCTTCATCTTCATCGTGGAGTTCCTGGGGCCCGTGGTCACCATGTCAGTGTGTTACGCGCGGATCTCCAGGGAGCTGTGGTTCAAGAACGTCCCGGGATTTCCGACGGAGCAGCTGCGGAAACGGCTACGACGACGGCGCAGGACGGTGGTGGTTCTGATCGCGGTTCTGGCATCATACGTGATGTGCTGGGCCCCATATTATAGCTTCACACTGCTGCGTGATTTCTACCCGGCGCTGATCACACGTGGCCGTAACTCGCTGGTTGTTTTCTACATCATCGAGTGCATCGCTATGAGCAACGGTGTCATTAATACTCTGTGTTTTGTGAGCGTTAGGAACAATGCCGCAAAGTGCTTCAGAGCCATCAAACTCGCTAACTGGCGCTCACTAACGAGGGCGATCGTTGGCAAGATGGCGGAAGACGACATTAGGACTTCATCCTTGAGAGTGACAGAGGATGTGGAATGTACACGAATAAAGTGAAATGATGGAGAAATAAACTAAAAGGTGATACAAGTTCTCAACAATGTGGGTCAAGAAATGTCCTTAAATTTGGAAGGAGCCACAGGACATGAACATATTGCTTACAGGAACAAATAAATTAAGAAGGACTTGTTTTGGAAGTCAAAACAACATGATAGACCGATGATATGGTTCGGCCAAGAGTTGTGATAGGAAAAATTAAACAGATGAGAGACTGGCTTGTGTAAATGCTCCCAGATTAATATATTAATGTTAAATCCACTACAGAAATAATTTCCCAATTCATTAGGAAAAACATTGCTTCAAAGACCCCCGGACATCAACATGCATTTTCAGTGATCAGTGTAGATTTGCTGAACGTGACAGACCAGAAATCATGTTGCTGATCGAAACCCTGATTTAGCAGATTTTAATAAAAGTGCCAGACAAAATGTTCAGTTCACTATTCAGACTAATGTTCAAAAAAGTGGCTGTACTTACATTTTTCCAAAAAAATGTACAGTTTCCAGCTGAAATGGACACTAGTGTCTGAAACTTTTATTGCTTTTCACACAAATCAAGCTAATTATCTTTTCATGCAGTTCCTAGCACAATATACGTTGTGACCTCAAAACACTTTTTCCGTAGTGCATGACTTGTAAAGTAAATACATTTTGATGTTTGAATCACATAACCAGCTGCATATATATGGCTTTTCTGATTGGTAGCGCACCTGGTACAGCATTGCATTCGCCATGTGTCACACTCAGGTAAAGGACTTGTGAAACAATTCACAATAAAAGAGCTAAAACACTGATAGAACCAACCTTAAATGACTAGCAAATGTATTTTTATCTCTCGTGTGCTTTTGTAAACACTATCATTTAAGTTTAGAATATAGGGTTTAGTGTACTGTGGGTGTGCATTATTTGCTAACCTTTTAGTGCCACTAAGTTCATTTCATTTCTGAGCTGCCACAATTTGAGGAACAGTATAATAAAACATTGACAGATTCACATTTGTTGCAGATCAAACATAACCCATTTTTAGCGCCTCTTACTGGATCACTTTGAATGTTTCACAAAAAGTCCAAGAACCAACATATTTTTTGCAGAAATCAATGCCACAGGTATGTTTTTCCAATGAGCCTGGGTTACTAATGTTAGTGACCCATTCATATCGTGTCACTTCAATAGCAAACTTTAAATAAAGCATTTGTAATACAAACAGTTTGCAGTTATGTTATTATGCAGTTGTTGTTAACCAAAAATGTTTTTTATTATCCTTCCTTATATGTTAGGTTCTTTCAATACACCCAAAACATTGTGAGTTTGAAAATTAATTCAAGCATGAAAAAAGTTTTTTAAAAATTGCATTAGTTCTGTTTAGGGTCCCAAGGTATAAAAACATAATTAAAAGCAATTAACTTTCACATTTTGTTTTCAGATTATTGTACATACATTTGTCTATTAAGATTTGTTTAATTGCATTTTTCTAATATATTACATTTCATAGTATTTTTAAAATTGCCCCGAAACAAAAACACTGTAACTATAATGAATAACAGGTCACATCTGGAGTCAGTCTGGAAAAACAGTCTGGAATCAATAGCTACCAAGTTAAAGCTACAATAATATCTGGCTACTGGGTTTTCACTTGACCTGAGGAACATTTAAAAAAACATTTAAAACCAGAGGTTTAAAACCTGCAATTGTTATTATTCTGGGATTTTCAAAATATACAAACAGTAAAATGAATATAAAAGGAGGAAGTTTATTTTCCTTGTATTTAATATATAAGAACACTTGGGTAAAAGACGCAGTTCGGTGCCAAATCGATAAAAAGATTGTTTCCGTACAATGGCTTGAAAAGTTTAATGAACTGCTTGATGAACGACTTTCCGTGCGAAGGGACCATGGGTCCCCTCGCACATCGTAAATTTGGGATTATCATAGTGTGCCTGAATCTGAAAAACACATTGTTCTGTTCTCGTTTAACTGCATACGTAGGGTGCATTTTAAAACACTATGTTACCTCCAAGCTCTATGAATGAATTCAAGATGGTGGATGAGGAGAGAAAAATATCAATCACTGAATAATTAAAATGAACTATAACTATTTACCCAACATTATTGGTGATAAAACTCTTTGGAAATCAAAGTGGCCAATTAGCATTAAATAGGGTTCGAATTAAGCTACTCACACAAGTATAAAAATAGCACTAAATTATACTATCAAAATAAATTAAGTAAGTAATGTAAAATGTACACCTGGATTTAGTGGCTTCACTGGTTGTTTATAAGGATTTTTATACTTTTTAGATGAAGCTTTGTATTATATTAAAATAGAAGGTACTTTGGCAAAAGTGGTCAGCACGAAATAAAAAAAGGGCCCAAGGAATTTTTGAAGAGCTCCACAGCGGCCCAATAGGTGCTCACTGTGGCATTCAAAAGACCCTGGATGCCATAAACAAGCGCTTTTATTGGCCTGGTATGTCTGTGGACATAAAAAATGGGTGAGTTTAATATGTGAATCCTTCGTCATGTTTTCATACATCTATTATTCCATCAAAACTGATTTTGATAATATATTTTAGGTCAAACACTCTTCTGCTTGTCAAAAAAAGCAATGTTCTCTGAAGAACCCAACAGAATATACCCCTATCGTGGTAATTCATGTTTTTATGAAACACACAAGGAATATTTTTGTTACAGCAATTTTATATAATAAACATGAATGTTTATTAGGTGGCACAGCCTTGGTATATTGTGGGGATGGATTTAGTTGGAAAGCCCACACCAACGAAAGAAGGCTACCAGTATATCTGTGTGATGGTATAGATTACTTCACAAAGTGCTGTGAGGCTTTCCCACTGAAAACCAAAAGCGCAGAGGAAGTAACAGACTGCATAGTAAAATTGTTCTACAAATGTGGTGCCCCTAAAAGGCTCCTAACAGATCAAGGCACTGAATTTGTAAATAAGGTTAGTGCTTTACTTTTTATTTGTCTTTTATTCCATTAATTGTTCTTCCAAATAAGTATAATAACTGATTCTTACTACTTATTTGTAAATGAGATTTGTGTTGATCTGTACACAGATCAATCAGGGTGTGTGCCAAACCCTGGCCATTAAGAGAAGTCTGCGCTATACCATCCACAAACAAATGGATCCCATGTGAGGTACCAGACACCTATGAGGTAAGCCCTATAGTTTAATATTTGGACATTTTTCAATTACAGTATTTTTTTTTTTATGTGTAATCACAATTGTCCTCTTTACTTTAGATCAATGAAAGTGTGGAGGAAATGATTCCAGAGGTGTGCATTTCTGAATGCATTAAATTGCAGGACAGGTTGTACCACACTGTTCAGGAGAATATGGCACAGGTGCAAAAAAAAAATAAGAAAGAGGAAACTGGATCAAGAAGAGGCTGTTGTCATGCAGGTTGGGGACAGAGTCCTGAGGCAAAACAAAAGAAGTTAGCAGAAAAAGGGGGGTAAATTGGATCCTGATTTCTTGGGCCTGTACAATGTCACTAAAGTTGATGCCAAAAGCATAGACATTGTGGATGACCATGGAAAACTATTTCCCAGAGTAAACCTTGATCACCTGGTACACGTTTTTAGAAGATCTTCCACCAAAAGCTCCCAAGGTCACCTCACCCGTCACAACCACATCCTTCCCTGCCACAACTATTCCAGTCCCTCATACCATCTGCTCTAGTGCCCCCCAGCCTGCGCCCTCCTCAGCTGTGCCTTGCACTGATTGTATGTATCCATATTTTAAAACCTATGTAAAGAGAACAACATTCTATTATCATTAGCGTTTTTTGTTGTTGTTTTTTTACTATTTTCAGTTTTACAAGACATCTGGGCAGGAAAAGGAGGAAGACTGTGGAGCAAAATAGGTCCACATAAAATATTTACCTGGGATCTTGAGCGACTCCAACCTGGGGAGAAGCTTGAGAGTGATGTGAGCGAGTCTTCACACAATTCCTAATAATTCTTCACTCATTTGGACTTCTTCATAATGCTTTTTTAAACAAGTGTGGAACTGACAAATGACTGAAACTTGTGCAGGTTATCAATGCCTACCTCACTTGCATAGTATGCAGGTATGCAGGAAAGGCATTTGTCATCGATTCATTTCAAATGACAAATCTGTGGAATGGCAAGGCCACTGAAATGAAAAGGGTAAACAAGCTTGCTTATTTTGATATGTTTATCGTAAATGTTCATGTTTCATCTGTAATTGTCTGTGTACCCATAGATGAATCTGCAGGTATATGATTTGCTGGTGGGCTCTGTAAACAAGGGTGACCACTGGACACTGCTGGTTTGTTTCGCTCTATGATGTCTGTTGTTCTATTACACTATAAGAGAGTGGATTTTTTCCTTTAAGATTGAAAGTTAAATTCAATGTCTTGCCAGGTAATATATCCTCAGGAAGGAAAGATCATTTATTTAAACTCCTGTGGAGAAGGCAGCAGGAAAGTTGACCACTGCCTTAAGTCTGTTAGGTGAGAAATTAAGAACCCTCATCAGATAATGGTTTTATAAGTTGTATACAAATTGTTCTTTCTTCAATAAAAGGGGATTCATGGACGAAAGGGGTTTCAAGGGTGCCACATGGAAGTGTGTCAAGTTACCACACAGCCTACCACCAGATGCCACTTCATGTGGGGTGTTTGTGTGTAAGGTAAGTAGCTGTAAATTGTTTTTATAATTGCCTTATACTTGTTCACCTCATACATCGCGGGTCTTACGATGCGTGCTCATGTGTTTGCAAAATTATGCATTTCAAAGTTAATGACCAAACGTATCATTATAACAGTTCGCATTGTTGCTGCAGATGAAATATAACATGGATCACATTAAATAAATATTTTGTCATCAGGTTAGACATTGGTTATTTATCACTCAAATCCCTTTCTCTTCCTTTCCGTCGGTCGCGCATATCCGCCATGCTTGTAGTTTTTTTTAACACTTTTTATGCGTGTTTGTAGTTCTAATCGAATCCTCGACCATCCGGGAATCTTTGGCATACTTTTTAAACATACTATGATTTGGGACATACTAATTCTATATTTTTGAATGGGGGGGAAATGCAACACTCAATAGAGTGTTGGAACTATGATGTCACTTTGTAGGCGAAAACCGGAAGCGAGTTAGCATTTTAGCACTTCCGGTTCCATCATCCCAGAGTCAATGGTTTTTTTTTTTATGGGATTTTGGTTAAATCTCTTACATAAGGTCAGTGGTTCACACAAGCTCAAGATAGTTTCACATTGTACTCTACGACATAAAACACACCAGTTATACCACTCTCGTGATTTTTTTAAGCTGTTACGTTTCTTAAAAAAGACGGTTGCTAAAACAAATTGCTAATTGGGACTACAGGCGCTGTCGGAGACATTCAATGTCATCACAGTTTATCAATTTACAGTATTTTCCAGTTGCAGTATAATTTGTATTACAATTAATTTTAGAATAACCAATGAATAGTTTCCCGCATTTTATATTGTCGTTCGACAATGTTTTTTTTTTTGCTTTGCCCCAAAATGCGACACATATCTTCGGATGGAAGATGCTCGTTTTATCGTTTACTGATGCAGAGACTCTGGGTTCGCACCATAAGGTAAACTCATATTACAATTATTACATGTAAACACCACATTTGCTGACTTTACTTGGTGAAAGTGAAACTTTAATGATGCATAGTGCTTAAAGGGGAAGTCGTGGCCTAATGGTTAGAGAGTTGGACTCGTAATCCAAAGGTTGCGGGTTCGAGTCTCCGGCCGGCAGGAATTGTAGGTGGGGGGAGTGAATGTCCAGCGCTCTCTCCACCCTCAATACCACGACTGAGGTGCCCTTGAGCAAGGCACCGAACCCCCAACTGCTCCCTGGGCGCCTCAGCATAAATGGCTGCCCACTGCTCCGGGTGTGTGTTCACTGCTGTGTGTGTGTTCACTGCTGTGTGTGTGTTTCACTGCTGTGTGTGTGTGTGTTTCACTGCTGTGTGTGTGTTCACTGCTGTGTGTGTGTTCACTGCTGTGTGTGTGTGTGTGCACGTTGGATGGGTTAAATGCAGAGCACGAATTCTGAGTATGGGTCACCATACTTGGCAGTATGTCACTTCACTTCACTAAAGCCACGTTAAAATTAAATGTTTACGGTCACATGAAACTGTTAGAAAGCATATAGATTGTGAATTTCCTAGAAGCAAGGATAAAATAACATTTTGTGTAACCACTGTACCAAAACGAGAGCTGAAATGTGGTGCTTTGTTCACTAAGTTTAATCTTGCCATATCCAAAAACTCGCACGCGCTTCTGTTATTTAAAAGATTAAATACGCGGGGATACGTTTTTAATTTAAATATTCATATTAATCAAGGATTTATTTACTTCCATCAATTAGTGCAAAAAAAAAATTTTGCCACGCTGGTGGAAACAACACAAAACCGTGCTACCGCGACAGTCAAGAGCATTTAGTGTCCCGCAGCAGCAGCAGCATGTGTGCCATCAGCGCAGCTGAAGTGTTCTGCATTCAAATGCATGCAATAGGCTAAAGCTTGCAGCAAAGCACCAGCAAAGGTAATTACCATGAATGTGTCGGGGGAAATAGTAAGGATATATTTTAATTATTTAGTAATAAACTAGTGTTTTCTGAGTCCGTGTCGCAAGGATGAAGTTGCTGATCCTGAGTCGCAATCTCCTCATTAGACTCACCTTTAGAGAGAAGTGCATCTTTACGGATTATGATTATAATGAAACAGTTTTTGTTTTCGATTTATTTATTTTATTTAGTTAAGTAGTAATTTAAAGCTTTCTATAGATATATTCACCGAGTTTCGGTTTTTGTGAAGCGCACCTGTTCAAAATGAGATGGCAGAAAGCGCATCATGTTTTTTTATTTTTATTTTATAAAAGCACAACGTTTTGTTGATATTGTGAGTGCACACAAATAAGTAGACCCTTTACAGTTCCGAATGATGTATTACTCTTACCTTTATGAGCAAAAATGACGGCGTATCCAATGAAAAAAATGCAAGTGATTGCGCTGGCGCCGTCATGTCCTGCAAAGTGCACTTTAGCTTCCACTCTCAGCACAAACGATCGGGTACAGTGCACATTTATTTAGGTTTAACATTATGCTTAAACTGTTTCATACCTATAGATTTTATTTTAGGCAAGTCGTGATGATTTGAAAAGGCTAAATTGATCAAACATAGGTTATCACTGTCTACCGCTGGCTGCTTGGTCATTACTTTAAAAAACAAAGCCTTATAACAAACAAAAAAATGCTCCAAACGTTTTTCTAAATGAACTTGCAGGCCCGTGCAGGGTTCTACCTTAGACCTTCCCTGAGTGAGCTGTCATCAGTCCACCATTGTTTCACCGCCAGAGCAGACGAAGACAAGAATGACTTCTAAGCGATTGAGGTGATTTGTTGTTGGATGTAATAATGAATATAGCAGTGTCATTTACTCCTGATATCTGAGCCGCTGAAGACGCAGTGGATTACCTTTGTTTCTGAAGCGAATGCTCCCCCGATCTACCTAAATGCATCTATCTTCGCGCGAATCATTCGTGATCCAGCTTCACCTCCAGAAGAAGTTAGTGTAAGGTTTTTTAATGAATCTTTGCAAATCACCTTTCCTAATAATATCCTAATTAGCAAGTTTCACAATGAATGCGGCTAAAGTTTACCGTCTCTCAGTTACCCCTTTTCCACCAGCAGGAACCAGGTGCTAGCTCAGAGCCAGTGCTATTACCTGTTCATTGTTAGTTCAACTGGCGAGCCCTTTAAGAACCGGTTTGCTTTTCCACAGGCTAGAGAACCACTACAGAGCTGGGTATTACTTCGCTGAATATGTCTGATCTTTCGCTAGCGTGGCAGCGCCAAACACAACAGACTTGTTGGAGAGACATCAGCGCCGTGCAGACCGATCGATCGGCACATGACGCCAAAGCTTTCCAGTCACTCCCGCAGCACCCTGATGCCTCGCACCGAACGGTCGCGCAGCACCGATGCATCCCAAACAACCCTGAACACACCATCAACAATGGCGGACGTTGTGTTGCTATATTGATGTTCATGGCTTCGCAAAACTACATTGGCATCCAAACACAGCGAATCCAATGTGTTTGTGTTTAGCTGCTATTTCAAATATGGTGGTTAAATGTTTCTGTTCATCTTGTTTGTTACGATAACCCCGCCCCCCAGCCCCTGACACAAGCGGTTCTTACTTCTAACCCGGCAATGTTTTGGTGCTACTTATGAACCGCTTTTCCTGGTTCAGAGCTGGTGTTTTGGGTGTCGAAAGACAAAGAACCGATTTGAAACTAGGCTCTGGCTCCGAACCAGCACTCAAACTGCCTTGGTGGAAAAGGGGTAAGAGAGTGGCTTGGAAGAGAGGGGCGGAGTGAGCAGAGCTAATTTGCATTTAAAGCCGCATGCAAGAATACAGGTTACGTTAGACAGAGCTGTTTTTGACAGGGTAAAAACGGTGTTGTTTTACACTACCATTGAGAAATTTTAACCAAACTATGTTACAGACTTTTCATTAAGACCCTAAGGAATAATATCAGCTTGTGAAAAATGGGCATCGGATATAACTGAAATAATGTTAATATGCTAGACTGGATACTAAAATCAGTTTAATCTTTATAATATACTGACAACCACATTTAAAATACTTAAGAAAAATCCACGTGATGAATTCTGGGAATGCAATTTACAGTTTTTCACTGTCAATTATTATATGACTTGTAATTTCACAGTAAAATACTGTTAAATGTACATGTTTTTTTGTGGGGGGCATGGCGTCGCTAGGCCATAAAATGACTACTCAGCCCCCCTAAAATTGTGTGATTAGCTCCATAAACTGTACACAATTCGTGATCGCCTCAGTCCTCTTTAAATTTCATATGAAAACGGTGGCAAACTTTGATCGGCTCCTCCCCATCTTTCATTGTGTTCTTTTTCAATCCGCAGACCGTGGAAACAGAGGACAGGTTTATCGATAGACTGTTATCAGTGGCGCCTGCAGGTGTACGGCTGTACGCACTGTGCATACCATGAGCTCTCAGACTGGCCTGAGATTTGCCCCGCAAACATTTCAGCAGTTAGGCTATTATGTGTGTACTGTATTTCTATCGGCTGATAGAATTTTGTTGGTTAACAGTTAATGATCGGTTAATGAGCATCGGTTGTCAGTCATTGGGAAAATGAACCGAAATGAACATCCCTAACTTTTGCCCGCAGTGCGTGCTCAGACACCGCTGATGGAGAGGTAACTTTAAGAAAATTAAGATGTGTCATCAATAAGTAACCATTTGCACCAGCAGATTTTATGTTTTTCTTTTCTTTTCTCTTTTTTAAATCGTGAAGATCTACATTAGAGCCCTGCATTTCAGCCCGAGGGGCCGGATTTCGGGTCAATTTTTATAGCTCAGACGCGGGCTGGGCATCGGGCCTGTTTTAAGCTTCTCCTTATTTTTATATTTAGACATCCATCAATTATGGGGATAAAAAATTGCTATGCTGGTGGAAACACAAACGATTGGATATGCGTCTAACAACGCACATTTATCTAAGTTAAACATTTATAGCATTGGGATATTGAACTGTTTCATATCTATAGATTTTATTTTAGGCAAGTCGTGATGATTTGAGAAGGCTAAATTGATCAAACAAAGGTTATGATCAATTCGCTGTCTGCTGCTGGCCGCTTGGTACATTTAATGACCAAAACGTCCTCCAAACATTTTTCTAAATTAACTTAATAAAAAAATGAAATTAATTATAATCACTTTTTCATTACATACAAAACTGAACCATTTTAATAGCTGAAACAGTATAAGCTGTTTTGGGAGAAGGGGAAAATAAGACTGGCTCGGTTCAGTCTCGAGACGAAACTTCTGATAAGCTGTCGGACAACATTCTAATCCACTTCATCCAGCGCAGTTTTGTTCTCTGTTGTTTTAATCTGTGAGCATGCTCTTGATAGATATATTTTACCATTTTGTTTAAAACGTGTGACATCATTCGTTCTGCTCTCACTGATCATTTGATCCGCAGAAGAAAAAAAAAAACCTCTGAGCTTACCCTCGGAAGAAATTCTGCAGGCGACCCTGATTGTTTTAATATTAGGGATGCACCGCAATGAAAATTCTTGGCCGAAGCTAAACAAAATGAAACACTGGGCTGAAGGCCGAATACCGAACACGGTTTTTCACATTTTTTTCCCCCATGTAGGCCGATTTTGCCATTTTTTTCACCATTGCATAAATTAAATAGACAAAAGGTGTTTTTTACCGCTTTTCAAATAAAAAAAAACAATTACAAAATAACAATTTTTAAAAAATTACTTAACACTGAATTTTTTTTACATTCTATCAGACATTATACCAACAAAGCACAATTTAACTTAATATTAATAAGTTAGTAAAATAATTTTTTAGCCATTTCTGAGACCCGCTTCTTGATCATTCAAGACGCCATTCATCATGTATTTTTTACTGTAGGCCTACAAATAAATGCAACCTTGCTGAGCAGAAGATACTTAAAATTTTAAAATATTAGAATATATTACAGATCCCAATTTGAACACTATTGGTGAATGTTATAATACAGCTGTTGTAAGGTAATTACTATTATAATTATTATTGTCTTATTTTATTTTACAGAACAACAGTCAATTTGCAATACTAACATTTATGAATGTTGATGGAGCTTTTATTTTGGCAGAAGCCCGCAGGAAGACCTCAGTGCTTCTTTTGGTTGACAACAGCAGATTTATAAATTATTCTCATTACGAATTTGGGAAGAGGTTTGTCGCACATATCACATTGTCACGTGCATTTAAAAAAACAAATAAAACTGTTACTGAGCAAAGGACGAGTAAAAGTGTTTCAGTGCAGATTTTCCTCGCGCTTTGGACTTTGAACCCTTGTGCAGCAAGCTCCTGCAGCGCTTTTTGAATGCATGCAATTCGTGCCTGTATTTGAAAACAACATTCTGCAGTTTATTTACTAACCACTTAAGGCCATTTTGCGATTTAAATCATCACAGTAACCAGCATCAACCACCTCTTCCTCTTCACATCAGAGACATGAGATGCAGCGCTAAGCAGTCTCTGGCTGTCTGTGCTTCGTGCTTGTAAGGATTTTTGCGTCTTTCTCGGACAGTTTTAAATACTTTTACACTTCAGACGTGTTTGCTGCTTTAGTGCGCGCCTTTATTTGATGGCGTCACGTCACTGTTCGGTACAATTTATTAGGTCTTTTCGCTTATTCGGTTGCCGAACATTCGGTGCATCCCTATATAGTATCTGCATCTGTGCAGTTCTTTGTCATAAATACAGTTTACAAAATATCATGGGGGAGCAATCGGTTCCCCATCTACTGTAGCCTAAGTTCCCTTTCGATTCGGTCACTTCTACATTCCTATGAGAATTATCCCTTCCTGCAAATACTACTGAAGCCTTCTTGAATCACGCCAGTGAAACTGGCCAGTGGCGTTCAAGCATGTGAAATATGAGGGGGACTGAATATGAGGGGCACCTGTACGTCATCCCTTCAGACAACTTTCTACCTGAAGCAAGAAGCCTATCAACAAAACTACTCACCATGATCTACACACTGCAGCGGGCATGCCTTCTCTTCCCCTGCTGTGTTCCAGTGAGCTTCGGACTCGGACAAGGATGACTCGCATTTGACTCTCCTGCACAGAGCCAATCGAATCTTCGGATCGCCAGGAATCCTGCGTCTGCTGCCTGGGTCGTGCCCACGCAGAGGTGAAGCTTGGGGGGGGGGGGGGGGTCGGACTGCCCCTACTGTGGAGATTATGAGTCTCCGGACTCTCAGGCTCCGTGTGGCCATCTTCCAGGGCGATGAACTCAACTAGCCCTGCCGCGCTCTTCCTCTGCAGCCTCTTTCGAGCCAAGGAGGAAAGTGGCACGAGCTTCTGATGCAGATCTGTCAGGGTCAGGTGACGAGCTAGCGCCGGCTCAGTGCCCACGCGCTCCTCACCCCGCTGCTGTAGGCCCACTTCCAGTGCGTTCCTGATGCTGTCTCTCGGAGGAGGAAAGCTGCACCCAGCGCCGAAGACTAGCCACTGAAAAAGTCTACTCACTCCGCTGTGCATGCTCACATGCTCATGCTACCTGTTGCGGGCGGCGAGTACAAGTGTCATGTTTGTGTTTTGACTGTTCCACTATGCAGTGCAATAAAGTAAAAAAAACCCCACAAAACTCACCTCAATATCAGGGCAATTTTCTTCCTCTCACTCCTCACTCCCCTTTCCCCGCAGTCTGCCTCGCCCCCTTCACAGTTCACAGAAGCGTTGCAGGCACTGCCATTGGTATAAGAATGGGTTATGAAATCAATAAAGCAACCTGCAGGTGCTGTCAACTGACGACTCGTGTATTGAGTTCAGGCCAGGTGATTGCAGACTCATCTTAAAGCCTAGGAAAGGTTATGTGCCTAAAGTGCTTTCGACTCAATTTAAAGTGCATAATACTATCCGCTTTCCGTCCCAAAACACCGGCTGGGCTGGAGCTGCTTAATACAACCCAAATTCCAGAAATGTTGGGACATTTTTTTAATTTGAATAAAATGCAAACTAAAAGACTTTCAGATCACATGAGCCAATAGTCTAGTAACAATAGAATATAGAGAACATATCAAATGTTTAAACTGAGAAGTTTTACACTTTTATCCACTAAATGAGCTCATTTCAAATTTGATGCCAGCTACGGGTCTCCAAAAAGTTGGCACGGGGGAACAAAGGGCTGAAGAAGCAAGATATTTTTAAAAGATTCAGCTGGGAGAATATCTAGCAACTAATTAAGTTAATTGACATCAGGTCTGTAACATGATTAGCTATGAGAGGGATGTCTTAGAGAGGCAGAGTCTCTCAAAAGTAAAGATGGGAAGAGGCTCTCCAATCTGTGAAAGAGTATGTAAAAAGATTGTGGAATACTTTAAAAACAACATTCCTCAACGTTGAATTGCAAAGGCTTCGCAAATCTCATCATCTACATTGCATAACATCATCAAAAGATTCAGAGAAACTAGAGAAATATCTTTGCATAAGGGACAAGCCCGATGACCTTTGTTGGATGCCCATGGTCTTTGGGCCCTCAGACGACACTGCATTACTCATCGGCATGATTCTGTCATTGACATTATTGAATTCTTGTTGGAAATCACGGACGCCATGTCCTCCGGGCTAAAGAGGAGAGAGACCTTCCAGCGTGTTATCAGAGTTGGAAAGCCAGCATCTCTGATGGTATGGGGGTGCATAAGTGCATATCATTGGGGGTAATATGCACTTATATATTGGGATGTGCATATAATTTCCACTCTCATTATGGTTCTGGTGGCGCTGCACTGCTGGAAACACGGACACTTGTTGCTGCTGACATTTGAACCATTTTAACTTTTTTAACTTGTGTGTTTTTCTATTACTTTTTCTATTTGCTTTTCTTAAGCTGATATATCGGATTGATTTGACTGGCTAATTTTAGCAGTGAAATGCCACAATGATGATACTCATACAGCTCTTCATTGGATTGTTAATTATCACGCATCTGGTGTCAGTCTGCTATTCACACACAATGGCGAGCAGCGACCCAATTACGCAATTACGGCATACACAAGAGAGGATCTGCTTCAGCTACGTTCAGCCAACTACAATATACCAGCAGACCTTCCAGACTGTTTGAGAGCACGGACGGTGGTGAGCAGAGGCCAGCGGAAAAGAGGGCACAGAGGTGATGTTTTCAATGACTTGAAAGCAGACCTCCATTACCTGCCATAATCCTGAGCAATGTCAGATCGTTACAACAAAAGATGGATGAACTACGCACTAAAGCTAGAGCCTGCTTTGAGTACCGGGACGTGGGTCTCCTGGTACTTACTGAAACTTGGCTTCGTCCTGAGATCCCCAGCTCGCTGATAGAGGTACACGTTTTT
Organism: Barbus barbus; assembly: GCF_936440315.1. Taxonomy (NCBI): domain Eukaryota; kingdom Metazoa; phylum Chordata; class Actinopteri; order Cypriniformes; family Cyprinidae; genus Barbus; species Barbus barbus. The sequence goes on from NC_136735.1 coordinate 7,252,864, forward strand.
TCTCTCATTCGAGCTGATAGATCGGCCACCTCGGGGAAGAGCAGAGGAGGTGGCATCTGCGTGTTTGTAAATGAGCGATGGTGCAGTCATATAACAATGAAATCTATGGTATGTAATCCGGATATTGAACTCTTATGTTTGAGTTTGAGACCCTTTTATCTCCCAAGAGAATTCGGGAACATTTTGATCTGTGTTGTTTATGTTCCACCTTTGGCCAAGGCAGCAATGCAGTCTTTCAGAAATACAGTTTCTATTTTTGATGACTTACAGAAAATGAATGACATAAATGACTTTTATCTGAGATTTGAGAAGCATGGGTATATCTCTGAGAATACTAATAGTATTGGTGTAATGGAGTCTTTTCCAGATATCAGCAAAGATAAATTATTGATTGATCCGAAATTTCTATTTTAAACATATCTGTTCAAAGAAATCAGCAGGCCCGGATGGAATTTATCCCCATATTGCTAAGTGTTGTGCAGATGAATTGACTTCAGCTTGGCTTCCTATATTTCAACAATCTTTGGACTCAGGTATTGTTCTCAATTTGTGGAAAAGAATATTGATTATACCTGTTCCTAAGATAGCAAGGCCTTTAGAGAACAATGAATTTAGGTCGGTTGCATTAACATTTGTGATTATGAAATGTTTCGTAAAGTGTATTGTATCTATGTTAAAAGCAGAGGTTGCTAGTAATCTAGACCCCTTACAGTTTGCCTATAGACAAGGGAGAGGAACTTAAGATGCTATTAACTGCATTATGCACTTGATTTTGAAGCATTTAGAAGATCCTAAAACTTATGCTTGGTTACTGTTTATTGATTTTAGCTTTGCTTTTAACACGATTCAACCTCATTTGTTAATTGATAAGATGAACCAGCTGAGTGTAAAACCATGTATTATTAAGTGGTACTATTCTTTTATAACAGATAGAACTCAAAAGGTAAACAATATTCTTTCACATCAAAAGAGCAGTAGAACACCTGTACCTTGTGGAACACCTGTCTCATGTACAGGTGTTCCACAAGGCTGCGTCACTTCACCTATTCTTTTTACAAATGAATGCTTAAAGGGGTGGTTGATTGCGATTTCACTTTTTAACATTATTTAGTGTGTAATGTTGCTGTATGAGCATATACAATATCTTCAAAGTTACGAAGCTGAAAGTTCAATGCAAACAAAGATATCATCTTTTAAAATTCTGGCAGTTTAATGCCTACAAAAACGACTGGTAAGGGACTACAACTAGTTACTTCCCAGGTTCGTTACATCAAGAACCCAGATAAACCCCATCCCCAGGAACATGCAAGCAAAGGGGGCGAGGATATGCTGTGCTGCTTTAGAGAAGAGGAAGAGAAAACTAGGGATGCACTAAAAAATCTATTCATATATGAAACGCGATTCTGTCTTCTAACGATTCTAATGGATTCACAAGTTTCAAAATCAATGTTTTAAAACAGCGGTTCTTAATACTGTTGCTTGCCTCTCCCTGCTCTGCACAAGCTCTGGTCTGCATCTCTCTCTCCCTCTCTCGTTGTCATTCAGATCATCAGCCCAGTGAATACACTTATTTTCACATACTGTAGCTATGAGAAGCGTTATACATGGATGCGTGTGCGGTTGCCGTACTGTATTAAAGCTTTAATCAGAATAAAACCGTATATTAAAAGCTAACAGAAGCAATAGCATTTACAAATAACAGCGTATCTAAAAGTATGAGACAACAACAAACAAAAAACTTAGGCCTACCATTAAAAGCCATTCTTGCACAGGTTCTGCGCGATCCTCTTCACTAATATCCTCTGCGTCTCAATCTGACTCAAACTGATAAGCAATACAGACGACGCCATTGTTTACAATACAACCGGAGCACATGCCGCTGAGGTGAGGGGTTCATACGCGCACTAGAGATGGTTTAGCCAATCACAACACACTGGGCCAGCTAACCAATCTGAGCCATTGCGTATTTATGAGGGAGGGGCTTCATAAAAGCAGGAAACGCTCAGGGCATTTATCAGAGAAGGGACAGAGCAGTGTGGAATAAAGGTAAATTATGTGAAAAACAATGCGTTTTTAAACATACGAAGACTGCACCCCATAAACACAATCAAGCCTAGAAAAATAAACAGTCAACCACCCCTTTAAGTAGGCATTCACAAAATTATATTTTAAAATATTCAGATGACACAGCCATACTAAGTCTACTCTGTGCATGAAAATATTAGCACTATTTACCAGTCAGAAATAAGTCAGTTGTTGACTGGGGTGATAAAAATGAGCTAACAATAAATACAAAGAAAACGGAAGAGATTGTATTTGACCCAAAATGTATAGGAGACCATCGTCAAGTGGTTATCCATGACCATCAAATTATACAGTCACAGACCTATAAGTATTTGGGCATATACATAGATAGTTCACTTACATGGAAAACACACATTGAATGGGTTTGCACTCGTCTACAACAGAGATTGTATTTCTTACGTAGGTTACGGCTCTATGGAGTAAACGAGAATCTTATGCTGCTGTTTTATAAAGCTGTTTTAGAAAGTATTGTTAGGTATGGTATCACAGTATGGTTTGGTAACCTGTCAGCACAGTTTAAATCTAAGTTGGTGCACCTGTTATTGACAGCATGGAGAATTGTTGGGTATGATGAACATTTTAACCTTCAAGATTTATATGAGGAATGTGTTCTTAATCAGGTAGAGAGGATTCTTTGTGATCAAACTCATTTCTTGTATTTAGAATACTTCCTTCTGGTAGAAGATATAGAATTCCAATGTGTAAAGAATTATTTTGTACCAGTATCGCTGCGTTTGTATAACAAGAGTTTATCTTGAGTTTATTTTGAGTTTAACTTTTTTATCGTTGTTCTTATTGTTCTTATTATTTGTTTATTGTATGTCTGAAGCAACATGTAGTCCACAGCAATTTCCCTCTTGAGGACAATAAAGTATACTACAACTGTATGGGAAACTTAACATACTTAGTTGAGCAATGATCCATCGCTGTGACATGGCAGGATTTTATACGTTCCCATAGCAATCGAATACTTCCAGAATCTGGCAGTATGTTTTAGGAGCTAATTTTTAATCAATCCTGCAAGACAGACTTTTCAGGATAGGAGATGAACTAAAATGAGCTCCCAAAACGTACTACCAGATTCTGGAAGATAAATTCAAAAAGAGAATGTGATGCTGGTTCTTCAAGAGTCACTCACAACTTATCTGTCCAGAAAGCCTATACAAAAATCAGTCTTTATGTATTTCACAAAACTACAGCATGTTATTCTTATTACGTGAGGGCCATTTTAAGAATCTTTTGCCCAAGCAAAGTCTCTGAGAACCTGACACATTGCACTTGTGGAGACTCCAGGAAGGTTGCAATTCTGGAAAATGATGGTGCCAGAGACTAAATGGTTCCTGATGGTTTCTCACCTAATTCTTCACATTAATTCTTAATAATTTTGCAGTTAACGTGTCTTTTCTTCTCCACCTGTTTTTTCTGACCGTGCTGAGCATTTTGCTGCCCAATGGTCATGCCTTAACTTTGCTAATTCTATTATTGCATTAGCACTGCATCCTTCTCATGGGCATTTAATAACTTTTTTACTTTTATGCTTGTGTTCAATCTCTTTTTTGCCTAAATTTATCTGTAAAAGAAAACCTGCCTAATAATTCTTTACACCTCAAATAAGGAGTTTTTGACTTTCAGCCTTCATGGACAATTATATCACTTATAAATGATTAAATACAAACTCAATGGTAGTTATTAAGATTGATGTGATTTGGAATTGGTCAAATGTTCTTGGAAAAAAATATGACCAGAATATCAACTTGCCTAATAATTCTGCACACGCTGTAGAGTGGGAGTCCTCCTCATATTTCACGCGCTTGAACGCCATTGGCCAGTTTCAATAGTAGTTATTAAGATTGATGTGATTTGGAATTGTTAAAATGTTCTTGGAAAAAAATATGACTAGAATATCAACTTGCCTAATAATTCTGCACACGCTGTAGAATGGGAGTCCCCCTCATATTTGCGCTGACCCCTCATCACACCACAGGTTTCCTCCCGTGAAAATTAAGCACATATGAATGCACATACTTTATAAAATGATCATGTTACCATTTTCCTTTGTGTGTGTATATATATATATATATATGCATTAGATTTATATATAGTTTTTCACTGTGTGTAGAGCAAGGGAACCGTTGACCAATTAGAAGATGTTTACCGTAGCATTCTCAGAAATAAAGGTACAAAAGCAATCTTTTACAAAGGTACCAATATGTACTTTTTAGCAACTAATATGTACACTTTAGATAATAATATGCACCTTTTAGGAATAAATAAAGGTACTGTTGTATCTTTTTGTAAATTTTTTCTGAGAATGTGCAGCCTTTTACCATTAAAATTAAGGTAATTTTGTCGGCGCTGATTGCCTTGTGGGCAGCGTGTCGACATACAGCACCATTGCGCTACGAGCATCACGAGTTCGAATCCGAGCTTGTGGACCTATCCCGATCCCACCCCTCTCTCTCCCACTTCCCTTCCTGTCATGTCTGATCTGTCCTATCATAAATGCTAAAAATAAATCTTTAAAAAAATTAAGAATTTTTACAGTCCATGAGATTCAGTTTCATTTAGGATGCTGTCTGAAGACCGCTGCCTATGTAGCTGGTCCTCATTAATGAAACATAAAGAGTCATTTTCAGATTGAATAGTTTTCAGAAGCATTCATTCATACTTGATACATTCAATTTAATGCATTAAATGCAGATTTGTTCTGCTTGTTTGTCATTGAGTGAACAGGGTCCCTGCTGCAGAACTGTCAAATGTAACATATGATATGTAAAGAACATCATGTAACAAAAACAATGCATTATCAGGCGTACATTCACTTTGGAAGGACTCAAGCACTGACGGTAGTGCTTTTACTGAGCTAATGAGAAAAACAGACAAACCCTAATGGTTTTGGCAATTCCCACACTTGAAGCTGGAATAAAGGCATTGCGCTCTGCATGAAAAGATAACCTCCTAAATCTTGTAAAATGTTAAATGCTAGAAACAGAGGAAAACTCGGTAACACTTTATTCCGATAGTCCACTTTAGACATTCTACTAACAGTAAGTAACTTTGCAACTACGTGTCAACTTGCAGTCATTAGAGTATTAGTAGACTGTCTGCTTAATATCTTCTAACACTTTATTTTGATGGATCCATACAACATACTACGAGAAACTTTGCAAGTATATGTCAACTTATTCTACTAACCCTAAACCTACCCTACTGAGAGTTAGTAGACATGTAGTTGCAAATTAATGAGAATTAGTTGACATGTAGTTACAAAGTTACTTATAGTTAGTAGAATGTCTAAAGTGGATTATCAAAATAAAGTGAGACAGAAAACTCTCTCTTTTTTACCTCCCTTCTCTTGGAGACTGATGCTGATTTATAAACCGCATTACAGGGCAGTTGAGACCCTTTAAAAACAGTAAAAGCTGCTCAAAAGTTTGGGATCAATATGATAAAAAAAATACTTTTCTTCATCATGAATGCATTAAATTGATCAGACATGACAGTAAAGACATTTATAATGTTACACAAGATTTCTAGTTCAAATAAATGCTGTTCTTTTGAACTTTCTATTCAAAGAATCCTGATGTATCCTAATGTAAAAATGTATCAATTTCCACAAGAATATGAAGCAGCTCAACTGTTTGCAACATGGATAATAATAAGAAATGTTTCTTGAGCAGCAAATCAACAAATTAGAATGACTTCTGAAGGATCATGAATACTGAAGACTAGCATAATGAATTCAGCTTTGAATATAGCACAATATTACTGTTTTTATTTTTTTTAATTTATCAAATAAATGCAGCCTGGTGTGCATAAGAGACTTCTTTCAATAACATTAAAAAACCTTTCCAATCTTAAACTTCTGAACTATTGTATATACCCAACACAACTAAATTGTAAAGTTTAGAACACCTTTATGGGCACTTATGAAATCATTAAAATAAACTCTTTTTGTGTGTTGCATATCTTAAACTAAACTCTTTTATGATTTAAATGGGGTTTCTGGATGTTCCAGGATCAACTTTCAAAAGTTATTTATTTGTGGCTGAAACTGTGAACAGGCACATGCATCACCCAACGCTCTCCATCCAAGATAAACCTTGGCCCCCAGTCAGCCAGTTTTTTTAAGCTGTTTAAAACCAATATTAAATGTCCCTATTGTGTAAATCAGCAGTTCTCAGCTGGCTTTGCTTCAGGACACTGATTCTACATTTGACCCAATATGCAACTCAGCACAGGACCAAAGTTAATCATTGTACAAAAACGTTGACAATTTAAATAATATGAAAATATAAATACTAAAATCCTGAAAATAAACACCACAATATATTAAAATTATGATGAGAATTTTCCTTACCTTTTCAAAAATTAGAAAACATTTATTTTGCTATCCTAAATCAAGTACGCATGGCTATATTTTTATTTTGCATTTACCATTTTAATTTTTTCCCCTTAATGTCTGTGATCCAATGGTTTTTAATTTAATAGTTTTGTTAAACAATTTACATACCTGCAAAAAAAAGAAGAAAACCCTTTTTGGACTCACATCTGAGCGTGCATTGCAGATGAATATGCTTATACTCAAAACACAATTTTCCATCTCACTGCGCAACACAAGAGTAAATGTGTGGAACAGCATGTGGAAACAAATGGTTCTGAATTATGTTTATCTTTAGTCTTGAGGTGGACACACGGCTGGTCTGTGTTCATTTTCTCTCTGTCCAGGACAAACAGTGTCAGCAGGGATTAAGGTTAAGCCAAAAAAACCCACGAGATATCATATTCATCTCGTTGAAATTTAAAAAAAAAAAAAAAATGTAATTGTGACTACGCTGACAGATGGGAGGTCAGGAATGAGCCTGTGTTGGTAGCATGTTGTTATTTCACATCTCTTAGAGATCAGCTTTAAATCCTGTAGAGTAGCTGGGTGAAACTCAGGATGGGTTCAATTGAATGATTCAGTACAGTCAGGCCACTAACGACATGAATTAAAACTGCTTGATGTACGTGAGACAAATTATGAAGCCAAAACGATGGTGCATATCAACTTGGGAGAAAAAAATACTTGAAAATAGTATAGTTGCTATTAAAAAAGGTTCAAACATCCACTGATGCTCCAGAAGGAAACCCGATGCATTAAGAGCCGGGGGTGAAAACTTTTTTTGAATTTGAAAATCAAGGTAAATTGTACTTAATTTGTCTTCCAGGAAATATGCAAGTAGCTTCTGTTGCTTCCGAAGGGCAGAACTAAATGGGAAAAAAATTATATTTCTACAAAATAAGAAAATTTTGGACATCTTCATTCTGTTCACAAGTTTTCACCCCCGGCTCTTAATGCATCGTGTTTCCTTCTGGAGCATCAGTGAATGTTTGAACCTTTTTTAATAGTTGTGTTTGAGTCCCTCAATCATCCTCAGTGTGAAAAGGTGGATCTCAAAATCATACAGTTACTGCTGGAAAGGGTTCAAATATGCAAAAGATGCTGGAAAACTGAGGAATCTGCAGGACCTGGAGGATTTTTCTGAAGAACAGTGCTCAGTTGAACTGTTCAGAACAAACAAGGGACTCATGAACAACCATCACAAAACAAAAAAACAGTCGTAGATCATCCAGGTAACCACACACAGTATTAAGAACCAAGGGTTCCCAAACTTTTGAATGGGGTTATTTTAATAATTTCAGCAATTGTTTTTGTCTTGTGGACTATATGTAAACATCTTTTATTTAAAATATCTTAATCAGGACAGTAATAAATAAAAAATAACATGCATTTTGTATGATCTCTCTTATTTTGGTAAAATTATCCACATTTTCACAGATTCTGCAAGGGGTTCCCAAACTTTCGCATGCAACTATCTGTATTTTGGAACTAAACTTGTACTAAGTATAAGTATTTTGGAACTACTAATAATATGAAATGCATTCTTTCTCCCTTTTAAAAATCAACATGCATATTTAATTTGCATGACTATGTTTTAATTATTTTCTTGTTGCTTCCCCCCCCCCCCCCCATTATCTGTAACTCAACATTTTCTTTTTTCAATAAAATATTTTTTGCTAAACCATTTATGGTATATCAGTAATAAACAATGCTCACACATGAGTCATACAGAATAGTGTGTAAAATGCATAGGAGACTCTTGATTACTCTACCTACCTTCTGGAACAAACTTACATTTGCAGCAGTGTTGGAATTAAGTGAATGATTCCAGAAATACTAAATGTCTGGTTCATTTCATGAGCAAGAGCAACTGAAAGAAACTTTCGCCACATATCCTCCCTCTCGCAGTGTTTATTAATCTCAGATAGCAGAAAGAAACTTCTCTCCTCCGCCGAAATAAAGGAATGGGAAATATTGCCATGGTCACATGGGAGGGCAGCTGGCACTGATTGTCAGGATCATCGGCCCGGGGAAAAAATCTCAATTCAAGTCAGACCGAGCTCCTTTAGATACTCCTGTGATGGATTAACAGTCTGATGTTCAAACCTCCATGAGCGCAGCAGCTGATGAAGCAATACAGAGCATCGAGACTCAGACAAGGTAATTTCAGACAAGTCAACTAGTTGATCTAGACCAGGGGTCACCAGACACGGTCCTGGAGGGCCGGTGTCCTGCAGAGTTTAACTCCAACCCTAATCAAACACACCTGAAGCAGCTAATCAGTGTCTTACTAGGTATACTTGAAACTTCCAGGGAGGTGTGTTGAGGCAAGCTGGAGCAAAACTCTGCAGGACACCAGCCCTCCAATATCAAGTTTGGTGACTCCAGATCTAGACTATTTTGAAATTGGTGTTTTTTAGCTTTACTGTTTTTAAAAGCTTTTAAAGCTGTCCTGTTACATTCTGTTCTCGCTGTTTTTGAACTCAAGACGTTTTATGTGAAACAAGGCACAAAATATCTTAAAGGGATAATTCACCCAAAAATGAAAATTTGCTGTTAAAGGATTAGTTCACTTCCAGAATAAAAAAATTCCTGATAATTTACTCACCCCCATTTCATCCAAGATGTTCATGTCTTCTTCAGCCGAAAAGTAATTAAGGTTTTTGAGGAAAACATTCCAGGATTTTCCTCCATATAGTACTTCAATTGTGGCCAACGGGTTGAAGGTTCAAATTGAAGTTTCAATGCAGCTTTAAAGGGCTCTACACGATCCCAGCCAAAGAATAAGTGTCTTATCTAGTGAAATGATTGGTCAATGAATGGAAAAGTCATATATTTTTAACCACAAATACTCTTCTTGCACTAGCTCTGCGATGCACATCCATATCTTCACGCATTACGTAATCATGTTGGAAAAGTCACGCATGATGTAGGTGGAAGTATCAACACAGTGTTTACAAAGGGAACGTGCAAAGAAAGACAAACACCCTTTACAAAAAAACATATACGTATATATATATATATATATATATATATATATATATATATATATATATATACAGCTCCCTTCATAAGTATTGTAACAGTAAAGACAAAATTGTTCTGTTGGCTGTGGAGTCAAGACATTTACAAATATGATTAAAAGATGAATATGAGACAAAACTACAGAATGTCACATTTTATTATTAGCCGTTTCAACAAATACATGTTTTACCAAATAAAAAGAACAGCGCTTTTAGAGTTCATCCCACTCATTGATGTGACCATAAGTATGGTATGAATTGGTATGAATGGTATGACAAGGAAACATTGACCACATAAGCACAAAAAAGTGATTGGCCAAAGGAGAGGAAGGTGGAAGGAAGAATAGATCCAGGATAGATCATGGGCACTGATTGACCAAACGAAGAAGGCCAAAAAGAAACGGGATCAAGCCCAAGAGGTTGAGGATAAGAAAATGGCATCACATGCATATGCTGACCTTGACTGGGCTGTGAAACAGAGCTGTAGGCGAGATAAGAAAGACTGTTTGAGAAGAAATGCAAAGAAGCCCAGGTGGCTGTGGATCGAAATGATACCCGCACCTTGAGTATAAGACCTATCAGGAGCCTGGAGGAGTTCCTCCATTCCAATCAAAGACAAGAATGGAAAGATGCTCCTTACCAGGGAGGAACAAAATGATAGATGGGTTGAATACTTACGAGAAATCAGCAGCTTCTCTTAAACACCTATGACTTCGGTCAGGAGGAAGCACAGGAGGAGCTAGATGTGTAACAGCAGAAGTCGTCCAAAATGTCAATAAGATGCAGAAATCAAATAAGGCAGCTGGCTTGGATAAAATTCATTGTAGTAGTGAAGCTAAGTGGGCAGTCGTGGCCTAATGGTTAGAGAGTCGGACTTGTAACCCGAAGGTTGTGGGTTCGAGTCTCAGGTCTGGCAGGGACTGTAGGTGGGGGGAGTGAATGCCCAGCACTCTCTCCACCTTCAATACCACAACTGAGTTGAGCAAAGCATTGAACCCCTTGAGCAAGGCACTGAACGCATTGGCCCGGGCACCACAGCATTGGCTGCCCACTGATCCGGGTGTATGTGTGTGTTCACTTCTCACTGCTGTGTGTGTGCACTTGGATGGGTTAAATGCAGAGCACAAATTCCAAGTATAGGACACCATACTTGGCCACACATCACGTCCTTTCCTTTCTTCCTAATAGATCTTATTAATGCGTGTTGGCGAATGCAAGCTGTCCCTGAAGACTGGAAAAAGGGGTACCATCATTAAACTACCAAAGAAAGGGAATAAAATGGAATGAACAAACTGGCGTGGCATAACCCGCCTGTCAATACTGAGAAAAATGTTTTCCACAGTTCTACTAAGACAATTGCAGGCAGCCATTGACAAACGCCTCCGAGAAGAACAGGCTGGCTTCCGGAAAGGAACCCCATGTAGAGAGCACATATTCACTTTACGTAACATCACTGAACAATGCCTGGAGTATTAGCATCCACTTTCCATCAATTTTATCGATTTCAGGAAAACCTTTGATAGTGTCCATCGTGAATCCTTATGGAATATTTTACAACTGTATGGCATGCCAAAGAAATTCATAGCTGTCTTCCAGTCCTTGTATAACATTTCCAGCTGCTGTGTCAGAACAGATACAGGTCACACTGACATTTTTGCCATTGAGACTGGTGTCAGACAAGGATGCATCTTGTCGCCATTCCTATTCTTGGTGGCCCTTAATTTTGTTATAAGGAAGGCTATGGCAAGGCCAAATGCAGACATTGATTGGGATGGACAGAGCCACCTCACTGATCTCGATTTTGTGGATGATATTGCTCTGCTCGGTGAAAACGGTTACCATTTACAAAAAAAAAAATCAAGCTTACATAAAGTAGCAGCGAAGGTCAGATTACACATTAGTGCCGAAAGGATTAAGATTAATGAATGCAACGTTAAAGAAGTCGATAAGTTTACGTACCTTGGCAGCACTATTGGACGAGACAGAGATGCAGAGATAAATGTCAAATGCCGGATTGGGAAAGCATCAACAGTCTTTCAACAAATGACGAAGCAATATGTCGAGCCTTAGTACAATGATTGCATACCGTCACCTGTGGCTGGCTGAACACATTATATGGATGGAAAGAAGCCGCATTCCAAATCAGGCACTTCAGTGGGTCCTACCTAGAGGACAGTGATGTAGGGGTCGACCACGACTGACATGGCGCCGAACCTTTATCAATGACCTCAGTTCCCTAAACATCACATGGGAAGAAGCCAAAGATCTGGCCCTTGATCGCAATCACTGGAGAGCTCTCGTCACCCAATATGCTTCTTAGTGTGGGTGGAGGAGAAGAAGAGATGTGCTTTTACTTTTTTGCTTTTAACGTGCAGCCGCTTGTCTTGCATTTTATGTCCACAGATTCAGCTAAAAATCTTCTTTGCTCTTCTACTGAAGAAAAAGTCACCTACATCTTGGGTGGCCTGGAAGCGAGTAAATTAACAGCAAATGTTTTTTGTTTTGTTTTTTTTTGGTTGAACTATCCTTTTAATCAGGTAACAAGGCCTGGTCCAAACACTAGGTTTTGTGCTGCAGTCCCAGTTTTGACCTCAGATTTGGAGACTCATCATAATTGTCAAGTAATTTCAAATGTGCCAATCAATGTCATGAGGGTTAGAGAGTCAGACGTGTAACCCAAAGGTTGCAGGTTCGAGTCTCGATACCGGCAGGGATTGTAGGGGGATTGGGGAGTGAATGGGACTGAATGACTGATTCTTCGGGCACTGATTGGCGGTTCAATCTCTGACTCATGTTAATCGGCAGTTTATTGAGTGCACCTGCCGGTGTGGTTTAGACGCCCTTTAAAAGAGATACCATCAGAGATATGGAAGTTCGGTCTTGGACTTGGATTTTGGGTTGGTTTAATTTGATTTATGATGTTTGAGCATATTGACATTGCTACAACAGCACATTACATTAACATTCAGACACCCTGCTTTACATACTGATGATGCTGATGTTTTCAGAAATATTGTTATTTTTGTTTTGTTTTATTATAATGTTTTATTTTGAGTTGAATAAAGCCTTTCTTTATGGAGCTTTGTTTTCGTGTGTCCCTCCTTTTTGTTGCTACCCTTTGAGCCAGGGGTTGTAACACCTTCCACTCTCAAAACCACGACTGAGGTGAGACTCTTGAGGCACCAAACCCCCAACTGCTCCCCAGGCACCGTGGCAAGAAATGGCTGCCCACTGCTCTGGGTGTGTGTTTACTAGTCACTGCTGTGTGTGTGCACTTGGATGGGAGATATGCAGAGCACAAATTCCAAGTATGGGACACTATACTTGGCTACATGCCACGTCTCTCAATCATGAGTCAAATCTCCCGTTTGGCATGTAGAGTCCTTGCCAACGCAGAGTGTTCCAAATCAATGGCTCATGAGGGTCTATTTGACACACTGTGCACAAATACATGAACAAAATTAATTCTGATTCAACCTCCATTTTGGGCGTTGATGCTTTATCTTACAAAAGAGAAGCAATGCTTTCCATCAACAGCCAAGTCCAAGAATGATCTTTATACAACAGACAAAAGTACAAAATACTGTACAGGACAAAAGTCACAATGGCAACATCTTAACGCTCTGTATGATGAATAAATCCTGACATAGCATTCTTAATCTGCTTACATCAACTGTTCCTCTTCTGAATGCTCAGATGTTAGTTTATTTGTGTTTTCTAAACAGTGTGTGAATGGTTTTGGACTAAATCACAATGGCTTGGAAAGACCCGTATCTGAAAATCACAGATTTCCTTTTTAAGACTTGTTTGTTTTCTTCTCCATTTAGACACTCGTACTTGCTTAGTCAGAGTAAATCAGTTAATCTCCAAGAAAAATAAATAAATTCTTAAAAACGGCAGCCCACAGGGCTTTGGCCTAGAAATGTAAATGAATACAAATAATGCACAGTGAGGTCTTTGCTTTCAGAGGCTGTCCCTCAATATGAATGCTGTTCTGAAAGACAGCCTGCTTACTGAGATACTTCCCTTTGTCCAAATTCTTAAGCTGCATCAGACAAGGTATAACTCATAATGTTTATTCAATACCAACTGTGCACTTCACCTAAAGACTGCTATTTGTATGATGCACAGAGTTACTCCCCAAGTAGTGTTCCAAATTTCTCATTTAGGGTTCTATTTCAGTTAGGATGCCAAACTCATAAAGCAGCCATGTTACACTTGTACCTTTGCTGTTGCTCTATAAATGTCACTGGCAGACGAATTATGATGAAAGTAAAATGTATAAATGCCCAATGTATTGTAATTATAGCAATTAAAAATAATTTCAAAAATTGTTAACTGTTTATAATAGAGTTTATTTTTCCTATGACTCTAAACCATGATCCAATCAAGACCTAGCAGTTAAAATAAACAGCCAAACAGTAAAAAAAAAATAAGTCCACACAACTATAATTACCTGAATTCTTAAATCTTCAAAAAAAGAGACTTATAAAGCAGCAGCCTTTACAAAAACACAGACAAGATAAGAGAAAAGATTAAAAATAACTCTAAAAACAAACAAACATTAGATTGTGAAGTAAGATACTGTATGTATGCATGTATACATATACACATACACACACAAACACGCACATGAACTATTCCTTCAAAAGTGAAGGTAAAAGGTCGTGAAAATAATCACTAACAATAAACACTAACACTTTATAAAATGCCCCCTTGGATAGTATGAGATGTTTGATAGTTGTTGTGAGATTAGTGTGTAGAAGCTGTTTTCATGGAAAATGCCCTAAACAAAAGTCACTTCTTCCTCCTGAGGAACGCTTTTGCTTCTTTCTGCAGATGTTTAACATCCTCTTTGCCACTGTCGTCTGATTCGGGCACGTAGTCCGAGTCTTCACCTACCTCCTCCTCCTCCTCACTCTCATCATTAATAAAACTGTTTTCATAGTGATCTTCATCTTCACCCTCATCATCAGCAGCGGTGGTCTTGGCTGGGCAAACAAAACAGCATGAAATGTGGTTTGAATGAAAGATTTTGGAACCGATTTACCCCTGTATTTCACATTGACCCCTTGTGATCACCCAAGACAGTATAAATACGGCTTAAGAAGAAACATCTTGCTCAGTTGCGTGGTTACAAGCTTCAATTTTTAAGATCTTCAGACTCAGAGAACGAGAATGCTTATAAAACAGCTGCGAGCGTCTGTGGGCTCAGGCCTGGTTTTTATGTGGCATTCGGCATGCACAACACTGTTTTCAGGAGGACAATAACCAAATTGGTTGTGACTTCTTGAAGCATTAAATGCAATTCACTTATCAGTGAAACCACTGGTGGTTACTAACAATCAAACATCACAAAAGCTTAGATAATAATCTTCTAATGTTTATTTTGATCGATGCTGACGTCCATATGTGCAGTCTGTTCCTCCCCAGGGTCCATGCAGCATGTTTTCAATTAGTTTAAGAGGGGTTTAATTGTGTTAAATGTGACTACGGCCCAGAGGAGCCTCAGCTTACTCACCAAACATTACACTCATTCAATCCAAAGTTAAATGATTCAGAATCTGGCATCATTGTGTCGCACGGATTTGCAGGCGTTAAATATGCATGAGTTTGAAGAATAGACATATTGTTTATTCTTCATCTAAGAATGTCAAGGTGATTGCATCTCAGGCAACTGAAAGTGTTGTTCGCACTTTCAAAGCTCTTTATACAAATTGAGATGCGATTGGTAAGCGATGACCATTGCGACAAACAGTCATTTTAACTCAAAACTCTCTAGTCTAAAAACAGCTTATATTGAAGGCAGTCTGCCAAAATGACAGATTGTGGAATCTGCCCCTCAATGATGTAATAGTGGGGCTAAACACAGTCTCCGCAGAAGATGATCAATGCCTGCTTCTACATCGCTACCTGTTTAGCCCCGCCCACTGATTCTACAATGTTGCCCTGTCCACCGATACACACACGTAGTAGGTAAATAATAACGAGAGAGGCAAACGCAGGTCTACGGAGAAAATAAATGATAAAGATGCTCCGAAGACAAGACACTGTGCAGTGCCAAGTTATAGGGGCAAAAAAAGTCTTTGCATAGCCTTCCTTCTGATCCTAACATTAGAAAAGAGTGGATGAACTTTATTTTTAATGAATATCCAGATCACTCAGTCCTTTCTTCATTCATTTTACCATGGATTCAGGCACAATTCGACACGTGATTTTCAGAAATTGAAACTAAAAAAACGATGTTCTGCCGACTATATTGGATCCGACAGACACGTCACAACACACAAGTGTGAAAAACTGTTTTTATTACGTGATCACTATTGATTTGTCTGTTATTACTGATTGTTTGATATGTACTGAGTATTTAAGCATTTTAAACTAAATTACAGCAGTGAAGGATGTACTGTCAAACATACACAACTATTAGCCAATCATAGCAGTGGGCGTTTACTTCCGAGTCTACAATCGGCTATGGCTATTCAAACAGAGCATTCTGATGAAGGGGGCTAAAAACAGAACAGAAAATAGCCTATTACTTCTAAATTATGAGGTTTTTGATGTAAAAATCTTGATAACATTACAAGCGGACCTCAGGGAACAGTACAAAATAATAAAAAGGCAGTTCATGAATCTTTTAAGACATGCTGCTTTTTAAGTAGGATGCCAGAAAGTTTTCAACATGACTCACTGCTGCACTTAGATAAGAGGATTTTTCCTGGGGCAAAATGCCATTTTGTTGTAGATTATGTGATAGAGTTGATTGACTTCACACAATTTCAAATAATTGTTTTAACTTAAAGGGATAGTTCACCCAAAAATGAAAATTCCGTCATTAATTACTCACCCTCATGTCATTCCAAACCCGTAAGGCCTTCATTCATCTTCAGAACACAAATTAAGATATTTTTGATGAATTCCGAGAGCTCTCTGACCCTCCCATAGACAGCAGGGATCCTTACACGATCAAGGCTCAGAAACGTAGCAAGGAGATCGTTAAAATAGTCCATATGACATCAGTAGTTTAACTGTAATTGTACAAAGCTACGAGAATACTTTTTGTGCACAATGAAAACAAAAATAATGACTTTTGAATAAGTATTCTCGTAGTTTAGTAAAATTAGAGATGAGCCACTGATGTAACATGGATTACTTTAACGATGTCCATACTACGTTTCTGGACCTTGATCCTTTCTGTCTATGGGAGGATCAGAGACCTCTCGGATTTCTTCAAAAATATCATAATTAGTGTTCCGAAGATGAACGAAGGTCTTACGGGTTTGGAATGACATGAGGGTGAACAATTAATGCCAGAATTTTCATTTTTGAGTGAACTATACCTTTAAGTGATTAACAAACACATGTTTATAAGCTTGCCTACATAGGGTATACTGTATTTGTTGTTTTAGGGTAGTTTTTCTTTAATTAAAGATTTCTTTGACTCATTTTCACCAACGCCACCATTTTGTCATCTATTTATTTACCATATTTATTTTACTCAATCAAAATACAGGAAAACAGTAACATTCTAAAATATTTTTTTAAAAATTAATAATTGTTTTCTGCTTGAATATATTTTAAAGTGTAATTTATTTCTGTATTGCAAGCTGAATTATCAGCATTATTACTCCAGTCTTCAGCGTCACATGATCCTTCAGAAATCAGTCTAATATACTGATTTACTGCTCAGGAAATTTTTCTTCATTATTTTGAATATTGAAAAAGCTGTATTGCTTAATATTTTTGTGGAATCCTGTTTCTAAGTTCATTTATGTGGAACAGGAATCTTTTGTAACATTATGTCTTTTCTGTTCCTTTTGAAGTATTAATTTCTTAAAGAAAAAAGAACAGTCTGTCTCACCAACCTTTTGGCAACTGACCTTTCTGTTTTTAAAAAAGTATTTTTTTTAGATTTAAAGCACTCCATTATCAACTAAACGCCTGGTCATTTGAGATGTTTAACCTTCCAAAACATTTCGAAGTAGAGATTTATGCGTCTAATTCAAGAGCCTCACTGAGCTTTTGTGGTTTCCACCGCACAATTTATTTCTGATGAAAACCTAAATGCAGGAAAAGCCCTGTTTTCTGATAGTAGTCCAGATGATGATCATAGCTCACATCTCTCATATCAACGCTGCTCCCTGCGGTCTGTAATTCCGCTCTGCTTTACTGTCCAAATTAGACAGGACAGAGGAAAGGAGAGGAGACAGGGAAGTAAGACTGATGGCTTTTTTTTTTAGGAATTAGAGACTGTGTTCTGGAAAGCGCAACTAATATTTCACGTTAGAACAGCAATAATGTGGTGTTTTAGCAGGCACTGTCATAAAATGACATGTTGCCCAAAAACAATTTTGGCACCAATTATTGAGTTTTGGGGAGTCACTCACTAAATCCATTTTTCTATATATTAACTTATTGCCAAACGAGACCCCAAAAGGAAGTAAATACGACATTATTCAGTTTAAAGTTAAGGAAGACAGATTGAAACCTCTTACTCTCAATTAGTGGTGTCTGCTCAGGTAAGCATCACTATTATTATTGTTAAACTTAGAGCTCAGGATCTGAACAAACCCTTCATCTTACACCGAGTAACCGTGGCACACAGTTCACATTAATTCACATGTAAAAATACTCACGTGGTGATTTAGTGTGTTTGTAATCTTTCTTGTGAAGGAGATTCTTCCTGCAATATTGAGGCAAGCACAAAGAAGAAACTTTAAACAAACTCTAGAGTTACACTTAATCTAATAGACTTTTCACTTAAGGCAAGATAGGTAAATCTTTTTTTTTTTTTGATGCATTGCGCTATTTTGGATACTTAAAATATCTTTTGTCAGACTAGTGGAAAGAAAATATTTAAAATGCACAAGTAATAAATAAAAAGAGATATACAAAACCCCCTCTGAAAAAGCTTTTATGTCAACAAAATGAAACAAGAATTTAGAACCCGGCTTTATCCAATGTTCAGATTTCTGTTCTGGAAATGTATCCAAATTACTGCATACTTCATTAGATAATAACTCGCTTGCTCATATAAACTACGTACTATGATTATTCTAGTGGGGAAAGTATGGTGATATCAGTTAGTTAAATCGTTTACCCTATTAAACTGTGGTGTCTTGCCTAAATATTTCCTGAGCTCAACTTACACTCCACACGTTTCTTATAATGATGTGTAAAAGTGGTTAATATGCTCTGAATAAGTCAATTTTTCCATTTTATTTTTTAAAAAATTATTATACTGAGCAGGAAGTTTTGAGTTCTGATACTGACAGTTTTCAAAGTTTTTGATCTCGAGTTGAGAATCCATTGTACTAAGCGTACTAAATATGCATTTAAATTAAGTATTGTGATGTGGTTAAACTCGTTTGTGGTCACCTGTAACAGTGGGTACCATACGGACACTCAGGCCTGTCATCGTCAGCATCCTCTGCCTCCTCTTCCTCATAATCGCTGTCTCCAGGGTGACTGCACTCCTGAAAGTGGGCCGGATTTTTTCTGGTAAGAGGAAAAACACAATTGCTGAGTGAACTGCAATGCACGCTGAAACACAATAAGGCAAATGAATTCAATCACGAGCATTCATGCAACTTAATTACACTGACAGCTAATCTAGTTGGAAATTAAAGTACTATTCAGCAGCATTTCCGCTATTCCTTTCAGCTTGTCGTTATCATTCTGTGACCCATCATAATTCAATATTTCAATTAAACTGTCAACAGAATGAAACTGAAAAAAGTGATTCAGAAATCCCAACTGATGTCAGAGTCACTTTTGAAAGTTTATGTTGCTTCTTTATGGCTGTGTCTAAAGGAGAGTTTGGAAGGGAAGGAACAAAAAAAGATGCAGGGTATGTGAGTCCCAACAGAAAACTGAACCACAAAGAGTTGACAAGTGCGTGTCACGCTTCACCCCTGCATTTGGGCCAGCGCCCTCCAGCTAAAATACCAACTTTGTATTTTCTCTCTCAGCTTTTTAATATTAAAAATAAACGTCAGAGAATTAGATGTTAGGGAAAACATGTGCGTATGTCTTTGAAGTAACTCGTAAACCATTTCAGTCGAGCTGAGCTACACTTTTTAAACATCTCAGAGAAGGTTTTGCTTGGGATGGTTTCATTCTTAATCTTCTTTTACCATCTTATCTTGAGATAATGTGAACTCCAAACTAATTAGCAGTATTGATCTTCAAGAAACATTTCAAGTCATTATAAACAGTAATGTCTAAACATTGACTTGTCAAAGCAGAAAGTTTAAAAAAGCAACAGTTCACTCAAGGTTCTTCAGTCTTGCGGTGCAGTACCTGTAGCAGGAGCTTCCGTAAGGACACCGTGTCTGTTGCTGTTTTTTCACCTTCCTGGTGCTTGTTTTGCTCTCCGTGACCTTTGACATCTGCGGGCGTCCCTGGCTGACCTGAGAATCACTGGGATCTTCTGCTTGTGTCTTTGAGTCTTCAGCTTGAGCTCCTGGTCTGACCTCAGCTCCCCTGCCAGCTCCTCTTCTCTCCCCATCATCACGCTCCATCAAACCGTTGCTGTTCGCTCCGTCCGGGACTGATCCATCTCTACTGCTCTTGGGAGCGGTTGCATCATCCTGTCAGGACATCCATGCACACAGTAAATACTCCGTTCTTCTTACATTTCAGTGCAACAAAATGCAGGTATTACTGTGTATGTCTGTATGCGACAATTCTTCTAATTATATCTTTTAGGTTTTACAAATAAAATGCACTATTAAAAGGTAGAAAAATTAGCAAATGCTTAAAATAATAATAAAACAAATTGTACAATTATTAAAGTAAAAAAGGAAGAGGATTTATTCATTATTATTACTATTCAAGATTATTAATATACCCAAAACGACAATATGCCACCAGAATCACGCACAAATTTATTATGCAATATAAATACAAACACAAAATGTGCACGCTTTTTAAAATTTTTTTTTAAATAAAATGTATAATATATATATATTTTTATACTGCCTATTTTACAAATTGACAGCAACAGCAAATTATAAACGTCAATAGATAAATAGTACAATTTATTAATGATAATACTTAATAATAATAAAAATGTTTATTATTGCTACCATTGAATCATGGTTTATATAATAATAATAATAATAACAATGATAAGTATTATTATTATTATTAAAGTACCATTTATAATTATAATTAACATTATCATCATCATTACATTTTACTACTTACTGATACTTATAATTTGATATTGCTGTCATTTTATAAAATTGTATAATTATATAGTGCGTACTTTAAGTAACCACAAATTTAAAAAGTTAATATATTAATGACATTATTTATACATACATATAATATAATCGGGTCAATAATCCCATATTGTGTAAAATAGCTAATTTACCCGAGTCACAGACTCATCTTCAGAGTCACTCTTCAGTCTTTTTGCTTTCCTTTTGGGCATCTCTTCCTCCACCTCCTCTTCCTCAGATGACACTGGTGCGGCTCGAGCCCGTTTGGGTCCAGCTGCCCTCTTGGGTGTAGCTACTCGTTTGGATTTTGTAGGGGTCGCCTTCACCGCTGAGCTTTCACCTGCTCCAAAAGAGCCAGAAAAAACACAGTTATTGATGGATAATGTCAGCACTTGCAAGTTTTTGGTCATAATTCAATACAAACAAATAGTAATAGTAAAGTAAACCCATTTTAACTGCAGTTTCAGTCTCAGACATACTCGTGCTCAGAAACACAAAACAGAAAAATACACATGATGTTTTAAAACAGGGCCCTACTGATGAACAAAGCTACACTTACAGACTGTAGGGGGAAAAAACACAATGGATTCAGGTTTTTTGAGGGGGGTTACAGAAATCAATACTATTATTCAGCAAGGATGCATTAAGCTGATCAAAAGCGACGAAAGACATTTTAAATGTTACAAAAAATATATATTTTGAATAAATTCTTTATTATTTATACATCACATGAAAGCTGAATAAATAAGCTTTCCATTGATGTATGGTTTGTTATGATAGGACAATATTTATCCGAGGTACAACTATTTGACAATCTGGAACCTGAGGGTGCAAAAACAAAATCAAAATACTGGGAAAATCGCCTTTAAAGTTGTCCAAATTAAGTTCTCAGCAATGCATATTACTAATAAAAAATTAAGTTTTAATATATTTATGGTAGGAAATTTACTAAATATCTTCATGTACTTTAAAGAAACTAATAACAAACAAAACATAGATCAACCTTTGCTCTCTCTAAAAATAGGTCATTTGTTGTTATAGGAAAAATTACTTAAAATAATAATTAAATATTAATATTAAATATATTAAATGTAAAAAATATTAAATACATACAAAATATTTATTCTAGGCACATTAAAATTCAGCTCAAATTTCACCAAAATTATATATTTTGAGTTGCACATCTTTCTATTGAAACAGAAATAGGATAACACTTTAGAATAGGGAACACTTATTCACTATTAACTACGACATTTCCCTCAATAAATTCCTAATTTGCTTCTTATTAATAGTAAGGTAGTTGTTACGTTTAGGTATTGGGTAGGATTAGGGCTATAGTATAAGGTCATGTAGAATAAGGCATTTATATGTGCTTAATTACTACTAATAAATGGCTAATATTCTAGTAATATGCATGCTAATTAGCAACTAGTTAAGAGAGCCTAAAATAAAGTGTTACCGAAAATAGCAGTAAATATGTCAGTGTGATTTGATGCATCACCACTTTCATCAGTCTTTTTAATTTTATGCTGCCATTAATAAAAACAAATCCAAAGACCAGATGACAGTGGTATAGAATTATGGGTAAGGATGTAATATTAACACACCCTTAATGGTTTAAAAAAAACATTTAAACATTTGTTGACTGTAATGGACATTGTGTATCAGAGAGTTAAAGACATATTCGTGCTGAAGACACAAGCCTGCTCCTACATGAGCTGAATAAGAAAGCTTTCTCAAGCACAAACCTGAATGCAGGGTAAAGTGCCACAAGATCCAGATGAAGTGCTGGATATGGCAGGTTTGGAGCTAATGATCTGTTTAAGAAATCTGTAGCACACTTGCTCTTTTACTTGAGCACATTACATTTAGTCATTTTTACATCTGCATTAGCGATACATCTGCATTTCTGGAGAGCTGCAGGATGCATGGGAGTAACTCTGAAGATGCGGAGGACATCTGGGCTCAACCCAGTCTGACTGGTCAAGTCATAGATATGTAACTGATTTGACAAGTGGATGGGGACTCTCTCTGCAATCTCCATTTTCTCCACTTTATTCCTCAACAACAGGCTGAGTAGAGTCAACGTGACACTTGGCGGATGTGTTCTTTTTTTTTGAATAAGTGTGAACAGACAGAACACTGGATCTGTTGCCATGGGGACAGTACCTTTGGCTGAAGTCATCATCCAGGCCGGCAAGATCCGTTTCTTCTGTGGCACATCAGACTCGTCCTGTTGGCTCTTTGTGGATGCCTTGAAAACACAGAATAGAGATAGATTTGAAAATGATAATATACAGTAGTATAGCCAAGTAGGGTATAGAAGTGAAGAGTATAGATAAGAAAAGTATGTAGTCGATGAGTATAGAAGGATAGGGAATAGAATGTTACGTATAGACAAGGAGAGGTATAGAAGAGAGAAACTTTAGAAATTTATCAAGATTTATTTTTAATAAATAAAAGACAAAATTAATCATATTTATAATCTAAAAACTTAAATACAAAATTGCTTAATGTTTATAAATATACAAATTATGTACTTTGAGAGAGTTGTAGTCAGTAAAGACAGATTATAGAATTATATGTATAGGCAAAGACAGGTAGAGAAGAGAGAAATTATAAGTAGGCTATATAGCTTTGAATACAAAGTATAGAACTGAAAAATGTAGAACAGATGTGTATTAAATATGTTTATGATTTCAGATGAGGAACTAGACAGCAAACAGAGAGGACATGATGTAACAGGAATGTACAAATAGTAAAAGCAGCAATAACAGCAGCGTCCTGCTGCTCCTGGAATAAAACAGGTAGCAAAGAACTGCCAGCTAGAAGAAACATCAGGACACAATACAATCATGCATGAGTCCATATGTTTAAAGGGACAGTTCACCCAAAAATGAAAATTCTGTCATCACTTACTCTCAAGTTCTTTCAAACCTGTATCAATGGGGACCTGAAACCTGTTTGTTTACATTCTTCAAAATATCTTCCTTTGTGCTTAGCAGAAGAATGAAACTCATACAGGTTTGGAACAACTTGAGGGTGACTATCCCTTTAAATAACCAAAATCCCATAAAAAATCCTACCAAAATCTACAGTCTGGTCAAAGCTATGCCACTTTTCAAAAGTTTGGGGTCAATAAGATTTTTAATAAGATAATTAATGTGTTTATTTAGCAAGGAAGCATTAAACTTATGAAAAGTGACATTTATAATGTTATAAAATATTTTTATTTCAAATTCTGTTGTTTTGAACTTTCTATTCAAGGAATTTCAAAAGAATGGTTTTCAAAAATATTAAGAAGCACAACTGTTCACAAAAAAGTCAGAATTGCAAGAAAAATGTCAGAATTGCGAGCGAGTTTATAAGAGATATAAACTCGCAATTCTGAGAAAAAAAGTTAACTTTTATAAAGTCCAGTTTTGAGGGGGGGAGACTGATATGTTCTCAGAATTGCGAGTTTATATCTCAGAATTATGACTTTTTAACTCCCAATTGCGAGTTTGTATCACGCAATTATGAGAAAAAAAAGTCAGAATTGTGAGATAAAAAGTCGCAATTATCTTTTTAATTTTTTATTCAGTGGAAGAAACGAGCTTCCATAGAAAAGGGGCAATAGTCTGGAAACACAAACAACTTTCCAAACTGTGTTTTCTTTTTCCATACTTATCCAAACTTGGAAAAACCATACTTTTTCATACTGCATAGGAAGATATTTTAATGCACAGGAACCCTAATAAGAAGTCTCTTATCTAGGTTCCTATGCATTAAACTGTATCTACCCCAAACCTTTGACCGGTAGGTTTTATGTATTATGCAAACACACACACACCTCATTTAAAGAGGAAAGAGTGTGTGAAGGATCACTCGTTCCTTTATCTTCTGTAGGTGTGGCGCTCGGGTTCGTGGGCGTGCAGCTGTCGGCTTCAAGTGTGGCCGAGTCTAGAGAGGGTGCTGCTGGTCGACTCAAACACTTCTCCACCTCCATCTCCTCCTCAAACGCCTGACTGTTTCTGTGAAGAACCAGCAGTGAAAATCTTCTCTACTTCTCCAAGTTAAGCACTACACTCCAGTAAAAATCCCTCAGATAAGCTTCAATAATGTAAATTGCTTATATCTCGACAGTCTTTAAAACAATTCATCAACAAAAATAATAATCCCTCGTCAGCATGAGCACGCCATAAAAGAAGACCACATAATAGCCTAATTTCACAGATGAAAAGAATGACTTTTAAATGTATGCAAATCAGCACATTCAGAATCAGTTCGTCACAGCAGCTCTTATCATTTGTTTATCATCTGGGTGTTATCAGAGCGCCCGTTTTTAACGTGTCCATTCGAGCCGAGTGTGCTCATTATAGAGAAAGACAATAGAAGTGTCCTTTCATCTGAACCCGGAGGTCACAGATCAGTTTTAAGGGAAAGGTCAAAATGAACACATTCAACCAGAGACGCTTAATATCATGTCTAGAGGGAATATAGATAGATGAGATAAATGACTGGCCTTAATAAAGGGTGCTATTTTAAGATGACAAAGAACGATAAGACTGTATGCATGAATGCATTTGAATATTCATGAGGGTCTGTAATTGAAGTCATTTGCAACCAATTTCACTTTCATAATGTGACAGCATTCAACAAGAAAATAATGTAGCACTTCATTGTATCCATAAGGAATCATTTCGGATTGAAAAAATGTTTCAAACCAGAATGAAGCCAAATTTGAATGTATTAATGCCAATTTGATTTCATGTTGACTTTAAACAAATGCATTCAACACCAATATATTAACCCTTTCCTTAAAGAAGTAAAATAAATAGAGAGGTTGCTGCAAATCATTGCACGCTTGAGCTCTGTTGTTGTTGAATAATAAATGAATGCCTGTGAGTGACAGGCTGAATCACCTCAGGGTTTGATCATCTTTTTTGATATGCACTCTGTAAATGTATTTCCCGGGCATGAGAGAGAAGACGTCGCCCTCCTTTAGGCAATGCCACTGGTCCTTCTCCAGCGGCTGAGGCGCAGCCACAATGTTCGTCTGAATAAAACATGGGTTCAGGTGTATCTAGAGGATAGAAATGAGAGGAATACTGGTCAATCACATGCAAATAATAACCCTTTTTGCACGTCTTTTACGTAGAGGCACACTCAGAATTACATTGCCACCTTGTGCTGAAAGAGACAACGAGGAGAGGAAGGAATCAGGCAGGATTTGTCTCCTGTATGAGTGCAATGTCTGAATATTTCTGAAGCATGTGCGCAAATGCTAATCCATGGCTTTGACAATCATTTCTTTCAACAAAAAGTCAAAATTTGAGCCAGTGTTGTTTAAGTATTATTTATTTCTTTTAGCTTAGGTTTTAGCCATTCTTGAGCATTTGCCATATTTGTTAGTTTTATACTTCTATTTATATTTTTTTGTACTTAGTACAACTTGAATTTCTTTTTAAAGTACGTTTACTTTTTTCCATGGAATATTTTTTTTTTTTTATGTTATTTCGGCTGTATTTTAATGAACAAAAACAATTTAATCGTTTTAGTTAACAATAACACTGAATTGAGCTTGTGGAGCTAGAAAAAAGTATGTGTAATGTATTATCTCAAATAGGTGTCAATAATCTGAATATTCATGAGATTTTTTAAATCAAGGACTTGTTATATACTCGGAGGCGAAAGATCAATGGAGGCGAACATTACCCAAATGCAATCACCGTTGCTATGGCAGCAGCGGCTCTAACAACACATGTAATTAAGAGAGACAGCTGCTCAAGAGAGAAAGATGCGAGGAGAGAGCTCATATTTAAAAACTTTTGATGTCTTAACATCAAAGGGCGAGTGATGCTTTTATTCGACAGAAGAGTGTAAAATGATAAAACCACCATCACGACTCTCAGCCCACATCAGATGACAAACAAAAACCTACAGGCTTCAGACGCAGCTGGCCATTCAGGTTCTCAAGGATGCCGTGGTTTCTGGACACTCTCTTATCATTCACCTGGAGGAGAGCAAAGACAAAGTAAAATGATGCTATAGTGATAAACTGTATCATGAAAAGTATGAATGTTTCTGGTGAATGGTGCAAAAGTTTAAAAGTTTGGATTATCTAAGATTTAAAAAAAAAAAAAAAAAGTTTACTTTTATTCAAGTATGCATTCAGCTGATCAAAAGTGACAGTAAAGAGATTTATAATGTTACAAAACATTTCTACACATGCAAATAAATTCTGTTCATTTGAACTTTCTATTCATGAAAAAAAAATGTCAGTTTCCACAAACAAAAAAGAATCAGCATAACTGTTTTAAATATTGATAAGAAATGTTTCTTGAACAGCAAATGAGCATTTTAGTATGTTTTCTGAAGGATCGTGTGATACTGAAGACTGCAGTAATGATGCTGAAAATTCAGCTTTGCATCACAAGAATAAATTACACTTTAAAATATATTCCAACAGAAAACATTTCTTTTGAATGTTAATAATATTTCACAATAGTATTGTTTTGGTTTGTTTGTTTTTGCTAGAAGTCACTAAAAGACAAGAAATCTTATCCACTCCAAATAACAGTAGTGTATGTATACCTATATGAAGAGAATTCAGTGTCACTATCGTAAACATTGTGTGCTGTAGCTCAGTGTCATTCATCATGTGTAGCAGAACATTACAGTGACACCATGAGGTCACTTCACTGTGATCTGGGTGATTTAAAGACCCCATGATATGAAACGACTCCAAGAGCACAGCTTTCTGTTTAGTCTTGACACATTTCCTTATGAAACAGGAAGCTGGCGTAAGTCAAATGAGATTTATGAACTTCGCAACCTAATTAAAAAGTAAGTCATTTCTTTCTGGAAGTAATAATGGTAAAGTTTGTACTGAAGTCAAATTAGTTTTTAGAAACAAAAAGATTTATATGGTATAAATTTAAGGCTGCCAACTTTTCTAAGACCAAACTCCTATTTTGATTTTTATAAGGTCTTAATAATCTATGCTTTATTACCGAATCAGGATGCCTGAGGTTTGTTGGTACAATGCAAAAAACTTTTTTGTGAATTCATGCACCACATGAGATATTTCACCTCATTATCACCTATTTTCTAACCCTCAGACATAAGAGTTTGGGTGCCATCTTGAGGGCTTTGATCGTCATTGCTGAATGATAAATGGCCCACGCATGAAACTGAAAGTATTTTGTGTGTTCAACGTTAAACCAACATGAAGAAATCATTCAATATGCCAAAACGCATAAACATGCAGCTTTAACAAGTTCCTCCATGACTATTTAGCTTTGAAAATACATTTCTGTAAAAGTGCACAGCAGACTTGACTCAAGTTCAGCCACTTAAATTATTAATTAAAAATAACTTGAGAATTTGCACACTGGAAAGAACATTAGCATGCTATCTAATATATTCTGAAGACATATTAGTGAAGCTACCCTACATAGAGGTAATAGTCCACTTACCCCTAGAAATGGTCCTCTCCCCAGGACAGTTTCTCCATAGGGCAGCTCTATAGGACTGCCACCGTCCACCTGTTCCAGCTCAAAGCCTGGCATCTGTGCATAAGAACACACACAGACCTGTTTGTACTTAAAGTTCACCCAGTATATATCTGTACTGCGCTGCTGTTTTAAAACTTTCTCAATACAAACTCTCCCATTATTACTTTAAGAAAGAAGTTACTTACTATTTATTCAGGTTGCGAAGATAAATTCGTTACAGTTAACTTTTCGCTGCTTTGTGTACATGAAAAACGCTGAAGAAGCTGGCTGTGTTGACGGAGATGTGTAGCAAGAAATGAATAATAATGTTTATTTTCGGACTTCCGGTGAACTCCACGCCGAGCATGCGCTGTATAAACACGCACGTGGGCCCCTTTCTAAACGTTCACCCACGAAGGTGCACAAATTTAGCACACGAATAATAAAAAGTGCAACCTATAACTCAAATTCTGCACTACAATAATGCAGAACCAAAACAACTTCAATTTTTTTTTTTGGGAGAGGCGCGCATGCGCAGTGGGAACGAGGCGAGGTTTGCCTTTTGACGTTTCCGGCGTAAACAAACGCAGACGTTTAAATCCTCAGCTGTTAGTGAGACGCCTCCGTCGGTATGAATCTTTACAAATAACACACTGTTTTTATAAATATCATTATTTTCTCGTACAGAATACAGTTATGTAATTGTGACCGTTTCGTAATTGTTTTTAAAATCCGTTTTAGACACTGTTAGCTTGATTTACCTTAGTCCACAAACAAACAGATACTGCGATCGTTCAATGACTCACTCACTATAACCTTTGTGTTGCTTGAATAACGCATTAAAGCGAAATAAACTAGCTTTCCATTGATGTATGGTTTGTTAGGATAGGACAATATTTGACTGAGATGCAACTATTTGAAAATTTGTAATCTGAGGGTGCAGAAAAATCAAAATATTGCGAAAATCGCCTTTAAAGTTGTTCAAATCACGTTCTTAGCAATGCATATTAATAATCAGAAAATAAGTTTTGATATATTTACGGTAAGAAATTTACAAAATATCTTCATGGATCATGATCTTTACTTAATATCTTAATTATTTTTTTGGCATAAAAGAAAAATCGATCAATTTGACCCATACAATGTATTGTTGGCTATTACTACAAATATACCCGTGCTAGTTAAGTCTGGTTTTGTAGTCCAGGGTCACATATGCTCTGTCATACAAATAACTGGTGTTGGACTCAATGAAAATAAAACTGAAACTGTTCTAGGACGCTGAGAGATGCTGAATGTCTGTAAAAGGAGCAACAGCGTCATCTTCAGCCGAGACAGAGGATCCAACACGATCCCTGGTGACCAGAATCCACTTCAGCAGAACTTTACAGAGACCCTTCCTACAGAGATGAGTGTTAAGATCTTCAGTGAGCTGGACGTCAGGAGTTTGTGCCGGGCCTCGCTCACCTGCAGACACTGGAATGATATAATCGAGGGCAGCGATCAGCTGTGGAGGAGCCAGTGTCTTACAGTGCTGGCTATTTGCCAGAAGGAAGTGAATGGGGACAGGCTTGCTGGGTGTTCATGGAAGGTTTGTGTTATCGCTGTTAAAATTCTGCTTCATTTTGTTCCTATCTCTGCTGGTTGTTTCTTATTTACCTTTCCTTTTTTGTTCCAGGTTACTCTTGTGCGTAACTACAGGAAAGGCTGTGTAAAGCGGAGGTGGCTGAAGGGCCGATACAGTAACATCCGCTCTGCTGACGATATCCCGCCCAACAGCATGTATCCACTGGATGTGGAGACCTGGGGAGAGATACTGGAGGCGGAACTGGATAGATAGACCTGAGAGAGACTTTTGGGATCCTGTCAATGGACTAAAATATATCAGCTGCGATGGAAGCACTATGACTGAAACACTTGTTGGGCAAATAATTTTATAATCGGTGTTGCAAAAAAGCACAAAGACTGTGGCGGTCAGAACACATGATAATGTGGCTTTTGTTACCGAACATTTTAGTTGTAATCACCTTAATTTGCTTGAGACTGTAAAGGAAAATGAGGTTTTATAGGTTTCATATGATGGAATCATTTAATAGATGGAACTGAGAGAGATCTTTCTTTGCTCTTTTTGTATAGATCAACAAAACTCTGCACATTTTGACTGAAGTATTGATTTTTTGTTAATTTATTAATTTTTTTAGAGTCACTGCCAAAAAGTGTTTTGCCTTAAATCATGCAACTATTATTTTATCAAAGCTAATATATTAATGAATATTATGTGTACTAATGCTATAATTCCCTCTTCAGTGCTGGCCTCTCTTTCCATTTCTGCTGCTGTATGCATATGTCTTTATAACATGATCATTTAAAACAATATAGAAATATTGTTACATTTAAAAGCATTGTTACATTTTTGTAGTGTAAAAACGACTTTTTTTTAACATACAATATTCATACAGAAATCAGTATTTATGAACTAGCACTGTCATGCTGTGAAATGGAAAGCCATCTTTCCATTTCATTTTGAAAGCAATTCTGAGTGACTTTTTTAGTCCTAGCAGACAAAAAAAGTAAGTACTAGTAGCATCGTGCCATCTCATGGTAAAGTAAATTAAAAACATGAATTAATAAATTAAAGAATTGTTGGACTGGATTACGTGTGGATTATTGTGGTGTTTTTATCAGCTTTATCAGAACTCTCATTCTGACGGCACCCATTCACTGCAGAGGATCCACTGGTGAGCAAGTGATGCAATGCTAAATTTCTCCAAATCTGTTCTGATGAAGAAACAAACTCATCTACAGCTTGGATGGCCTGAGAGCGAGTACATTTTCAGAAAATTGTATTTTTTGGAAAAACTAATGGAGGAATCTGTGAGATAAAACTATTATGAATGTTAAGTGAGAATATAATTTGCATACTTATCTGATTATTCAAATTATGTATATTCCTCTTCATTATATTATTTAAAATGGCATAAATGTAATTTAAAATGACACTATTATTGGTCTGACTGTCCATTAAAAATCCACACACATCATGTTTTAATTAGAACTAATGTTTTTATATAACTACTACTATTTGTTGCAAAGCTTTCTGCAAAGACAAAAAATGTGAAAGGTATACTACTACTTCCAAAAAAAAAAAAACATCATAGCAGCCTATTAAAAATGGGTTTATAATTAATTTAATCATATTAATGTTTTATTGACATTTCAAGCTCACTAAACACGTAATAGCAGTATTTTGCGTTTAGTACATCTACTTTTTTTACTATAAAAATGGCCCAGTACTGCATGCAGTAGCACCACATGATTCTTCAGTTTCAGCACTTTGGACAGGGACTGTTTCAGTGTGCGTTTGTTTACCCAGCGCGAGACTAATGGCCATTGGTGTATTATACGAGCCCAGTTTAGCCATATGCATGTGCACTGATGTATGCTGCATGGCTAAAATGGGTGTGATGGCTTGTGTAGACGTCACAGCATCTCTCAACAGCTTCCTGGGACCATCCGCCATCCCGTTAATGACGGGGAGCCCTGGAAATACATCGACCTCCGTTATCTCGCAACCATGGCCGACGTTCCAGCGATAATAAACATCGCGATTTCCCTGAAAATCCAACCCAATGACGGACCCGTGTTTTATAAAGTGGACGGGACGAGGTTCGGCCAGAGCAGGACAATCAAATTGCTAACAGGATCGAAATACAAAATCGAGGTGATCGTGAAGCCGGGTAGCGCGGAGGCCGCGTAAGTCGATGCAACGTTAATGCGCGGTTAAACTGATCCTGTTTATATACTTCTATTCTGATATTAAAGGTGGTTGCATATAGGTAGCTCTTAGCGCTCGGTGTTTTTCGCAATACTGAGGTCGAAAGGTGCACCTGCGCTCCTGTAAGAAATTCAATATGTGATATAAATAAACTGCTGCATATGTGCATAAGGCGATTCTTTATTTGCGCAGTAGTCTGCGTTATTTAGAAACGCTGTAAAATTGAGCCACGGGGATGTGTTACGAGCGCACGACTCTTTAATGTTTAATTGACAGAAGGAATTTCAGATTTGTGTCAAATAAGGTAAACAGGCAGATAGTCTGACGCTTGTTTCAATGGGATTTCAGCACAATGGGAATCGGCGGAAAGAGCTTCCCTTTGGAGCAGCAGTCCAAAGACGAGGAGCAGATCGTCTACAATGGCAACTACGACACTGAGGGAGTGCCACACACCAAGAGCGGGGACAGACAACCTGTGCAGGTCTCCATAGAGGTAACACAGCCCAGCCCGGATTCGGAATAGAATAGAATTGCATAGAATTCATCACGAAGTCACGTGGAATTGCTAAATGCTAAATTGTTCAGGATTAGGGATTTGAGGCTAAGCATTAGATTTCACTCGTAGCCTCAAATTACTGAGGAGTTTGTGCACCTGACACATGATAAAACGGGTAAACAAATCCTGTTTTTAAGTCTTATCTGTTGGTCAGAATGTCATATAAATTGGGGGTGGGCTCTTTGACCTGGACCAATAAGAAACCATCCAGAACAATATATAGAAGCAACCTCATATAACACCATTGCAACTAACAGGGCTCTTGAAATCATTTCAAAATTCGTTGGGGTTTTTTTCATTATTTTAACTCGTCAAAATAATTTAACCAATTTTAACTTCTTTTTTTTTTTACAGCCATTATACTTTAAAATTTAAGGCAGAAACTGAACTTAAGCTGTAGGTGGAAATTTTTAGTGGAGATTTTTTTTGACAAATTTGGCGAGAGGACAAATATTCCAAAACCTTCTGAAAATACAAGACTTAACTGCACAATAGAAATGTGTTTCTTGGATATTATACAATTTGCATACATATAATATTTTTTGAAAAATATACACTTTTTTTTCCCCAAGACGTTTCTAACTCTGACTTTGGACCAATTCTGTAGAATGGCCCATATATATTTGGCAATATTTTTAGTTATTTACAATATATATTAAAAGTACACTCCAAAACATATGACAACCTTAAAAATGATGTTTACAATTTTACATCTTAATTTTATTACACCGAGTCTATATTAAATAGGAAGCGAGTTCGCACACTGAAAAAAACCTAATTGGGATTTACTTTGAAACAATTTACACTCAGAAATTGCTAGTAAACTTCACAAAAAGAAATGGCAAGCAAGTAAGCATGAATTAAAAGTTAATTTTTTTATATATATATTTTTGTATAACTAAATTTCTATGTAAGAAAAGTTAAATTGTATTTTCTTGTACTGCAATAATCTGTTTTATTTACAACTTCAAAAAATCTTTTTGGAGTACAGACAAGTGCAACCTAAAATAATTGCAAATCAGCAAAACACTGTATAAGCTGCAAGCTAAATCTATGTTGTCAGGTTGCTATGTTTAAATGAATAGTTAAAAAGTAACATATAATTTTTTTTTTACAGTGTCAAAGCATTGTGTTCATTTTGCATGGACACACAAGCACCACCCTTCTGTAACTAAAGACAAATTAGTTAGCCAACTGATTGAGTATAAAAAAAGAACTGAGCTGTAAAATGTTCCTAACCTTCCATCTTCTTTTTGTCGCCAGTTCAAAGATGCTGGCATGTTTGAAACCGTATGGCAAGTGAAATACTACAACTACTACAAGAGAGAGCACTGCCAGTTCGGCAACAGCTTCAACTGCATTGAGTACGAGGTCAAGCCCAACGAGACCCGCAGCCTCATGTGGATAAACAAAGAGGTGTTCCAGTAAAACACGAGCGGAGCAGCAGCAGCAAACCTGCACAATATGACCTGTAACCATCATGGGGCCGCTGTGTGCGAGATAGATGACTGCAAAGTGCGCAAGTGAAATAAGATGTGACTATCAAAGGCTCCAAACAAGTGATCCATCAGGGTATCTGTTTACCAGTCAAGCACTGCATCTAATTCGTTGTACCACTGGTCATGCATGATCTGAACGTTTCAGTCTGAACAGAATTTTTCCCCATTTATGTCTCTTCCTCTGTATCTCGCCTGAGCTGGTGAAACTTTGAAAAAGTTGGTGATATTTTGAGTGAAAGTCTCCATGGGAAGGGTTATTTGAATGAGACTGAATTTACAGCTCTCTCTTGGTCA
Organism: Barbus barbus; assembly: GCF_936440315.1. Lineage (NCBI taxonomy): Eukaryota > Metazoa > Chordata > Actinopteri > Cypriniformes > Cyprinidae > Barbus > Barbus barbus. Next base: position 7,287,183 of record NC_136735.1, read on the forward strand.
TTTGCACAGCACATATCAGCTCTATTATGGTTACAAATACACGGAGACCATCTTTCATCAAGACTCAGATGAGAAAACTGTACTGCAAGCCTGTATTTACCCCAGCGGTTTGCTGTTTTAGAGACAGGCAGTGCTCCACAATGCTGCTCAAAAAGGTGCTGTATGAACGTACACAGGCTATACATGATACTCTATGTGTACAATGTAATATTATATAAGTAAAGACCAGTCAGTTAATATTGTGGTCTTTTGGGACCAGCGTAAAACAATTATTTATTTGTGACAGGCGTGTCTGTTTCTGTATGGTGTGAATGGATGTTTAATTACTTCCTATTTTGTGTTACTGTTGTTCACTGCTTAAACTGTTATTTATGTTGCCTATTTTTCACAGAAGCATTAGTTCGCTGGTGAGAGTTAGAAGTGAATCAGAAATGCAGTTGCTTAATTCTATGCCTATTTTTACTCATATTCTGATTATTTGTTTGCTCGTGGGGTGCCTATGTGTGTTGCTGAATCTCAATCTTGATTTTTGTGTGACTTTGAGCCAAACTTTTGACCTTTTTGTAAGAATATAAACAATCTTGTTGCTTGAAGTTCTGTTCTGTTTTGAAAAAAAAAAAAAAAAATGCATTATGGTACCAGCCAATAAAAGACCAAAAGACGAAAGAAAGTATAAAATATGCAATAAATAGAAAATGATATGTGGTGGTTATTTTTAGCTTAGAATATTGATATAACTTTGTAGTTAAAATACATTATAACTAGATTATTTATAACATCTAACATATAAAGGTGTATTTGTGAACAGCATACTGCTAACTAAACATGGTTTGTTATTTTTAAAAAGTATTTTTATAGACACACAACCAGGACCCTTTAAAATGCAAATACCTTCATATTTAGGATTAGTCACTAAATGTTAATACAAAACAAAAAAAGCCTCACAACAAAACACTCCAAGACAGATTAAATGTGCCACAGCAAGACCAAACAATAAAATCAGGAAAATAAAGATAAAACATTATTTAAAAAGTGAAAAATATCACATATTAAGATGCACATGTAAAACAAATGCATTTAGGTGTTAAATTAAGCCATAATCCCAATCATATTTATTAAAAATAACAAAACTATTTTATATTTGTATTTTTATTTAGGAATGGTCAGACCTTATGATAAAAGCTTCTCACGTAAAACATGGCTAAAAATGTATATTTGTGTTGTATTTAGCCATAATTCCAATCACATTTATTACAAATCACAACTATTTTATACTTTTAATTTTATTTAGGAATGGTCACAAAAAAGCCTTTTAAAAATGTAATACAAAAGCAGGCCTCACAATAAAAGCCCTTTAAGAAAGATGAAACAAGAAAATAAAAACTATTTTAAAAAGGGAAAAATCATTAGACATTGCTAAAAAAAAACGTATAAATGTATTAAGCCATAATTCCAATCATATTACAAGAACTATTTTATAACTTTATTATCATAAGCAGGTACTGCAGCCATTTCAAATGAGGCATATATATGCAAACTGAAATAAAGTCTTCATTAAAGTCTAATACTAGGTTTCTCTCTCAGACCTCAGATGCTAAATCATTTGATCAGCGGTAATGATGCAAATGCGGGTGTATTGACTGAGAGAGAAAATAAGGCAGAAATACCCGGATGTGCTGTTCTAATGCACCTCCCCCCTCCCTCCCTCTCTTTCGCTCTCCACCACCAACTCAACCCACTGCCTCTTCCCCCTCCGCTGCGGACCTAACGTTACCGAAGCGACTGCAGTGAATCCGTCAACCGTCGACTGAAAGCCCGAGAAGAAGAAAATCCCTGCGACTTCCTCGCGCAGAAAAATAACCGTCAGCGACCGTTGAGTTCCGTGAGACTCTGCACAAGGCGAAGACAAGCCCGGCGACAGAATGGTAAGGATCCCTTACAGCTCTTGCTAAACCGCTGCAAATATATCCGATATTAGCAGATACTACCGATACGGCTGCGCTTCGGATCAATTAGGCATTTAACGCGCCGCGACGGGCTGGAAATGCGCTCGAAGTGTCGTGATCAAAGCCGTTGTTGATAAAACAGAGCCATGGCTGTCAGTGTGGCCCACGTTCATGGCTGCTAGGAAACACAGACGATAAACACATCGCTGTCTTATAGATTCCGGTGTGAAAGCTGTATTTGAGCGAGCAGGGATCAAATGTTATGGCGCAGCGGGGAGAGAGAAACATTGTGTGGCAGCTAACGTTACTAGCTGCTGCTCAATCGATACGGCTGTCAAGCTGATCGAGAGCTGGTTTGCGTGGAAAATAGATCCGTTGACAACTTGAATCGACTGGTTGATTCTCCAGAAAAGCCTGACTTTGCTTGGCCATTAATTATAAGGTGGGGTTTCCTACATTTGGGGACATTTTCTGCCCCCTGGGGTCATTTTAAATGTATGCTTTCTCATGAAACAGTAATTTTAAAGTTTTAAATTTGCTAGATTGTTTCGGTTTTGTCGGTCGACCCAGACTTTTCAACATCCACTGTATGATCAATTAATAAGAAGTGTGAAAATTGGGGGTATTTGGCCTTGCACATTTTCAGAAATGCATAAAATCACTTTCATACATAATTTGATATTAATTTGAATCATTGAAGTCATTGCCATCATGCCAAGCATTTTAGATTACAACTGTGTTTCTTCAAAATGTAGTATTTGGTTATGATGTGACAGTAATTTGCCAGTTTTTAGATTTTCACATTATCTGAGAGTGGGTTTTTATTAGGTGTCACTGCCCAGACAAATTGTATTAGGGGTTTAAATCTAGAAATATTGTTGTTGAACCATGTTTATGTGGCCTTATTGTAATATTTAGTTTTGTATACGTTATGACATTTCAATGTTCAATGACATGAGAGGAAATCGTGTTTCAAAATTATGTTGATACAGTTCATCATACACTAAGCTGAAGGAAATGAGCAATCCAAAGTTATGAAAACCTGCAACTACCCTTAAGATCTTTAGAGTCTTATTAGTATTAGCCGCATTACTGATTATCCAATGAATTTGTGCCAAAATAGAGTTTGAATGGATGCATGCCATATGAGATTAAAAAAAAAAAAAATTAGAGTAGTAGATATTTGTTTTGCTATCCTCACTATCAATGATTATGTGGCTGAATTTGATTTTATTTGCATTTTTTTCAACTGCTGTCCAGGACCTTATCAGAACCTAACTGCAACCCATTTTTGGGTCTCCATAAAAATGATTTCCTTTAAAATCCTGGTCAAATAACGGAAGTTCATTGGTCAGAAGCCGTGAGCCTGTTGATTGTCTGTTATAGGCGTTCAATTTAACCTCAATTTGCACTGAAGTGTGTGGCTGATACAATGCAGAATATATTATAGCAAAAAAGAGATACACAATATAAAATTTTGGAACTGACCCTAGTTGGAATGAGCACTTTGTTTAATCAGCTCAGCCTGCATATCTGTCTGTATCAATGCAAACGACCCTATAAGAAGACACTAAATGCACTCAATTCAAAGGCTAGAAAAGTATGCATACTTGGAATGCATAGCATTGCATTCTCCAAGGGCTAGCTTCACAGACCCAGATTTAGAATAGTCTACCAACACCATGTCTATATTGCATTTTAATTCCTATACTGTGTCTAAAGACTCTGGGCTCAAACGACCCACTGTAGTGCCTTAGAATCAGGCTCAGGCTGTTAAACCGGTCCATTGAAGTCCTGTTTGCTGCCGTTTTGACCAGAAGATCCAGTTATGACATTTTGATTAAAAAACAAACAAAATGTATGTACGGATTAATTGTTCACAGTAAAATCTATAGCATGCATTTAGTAAATAGATTGTCATTTCATGCTGACTTTTGTCATGCTCAATTTAAATAAAATAAAAGTCTGTTAAATTATGCAAGTGAACATCTGTTAACCAAATGTTTATAGATACAGGTCTGATTTGCTGACACTCTGCACCTGACCTTTCCCTTGCCTCAGATGATCCTAATGTCTTTCTAATAGATAGACTTTTCTACTGAAGGAGCTTCCTGATTGGACGTGATTGGGAGTGTTGTGAAGTCATAGAGTAGAAAGTAGCCCAGTCGAACATTGCTTAATTTCTATGACTGTTTCCTCCACCTCTTGCTTTGCTTTGAGCCGTCTTTCCTTGCCTGTCGACTCATGCTTGAGACCGTATAACCAGATGAAGTAATCCTAAACCCTCAATCCACTTTAAGTTAATTTGCTGTCTCTCTACCACTAAAGTCAAAATAACACAGGGCACTCAACCTTAGCTAACCTACTAGCTGTGGCAAAACACTGTCAGTTTGTAGTGCACTGAGCGTTCAGACTAATTTTACAGGGAGGGACATACTGAACCGCTACGTTTAATACAATAAATTAGAGAAGTCGGAGAACAGCGTTCGACCATGCAGTGACTCAAGTGACCGGTCTCACACAAGTTTAATCTACTTCCATACACACTTATGTACACAAAGCATGGAAATACACCTCTTTTACTATCTCTACTACATGGGTTATCAGTGTGCTTGAATTTTTATCTTAGAAGAATACTAGAAAACCTCTCCTTTTAATTTATCCGCATGAAATGACCGCTCAGGAACTTCACATTGTAAGCTATGAAACTGTGATAAACATCTAATAGAGAGCTCTAGATACTCTGGAAGTTGCTTTAGAAACTTCTAGGCTCAGTGATGTCCCAGTTTATCTATCCCGCTCTCTACATTGGGTTGTGTCAGCTTTGGTTTCTCGCTGCAAGTCATAACAGGCTTTCAGCACACAGCTCGATGAAGGCATCACCCTCTTGCTAACTTGAAACAACTTGATTTTTGTCTGGGATGTCACACCTATAGACTTTGTTTTCTTCTGAAATCTTGCCCTCTGCTTGTCTTATCCAGTTCACTTAAAAACAAAACTTAAGCTGTATTATTTTCTCTCCACCATGAAAGCCCAAAATAAGAAGTTAATCACAATGTCCAATTAAATCTTTTATGTTTACCAAGGCTGTATTTATTTGATCAAAAAATACAGTAAAAGCAGTAATGTAAAATATTACTATAATTTAAAACTATTTTCTATTTGTTTCTGTTTTTTTTTATTTTTAAGAAAATCATGACAGATTTTTAGGATTCTTTGATGAATAGAAAGTTAAAAAGAACAGCATTTAACCTTTTCTACCATAAATGTCTAGTCTGTCACTTGTGATCAATTTACTGCATCCTTGCTGAATAAGAGTATTGATTTCTTTAATAAAAATTACTGACCCCACAATTTTAAACAACAGTGTATGTGTATATTAGAATAATCTCTATCTTTCAGCATTAGCATCGTTAATAGAGACGATGTTTTTAGCGCTGATTTCCCCGTTACAGTGTCTCTCATTGTCTTTCCTTTCTCTACTTTTCTTCTCTCTATCCTGCTCTATCATGGCATATTCTCTTCTCTCTCTGTCTCCTGCTATTTCTGCATGTCCCAGTGTGCTGAAACTGGATGGTGATGGGGTGGCCTGATTTCTTTCCTAGCTTATTGCGGTGTGTATTTCCACTCTAATGTATAACAAAGGAATGCCTGGGTGGTATGACTCTATTATGTGCCAGTCGCTAGAGATTTTGCAGTTTAGATTTTGCTAGAAATTATTTTCCATTTATATTGTGATCAATACATTTGCATGTTTACCAGTAGCCTTCTAGTAATCAAAAATCTATAGTAATGTGAAATTATTTGTCCTAAGAAGCAGAACTGTTTTCAACATTGATGATAATAAGAAATGTGTCTTGATAATCAAATAAACATGTATAAATGATTTCTGAAGGATCGCTGAAGACTGCAGTAATGATGCTGAAAATTCAGCTTTGCATCACAGGAATAAATTATAATTTAAATATATATTCAAAAAGAAAACATAAATTGTAATATTTCACAATATTCCTGTTTTTACTGTATTTTTGATCAAATAAATGCAGCCTTGGTGAGTAGAAGAGACTTTCAGAAACATTAAAACATCTTAACGACCTCAAACTTTGAGTCAGTAGTGTATATATCAACATAAATCAGCCAGTAACCACTCTTCGCTCTAGATTTTGGTGAGTTAAGTCAGTCGAGTCATCGATTAAGGATGTTGTCTTTTCCCTCTCAGTATGATTGATGATATGATAATTGACTATGTTGTGTCTATGTGCTTTCACTTTTTACATCTACAGTATTACACACAATAAAATCCAGGTTCATTCGGCGTCTGTTCTCTGAGACTGATGGCCTCTTCCACAGCACTGTAAACTCACTCCTCAACTCTGATTAGCTAATTAACTAAGACACATTAAGAGCCGTAGTTGTGACTGATGACCCTTTCGCCTTGTGACTCTGGTGACAGCTGTGTGTCATGAAGAGAGAACATACAAAGATTTACTAAATCGACTTTTACATTAGAGTAAACCATAGCTTATAATAGATAGTATGCTTGGTTGAGGTATTTGATGAGGCAGAGTCATTGATTATGTAGTTAGATGTGAAAATCACCCCCCTTTGGATATTGTTGCTATGTCTGTCAGGCTTCACAGAACCTTTAGGATTGATCAGTAACATTTTATGTGCATTGTCATGCTGATTCAGACCCTTGTTCTCTCTCTACAGGGAAATGAGGCGAGTTATCCCTTGGAGATGTGCTCACACTGTAAGTATTTTGGGCTGTTGCTCAATCGTACCTCAAATTGTGTTTGTTTTTTTGTTTAAGAAATGCAGCTCTAGTTGCTGAAATAAGTGTGAACACTTGTGATACTGACGTTGTATCGAGAAGATCAAAATGGTACCAAATGTTTTAACTAGTAATTGTACTTATTTATTGTGACAATGAATGTGCAAACTAAACGTTGAGGCGATAAAAGACAGCTTTCATTTAAACAGAGAGAGCTGATACTGACAGAGAGCAACACTTCACTGTATTACTATGTACGCTATATTTTTTTTACCCTTAACTTTTTAGTTTTTACTTTAAATGCATTTAGGTACTTATGCATACACATTCACGTCATATAAACAGTGGTGACCTGTGGTTAATCACTTACATGCAGCTCGTGGTGGGTGATCAGAGTAAGCAGTCAGTGTAGTCTAGTCCGGTTCTTTAAACACCTGTTCCTGCTGCTCTGGGATCTGCTGGAGATCAAGACGTGAGGCAGAGGGCATCCCCTGGATCAGTGGGGCTCTCCGGGTCTGGAGCAGGGCCAGCGCTAGTGTAACCAGACTAGACGGGGTGGCGGTCTGTGGAAATGAGGGCTATAAATGCCTCCAGCTTGTAAAGGTTAGTGTCGGGGCTGCAGGAAGAGCCTGTTTATTTTTAGAGTTGGTGGGAGTGAGTAGAAGAACACGAGGTGATGATCCATTTTTAATAGGTTTCTTTTTTATGTATTTCTCTGCTCCACTTTAGACATTGAAAGCACTGACAAAAACATTAGAGGCACTTTTGGACCTTTGACACCCCTTTTTCAATATAATAGTGCTGACCTGTGCTTGGCTGAAAGATCTAGAACCAACACTTTCCATTTATTTAAAGGCATAGTTCACACACAAATGAATATTCTGCCATCATTTACACATCATGTTGTTCCAAACTAAAAGATATATTTTTTTTGTCGAAACTATGAATGTTAATGGGGTCCAAAATATCTTCTTTTATATTCCACAGGATAAAGTCATATGGACAAGAAATGAAGTCAATAAAGGTTAGGAATGACTTGAGGGAGAATACATGATAACAGAATTGTCGTTGTTGTGTGAACTGTCCCTTTAAGAAATGCGTTCTGATGTAACTGTTACTACATAGCCTTTCCACAAATAGACATTGCTTTTTGAATGGATAAATTGTTCTGATGTGCAGAAATTTATTTTTGATACAAATGAATACTTAATTCATTAAGCTTTTTGCACCTAATACTCTGCACCTTCACCTGCAATTTGAGTGAAATCTGATTCCGAGTAAAAAAAACAATTTCAGCGTATGTGAATGTTATAATCTTTCACATTGAGCCACATAAGATCAGCTGTGTAGAACTACATTACCCAGAGTTCTCTGGGTACAAGCACAGGGTTCCCTTAATGTTGCTATGGCAACTTCACTGACACAGGTTTCCAAGACCACAGAGGGATTAAGACAAGTCTTACTCATAGTGCACAGCCAAGGAAAAGCTACATGTATTGTCCTGCGAAAAAGAGGATAACCCTCTTTTAAAGATCCGACGCCAGCTTGCCACAAACCTAACAAATCCAGTCATTGGTTCTTCCTCATTCAACCCAGTAATGATGAAAGCAGAAGGAGTTTATAGATCAAGGTGGAAGATTAATTGCATCATTCCCAGGAGGTCTTGCTGTAGAATGAGGAGGCAACAGTAATTAATTTTGCAGGACTGTAACAGGGCGATAACAAGTGTGCTGCTGTGAAACTGAGCCACCTGTTGGTCAGATGGGTGCTTAGCAACCACAAGGACATCATAAGGCCTCTCCAGTTAGATAGTGGTAACAAGACACTTGTGACATTGTCCCGAATCATTTTTATTGATGAAATGCATCTGGTAAAGGCAAACACAGACTGTTTATGTGAACTGCAAGGGATAAGATGGCCACCAGGTCGTCCTGTATATATATATTTTTAAAGACTTATTCATGATCCAGGCCAGTGTAGAAGAGTCAAGAAGCAAAGTGGGAGAGAGAGGGGGACAGGATCGGGAAAGGTCCTTGAGCCGAGATTCTAGCTCGGGATGCCCACAAGGCTATTGGCACTGACGTCGTCCTGTATAATTAGAGCAGTATTCTGGGTAGCATTTGTAGTGTAATGTTGATTACCACAAAAATTATTTTGGCTCATAACTGGTATTCTTTAAATACAATTTGGAAGATTTAAAAGCAGAATTTATGAATGTAAGGACCAGTGTTGGGGAGTAACTAGTTACATGTAACGGAATTACATAGATTAATTACAGAATAAATGTAATTGTAAAAAGTTACAGTTACTGAGAAAATTTTTAATTAAATTACAGTTATCAAAATTTTAATTATACAAAGGGGGTTACATAGGAATATTTTCACACACCAACATACAGATTTAATTGACTTCTTGGTTACACTTTATTTTAAGGTGTCCTTGTTGCAGTGTAACAAGTATAACATTTATAATGTAAAATGTAATTACACATTTAAGTACTGAGTAATATTAATTAACTGCATATACTTAATATATGGTTATGGTTTGGCTTAGGGTTACTTGCATGTAATTATGCATAATTGTTATATTAGTGAGTACATGTAACGTGTAACAAGGACAGTGTAAAATAAAGTGTTACTGACTTCTTTCATAAATTGCAGGGACTGCTGTAAAATATGAGATACCAATATTTCATTACTTAAGGACACAGAATAGGACACATGCTGCTTATTTAACAACTGTTTTATTTTATTTATATGCTTTTATTTTTTAAGATTAACAATTTTTTTTTCCCCAAGGCAATGTTAGATGCCAGTGTTTCCTTTCATAATTTAATCTCAAAAACAGTATCATAGCTATATCATTTTGATTTTAAATCTGTATTTGACCTCAGAACGAAATTTCAAAGTAAAAAGAGATGCTAAAGTTTGATTTTGTGGTGGTTGTGCTTTTAAATTGTATGATTGTAATCTTAATTTAAGTGATGAAGTGTTGAGTACTACTGTAAGGTTAACCCTGCCTGGTTTAAATGTTTGAAAATGTTGTGCGTGCTAACACATCATTTATTTTACTATTTGATAGGCTTACTATTGATAGAATATCGTTAAAAACGTATTTTTGTTATTTGTCTAGAAGCACAAGTAGCTGGAGCTTCTAAAGGCAGCTGTGGTGATACAATGACTTTATCATTTAGCAGTTTTTCTCTTTTATTGAGAAGGCAGGACTATTCTGCCTTATTGCACACTTTCTCCAATTTATAAGTTGTATGAGTGCATTGTCTTTGGGGCTAATCTACATTACACCTCATGCTGTCAGTTGATCTTAACTTGCACAGAATATTCCTTTTAAGCTGGTTTTGAATTCACCTGATCCCAAACAGATGCATTATTTACAGGGCATTTACATAAGACATGCTTTTATGTTTAAAAACATCTAGAAAGAGCAGAATGTGCTGTCCTTAGACACATTTTAAAAGTGAAACGCTTATTACCACAAAACAAATGATGTTGCAGAAATTGACACATTTTTCTAAACCATCATGCGCTAATGAGCACGTACGCCGCTGCTCTTCCTCTGTTAAGTTGGCCGTCCTTGTTGCTAGGGGGCTTTTCTGAGAGGCCCTTATCAGCCATTACAGTGGGTGAGTGTGAGAGACCATCGAGGATCAGCCTGACAGCTATAAATATACCCCTCTGTCTCTTCCATCTCAACATTGTTTGAATAATGTGGCTCAGTGATGCAACTGCCTCTGCTGATGCCGAATGGGTCGTAGTGAATAGCATGAACATTTTAGCTCTTGTTTTTGTTCTTCTGTTGCCTTGAAGGCACTTTTAGGTTATGTAAATAACACTGTCAGTATGTGGACTATGACACTGGCATGCTTTGTCCTGATGTTTCAGTGAACGACAGATGCATGATGGTGTAATAAAGTCACCTGGTTTAATGACACACATTGGCACTAGATGTATCAGGGTTAATCCAGGGCATATTAATAGATATGAAGAATAAGCGGTTACATCATTTGCTTCAGGGTAATCTGAGAAGTGTCCACAAACTCAAAATAGCACAGTGGAAACCAGCGTATGTCTCTTTACCTCTCTTTTATCTCAGAGTATAATTGGATGTACAGCAGCAGTAAGGCAGAGCTCATTTTCATCTGTTTGCTTTTCATTCAAACAACTATTTTTGGAACCAAGTCAACTTGAGTATTATGTTATTGTACTTAAATAGTACTTAATGATTTTAAAGAACTTAAATTGTCGCCCTGAGACCCAGATATTCACTTTCATCCTCTATATAAGACTTTTTTTCAGAATTTCTGAGTATGCAATACCTCATTTGTCTGTTGTATCAGGGACATTTAAATGATTTAACTTTAAATTGTTACTATTATATTATTTATTAATATATTAATGAATTATTAATTCATTGTTACTATTATTATTAATTATTTAAAATGGCTGAAAACTTAAAAATTATGGTATCTGTTTGTTTGTGTAAAGAAATATAAATTAAAATGAAATAAACTAATTTTGTGGTATATTTCCATTTAGTGATTTGAACATATTAACTCAATTGCACTCACTTAAAATCTAGCATGCCAGATGCTTCGCATATTTAATATATTCTATTTTTTTTTTTAATACAATTTTATTTTTGAAAAGCATAAATTCAAATGAGAAATCTTTAATTAGTCATTAATTAAACTAGAAATTCAAACTATTCTTTCATTTTATCATTTTTGTCTTGAACATGTCAGTTACGTTGCTGTCCATGCAGGGTCAGAATACTCTTTGGATTTCATCAAAATATATTAATTTGTGTTCCGAAGACGAACGAAGGTCTTACAGGTTTGGAACGACATGAGAGTAATTCATTTTTGGGTGAACTATCCCTTTAAATGGCACACTTGACTTAAATATTCATATCGGCATTTTAATAGTTATTCAGGGCTTAAAGTTTTCCGTCACCGTGCCGGATCTCCGGTGTGCAGCGTATGGCTGCGAAAAAAAAAAAAATAAATTTGTCTCAAGTGTTTTGTCACACCCCTAGTGTTGATAAGTGGTGATATAGCGTTCATTCTTCAGGTCAACCATATAGTCACAAGGAAAAAAAAAATCAGTTTGAATAAGGACAGCAATAACTGTGCCATAGTATCCTTTCAAATGTTTAAGTTGCAAAGTTGCAACAGTCATTGCATGCTTTGCATGTGCTGCCCACCAACCCCCCTCCCTGGCCCGGCCCACCCCCGGAAAAAAGTTCAGGCTCAGGATTGTTTTTTGCTTTAACCCCGGAGTTATTTCATTTAAAAAGTCTCTGTTAGTGACTTGTTTGTTACCTCTGACATCGAGGGACTGAAGAGTTACAAAGGTTGAGAATCGCTGCTCTCAGCCACATTGTGATTTGGATTTTTAATTTGATTAACTGCACAGTGCTAACAGCAAACAGCCTGGCAGCCGATTACTGGAGGTGTGTACCACGTGGCTGTGTGAATGAGATTAGGCCATTTAGTAGTCCACACAGCACAACAGTGAGCTGTAGTTGAACGACAACCCTCTGAGGGATGACCATGACTGCCAGGCAGGAGAAACTGGGTAAGGTCTATTCTGGAATGGGTTCTGGCTTTCTGATGGCAGCCAAAGATGAATGGAAGTGTGTGTGAGAGCCTGGGATGTGGAATATTGGATCCCTGTGTGTGTGTGCGAGTGCTTTAAGACTTGAGCAATCTTTGCAGGCATATTAGATTGACGTTTTGAAGATGGATGTAAGGTTGTAGCTGAGGAAAATCAAAGAGAATAAGAAAGGGATGCATAGTTTGTGTTTTGTTTTGAAATGTCTTGTTCTCACTCTTTTCCCCATCTCTCTCTATTTCAGTTGACGCTGATGAGATTAAAAGACTAGGGAAGCGGTTTAAGAAACTCGACCTGGATAACTCGGGTTCTCTCAGCGTGGAGGAGTTTATGTCTCTACCCGAGTTGCAGCAGAATCCGCTGGTGCAGAGAGTCATCGATATATTCGACACAGACGGAAATGGAGAAGTGGACTTTAAAGGTTTATTTCTGTTTATTCCAGTTGATGTGTAGTATGCGTTGCTCATGGGTTTTTTGTTATCGTCATGGTGTTGATTTCATTACAAAGTATACTGAATTCCAATTGTTCTTTTTTGCATGCATTTATTTGCATGCTGAATTGTGATTGGTCTTGTTCTTTGCATATTTTTAAGCATTCATAACTGCCCTCATGCGAATCAAAGGCCTAAAATCTGTTCCTTTCTCGTCTTTTGGAAGAACTGATATTTCCTACAGAAAATGTAATATTATGTGCATTTTCTGACCCAGATCTCAGTTGAAATTGTTGCATTTCAGTCCACGTCCAGTTCTTTTTTTGTGAAAGCGCAAGATTTACCTGAGCTCTATGCTGGTTTCAGAGGCTCTGTGTACTAGGGCTGGCTGAAAAACTAAATTCGAATTTTGTACTTAAATATTATCAATATTCAAATTTAAAAGGCATAATTTCTTTCAGCGCCGCATCTAGTGGGTTCAACAGGATAAGCTAAGAAAAACATTAAAATGCAATGATTTTGGCATAAAAGAAAAATGGATAATTTTGACCCACATTGTCATTGCATTTCGTACTTCACTGATAAGGCTACCTGTCCTAACTACACGCGACGCGTCAGGATTCCAGCGAAACGCAGGTTGGCTAGCCACACTACACACGATGCGACAGCGCGACGCGACAGAATCAATCAAATATCACAGCCAATCAGAAGCGTGTGTGGGCGGGCTCTCTCTGGAAGCGCTCTGCACTCGAAACTAAATGGATACGTTTATAATTTAATTCATAAATATTAAACCTTTTTAACATCATTAAATGTACATACTGAGTGACTGATAACATCTTTGTCATGGAATACACTCGTTGGTTCGCAGCGAGTCCACAGTTTTAACGCTCATCTTTGCTTTAAACTTTCAAGATCTGAGGTAAACTATCTGTTGTTGGTTTCAGTATGGCTATAAGGTCAGGCAATATGATATATAAACTCATATTAGACACATTTAACTTTGTATAAAGCACAAAATCATCTGAGATTATATGTTGTTGTTCCAGCCGCGACGTCGCGGAAATAGAAACCGGTTCTAAATTAGAAATTTTGCGTGTCGCAGTCATGGCTAGTTAGGACAAAACCTCTGATTAACATGGAAAAGATGCCTTTTATCGCGTGTTGCGTGTAGTTAGGACACGGTGTTAAGCACACCTAAAGTTATTTTTATTTTACATTTGACACGCATGCGAAATTCAGTTGTTGTTTTTTTGACAGCCCTAGTCTGTACTTGAGTTCAGATGCATTAACATGGTCCAGTTAAAGGTGGAGAGGGTAGACAATTTTCTCACCCTCCCATTTTCTGTCCTTTTTCTTGCAGAGTTCATTGAAGGCGTCTCCCAGTTCAGTGTCAAGGGTGACAAGGAGCAGAAGCTCCGCTGTGAGTCGCTTTCCATCTTGAATTTCCCCAACACTTTCCTCTAGTTAGGTTTAAGTGTTTAGTACACCTATGGTCATCCAGTGTTGATCCTAAACAAAAAGAAAAACTCATAAAACTAGTCTGTAGTGCACTGGGGTAAAGCATTTTATTACTTTTTCTGGCATGTTTTTTATTCTGTTTATTTCTGCAGTTGCATTCAGGATTTATGACATGGATAAGGATGGCTACATATCCAACGGTGAGCTGTTCCAGGTGCTGAAGATGATGGTAGGGAATAACCTGAAGGACACCCAGCTGCAGCAGATCGTCGACAAAACCATCATCAACGCAGACAAGGATGGGGACGGGAGGATATCTTTCGAGGAGTTCTGTGTTGTGAGTCATTTCATTTTGGGTCTGGTTTTTAATGTTGAGAGACAGTGAAATTTGACACTCCAAACACTTTCATCTGAAATTGCCATGTTCAGCTTTTGCTGAAAATAAAACTAAAGGACCATTTTCACTAGTGATGCACCAAAATGATTTTACCCGAAACTGAAAATTTAAGTTTATTTAATAATCAAGTTAATATCAAGTTTTTAATGATATAATTGTGTTTCTTCTCCATTATGTTGTTAAAATATAAACATTTAACTGTGGCTGTAATAAAAACGTGTTTTCATGAGATTTATTATACGTATGTTAAATAATGAAGACAACAGGCTAAGAAAAAGTATAAAGAATATGTAATAGTGTGCATATTTAGCACAATCCTGCTTTCTAGAAGCTGTTTTAGTGCCATCTTTCCATAGTTTACCTGTTGTAGCTTATATAGATTGTGTGCACATAATAGATGCAGACATGGCCAAAACATGCCATCAGAGAAGAACTAATTAAACATAACCATTTTGGTCAATGATTTTGGTCGAAACTAGAAGGAATGAGTATTTCTGGAGGCCAAAATTTAGCTGCATCACAAATTTTAACCCAAGCATTGGTTATTACTGGTTTCAGAGTGTTTTCCTCAAAGGTTTATCAATTTTATTTTATTTTTTTATAAATTCCTGCATTTATGCATCTATATTAAACGATTTTTCAAAAAAGATACTCATGAATCACTGAATTTTATTTATTAGTGAAGTGAACCATAAATATAATTATTAACATTTAATATGAATATAATTAATAGTATTTATCTTCATCTATTAAAGGGGTGGTTGATTGCGATTTCACTTTTTTAACGTTAGTTAGTGCGTAATGTTGCTGTTTGAGTATAAACAATATCTGCAAAGTTAAGACACTGAAAGTTCGATGCAAACGGAGATATTGTCTTTTAAAATTCTGGCAGTTTAATGCCTACAAAAACAGCTCGTAGGGACTACAACGAGCTACTTCCCGGGTTTATGACATCACGTGATAAACCCCACCCCCAGGAACACAACAAAGGGGGCGAGACCATGTTGCGCTGCTTTAAAGAAGAGGAAGAGAAAACTAGGGATGATTCATATATGAATCGCGATTCTGTCTTCTAACGATTCTAATGGATTCACACGTTTCAAAATCAATGTTCTAAAGCAGCGGTTCTTTGCTGTTTCTCCGTCTGCTCTGCACACGCTCTGCTCTCTCTCTCATGCAGATCATCATCTCAGCTCCAACAATGAACTGGTCCAATTATACACTTATTTACACATTGCTATGAGAATACAGGAAAAAATAGAATAAGTAGAATAAAAGGTAAATTATGTGAAAAATAGTGCAATTTTTAGCATTAACACGTTAGACACTGTACCCCATAAACACAATCAAGCCTAGAAAAAAGTCAACCACCCTTTTAATAGAACTTATTTGTAAATATGGGTGTCTTTTTTTGGCTCAGTTTGTCCACTATAGGAATGTTGTCTCTAAAGTGTGTGTTGGTAGACTACTTGTCGAACAAATGACTAGATTTTTTGGTATGTTTTATCAGTGGTGCTTTAATTAGTGTGCTATAAGAGTTTGCATAGTAAAAAAATGTGGCTCATTTAATTAACACTTTTTTTCCTCTGGTTATGAAATGCACTGACATTATTTCCCGTCCCCCTCTCCCATCTCTTCCGCAGGTGGTTGGTGGCTTAGACATTCACAAAAAGATGGTGGTGGACGTGTGAAGAGACGGAACAGGCCCTTCACAGAACACCCTCTTTTCACTTCTTCATTTCTGAGAATCAGCTCCAGATGTTCCGCTAACACGCTCGCTCTCTCTCTCTGTCTGTCTGTCTGTCGCTCTCGTTCTCTCTTTCAATGGAAGTATTTCTCTGAATGATGCCTCTGTTCCCCGTCTGTACTCCCTGAGCCTTGTGACGCCTGCCATTCTAAGTGTTATAGAGCATGAGATTCTTCTGTCCACGTTCTCGGGTATTCAAGGACAGTCAGAGAGATGACTTCTCTGTTGATTACCGAGCGATTCAGTGTGGTGGAGAAGGAAGAGAGGAGGGTGTGTGTGTGTGTGTTCTTTATTTTTCTTTTTGAAGGGGGGGTTTTTGTATTTATTTTGGTCCTGTCTTTTTTAAAGATGATCTAGGTCTACAGGGAATATGTGTATGTGAGCGATATATGACTTGACACTTGATTTCAGTGCGATACGCTTCAAGCATGAAGTGCCAATCGAAACACATACATGGGATTTAACAATAGCTGAATATTGAAACTGCTATCAGATGTTCTTCATGTCATGGGAAGATTAAAAAAAAAAGTTTGTTTCCACCTCTTTCAAGCAAATATCTGCTTCAGATCTCACGGAAAATGCAAATCCGATTTGAATTTTCTACCAAGAATGTGTGTGTGTAAAGTGTGCTGTGTTAATATTGTCAGGGAGTTCATCTACCGTCTTTCTTTCTGATATACAGTAGACTAGGATAAAAAGCAAATATATTTGAAGTTGTGCACATATATATGTACGGTTTACTTTTAAGACCGGTGTTTTATCGCAGTGGTCGGGTGGGGAGGGACGATCAGATCATACCAGGTTACTACAGGATGGAACAGTGCCATCAGTAAAATTTCTGGACTTTTTCTTGTGTGTGTGTATTCTGGATTTATTACCATTTTAACACCGAAAACGAGTCATTTTGATTTACCTCTCGACATGTAGGATACAGTGCGTATTGTGGCAAACTGAATCCACAATAACACCTGATTTGATTATTTGTTTGTGGAAATATAAGGTTAATTTTTTTCCAACTTGACTGCAGGCAGCATTGTAAAGACCTTAGTAGCTCATATTTGTATATTAGGGACTGAAGGACAGATTGTGTGTTTTGTGGGTTCGGGTTTTTTCTAAGCTTTAATCGGGTTGGTGTCGAAGTAGGCAAAACCAGATCCGACTGACTGATCAGTTTCTCTTTTCCTTCACCATTTCAAAGATTGATCCGTGGGATTGGATTGTTCAAAAAGGAGAGACCAAACCAGACGCCTTCAATGCGGATGAATAAATTCGAAGCGTTCGTCCACTCCGCTATTTTGCTTTAAATGTGATTCTCCCGCGCAAACGGCGTTTTTCGCGCCATCTGCTGCACGGTGAAGACGCTTAAACGTGTCTTTCCCGAAGGTCTTGTGATGTGCTTGCATGACACGGGAGGGGTTCTCTCTCTTTTTTCTTTCTGTTGTGCATGTAGATCTGATTTTTTTATTTAATTTTTTTTGGGGGGGGGGGGGGGGGGATTCTCTTGTTTACATATGAATCGTACTATTGAGATATTATAATCTGAATGACATTTACATATAAATATATGGACGTTGCCAAACTTTTGGTAAATGTTTAAATATGGAAATGATTTTAAAGCGAGTTTCATCACTACATTTATCCATAAACATTATTATTATGAAAATAAAAATGTGTTAGTTATTCTGGATTGGTGTCTGTCACTCCCAGCGATTTTTTTTTCCTCCTTTTCAGTTCATGGTTTGTTTGCTTTGTTTTGTACAGAATGCGTGTTTGTTAATGCTCCTGTTTTGTATTCCTTTAGCTGGGGGTCAGACAGCCATCTGTATAACTTTAGATGGGAGAGCCGTGGGGGTTTTGGACAAAGGAAACATACAAGTGAATGAAAACGTGTCGCTTTTAGGTTTAACGTTTTGTTTCTTTCTTCATTTCTCTGCATGCTGCGTCATATGCCGTGGGAACCATTGAAATGTCATTCATGAAAATGAGAAATAAAATATTTGAGACTTGTACAACTGTTTTCTGTGTCTTTCTATAGCACCGCAATTACGAAAAGCAGTCTTCATCATTAATTTAAGAGCTTATTTCTAAACGTGTTTTATGTACTTTAATTTACTCAACAGGGTGAATTTAAAAGTCATACAGCTTTAATATTAGCTGTTTCCCACTAGGTGTCAGTAATACACAACAAACGAACGAACTATTGAGTCAGATGCAGGGAAAGGGGGAACCCAGTGTTGTGGGAAGGTTATTCTATGGTTCTAAAATATATATCTTAAATAATTGTTGTGTATATATTAGGTTGGGGGGGGGGGATCATTGTAACTTCTGAGAAGTTAAGATATTGGTCACAGAAAGGAAATGGATTGTACTGTTGTTTACCAGACCTGGGTATTAACTGATTACATGTAATCTGGATTAATTCATTAGAATCCAAAGTTATGAACTTGTAAATTAGATATTACATTTTAAAACACTCAAACTACAGTTACTTTTTTATTGATTACATATTCACAGAATAACAATAAATTATTCATAATTTACTGATTCTCTCTACTTCCTCATTTGAATATTCCTTTCTGAACATATTACACTTCTAAACATTCAGAGGGTCTTCCAGTTTTGTGGATATTCTCACAGAGACCAGTCACCAATCAGGTGGCTGTAATTACACGAAAAAACTGGAGGCCATAGCATTTGAACACTGGATTTACAAAAATCATTTCAATTTTAAGACGCGTTTTCTCAACATTTCAAAATTGCATCAGTTACGGATCAATTTTTATTTGAATTATCACTCAGTGAGTTATTTAACTATCTATTAATATGTCTTTGTAAGGCTTTTGTTATTGTAAAAATCACGTTATTGGTTGAATATGGTTAAATTCTTAATATAAGTGAGAAATCTTTTTTATGATTTTCATTAAACTCATTAACCCCCAGCAGTGTCTTCACAAATGCCAATTTGGGAAATCTTTTGAAGTAATGGAATTTATTTTCTTTCTCTTTGTACAATATGGTACATGAGTACTGTTTAAATCAATGTGATAAACAAGTTAGATCAAAAGTAATCTGATTACATTTCTTAAAATATGTAATGGTTTACGTTACTAACTACAATTTTTGTCATGTAATTTGGAATCCGTAACAGACTAGTTTTTAACAGCTTTTAATTCAATATGATGTCTATTCCATTTAGACTGTAATGGACTAACCTATGAAGTTTCCAAAGAAATGTTTCCTTAATTGAAATGGTATTAGTGTATCTTTCAGAGGAAGAGTTATCTCAGTCGGTTTCATTAAAACACATCTCCCTGGTCAAGAAATCATATCAAATCAGCCTAAACTGGTTTGTTAGTCTCAGCTTGTTTAAACTGCTCTCCCAGCTTGACTACGCAGGTCAGTAAGCCAAAAGATCCAGCAGATAAAAACATCAGGCATTACATCAATGTGCTTCTTTAACTACTTTCTGTCGAGGACCAGCTTATGTTTTACATAAATGATAAATGGCCATGCTTATATTCAGTGCAGAACACATTTATAATCGCTGGCTGGGAACAATGCTCAGAAATATGACCCAAAACAGCCTAATAATCTCACCTATTATCTCAATTCCATTTGAACCAAAGGGTAAATTTACAAGACATTTTCCAACACGTCATTTTTGTTTCCTTGCAGAAACCGAGTCCAGTACAGGATCTTTCTGCAGGAGAGATTCAAGACCAGCCGTATCAGTCAGCATCAGGTGAAGCACAACAGACAAATTAGAACATCTATCAATTACAGCCACTCACACACACACACACACACACACACTCCTATTTCCCACACACATGCATAGACATCAGAGGACACTGATCCACTTCCAGAATCTGTGCCCCGGTAGGACAATAGTCTTGGCCTCGCAGGTTGGCTTTTCTCAGGCCCAGTGTATGGGACAGTGAGCGATATTTTGTATCGGTGTCCGTTCTGATTGGGAAGGAGAATAATTGATGAAAGTGAGAGAATCGGAGTAAAGCAGAGAGGAGAGCAGGTTCAGCTGGAGTTCAGGTGTATTCTCAGGTGACTTTACTTCTGCACACAGGCTGCTGATAAGCATGTTTATCGAGCAGACAAAAGGACAGCGAGGATACTGTTGCTTCAGTTTAAACCTGTTCTCCGTCTCCGTGTGCTGGCGACGGGACACCAGACGGGCAAAACGAAATACAGGGATAAACGGCACAGAGAATTTGAAATCCTATAGGTTCCCACACATTTAACCAATTCATTTTCATTTTTAAGATGTTTATGATTTAGCAAACATCTTTTAAAAAACTCAGACTGATAAATCACTTAAATTCTGACTGATTTTGATGCTTTAAAATAAAGCAACTCATACACTGATTCACCAAATCAGCCATTACTATGGCTTTTCAAGCTAATTCTGCTCTGCACAAAAGCAAGTTAGCCAGCTAAATGAAAAATGCATGATAATAATCATGTCCATAACCTTTCCAAGCCTAGAAAACACTAATTATACTAATTTACTTAAATGCAACAAAACCACAGTGTGTATTTCAGAAATTAAGAGTCAGTAAATTAAAGTCAACTTTTTATTTAATTTACTGACTGAAATGCACATTTTCTGCTCATTTGTTTCCTTACTAAACAGTAAATATTTAAATAAAATGAAGTATGAAAATACTTATGAAATGTTCTTAAATATAAAGGTTATATGAATAAATATTTAAATTGAAGTATTTATTACATTTATAGAAACATTTGTTAATATATATATATATATATATATATATATATATATATATATATATATAAAAAAAAAGAAAATTCAATAAAAAAATCTAAATGTAAAAAAATTAATATTTAAATTATTTACATATAAAAAAAATAATTATGCAAACTGTTAATATTTAGAAAACTAACTTATTATAAATAAAAAAAACAAATTTATTTCTTTCCAAATTCCATGAATTTCCCATTTATTTGTTATAATTACACTCACAAAAAACTATTTTTCAGTCTATTAAATATTTTAGACTATAGACTTTTTTAATGATCACCATTACTTTTTCCAGGCTTGGAAATCATCATTTTAAAGTTCCCTGACATTTCCAGGTTTCCCATGATGGTGTAATTTTTAAGCACACAACTGATCAAACTTGATCGATCAAACACAACCCGCATCAAAAATTTGACAAGCTACCAAATTGGTGTAAATGGGGATATTTCTCAGCTTTAACAGCAGCCACATCATCCTAATGTGTGTACTTGCTAGTGGTTAATGAAGCATAGGTGCAGACCTTTGACTTCAGATATGTAATCCTCAGGTCAGCCCCATATCAAAACACACACTAATCTCTGCATGTACGACATCAAGCTCACCAGAAGCTCTCCATTCATGCTGTCCTCATCAGAGTTCAGACAACACACGGTCCAGGTAAGTGCCTGGACGCTCGGCTGGTCAGGTGAAATCGCATCCCCTGCCCGCGGGGGCTTTTCATAGTTCTGTGCGCTAGCTACAGTTACACACCGGCAGCCTGATAACAAGACTCGACTTTCAGGAGCACTCATGTGTGCCGCAGGTGTCCGAGGACAGCGGCGTCAGAGAGCTAATGATGAGAAACAGACATTACACCCGTTTCCCTGAGAACCCACCCTCAGGCCATCCAAGCTGTAGATGAGTTTGTTTCTTCATGAGAACAGATTTCGGGAAATTCAGCATTACATCACTTGCTCACCAATGGATGCTCTGCAGTGAATGTGTGCCGTCAAAAATGAGAGTCCAGACAGCTGATAAAAACATCATAGTGATCCACACCACTCCAGTTCAATATTGTTCAATAACTGTTCCTGCTTGTAAACGGTGCTTGATCTGTGCATATTACTCTCCTGATTCAGATAAGGCAACTTTTTCAGGACTTTTAGGACTGAAGCGACAGTTTAGTCAAAATTTCTTAATGGATTTGTTTCACTCAGCTTCATATCAGCTGTTTGGACGGCACCCATTCACTACAGAGGATCCATTGGTCAGCAAGTGATGTAATGTTAAATTTCTCTAAATTTGTTCAGATGAAGAAACAAACTCATCTTCATCTTGAATGGCCTGAGGCTGAGTAAATTGTCAGCATATTTTCTATTTTGGGTGAACTATTCCTTTAAATATGTGCTTGACAGTCGATCTGAAAATGCAAATGTGACCCTGGAGCACAAAACCAGTCTCAAGTCGCTGGGGTATATTTGTAGCAATATCCAACAACACATCGTATGGGTCAAAATTACTGATTTTTCTTTTATGCCAAAAATCATTAGGATATTAAGTAAAGATCTTGTTCCATGAAGATATTTAGAATATTTCCTTCCGTAAATATACCAAAATGTAATTTTTGATTATTAATATGCATTGCTAAGAACTTCATTTGGACAACTTTAAAGGCGATTTTCTCAATATTTTGATTTTTTTGCACCCTCAGATTCTGGATTTTCAAATAGTTGTATCTCGGCCAAATATTGTCCTATCATAACAAACCATACATCATTGGAAAGTGCATTTATTAAAGTTTATTTAGGTTTGTTGGCCCTTATGACTGGTTTTGTGGTCCAGGGTCACAAATAACAATATAAGGACATTAAAAATAAGAAGAACCGGCAAAAAGATCAATACAAATTTATGTTAATTGCATCCACTTTTTATGACTTCTATGAATGATTTTCTGTTCCATGACTGTGAGATCCTGAAAATAAATGCATTATAAGAGTCAGTATGGTCATATCAGTCTGCAGCTCTTGATATGATTAGATAAAATTCAGTTAGGCGAAAATATCAAAAATCCAGAATATTTTTATTAAAGTTATTTATTCTTGCCTTAATTACAATGACAATTCCAACTCAATAAATACTATACATTACTCACTTTAGGTCACTTTAATATCCTGGGCTGCTTCTTTTAGACTCAATAAAACAAAATCAACCAACCAAAGTTTGTAAAATGTCTTCTACACCATCATAAATGAACAAGAGTGATTTACTTTAAGCAATGTAAACATTCACTTTTTAAAGACATTTTGCATAAAAAAGGCAGCTACTCCTGATTTTTAGTAATGCCAAATGGGGATCTGTTGAGAAGGTTTATCAGAACAAGTGTTGATCTAGGATCTGCTCTCTGATGTCCAAACAGGCATAATACTAAGCATTGTTTTTGAGCACTCAGATGTAGTACACATACAAATGACCCTTAAAACAACAACAACAACAAAACATTGTTCCTAAAGAGTTTTGGTCCACAAACAAGCGGCATGATGCGGAAAACTAGATCACTCCCATTATAATCCATAAAACTGCAAAGATTTGTTGCTTATAATGGGAATAGTTATTGTTGTGGTGTAGACACACTGTAGCTCTTTATATACACGTATACCTGTTTTAATTCTGCATCTCCACAGTAACAGTGAATCAGACAGGAGCTCTGAGGTTCTGATTGGCCAGCTTCCGGAGTCTACGCCTCTCCATAGCCTGCTGCTTCTTCCTCTCGATCTCAGCATCACTGCACCTCACGGCTCCAGAGTCACACACATCTACAGAAAAACAGTGAATAAATAACATTCATTTTGGAAACCTTGATGCAAGTCAGATATTTAATGAATACAATGCCAAGATCTAGGATTTTTAATTGAATAAATGTTAAATGATTTATTTTCTTTTTAATTATTTAACAGATCTAGGGCCTACAGTACCATTCAAGTGTTTGTTTTTTTAATAAAAGAAAAAACTATTTAATACTTTTATTTAGCAAGGAGGCAAGAAATTGGTCTAAAGTCATAGCAAAGACATTTATAATGTTACAGGAAGATTTCAATTTCTATTTTTGAGCATCAAATCAGCATATTTGAATGATTTCTGAAGGATCATGTGACACTGAAGATTTGCACTTTTATACTATTTAAAGTTAATCGGTGGAGTATATTTTGTTGATTATTTAAACTGTAGGCTTGTATAATAGTGATAAATGAATAATCCTAGATCATTCTTATAGTACCGGATGCGTAGTGTGATGTACTAGTGAATATGATGTTTTATGTTGTGAAAATTGTTTAGAAGTTAAAAGGAAAATGTTTTAATGATTCAACATTGATTAATGACTGATGACGTCGACACAATTGGTGATTTGAAAAGTGGGTGGAGGGATGTAATTGCTTTACGCACTGAGGAGGAAGACTTGGTAACCGAAACGTTTGTGGCTTTCCCTATTGGTGATGATTGTTGAATTAAACTGAAAAAGAAGACTGTTCTCATGAGTGCGGATCATAATTTCTTGCACAAAGTGAGAAAATAAATAAGATCAAGTAACGGAGGAGCGCAGTGCAAACGACGTTGTTACACTGAAGACTGGCGTAAGAATCTTATTCTAAATTTTCAGGATATAAGATCAACTGGCATAAGTCAGAAGCTATGCCAGTATCAGTAACATGTTTTTCTTCCTCAGTTAGTAGATTAAGTTTCAAATGGATGCATAAAGGAATTAGATATTTGGGTATCCACTTGAGCCCTAATTTACAGAATATACTGAATTTAAATATGGATCCTTTGTTGCAGAAAATTCAAACAAAATTAGATAGTTGGAAAAAAAATAATTTAACGTTATGGGGAAAGATTAATAATAAAAATGTTGGTAGCGCCACAGTTTACATATCGGGGATGGTCCCTATAACTATACCTCATCAGATATATAAACAATACAATGCTATGATTAAGAAATTTTTGTGGGAAGGTAAAAGACCTAGGATTGGCTTCAATAAATTATGTTTGCCCAGAGACAGTGGGGGGTTGGCATTACCAAATGTGGAGCGTTATAAAATAGCATTTGAAATGTCTAAACTCGCTAGACACTGGGTGGGGGGGGGGGGGGGGGGGGGGGAGATGATACAGATTTAGATTGGGTATTAATAGAACGTCAAATTACTACACCTTTCCGGCCAATAGGGGCTTTTTCACAAAATTCAGAGGGGGACATACAGGTCCATATGACCAACCCAATATTACTTCATTCTAAGGAGGTTTGGAAAATTGTTCACCGGATGTGTAAGACTTCTCACATATGTCAGTACTATTCTTCAATATGGAATATCCCTTTTGTTAAAATAGGGAAAAACCCTTGTTTTGGGGACAGTAGTTTAGAAGTGGAATACGTACCATGAGAGATTTATTTAGTAAAGTTTTTATCTTTTAACAATTTAAAAGAGAACTTTCATTTAGAAGATCGGGATCATTTCTGGAAATATTTACAGATAAACTGCTTGGGAAGCAAAGATTTCGATGGGACAAGACAAAAATATTTTAGTAAAATTATGAAATAAGAGACCTCTTCAAAAATCATCTAAATTTGATCAACTTAGTTTAAGCATGGGTGATAAGATTTGTGAAAACCTGAGCTTGATTTGGCAAAAACACATTAATATTGACAGAGACATAGATACTTGGAATAGAATTTTGTCATACTGTGGAAAGTACATGAGAAGCAAAAGGTAAATTTATCCAATATAAGGTTTTGCATAGGTATTATTATACGCCAGTTCGTCTCTTTAGAATGGGATGTATAAAGGATAATAAATGCTGGAAATGTAAACAGGAAACTGGCACATACATTCATGCTCGTTGGCAATGTTCAAAGATTCAACCTTTGTGGTGTTGAAATGTCATGCGAGATGCTTGGGATCTGACCTCCCATTTTCAATAAGGATGTTTATGTTAATAAATCAGTTTTCCCTCGTTACTGTGGGTGTAATTACAGCAGCGCGACTGATACTCAGATTTTGGAAAGACAGTCAATGTCCTACATTTAAAATGTGGACTGAATTGATGATTGAGAATGTATCATATGAGAAAATGTTAGCTAAACTGAATGGAAATCACACAGATTTTGACATATGGGAGAATTTTATTCAGATTGTGACTTCAAAGGACAACTGAAATTGGATCCATGCCTGATTTATGATTTGTATATCCAGTTGTCCTCTACAGTGTCATTCTGATAAAAAAAATTATTTATTTATTTTTTGAACACAGTCTTATGTATTTATTGTTCACTGGTATGTTATAAATAAGGAAAATCAATACAAACTTAATTGAGAAAAAAAAATGCCTTGGTGAGCATAAGAGACTAAAATTTACTGACCCCAAACTTTTCAATGGTAGTGTATATTATATATGATATGTTCAGTATGATTATTTTGCCTATGTACAATTAAGTGACTATGTAAAATATTGTTAATTACTATTGATATTGATGGTTGCATGTAAATAAAATTGATTAAATATTCTTCATTTTGCTAATTTAGTGAAAAACAATGTGGAAAACATCCTTGATTATTTTTACAGTATTTTACTTAAACTTTTAATATAATCACAGTAATAAAGCAAAGAGCATGTGGCATTAACTGTACCTTTGGCAATGACCGGCGCAGACCTGTACGAGTCACTGTACGGCTTTTTGAACTGATGACTATTTGCTGTTCTCACATCTGATTGGAGGACGGCCAGCACGCCCCTCTCGTGACCCTGCTGTGTGGGGGGAACAGCACAGGTCCCCCGTCCCACCACAGAGAAGCTTCTCACCTGTTTAAATTTATACGGTCCATTACTTGAGGGGCCAGATGGTCTCGTTGCATCACATGACACATTAGAGCAGAGTCCTGCAGGCCCAGAGTTCACCGCATGAGCTTTCTGGCCGTACAGAGACACTGATGTGTTTGCACTGCACATGGAAACATTAGCGGCCAGCTTTTTAGGTGGATAAGGCTGAGCAAACACTGTTTGCTGACTGGCCGTTTCGGAGGGGCCGTACGGCTTGTTTTGTAGTGCTTTTGCTGTGTTTTGTTGGTTGTTTGTGGCTGGGGTTTCAGCGTTGCCAGATAGCTCCTCAAGATTATCACACGCCTCACAAAACAGATCATCGTCCTCCACTCCGTCATCCCAGATGTCATCAGACGCAAAAAAAGAGTCCAGGTCTCCATCTGAAACATCACTAAAGCCATTTTGGGCTGTAACGGCATTCTCTCCTTGTTGTTTAATGCCTCCAGAGTTTGGATTCTGGTGCATGCTGGGAGGATTTGAATGAGGAGGTTTAATAGTACTGAGGCCGGTGGATGGCAGCATATGTGTGGTGTTTGGCTGGAAATGACTTGTTGAGGAAACAGCATTGAGCTCAGGTGAATTTTGAATAACCTGAAGCGGTCGTACATGATTCTGTTTGCCATTAAAGCAACTTGGAGGAACTGGCAAAGCTTTACTCGAGGGAAAAACCTGATTTGTGCAATTATTTTCCATGTGATTTCCAATTCTAGGCAGCCCTCCATACGGATTTGCCTGTATTAGAGAGTCCTGCTGAAAACTCTGCTCACTTTTTGTCTGTTGCCCTTGAAATGTACCACATTTAACATCAGATTTAGCTTCTTGTTTTTTGTTTGTTATTGCACTGAAAGCATTTTGATTCTCATGAGTTTGTTTTTGTGTTGAACTGTACTGCGGTGCAGCAAACAGATCTGGGTTTTGCGTCATCTCCAAAAGCAACGAGTCATCGAGTAAACCATCACTGTTCCAGTCATCATCAAAATCATCAGCCTTGTTAACTTGTTTACTGCCATGGTTTTCTGTCGTCATGAACACAGAACCTTTTTGTGAAACGCTGGCTTTCACAATGCTGAGATTTCTCTCAGGAACTTCCTGAGTACGATAATCTGATGCCTGACTAAGACGCCCACTAAGCCGCTGGGTCGGCCCATCAAAAAGGAAATCAAGATCATCGTCCATCTCCTGATAATGTCCCCTTTCATCAACAGGCTTCTCATTGGGTTTTAGAGCAGAACCGCTGTGGGCTGTTGTGTATCGGTCGTCACGTGGCGGCTCTTGTTCCTCAGATTGATTTGAACCTGGTGCATCAGAGCTCTGTTCTTGAGCTTCATCTTGCTTCATGTTGAAGTCAAACTGCTTCGCCAGCCGCATTAAATCTTCCACAGTGCTCTGCCTGCAACATACACATCAGCAGACGTTAGATAAGTACAGAGACTAAATACGCATGATACATTTTCCTATAGCATTATATATACCTATTTTTCAAAGCGTAGTTGATGCATAAACAACTTTGCACCTTTCTGCATTAATATAGTATTTATAATAATGCAAAGCTGTTTGTGTAGCGCAATGATGCCAGATTTATCAATAATTTATTACAAATAATTAGACCTTTTGGATCCAGCAAGTTTCAAATATAAATAATAAAAAGATCATAAAAGATAGTTATTTGAATACGACTTGCATAAAAAAAATACATTGAATTTATAAATATTTATTCAATAGATAATGCAAAAGCACACATAAATATTTAATATATAACTATTTTTTCCACTGAATTTAGAGCAAGATTAACTAAATGATACACAGCTGCTGTGATGTAAAATGTGACCCTGGACCACAAAACCAGTGTCAATTTTTTGAAATTGAGATTTATACATCATCTGAAAGCTGCATAAATAAGCTTTCCATTGATGTATGGTTTGTTATGATTAGAACAATATTTGGCTGAGATGCAACTATTTGAAAATCTGGAATCTGAGGGTGCAAAAAAATCTAAATATTGAGAAAATCGTCTTTAAAGTTGTCCAAATTAAGTTCTAAGCAATGCATATTACTAATCAAATTACTTTTTGATATATTTACAGTAAGACATTTACAAAATATATTCATGGAACATGATCGTTACTTAATATCCTAATGATTTTTGGCAAAAAAGATAATTTTAACACACACAATGTATTTTTGGCTATTGCTACAAATATACCCCAGCAACTTAAGACTGGTTTTGTGGTTCCAAATAGCATAAAGTAAATATTTAAAGAATTAAAACTAATTCATTTAATTTTTTTAAGTAAAATTGGAATCTGATCGATGAGGTGAGGTGTCTAAAGATTCCTTTACTTTGTCGACATAGTTTTGACTTTGGGTTGCTGTACTTCTGGTGTGCAGGGAACGGCACTGTCCCCAATCCACTGCAGTAAAGATGAATCTGCTTCTTCTAATCTTCCATTCTATAAACAAACAAATACATCACAATACAGCATTTGACAATAACACTCAACTAGCATTGTGGTAGTTTGTGTTCCTCGAGCAAACCTTTGGAGCGATCCGATTGGCAATGTCCGATATATCCACCGCTCTGGCATTTGCAGCTCTCCTCTGTCCACGACCTGAAAATAAATACACTTCTGTCATACTTTGATACTGCGCATTTAAAGAAGAATTTTAAAATGCACAAGTCTAATAGACATGCACACCATGTCGAATGGGTGATGGAGATGTTGTATCCCATATAATATCTTGATGAAAATCCGGATCATTGCTGGGCGAGTCGTCAGGTATCAGTCTCCTGAACTGGCCTCTCGCTGGACGTGTAGGGGTTTTGAACTCTGCTATAAAACACATGCAGTTCAAAAACACCTGCTTTAATACAGAAACATGGCTGCATCTGACGGTACTGTGATGCACATTAATTACTTAATGAAGAAACAGAAAACTTCATAGTACTTTTACATGTGCGACTTTCCTATTATGCTATTGCCTTTTTCCTGATATTTGATAAAATATGATTTCAACGGTCTCAAAAGATGGTTCAATCAAAATAATGTAAATAATCAAATTGAGGTCAAGCCTGAGACTGGCTAGCATCGTAAGCTTAAGTACATCATAGACCCATTGAAACAAATTGGGAAACGCAGCCCAGAGCATTTTTTTTCTTAAAGTGACCCTAGAACACAAAACCAGTCATAAGTCTTACAGGTATATTTGCAGCAATAACAATACATTGCATGGGCTAAAATTATCAGATTTTACTTTTATGCCATTAGGATATTAATATCATGTTGCATAAAGATATTTTGTAAATTTCCAACCGTAAATGTATGAAAACTTAATTTTTGATTAGTAATATGCATTGCTAAGGGCTTTATTTGGACAGCTTTAAAGGCGATTTTCTCAATGTTTTTTATAAACAGTTGCATCTCAGCCAAATATTGTCCTATCCTAAACCATACAAGCTTATTTATTCAGCTTTCAGATCTCAAATTCAAAAAATGGACCCTTATGACTGGTTTTGTGGTCCAGGGTCTCATTTTATTAAAATTCTCTTAACTTTCTTAAATGTAAACATTGTATTTACTGAACTAAATACTTTAAATAAAAGCAATACAACGTTCAAACAATAAGTTGGAGCTCTCAGGCTGGTCATGAGTGAGTCAGATACGACAGAGGAGCCAGAGGCACGTTTCTGTCTGTTTTGGGGTGATTTGTTACCCGTGTTTTGGATCTGCCCGGGGTTCAGTGTCGCTGCTTTAGGGCTGCGTCTCAGTCTGTTTACTTTCGACTTCATCAGTTTGGCGATTTCCTGTTCCTGACTGCCTCTGCCCTCCATGTTGTAGAGTTATTCAGAATGTCTGGAGTTAATATATCACCGAGTTGGTGTTATATTATTTGTGCTTTTCGCTGCCATCATGAGCCCGGATTTGTGTAAATCGTTCAAACATTCCGCCAAATACGCAGTTCCTCCCAGGATTCATTGCGGAAACGTGCTCGAGGACGTCAGCTGTGCGTAGCTGCTACGCAAGAGCGACGCATACAATCTACACTTTCCTAACAGCAAATATAGCTATATAATTAAAGAATTAAATCACTGAAAAAAAATACGACTAACAGTTTATTACGTGATGATAATTAATCACACTGAGCGAATGCAGAGCGGTTGTTTCAAGTGACTTGTGCAGTAAGTTTTCTTAACGTAAAAATGTCAAATAATTAGTTACCCAAGTAATGAGCCGAGACATGCAGTGTGTTACAGTGATTTTTATGGGATTTTATTAGGTACAAAAAATATATATTATTTCTAATTATTAATCATTGTTAGTCTTTTTTTTGACAGTTCTGGATGGGACGAATTTGTAGGCTATGATGTTATTATTATTATTAATAATTTGCTTAAATTCGGGCTATATTTATTTGTCCCATTTTTATGTAAATAATTTAGTTTTTTTTTTTTTATGCCAAATTGTATATGACATTTTTGATTATTTACTATGTATAAATTTATGATTAATATAAATGATAAATTAATAAGGGTCTAACATTAATCACAATCTATTAATTCATCTGTCTAATAAGGTCTAGAAATATAATAACTATGTCTACCAAGCTCTGATAATGTATTGAATATTATATTAACAGACTATCCAAATTTTAATAAAACAATAGGCCTGTACCTTGAAGCACAGATGTGTCTGTCACTTTAAAAATATTCTGAAAAGAAAATTCTAAAAATTTACCAGGTTGTTCTAAACCTGCATGAAGTTCTTTTTTCTTCGGAACACAAAAGAAGACACTTATGTGGGTAACTGAACAGCTGCTGGTCCTCAGTAACTTGTGGGTGTGTAAATGATGACATTTATTTATTTTTGGGTGAACTGTCCCTTTAAGTCACAGTTCACCGTGAGCAACTGAAATGTTCATCATTAGTTACTGGACAGACCCATTGATAACTTTCCCATTCAGCCTTACATCTGGAGAGCCTGGTGCTCAAAGGGCAGGTGTGAGCTCCTAGATGTTTTAAACCGCGCAGGTTTAGCGCACGCGTGAACGGGCCCGTGTTCTGGAGACTCCTCACAATGAAAAACAAAGATGTCAAAATGCAATCACGCGCAAATGAGCTTCTCTAATACCTCTCTAATGCTAATAAAAGTACTGCCTGAATTGTTATTTTTTAGTTGGCTCAAACTATACTGAAGTTTTATAGTGCATGTGCACATGTTTTTATTAGTTAAGTGCATGCGAGGTCACATTTATTGTTGTTCAGCGAATTTCTGTGGACGAAATCAAGTCATTTCCATAGAAATTTGTGTGATCTGGACAAAAATTTGAAGCTTTAAGCAGGTTTTGCAACAGGTTCAGGCAAATTCGCTGCCTTGACCAACAGAAAAATGCTTGGTTTGAAAGTGATTTCTGTGTGAGCAGTGTTGCCGATTTAGATGCCCCTTAATCAACATCTTTCCAAAAAAATCACTAGTGACTTCTTGGACAAACTTTATAGTTTTTGAGACTCACCTGTATGACGTAGCAGCATTTAGCGAGCAAGCTTTAGTCACTTTCCATTGCAACATTGTGTATAAACTGTGCTTAATACATCACTACACTATTGCCCATCATATTTCACCAAAATATTCACTACTATAATAGTAGTATAGCAGGCTACTGGTTAAAATAAGATCTGTGGTAAATATAATTTGACAATACTTGGACGATTTGCTCTGATATAAACTACACATACTATACTGAAAACACCCATTTTTGAAGCAGTTATGTTTTATTTTTAAAATCGTATGTTTGTACATAAGTGATGAAATACCCTGTTATTAAAACCCAAAGGAAAAGGGTCAAATTTGCTCAAGGCGAATAAGTCCTCTGGGTTTTGACATCACAAGCTGCTGTAATTCTTTGTTAGAAACCACTGTCATCAAAAACATGACAAACATAACCTGAAAATGTCTTACGTTGCGTGAAGGAGATGATTTTACATAGTAACAAAATGGTAGGAGCTATGGTATTTGGGCACAATTATTGTTTTTCATTACGTTTTTGAAATGGTTGTAAGCCAATGTTCTGTGATTCCACTTGGGAGAAAATCGTGAATCCAGTGTGCTCTATTTGTCTTTTCTGATCTCTTGCTGTAGGTATTCATCATTACACTGACAGAAGTCTGGAGCTCTGCATGTCTGTGTCAGTGCAGGTCAGCATCTGCATATTATGTGTGCTTTTCTGGGTCCAAATAATGCTTGATAGCCATCTCAGCTTGTCAGATCCTTTGTCCTATTGTACTTATGGAGTGATTACATTATATAAATGTCATAATACAGCATGTGCCCACTCAGTCATGTATTTATATGTTTATTTTTTGCAATGCTTTGCTTGCCGACTGCACTGCTGCAAAGCTTCAGTGTTATTTCAGGGTAATGTAACACAGGAAATAGCTGCAGGAGCTGAACATAAATTTAAAGGCACATGTAATCGACCTCTCAGAGGTTAAGTGGAAATGTTCATCCGTTTGATGTCATACCAAGCTATTTTGTTAACAGAAAGTTTGATGATTCATTAATCAGTAACCTTAACATTAAACAAATTACTGTTCCAACTGGTAGTCAGAATTATTTGCCTTGCGCCATAAAGAAAGGGTTTTTCGATCTTTTAGATGCCACAGACCCCTAAATATTGTCAACTTTTTGCAAAGGACCCCCATCCTAAAATGTAAAAGACAGCTATGTATTTGTTTTATGCATAAAGACCCAATTTAGACTAATTTAACTGCTAAATATACACCATACCAATTTAATATACTATTGAATATGAAATGTTTAGTTTCCATTCATTTCCATTAAGTTATTTTTTTCTACTCACTAGTACTATACTGTCAGATGTATTATTGATTCATTCAGTTATTTTGTATTATTTAGTTTATTTTTAAATTATTCATTTATATCTCCTTTGTATTTATTTACGTACTTATTTAATTTATTCTTAATTTGTATTTATTTATCTATTTTTACACTTTTAAACTGTTTTTGTCTAAACTTTTTGTCTTGGATAAAAATGTGGAGCTTTGTGTTTTTGGTCCTTATTGATATTTAGTTTCTATTTTCTTATTCTTGAGATTTTTTTTTTCCCACTCACTACAATAATATACTGATACATTTATATATTTATTCATTTTGATCTAATTCTATTGTTTATTTGTTTGTTCATTTAAATCTAATTTATTATTTGTATTTTATTTATTTTTATTAAATCTAACTTATAATTTATTATTTATGTTTAATTTGATCTATTTGTTTACTTATTTTAATCTATTGTAATCTTATTTTTATTTATTTATTCAGCATCATGTCATTCCAAACTCACATTTTCCTTCCTTTTCATGATTATTTTAATTTTTGAACAGCAAAAATAATTTGAATATAAAGGCTGGACCACTTTTGTATTGGTGTTGTGGTGTTTTTGGTCCTTTTTGGACATTGATTGATGTTTGATGACCTGTTTTTGTATGTATTCACACACTGATCTGGACAGACATGAGAGTAAACGTCATGATAGAATTTACATTTTTCACCTTAAACTATTCCTTTAAAATCTGCTTCCAGAATCACTGTTGCCATTCACCTGTATGATAAATGAAGACCATCTGATTGAATTATCAAAGCATGATATATTGAGGTTTGGCAATTTAGCTGAGTTTCCTGTGAGCTCTGCCCATGTCAGAAGGGGCCTCACGGGTGAGTCTAATCAATAGAGCTAAGTCATTCTAAACAAGAGCAGACTGGGGATATATTATTTGATCTGACCCGTGGCTAATAAATCTCCCATGAACTGTTAAGCTGTCAGGCTGACATGTAGACAGACGCCTGATTGACTGCCCTGTCACTGCTAAAGCTACCTTAACAGATTACTTGTGTTTATATCAAGCCGGGCTGGGTACGTGTGTACACACACACACACACACACACACAGTCTGCACTGCTAGGCCTTTCATTTGACAAATGGCTGTTCTCCGAACAGTGGTTATTGGGAAACTCTGTGATATACGGCCCTGTACCGCTGCCAGAGCCGGTCCATCTCCGGTTACCCACGGCAGTCTGATGATGTCATCAGAAAAGGTACCTAACGACCCCTGGTTGGCCTTTTTTTGTGGTTAGGTCCTGATTAGAAGAGCTGATTGAATGTGTGTATATGTGTGTGTGAAACTGCGTAATCAGTCACAGACTTGTCTTTGGTGTGGTTCGGCCGAGGGTCGCACAGGGGTCGGCTGCTAACTGTACATACGCTGACCCATCAAACAGTTCATATCTCAGCCTTAGTCATTTTGGGAGGCTCGTTTCTTGTAAGTTTGTGATTTGACATTCTGATTTGCCGCTTAAGGTCCGTTCCCACCAAGCACAATAACTATAACAATAACTATACGTTATAGTTTTAGGATACGTTTACACAACAAGTTTTGCATACAGATGACAATGTTGTCAAAACGATCCCCATTTACATGGATCCGTGAAAACAACTGAAAAATGCTGTATTATGCATGCCAGGCCAGTAGTTGGCGCATGGCGTAACCGTTTTCACAAATACACGTTTTTGCAAGACAGTAACAATATTGTTTTCAAAAACTCGCACTGTGAAACCTGTTTTCAAAAGTTTATGTTTTCAGGCCCCCAAAACGCCATTTTCGTGTAAATGAATGGCCAAAATGCAATAATTGAAAAAGGTGTCGCGTAAACACCCCTTCAATAATCGACTGAATTATACGAGGAGTACACAACTATCGATAACGACACAAAGGAATGTTATCCTTTGCAATATTTAGTTTGCTAGTTGTGTTCTTCACTGTCCATTTCATATTTTTCCTGTCCATCTGGTGAGATATTAAGAGATTATGGTTCAAAGGACTTGGTTTGCTAGTTGTCTTCTTTACTCTCCATTTAATGTATTTAAGATAAGCCCTATAGTACAAAAAAATCTGTCTATTTTTGTAAGAGGCACACTACAACAGAGAAACAATATCGTTGGAAGCATTTTCATAACGCATTTATTTTTAGCCTTTATTGTGATGGGATAGTGTAAACAGACAGGAAGCGAAGCAGGAGTGGGATCGGGAAAGATCCTTGAGCCGGGATTCGAACTCGGGACGCCCGTAGCACAACAGCTATCAGTGTCAACTCAGGAACGATTTTCGTTTATCTAGCCGATGAACGATATCACTGCTAGCCCATAAATGTACATTTTTCAAAACTTCCCCACGATTAGTGGTTTTTAAAGAGGAATTTGTAATATATTTGGAGACGTTAAGAGAGATGAAAAGTCCTAAAGCAAGGTTTTTGTTTACTTTATTAGAGGATTTTGGTTCCATAATGTGAGAGCCTCCTACTCCCCTACATTTTCTGTGTTTGTAGGCTATATATATATTTTTTTTCTCCCCAATATTTCTTTATTTTATTTTATCTTAAGTTTATTTTGTGATATGGTGTACAAAGTGTGAATGAAAATTGTTAATTGTATAATATCAGTCGTCTTGATATGTAAATCGCCCTATTAAGTCAGACGTACAGCTGGCACACTGTGTATAAAGGGACTGTTTTTTACAAGTGTTTTGTGGAGTTTTTGTCTACTGAAAGTTTTTCTGAGAGAGGTTTTGTCAGCTGAACAATGTTGTTAAACAGCACGTATTGATTACCCATCATTCATCTTCTGACAAACTGCTTTGCCAAATGAGTATAAAGGGTAGAAAACACTGATTATTATTATAGCTACAGTGAAAGAAAAATAAATACTTTAGATTAAGATAAATGAATAAAGAGTTATTTGTAAGTAAAAGTGAATTTTGATTTCCTGTTGACTACTGTAAGCCTGTGTCTTTGTCAAATGAAGCCAGTTGCTTTTTCAAACGAGGGCAACTTCCTGTCCTGGTACAAGCTTTCTCAAGACAACCCGACACCCATCTGTTTGTCTCTCTTTCTCTCGCTCTCTTCGTTTCTCTGTTTCAACCGAAACAGATCCAGAGAGATATTCAATCCCCTCGTTTCCTCGTTTCGATTGTGGACACCCCTTATTATATGCATGATTTAAATGGTTAAAACAGTATGTATGTGTTAATCATGCATTGCTGTAAATAATAAATTACGTCTTGCTTATATATAATATAGTGAAGCCTTAAGGAAAAGATTTCCGTTTTTATGACAATTAAGCACATTTTCCCAACTGACTTATTCTTATTACTGTAATGTAAAAATAAAATAAAATAAAAATGTAAATAAAAAAATCAGACATAAAAATAATATATAGTGTATATATAAAATGTTTATATCCTATAAAAATTATAAACTCAAAAAACTATATCTATCACACATCTAGTGTGTACTATATATATATATATATATATATATATATATATTTTTTAAAAGTAACATTTCTTGATGCATTGTGGTAATTAAATTTTTCAAGAATGCAAAAACTTTTTTATGATCCTAAAATACTGTAGATTTCATTAAACGTACGGTATTCCTGTACAGCTAAAGGTCTGTAGTAGGAATAACTGATCTGCAACATATACTCATAATGCAAACAGGAAGGGTGCTTAAGAGTAAAATATGTCAACGTAAAAACAGTTTGCCAGAACTGTAAACATGGTTTTGGATTAGCTTCAAGATTCTCCAATGTTGAGATGATGCCGGGTTTGTTTTGGTAGTGAGTTTAAACAGAAAAGTGGAAGAAGAGCGAGATCAGGCATTAAAATCCAACCCAGACATTTTCATTTCTCTGACATCACTCGCCTTCGTACCACAGATGGTTCTGTTTCAACCACAAGCCAACATGTTCACAAGCCACTTTCTCTCGTTCAATCCTCCTTCCTATTCTATAGGAAATAGTTCATTTTAGGTGAGAATGTGGGCCTACATATGTATGTTTGTCTGGACATGGACTAGACATTCATTTAGCCTAGCTGTTGATGAAATGTTCAGTTTAACCAGAACAATACAAACAGGAGAAAGCAGTACCTCTCGTGCCCTACAGAGGACGATACACACCAGCTCAGTGTGCAGTGCACTTACCAGCAACACATAGGCTGTGCTAAGAACATAAACATACTAGCATACTACTATTTCTCCAGTATATAGTATGTAAATTAATGTTTGTAACATTACAAATATCTTTAATGTCACTTTGAATCAATTTAATGAGTCCTTGCTGATTCATTTATTTTAAAAAACCTTACTGACCCAAACTTTTTGAACAGTAGTGTACTATTTTTAAACTTAATATGTACTGTACATAATATACTGTATAGAAAGCAGTACACTAGTAGTCCATTCCACACACAGCCAACGAATCAAAGCAGACATGCAACAAAAATGATATAACACACATGTTGAGGTATGAATTTTTATGTGAATAAACCCACGCTCACTGAAAACCAAACACACACACACACACACACACACACACACATAGTGTGAATATACAGCTCAGCTCACGTCAGTCAAATCCAGAACAATCATTAGTACCTTTCAAAAACCATTGACCGTCCCAATGCATGTGAGCGCATTTCTACTGCAGTAAATGATGTGCGAGAAACCTTTAGTTGCATTCGTTGGGCAACACCAGCGTTTATGAACCTTTTCTGTGTCACGCTTGACACATCCAGCAGCATTATATACATTTACGGGTTTTGTATTGAAGTGCTCTGCACAGATTATATCATGAACTCCTGTAATAGATGTGTGGTAGCGTGACGTCTAATGCTGCGAAAATACTCCCGGGCTTTTGTCTGCAGAATGATGACTCTTCATTTGAGGTGGCACTTGAGTTGAAAGACGAGACTCTGTTTTGACCTTCCAGGCCACTTGAAGATTCACCTGGTTCCAGGTGAAAGGTCACGTGAAGGAATCTCCCGGCCCAGAGCGGCTCCGTCCAGGTGTTGAGGCATTGCTTTATCCTGTATTGTTTTCTCTCTGTCCTGATACGGTTGATCTTCCCATCACAGGGAACATGAGTCCCGGCGGCCATCTTGAATGCGTCTGTGCCGCCTGATTTCGAGAGTGAAGCTGTAGGGGTTTTTGTACCGTTGAATAAAGGCCATTCATGGTGGTGCAAGTCAAAATCCAATCTGGGTACGTGAGCAAAGGATCGATCCTCTCGCCAAAAAACCTGACTCTGTAATGAAAAAGAGTTGAAATCATTTATGAGGAAACTGTACTGGCGACGGCGCCGTCACAAATCAACTCAGCTGACATTTCTATCAAAACAGCCACTTTCATCTTTATCTTTTCCTGTGGGTTGAGACATTAACTGATTCCAATGTCATAAACTGTCTCCACTGAGTAATTGAGTGACTAATTAATCGGTCTGGGCGGTTTATACCAAGTGACAATGGAATTATGGGATAGGGATTGCTAGTAGATTTCACATATGTGACCCTGGACCACAAAACCAGTCATAAGGGTCAATTTTTTTTAATTGAGATTTATATGTCATCTGAAATCTGATGTATGGTTTGTTAGGATAGGACAATATTAAGAGATACAACTATTTGAAAATCTGTAATCTGAGGGTGCAAAAAAAATCTAAATATTGAGAAAATCACCTTTAAAGTTGTCCAAATGAAGTTCTTAGCAATGCATATTACTAATCAGAAATTAAGTTTTGATATATTTATATGATCTTTAATGAATATCCAAATGATTTTTGGCATAAAAGAAAAATCAATCATTTTGACCCATACAATGTATTGTTGGCTAATGCTACAAATATACCTGTGCTACTTATGACTGGTTTTGTGCTTCAGGGTCACAAATAAACAGAAACACATTGAATAATCATGGACTTTTCATGAAGTCGAATGAGTTTTTTTACAGTGTACAGTTCATACCACAGCATATTGTGTGGGGATTGTTATGAAAGAGAATTGCTCCAACAAATGAGGACATAGAAGAAGAGAGAGGAAAGCTGAAGAATGGTGAAAACGTGAGAGAAGTATGACTGTTAGCGAGGTGGAACAGCCGTAAGAGCTGCTCTCACTGGAGGGGAATCCCTGGTGCAGGATCGTACCTCTGCTCTGCTGTGTTCAGCAGGATGCCAGGGGTTTGTTTACATGTAGTGCCACTGACTCTCCAGCCCCATATTCACTCCCCCAAGACCACCCAGAGCCGCTGAGAGACAGACACAGACAGAGAGAGAGAGAGACTTTCATGAAACAATGTTGAAAATGCTTGTGCTGAAACAGTGATACTTGTTTTTAAAGATTAATTTATAAATAGAACGTTAAAAAGTACAACATTTATTTGCTTTTGTAACATTATTAATGTCTGTACTGCCACTTTTGATCAATTTAATGCATCCTTGCTGAATAACAGTATTATTTTCTTTTCAAAATGTTTTTTGTGTGTGTTAAATTAATCAGAACTGAGAGGGAAAATGTGATTAAATGTCATAAATACAACTTGAAAGTCCACAACAACACACTGTTGGTTTCCTTTTCTTCAGG
The DNA here is from genome assembly GCF_936440315.1 of Barbus barbus. NCBI lineage: Eukaryota > Metazoa > Chordata > Actinopteri > Cypriniformes > Cyprinidae > Barbus > Barbus barbus. The sequence continues at coordinate 7,327,676 of NC_136735.1, forward strand.
CAAAATATAATTGAATATATATTTATTTAGATTTTGGGCTGAATCATCCTTTTCATTTTTATAAACCAAGCTGGCTTCAGTTACAGGCTGGTTGTACATTTTGTCCCTCAAACATCTAAACATTCAGACTTGATGTACCTGGTGGTCTGATGCCCATGTGCGACTGTCCATCCATTACAAAACCTCCCATTGGCTGACCATCAGGAGTGTACGGGCCGCTGTGACCTACTGCGCACACGCACAAACACACATGCATTACACTCATATATTACACAAGAGACAGTTAAGGTCAAACATAACTACGCCAGCCGCTTCCCAGAGGAAATGTGTAAACAGAGGCGATGTTAACAACACTCCCCTTCCAGCTCAACCAGACCATTTACTGAAACCAAACTACAAAAATGGGTCAGAAAAGATCATTTTGTAAGCATCCGTTTGGGTAAATGTCTTTGAGGTCCATTGCAATCAGCAAGCCTTTATCCTTCATCCTGAGTGTGAGTGTGTGTGTGTGTGTGTGTGTGTGTGTGATGGCTAAGGCTGAGTTCAACTACTTCATCCTGAAAAACATTTTTATGGGCACACAGCACACAGTCTTCTGTTTAGAATAGCACAACACAACTCAATCGAAAACATGTTTGGAGATATACGATTGGTCCATTTTTTTATTTAAAACATGTTAGTTTGATTTATGTATATATACTGTATACCGTAGTAAAAAATTATATATTTAAAATACATTTATTTCATACTAAATATATTTCAAACCTGTTAAAATAAAAATGATAATTTAACTTTATTTGGAGTACTACTTGTGCACAATGCACATTTCTTAATATTAAGCCTAGAATGTGTTTTAATGTCACTATTAATAAGGATTGTATGATCTCTGTCTTTAAATGGAAGATATTTAGCTGAAGTACTTGCAACAGTTCCACTTTAGCACAATCAAATATACTTCAGCATGTCTTTAGCTGGATTTCAGCACTATTTCCACACATTAAGTAAATTAAATACAAAATTAGTTGTTCCAGTTTAGCAGACTATAAGCATACCAGTCTAGTATACTAAAAGTACAATTGCACGGTATTTTTATTTAGTACATAAATATGTACATGTATTTGTAGTATACTTAGCATGAAATAAATGTATGTATCTCAAATATATTTATTTTTCACTAACATATATATATATATATATGTGTGTGTGTGTGTGTGTGTGTGTAAACCATACACAAACAGTTTTTAAAAAAATACTGTAATAACAGTAAAATTGTGTAAAATTATTACAATTTTAAGTAACTGTTTTCTATTTGAATACATTTTAAACTGTAATTTATTCCTGTGATGTAAAGTTGAATTTTCAGCATGTTCAGAGATTGTTTTAAAACTGCTGCACATTAAAACCTTTCAATTTGAGCCGTGGTTTTAAAAACTTGATGCTCATGGTGTAAAGCACAGAAAAAAACCCTGAAAAATGCAATGCAACAGCCAAATCTCGCAAATATTTGCATAAACCAATAATTAAAATATAGTGAACGGTTTAGCTCTGAGAATTGAAACAAATAAGATCTGAGTCAGTTTACAAGGCACTTGCCTGCACGGTTGGACTGGTCGATCATCGGTTGGACGATTCTTCTCCTGGCGTTGATAAACCTGATGAAGCAAAGGAAAGAACAGGGGTGAAAACATTAAAAAAAGCACATTTCTGTTTTATTAACGCTGCTGGCTTCTGTCAAAGGCAAACATCATTAAAATTATTGCTCATACTTATGATTATGGATTTGAACAAACCCAGAGTATTAAACTTTGGCGTGCAACTCATCCAGCACCGCTTGTGCTCCAGACATGAGTGATTCCTCAAATCATGCCGCTTATTATGTCTGAAATCATCAGATTTATGCCTGGTGGACAATAAAATGGACGAAAAATCCAACAGACTAGCCATGTGTAGAGACCAGAATAACAGAGATGAAAGCCAGCAAGAAACACTTAGCAACATCATAGCACCCACCCACAACATGCTACTGGCAGCAAATGTTTTAGAAAACTTGTTTATTTGTAAACAGAACATAAATGAAGAAGTTCCACAGAACTTCAATGCTTTCCGCATTTAGTCCCATGCTACGCTTGACCTCTGACCCCCTGACTCAGTGACCTCACACCCCGGGCAGCAGCGCAGCTCTGCTCTTTCTCAGCCTAAAAAATTCCCCGTGACCTCTGACCGCCGGGTGCCAGGGCACAAGTCCACACATGATTAATGACTGCTCTGCATCTCCCCAGGTGCTTCGCTCGCATTTTAACCTTCACAAAGGAGGGGAAGTTCTACGTTTCATTCATAGGAAGTGAATTACACACTCTGTGAGAGGTGTCACCATCTGAAATGTTAAACAGCATATGACATTAGAGTTAAGGCTGCGGAGAAGCCAACTTTGACCTGACATAAACATTCACAGTATTTCCTTATTGCATTTAAATTGAACATTTATAATGTTACAAATTTCAAATAAATACTTTCTTTTTTCCATCAATAAATCCTCAAAAAATTACCACGGTTTCCACAAAAATATTAAGCAGCACAACTGTTTTCAAAGATTTCTGAAGGATCATGTGACACCGAAGACTGGAGTAATGATGCTAAAATTCAGCTTTGCATCACAGGAATAAATTACATTTTACTATATGTTCACATAGAAAACATTTATTTGAAATTATAATAATGTTTCACAATATTTTTACTACATTTTTATTCAAATAAATGCCTTGGTGAGCATTAAAGCATTAAGAAATGCACCATATATTCCCCTAGCATCCTACTATTCACATTGCAATGTTTTGTATGTTATGCATTAGTCTTACACACAAAAAACTATATTAAAATTTTATAGAGATCACATGGAAAATTAAAACTGCCAATTAAAAATGGATATGTTAGAAGATTTTATAATAAATTGTACATATTATATTGCACACCACAGCTTGAGAAGCACTTCTCTTGAGTAATGCTGCATTAAAAGCAGAGATAAACAGGAAGAGCAGCGTTAGAGGTCGAACATTCAGAGCAGGTACTATAAACGCTTTTGTGAGGTTGTAGAGGGCGAGCATCTCTCTCAGCTCCGCCCGTTAGGTGACCAATCAGAGATAGGAGCCGTATCCCCAGCGGGGATGGGCCCGTCCCACTCTTTAAGGGGGTTAAAAGCTGACCCCTCACTGAACCCCTCTTCTCACCACGAGACCAAGTTTACGAGCTTCATGCCTCTGCCTGTTCACTCCAAACACACACACACACTCGTACACGGCCCAACACGCACACCAAACACATAACAACACTACGCAGCAAGTCAAATATTTGGGGGCCCTTTCTGGTGCACAAGGGAGCAAAGAAACACATAGTACCTTTCCTCCACAATCCAACACTGAACAAACCTGCTGTGCCAAATATACGCTTATATATTACTGTATAATATACCCCAAAATATGCAAGTATTTGAGAGAAATATATGCAATTATAAAGAATAAATTCTTAAATATTATAAAAAATATTAATAATATTAAATTATAAATAATAAAAATTTATCATATAAAAATAAGAGAATTAGACATAAATATATATATTTTTATTTCTTTTATATATAAAATTTTATATGCATAGATAAATCTACTCACATTTTTTTATATTTATATAATTACATATATATATATTAAAAATTATATATTACTAAAATGCTACAGTACTCTTCTTAAATAAAATAAAAATACATACATTAAATGTATCTGTATGTTTATATGTATGTGTGTGTGTAATTATGAAATTTACTAGCAATTTCTGAGTTAAAGTTGTTACAATTATATATATATATACACACACACACACACACACACAGATATATAGATAGATTAGATAGAAGTAACAACTTATTATATTTTAAATATTATATTTTGCTTTTTAATACTAAATATTTACTTGCAAATTGTATTATCCATATAATTTATGTGAAAAGTTTAATTAAAATCAACATTCCTAGGCCTCACAGTTTATATTAACTCACCATACAATATTTGTAGCCTCAACTCAACAACAAATGTTCCTGTCTGGACACCATAGACATGAAGTGTTCTTTTAGTCCCACTGTATTGTGAGTTCATTCGGAGGACAGTGTGTGTGTGTGTGTGTCTCCACGTTTAAATAAACCAGTCCAGCTGTTCCCAGTGATAATTTCTGTTTAATTTGACAGCAGCTCGTTTTCGCCCCTCTCGTTCCCTCACCTGTTTCCTCTGTGCGACTGGAGCTGCAGACATACACACAGCACTTTCTGCGCTCTTGTTTGTGTTGGGCTTTGAAGAGCACCTAATGTATTTTCACTCTGGTGATTAAAATGCTAATTAGTTGTCATTTTGATTATGAAGGGCTCTTGAGGTCTGGATTTGGTTTACAGTGATGAGCCAAAAGCCAAAGACGAGAAAATGTTCTGCCAATTAAAATGTACTTCGTGTAATAGAATCTGCTTTTATTAGTCACAGAAATTATTAGATATGACGTTATAAACCTGAGTACAACCACAGTCCAACATGTATATATTTTTAAAATATTAAATAAATGTTAAATAAATAGTAAAAAATAAATATTAAGTAAATTATATATATGTGTGTGCGTGTGTGTGTGTGTGTGTGTGTGTATATATATATATATATATATATATATAAATTTCCCTTTCTTTCTTTTGGTGACTTATATACTGAAATATATATCCATGCAGAAATGTTCCCATGAAATCAAGATTTCACAGGTCATTTCCCTCCACATTAAGAGCATGCACTCTTTAAAATAACACATCTTCTATATATTTTTTTTTTTTTGCAGTAAATGGTTATCAAGAACCATTTTTCACTGTATGGCGTTCTTGAGCCGACTAGTGCTTCTCAACTGGAGGGTCACTCACAAGGAGTGTGCAAATTATAAAAGCAATTTTAGCATGGAAAAAAAGATAAATGCTTAAACTAACCATGTAATCGTGCAGTTAGGATAGCAAAACAGATATGCTTATCAGCTTAAAAGTTGATAGGGAGGAGAAACTCTTCCTACATCTATGGCTGTTGACGTCCAAGGCGGTCAAACACATATTAATCTGTGAAAGCTGGCCGATTTAGACAGATGCAAACACGGACAGGTTGCATGTCGTGCCTAAAAAACATGAACAAAACTACGCAAGCTCCAAAAATATGATCCAGACTACATGAAGTAAGGGTTCAGTTGCTGCAAGCACAACCATTGTAAGCGGTGACCGCAATGTGTTTTTGTGTGGTGAATGACTGGCTGCCGAGAGCATGAAGCCATAGAAATTCAAGAGACATTTGGAAACCAAACACTCGACTATAAAAACAAGCCTGTTGAGTTTCTTTAAAGGATGTGTCTGTCTGTCTGTCTGTCTATCATCTGTACATTTGTATTGTATTGTATGTACTTTTAAAGAATAAAAGTTCTTTGATGAACTTGAAAAGGTTCTACTAACTACATCATGCTGTAAAATCCCTTTTGTTTCTCATTAGAAATAATAACAAACTTCACACTTGCTCATACTTTCACATCTGGATTTGTCTGATCTGATGAGCATTTACCAGTTGTTGACCTGCAGGATGGTCAGTCCAGTGTCCTGGGCCAGCTGCCTCTTCTGTTCCTCAGAGGGGTACGGGTGCTGCGGGGCACAAACAAGCACAGTATGTACATGTTAAATATCTATCTGAAGTTGTCACAAAATAGTTTTTAAGTGACACAGAAATATACAAATATTGAGATATAAAAAGAAGCATAAAACCAGGAATGTGCAATAAAGTCTAAATAAGGTCAGTTTTGATTTCATGTTGATTTTAACACATTTTATGCTTAGATTATAAATTCATGTAAATTTATCAGAGAGTCAAACGTACGGCCACAAAAAATGTTCACAAGATATAATAGAGGTATGTTTGAAAATGTAAAAAAATAAAATAAATAAATGCAAAACTGGAATTGGAATCTCTGGATTTTTCAAATGTATTAAAATGTATTTTAACAAATATTAAAATCTCAAATTAAATTGTAATTTAAGATATAATATGTATGTATAATTGTATAAATTATTTTAATATTTAATATATAAAATATAAGTAATTAAGATTTACACAATTAAGATTTAAGATTTATATTAAGATTTTAATAAAACTTAATCATTTAATATATATATTTATACACACACACACACACACTATTTAATAATTTATATGATATATTTAAGAAACAATTAAGATTTACATCATTAATACACAATAAAATGTATTTAATGAAACTTTAAATCTCATGTTAAAATGTAATTTAATACATAATCAATTGTTTTAATAATTTGTTATATATTATATAATTAAGATTTTTTTATCTTAAAGACATTAAAGACATCATTAGACTTTAAAAGATTTTAATACATTCAAATGTAAATTTACATATATCAATTATTTTATTAATTTATATTAAAATACACTGTTTACTATATTTAAGATCTATTACATTTTAAAATATACTAAAAACAATTATTTTAAATTGTAATAATATTTCACAATTTAACTGATTTTACTTTATTTTAAATAAAATAAATGCAGCCTTGGTGAGCAGAAGAGTCTTCTTTCAAAAACATTTAAAAATAATGATAAAAAAAAAAAACTGTACATGAAACAATAAAAACAACACAAAAATCAGCAGTGCTTGAAGAATCAGGTTTCAGCTGCCATTGTTCCTCTATTGAACTGTGTTTTGCGTCTGTTCTGTGTTTGCATGTGCAGCCAAACAAATTCCTTGTGTATCTTGGCAAATAAAGCGCTAAACTCTAAAGGAAAGCCCATTCGCTAATCGGAGAGTTGCCAGATGGGATTTAGACGCCAAGCCACAAAGTCATTACAAATTGCTATCCTGTAACCAAGGGTGACGGCTCTAGCAACCACCAAAGCCTTTCTCTAAACCCAGAGGATACGCACACAGTGACAGAGGGGGTCTCAACCTGTCATTAGACAACAACCGATCCCGGGTCAGCCGCCTAAAGCTCAAGGAGCTCTATAAATAAAGAGGTGTGCGTATTAAACTGATCCTGGAGCAGGGGGTTTTACAGCAGCGACTATAAACACCTCACCCATGAATGACTCTCTCTTAACACCTGTTGCATGCCGAGAGCTCTGGTAGCAAATGGTGGGTAACTTTACGAGCGACTGAGCCATGCTGGCTGGAGGTGTGTGTGTGTCCTGTGCAACTCAATGAAGAGTTAAAGGTGTGTGTGGGGTCATTATCCTGTTTACAGAGGCAGTAAAACTGTTAGGGCTCTAATGATCGGTAATTCAGGGTGAACGGTACTTAAAAAGACTCTAAAACACACCCAGCTTCACCCGCTGCAGCTGTGTGTGTGTGTGTGTGTGTGTGTGTGATGGTCTCTGTATTGTACTCAAACACCGCGTCTAGACTTTAGACCACACTCTACCTAAACTCTTGTATACCAGCATTCAACTGATGGGTCACAACAACAAAAAAATCACAGACAGCAGGGGACAAAACAATAGTAGACACAAATATTAAATCAGTCATGGTTAATATGTGACCCTGGACCACAAAACTAGTCTTAAGTCGCTGGGGTATATTTGTAGCAATAGCTAACAATACATTGGTTTTTACAATTGCATTGCTAAGGACTTCATTTGGACAATTTTAAAGGAGATTTTCTCAATATTTCGATTTTTTTGCACCCTCAGATTCCAGATTTTCAAATAGCTGTATCTCGACCAAATATTATCCAATCCTAACAAACCATACATCAATGGAAAGCTAATTTATTCAGCTTTCAGATTATGTATAAATCTCAATTTTGGAAAATTGACCCTTATGACTGGTTTTGTGGTCCAGGGTCACATATAATACTTTTGCATATTTTTGGGCATATACTATATACATACACAAATATAAATAAAGACGTTAAACTTAAATATAATTGATGTATAATTGTATTATTTTATCTTCATTTAATATTTTATAGTTGTATTAATAATATTATTTTTTCTCCCCAAATGTGTTAATACTTTTGCACATTTTGGGGCATAAACAGTTCATAGTAATATTATATATTAAGTATATAAATATATAAAGTAATATACCAATATTTAAACAATGTGTGTGTGTGTATACACATGAAGTATTACAATAAAGAAATGATAAACAAATGTATTTTATTCAAATATTATTATTATACTGTATTTTTATTTAATATTTTATTAATATATAATTATTTTAAATAGTAAAAATATTTCAAACTACTTTGGATCAAATAAATGCAGGCATGGTCATCAGAAGAGACTGAAATCTTACTGTTCAAACACTTGGTAGTGTATATACATTGCTATATTCTTGATTATTTAATTATTTATTTGGTATATAAATACAGCTTTATAGATATTAAATATACTTTTACTTAACTTGCAGTGTAGCAAATTACTTTCTCAAATGGGTAGCTCTCTATACTCTAAATTAGGAGTAGCTTGTTACTTGGCAAGCTAGTTTTAAAGTAGCTTCTCTGACACTGCATAAAACAGATTTTCATTTTAAAAAGATGTTCCTACAAAGGCCCAGCAGGCCGACTGTGATTTTCATTAACTTTGCAGCGCATCCCAAAGCGAGGCTCTCTGTTTCATCTCTCTGCGTCTCGTCTTCGCCTCCCTCCCCTCTGCGTTTACCAAAAACGTCTGGCCGTGATGAATCACCTCTCCTTTCTTTCATTCTCCCCAGCATTTTTCTTTTCCGCATCCCTTTCTTTTCACGGGCAAGGACGGAAATTCCCCGTAGGTCTAGCAGAGCCGGGTCCCCAGGAGGAGCTGTCAGAGCCGTAATGGATGGTGTTTTGATAACAGTGAGTTCGACCCTGGAGAGACCCCGGGGGGGGAGGAACCCCAGCAGATCCATCCTCAAAAAACATGCCCGTGCAGTTGGGCTAAATGAGGTCCGTCGCGCCCCCGCCCCGCCCCCACCATGGCCCTCCGCTCCTCATTTTTTGGGACTGACGTTAATTGCGGCGCCCTCATTACAACCAAATGCTCCAGCGCTTCAAAGGAAAACTATGTCTGTGGAGAAACCGGCTTAAACAGTAGCATGAACAGCCTAGAAAGTATAAATGAAGCCCTAAACAACAGCCACTGTTAAAGGTGGGTGTTAAATAAGGGAAATCCCTGTATTCCCAACTCTCTTATATAGTGGCTTTGACTGAGACATACAAGAAAACGTTCAGCCACAGAAAGAAAATTACATCATTTCACAACCCTGCCTCATATTTGCTGAATGAAATCCAGCACTTGTTTCCTACTCATTTTGGGCTGCTGATTCCAAAAATAGTGCCTAATTTTGCTCTTGCATGTCATACTTTCTCACAAAATATATGAAATTCATAGCATTTTTGCTTTCGACAACCATTTGTAAGAAGTCCTGTATTATCACTTCATCTTCTGAAAAACTGCCATAAAGACATAATTTCCAGGAGAAAAAAATTAAAATAAATAAATACATATATAAATCAATCTTCATTTATATTTTGTGGGGAAAACTGAATTTTTTTTATTGATATTTTTATATACATTTTACATACAAGATTTTAAAAAATACAGACACACACACACACATTCAAAAGTTTGGGATAAGGAAGATTTTTTAAAGTTTTATGCTCTTCAAGGCTGTATCTACTTGATCAAAAAAAATTAATTTTGCTAAATATTATTGCAATTTAAAATAACAGTTTTTTATTTGAATACATTGTAAAATGCAATTTAATATATTAAAATGCAATTCCTGTGATCAAAGCTTCAGTCTCAGATAATCCTTCAGAAATCATTATAATATGCTGATTTATATGTAATAAATGCTGGAAACAGTTATGCTGCTTAATATTTTTGGGGACTTGTGATACTTTTTTCAGAATTCTTTGATCAATAAAATGGTAAAAAAGAACTGTGTTTATTCCAAACAGAAATTCTGTGTTACACACCACTATTCAAACGTTTGGGGTCAGTAATTTTTTTTTAAATTAATTAATACTTTTAATCAGCAAGGATGTGCTAAATGGATAAAAAGTGGTAGTAAAGACATATTGTTAGAAAAGTTTTCTATTTTGAATAGAAAAGTTATTTGCATTTGAATTTGAAGTTCTTTTAAACTTTTTATTCATCAAAGAATCAAAGAAAAAAGTATCACAGATTCCAAAAAAACTATTAAGCAGCACAACAGTTTCAACACTGGTTATAAATCAGCATATTAGAATGATTTCTGAAGACACTGAAGACTGGAGTAATGAGGCTGAAAATTCAGCTCTGCATCACAGAAATAAATGAGATTTAAGATATTAAACCAGGAAACCAATGTTAGAAACCGCAAAAATATTTCACAATATTAATGTTTTATTTCTGTATTTTTGATCAAATAAATCTAAAGAATCTTTTTCCCTTATAAAGAACCTTTTCTGTATTTGAAAGGTTCCATGGATGTTCAAGGTTCTTCACAGAACCATTGATGCCAATAAAGAACCTTTATTTTTAAGAGTGTAAGAGGATCTTTTGAACAGCAGTGTATAAATATATACAGCATCACCAAATTAGGTCATATTTGGCCAAATCAAATATTGTGGCAAAAATTTTTTTTCTAAATACAGATCCAAACCTGCATATTTTTGGGACACAAAACTTAATGCAGCTCTTTCTCATGCAACAATGAACTGTCCAAAACTAAAAAAACAAACAGTAAAAGTTAAAACAAAAACAGTAAAAGTAGTCAAAATTACTCATGCATTATGAAGAAATGACAGCATATGGGTCTTAAGCAACAGTAAGAACGCAGAAAATAATGACTGGGTGAACTATTCCTTTGGTCTGCGCTGCAGCAGAATTAAAGGGTAATCAGCGAGCGGAGGTCTGCGAAATCACATCTACCGCTGACAAACACGAATATGAAGACTGAAAATGATCAGAGCCTGGGAAGAGGCAGGGTGGAAAACATATGAATTCGGTTTTGCATGCGCTTCTCGTGTTTCTCAACTTCAAACAGCAGGATGCAGTAACGTCTGCGATGGTGCTGCATGGTGTTTGTGTGACTGCTGGAGCTGAATGGATCAGGCAACTGTACGGGAATAAAGGTTGGGGGCGTGTTCTTTTACACCCACGACCTTTGACCCCCTAATGATCTCAGGGAATGTTGTAATGTCATCTATCTGCATGCTAACCACCTTATTCGGCGCCTGAAGGAAAGCCCTCGCGTCTACAACGTTTCATTGTTCACCTCCAAATCACTGAGGTATGTTTAGGTGTTTGTGCGCTGCTACAAAATATCTGTACAATAATGTCATGTAATTGTCGTCATGTTAATTCATAAGTTGATCATGCAGTGGTTTAGGCCTGTACTTTCTTCTCATATAAACTGATTTCAGCAGGGTTTGGCACTGTTGCTAAATCACACAATAGCCCAAATGAGCATTTGATACGAAACATGCAAAGTAAAATGGTCTCACTATTTTAACACTCCATATTGAAATAATTATAAATATATCAACACTTCATGCATTTTATTCACCATCTTGGATAGATTTTTTTCCAGCTTGTGCATATGGGATTGACTCCTCTTTGAAGGATATTTATGATTCTGCCAATTTGGCAAAAATAAAGTATCTAATTTTCTTTGCCGTTCAAAGGTTTGGGATCAGTTTGGGATTTTTTTTAAATGAAAGAAGTCAGTAAAACAGGGGAGAAAAACACAGTAATTTGTGAAATATTATTACAATTTAAAATAATTATTTCCTACATGAATATATGTTAAAATGTAATTTATTCTTGTGATGCAAAGCTGAATTATCAGCATCATTACTCCAGTCTTCAGTGTAACATGATCCTTCAGAAATGTTTTTCTTTCCAACAATTCATTGCATCTTTACTGAACAAAGTATCTATTTCATATTTCATTCAAGAATATATGTATATGTATATATATATATATATATATATATATATATATATGGCTTTTGAATCCATGTGGCAAAAACTATATATTTCCAAATATATATTTTTTAAATATTTAAAAATATTTTTGCCAAAAATATATTTGCTAAAATATGTTTATTTACGTAAATATATTTCCTACCAAAATATATTTTGATAATTTTTGTATATTTTTTAAAATCTATTTTAGAAATAGAAATATATTTAAAAGCATTTAAAATGTATATTTTGATTAAAATGTATGCAGTGTGGTTAGCACATGTTTAGCTCATTCCTGTCCTCTCGTGACTCCCAACGATAATAAAAATACAAAAGAATAAAAGCAATCTGAAAGCAAAAGAAAAAAACCTTCTACAATCCTTCCTTCCTTAATGTTGGTTGCACAGACAGCTTTATGTTCTGCTGCTTCACATCTGCTTTCAAGAAGGCAACAAACTACCCACTAATTACTCAATCTAAATCACAGCCTTTATGTGGGACGCATATGAGCTAGTGTTTATGAGGCAGTGTGAGCGCCTATTTGTTTGGAAGGAGATTCAACAAGTTTCTGAATGAGAGAGAACGAAAATAAGGCTGTAGAAATGTCTGCTCAGTTCTCTGAAAGCAATATCACTGATTACATATTCAAAGCGTGAGGAAGGGGGAGGGGCTCACAGTCGCCCCCGCCCACTTTACCATGGAAACCGTTATCACACTTTACACATGACAACAGTAAGGAAACCCTGCCTGTGTTTCATCCCAATATATCGTTACACCAGTCATTAGTGCATCTGTGTGTGTGTGTGCATGCTTATGTGGTTTATGAGGACACAAATTTGTATAGTGACATGGGTATGACAGAGGTATTACAATATGAAGGTGGTTTATGAGGACACTGCCTATGTCCCCGTAATTCAAAAGGCTTAAAAAACATACTAAATGGTGTTTTTTTTTTTAATCTAAAAATGCACACAGTCTCCTGTGAGGGCTAAGTTTAGGTGTAGGGTTGGTGTAGGGCAATAGCACACACAGTTTGTTCAGTATAAAAACCATTACGCCTATGGAGAGTCCCCATAAACCACAAAAACCAACATGTGTGTGTGTGTGTGTGTGTGTGTGTGCACTAACTAGCCTCTAGGCAATGTGGGAGCGTCACTGAGCTTGAAATAATGTAGCCGTGCAGGTACAGACACGCCGCATGAGCTTCTTATCTTGTTCTGTGCATCTCTAAGCTGTTTTATAGGTTTATATCTGGGTATTGATGACCTTAAGTTTACTAATAAAGAAACTTTAGGTTACATGATAACTAGTAATGCACATTCACACGCACTTTTATTAATCTTAACATAACTGAACGTTAATATTTCTGAAAACCATAATTCTGTAATTTACATTTATATTACATACAGTTGAATGACTTTTGGCTTTATTTCAGCACATTCCGGTTTGGTTTTTACTCTATGAGAAAGTAATATGTAATGTAAATGAAGATTATAAGAGCTTGATTTGCATAATCATTGGGAAAGCAGAGAGGTGTTTTACCGTGAGGTGCTGGAACAGCCATGCTCTCATGATGTTGGTTGCCACTTTGGGAAAAATGCCTCTTTTCTTGTTGTTCTTCCTCTCTTTATCAGGGTCTTCCTCCTCTCCTGTGCTCGGAGACGCAACACTCTGATCCAGAAAGTCACCTGGGCAAAAGAAAGCAATTACACAGCATTAACAGATGTGAGATAATATTCTTTGTATTTGCATTGGCTGCATTTGTTTTCATTTCTTTGTAATATGCTTTTAAACATTTTAAAAGGGGTTATAACATTTCAAAAACCTTCTAATAAATGCAAAAGCATATTTAGTTTGATGGGTTTTTTTTTTTTACTAATAAAGTACATCACAAGTACTTTATTCATTTTCATTCATCATAATTTGAGCATGATTATCATGCTGATCGTTTCTTTCATCACAACAGTATGATTGCATTACTTTTTAATTACGCTCTAAATACATCATTAGAACTAGAATTATTTGAACTTCTGTTTAATATGGTTTCAACATCTCTGATGTGTTTTGTTAGCAGTTAGTTTTATTTAAGCGGTCATATCTCGAGGAGCCAAATTCTCCTTTTGTACCGTAACAAACAGTAACTTTTTAGAGCTATAAATGTCCTCCCTTGTGAAAATAACCATTTATTAGGAATAATCACCTTGTTTTGAACAAGTTGTTACAACTTTCTGATGTCAGACAGAAAAAAGCTGCAATGTAAAAAAGTGTTAACATGCAGCTGTTACCTTAAAGAGCCATTTCTACATGGTTAAAGGTAGTTTTGTTGGTATAAATTAATGTATGTAGGTTGATTCAGTGATGTTCAATAATATGAGACAATTATCACATGCAAAGAAGGCATTGAACATAAAAACCGACTAAAAAATCCTGACATAAAACGTTAAAAAAAGTATGACATGCCCTTTTCAAATTCAATCTAAAAACTAAAACAGACATATTACAGTGTTTACAGTAATAAAATTCTTAAGAGCATATAATCAAAAACCTTTTATACTGAAGCATCAGAATGAGGGAACAAAACGTCATGAAAATAAAATTATAGCCTTTTTTTTTAAACAAATTTGACAAAAAAAGTCAAAATGCATGCATTTTATATTAAGTCTAAAAACAAAAAAAAAGTATAACAAATGTTTACAGTATAAAAAGTCTTAACCATTAATAATCTTAAAAGCATACTAGCTCTTTAGTTTTATGCATCAAAAGTCATGAAAATTTAATTTTAGTTGTTTTTGGAAACAAAATTGACATAAATAAGTTAAAAGGTTTGACATGGCTCCTTTAAAAAGCTTAAAATAAGAAAAGTCAAGCAAATGTTTGCACTATTAAAAGTCTTAAACATTAGTAGTCTTAAAAGCATATTGAGAAAAACAACAGCCCTTTATGTTTATGCATCAGAAAGAGGGCACAAAATGTCAAGAAAATGAAATGTGAACTGTTTTTGAAAACAAAACTGACATAGAAAGTAAAAAGGTGTGACACAGCTCCTTTAAATGTGACAAAAACTTAAAAAAAGACATCAAGCAAACGTTTACAGTATAAACAATGCTCTAGGACATCATTTAACCATGTGTTTGTCTGTTGTTTCTCTTTCTCAGGTAGTGAGATATTTTGTCCGAGCCAGACTCACAGCTGCTGCGCTGAGGCACAGCGAACAAAACACACACACACACGCGCGCGCACACACACACACACACACACACACACAGATGCGGTGCTCGGGGAAGTATGTACTCTGGTTTTTATTGGCCATGGTTGGTGCTCAGAGCAGAGGAGCCCAGAGAAGAGTCTTTATATCCATCATGCACCATTTCCTGTCCAACACACATCCACACACACACACACACACACCGAGCGACTGCAGTTATTTAGGAGCAGTCTACCGGTGTGTGTACTTGAGTGTTTGTGTGTGCGTGTGCAGTCGGAGACCCCCGTGGTGGTGCTAAAGTGTAAATGTATGCTAGAGATGACAAACCTGCAGCAGATCTGTTTCACTTGGCACAGAAGCGAGGCCTTCGCAAACGCTCGCGTGTATATCTGTAGCGTAGCGTGTGAGTGTGTTACCGTGCTCACTGCTGTTGTCTCCATTGTGTGAGCCGGGCCGTCTGCCGCAGGCCGCAGGAGCTTCAGAAGAATGAACAGATGCGGCGGCGTCTTCCCTCCAGAACGCCTAGAGAGAGACAGACAGGTAGACAGAGTAATAAGCTGCGTTCGGCGTAATATACGATTGGTTAAGTACAGTATAGCGCCGCATACCAGAGGCGTGCTGTAAGGAGTAATACAGAACACATGCTGCAAGAGCAAACAGTTGAAGAGCGCTACGGACTGCTGTATATAAACACACGTGTGCATGCACGCACAAACATCTGCGCAGAAATTATAAGACAAACAAACGTACTCACATACACGCACGGGATATTTTGAAAACCCATCTTGTTGGCTTTAACCGAGCGAATGAAGCGGATGGATACAGTCCTGGACGCTGACTGGTCAATTAAGCATTCAAACTGTGCTAAAATACATAATACAATAACAGCTACGACGTGAAACACCTGTGCATCTGGCCAGTGTGTGTATCACTGCATACTGCACATACAGACCAACTATGAATGCTGCATGTCAGTGACAGCTAAATATTTTTATTATGTAGTAAAGATGCAATCTGATCACTGTGTTGCATTTAACTGACACTTCACCTAGAGAGAAATGTCTTAACCAGGGGTGAGCAACCATTCACACACGAGTGATAAGAGCAAGATGGATTAATATTAGAGGAGACTGGGGCTAGTTGTCACAATTTTGACTCCAATTACATACATACATACATATATAATGTAAAAAAAATTAACTTTGCTGTTTTATTGTCATTTTTGGTGGGCAAAAAAGTTAAAGAATTTATTTGCAGTTAAAAAAGCACAAATATTCCAAGTAATCACTCATAAAAGCTGCATGCATAATAAATATAGACAAATTTCGGAAACCTATATATGTAATGTAAAATATGTGACCCTGGACCACAAAACCAGTCTTAAGTATCACGGGTATATTTGTAGCAATAGCCAAAAATACATAGTATGGGTCAAAATCATCTATTTTTCTTTTATGCCAAAAATCATTAGGATATTATGTAAAAATCATGTTCCGTGAAGATATTTTGTAACTTTCCTACCGTAAATATATCAAGACCTATTTTTTTATTAGTAATATGCATTGCTAAGAACTTCATTTGGACAACTTTAAAGGCGATTTTTCCAATATTTTTATTTTTTTGCACCCTCAGATTCCAGATTTTCAAATAGTTGTATCTCAGCCAAATATTGTCCTATCATCACAAACCATACATCAATGGAACACTTATGTATTCAGCTTTCAGATGATGTATAAATCTTAATTTCAAAACATTTTTGAAGTTTTGTGGTCCAGGGTCACATAATTTACAATAATGTATAATAAAAATGTAAAAAATTAAAATCTGAAAATTATATATATATATATATATAAATTATATATATTAAAAATATATATATATTTTAAATTTATGAAAAATTGTCCCTGTCACCCAAATGGAATTACAGAAACATGATGACATTAGTATGATATTTTAGCTTGGATATTTTTGGATATTTTACTGAACTAAACCTAATTTAAGAGGGTTTTGAACTAGGTGCTTAAAACCAACATTCAAAAGTACTGTTAGAGGACGTGATGTGACAACTTGCCCCAGTCAATTATCTATATGTATTTCATTTATTCATTTAAAAAATGTTAAAGTAACTTATATCTACAATCCGAATGACATGTTTTATTCAGTTATGAGTTGTTTAGGAAAGCAAATGCTTCAAAATTGAGTCAAACTAAAGTAAGTGGTTTATTTTTTTGTTATCCAGCGCCAATTGTGCACAGAATAGCAACATAGTTTGGTCTTCTCAGAATTATACTTTGTATAAATAAAGAGATGTTCAGCACAATAAGGAATCTTGTGACACACTTATAATATCTCAAGATTTTTAACAGGGCAAACATAATCCCTAATGTTTCAAATGCAATGATGGTGCCTCTCAAAACCACATCATTAAGAGAAATGCACTGTGAGTTATCGTCACATGACACCAAACTCACAGAAAACAACAAACATGTGTGCAAACAATGCAGTAAACAGAAAAACAATGCTTCGGTGATTTGCATTAGCTATTAAGGTCACACACAGCACACTTGACAATGGTAGATTATTTACATTAAATAATTAACACTTCCCAAGTTTGCAGCATATATATTTTGAAATAACAACATATATTTATTTGCTTTTAGGCATTTCAAGTCCTTTGTCTTTAGCGACCTGTTTAGGTGCTGCAGCAGTTTGACACCAGCAGTTAGAAAGACTGTTATCTAAAACACTTTGTTTACTTTTATATAATTAGAAATGTTGGAGTTTTGAGTAACCTGCTACATAAGACTGAGAATGTCTTTTTACTCGCTGAAAGGTTTCATCACACTTGTGATCATGTTACTGTGTCAGTATATTCAATTAGGGAACGTATAATATGAATTATCATATGATCTACAATAATTTTGTGAGATTTCATTATGCATGGACACTGTAATATGAAGAGTTAAGCTCCATTTAACATCAAAAGAGCAAAAATGATTCATTATAAAATGACAGAAGATTCATTATCTGCTGTTATTTAATACAGACAAGGCGGACGGATAGTCTGCAGCAGTATTGTATGAAACAGGAGTTCCCACAAAAACAAACTGTCCGGATAGTGTTTCAAGGTTGCTTCGCTATACTGTATTTGAGCAGCTGACAAATTTACTCAACAATGAAATTATAACTTATAATGTATTATTTTAGGTGATTTATTTATTTAGAATTTTTAAATGCTCAAATGTTCCAAATAATCTCTCATAAAAGCTGCATGCAAATAAATATAGACAAAGTACAAACATATTTAAAACAGGTTAGATGTCAACTGTCCATTTGCTGAAAAAAAGAAAGTTTTTCTCACCAGAGACCCATTGAAATCTTGATCACATCTTATAGGCCTTTTTTATATTATTTCATGTTCTATGTTAGCTTCTACAAGTATTAGCTTTTTCTTGAAAAAGCTCTAGTGGCTTCCTGCACAAAACATGAATCTACAGCATTCAAAAGCAGAAAGATTTGATCTGAAGACTTGCCTGGTCTGTCCCGCCTGGAGTGCGTGTAAATTCTTCGCCGTCAGATCTGGATCCCCCCTCTTTATCATCCACCATCAGATCAGTGGGCATCTTTCCCTTCAGACAGCTGATGTAGCGGTGACAGAAATTATCACACAGCTCATGTACCTACGACAATAACAGACATTTATCATCGGTGATCGGCCTATATGATATTAACATGATATATAGGCTACGTCGCTCATAATAATAGCCTAATAATATAATAAGAAGAAGAAGAGGAAGAAGTGAAAGTCCAACCTTCTCTAATTCGAGGAGATGAAATCGTAACACTTGTATGGCTTGAATCATCTAAAACGAAACGACATATCAGGTCATAAAAATGCTTTGTGGTTATTGTTTCATCCTGAATTGAATTTTGTAAAGTAGCCTAAAATAATAAGCATTTAAAAAAAAAAAAACACACACAGGCGACCTACCAAATTATCCAAGTCTGGATTCGACGAGAAGAAAGGTTTTTCCGCCCTTATCTGAAATTAAAAAATAGCGATCGTATCGTAGTCCGTAATATCGAGGCACAATTTTCACACAAAATTAAATTGGGCTGCATTGTTGGTTGCCGATATTAGAACAGTTTTTTTGATAATATAATAGTAAACGAGGGTCTGACCTGTTTTGAAAATACTGTAATGTCTTCGTCAAAGGACTCAGACGAGCAGACGTCGCCGGTCACTCCGCTCTCTCTCGGCGTACAAGTCGCTAATTCACATTTCTCCAAAACTAGTGCAAGCAGAGGGAAGAGAGGATGCCTGCAAAACAAATCCCATTCAGTGGCTTTACAGACTCTTTGTGGAGAAAATAACGCTTTGTTAGCACTTTCAGCCTCGAGGCCCTGTCTTTTTCCCCTCTACACAACTTTTATAATAAGAATGAAATATGAAATTAAATATATTTTTATGGGGAAATTAAAGTTATTTTATTTTCAGGTTTATGCTAAATTTATGGTGGTTGTGACAACAGGCAAACAAAGTTAATTCTGGCATTGCTATAATGTGACCCTAAACCAGTCATAAAGGTCTCTTTGTTTAAATATCATCTGAAAGCTGAATAAATGCACTTTCCATTGATGTATGGTTTGTTAGGATAGGACAATATTTGGCTGATACAGCTATTTGAAAATCTGGAATCTGGGGGTGCAAAAAAATCTAAATTGTGAGAAAATTAAGTTGTTCAAATTAAGTTCTTAGCAATGCATATTACTAATCAAAAATTAAGTTTTGATATATGTAAGAAAATTTAGAATATCTGCATGGAACATAATGATTTTTGGCATAAAAGAAAAATCGATAATTTTGACCCATACAATGTATTTTTTGGCTATTGCTACAAATACCCGGTGCTACTTATGACTGTTTTTGTGGTCCAGGGTCACATATCGTTAAAAACTTATGTAAATGAGGGAAATAAATAGTTAATTTGTGCTAAATGCAATCTATTTTATTAAAATCCCACTGTCTACATAAAAACATTTCTATTATTTCAGCATAAAGTAGGCTATAACAGATCATCGTAAAATAATATCACAATATTTCGCTTTGAAATTCTACCCTACAGCCTAACTCAACTTCATAATAAAACACATAGGCTACTAATCCCACATACCCATAAATGGCGTCTTTATCCCGTTTTAGTGCGTCGTTAAGGGGCGACGGGACGCCGGGAGCCGCGGGGAAGTGGTGAAGCGGCGGGCCGTGACTCACATGCACCGCCTGCATCGCTCGGGCCGCGTGAGGGTCCCCGTACATCGGAGACGGGATCCCGACCGCATCCATTCCGTAATGGACCAGATCCTCGTACTGAGCACATTCAAAACGAGGAAGTTAAAAATCAGACCGGGACTTGGTTGTACACACATATTGCAAATGTTGATATAACAGCATCCAAGAGAAAATGAGAAGGGAACAAAGCTCTTATTTGTTTAAAATGTAATAAATTGAGCATCAAAAACTAATGACCGAATTACACCTCAGTAAACAAATTAATTAAGGGCGGATCAGTTTTCATTTTTAGGTTCTTTCTAAATGTGCCAGAAGGTATTATAACTATTAAAACATTTTAAACACATTTTTAATTTTTAAACACATGGAAAGTTTCAGTTCATACCTTATGTCAAATTTAAATGAATGCTATCTTAAAATTACCGTATCATAAGAAACCAACATCTAAACGAAATATTTTTATTAGGCTATTTGCTTTTTATTTCAACTCAGTTTTCTTGTAGCTAACTGCAATTAATAATGCATAATATAGCTTAAAATAATGTAGCAATGTATTAACGGCGTAATTACTCAAATTAATGACGATGTTATGTAGCATTAAATCGGTCTCGGAAAAGTGTCCAACGAGAGAAATATGAGTTATGAACAGGCTGTAAGCATCAAGTTACGCTTTTGGCTGTCAACTAGACTATATAAGGAATTAGTCGAGATAACTGCAAAATAAAAAATACAAATTTGAATTTGATACAAAATAAAATGATTGTTAGACTAAAATGAAAAACGGACAAACAAACAAAACAAAACAAAAATATGGAAAAATATGTGAATTCATTTTTTGGTGGCTTCTCTCGTTGCTGTGTGTATTCCAAAACAACTTAGGTGTATAAACACACATTATTCATTCAAGGAATTAAAGGACATCTGATTGTAATTATGTCCATTTTATCAGCTTCCTAGTAGAATTAGTCTTGACGGCCACGTTTGAGTGTTTTTTTTTTGTTGTTGCTGCGGAGGTTTTTACGCACCCGTTGCGCCATGAGGACTCCGTGTCACCGACTCTCTTTTCTCAACGCGTCCGGATCTCAGTGCAGCGAGCCCGGCGAGTCCCACACCGCATTCAAAACTCTCCCAAACACCCAGCTCAAGTGCCCCTGATGAACAATAACATCGTAATCCACCCAAATTACTCCTGGTCAGCTTTCGCAACAAACGCAAAGCTGGCTATCAGTAAATTAGAAATCCAGTCCTCGACGTTCCGAAATAACCAAAGCGCGCTTCGGATGTCTGCTCTGTTTTTCTATTTCCAATCGAAGATTTGTAGCCAAAGGGTGAAAAAGCAAACTCCATTCGGGTCTTTGATCGCGTGGCTGGTTTATTCTTAATGCAATAACACCTCTATGAGATGTTAGGAGCGTGGAGAGGGAGGAGGAGGAGGAGGAGAGGAGAGGGCATTTGGACTTCTTAAAGGAGACGTAAAGGAAGACCAAAGCGAACCCGTGCGTAAAGAGCGCACAAATGTATTCCGAGCATGCAGGCCACTGGAAAATAGCCCTTTAGAAACCAAATTTCATACCAGACAATATTTTTTCATACTTGGACCTAAGCCAACCAACAGTCTGGAAGTACAAGTTAACGCATGACCATCTTAGATTTACCAGTGGCCACTGTAAAGCAGCTAGAAACCATTTGGTGTCCCATTACACGAAATTAAGATAAAAAAAAATCAATCCTAATAAGGGCACATGATTACATCTACTAAAAGTTTAAACAATTAGAAGGAAGCTGAAATATCTAGTATTTTTACTATGTAAATTTCTAAAAGTGTGAAAAATAGATAAATGAAACACTGTTTGATTTACTAAATGCATCTTCTAATTTAAGTCAGAGAAGGAAAAGGACTAGCAGTGATCTAATGTAAATGGATTTATTCACCATCCTTATGGCGCCTTCTACTGGCACTATTTATGTTGAAAAGATTGCCCCAAGCCTAACACTGACGTGACTGCTTTATACGCGCTTAACTTGAAGCTTTAGACTAAATGCCTTTCTTTATTTTATTTTTATTTTTTACTTAACCTGTATAGTTTCGGGGGAAGTCGTGGCCTAATGGTTAGAGAGTCGGACTCGTAATCGAAAGGTTGCGAGTTCGAGCCCCCCGGCCGGCAGGGATTGTAGGTGAGGGGAGGGAATGTCCAGCGCTCTCTCCACCCTCAATACCACGACTGAGGTGCCCTTGAGCAAGGCACCGAACCCCCAATTGCTCCCCGGGCGCTGCAGCATGGCTGCCCACTGCTCCGGGTGTGTGTTCACGGTGTGTGTGTGTGTGTGTGTGTGTGCATTTGTTCACTACTCACTGCTGTGTGTGTGCACTTGGATGGGTTAAACGCAGAGCACCAATTTCGAGTATGGGTCACCATACTTGACAATACGTCACGACTTTACTGACTTTACTTTACTTTTAACCTATAATGTTAACTGACAGTTTTCTATATAAGCTGCTTTACCAAGACTTTTTCTCGTTTATGAAATATTGAAAAACATTCAATTTTTTGTTGCAGATCTATTTTTACTACATGTAATCATGTAATACTCGTTCCCATCAGATCTTCTTTAAATAATAATAATAATAATAATAATTAATAAAACCGCCACCTTTTACCACGAGGTGGCGGCATATGAACGGGTTTGACTCGACGCGTGGAGCATGGACTGAATTTGGCTTTTGAACTTAATTCCTCACTATTCTAACCATGTCCATTATTACAGATTTCTCGGCGTTTTAGTTTGTATTAAAGTAGTATTTAATCTTAAGAACGTTGTGCTTTCTTCAAGTCTACAAAATCTACTTGTGTTTTTGTTTCAGAAAACATTTCTGAAAAGCTAGCAATGGCTGAGAGTCTGAAAAACTGGAAACTCTCGATTCAAGTTCAACAACCACCACATTTTACCTACTTATCTCGTTGTTTTTGAGACTAACTGGTCAAGATTTAGGCCCAATGTATATTACATGCACATTTTCTAAAGAAATGCCTAGAAAGATACAATTTATATTTGTCTACAGAACCATAGATCATTACATCCTACAAGCTGATCATTTGCTGATCAACCTGCAACCAGGATCACAAAACAATTTTCCAAGGCTTCTGCACACCTCATTTCTGATTGTTTCTCAAGACGGCTACTGACAATCACATAAACAGATGACAGCATAAATAAAATAAAAAATGATGTAATGTTTTTTGTAAAATATGGAATAGTTTTGCACAGTTATGCTCAGCTCTAAGATTTTTTTTATCAGCATTTTGCACCTTTTGTTGTTTTCTAAGTAGCCTATATAGTCATAAGTTTACATACACCTTGCAGAATCAGCAAAATACTAATAATTAAAAAAAGAAGGATCATAAATTGCATGTTGCTTTATTTAGTACTACCCTGAATAAGCTTTTTCACATAACATACAGTTCACAAGACATAATAACATCTGCATTTAGACAAATGAAGCAGTTCAAAAGTTTATATATTGATTATCAATACTGTGCATCATTACCTGGATGATCCACAACTTTTTTTTATGATTTGTTTTATGGTAAGTCCCTTGTTTGCCCTGAACAGTCCTGTTCTGCAATGTTCTTCAGACAAATCCTCCAGGTCTTGTGCATTCTTCGGTTTTCCAGCATCTTCTGCATGTCTAGATTGTATGATTTTGTGTTCCATCTTTTCACACTGGTGACAACCGAGGGACTCATACACAACTATAACAAATGCTGAAAACATTCACTGATGCTCAAGAAGGAACACAATGCATTAAAAACAAGGGTGTGTAAACATTTGCACAGGATGATTGGGAGTAAATTGTTCTTATTTTGTCTTCTAGGAAATATGTAAGTCTTTTATGTAACTTCTGAAGTGCAGTACTAAAAAAGTTCTTTAAACAAAATAAAGACAATTTCCACCAATCATCATGTTCAAAAGTTCACCCCCCCCCCCCTGCTCTTAAAGGGATAGTTCACCCAAAAATGAAAAATCTGTCATCATTTACTCACCCTCCAGTTTCTCCAAACCTGTATGAGTTTCTTTCTTCTGTTGAGCACAAAAGAAGATGTTTTGAAGAACATTGGTAACTAAAGAGTTGACAGCAACCATTGACTTCCATATAGGAAAAAATACTGTAGAAGTCAATGGCTACTGACAACATTTTGGATATCCCAGTATTTTTCCTTATATTTCCAGCAGCCCCAGAACACAGAAATATGAGCCTGGACTACAAAACCAGTCTTAAATAGCACTTAAATAGCACAGGTGTATTTGTAACAATAGCCAACAATACCAATGGGTCAAAATTATTGAATTTTCTTGTATGCTTTAGATCATTAGGATATTAATCATGTTCCATGAAGATATTTAGTACATTTCTTACAGTAAATATATAAAAAAAATATTTTTAATTAGTATTATGCATTGATAAGGACTTCTTCTGGACAACTTTAAGGGGTTAAAGGCGATTTTCTCAATATTTTGATTTTTTTGCACCCTCAGATTCCAGATTTTCGGCCAAATATTGTTCTATCCTAACCATACATCAATGGAAAGCTTATGTATTTAGCTTTCAGATGGCATATAAATCTCAATTTTTAAAAAAATTGACCATTATGACTGGTTTTGTGGTCCTGGGTCACATATGTGTTCTCCTAAACTTTGTTCACTGTAAGTTTTAAAGCCCTGTCGCTTTATTGAGAAATAATAACCCAGACCTACAGATTAAGGTGAGAGGAGGTACTAGACTAGGTGGCAGGACTTTGGCACAGCCCGTCACACCGGAGATCCCTCGGTCCAAAACCGGCTGCAGTCGTTCCAATGTGACGTCATTGCTTCCGCAACCCCCCCACCCCCCCACCTCCCCCCAATGCCCCCCACCACCACCACCTCCCGTGTCGGCGGCTCTCGCCTGCTGCTGACTACACAATCCAACATGGAGTAATGAGAGATGGGGCTCCTCTTCGAGACCAGCGCGCAGTCTTCAGCCACGGCGGGCGACGCGAGGCGAGAAACCGTCGATATAGCCATCGGGATGTTGCATAACGCGAGGATTAACCAGATGCATTGCAAACCGTGACGGGTAAAGTGCAGTGCGCGGAGAAAGAACGAAAATAAGGAACGCCGAGAGACGGATTTGGGGGAAACTCGTTGATGCACTGGACTTTAAAAAAAAAGGCGAGGTGGAAAATCGAGACATGAAGCCCGAACGCTGCGTGCCCGCGGTGGGATATTATTTTTATTGTAGGTGAAACGTGGGGAAACATGACTGAGGAATCGCACCCAGACGAGTGAGTATTCACTTTTTGCGAAAACGACGCATGTGGACGCGAATGGAAATCTCATCCTGTGTCCAAGAATGCGTTCCCGAGCTAAACGAGGGGTCGGTCAGATGCAGGGAAATCGTGCATTTGCGCTTCTGAGAGAGACGCTGGAGATGTTAATACTAAGAAACAATGCAGTGTCAAAGAGATTTGAGTGCTGGGCCCCTGCTGCAGGGCTCTGGTCTCAAACCGAGAAGGGGGGAGGAGGAGGGGCTCGAGCGGAAACATTTTGTGGAGGGATCCTTTACTGAATACTTTACATCACGTCGACTCTAAAGGCGAATTAGCGCTGCGAAGAAGCAAATAGACGACTGCAAACTTTATAAACACCCAACCCTAGAGCAACCAGCTCGTATACGCTCCCAGAGCGGCCGTTCTTGGCGTCTTTCTTTGTGGTGGTCTGACATGCTATATTCGCCATTTCTTTTTCTTGAATCGCTCTCATTTGCATACTGTCCTTCATTCATAAAAATACAGACGGGGGCGCGCGCAGCAGAGAGAGCGCCTCCGAGCCGTGCTGATGGTAAAGCAGGCCCTATATAGCATATACAGGCCTATATGTGCTTTTAAATGTTGAATTTAATCAGACAGCTTCCTCCATTTGCAAGAAACAAAGGCGAATATAAACATGCAAGGAGTTGCATGATCGTAGCGCACAGTATTGGCAACAGTAGCCTATATACTTGTTTAGCAAGCACTGTTTGAGTATTTTTTGCCACATTCTTCTGCCTAACATAAACACTCATATCTCACGGTAGTTTGACTCATGTCGATCAAAGTCTCTCTAATAGTATTAGGGCCGAGTTAAACGGCCCGTTAACTTAGTGAGCTCTTAAGGGGCTTAAAATGAACTTTTGTAACATACACTCAACCCCTATTAACAAGGTGATGTTTATTTAGTCTGTCTTTTACGCAGGGATACGTTTTGATAAAACGATTATGTGAGTTTTTGTCGTTAATGCTAATGTAAAGACAATTATCCGTTTTAATAATTAATGAAGGAGACTGGTGTTGTAACATTTTTTTCAACGTATCTATAGCCTATAACTTGTATTTTTACAATGCAATACAGTATTCTATAGTAGGCTAATCTACTGTAAAATACTGTACAGTATTATAACACGTGTAAATTAAGGTGGTAAGGAGTGATGTGTTGTTATTACCCCCGTTGTAACGCCATAGATATTTTATATTCTGAGCTTTTAATTCATTATGATAATCATATTTACCTGTTCAGGAAACAACTAGTAAAATAGCTACAAAACAGGAAAAGAGTTTTAACATGTGCACGTGTTTGTGAAAGGAAAATGAAAATAAACACAGTTATCCAACAGTCAACTGTCTTCAAAACTTTTTTATATATATATTTATTATGTGTGTATTCATAATACCGTGATGTACAGTCCAATACAGGCCTCTTGTTTAGCGCAATCTGACTCGACTTGTAATCTTGTGAAATGCACCGACGTTGTAGGAATTGCTTGTTGTGCAAAAGTTACATTCTTCATTTTAATTGCTTGAACTCCACTTATATGTTACCTCTCCCTGAGATGTAACCCCGAAGCTGGTGGGGAATTTTTCTTATTTAAATTTATGGCACACTCACGCCCGTTTAAGTAAATACATGTGTCACACTGGGATGTAAAGGCCCATATAATAGCCTGAGGTTGTGAAATGTTGACTTTTATCGGCGGAGGGGAGGGCTGTGGGCTGCTCCAAAATGGGAGGAGGTTTCTGAGAAGGCGCTCCGGGAATGATTGTGAAGGGAAACAATGGCGAGAGGATTAAACAAAGATCCGGCGGAAGTGAAGCGGTGAAGCATAACTTCACTGTCACGCCCCTCGATTGTTTGATTCTCAATGAGGTGCCAATAATGAATGGATTACTCTGCACAATTCATTTCACTGCAAGGAAATCTTTAATAGGCATATCTCTCTTTTGTGCAGTCTTACCCATTATGGCCCCAGGTATCACAGTCTGAATGTCATTGCATGAAGTTGCAAAAACAAATGCTAGACTTTTTATCAGAGCTAACTTTACTGACCCCAAAACACTAATGCTTTTGATTTTCTTTGAATAACTTTTGAAAACAAACTTAAAGAAATAGTTCACCCCAAAATGAAAATTCTGTCTTTTACTCACCACAGAGTTGTCCAGAACTTGTTTGAGTTTCTTTCTTCAGTTGTGGACAAAAAAAGATATTTTGAATGATGTTGATGGTAGCCATTGACTTAGTATGGAAAAAAGTAATATGGAAGTCAATGGCTACCGTCAACTGTTTGGTGCCACACACTCTTCAAAATATATTATTTTGTGCTCAACTGAAGAAAGAAACCCTTACAGGTTTTAAATAACTTGAGGATGATTAAATTACAGGTTTTGTTTGTTTTTTAGGTGAACTATCATTTTAAGATTGTGAAATGGTTGCATTAAAAGTCATTTTTATGCAGATCGGTGTTTTGTTATCTAATGCAATGACATGCAGTGTTTAATTGTGCAGTGTTAAGGGTCTATATATATTTCGGGGGCCACTGTATCAACATGCTAAACATATTTATCACAAGACCTGGAGTGGAGCACAATTGTCAGACAGTTTGTTTTAATTTCTTATTATTTGAAAGTGTTGTTTAAGGACATGGGATTGGATGCATCACTTTATGTATTTTGAGTTCGCTTAAATGAAACTTTCTAAATAGGCTAAAGGATGTGCTTGGAATTAGCGTTGTTCTCGCTACTTCTTGTGCGTTATTGCAAATGACCTCTGGGCCATTATGTCTTGTGTCACGATGCATATCTGCTCTCGCGTCACATAAGTTCCATTATTCAAAATTAACTGGATAATTCAGGTTCATTGTGACTGAAAATTTAGATATCGATGTCACTGTTTGGGAATGCCAGGTTTAAAGGATTAAAAAATGAAAATCCATTCATTATTTGCTCACCCTCATGTCATTCTGTTGAGTAAATGGGGGTGAGATTTTTGTTTTGGTTGAACTAGTCCTTCAAAATGTTGAAGATTTCTGAGTTTTCTGGAAACTCTAGTATGCTGGTGTTTGATTGACTGTTTTTGGCTTGGAATGCAAGTTCCTCAAAAACGTGCTGAGCAAACCAGTGGCTCCCCGTTGGTAATGACTGTAGCCTGAAGGTGTGTGTACGTGCTCACGTGAACTGGCTGGCGCCCAGACCGCAGACCCGGATGCCCTCTCCAGCCTCTGGGCGCTTGGGAAGAGCCGTTGGGGAGGGGAGGAATGTGATCTATATTGATCACACCAGCGTGACCTATATGCAGCCCCATTATGGGTCAATAATATTTGAAAGGGGACGAGAGTGACATTGAGGTAAAGTCAGTCCAGATGAACCCTCTGCTGGTTCTTGCATAGTTCTGATGGATTTACGGTAAGGTGTGAGGGTAGTGAAGTGCAGAATGAAGAGACTGCAGCGCTGTGACGGGAATTAAGTTTTAAAGAGTGGAAGAAGATCGGAATGAAGCGTTTTTCCTTTGTATGTTGTTCAGTGTGTGGGAGACAATGGTTGCTATGGCAGCTGCATATGTCATTGCATTGTGTACACTGTGAATTAGCCACTTTCACGTTTACATTTAATCATTTAGAAGATTTAATCCAAAATGACTTTGTACAAAAAATTGTACAAGATAATCTTATAATCTGATTATCAAAATCTTACGCTATGAGCAAGCTGATATCATGGTAAAGTTATACATCACCAAAAAAAAGTATGTATAAATACAAACATATATATATATATCTAATCCCCCCCCCCTAAAAATCTATAAAAAATAATCCATAGATAAGTAATCATATGGCAATTCATATTTTTTTGTAAAGTCATGAGTAGTTTTATCTGTTTATGTAGACACAAACATAAAGAGATGGTATATGCATGATAAGTCTGAAAGTAATTTTACAGACTCCAGCTAAACCCCAGGCTGAGATAAAGAGGAAATGAACTCATGCTCTTCTTGTTTGCATTTATTTCTCAACATACGTTCTTTACAGATGTGCTGATTTTTTTCAACGCAAGTTTGTGTGTACGGCCTGTAATGTTCTCCATACTTTGATGTTCCTGGAGACAGTTCCTCTAAAGGAATAATTCACCAAAAAAGAAAATGTATTCACCCTCAGGCCATCTAAAATGTAGATGAGTTTGTTTCTTCATGGGAACAGATTTGGAAAAATTTAGCACTACACCATTTACTCCTCAATAGATGGGTGCCGTCAGAATGAAAGTTCAAACAGCTGATAAAAACATCTCAATAATCCACTAGCAATCCACACCACTCCAGTCCATCATTTATTCTCTTTTAAAGCAAAAAGCTGCTTGTTTGTAAGAAACAGATCCATCATTATGCTGTTTTAACATTAAACCATTGCTTCTGGACAAAATATGAGTCCATAATCCTTCATATTGTTTATCCAGTGAAAATGTCCATCCCTTGTTGTCCTCTTAAAATCAAAATTCAGACATATTTGTTTAGAGCTATTTAGAACCGCTTTTGTTTGTTTCTCTCCTGATTCAAATGAGACAACGTTTTAATAGAGAAAACAATATTCAAGACTGAGGACTTGTATTTTAGCTAGAAACAATGGTTTGAAGTAAAAATGCCTTGATGATAGATTTGTTTCCTACAAACACACAACTTTTCTCGTTGCAAGATGTTAATTGATGGACTGGAGTGGTGTGGATTATTGTGATGTTTTTATCAGCTGTTTGGACTCTCATTCTGACGGCACCCATTCACTGCAGAGCATCGATTGGTGAGCAAGTGATGTACTATCTGATTAACAAACATACACATCTACATCTTGGATGGCCTGAAGGTGAGTATATGGTGAACTATTATTTCAACCAGTTGTGTCTCAATGTACATCCCAAAATGACAAAATTCAAAAAAGAGGCTCCATTTCAGAATGCTGTTGTATATCTGTAAGTACATGTAAGTCATTGTGAAATGTTTTCAAGTTGAAGTCAAGCAATTTATGTGTTTTCTTTGATTAAAATGGTTGACATTTCCATTCTTTATAGATGCTTTTTTATTACCAAAGCAGCTGAGGGAACTATGAGGGTGATTTGGATTTGTATTTAGAAACTTCCGCTACACTTTTAAACTGTTTTGTTAGACATGAGCTGTGAAGCAAGTATGCATGAAAGTTGAAGTAGTAAATCAGCAGTTCTGATGTTGACTGGCGAATTCATTCCAGCATTAACATGAGGCAAAGATGAGCCTGTAATCGAGGCCTGTAGATGTCTGTTAAGTTCCCATGCTCTGCTGCAGTCAATATGTAAATTATGTTCTGAGAAATCCTCATCCCAAGTTTTGCATTCGTTAAACTGTCATATTTTGCACATGGTTGCACATAAACTAGGTTCAGCATTTTGGATGGCATTATCATATCTCTGCATAAGGCTCATCACTGACTTTAAACAACAACCAGAAATCTCATTAGCAAACCAAACATCATCCTCTTTAAGATTTCAATAGACACCTCATTTGCAATGCAGAGCTGTCATTTGTGAGTCAAGCCTGGGTCCAATCAGGCTGCCTAGGTTACTGATATATTAGCATAAGCTTTGACATCATTGAACCAAGAAGCGCAGAAGGCTCATCGCAAAGAGAATCGCAAATCCGCTTACTGACACTCAAGTCAGCATATTTCTATTTATAAATATTTGATATTTTTTATAAATATTCATTTGTGGCTGTCTATTTATGTATTTTTTTATTTACTTATTTTAATATATATATCTATCTATATATATAATATTATATATACATTTTGACCTTCATCATGACAAGTTTCACAGTTTCAAATGCAAAAACCCAAGAAAACTATTTGTTCATTTCTAAAGATATTTTTTTATTCATTCTTTAAAAAAATCTAATTGTATAATTACTGAGATATGTACAATTTTAAGATGTAAGGAAAATGTTTTTATTTCTTGCTTGATGGTTACACCACTTGACATTTATAGTTAATAATTCTGAATTTTTATTGAAAACGAAATGGGGTAACACTTTGGTCCCATTTGTTGATGCATTAATGAGCAGAACATTTGTTACAGTGTTTATGTTAATTAATTGAAATAGTGTTCATTGTCAGTTCATGTTAGCTCAGGTCCATTAAATGATATTAACAGACACTTTTGATTTTAATAATGTTGGAGTTAACATTGAATAATATTAATAAAGCAATTATTAGTGTACTGTCTCATGTAATAAATTATTTTTGAAGTATTTTTATTGTTAGTTCATATTAACCAATGCAGTTAACTAATGTAACAAATGGAACTTTATTGCTTAAAAAAAATGCATAAAAAAAAAAAAAATGCATGAAACCAACATGAATACAAAAAGTAACTTTCTGAAAACTCGCCACGTGTTTTAAACTAGACGTCTTCTTTTAATCATCTCTGACATTCTTATTTGTCGTTGAACCACATCACAACATCCTTGTGTCTCTCCCTGTAGTGACAGTTACATAGTGCGAGTGAAAGCTGTGGTGATGACGAGGGATGAGTCTAGCGGGGGTTGGCTGGCTCAGGAGGGCGGTGGTCTCAGTCGAGTGGGTGTCTGTAAGGTGGTCCCAGCTGACCTGGAGCTCCTGGGACGGAACGGCTTTCTCATCTTTGGAGAGCGGCTCAAAGACAAGCAGGTTAGAGAGCCGTCGACGTGTGCGAGTCTCCAAAAATCTGATTCTTCAATCCTAATCATTGTGTTTGTGTTGATCAGGTGATCCTGCAGTGCTTTCTGAAGAAGGATCTGGTCTACACTAAAGCCACGCCCACTTTCCATCACTGGCGAGTGGACAACAGGAAGTGTGGCCTGTCGTTCCAGAGCCCCGCCGATGCTCGAGCATTCGATCGCGGCGTGAGGAAGGCCATCGAGGACCTCACAGAGGGTGAGTGGGTCCGTGAGCAACATGAGAACGCTTTACTGTTTAATGTGTGACTAAGATTATAACATGAATCTTTTTTTTTTTTTCCTTCAGGCTCCACTACTTCTTCCTCCACGCTGCAGAATGAAGCCGAACTGGGTGATGATGATGTTTTCACGGTGAGTCTCGGCCTACAGTCTCTATACTGCCCACAAATGGCTTAAAAGCATGATTTAGTATTTATTTTCTATCAGAGGAGCCATAATTTTAGTATTTTCTTTAATATATCCAGCTTTGACAATCCTTAGTAATAAACATCAAGATTTACTTGCACAGATTGTTTTAATATGACAAATGTCATCTTTTTGCGCACATTTTTGAGTGATGAAACAAATTGTTGAAGTGATTAATTTAAACAGTTTGAACTGATTCATAGTAATGAATCAACAAAGGTTTTAGGCATTGCTTGACTTTATATAAGCAGAAAAATCATTGTGAATATATCATGAATATTCAACATATCAACAGCGTGTTATTATAATCTTTTTTCTATTCATTTATCTCTGAGAATAAATGCTATTAATGGGTCAGTTGCCAGTATTGTTCTGTTGGCTGGTTGTCACGTGTGTGTGTGTGTGTGGGCTGTGCTCAGGAAGTGACCTTTGCTCCCTTCGTCTTCCTATTGCTCCTAACTCAACACAACAATGCCACGCCAAAGCCTTTAGATACAAGAGTCCGTTTATCACACGCATGCATTCAGAAAGTCACGATTATACAGAGTTAAGAAACATGAATGTGTGTTACGTTTGGTTGGACTTCAGGCTTTAAGTGTTCAGCGATCAGCGTTTGCCATGGTCTCTCAGCAGTGGTGTTCCTCTAATCGCTAACTTTAGACGTTTATGACTCACAGCTATTCATACAAGCCCAGCCAGACACTGATTATTACTAATCAGAGTAGTCAGTCGCTCCTAAGTTTAGAGAGGGAGAGATGGGATGTGTGGTAGGTTTAGAATGGGCAGCAGCTGTTGGATGTCTAATTCCCTCTGAGGTAAAGTCTAAAGTGATAATTAGCACAGCCACAAATACATTTCCATCGAGACATTACACACAACTCTGCATGTACTTAGTATGCATGTAGTATGCATTCACACTTACATACACACATCTATCTATCTATCTATCTATCTATCTATCTATCTATCTATCTATCTATCTATCTATCTATCTATCTATCTATCTATCTATCTATCTAATACTACATTAAAAATGGTTAGCGTTCACTTAAAATCTTATGTTGAAAATTATAATATTTGTATATTATAATTAACAAATAAAAGAAGTTCTGTAATAAAAGTAAGAAATAAATAACATGTTTATAAATGAATGGTATAAATGATCTTATAATTTATATTTGAATACACCACATATATTTTCTTTTATTTGTTTATAATTATTGTTGTTTTTGAAAATAATAATATAGATGTTTTGTAAATAGAATAAAATGACTTGTGTATATTTACAGTAAAATGTTGTACATATTGTGCAAGTAAAATGAACATTCAAAGTAAAACATGTTTTTAACAGGACAATAGATGTACTTTAATGTTAAAATATTGTTAAAATAATTTTTGTTTGTTTGTTTTTGTAAAAGCTTTTAATTTCTGGTTGAAAACATAATACTGTTCAAAAGTTAAAATCCAAACAGATGCATCACATTTGCTTCTATTTTATTGAAATGGTAACTTCTTCTCATTTTCCTATGTTGTGCATATTTAGGTGTTTGCTTTTTGTTGTGTAGTTATTGTTTACTGCATTATTTAGTGCGTGTGTGTTTCACATGTGTCACCCTGATGCTGCAGCTGCCAGATTTGTGCTGTAAATTTAACAAACATGTTTTACAGTGAAGGGTAGATTTCAGTCTTTGCAGAAGAAAGGAGCCAGATGACTTTAGAGAGACGAGCTGCGTTTGTAATCATCTCAAGCTCTTTCTCTCTCTCTCTCACAAACACACACACACTGCTGGCTCTCGTTCAGGCTCCAGGTTTCAGGAAGAGCCACAGGAAGGAGACAGTGTGGATTTCAGGGGTTGAAGGTCAGAGATAATAGTGCTGATGATAGTACTCAAGCACTTCATTTACACAAACCTCGCGCACACATACACAGGGTCAAAGGTCAAGCAGAATGACCTGAGCTGTGTTGCTGTGGAACGAATGAAATGCTTTTATACATATCCATTTCTGTTTTTATACAAACACTTTCTTCTTTGTTTCTGACATGGTGAATGTTAAATGTGAAGTGATGATTTGATGCATTTCAATGTTCTGTTTTTCTGCTGAATCCAAGTTATAATTAATCTTATATCATGGTAACGTTATAAATCTCAACAAGGCTATTTTTGCTGGAAATTCAGCGAAAAATATAACTCTGTGACCCTTGTTCAAGGGCGGGGAGCCGTTTGGTTTGTGCCACCATGATCCTGCCAACATGCTCAAATTGGGAAACAATTTCTATTCTTGCTCTCTCTGTCTGTCTGTCAGAATGCCACAGACAGCTCGTCTAACTCTTCTCAGAAGAGAGAGCCGTCCATGCAGACGCTCGCACCAATCAGCTTCTCTGAGCCCCACCACTGCATTCTGGGACATCTCTACGACCAACACAGACACTCTGACCGCTTCTACCTGGAACAGGTGAGTTTGTATGAATAATTTGTTTGTGCAAAATTTACTAAAGTTATGATGTCATCACAATGTACTGTTTTAGTGTACTTTGACTACTTACTTGCAGTATATTATTTAAACACTAGGGGCAGTATATTGTTTACATTTTTACATAATTTTTAAAGAATTTTAACTATTTTATAAATTTGTTTGAATGTTACTTCTGAGTTTGAATCTTTTTTAAATAAATAAACAACTTTACTTAAAATAAAATTGTTTTTAGAAATTAAATTATATAACCATTTTATTCATAAATAGATTATTTTAATGAAATACAGTTATAGATACAAGTATTAATTTAAAATGTATACTTTATATATATGTCTTATTTGTGTATTTTTGAGTATACGAATGTGTGTGTGTGTGTGTGTGTGTGTATATATATATATATATATGTATGTGTGTGTATATATGTAATTTACTACATTTTAAAATTCAGTATGATAAAGTGATTTTGTAAATAAAATTTTTAGTATTATAAAGTGTTAAATAATGTAATAATTAATCAAAATCAATGTTCATGCAAAGGGTTTGTTCTTGCAAACTGGGTTTTTCTCACTCAGTCCACTGGGTCAACAAAAGAAAGGGCTGAGTTTGATTCTTTTAAGGAATCAAGACTAAAGAACACTAAAGTATAGCAATAATAACTTCTACATATGAAAGAACATGGGTAAAACACGTCTTAATTTAATAATAAAAGGCATCACACTGTTAAACTTGTTTTAGTGTGATATTATGCTTTTCCTCTTTATGCTTTAAAAAATAACCAGCGGCAATATGTTATGCTGATTGTTTATCATAACATATTCAGATATGTGTTCAGGATCATCTGCTAACTTTTCAGATATTTCTCTCTGGATGTCTATCCATCTTGTGTTTAACTTTTTTTGTTTCTGCCGTACAGACGGTGCCCATGTTCCCGTGTTCCCGTCACGTAAGGTTTCACGAGGAGGAGGAGATCGTCCGGATTAACCCGCGCGAGCGCTCTTGGTTAAAGGGCTACGAGGACTATCGCCACGCCACCACCGCGACGCGGGCCAAACCTCTGCGGCCGGACGCCACGGACGCTTACGTTCACCTCGCTAAGAGCGAACCTCGCAAACACGACTACACTTACTCGTACCCACTCAGTGGGGACGGACACACTCCCCGCGACGGCAAAACGGGCATCGGCGGCGGCGTGGTCACCGGTCAGCCGCAGCCACTCACCGCCAAATGGCTGCCGCGACGCGTGGAGGACAGCAGAGAGCGCTTACGGTGTGTGTACTGTCAAAACATGTTCAGTCCGGCCGAAAACGGACGCGGGCGCTGCCAGGAAGCTCCGGACCCCGTGCAGACGTGCATTCGCCGGGTGAGCTTCATGTGGTGCGCGGACAGCCTGCTCTACCATTGCATGTCGGACCCCGAGGGCGACTATTCGGACCCCTGCTCCTGCGACGCCAGCGAAGAGCGCTTCTGCCTGCGCTGGCTGGCGCTCCTGGGACTGTCGCTGCTAGCGCCCTGCATGTGCTGCTACGCGCCGCTGCGAGCGTGTTACCACTGCGGCGTCGCGTGCCACTGCTGCGGCGGCAAGCACAAGGCCTCGGGATGAGCGGGAAAACGCGAGCACACCTGCAGCTTGGAAAAGTGGAAGAACGAACTTATGGCTGCATTTGTGTTTCGCTTTGTTTTTGTTTTTTCCTTCCCGCTGAGTTTCGGAGGGTTGGTCCATTTTTGTTTCGTTTTCTCAATTTAATTGTACTGGACAGCTGTCCTGGTTTGTATTTTTCTTTGTTTTTAAAAGAGTAACCCTCAGCTTCCATTTAAAAGACTACACACTATAAATATTCATTTATATATGAAAAGTATATATAAATATATGTAGATATAAATATATAAATCCAGGTACTTTATATTTTTATGCTCATGTGCTTTGAAGGTTTGAGTTGTAATCTTCCTTCCGTCTCGTCTGTTTTAATATGTTCGTTTGATTTGATTTTACTCTCCAGTCAGAGGCGTCTCTTCTACTGTGATCCACTCCGTCTAGATAAGACAAACACAGAGGAATCCAAAATAGCTGACCTGTAGGATGGTAGATCTTGTGTGTGTTTGTATGTGTGTGTGTGAGGTCAGAACGGATGTGGGAAATTACATTTTGCCAAATTGCCAATATTAATTTGCTGTGTGGAAGATGGCAAACACATTGCTGCCCAAATGTAAAGTACGTGTGTGGGTGAATCTCATGTGCAGGTCATATTTTACCCCAAAATCAAAAGAAAACAGGCTTTATTTTGCCTATTTTAGGAGCTTTTAGCATTGTGGCATTATTTTTATGACACTTATTTCCCGTCCAAAGTGTCATTACTATGGAAGGCCGTTTCCGCCACTCAACGAAAAATAAAAAAAGGTAATTGCGACTTTTTATCTCATAATTCTGACTTTTTCCTCGCAATTGCGTGTTTATATCTCGCAGTTCGGACTTTATAACACACAATTGCAAGTTAAGTCAGAATTGTGAGATATAAACTTGCAGTTCTGAGAAAATGTCAGTATTTTTTCTCCTCAGAATTGGACTTTGTAAAGTTTATTGCACACAATTCTGAGAAAAAAATCAGAATTGCGTGTTTATATCCGGCAAAGTCTTTATAACTTTATAAGACTTTCTAACTCATAATTGCAAGTTTATATATATATATATTCAGTGGTGGAAACAGGCTTCCATACATTACACTGTAAAACAGTTTTTCACTCAGAAACTGCTTGTGAATTTCACAAATTGAATTGAAATTTTAAAGTAGTAAGACTTTAAAAAGTAGTAAATGTTTCTTGTTACATAGCAGTTACTCCAATTGAGTAAGTTGTTGCACAGCTGTAATAATTAAACGTGCTTGTCAAGAAATTAATATCACAATGCAAATACCTAAAAATGGGTTTTGCTTTTGGGGTGCAATGTGAGCCGAACATGTTCTTAAAGGGTTTTGTGAGATGTATGTGCCTGTTATCGATGTTTTGAAATGAAAACCAGCCTCAAAATCGATGTAGAGGACGAAAAACAAGATGTCTTTTTTTCTCCGCCTTTGTCTTAAGCACAACACAAACTAGTACAACTAACAAACAAGAAAAAAAACAACCATCTGAACACTGTGCAAGTTGTTGTGAAGTTCTCAAAATATATTTCCAATTGCTGGCCTATCAGCATCATCCTTCAAAACAACATCCAGCCAATCAGTGGACTGTGACAGCGTTGTAATGACGACTGTGATCCTATTTGTCAGCTGATGTTTTATGTCCTGTTTGTCTCTCTTTCTGGTGTCTATCCTCGATCTTCTTCTGAAAAGCTTTTGCAGTAGTACTATCTGGCGCGTGACTAAAGAGGAGCAGTTTTATTTTTTTATTGGTGTCCAGGAGAGTGAGTTCTCTGTCTGTCTGATGCTCCTGAACATACTGAGATTAAAAGAAAGTGCCTGAATCAGCCAGTGCGTCTCACGCCTTCTGTCCATTTCCAAATGCTACGCTCTCGTGACATCCTTTACTCACATTTGGGACAAGGATGTTTCTATTACAAAAGATAAAACCTGATCACGACGAGGTGTTACTGTTGAATCTCTTCCATGTTAGTCTGGTATTTTCCTCTAACTGCAAAAGGCTACGCAAGTCAAGATCATTTGTTGTTGAGCGCAACAGTAGGGTTTCAGAAGTAAAAATCATATTAATTTTCTCCATAGGGATATTCAAATTTAGTAACAACAACATAAATGTTTTGCAAGCTCAGAAACTGCTAAATGTTGGTACAATGTCAGAAATTTCAAATGTATTTAAAAACTGTTCCCAACACTCAAACTATTTATATATTTGTATATATTTGAATATTTTGTAACAAATATATCAATAAAATATATTGAATATAAATATTTTTTCGTATATATATATATATATATATTTAAAATTATATTTTCCATATCTCTATATATGCACATCAATGTTTTTTGAGCTTCAAGAGGATACTATTATAGTTTTTATTATTTTATTGAATCGGGTTTTATTTTTATATTTTTTAAGTTTTAGCACTTTTATATATGTCTATGTAGTTTTGATCCATTTTGGTTTCTGTTTTAGTAATTTTAGTACATTAGGTTAAACTAAAT
The DNA here is from genome assembly GCF_936440315.1 of Barbus barbus. NCBI lineage: Eukaryota > Metazoa > Chordata > Actinopteri > Cypriniformes > Cyprinidae > Barbus > Barbus barbus. Next base: position 7,367,270 of record NC_136735.1, read on the forward strand.
TAAAATGAGAAAAGTTGCCTCTGAAACTATAAGTTTTATTTTATTTTAAGTAATATTTTCATTATAAAATAATATATATATAAAAATATTCATTTTTAATGCTTTTAATTTTAGTTTCAGTTTTAGTTAACTAAAATGACCCTGATGCGCATACACATATTTATATGTATTATGAATTATAACATTTTATTGATTTATACAATTTACAATGCTCTATGGGAAGATCAGTTTGTTTCTTTTTCCAACAATTCTGCATCAAATCAAAATTTGTAATATGTTGTTCGTTTGCTAGGTTTTAAAACTCTATACGGAAGTCTTTTCTTTTAAATGCCTATGGAGAAAAGGAATGTGAAAAAGGAATTTTAAAAAAAGTGATTGGCCACTTTTGCATGCTATTTCTGTCACATCATGCTCACCATTACCACATACATTACCATATATACCATATATTTTATATCAGCATCAAACCATTCCGATTGGGTATATTTTTTTGTGTTGCACACTTTCAATGAGGACAACTTTTCTGTTTTAGGTGGAAATAAATGCCAAGAGACTAGAAAACAATGATAGACGAATGGTAGTAAGTCACGCAGATGTTTGACTGTTCAATATTATTGGAAAGCATGTGTGTGGCCACTGTCCAATGAGAAACTGTGCATGAATTACACGTGACAGTGTTTGTGCAGAAAGCCGGGCACGTGCTGGCATGTCCCATAGCCCAACTCTATTATTCTCGACTGCATCTTCCTCTGCATTATCCAACAGAATGTGCAACCATTGTAATGCCAAGTCAAAAACATCTTAATCGTGAGCTCCTGAATGAGTGAATAACAGCTTGAGTGGGACAGATGGGGAGAGGGAGGGGGTCCCAAAGGCCTTGTCCAGCTTTGGAACTGTAACTACAAATAGCATCAAATTCCAACATGTGCAGACATTTAGACCACGCTGGACTCAACAGGAGTCCTTCTTTGTCCTCTTCCCACTGTTAACGCTGAGGAATCAGGTAACAGCACACTAATGCATATACCACAGCACGGATGACCAAAACGCCTCACAACATGACGAAGCAGTCATCCTGTTATAATCTGGTTTTGTCATTTCGTCTGCTCACAGATTTGTCGGTTATAATAGGAGTGTACTAGTTTTGTCATTTCATCTGATGATAGTTTTGGTTGAGAGCGTATAAGTTTTGTTCTGTTTTTGTTGTTTTGTTTCATCTATTGACATCTTTGTTAATGGGCCATTCTGATATGTATCTGTTTGTTTTTTGTTAATTAAAACTCAAGCATTCTAGTTTTTCATTTTGTCAGCTTTGTTTATAATGTCAGCATATGAATTATATCATACTTACGTCTATTTTTTTGTTGATTATAACAAAAGTTCTACTTTTGTCTAGTTGAGTAGTTTTGTCTACTGATGTCAGCTGTATTTGTTGTTTTGTTGACATATTTGTTGATTTCAATGGTAGTGAACTAGTTTTGCCATTTTAGTTTGGTAATTTCAATCACTGACAACTTCATTTAGGTACATCTCAAAAAATTAGAATATCGTGAAAAAGTTCATTTTTTCTTGTAACTTATTTCAAAAAGTGAAACTTTCATATATTTTAGATTCATTACATGTAAAGTAAAACATTTCAAAAGTTTTTTTGTTTTAATTTTGATGATTAGAGCTTACAGCTCACGAAAGTCAAAATTCCAGTATCTCAAAATATTAGAATATTTCTATTTGAGTTTCAATAAATAACCAACCCTACAGTTCAGGATTCAGGATCTCTCTTGTTCTTTGAAACCACAATAAAGGGGAAGACTGCTGACTTGGCAGTGGTCCAGAAAACAAACATTGACGGAGAGGGTAAGTCACAGAGGGTCTTTACTGAAACGTGTGACTGTTTACAGAGTGCTGTATCAAAGCATATTAAATGCAAAGTTGACTGGAAGGAAGAAATTGGATAGGAAAAGGTGCACAAGCAACAGGGATGACCGCAAGCTTGAGAATACTGTCAAGCAAGGCTGATTCAAACACTTGGGAGAGCTTCACAAGGAGTGGACTGAAGCTGGAGCCAGTGCATGAAGAGTCACCACGCTCAGACGTCTTCAGGAAAAGGGCTACCAAGCCACTTCTGAACCAGAGACAACGTCAGAAGCGTCTTACCTGGGCTGTGGAGAAAAAGAACTGGACTGTTGCTCAGTGGTCCAAAGTCCTCTTTTCAGACAAAAGTAAATTTTGCATTTAATTTGGAAATCAAGGTCCCAGATTCTGGAGGAAGAGTGGAGAGGCACATAATCCATGTTGCTTGAAGTCCAGTGTGAAGTTTCCACAGTCAGTGATGATTTGGGCTGCCATGTCATCTGCTGGTGTTGGTCCACTGTGTTTTCTGAAGTCCAAAGTCAACGCAGCCATCTACCAGGAAATTTTAGAGCACTTCATGCTTCCTTCTGCTGACAAGCTTTATGGAGATGCTGATTTCATTTTCCAGCAGGACTTGGCACCTGCCCACACTGCCAAATGTACCAAAAGCTGGTTCAATGACCATACTGTTACTGTGCTTGAATGGCCAGCAAACTCGCCTGATCTGAACCCCATAGAGAATCTATGGGGTATTGTCAAGAGGAAGATGAGAGACACCAGACCCAACAATGCAGATGACCTGAAGGCCGCTATCAAATCAACCTGGGCTTCCATACCACCTCAGCAGTGCCACAGGCTGATTGCCTCCATACCACGCTGCATTGATGCAGTAATTCATGCAAAAGGAGGCCCAACCAAATATTGAGTGCATAGAAATGAACATACTTTTCAGAAGCCGGACATTTCTGTTTAAAATATCCTTTTTTTATTGATCTTATGTAATAATCAAATTTTCTGAGACGCTGAATTGTGGGTTTTCATTATCTGTAAGCAATAATCATCAAAATTTCAAGAAATAAAGGCTTGAAATATTTCACTCTATGTGTAATGAATCTATATAATATATGGGTTACACTTTCTGAAATGAGTGGCAAAAAATATTGACATTTTTCATGATATTCAAATTTTTTGAGATCAGTACATCTATACATTATAGCTGTGTAATGTCAGAATTAAGAATAGGGTGTTAATCGTTTGCCGCTCAGCAGGCATATTTAACCTTATAACACGCTCATTTGTATGCATTAGTGTCAGATTGGTCCATCTTCCTGATTGTGTGAAGCTGAACCCAGTCACCCCAACCTTACTCCCAGACTACAGGAGGCGCCGTGATGACGCTCCCCCATCTCATTCAGGACCCTGTCGTGCAGTCGCATGGATTTGCGAATGAGTGTTTGTGCAAAGCGGCTTCCTCCCAGTTGGGAACACAGATACACACACCAGGATGTTATTGTGCGTGACACACAACTAAGAGTTTGAAGCGTGTGTGTGAGAAAGATGAAGGTCAACAAAGATTAAATGGACATCGATATCAACACTGTAGCTTTATACAAAAGAACAAGGAAGAGGGAGGAAATAGAGATGTTCAGAGAGCGAGAGGGGAGTGAAGGAGCCGCCTGTGTCTCCAGAGGAGTCTTCCCACACTGAGCAGGGACCTCAGAAGGAGCCATGCGTGCGTGTGCGTGTGTTTGCAGGAAAAGAGAAGGTCGGGCCAGCATTGTCCCTTTCCCCGTGTACACCCTTGTTTGTTTACTTTCAGCAGTAGTTATCTGGCAACCTGTCAGCAGGGCCGGAGAGGTCACGGTAATGAATTTACTGCATTAGTCTGAGGTCAGCTGGAAGCCTTTTGGACAGCGCACGTCTCCGTGGAGCGATACAGCGCTTCAAATCCGGTTAAAGTGCATTTTAAGAGTCCAAGTCTGGAGTTTTTGGTAGCGTCTGGATCCTTGAGACTAAAGTATTGAGAGAGACACAGTAAAAATTGTCTCAATAGAGCCATGGGAGCAGTTTCGTATGAGCAGACAGCGTGATGGGAAACAGACCCGGATCTGGAGCGGGAAGGAAGTGGATGAACACATTGCATGTTACCTTTACACTCCTAACCCTCTGGTGTTGTTCAGTCATTTTAGGGGGAAAAAAATGCATTAGAATAGAGTGCATTAGTGTCCGCCCCCTTTTTCAGCGACGCTGATTCCAGAAGTATTTCTTCCACTCATTCTTCCCAAAGGGATTTATAATAAGTCTTCGTTAAAGTGCTATAAGCCATGAACCAAGCCAACCAGATACGTGGTGATTCACAATAGTACAAGCTTTGATTTGAAGCAAAGACATTTTTGAAAATCCAACAAAAAGGCAAAAATACAAGACTGGGCTTTAATAAGGGAAAGAACTACAATCCCATGAAGCACTGCAAATTATATAATTGAATTAAAACTATCCATTTAAAGTTGCTGATTGTATATATAGAAATAATATACTATTGACATATAAAATATATAAATAACATCAGTGGAAAAAAAATAAAACACAACCGTGAAACTCTACAACAGTGGTGAGAGTATTTTTTGACCAAAGAGCCATTTTCTTTCCATTTTTTTGTAAATTTTTACAAAAGAGCCACAGTAAAAATATTATATAATATTACTTAAAAAAAAGTAATTATTTTTTTATAACAAATATGCAAGAATCAATTAATTAATTGTGCAAGGCTTTCACTGTGAGGTTGAGTTTACCATCTGAGGAGCATAAATCCTCAGACGTCTGTGTGTGTGTGTGTGTGTGAGAGAGAGAGAGAGTAAGTGAAAAACAAAGTACAGTCTGCATTGTGACTACTCACCAAGGTGGGCATTTTGATATATGTGACCCTGGAACACAAAACCAGTCATAAGTCGCAAAGGTATATTTGAAGCAATAGCCAACAATTCATTGTATGGGTCAAAATTATAGATTATTCTCGACCAAATATTGTCCTATCCTAACAAACCATACATCAATGGAAAGCTTATTTATTCAGCTTTTAGATGATATATAAATCTCATCACCTGAAAGCTGAGCCTTATGACTGGTTTTGTGGTCCAGGGTCACATATTTCTGTTACACAGTCAGATTCAAGAGCATGTAAAATTACTGGACAATAAACAGCTTTTTGAGTGGTGAGTGGACTCTAATGTAAATGCTTCTGATTAGACATTGCATTCAAGAAATCAACAGATATGGCTGTGATTGGCTACACTTCTCAGCGCTGCATGATCACGTATAAGCAGAAACCTTTGATGCTATTCACTTGTCATAATTACTTGTGACATTCTACTTGGAGCTGTTCACACCCTTGGACTCGGACTCAGAACTATCGCACTATCAGTGCCTAAATATAGCGCCTAAAGGCCTTTTTACACTGAACACCAGTGGTGGACAAAGTACACAGATCAAGTACTTGAGTAAAAGTACAGATACGTATAATAAAATATTACTCCAGTAAAAGTAAAATTACTGCTTTTTCAATTTTACTCGAGTGAAAGTACAAAAGTACTAAATTTTTTATGAACTTAGGTAAAAAAAGTACTGATAGGTAGATTAATTTTGACTATTTATATAGACTACTTTATTTAATTTTATATTAGCACATATTTTTTAATAATCCTACAGCCCAAAATACCTGGAATTTTCCCAAAATCACCACTATATGGAATCAAGATATATATTTGTAGTTGATATGCTGATGAGAGTGATGTAGTAGTTCACTGTGAAGCGTACAAAACAGATTTGACCAGTAAGAAAAAAAGTGTTTTAAAACTTGTTTTGCAGAACGTCAGTTATATATGACATGAGAATTAGGCCTGAAGTTAGGAAGACCATTTTAAGGAAAATATAATTATATTTTCATAATGATTTTTTTCTGTTAAAACACCCCTGGCCAAATGCCTCCAGAGGGCATCACTTCCCACTCTGATAATTACTCTAGTTACCATGTTCTGAACATCACATCCTTTCTCTTTCCCTCAGATGTAATCTATCTAGGTTGTTGAATAAAAATATTAGGACTTTATATCTAAAACCTAGCACCAGCAAGCTTGTTAGCTAGACAGTTAGCATCAGCTAACAATATTTACATATTTTTAGTATGGTTATGAATAAACATTCATATCTGTCCACTCAGCTAGATGATCTAAACAATATAAAAATTTATACTGTTGATAAACAATATAAAAACAGACGTCACATAGGGCTAAATGCGTAGCATTTTAATAAAACTGCTAACGTTACAGCAGCAGGGAATATGAACGTGCATAAGTTATTTAATCTGTTATTTTAATGTTTTGTTTTTTTACCTAAAACATAACATTAGAGACACTGACATTGATCTGTCTGCATTCAAGCATTTCAGTGAGCTTAAATAGATCACCCTTTACAGCAGATTTAGTTCACAAACAACTGACAGTTTTGACCTAAATATGATTTTCAGTTACAATAATTAATCCTAAAATTTGACATTAGTAACTTATTTTCTCAGCATCAGTCGCGTGCTCACAAGATCTCCCGGCTCTTACTTGTGAGTCGAGTTCACTGGAGACTCGCTCTAAACGGTTCATTTGAATCAGTGAGTTGTCGACTTGAGAACAGCTGCAATCGGATCATTCAAGTTCGTGAGTGAATCGTTTGGTGCGATTTGCGAACCGATTTAACAGGTTCATTGAAAAGAATCAGTTTGTTCATGAATCAGACACCGCTTCTGTGTCTCGGAGCGCATGATATATTATATTATGGAGATATGTTTTATGAAATATAGTGAAGTAAAAAGTACGATATTATGCTTTAGAATGTAGTGAAGTAAAAGTCCAGTAAAGTACAGATACTAAGTTTTACTTCGTTACTGACCACCACTGCTGAACGCAAAAATTCAGTGCGAATGATTCTTTTGAATCAAAACAATAGATCCCTTTGGGGCTACACCAGGCACCATCATTCATTGCGCAAAAAAGCAAGGTTGTTTTTTTTCATCCTGTATGTCGATTTTTCCTAAGATCACGTGGCCGGAGCAAAAATCTAAAGGCAAGCTTCTGGAGATTTTTGAGTTTTCTCAACATGTTTTTTTCAGTTTATACACCAAAAAGTTGAGAAAACTCAAAAATCTCCTGAAGCTGGTAGCCTTTTTAAGTTTTCTTAACTTTTTTTTTTTTTTTTTTTTTTTAAGTTATAAATAGTTTGGGTTTCTGGTGTAGAACCAAACTTTAATTATCTTAAAGGGATAGTGCACCCAAAAATGAAAATTTGATGTTTATCTGCTTACCCCAAAGGCATCCAATATGTAGGTGACTTTGTTTCTTCAGTAGAACACAAACAAATATTTTTAATTGCAGTCTGTCAGTCATATATAATAGCAGTCAATGGGACCCACAGCTTTGAGAGAAAAAAAAAAACATACACAGACAAAACCAAATTAAACCCTGGACCTGGTCCATTTGAGAGATGATAATAATGCACTTATAGGTCTGCGATCTGCCGTAAAGCAAGAAGAAGACATGTCAGGCGCCAGCTGTTGTGCCCGCGTGACGGATCAGAGGTAAAAAAACAAACAAATACTATTCAGTTTCTTGCACAGGCCGATCGTTTCGTGTCTTTAGACCTCAATGTATCGTCACAAGCCGCAGGGTTTAATTTGGTTTTGTCTGTGTATGTTTTTTTGACTCTCAAAGCCGTGGGTCCCATTGACTGCCATTATATGTCTGACAGACTGCAACGGTTTGAGTTAAAAATCTTAATTTGTGTTCTACTGAAGAAACAAAGTCACCTACATCTTGCATGCCCTGGGAGTAAGTAGATAAACATAACATTTTTGGGTGAACTATCCCTTTAATTTAATGCTGTATATTGAGCAGGGGACCAAATATGAGATACACAGGAAAAACGACAAGTTCTACTAGGATGTGAACTCTTTTTTAAGTTGCTATGGTTACAGCTGACATTACTAGTGCGGGAACCAAAACAAACAAACAAACAAACCACGTTATAGTATGCAACATTATGCTTTGGTAAATGATAATAATGATTAATAAAAAGTAATAATTATGACAAAGTCTAAATTATGATACACTTGTCAATAAAATTAATGCATAAATCATATTTCTGTCAGCATTCTGAGAAAAAAGTCAAAATTATTACGAAATTCACGATTGTGATTATACTTTTTGTCATAAGTACTATTTTTTTTTATCTCCGAATTTTGACTTTTGTGTGCATCTTAAGGTTAATGGATTATTGGATAAAATTAATAATGGTTAAAATCAAGTCCCACCCTACACGTTTCATTTCACATAAAAACATGTCACATTGTGAAAGAAAAGCGAGTTTACAGAGGCTTTCGTGCTGATGTTGACATTTCTTTTTGTGTGGATGTAAGAGAGAAAGCTGAGCAAATCCCAGCATGCCCTTGTGCTGACTGCCCTAGCAAATAACTCGGCTAGAAAAGAGCATTTACACCTGATTTCTGCTCTCATAGTCCGGTTGGCTAATGATATCGATAGTAAACATGTCTGTGGTTCACTTCATACACCAATGAATCGGCTTGTTGTGCACTGGATATGGTATGCGGTGTTCAACTGAACAGAATAACTATTCTCTTCCCCAGAGGGCAGTCCAGTCATGTGTACAGTGCAGAGTGGAATTATGGGATATATATTATGTGAATAACACTGTTTTCTGCAGTCTGTAGTACCATGTTACTTGTCATTAAGCAGATCCCATTGACAACAAATCTTGTTCAATCCATCTTCAAATGTGACGGAGGGGATGATTTTTAGCAAATAATTACTCATATTTTGATCCGTTCCTCACACAAAGATATCGTATGACTTGAGAAGACATGGAATATAGTGTAGAAGCCATATGGACTACGATTATGGTGTTGTTTTGTCTTTCCACATGCGATTAAATGTGGACAAAATGTTCATATTTGGGTGAACTTTTTCATAGCAACCAGAAATTGTGTCATTTATGCAAATATATTACTGCTCTCAGTATGATAAACTAGTATGTGTAATGTAACATACAGTGAGAGAGTCGCTGTGTGCAGAGCAGCCTGGCCTTAATTTAAACAGGCCCCACCGAGTCTGACAGCCCCCCTGTTTACATGAATAAAATCGGAAACAAATGTGAACACAATCTGAGGCTGTGTGTGTCTGACGCTGGTACTGTAAATTACAGCTCTAAGAGATGAACTGAAAGAAAGGACACTGCTTGTGTACAGCACATCTCCATGGTAACAGAGATGGGCAGCAATTCCTTGTGTGCTTCCATAGTTACATGCCACATATGAAGAAAAAAAGACCGTTTCTCTCTGTAACACACACACATACACACACACACAGAGAACAGCACTGACTTCAGTCTGCTTAAAAGACTCACTTTAACCGTTGAGTTATAAATCAACTTTCTTTATTTAAATCAGTGGTCTGGCAGTACGCAACAAACAAAACAAAAACCAAAAAGCAGAAAATAAACAAACTAAATGTCTACAATACTCAAACTTGGCACTGGAAGAATGCATGAGTGAAATCAATGGAGTCGATATATAGTTTGTTCCAAGTGCGAGTGTGTACAAACACAGAAACATCACTGATCCAGCTTCCAAACGGCTGTCACGGGTACAAACACTAAAATTATTAGCATCATTAACAATACCATCATTATTATGTCATTCATATTACAAACAGGCAGTAAACCGTTACATCACGGGTGCGTACGGTCTGGGAATGAAGCGCCTGTCCCAGAAACACCCATCGGGCGTCAACGAGGCCCTTTGTTCCCAGACTTTTAGATGCAACTCGACTAGGTCATGAAAATGACCCGACAACCAACAGCAAAGAAAAAACATGAATGCAGATCCATAAAAAAGTAGCAAAGTGAACAATCGTGAGACTCAAATGCTATTGCGACTCGTTAGAACACTAAATAAATGAGCTGATGAAAAGGATGCAGGGTTATTGCAATGGAATGAGCGAGCGACGCGCTAAGCGAAGCCGCATGGATGGAGGATGCACATGTGTGACATACACGAGCAACGACTAAACGCATTGCTGTTGTGTTTTATGGCCAATTCTGTGTGTGAATCTCACAAAAACTCACACTAAAATCAAAAAGAAAAGCCATCAGAATCACATTTGATCATCCTCTTTGAGTATCATAAAGCTTTTTGCATTGTGACATTACTCACTACTTCAATATTCTCATTACCACAACACACCTGGACACTTGTTATTATCCTATAGGGTGGTAAATTTACTTATATTCTCAATACTGTTGTTTATGGTGTGGTACAACTACTCTACTTCAATTATTCATTTGTAAATTTAAATCTGCATAAAAAACCTAACATACCTACTACACAATTTAAAAAAGCATTACGTTAATGACAATACCTTTTTTTTTTTTTCGCATTTCAGTGATGAAAAGGTTTCTTTTTTGCATTACGGAAATAAAAATGAGGGATTTTTCAGCATTATGATAATGCAAATGATTTTTTTAGCATGACGGTAATGAGAATTTAGAAACAATAGTGATAAAATGTCATGAAAATAATGTTACAATACAAAAAAAGTTAGCGTTTCTTTAAAAGAAACTTTCTATTGATTTTGGAGTGAAATGTGACATTTCAGCTAGATGCGGAAATGAGGCGATCGATTGTATGCTAAACATGCGGCAGAGCGTTATCACTTCCCTTTTGAAAGCAGTCTGATATTCATTCTATTTTTTACAGTCCCTTAAACTGATCCTGCAGGCGGAATGACATGAACAGAGTCTATACGTAAAACTAAAATGAGACTCTGCTGATCACCAGTGCATTCAATGCAGCCTCAACCACATTATTTGTCAAAAACATGCTCTTCAGATGTTCTGTTAAATGCTACTTGGGGAAGTTGGTACCAGTCGCTACTGCATTTTTTTCTTTCTCTATTTTCAGGGCATCCAATAATGGAGAGCACAGATGCTGAGATTAAAGACAGAGAAAGACATCACAGGAAGTTAAAGAAAGTAGACGTTTCAGCAAAAGCAATCTGCCTTTAGAAGTACGCCTTTGTGTTTGATACTATTGGCTACGATTATATTCTTCATTTTTTTATTAGCAAATTGGCTGCAGCGATTTTTATCCTTACTACAAAAACACGTTTTTTTCTTCTTAAAAATACATATTTTTATTGTTTTGTCCCTCTACTTACACAACATCCTCCTGTTTCTTACTCTCTTTTTTAGGGGCAATGTGAAGTCATAAGACAGACAGGGCTCAAAGCAAACAGGTCATGATATGGTGATACATGAGGGATCGTTCGAGGATTAATTTTGGCAGCATAAACGAGTCGTTTCATGAGCAAATCACTCCATTTCTTTCAATTTTTGTCTCGTACTGTGCAGCGGTGATTTGAATCTTTACATTTGGAATGTCGTACAAACATTAAGCACTTTTCTTTTGGATTGCAAAGAAGTTCAAGTATTTGAATACAATTGTTCTCAAGTATATCCTCATGAATTGAAGAAAACCTCTGTGTGTTTACGCTGCCAAAATGCCACCCTGTGACTGTGAGTGCAATGTTGTGTGTGTGTGTGTGAGTGTATGTATGCATATGTGTGTGTGATTTATCTAACGGTGACGCCCAGCTTCTCCAGAACACGTGTGCCCTTCTCCTGGTACTCCTCTCTGGTCATCCAGAAGTTGTCTTTGTCCTTCATGATGTCGGCTAGCACCGCTCCGCCCAAAAACACCATGTGTTTACGGCGTGGAGGATCCTCAATGCGGATCTTAAACTTCTACAAAAGCAGAAGCGAAGACGCATTCAGTAAAACAACAATGCTGTATAATGCATACAATTATTTTATACTCAAAATTCTCATTAGAAATTGCCAGTGTTGTTTTTTTAGTATCAACATACTATTTTAGTTTTATTTGTAATTCATTTTTATTTGTATATTTTCAATTTTCAGTTTAAATTTATAGTTTTGTGTTATTTATTATTAGTTAATGTCTTCTAATATGCCTATATAGTTTATGAATGTTTATTTCGGTTGTAATTATTCTAGTACAAGTTAGTATACCAGAATGAGAAATACTTTTTTTTTTTACACATTTTATTTGATTTCAGTTAAGGCTTACTTTAAGTAACAAAGCTTTTTAATTTAGTTTTTAGCAAATGTGGAAATCCAACAAACTGCTCTAGAATTGTATAATTTGGAGGCAAAAGTGCTCCAGTAGGGATTCATCCAGTTTAATATAGCTAACATCTGGTTATATTTTATTGTAGGCCTGTTTATTTATCAGTTTAGTGCATCTGCAAACATCACAGTGACCTTTTACATGGTAAGAAAAAAATACCCCAAGAAAGGAAAAAAATAGCCCAATTTGAGAGGAAGTTCCCCTTAATAAAAGGAAGTTAATCTTTGACCTAATAGTCCATATATAATCTCAAATACTGCTGAAGAAATTGCAACATTGCTAGCTAGTCAGTTAGAGGAGAATATCACCACCTAGTGGTCAGAACCTACATCCTAGAGACGGTCTAAGTCTGTATTACTGGTTAGTTGTGGTTACAGAAGTGTTATTGGTACCGAGAGCTTGTCGACGTCTCCCTTCAGCACTCTCTCCAGATAGAGCTGCTTGAGCTCCCGCTCCAGACGCGACGGCAGACCAGGATACATCGTGGATCCGCCCGACAAAACGATGTGTTTGTAAAACTCAGCCCTGACAGAGACAAACACGTGTGTGAATATCACATAATTTTTTTAAATTATATATATATATATATATATATATATATATATATATATATATATATATATATATATATATATATATATATATATATGATATAATGATAATATTATAGTTCTAAAATATTATCAACATGTCTGGTATTTCAAAGATTTAAACATTTAAACAAGTAATTTTTTTTTATATATTACATGATGCTTTGTAAAACGCAGAGACAAACAATAGATAAAAATAAGAATATTTGGCACAATATATGTAACAAAGAAATGTGTAATGCATAATACTTTAGATTAAAATTACACACACACACACACACATATATACATATATATAAAAAGATAAAATGTATTATTTTACAATATATAAACATTATATATAGTAACAAAGATAGAAATATAAATGTATAATAATATGCATTACATACTACAGCCTACTCTTCTATATTAGTATTGAATATTTAAACGGACCTTGTATCGATGTCGGCTGCCTGGATGGTGTTGAAGAGCAGTTCAGCCACACCCACTCCCTCCACGTTAATGAGGTGAGGCTGGAACAGAGCCTCCGGGGCCTCGAACCGCTCGCCGCCCACTTTAATCACCCTACCATCCGGCAGCTACAAACCCAGAGAGAAAGAGTGTGAATGCTCCCATTGTAAACACTGCTGACGCTCTCAAAGAGTTAAATTCACACAACACTCTGCTGCCCTCTGGTGGCAAGAACAAGTCTGTGTCTGGAGGCTCATTGGGGGTTCCAGTCTATCTATTAAAAGGTTTATGAAAGCTTTAAACTCTCACTAGCTTTGGGAATAGAGCTTATGGGTTAATAAATCTCCATCGGGCTGAACTCACCGTGTAGGACTCCACCAGCACGGTGGTCTCCAGCGCGAGCTTCTGCTCCTGTTCGATGTTATAGCCCACGTAACACAGATTCTCCTTCATCATCCTCACCGTCTCGAAGTCCGCTGAGTGGTTGAAGGCATAGCCTCTCAACAACAACAGCTGGGGAGAGACGGAGAGCGTTGAGATTCAGTCTGGACATTTGTCCGTGGAAACTACAAAACTAAAACAATTCTTTTCTTTGAAATAAAGCTGTAATAGAATTCAAATATTAGATGAAAATTAGAAGAGTTGCATTGACAACTGAAATAAGCTTATAAAACAAACTGAAATAAACTAAAACTGAATTTAAAATAAACTATATAGAAATAAAAAAAAGCACATAAAATTGTTAAAATAATAAAAAACAAAACTTAAAATTAGTGCTATCAAATGATTAATCGTGATTAATCGCATCCAAAATAAAAAATTTTGTTTACATAAAATATGTATGTGTACTGTGTATATAAATACACACATACACATGCATGTATATATTTAATAAAAATATGTTATGTTTATATATTATATAATTATGAATACAAATATGAAAATATTTTCTAAATATTTTTAGAAAATAATATATTTATAATATTTCTAATTATTTTTCTAAATATGCTGTATGTGTATTTATATATACACATAATAAAAATACACAGTACACATACAAATATTATGTAAACAAAAACTTTTATTTTGGATGCGATTAATCGTTTGACAGCACTACTTAAAATTAAAATTAAAAAGCTAATTACACACAAACATGATATGATAAAAAGAACTATAAATGATACTTGAATAACAATGGTTGACTGCATAATTACTTTTTCTGATAGAAGAAAGCGTTGCACTGTAACACTGGAAAAAAAACACAAACTTCACCATTAATAATAAGAAATGTGCAAAAAAAAAAAAAAGTTTGTTTTATCTATGTTAGAAAGACAACCTTGCTGATTATATACACTAGGTTGACATGTTGCTTTCTTAATCAGGACTCACAAGGCTCACTGATATTGTAATATTTACTCTATCAATAGCATGTTAGCATGTCAGAGAGTGTATTAGCCAAGATAATGTTTATGATTGACAGGTCCCCTTCACTTCGCTTGTTGTTTTTCCTCACCTGATTTTTTATAGAAGCATAAAACAGCCAATTTGTCATTGGCTGCTGCTACTTCCCACAGTGTTTGAATGTTTACAGTGTGCTACGTAAAGATTTATTACATGAAGAGTGCGCCACCACACTGGCTCTGGCCGGCTCAAATCTCTGTAAACTTGTGTCATTGGTCCTAATTTCTCAATTCACTCAATCTGAGTCCTTCGCCATCTTCAAGAAACGGCTAAAACACATCTCTTCCATCTTTTCATCACTTGAGTCCCAATTTTTCACACATTGAAAAATAAATACGATGTCAATCACGTTTTCACATTGCCTCCGAAACTTTCGTCCGTCATTAAAAAAAAAAAATCCTGATCGGGTTCGATTTTCTGCATTTTTCGCATCCGTAGCAAGCATTTTGAGAGGTGTTTTGACAGTTCAGAGCCACCGTACAAGCAAACGCCAAAATCCAGAAAGGTGACTGTCAAGTTCATCCACTTCATCTCGCAGCACAAAGCAGCGTAAAGATCCGAGTTCACAGAAATTGGTGGTCTTCTTTTTAATATGTGGCTCGAGTATCGCTAGCAAAGCATCAAACTGAGCCACTGACATCCTGAAGTAGACTTTGAATCGCCCGTGATAATCCCGTTGCTCCTTAATAAGATGGAACTCTCCGTCCTCTCTATATCTCAGGATTGGATGGACTCAATATTTCCTTTCATTTTCTCTTTTTAAGAAGCGAGAAGAACAAAATCATCCTCACTGCTTGAAGACTCTAAGTACGGTTTTGTTAATTTTTTCGTAACGGATTAATTAATACGCATCAGACTCAGTGGGCATAACGAATTTTTAGGATGACGAATACGAAAAAAAAGCATATGAAAATTTCAGACTTCAGTTGCACTCTCTATTCGTTTTCTAACTGCTTGTTTTCTTAAAAAAAAGGCCTCTAAAACTAGCCTTCTCTATTCTTTTTCTATTCGTTTTCTTATATATATATATATATATAAACAATAAAAACCTTGCTACATGTATACAGAGACTTGTCATAGCACTTGCATATCATTGCCCTTTAGTTGATTTTGACTGCTTCTATTGTCCTCATTTGTAAGTCGCTTTGGATAAAAGTGTCTGCTAAATGACTAAATGTACGCTAGATGCATTAACATTGCATTAGAAATCCACAGTTGGACTGAAGCGATTCAGACTGACAAAAACATGTGCATGTAAACAGTCAGCGGCTGAGACGAGTATCTACAGGACTGTACCTTGATGAGGTAGCGTGTAATGTCTCGTCCGGCGATGTCCAGACGACGCGTGAGATGAGGAAGAGAAAAACCTTCATACACCGGACAGATATGAGTGACGCCGTCACCAGAGTCCACCACCACACCCGTCAGCAGACCTGCACACAAATATCATCTTACAATTTTATTTTATTTTTTTATTATATTTATTTGATAATATTTAGTCATTTTATTTATATATATATTATTATTTAATATTACATTATATGATTTATATGATATATTTATTTATTTTCCCATCATTAAAGGTTTCATTACCTTGAGCGTACAGAGTGAGCACGGCCTGGATGGCGATATAAACGCCTGAGAACTGATAGGTCTCAAACATCACCTACAGGGAGACAAGAGGGTCAAAAATAACAATCACAAACCTCACTGAGGTTCCTCACAGATGTTATTCAACAAACTGGCGCTCAAACCTCAATTATCTTCTCTCGGTTCTTGGTGGGGTTCATGGGCGGCTCCGTGAGCAGGATCTTGCAGTTTCGTGAGTCGATGTTGAGCTTCTCGAGGCCGAAAGTGTAGTCCCACAGGTGCTTCATATCGTCCCAGTTCCTCACGATCCCGTTCTCCATCGGGTAGTTCACCTCCAGCATGGAGCGCAGCTCGCTCGCCTCGTCGCCCACCATCAGGTCCTACAGGTCACACAGAAGAGGTCAAAGGTCAGGGTACTCAATGTTAACTTTCAGTTCGAGCTGAACGGAAGCGGCCCAAGTTGAAGGAGAAATTAAAATGAAGCTGGAGAAAACTGGGGGGAAAAAACTTCACTGAATCACATTTTAAAAATACAAGTCAATGTTTTTTGAAATACACTTTGCACACTGATGAGTTTACGAATGAATCCGACAGCAAAAAAACAGTAAAAGCACTGCAATACAGTCATTTAAACGCGAGTAAACAGGTCACACCGTCTGTAACTAGAGAGAAAGTTTTTGAATGAAAGCACAACCAGGGTTCCCATCAGTGTTGTAAATGTCAACTAAAATTGTAAATTGAAATAAAGCTTAAATAAAACTTGCATGAAAATCATAAATCTTGCATTTCCTTACTAAAATAACTTAAACTGAAATAAAATATAAGATATTACAAAAGCAAATTAATAGAAAAAAAACTAACAGAAATTACAAAAGCACAAAGTTACTAAAACGTCATCTAAAATTTAAATAAAAACGAAGTATAAAAATAAATTCTAATTCAAAATATTAATAATACTATACATTAAAGAAAAAAAAAATACTAAAACAACACTGGCTCCCATATTTTTTTAATCATAATTCAATTTTATTATAGAAATTCTCTTTTCAGGTGTTAAACACACACTTTTGATATTTCCTGGCTTCCTATGAGCATGAACTCTGTTTATCCTATTTGGACACAGCACACTCATGCCATTCTGTACAGACCAGTGCATTCTGGGTAATGTCAAACACTGACACATACAAGCAAGATCATTTCATCAGGGTTAGTGAGAGAACAAGATTTGATTAGTTTGAACATTAATACATACATTAATAATCATGTCAAACTGCTACCAGCTCTGCATCTCCTGAGAGGGTTTGGAGAGTGAATCGCTACAGGTTAGACTCACACACACACACACACACACACTTACCATCCTCCTATAATCCTACAGCACCTCAATACAGTAACAGAGGAGAGAAAGACAAATACGGAGAGAACAGGCGATGAGCAATGAGAGCAAAACTCCTGAAGAATGAAAACTGATGCATGATCAGCAATGTTAGTGCGATGATCCTTGAAGTAAAGGACCGAATCTGTCCTGCACACAGAAGCCCTATTTATGTAAAAAAATAAAAACTTAAATATAAAACTAAAGGAAATCAGTATACGTTTTTTAATAATTGTATTAAAATGATTTTAAATGCATCAATTAAATTATTTCTGAATTAGTTTGTTGTCTTGTCAATCAGTTGTTTGAACAAATATTTCTTACTTGATCTGTTGTAACCACTGTTGGTTCTGTCATTTATTGTGTTAATATCAGCTGCACTACATGATATGATGTCTTATTGGCCTAAGAACAGAACATCTTTCAGAAAACAAAGTGTACTGTTTACACAGCATTTAGTAAATGTGTGTATTTATAAAAACCTGTTTACCTGCATGGTTCATTACCTGAAAGACCTTTTCTACAAATACATCTATTTCTAATTAATGTAATATTAAAATGGTGGTGGTGATGGCGCAGTGGATAAGACACATGCCTTTGGTGTGAGAGACCCGGGTTCGAATCCACTGTGAGACACCAATGTGTCCCTGAGCAAGACACTTAACCCCTAGTTGCTCCAGAGGCGTGCGACCTCTGACATATATAGCAATTGTAAGTCGCTTTGGATAAAAGCGTCAGCTAAATGAATAAATGTAATGTAAATGTAACAAATGTGTTTATGGTTAAAAATATATATATATTCCAGGATCAACACTACACTCAGGTGACATGGCTAAAACATTCTCTTAATATTTTTTTCAGTCTTTTGACAATATTAAATGCATATCCCAATATTTATTTTCTTCTGAAATGACACAAATATTTGAATCAGAGGAACCTGTAAACCCTCTCACAGCAGCTCCACCCCCAGTGAAAACGACTCTGCAGGAAGTTCATGTCAAGCAGGAAGTTACTCAAGTTGCTGTTTATGTCCCGTTACCAAATATGACCATTCATAGTGTTTCTTTGAAATCTTAGAATGACAATTTACCACCTCTGATACAAAACCTACTGAGCGACCTACATAGGTAGCATTTCAAAGCATCCTCATAAATGTAGGTTCCACACTGTTTTACAATGTCATTTCATCCAAATCCTTCGTGGCTATCCCCAAAATGTATTGCGACAAACAACAGTGGACAAAACAATTATGATTATGACCATACTTTTAATTCATTTAATACCAAAAAGTGTAAATAAAAAGTTTAATCCGCAGCTTTAGGAGACTGCTGTAGGGTGTATACAGGTGTATGATTGGGACAGAGCCCAAGTCATGGTGTCAGTGTAGGGAAAGATTTAGTGAGGAAACTTTACCTTGATCTCGATGTTTCCCACTTTGGCTGTGGAGCGGATGATCGGTCTCCCAACCAGTGCCGGGAAAATGTGCTCTGGGAAATTAGAGCCGGCATATCCACACTTCACAAACTGAATGACAGACAGACAGAGTTATGAAAAAATAATAATAATTAGTGGCTTTGACGACTAACTGAAATAAATATGGTGGAGTACTAAAATGACTGAAACTGAAATATAAATAAGTAATAATAAAAAAAAACAATAAAATGACAAAGGCACATAAAATTAGCAAAAAAATAAATAAAATTAAAAGCTAAAAAATTAAGACTAAATTAGAACACTAGTTATTAAAAACATGTCCAACCAGAATGAGCCAAGAAATGTTGCCTTGCAACTAAAATAAATATGATTTTAAAAGTTAACTAAACTAATAACTCAATAATTATAGTTACTAAAACGGAAAAAAATGAAGGTAATAAAAAACAGGAAGTTAGATCACTAGATATTAAACGAAAAAAAAAAAAAAATGCTTTTGGAAATTTAACAGGAAGGGCCCAAGATTAGTTTCACTTGTTGTCATGAATAAATATAAAATGACACACGGCAGAATAAATGCACTGATATATCTCCATTTATATACTCTAATTTTTTTTGTGTGTGTACTTTTTGAAGGTACTAGGGTAATTTTAATAATATAAATAAGTAGGCAATTTTGTGTACAATTAATACGGAATATAAACACGTATTATGACAATGCCATGCATTTTTGATCAGTTCCCACAGTGTTCTGGACATTTATCCCGGTTTTTCTGAACGTATTGCGGGATATGTACCACAACATCCTTTAAAGTTTCTTGCTGTGCCATTTATCAGCAGACAGAGAGAGAAGGATGAAGGAATGTGTTTCTATGGGTTGTCTCGTATGTCACTTCCTCTCTCGGCCAGATGTGAGACTACAAACTCGGAAGTGAGTTTGAGATCATCTTAACCTTTCTTTTTACTGACAGAAAAACACATGCATCATTGATATAAATGTGCGTAAACATCTAATTTCATAAACAATGCATGCTCATTCTGCGACCTCGTTAGAATATCAATGAACATATGAGTAAATGTCCATCGTGTCAATACATATACAAAGCTTCCAAAAAACACCCCCATGCAAACCCATTTATAATCAGTCCCGATCTAAGATTTCCGTGCATCCGACCAGAGTTGTTTCCACATCACGGGTCGTGTGTAAATCACAGATTATCAGTGTAAAATAAGGTGCTATCAGATCACTTCCTGTTCCGCTGCAAGCCGTCATTAAATCAAACACAGCCGCGAAATAAAGCATCAGTCAGACCGGAGCGAGCCGTACGAGCTCCGCAGTCACACTCACCCCGGTCCCGTTGTCACACACCACCACTTTCCTGCCTTGACTGTCCATGTTTCTCCAGACTCGGTGAATCCGCCCTGATCTCAGCTCCTGCTGTCTTCGGCCAAGCGGAAGTCAGCGCCCGCCCTGCCCTTCACACCTCTTCAAAATAAAAGTCCGCCACGACGATTAAGCCTATGGACATGTACAAAATAAAAGCCTTTTACACCATTTACTAAAATACCTACCTTCAACGGATAATGGTTTTCATCTGGTATTATTTCAGGACGCAGAATCTCATACAAAAGTGAACAAAATGTTCTTAAAAATCAAAGTCAAAAAATGACACGGGCTGTTTAGCATTGTGAGAACAGACTACTCGCAAAAGACTTCTTTAGAGCTTGAAAGTATTTTTTAGTGCAGATGACAGTTCAGGTAAAAAATAAATAAATATATTACTTATATGTGACCCTGGACCACAAAACCAGTCATAAGGGTCTTTTTTTTTTTTTTTTTTAATTGAATAAATAAGCTTTGCATTGATGTATGGTTTGTTATGATCGGACAAAATTTGGCCGGGATACAACTATTTGAATATCTGGAGTCTGAGGGTGCAAAATCAAAATATTGAGAAAATAACCTTTAAAGTTGGCCAAATGAAGTTCTTAGCAATGCATATTACTAATAAAAAATTAAGTTTTGATATATTTACGGTAGGAAATTTACTACGTATCTTCATGGAACATGATATTTATCCAAAAATCCGAATTACTTTTGGCATAAAATAAAAATCTATAATTTTGACCCATACAATGTATTGTTGGCTATTGCTACAAATATACCCATGCTACTTATGACTCGTTTTGTGCTCCAGGGTCACATATATCTCACTAATTTCATCATATTTGTTCTATTTTTGATACACTTTTGTAAAAAAAAAACCTCAAAAGCAAACAGGACAGTAGTGTTCCTGTTCAATGGTACCAAGATGCACTCAAATACGTCAGGCCAAAAACTGTTGTTTTAAAAATACTTATTTTAATGTCATATTCTCAGTGAGGACAATTGGGGCATTATAATCAATTTACTTCTGTCTTACATTTAATTGATCATTTCCATCTTCCAATCCGAAAAAATAAAATAAAAAAGTCCACATAATCTCTTGTCCACTGGTCCCATGTCCAGGAAAGAGTCAAAAGACAAAAAGATACACAATGAAATATCGACAATTATTCTAAAAACGATTGTTCAAACAGTGACAGCAGTTCAGCTTCATCTGGTGCATCTTCAGAATAATGATCAAAAACACAAGTTGTACAAATAAAATTAACAGCTTAAATAAGATTGAACAGTAATAGCTAATTTTGTTGACCTGAACAAGCAAAAGCAAATCAGACATCAAATATTCAGATAGCTTCCAGCATCAGACTCAATGCCCCACGACTTCTGGAGCTCGATGAGGTACTACGGCTGTGATTCTCCATAAAAATATACAATTAAATAAGAGAAAGCTGTAAACTGGTAACAAATGAAGCACAATGATTTAAAACAAAAACATCCAGATCAAGCACACAAGCTGAGAGATTTACAATTTACACAACTTACAGCAACAAGGAGGTTTACTTATTGTCATAATTACCTACAATCCCTCCAGCTCTGTTATAAAGCAGACTCAGAATGGGTTTTTTTTAGAGCACCTTCTTAAAGACAGCGACACAACAGCAGGATCATGTTTTCAGTGTATGAGACAAAATGTTAGTGTGAATGCGTTTATATACATCTTAAAGAAATACTTCAAACTAAAATCTAAATTTGCTTCAAACTGACTCACCCTCAGGTCATCCCAGATTTAGATGAGTTTGTTTCTTCATCAGAACAGATTTGGAGAAATTTTGCATTATATCGCTTGCTTAGCAATGTAGCGAATGAATGCAGTGAATGGGTGCCGTCAGAATGAGAGTCCAAACAGCTGATAAAAACATCTCAATAATCCACAAGAAATACACACCACTCCAGTCCATCAATTAACATCCAGTGAAGCAAAAAGCTGCATGACGAGGCAGATTTTTCACTGGAGGAAGCAAAAAATGTTGGATTATGGGCTCATATTTTGGCCAGAGGCAACAGCCTAAAGTTAAAATACCTTAATAATGGATTTGTTTCTTACAAACACACAGCTTTTTGCTTCACAAGATGTTAATTGATGTACTGGAGTGGTGTGGATTATTGTGATGTTTTCATCAGCTGTTTGGACTCTCATTCTGACGGCACCCATTCACTGCAGAGGATCCATTGCTGAGCAAGTGATGCTAAATTTATCCAAATCTGTTCAAATGAAGAAACAAACTCGTCTACATCTTGGGATGGCCTGAGGGCAAATTTTCATTTTTGGGCAAGCTATTCCTTTAATGTGACCGAATCAGCTGGAAAAAAAATGCAATTGCAGAAAATGCTTCTCATCCATTCATGAACAAATGTCACATTGATGGAGAAGTTTACTAAAGAAATGCAGGTGTCACCCCAAAATTATATTATGCATTAAGAAAGCTAACTTTATTTTTAGAATTATTACTTTGATAATTAAGCATATTTTCTCTCAAAATTCTCATTAGTGTAATGCAAAAACATGCTCCTACATGCAGTAATCAAAAGCAATAATTTTATAATTACAAATTAGATAAATGAAAGGTAGTGCAAAAACACACTATAATTCAAATAATATAGCCTTTTCACATTACAGTATGGAGAACAAAGGGTTTTTGGCATTATGTTAATGATAAATTGTAGGAAAATGTGCTTAACTGTCAAGAAAATCACAACATAATTCTAAAAATATGCAACGTTTTCTTTATGCAAAACATAATTTCTTAGTTTTCCTTTGGTTTTGGGGTGAAACATGACTCGGTCAGGTTTTCTTGAGAATCTCAGTGCCAGGTTTGCTTTATATTCTGCAGTGCACAGACGTGAGGAACAGCAGTTTTATGAAGTTGGGTGCAGCATCACTGGTGTGGGGTCTGTGTTACATGCGATACGCTCCTCACAGGAGCACAAACTCATCTGTGCTTCCTCTCTTATTGTTCCTGCTCATTCTGTTGCAGGAGAAAATGTTTGCAGGACCGTCCATGGACCCCCCGCTCTGCCCCTCCAGTCCATAGTTCTGCCCCCTGCCCTCTACAAATGTAAAGATGGGATACTTCTCTTTAGAGGATGACAAAGCCTGAAAAAGGACAAAAAATAATATCTATATTTTAAAAAATATATAATAGTATTTATTTTAGCTTCTTCATATTTATGCATTAATTCTGAAATGGCTTAAAAATGAAAATTAATTAGATATTTATGTATCATAAATTAAAATTGCACCATTAATTTGCTAATTGTATATTCAGTGAAAAAAGACAAATTTCAAAAATTTTATTCCAAGAAACTAGTGCTGTCAAACGATTAATCACATTCAAAATAAAAGTTTTTGTTTACATAATATATATATGTGTACTGTGTATATTTATTATGTATATATAAATACACACACATGCATGTATATTTAAGAAAAATTGTATGTTTCTAAATTAAATACATTTATGAATTATATGAATATACATATGCATGTAAATATATATATATATAATCAATATATGTAAATATATACACACACACACACACACATATAAATAAATATATATTTATGTATGTGTGTGTATGTATGTATGTATATATATATATATATATATATATATAATTACATGCATATGTATATTCATATAATTCATAAATATATTTATGTAAATATATATATATATATATATATATATATATACACATAAGTATACATATATATGTATATTTATGTATATATATTTACATATATTTATCATATTATGTAAAGAAAAACTTTTTCTTTTGGATGCGATTAATCGTTTGACAACACTACAAGAAACATATATCTTATTGATTCAAACAAGACACTCACTTCACTGACTGCTGAGCACAAAGATTCAAAGTCTGTCTTAGTCTGAGCGTAGAACCCGATGGTACAGCTGGGATCCATACGACTAAAGTACATCTTTCTGGGCGCGTTACAGTGAAAAGACTATGAGAGAAAAGACCGATGCAAATTCAGTTCCTCACACATGGTCAAAACTTCAAAATGAAAATGTCTACTGATGCAAATGTAATGTTGCTTTCCATCTCACCTCCAGAGAAAAGTTGCCTTGGGTGACGTCCACCACTGGCTGACAGTAGTGTGGGTCTAGATACAATAGCTGCTCGTCTGGAAGACAGAGAGCTGCCAATCAGAGAGCAGACAGGAACGCAGTAACCAATCAAAACATAGTTCTTAATAGACACGTACCTTGAAAGCCAATAAAAAACAGGGAATGCTTGGGTTTTCCTCCAATAATTCCTA
Organism: Barbus barbus; assembly: GCF_936440315.1. Lineage (NCBI taxonomy): Eukaryota > Metazoa > Chordata > Actinopteri > Cypriniformes > Cyprinidae > Barbus > Barbus barbus. Next base: position 7,392,008 of record NC_136735.1, read on the forward strand.
TACAGCACTTTAACTTGAGAATGTTCTAGGAAAAGTATAAAGTTAGTATAAATAAAATATAAATATAAAATATTATATGTATTTTATATATGTACGTATATATGTATGTGTGTGTGTGTGTGTGTGTGTGTGTGTGTGTGTCTCATCATGAATTTTGTGATGATTAATTGCCACAAAAATAATTGCAATTCACAATTTTTTGATCATGTCAATTACAATGTACAGCCTAATACATTACTTTTATATTTATTTTACTTGTAATCATATAGTAAAATAGGGCCATATGATTTACTTTAATGCTGTGAAAATTAATAATGTATATAATTTTTTATAACATAATATAATACAATATAATAGAAATGTTTTTCATTTTTACATAAATATATGTGTCATGCTGAATGGTGATGAAACATTTTCACCCATATTTTGACATTTTATGTTCACAAAAGTTTTTGAACCATTAAAGTAGGCCTCTACTTGTATATAATATGCTTTTAATGTATATAAAATCACTTTTGTAAATTTATTTTGATGCAGACACCAAAATGGGTGTCCAATATATAACAATGTTATTATTGCAATATTAATAAAAAATATAAAGTTTACCAAGTGATTTATTTCAATTCCCCCCACGCAGGTGTTAGTGTATTTCTGTATTTGTACCTTAACACACTCAATGTAGGAGGGGTTTAGCGATTCTCCTCCCAGCCGTACTGGCACTAGAATGATGACTGATTTCCAGCTCTCGGACAGCTCTTGTGTTAGCGGCGACTCACACAAACTCATGACATCTCCTTTATACACTGCAGCACACACAGAAGCAGAAACATGAGTTAAACATCACTTACAAACATGTACAGGAAACAGTTTCAGTTTCACTAACTGATTTTTTGAAACGATTGCATGATGCACCAACCACAAGACTGAACATGAAGCCTCACCCGTGCAGTCCTGTGCCACGTATACAGCCAGGTTGTGAAACTCAGTGGTTCTAGCCACTGCTTTTCTGGTTGAGGAAAAGACATTAAATCACAAAAGGTCAAAAGTTCAGTTATTAAAAAGAAGCTTTTAAATCTAAATATGATAAGTTTAATTTGCTCTCCTCTAACCTCAGCATATGTGCCACTACGGACGGGCCGTACCAGTCCCCCGCTCTCTTCCCCGACTCTTTTCCCAGTTCTACCAGCTGGTGGACACCAAAGGGAGCTGAGGGATGGTCACCAAACCAAGACACCACTTTTTGGTGCAAAGCCTCCAGCTGAGGCTCATGGCTGGCTGCAGGACATCGGGCCGGGGACCGCCTGTGACCCTCACTGCTGCCAGAGCTCAGGTCTCTCTGGGAAGTGGGGCTAGCCCAGGAAGAACTGAAGGACGGAAGAGACATGCCAGCTGGACGGGACGGCGAGCGAGGCTTTAGCACCTCAAAATCAACGTCTGTCAGTGAATGACAATCCGCCCACCTCCAGTCTGAGAAACAGAGAGCAGAAGACAACATGAGTCTATAGAAGTGAAGCACACTACTGTGTAAAACTTTGGGGTCAGTGAAATTTTTTAAAATAAATAAATACTTATATTCTGTAAGCATACATTAAATTGATTAAAAGTGACAGTAAAGGCATTTATAAAGTTACAAAAGATTTTAATATCAAACAAATGCTGTTCTTCTGAACTTTCAAATCCTCAAAGAGGATTCAGTTTTTACTGTTTTCAACACTGATAATAATCAGAAATGTTTCTTGAGCAGTAAATCAGCAAATTAGAATGACTTCTGAAGGATCATGTGACACTGAAGACTGGAGTAATGATCATAGGAATAAATTACATTATATTATAAACACATTAAAACGGTTATTTAATATTATATTTAACAATAGTATGTTTTTTTTACTGTATTTTTGAACAAATAAATGCAGCATAGGAGAGCATATGAGACTTATTTCAAAACCATTAAAAAAATCTTACAGACGCCAAACATTTGAATGATACGAGTGTTAATGGATTATATTACTTAACTAAGGGTTTCTGCAAGTTTTATAAAGGTGGATTTAATACTTTTTTTAAGGCCTTTTTAAGACCAAGTAAAGAAAATTTAAGGAATAAAGTGAAGGAAACATGTCAATATGTTCACTAATTGTAAATGTTCACTAAAAAGACAACGAGTTGTATTAGCAACACTTAAAAAGTTACCAAATGCAACTTCCTCCCAATCTCCATTAAGTCGTTTTACAAAAATAAATCCCAAATCATTATTAAATCATGATAAATTTACTTGATAAAAGTCTTGTTTTCTAAAAAAATAGATAAAAATTAAGTGAGTTTATGATTAAACCAGAACAAGCATCTGCCAATGGGCTCAGAAAAATCAACGTAGGTCAAAGCTTAATTCAAAACCCATTGACCTATATTTATTATCTATAGTGTAAAATCAGCTAATTGTCTTAATTTCTCAGAAAACAGGACTTCATATCTTTATTTAGCTTCTCCAGTAAATGTTTCTTGATTTAAAGAAATTTGGAAAACAAGAGAAAAATAACAAATAATTTTTTGCAGTGCATGCAACATTTACAGCCACAACTTTTTGCTCTGATTTAAGACAATGTTAAGGCCCTAATTTGTGGAAGGGTGAATTAAGACTTTTTAAGACCCACAGAAACCCTTTTAACTACCATTGTTTATTGTGACTATTTTTATATTTAATAAAAGCAATTGGTTTTTCAGTAAGGATTTAGGTACAAATAAAGAAATGGGACAGTAGATCAGACCTGGAGGCATGAGGTGCTGCAGTAACCCCTGCGCCAGCAGCATCTGTCCGCTGCGCAGCATGCAGCCCCAGCCACAGTCTGTGGTCAGGCTGGATCCCTCCAGCTGAGGAAACTCCCTCCTGTAGGTCAGCCACACGCACGACACGAACGCCTGCCGGAAACGATCCACCTCATCTGGGAATGAGGCACGAAAGAATACAACCTTCAACGTTTGTATACGATTTATTCTCTAGTTTAAAATGCAGAGACTGTAAGTGAGGTATTCGTAGATTAAGTTGACTTAACCAATGGCGGCTCTCAGGCAGATCACATGACTCACCTTCACTATTGAACAGATAGGACTGACCCAGGAAGATCAGAGGGGAGGTCTTGTTGAAGGTAGTTTTAGATTTAACGGCCCAGCCTGGGAAAATGAAGAGAGGAGCTTACTAAGATACAGTCAGTGATATTTGTTGCGGTCATTTTTGAACATGTGCTGTACATCTGACTTCAAAAATAGCCTGGGAAAAAAAAGGAACTAACTGTTTGTGTCATTACTTGTGTCAGTCATACAAACCAGTTTGCAAACCTAACAAATGCATGAAAACCAACCATATTTGACGTTGTTCCATGCGGACATGAACTTGGCTTTCAGGCGATCCACTTCATCGGGTTCTCCAGAGCCTTCTCTGAGGCCGTCAGGCACTGAGCCGTGGCCATTGTGGCGTCTGGACTGCGCTGAGGGCTTGTCCTCATGAGCGCCGCCGCCCACTATGTACTGAACGGCACTGGGAGACACAGAGTTCATGGTTCAGGCTGAATACAGCAGCATTACAGAAGAATTTCAACCTGAAACAGAGAGAGAAAGAGAAGATATGGTATGAGAGCTTCCTTCATTTCTTGGTAAAACAGCTGTGCTATGACAACATGCTTTGATTCTCAGAACTCAAACCCTTCCTCAGTCCAAAAAAAGCATATGAAGCTGCAAAAATGTCTTGTTCTGAATATGAAATCAGATTTCTGGCATCAGGAACACTGAAGCATTAACATGTGACACCCACATTTACATAATTAATTAATGATGCCTGTTCAGCCTGTAATTCATATTAATTTGATTTATTTGGACATTTAACTTGTAGCTTAATTTTTCTCTCTTTCTTTATTTTTCTTGTACCATGGGAATACCATGGTATTCTCCAATGTATAATTGAGTGCAATGTACAGGATCCCCATACCTTGTGATCAACAATTTTTCAAAGACTTTCCCAGTCATTCGGATTACTGGATAAGGATTTTTATAATCATTTTAGAGATTGACTCAAACAAAGCAATTTATAAATTATTTTAGAGCTCATCACAATCGAATAGATAAAGATTTGGGGTGGGTTTTGAAAGAAATCTCCTTTTGCTCACTAAGGCTACAAAAATACTGTAAAAACAGTAATATTGTGAAATATTATCCCAATTTCAAACAACACTTGACTGTTTGAATATTTTTAAAAATTTAATTTATAGGACTAATGATTAGTCGACCAGAAAGAGGTTTGGTCGACCAAAATTTGATTAGTCACAGAAAAACAAATCCAGATCGTTAATGGCTAGTCTTTAGTAATACAGTACATCGGGAAGGAGATCCAAACGCTCGACTATCATTCACTGACCTCAAATATGACTTATCATCTGAACTACGTAAGTATTAGCAACTTTACATGGTCGCTCAATCTATTGTTATCCTAGAGAAATGTGTGCTATTTAAGTATGTGTGGAAGCTGATCAGTAGCTCAATGCAGGACAGATGGAGGCGCCGGTGCGCTCACCTACTCTTAAAATACTCCCTCATTTTGGGTCATACAGATAAGAGTAATACATCTTTCGATACTGTAAAGACTACATTTATTTGTGTGCACTCACAATAACATTGTGAAATGTCTTTACTGTCACTTTTGATCAATTTAATGAGTTCTTGCTGAATAAAATGATTAATTTGTTTAAAAAAAACATTCCACCTGTGTGTTATGCAAACAAACAAGCTGTGTGTGAGAACCCAGCCTGTCACATGAGCCCGGACTGAGGACAGGTGTGGTGGTTGACGGCCACAAGAGTTGAAGCACACATTACAGTAAGAATATTCTGACTTCCCCTTTCCTTGTTATCTCAAGGAAGTTTGAGCTTATAGTCTAAAGAAGGGAAATGAGACCAGTTTACCATGAGAGGTGACATAATTTCCCAATAATGCAAAAGCTGAAAAATTTCCACTTCATTCTTGTACTCTAGACTGCTCAGGGAAAGTGGATACATGTGAGTTTTAGACCATGTGACCACTGAGTGCTCAGCAGAAAAAGTGAACTCCCAGGTCAATCACAATGGCTTCCTTCAGAATAGCATACTACATTTATACTAGATTAATGGCATGATAATAGTGTGTGAATTTTCTGTTTGCACAAAATACTCAGTTCATTTGTCAAAAAGTATTTCCCACAATGCAGTGCGCTCCTGTCACGTCCTACTATGAATAACAATCGATTTTGACTGCCAAAATTTAAGACATTTTACACAAAATTGGGGGAAAAAAACAGTAATTAAACAATTATTTACAAAAAAATAACTAGACTGCAATCGCTCTATTCAACATGCAACTTCTTGATGTCACGTGACATGCCATTGTAGAAATTAAGTAGGCTATATAATGTACATATTGCCCATAATGTAGAACGAAGTACACTAGTATGTCATTTTGACACAGCCTAAGCCTTTTTTGCGGCTAAATGTGAAATAATGTCATTGTACATAAGTCTGAACGGAGCAATCGCCTAATTTTAGTCATGATAGAGCTTTTAATACCCTAAAAAAATACCCAATTCACTGTGAATCGTTATAAGGCAGCCTGACTCTGTGGGTTGTGTGAAATAGCTTAGTATGTAACGTTAACGTTAGTATGAAGACAGATATCATGTTTCCAGACACTAGTGCACTTCAAAAGTCATTTTAGCCAGCTAGAGGCGTTACCTTCATGTTAGACCAGGCATGTTTGATGTTCTGGATATTTTCCGACTTCTATAAATAGCGATGTCCAGTGTCGAGCTGCTCTGGATGTCTGGCGAGGACGACCGCCGTGTCAACCCGAGCTCAGGCCTCCTCAGGCGCCATATTCGTGGCGAGTATCGATTAAAGCTGTAGTCATGAGTTTCTGCGTCTTTACAATCTTGCGCGGCTCTCAAACTGCCAACTGAGACGAATAGTGTATAAAACAGCGAGAGATTAAACCAATATGCAACCACTTCCTGTTGTCATTGCGCATACACACCCTCGACCCGCCCACCAAGCGACGTGATTGGTCAGGTTTGACCGTTGCCGTTTGATGATTGGACGATCTACACGTACGAGAAACTGTAGTCAATTAATTATAAATGTATTTATTTATTTAATTTATCAAATATGTACATACAAGATGAATATAAATTAAACAATAGGCTGAAAATAAATTATGGTATTTATTTGGTTACTCAGATTTTACATAGATGAGGGGGAAAAAATGTCCAGACGTTGCAGTTTGTAGAAAAGGTTGTGTCAAGCATTCACAATTACTAGTATAAATCAGTAAAAGATCATGGTAGTGTTATGCTATGCTTGCAGTTGAGTAAATTCTGCTCGCAGAGAATTAAAGGCATCATTATTGTGATCATGATAACAGTATTTAGCTAGTTTTTTTTATTAACAAAAGGTCAGTTTGAGTACTGTTAATAATCCATAAATGTGATGAGAGGTCAAAAGCTCTGTGACCAAAAGTCTATAACTATGTTGACTTGACCAAGACAAGGAGGTTCAACATTCGAAGTTTGTCTTGATTAACTTTCCAGTTTCGTAGGTTATTAAGCAAATAAAAGACATGTAATTTTATACAATATCTCTTTATTAATTGACTACACACACTGCACCTCAGTTAATGGATTGATTGACATTTGTTGTAAGTAAAAGTGATGTACAGAGACAAATAAATATAATAATTAACTAATTAATGTCCAAAATGCCACATAACCGGTGATACAAGACTGTATTCTTCATTTCTCCTATGTAGGACATTCACATTAGAACGGAATATCTTCATATCTTTATTTACCTGTATGTACAGTATTGTACAGAATTTTGGACAGTTTGATAAAACAAGAACGTATAAAAAATTACATGAAATAAGTGCATTCTCAAAAAAAAAAAAAAAAAAAAATCACAAAAATATTCTGAAAAAAAACTGAAATATTCACAAATATGGCCACACAAACACAAGAATATATTCTGATAGTGGCATACTTTTAATATGTGTGGATTCTTGTTTTTCAGTTCACACTGCAGTGTAAATCAAACAATTCAGAATTGAATAAGACACAGGGCTTTACAGTACAGATTAAGTGAACATTATAAAACATTAGTCTCATATTCGATCAGCTATAACAGTCACATGATCAAAAGTGGAAACATTCAGGCCAGTGAAGTGTTAGATGCCTTTAACCACAACTGAGAGTTCATGCACAGGAAAGGGCTGAATATTACGAGAATGGCAATTATGAAACGGCAAAAAAAGAAAATGGTAACAAACATAACATCAGATACATTAACGCATTCACCCAAAATCTTTACATTATTTTGTGCATATGTTGTCGTCTCCATTTCACTGATACATCCAAATAACTCTCTGATATACTCTCTGTGTTGAGTTTCTGTATACTACAATAAATAAATGTTTTTAATAGATATAAAGAAATCTCACTAACACTGGAGCCATATATGAAACTGTAAAAGATATTTCAGATGACAGCGCTGCTTGAGAGATAAACGGTGCCAGAATACATTTACGGAAGGATTAATAGATATCTAAATGTCTATCCAAAGACATCATCATGCTACAGTAAATCAATACTATGAAAAACAAACAAATAAAGCACTCTTGGTCTTGTCACTGATTGCAACTCCTACTACTATAACCATGTGAATATAGGGTGTAAAATAGTGACAGTGTAGCCATCAGATGGCAGCATAACTCCATCTATTCCTGCCATGCCTCAAATCAGTCATCATGATATATATTTGTATTATATTTAGCAATATGCTCATATGCATATTTATGCAATATGCTTATACACAGCATTAATAAATAAATGAATTTAAATGATAAACAAAAAAAGTTGAATATGTTCACAAGACAAAGTCTAAATCTGACAAATGTTTAGTATATGTCTTTTGAAAGCACAAACCTTTTCAGTCTGTTTTTTTATTTGCTTACATAATTATTAACTTGATAATACTGAGACAAGTACAATTTATAATATTTAGTTTATTACTGTTTTATGCCATTTCTTTACTATGTTTTACTACTAATACCATAGATAAACTATGGTTACTGTAGTAAAACCACTGTTCATCTTCACAACCGTTTCCTAGTGATGCTTCATTGGAAATGGCAATAGAACAAACGCTGCAAAAAAGCATCAGTCGCATCCCTGCAAACATTTGTTTTGCATATGCTTAAGTGAAAACGGAGTTACTTTAGAAACAAATGTTAGTGATATTTTCATTGCATGTTAGTGAACAACATTCAGATCACACAAAGAAACGCCAACAGACGGCAGGCTACGCCGGCTCTGAGTTGCCATGACAACAGTGACATTTACTGATGCTTGAGTAACTACATATATAATATATTTACCATACAATCCTCCTTCACTCTGCAGATTCCAACAATCATCATAAATGTGCTGATCCCACAATCTCTGTAATCAAGACCTGTGTTACGACGATGCTCATGAAGGATGCCATCTAAAACTGTTGATATGCATTTAGCACTTAAATCCATAAGGTTTTTAGTTTATGATCTCACATTTTTAGTCACTACTCCATTGCAAAGATGAAAAGATGTTCAAAATCTTAACCACTTCTCTCATATTACTGATTTTCAAAATGCATTAGCATTCATTTCAAGACACACCTACTTTTAAATAGCTGTCAATGCTCTATTTGCAGCCAGATGGTGTAGTTATGACATCTACCAGCAGGAGCTAACTGGGGCATGCTAAGCAGCCAAACCTTTACCCCTTGCTATTGCAAAACCCCATGGTTGAAGAACTATTACTCAGGTAGTGAATATGAGACTTGAGCGCTAGTCACAGTGAGGTCAACGATCACTTTTAAAGAGAATTCAGTAGCACAGAAGAGAGTAATAATGCACCAGTCCGTGTCAAGAGCTGTGGATAACACTGACCTACTTGTGAGTATGAATCAAATCTGCCTGTAAACTTATTTACAGAGACACTGTAAGGCTAGAAACATACTCTTGGCAAGAATGCAAACATAGAGGAGTCTGCTTGCCAATGGACACTAAGGAACTGTCTCCTTCTATGGTAAGATCAATGGTTGTCTTGGAGGAACAACATTGTCTTTTTAGTTTAGTTCGTTTGATTTGAGAATTAATAGCAAAATCAATTTTATTGGTAATTTAAAAGTTTTAGACTTTCCCCATTCAAAAGTGGACACTGAATGCACCAGCTTGCCATAAAGGTCCTATGGCTATGATATTTACCTCAGAAGGCAGCAATCAACAAAATCGACAAAATGTCAACAGTTTCGACAGTCTTAATTCAGTATAATGAGAGATTTGGTTAAGATGGAATTTTAATGAATCAATGGTTTAGCCAGCATCCTCCTCATGGCTTTATTTTTGGCATTTTTATGCCTTTTATTTCGATAGGACAGTAAGTGGACAGGAAGTTGGAGGAAATCGGGAAAGCGCAATGGCAATACATGTCGGTGCGCTGCCCACAAGGCTATTTGTGCCGACATTCTCCTCATGGCTAAAGCAGTATGCACTAACTATTAATGGATATGCTAAACCTGATTAGAAACTCCTGAATCATGTAACAAGCTAAAAAAATACAGCAATGGAAGCAATGTGTCCTTGATTATGTTCTGTTTATGCAAACAACTTGATAAGCTGTTACCTTGAGCAAATTCTTTTCAGTTTTTGTGTTTAAGGATATTATGTGGTTGGTCACCTTAGAAAAAGTAGGAACATTGTTTTGGTGTTCACAGTATTCAGCATTGTTTGATCTGTTAAAGCACTTTGCACTTGTCGATATTTCACCTTGCAGCACAAGCACCATGAAACATGCACCCATTCACCTCCTCGCACACACAAACACCCAACACACATTCTAATATAATACATCTATACTCTTTTTTTCTGATGCAGCTCTGCGTGTACAATACATAACAGCTTTTAAAATAACCTTGGAGTTGTTGTCCTTTGTTCAGCGTAATATGATTTAGTCCTTTTTTTTCACTGGCTGGAATGTCCCTAAATTTCCAAGTGCTTGAAAACACTGAATTCCACTAAACCCTCAATAAAAGCAATTATTTTTCCAACTAGCACACGATCATGAGCCATTCTTAGGAGTAAAGACAGTCTTCACTTGCGGGGAGGAGCTAGTAAGACTCTGATCGACTCCTTTGGATGTTGGTCTACTCCCAGAAGCAGGATCAGGTCTTCCTGGTGCACATGCCTGGGTGATCTCTGACGATTTGGTGGTATCTTTGGCCTTGGGCTCCTCCTGAGTTCCACCTTTAACAGGCCCTATAGATTTTCCTGTGCTTGTCAACTGTGTAGCCGAACCAGATTTCTCACCAGGAGACTGAAGTTGAGTTTTGGGCAGATCAGGAGGCACTCCAGTTGGAGAAGGAGTGGGAGATGGAGAGTGTTCCTCAACAACCTCCAAGAGACATTTGTCCTCCCAATCCAATGTTCCCCGGTAGCATATGACCGGAGATAAGCCCTTGTCCTGCCTAAGTTTTCCCAAAGCAGAGCACTGCGCCTGGGGTGGGTGAGATGGGACAACCCCTTTGGATGGAGCAGTCCTCGCCCTGACATCTAAAGTTCTGGTATGGGAATCTAATGCGCTCTTTTTGAGACCCTCTCCATCACCTGGTCCCTTACTTGCTTTGGTTACCTCTGTGCTTGTTGTCTTCCCAGGAGTACTGCATGGCATACTTGGCTTGACTGAAAGTGAAGTCTTCCCAAATTTTGGTTTCAGCTCTTTCTTCCCAGTATCCTTTCCCCCTTCCTTCTCCGACAAGTCTTTGCTGATAACACCTGATGCACTTGCAGAGCATGAAGGCTTAGTGGTTCCTATTGCCTGGCTTTGGGCAACTTTTGTAAGACTTCCTTGGTCATACTTTGCTGCTTCTTTGATGAAACTTGGATCTGTTGTTTTGGCAGACGGGGAAGATGCTGTGGTCAGGGGAGACGGAATGGAGGTGACTACACTAGGCTTGGACTCTGATGCTACCGGAGAAGACTTGGTCAATGGAGGCTGCCAAGTCTGAGGCTTGGCTAGGCAACTTTCGTGTAGAGTGGAAGGAGGCCGCTGAGATGCTTCAACACTTGGAGATCTGTTACTTCCAGGTGGAGTAATGCCACCAGGAGGGAGTGTTTCTTTGATCGCCCCTGGTTTAGGCTCACTAGCATGACTTGGTTCACCAATCCTCTCCTTGTCTCGATCCCTTTCTCTTCCGGCAAGCAAAGCATCTCTACTCAAAGGTGACTCCTGCCTGCCAAGCTTCCTTACCGGCTTAAAAACGCCCATTTCAGGCGGTGATGGGGTTGGTTGGGTGGCTGAAGGAGAAGTTGTTGGGGCAGATGCCAGATTCTCACCCTCAATTTCCACCAAGCTCTGGAGGCCAAGCTCACAGTGGAAACCATCCTTACGATAATCCGAATGTCCGACCTCCAAACTGTGCTTCCTCATCACCCCGATCCCACCTTTCTTCTCGGATGAAGATGAAAGTGGTGACCCAAGTTTCTCTGCTGACTGCACTCTTTTGAGTAGCGGTGATCTGGGTGGCTCGGCACTCTTGGGTCTAGGCCTTATGATTGGTGGGGACGAGTGTAGTTTGGCAGGAAAGGTTTGGGTGGTGTTGGAGCTTCCGATTGTGTGCCCAGGCAAAGGAGGTGGTGAGGACTGAGTTGGGGATGGTGTATGAGCCAGTGGAGACAAAGGAATGTTACCCGCTGACTTGCAGCGGGCTGAACGGTATTGGCGGTGTAGTTTGGGGGAAAGTCCATGCAGGGAGCTTGGTCTCATATGCTGGGTTGTTGCGGGGGAATTTGGGGTACTGGAGGCAGGAGAACTGCTCTGGGAGGAGGAACCTGGGTCAAGAATATCAATGAATGTGTCCATTAAACTTTTTAGTTGTTGGTTTTACTTTTTATTTCACAAAATATGCTTTGATCTACTCACCAAGGTGGGATGAATCGGGGGTTGAGCGGTAGCTCTGGGTAGGGGAGTGACCGGACAGGCTGTGTGTTGGAGAGCCAGGAAGACTATCGCTGGACGACAGGGACCGGTTCAGAGATGACAGGCTACGGCTTGTGTGCAGCAGGTTGGATTGCTTAGTTATTTTGCGGAACAAAGACCCACGCCTCTTACTGTTAATGATCATGGAAGTAAAAGAGAGAAACAGATGGGGTAAGAAAAATATATTCTTTATACGAACAGTCTTCACAACTGGAGGCACATTGTACCTTTCCTGTCCCTCTTTGACCGTCCTCTTACTGCGTCTAGCCATCTTGGACTTGTAACTGGACTTGCGTGCTGGTCCCACTTTAATGGATGTGTTCTCAAAAGGCGTTGTGGTCACAGTCACCTTGTTTCCACTCTGAACAAAGAAAAAAGCAAAGAAACACATAGGACTCTTTGAACATATATCATCTCAGATAATATGGATTCCTGAGGAGAGGCGTGTTATTTCTTCTCTATGCGGTAAATCTTACAGTACAATTTTTGCCTTGCTGATGAGAACATCTTACATCTCACCTTAAGTATAAGCTCTACCACCTCGGTATGGACCAATCCATGCACAGATTCACTATTGACATGAGTGATGAGGTCACCAGCACATAGCCCCGCCTCCTGAGCAGGGCCTCCGTCCTCCACATGCTGTGATTGGTTAAGGACAGAAATACTAATTACCCCAACAAAGCTTCAATAAAACTATTGCTGCATAACTGTTCCATACTCAATCAACATTTCTCATTCTGTGTTGCTGTCTCACCCAGACTATGTGGTGCACACTGTAGACATCAGTGTCTCCTATGTAGACCCGAATGGCACGGAGAGTGAACCCATACTTTTTGCCAGAGCGGTGGATGGTAATTGGTGAACGAAGAACTGTTACTGCAGGGCAGTAATCACGGCTGGGAGAGGAGTCTCGCGATGAGGGGTTGGACGAGAGAGAGCGTGGGGACATTGGACTGGCCAGTGGAGAGCTACCGTGCTGCTCAACTAGATATTGATAAGTCAATAATCAATATATTATCATTTTTCTGCACTTGGCATTATTTGTATAGCAATTAAGCAAATTAAAGGATTAGTTCACTTCCAGAATAAAAATTTCCTGATAATTTACTTACCTCCATTTCATCCAAGATGTTCATGTCTTTCTTTCTTCAGTCGAAAAGAAATTAAGGTTTTTGAGGAAAACATTTCAGGATTTTTCTTCATAAAGTGGACTTCGACGGAAGCCAAGAGGTTGAATGTCCATATTGCAGTTTCAGGGCAGCTTCAAAGGGCTCTACGCGATCCCAACCGAGGAATAAGGGTCTTCTCTAGTGAAACGATCTGTCATTTTCTAAAAAAATAAAAATAAAATTTATATACATTATATAAATTTTTATATATTTATATATATATATGATGTAGGCGGAGGTACCGACCCAGTGTTTACAAAGCAAACACGCAAAAAAAAAAAGCTAAACGTTCTTTACAAAAAAAAAGAAAAAAAAAGAAAAAGGTAAAACAATGATGTTGGGCGATTTTGAAGTTGGAGGAGAAAATAAGATTCACCCTACCCTATCAGAACTAACTGCGTGTGACTTTTCCAACATGATTACATAATGCGTGAAGTCGTGGATGCGCATTGCAGAGCTAATGCAAGACAAGCATTTGTGGTTGAAAAGTATATAAATTGTTTGTTTTTTTTAGAAAATTACCGATCATTTGGCTAGATAAGACCCTTATACCTCGGCAGGGATCTTGCAGACCTTTTGAAGCTGCATCGAAACTGCAATTTGAACCTTCAACCCATTGATCCCCACTGAAGTCCACTATATGGAGAAAAATCCTGGAATGTTTTCCTCAAAAACCTTAATTTCTTTTCTGCTGAAGAAAGAAAGACATGAACATCTTGGATGACATGGGGGTGAGTAAATTATCAGGAAATTTTTATTCTAGAAGTGAACTAATCCTTTAATGAGTTAATTTTTTTTCATTTCAGTAATGAGAATTGGAGGGAAAATGTTTCTTTTCATGAAGGCTGAACTGTACCTCCAGGTATGATGACAGACAACGCGGTGGCAGATGCAGATTTGATGACCTTGTTGCCAGGACGTGAGCTGCGTTTCTCCCCATCGCTTGACAGCTGCTGATGACGTGCTTGCCGAAGCACCAGATCCTTGGTTGCTCGCTGTCCGACAGTGTCACCCATGACCACATCCCTACCGACCACAGCAACGGCTCCTGTAGATGGTAGGGCCTGTGGTGCTGATATCTCACCTGGTCTCAATGGCTTCTCTGACAAATTTACATACACAGAAAAAATGTCTAATTAGAAACTCAGTCTAATTAGTCTATACATATACAGTCTATACATTCTTTTCAGTTTTTGTTTTCAACACACCTGTGCCTTTACTGGCTGACATCACTTCCTTTGCACCGTTCCTCAGTTCATTAGCACTGGGCGATGGTGGAGCAATGACTCCCTCTAATGATGATGACGTTAACGATGTTTTAACGGCACCCTGTTTTTCGGAGAGCTCTCCATTGCCCTCTTGAGGAGCGGCAAACCGGTGCGTGTCCATTAGGGCTGAAAAACGGCGCCGGGCGCCCATTGGAGGACTGCAATCTCCCTCCATATACAGAGACTCAGAGTATGATAGACGCTTCCTTTGTAAATAAAAAAGAAAATGAGGGAATGTTAAAATACGGTAATTTTGATAAAGTAACTTCATATGCAGTGACATACAAATATATTCAAACGTACATCTCAGGTGAGCTCGTCCTCCAGCTCTTGTCCCTCATAGTGAAGCTTCCCAGACTCTCCCGCTTGGCCATCTTGTCATCGCGGCGACCTTTGTGCTCTCGACGGGTCACTACAGGGGTCTTCTGCTCCAGCTGGGACAGGTGCTCCATGCTGCTATACACCTGAAAGACAGAGCAATGCCAAAGGATACTTCGTTTACACCTTGCATATGGTGTAAAGGTTTGAAGTCTGATTATTTTGAACAATAATCTTCAAAATAAGCATTCTGAAGCCATACAATAGCCTTGTCTTTGAATTTTGCACACAAGTCATGTGAACTACTTACACTATGGTTCAAGTTGACAGTGGCAGTAAAGACATTCATAATGTTACAAAAGATGCCTATTTCAAATAAATGCTGTTCTTTTTAACTTTGTATTAATAAAAAAAATCCAGAAAATTTGTATCAAGGTTTTCACTAAAATATTAAGCAGCACAACTATTTTAAACATTGATAATCATAAGTATTGCTTCTTGAGCAGTAAATCAGCATATTAGAATGATTTCTGAAGGATCGGGTGTATGTTCACTACTGTGTGTACACTTGGATGGGTTAAATGCAGAGCACAAATTCCAAGCATGGGTCACCATACTTGGCCACACACCACTTCCCTTATGGTGTTTCTTTTGTTATTTTAGTGCTTGAAATCGGTTGAAATGTTGTTTTTCATTCAGTCATTTTGCTGTTTGCATAATTGTGTTTGTCTTATTGTTTATATAATCCAAGGTCTTTGTTCAGCAAGTGGTCCTGAAGTGGGTCGCATGTCTTGAGAAGAACCCTCAGCACATCCACACCGAAGAAGATCAGAGAATGCTTATTATGTAAGCGTGCAAGTGTGTGCACTTATCAGACGGCCACTGCTTGACGCAAGTGTTTTTTTAATGAATCACCTACGTTCAAAACAAACACATTAAGATTCCTGCCTTTTCCAGGAAAAGTATGTTTATACGGAGTACATGGAAGAACTGGAAGAAGAGATAAGAAAGAAACAAAAGTGTTTGTTTAACCGGAACAGTCTTTTCAATGGATAAGTGTAGAACAGACTGGGGCTAGTTGTCACATATATGTCAGCAACTATACGCTTTTAAATTAAGCATTCAATTGCACAAATGTGACCCTGGACCACAAAACCAATCATTTTTTTGAAATTGAGATTTATACATCATCTGAAAGCTGAATAAATAAGTTTGTTAGGATAGGACAATATTTGGCTGAGATACAACTATTTGAAAATCTGGAATCTGAGGGTGCAAAAAATAAAAACACTGGGAAAATCGCCTTTAAAGTTTTCCAAATTAAGTTCTTAGCAATGCATATTACTAATCAAAAATTAAGTTTTGATATATTTACAGTAGGAAATTTACAAAATATCTTCATGGAACATGATCTTTACTTAATATCCGAATTTTTGGCATACAAAAAATCAATAATTTTGACTCATACAATGTATTGCTGGTCATTGCTACAAATATACCCCAGCGACTTAAGACTGGTTTTGTGGTCCAGGGTCACAAATGCATTAATGCTTGTGTCGATACAAACTAAAGTAAAAACTGTGAAAACTAGACCTAGTCTCCCCCAGAAGGAATGAGAGGATGCAATGTGACCTTTATGGACCATGAAAAATTAAATAAAAGAAAGACAGATTAAAAGGATGAGTGTTAATGAGTCTGTTTACACATTCGAGAGTGTTACTGAGAAAGAAAGCATGAAATATGGATGCAGCCATGTGTCAGACTGACCTTGCTGAAGCGCGGCGAGCAGGAGGAGAACTGTCTTATCTCTACTGGCTCATCGTCGTTGGTGTCGTCCTCGTCATAGGAGTTGATGTGCCGATAACGCTCTGACCGTGCTGAAACATAGGGAGCGCAAGATGATGGTGAGAGATAGAGAGATGGCGATCAAGGGCAGACTCAAACACAAATGTGAGTGTCCTCACTGTCAAAATAGCTGGTGTCCTCCTCAGACTCTAGATGAGGAATGAACTCGGCCTTCTGACGGAGTAAACCATTCCAGTCCAATCCCGAGAAAAACGAGTGCTGCTTCACTTCAAACGCTCCACCTGTTTACAAGAGTAAACAGAAGTACATTTATAGACAAACAGATAAACACGCAATCCTGGTAAGACAAGGTGTTGTGGCTGTGCATTGTGGTGCAAAAACTGGTTTATGCTCCTATAAACCCAGAGCTATCCTAATATGACAGAATTTTCAAGCAATGGTTTGTTTGGTTGTACATAGATGAAAAACACTATAAATTTTGTCCAAGTGACTTTAGTCTTCTAACGTCATACAAAGTTTTGCATGGACAAACACAAATTAGACTTAAGAACTATTGTGAAGGGAAACAGTTTCAGCAGTCACATTACATTTAAACAAAAAGTTGTTTTTGGAGCTTGACAACTTCCATTTCCATCATATGGAACAAGTATTTTTAAGAAAATGTAAAATAAATTATTTAAGATACATTAAACTGATCAAAAGTTACACTAAAATCTTTGATAAGGTCCAAAACATTTCTATTTCAAATAAATGTGGTTCTTTGTATTCATTAAAGTATTCTGAAAAAATGTCACAGTTACCCCAAAAATATTAAGAAGCACAACTGTTTGCAACATTAGTAATAAGAAATGTTTCTTGAGCAGCAAATCAGCATATTAGATTGATTTCTGAAGTATCATGTGACACTGAAGACTGGAGTAATGATGCTGAAAATTCAGCTTTGCATCACAGAAATGAATTACACTTTAAAATATATTCAAACAGAAATTTGAAATTGTAATCATATTTCATAATATTACTGTTCTTACTGCATTTTTGATCAAATAAATGCAGCCTTTACATTAAAAAAATCTTACTGACCCAACCTTTTGAACAGTAATACTAAAAACAACAAAGAAACATGAAATTCTATTAAAAAAAATAAAAGAAATGAAAAGAAATAGAATGCACAGATGAATTGTTCACAGTAAGACCAAGAATATTTATTCAAGTCAAAACGTCCAATCTGAACTTATGTTGTCTTGATTTATCGCATAAGTGTGTGAAGGTGTGTTAAACTGGTGGATGTGTACCTGTGCCCAGTCGCACTAGTGGGTTAGTTTGCAGCAGGGCGGAAATCAGGCTCTGAGCTTCACTAGGCAGTGCCTCATCTCCCACAGGCCACTCAATATCATCTACACAAACACAGAAATCTGTTGGCAGCACTGAAGCTCTTCATCACATTTCAGGGTACGGAATTACAAAGCTTTGTGAGAAAAATGGAGCACTTTGGAAAAGGTTTCTGGAGGAGAAGAATGTGTTTGCTTTTGAACTCATCAACGCTGCTGCTGCTAATATTACCTCAGGTGTTGCTTTGAAGCTCCGATACGCTGGAACATGATGAAGTGCAATCAGGATTCACCTCAAGATTCAGACTCACCTGTGATCACCTGACCAAAGAGCTCTTCAGGCGTGTCTCCGAAGAACGGCACGCAGCCCACTAGGAATTCGTAGAGGATGATGCCCATGGCCCACCAGTCCACTGGTTTCCCATAGCCCTGCCTGAGAATGACCTCCGGGGCGATATACTCCGGTGTGCCACACACCTGAGACAGAGAGACAATCCCATCCTGTTTGCATCTGCTATGTGAACCGATCACAAAATGACAGGCCTGTTTCCTTACCTGTTTGTCCAGGAACTCCCTGGCGTCCTTCTCGATGTGTCCCTCGTACAGGTTAGTGGTGAGATTCATGAGCCCCATCTTTGACAGGCCAAAATCCGTCAGCTTAATGTGGCCCATCGATGTGATCAACAGACTGTGAAAGAAGAACCATGAGCCGTGAGCGTTTGTTTCGAAAATAGATGACAAGATGAGATCATCTGTTTTACACCTTGTAATAGGTCCTTGCAACAGTCTGTTTCCCGAAGTAAAAATGCCATTAGTTTCTCCACAGGGGAATAAACCATTACAGACAGACTTATTGTCAACTACGCGCTGGGTAATAAATAATATATACTTTTGCTGAAGCCATCAGCTTGCATTAGTTCAACGTATTTTTAAAATACTCATATTCAACAGCAGAATTCCAGGTGAAAAACTACATTACCTATGATTCTGCAGAGAAATCTCCACCAAATAGAGAATTGCAACAAGCAAATTGTGTCAAAAGATCTCTTTAGCACTGCCGTTCTACATATAAACTGTTAAAGACAGACCTACCATAAGCTACAGATTTGTTAATCGATGGTGCTATAGTTGAACCCATTAGTCCACATTGTTTCAACTTTTTTCTTTAAATAATCATGTTTAACAACTAAATTTATAGCGAAGAACTACATTACCCATGATTCTGCAGAGAAATCTTCACCAATCAGAAGACTGAGACAAACAAATCATATGTGTGTATATATACGTATATATACATACATATATATGCATATTTTACAAAAAGTGAAGTTATTAACGTAATTACGGGAGGAGTACGCTTCAACACTCTTAAACAAAGACTATTAAAAAATCCCTATGAGTAAAATAAGCAGGGAAAAATACCAATGCCGCTGAAGGATTGGACGGGAACTATTGCACTCTATACAGTAAACTCTACGTAGGATATTCGGAAATGTGTAAAAGATGCTTTTGCCGTATCGATTGTTTTTTTTAGATATTGTACAGCACTTTGGATCAATATATGTTGTTTTCAGATGTACTTTATAAATGCTTTATAAATGTTGTTGTTATACTCTTCTTTCACTATTCTACTTGACAGATGATCTCCAGTCCAGCAGGGGGCTCTGACTTACTTGTCTGGTTTCAGGTCTCGGTGTACGATGCCATAATTATGAATGTACTCCAGCGCTAAAACTGTTTCAGCAAAGTACATCCGGGCCATTTCCACAGGAAGAGCTCCGATATTTTTCAGCAGGGTTGCACAGTCACCACCTAAACAAAAAATAATGTGGTTGAATTATAAAAAATAATTGGCTGTAAAATGACTCAAATCTGGGTTGTGTGTACAAATTAGGATTGAATCGTTGAGTGTGTCTCATGCCTTACCCTCCACATACTCCATAACCATACACAGGTGACGGCGTGTCTCAAAAGAGCAGAACATGCTGACCACGAAGGGGTTCTCGGCGAAGGTCAGGATGTCCCGCTCCACGAACGCCTGCTGGATCTGGTTCCTCAGTATCAGGTTTTGTTTGTTGATCTTCTTCATAGCAAAGCGCTGCCGAGTCTCTCTGTGTCTGACTAAATACACAGCTCTGCAATCAAAAAGAGAGAGTGAGAGATCTAGTTTATCCATAGTTACACACTGGTTTTGAGTAATTTGAGAGTGAATGATATTCTCACCCATACGCTCCGTTGCTGATGAGTTTGATAGTTTGGAAGTCTGATTCACAGGGCGGTTTGATGGCTTTGAGCTTCCCCTGAGAGAAAGCCAGATAAAAGTTTCAGTACAGGAGAAATATATCCACTGGTGTATAATTTCACTCCCTATGCCGTTTCAATTCAATACCACTTTAATTATGAATCCCTGCCGCTGCAGTTGTGCTGCAAGAGTTTGTTTGGTCCTTCATTAAAAATAACTTTCCATGTTAAAGAGTGAGAAAATTGTAGGCTTATATAACACAACTAGTAGGTAAAAGTTGCAATCTTTGTTGCAAATTTGTAGTTTTGGTCATTGCAAAACAATTTACACTTGATTATACTAATACACTCACTTCAGCAGAGTCGTCTGTCTCTGGTGTGTGGGGTCCCTCGCTGTCATAACTCTCCAAATTCACCATTTCTGCATGCAAGGATCATGTTTGGTTAATAAATATTACAATGCAATAAACATGCACTGCCATTGAGGAAAAAATTACATAAATGTGTTGTTTGAGATGTTTGACAAGTTTCTAGTCCAATTAATAGCCTGAAGTTTCTAGTCAAATAAAAGGTGTAATGCATCTATTAATAATAATAAAATACACTACTGTTCAAAATTTTGTGATCAGTAAGATATTACATTTTTATCAGAGAATTCTCTTATAGGCTGCATTTATTTGATCAAAAATACAATAAAATTATGAAATATTATTACAATTTAAAATAACTATTTTCTATTTGAATATATTTTAAAATGTAATTTATTTCTGTGATGCAAAGCTGAATTTTCAGCATCATTACTCCAGTCTTCAGTGTCACATGATCACTCAGAAATCATGAAAATATGCTGATTTGCTGCTCTAGAAACATTTCTGATTATTATCAATGTATTAAAAAATTATGTAAACCGTGATACATTTTATGAGGACTCTTTTATGAATAGAAAGTTCAAAAGTACAACATTTATTTAAAACTGAAATCTTTTGCAACATTATAAATATATTTATTTTACTATGCATCTTTGCTGAATAAAGGTATTCATTTCTTTCAAAAAATCATACTGACCCCAAACGTTGGAATATATATGTGCCCAAAACTTTAACAATTCATCACTCTCAACGAATAAAAAGTTATCTAACATTCATACATAATTAGCCATCTGCCCGTCTATGAGCAATTCATCAGCATATTGCCTAATTGAGTCTAAAAACAAAACCTCCAGTCGCCACAGCAACCATCCATTCTAGAGAGAAAAATGAAACATCACAGATCTAAATAAAGACTGTGATATAAATCAAAAACACTGAAATAAATACAAACAAGCTCTAAAGCAGCAATTAAAACAGCAATTTCTTTGTCAGACTCTAGCTGAGTTCAATAAATAGCCATATAGAAAATAACATCTTCAACACGTCTGGGATTTTAAACTTCATTTCATCTTGTACAGCCAGAAAATGAAGTGAGGGGATTGAAACGAGTCTTTGCAACTTCACACCAGATTTGCGTGACCTGAGTGAGATCTGTTTTCCCAGGGATGCAGTTTCTAAACCTGGATGACATGCAGAGCAGTGCAGGATTTAAAACTGCATCCAGATAAATGACGTCTGAATCTGACAAATCTGTGAACTCTCATTAGGACATAATAATCCTCAATAAAAACAACTATGAAAATGATTCATACAGTCCCAAATGAAAAGCAATGAAATTAGGTTAGATCAAATAAATTAGGTTTAATGTTCAATTAAAGTTCATTGTTTACATTTTAAATTCAATTGGGTAATATCTGTGCTATTAGTGTCACTGAACTGAATTACAATACAATTAATGGCCTTTGAGGAAGAAAATGACATAAATGTGCTGTTTGAGAAACTATTTTTAGTTTTTAGTACAATTAATAGCCACAAATTTCTAGTAAAAAAAAAAATTCATTATATATTAATAATAATATAAACTACTGGTCAAACGTTTGAGGGTCATTAAGATTTTTTTACTGTTTGAAAATAGTCTCTTCTGCTCACCAAGGCTCCATTAATTTGATAAAAAACACAGTAAAAACAGTAAAATTATGAAATATTATTACAATTTAAAATAACTATTTTCTATTTGAATCTATATTATAAACTTAAATGTATTGCTCTGATCAAAGCTGAATATTCAGCATCATTACTCCAGTCTTCAGGGTCACATAATCCTACAGAAATCATTCTAATAAACTGATTTGATGCACTAAACTGAATAGCAAAAATAATGATTGCTTTTCAAATGCTACCTCAGTCTGCCATTGGTCAGTCAATGGCCTAAACTCAACACTATTGGTTGAGCCAATGCTACGAATTAGGGCTGGTGAGATGCTGAAACAAACTGAGCATTGAGTCACATTGTTTATATGGTGGAAATTAACATAAAAACATCTTACATACACAGTGCTGCTGGAAAGTTTGTGAACCCTTTAGAATTTTCTATATTTCTGCATAAATATGACCCAAAACATCATCAGACTTTCACACAAGTCCTGAAAGTAGACAAAGAGAACCCAATCAAACAAGTGAGAGAAAAATATTTTCTTAATGTCATTTATTTATTCAGGAAAATGATCCAATATTGAATATCTGTGAGTGGCAAAAGTATGTGACTCTCTTGGATTAGCAGTTAATTTGAAGGTGAAATTAGAGTCCATCTGTGCAGAGGGGTTTTCAGTCAGTGCAATGACTATCAAATGTCAGTACGTGACCTGTTTCGTTCAAAGAACAGGGATCTATCAAAGTCTGATCATGTTTGTGGAAGTGAATCATGTCACGAACAAAGGAGATTATGGAGGAAAAAGAGTTGATGTTGCTCATCAGGCTAGAAAAGAGTACAAAACCAACTCTAAAGAGTTTGGACTCCACAAATCCACAGCCAGACAGATTGTGTACAAATGGAGAAAATTCAAGACCACTGTTACCTTCCCTAGGAGTGGTCCACCAACAAAGATCACTCCAAAGCAGAACATGTAATAGTCTGCGAGTATGCAAAAATCCCCAGGGTAACTTCTAAGCAACTAAAGGCCTTTCTCACATTGGCTAATATTAATGTTCATGAGCCCTCCATCAGGAGAACACTGAGCAACCATGATGTGCATGGCAGAGTTACAAGAAGAAAGCCACTGTTCTCCAAAAAGAAAATTGCTTGCTAAAGATCATGTGGACAAGCCAGAGGGCTATTGGAGAAAGGTTTAATGGATGGATGAAACCAAAATAGAACTTATTGGTTTAAATGAGAATCTATTATGTTCATAAAAAAGAACACACTGCGTTTCAGCTTAAGAATCGTATCCCATCTGTGAAACATGGTGGTGGTAGTATCATGGCTTGGGCCTGTTTTGCTGCATCTTGGCCAGGACAGCCTGCCATCATTGACGGAATTATACCAGCAAATTATAAAGGAAAACATCAGGACATCTGTTTAAGAACAGTCTCAAGAGAACGTGGGTCATGCAGCAAGGCAACAACCCCAAGCACACGAGTCATTCTACCAAAGAATGGTTAAAGAAGAACAAAGTTAATGTTTTGGAACGGCTGAGTCAATGTCCAGACCTTAATCCTATTAAAATGTTGTGGAAAGACCTAAGCAAGCAGCTCATAGAAGGAAACCCACCAACATCACAGAGATGAAGTGGTTCTGTACTGAGGAATGGGCTAAAACTCCTACATGTTATTGTGCAGGACTGATCAGCATTTACAAGAAACTTTACCTTCAGTTACTGCAGTAAAAGCGGGTCACACCAGATACTGAAATCAAAGATTCACATACTTTTGCAACACACAGATGTGTAACACTGGATCATTTTTCTCAATAAATAAATGACAAAAAAAATATTTTCTCTCACTTGTTTGATTCGGTTCTCTTTGTCTACTTTCAGGACTTATATGAAAATCTGATGATGTTTTGAGTCATATTTATGCAGAAATATAGAAAATGCTAAAGGGTTCACAAACTTTCAAACAGCACTGTATCTGTAAATTAAGCTGGGATAGAAGAGAAAACACATTCTTCAGCTTCAACTAAATAGATCGAGTGGCATTCAAAGATATTCAGAGTGCATTTTCTGGCTGAGCGAGAGTAAGTGTATGTTTTTATAAAAAGCCCCATTACTCAGAGCGGGCTGCTGTTTGCCAGGTTCACAGCGGTGCTTACACATTTCCCTGCGTTCTTGGCAGGAATACAAACTTCCCACCGCCTGTGAGCCACCTTAACCTGTTCCATAATCTCAGCAATGTCTCTCAGCATGACCTACATTTCCCTCCCTCTCTCCAGCTTCTTCTACGCTCTTTCCCTCCAGAGACAAACGCGCTTCCTGTGTGAGGATGTTCAGTGGTGTTTGTCTCTCTCACCTTCCAGAGGGTCTCTGGTCAGCCCGAGCTGGCTGATGATGTACCGTGGGATGTCTGCTTTCATTAGCTGGCCCTCTTTAGCGTGGTCTTCTGCTGCCTCCAGTAGGTGGTAGAACTCTTCAGGGTTAAACTCCTGAAAAAACACGCAAATAATGTTGTTTTTTGGTCAGTTGCTGCATTCTGCAGTCAAATACAAGCCTGTTTTGAAGTTTGGGGTTTGTAGTATTTTTAATATTTTTGAAAGAAGTCTCTTATGCTCACCAAGGCTGCATTTATTTGATCAAAAATACAGTAAAACAGTAATATTGTGAAACATTATTAGAATTTAAAGCAACTGTTTTTTTTTTTGTTTTTTTTATATATTTAAAATGTAATTTATTCCTGTGATTAAAGCTGAATTTTCAGCATCATTACTCCAGTCTTCAGTGTCACATGATCCTTCAGAAATCATTCTAATATAGTGATTTGCTGCTCAAGAAACATTTCTGATTATTAATAATGTTGAAAAAAGTAGCTGCTTCATTTTTTTGTGGAAACTGTAATACTCTATTGAGGTATTCAGATAAAATAATGGTAACACTTTACAATAAGGTTCCATTTGTTTACATGAACAAACAATGAAAAATACATAATAATAATTAATAAAAACTTCATGAATCTTAGATTTCACCATTTACTAATACATTATCCAAATCAAATTTATATCTCAATATTTAATGGACCTGAGTTAACATGAACTGAAATGAACCATTAATATACTATTAACAATATACTATTGCTCAGTGTTAGTTTATGCTAGTTAATGCATTAACTAATGTTCACTAGGGATGGTAAGATTCACCGATTCGCATCAACATAAAGGTTAACGATGCGATGCAATGATTTAAAAAAGTGTGCATTGGATACAAGTTGGTTTCAAATTTGTTTCTAACATAATTCATCGGTAAGAACTGATTTATTTATATATAATTATTAGTAGATGCACTATACTTTTATTATTTAGAAAGTGACCAATATTTTATAAGTAGATTTATTTCCTCTCTCTAAACTGTTTCTCAGACGCGTTCTCTTATCACCACTGCTGCTACGTGAATATGACGCATCACAACACTATGAAGACCGAGGCATTAGAAGTCAGTTTATTTATGATTTGCTGTCTGTCTGAACCAAAGAAATAAAAGCAAACCATCTGTACCATAATGAATTGCACAGCATCATATTTTTTTCCATTGCATCATATTTCATTGAATTGCATTGTGTTGAATCGAAATTGGATCGCACTGCATTGTAATAGGGGTGAATCAAATCTTATTACATCGGTAGCTGCTTCGTATGTATCTTTAATGTATCGTATTGTTGGCTCTGCATCGTATCACATCAGCCTCAGTTATGGAGATGCACATCCCTAATGCTCGCTGATGGGACCTTATTGTAAAGTGTTATTCTCGGCTCAACTCAGTGTTGCATGTCCACATATGTCTTTATTTGGTGATCCATATTATTTATTTATCCACTGATCCGTATTTCCAGTGATTGCACTGCTGGACACATTTTCAGAGGTCCTTTTTGTTTGATAATAACAGTCGAGGGGTTTGTTACCCTCAAGCCTTTCAGCACATTGTACTTTCTTCTCCTGACCCCTGGTGACCCCATCAGCCAGTTGCCATGGCAACTACACAATGTAGGCTGAATAAGCGACCAAGCCCAGCGACCGGCAGATCAAGTCAAGTGTGTGTTTGTGTGTGTGTGTGTGTGTGTGTGGAGACTCTCACCAGACATTCGAGCAGTCGGGCAGGGCGGGAGATGATGATGAAGAGTTTCTTCACCAGCTCTGTGATGAAGGTCAGCTCCGAGCTCTCTGATCGCTCATAGGCCTGACAGATAACACAAGATCATTGATTAATATTTGAGTAATTCTTCATTCTTTAAGAGCCACTTTTGACCACTGAAATCTCTGAAAGAACTTATAGAGGAAAATTAAAACAGCCACTCAAGAGTCTGAATTTATATTTCTAAGACTGCTTGAAATGACTTCTGTAGACAAATGTAAATCTTTTTACAAAATCTGAAGCTCAAAGAAAAGATGTGATCATGGGTGTTGAGTATGGAGGGCCAAATAACTCCAAATTAAATAATGAAATACATTTTTTAAATATTTAAATAAATCTTTAAATACTTAATAATAACTTAAAATCATTATTCAAATACTAAACAAATTAATAAATGTCTATTGTATTTAGCATTAATAAGCATTATTTCTTTTCTATCATCACCTTTGTATTGATTTTTCATGTGAGTACATGCATGTGACATTTAATTTTTCATTTGCAGGATTACAGTTGTCAAATCTTCAATGTTTTTAAAATGTTTATTTATTAAAATATTTAATATTTATTTATTAAAATAAGTATTCAAATATTTAATTATTTACATAAATAATTACAAAAATTGGCCCTCCATAATATTGAAACTCCAAGTGAATTTTGCTATGTCTGATGATGTGGAGTATTTATTTTAAATATACTTTTGAAAAGTTTTGAGGAAAAAGTGAAAAGTATTTTAACTGAAAAATATTTGAACATTTACCAATATAGAGAAATTCTGGAAAGTTCTGGTATTTTTACAAAAAAAAAAAAAAAAAAAAAAAAAAGCAATCAGAGATGCAATAAAAATCTATTATAAATGATCATTTAACTAGATATTAACTAGGTAATTTCTTTAAACAAACAAACATGCATACATTGAGCTAATGAAATATTATGTAACTAATAAAACAATTTAATAACCAGTCAAGTAATGTGAGATATGAATTCATATTAGCTGAAACACACATCCTCATATCCAGCCCACACATATGCTCACTTCATGCAGCAGCTTCTCCAGGTTTTCCTGCAGCTCGTAGAAGTAGACGGTGGTGATGACGCCTTCACGAGATTTGGTAAGGCAGTTTCGGGACAGCTCTGCGATCTGGTGGTGGATGAAGCTGAGGACCCCGTCGGCCAACGGCAGCACGTTCTCAGGCGAGTACAACTCGATGAACTCAGCCAAGCGCTCCTCCATCTGAGCCGTGGCCTGAAGGTAAGGATAGACAGCGTTTAAATAACGTCTTCAACAACAGGGGATATATGTGACCCTGGACCACAAAACCAGTCATAAGGGACAATTTTTTGAAATTGAGACTTATACATCATATGAAAGCTGAATAAATAAGTTTTCCATTGATGTATGGTTTCCAGCGACTTAAGACTGGTTTTGTGGTCCAGGGTCACATATATGAGCTCAGTTAGAGAGACAAACTAGAGTTCAAAATTAACACTAGTCAATATTTCCAGAAAATAATGCAACAATGCAATCATCAGATGCAATCTAATATTAGTCTGAAGTGTTTGTTTGTGTTTTGTTAACCTTAGGGAACCGCTCCTTATAAACATGGTTCATCATAACAATCTCATTGTCGTAACAGGAAGGTGATCGCCCTGGACTGCAGAGAGAAACAGAGAGGGGAACATAAAAGTGACATTTCGCATAAATTGGTTGAAATGTGCTTTGTGTGTGATTGTGCACCTCAGACTGCGCGAGCGCGGCCGCACATTCGGTGATCTCCGGCCGTCGTCGTCAGTGATGCTCTCAGTGCTGCCAAAGTGTTTGGACAGGAAGTGCAGCTCGTCCAGTGTGGGCTGGAACGGCAACTGATGTAGCCGCTCCTGGGACGAGCTGGAAGACTTAAGACACAACACAACCGGGTGAGAAACAACATCATACAGGATACACTTTTATCCTGTACACGCTTCTTTTAAAGAAATATTGCTACTATGTCTACTAAAAAATATACTTTTATTAAGGATTCACAGCTGTGTTTTTATATTTATGAAAACATTTAGAAAATCTGATAATAACAATAATTTTTTATCCTGAAGGATGTCAATCAATCAATCTGACAATGTTGATTAGTGCTATTTTAGTATAATTAGTAAAACTATTCTAGTTTTTGTTAATATTTTGAATGAGACTTGTTTTCATTTTCATTTCAGTTAGAGTTTTAGTCATTTTGTTGTATTTTTTATTTTTTTATTAGATTATTATAAATATCTACACTGTAAGAAAAACAAGAAAAAAAGTTGAGCCAACTTAAAAGTTTAAGGCAACGCTTCAGCAGATTTTTAAGTTGTCTCAACTTATTTTTTAAGGAAATTTCTCAACTTTTTGTTGTATAAACTCAAAAATCTGCTGAAGCTGGTTCTCAACTTCTTTTTTTTTTACAGTGTATATAGTTATAGAATTTTCTTCATATAGTTTTACTTCTTGTAGAACTTTAGGATTTTAGAACTTAAATGAAATTAATATTAGAAATGTTGCCTTGGTGAATACCTGAAATAAAATAAGTGTAATTATTTATAATTATGATTGTGTATTTATAAATTCTAATATATAAATAATAATTACAATTAATTATATATACATATATTATTAATTATACAAAATGTATTGTCAACATAATATATATTAAACATTTAATGCATAATTTAATCTTTTGCTTTTTATTTATTTAAGTATTTGTATTTTATTTCATGTGCATTTTTATTTTTAAATGTTTTTAGTTTTAGCTAATGATAATAATCCAGGTGTTGACGCATAAAATGATGAGGAAAAAACACATTTTGTAAGAAAATGCTTATATATTTTACATGTTTTTATAAAGTCATGTTAAATTTTCACCTTTTTGCATTCTATGTAGCCTATTTTGTCGCATGTCTCCAGAATCATGGCTTTTGTCATTTCATTGACTATACAGCATGCTTCAATATACAGAGCCAAAGGCATTTTAACAGGTTTATAATGCGCTTGAGCTGTCTAACTTCATTTATTTGTGTATGCTCCACATGTCTTGTGCAGTAAATCCAGGATAGACTTATAAAAAGAAAATTACCGACCCAAATGAGTGGAGTGAATTGTAAATGAGAAACACAGGCCTGCGGCAATGATTTTCACTCCTACTTGATGTTAATGAGTGAATGAGTTTGGCTTTAATCACAAATATATGTCACTCTACAGTCAATAAAAGGCTAAAAGCAACTTGATGAACCCAAGAACCCTTCCCAAGAACCACCAGTTAAACCATTATTTCAACCATGTAAAGCATTGGATCACCGGACACTCAGATCCACAGACTGGGTTAGAGATGACATTGTCACAAACAACAACTGAGCAGCTCAAACAGTCGTCAAATGGTTGGAGGAACACAAACTTGTTTTCTGCATTGGCACGAATGGAATAGAACAAGAAATGAAAGATAATATGTGCAAGGCTACTGCTGCCGTTTGCGGTCTATTTATTCTTGGCTTTATTCTATCAAATGTGGCATGGAGAAATCAAGAGTTTGGAAACCACCAGCGACACCAGCAACCAACAACGACCTGATCGGCTGAGAAAACAACTGTAGTTGATGACAGACAAATCATAAAAGCTGTGAAAATTAACCCTAAAAGACGTGTCTGTAAAATCAGCAACAACTTCCAGAAAGCTGGGGTGATGCTCTGACAATCTACTGTCCTCAGGAGACTTTGACACAGAATTACAGATGCTACACAGCAAGATGCAAACCTCTGACCAGCACCAAAAATAGAAAGACAAGATTAGAGTTTGCAAAAAAGCACAAAGGTGAGCCAGAAGAGTTTTGGAACTGTGATTATGGACCGATGAGACAAAGATGAACCTTTATCTAAGTGATGGGAAAGCAAAAATGTGGAGAAAAAAAGGGAACTGCAAATGATCCCAAGAATACAGCCTCATCTGTAAAGCATGTTGGAGGTGGTGTCATGACATGGGCATGCATGGCTGCCTCTGGAACAGGCCCTCTCAACTTTACTGATGACTTAATGTATGATGACAGTAGCAGAATGAATTTGGAAGGGTACAAACCCATCTTGCCTACCAATATTCAAGAAAATGCCACCAGATTCATTGGGAAGTGCTTCATATTGCATCAGGACAATAACCCAAAACACCCTGCCAGTTCAGTCAAGGAGTTTATAAGGGCAAAGAAATGGAAAGTCTTAGATTGCCCAAGTCAATCTCCAGATTTAAATCTGATTGAACATGAATTTCAGCAGCTGAAGAGGAGAGTAGAAACAGAAACTCCCCAAAACAAGCAACAATTGGGATTGGCTGCATTAAAGGCTGGGAAAAGTATTTCAAAGGATGAGACCAAGAGTCTGGTGATGTCTATGGGTCACAGACTCACTGCTGTGATTGTGAGCAAGAGATCTGCAACTAAATAATAGCTTTTAATCTTTTACATCTGCCTTATGTTCAACTGTCCCAATACTTATGTTCACATCAATGAGTGGGATGAACTCTAAAAGTGCTGTTCTTTTTATTTGGTAAAACATGTATGTGTTGAAACGGCTAATAATAAAATGTGACATTCTGTAGTTTTGTCTCATATTCATCTTTTAATCATATTTTCAAATGTCTTGACTCCACAGCCAACAGAGCAATTTTGTCTTTACTGTTCCAATACTTATGGAAGGCACTGTATGCAAAATATAAATATATGTATTATATATAATGCAGAACACAAGCATTTTCATCAGTAGCTTCACACTTCTGAGCACACTATACAGTATATGCTAATGAGCTCATTATCTTCAGGAGTTTGGGAGAATATAAAAATGTAAGAATATAAAAACATAATTTTGATGCAACACATTTGATCTCAAAGATGTCAAGTTGCTTTAATGAAACCCATATTCTAAATATAATTAACATGATATAATTAACAGACATTAATTTAAATTACAGCATATATCTATGAAAAATATGACCTTTTTATTGTTATAAATTATAACAATTCAGCATGCTTGCACTGGATCTAGACAATGCACTATTATTTTTTAAAATAATGATGAATAAAAGGGTAGAATGGACAATTTCTCCATTGTTATTCCACCCATTATGATTCTTTGTAAATTCATCATTCTCACCCATTTTGATTCATCCCTGTTTAATATATCCATGTGTGTTTTATGGTGGAGGAGTATAACAGTGTCTGCAATACTTTAGCAAATGGCTAACAGCACCTTTAAGTGGCTATTTAGTCAAAAATATAAATGCAGCAGCACTCTTAACAATAAAGGTGCTTAACGATGCCATAGAAGAACCTGTTTGTTTCACAAAAGGTTCTTTGTGGCAAAAGAAGGTTCTTCAGATTATAAAAAGGTAAGAAAGAGATGGTCTTTAAGGAACCTTTGACTGAATGGTTTGTGGAACCAAAAATGGTTAATCTATGCCATCGCTTGAAGAACCTTTTGAAGCACCTTTATTTTTAAGAGTGTATGGTTTGGTTTGTCCTGTACCGTTGAGCTGGGTGTGTTGGTCCCATATCCAGAGGAGGGAAGAGAGGCCAGAGACCAGCGTCTGCCATCAGCCCTATACGGAGAAAGACAAAACTTTTCCTAATCCATAAATGTACCAGATTTTGCACAGAATCACCATAGTTTATCAGAGTTTATCTAATAAGTGAAAAATAAAATTGAAATCATTAATGTTCATTTCAACCAAAGTACATGTTTAAAAACTAAAGTTCAGCTAAATGTTTCATTGTCCCTCCCACATTAAAATTAAAAGTATAAAGCAAAATTAAAAGGTAGGCATGTTCAGTATGAGTCTGTAGGTGAAAGAAATTAATACTAAATACTTGAATGCAAAGATGCATTAAATTGATTAAAAATGACTGTAAAGACATTTATAATGGTATGAAAGATTTCTATTTTAAATCAGTTGCCTTTTCACTTTCTATTCATCAAAAAATCTTGAAAAAGTCACATTTTACTCAAATATATTAAGGAGCACAACTGTTTTCAACATTGATAATAATCAGAAATGTTTCTTAAGCATCAAATCAGCATATTAGATTGATTTCACTCTTGTGCGGTTACTTTCTGCACTGTTTAGTGTGTATTTCTGTGCGGGCAGCGTTCCCAATGGGCTCATTAAAACTGTCATCCCACCACATTAGAAGAAAGCAGAACCAGTGCGCTCACAACCAAAGGTTCCTCGTAATGAAAAGAGCATCTCAGCAGGGACGACCCCAATGAGCCTGGGCCATTTGATGATGGTGTACATGCACAAACTTTTGTTGTGATGTATTGCTGCTCCGGGCTGGATTGTGTCTTCTTTGTCAAGCACTATATTTCATGCTCCTGTGTTTGCTGCGAGCAGCTGCTCTGTGCTTTGGACAGGATTGATGACACATGCTGTGCAACCATTTCGCTGCACCAGATTTATACTGGCTAAATCCAATATTAGCCCTCGCAGGACAGGGCCGTTTCAGACGGGAAAGAGCGCGCGGATCAATCGTCTGTCTCTCGTCCCTCAATCTCGTCTTTCAGACAAACGACTGTGTGTGCTGGGGAATGATGATGCTGAGATGTGCGTGTGTGTGTGTGTGTGTGTGTGTGTGTCGGTCGTCTGGAGAATCTCCTTCCTGCTGCTGCTACTACTCGCAAACAGACACATCTGACTTCCCCGAATCTCTGAACCAGAGCAAAAGCAGACTTCATCTTTACAATGAAGAACCTCTCTGACCTAAATGAACAGCTTTATTAAAGAAATAATTGTAATAAAATATTATAATATTATGCCAATTATTTTTATGATAAGAACGGATAAACAAAAAATTCATCTTTATTTAGAAAATTAAAATATATTTTAAGATCTTTTTGTTTTTTTTAGATTTTCAGACTTTTACATTCAAATATTTGGGATCAGTAAGATTTCTTCTTTCTTTTTTTAAATGATACTTTTATTCATTAAGAACAAATCAAATTAATCAAAATTGACAGTAAAGGCTTTTATGATAATAATAATATTATGACAATTATTTTTATGATAAGAATGAATGGATAAAAAAAAAATATTTTTCTTTAAAAAAAAAGAAAGAAATTGTGACCCTCTCTGTGAAATCCAGGCTAAAGTGTCAAAATCAAATTATGAGAAAACAAGCATCAAAGTTCTATTTCAACCATTAATTTGACTATGATTTCAATTTTGACATGGCCTTACTCAGTCAATATTAAAGATATCAAGGTTACATTTTCACAGAATGCTCTTTACTTTATGAAGGATGATTTTATGTAGAAACCAGTAAATCACACAAAAAAAAAGACTTTAGCTGGGTTTTCACAGCCAGGGTCACATTGAACTTTACTTAGAAAATTTTAATATATTTTAAGAGTTTTCAAAATGTACAATACCACTCAAACATAAGCATTTTTTTTTAATTGATACTTTTATTCAGCAAGGACAATTGATCAAAACTGGCAATAAAGACGTTTATAATAATACAAAAGATTTATATTTCAAATAAATGCTGTTTATGTGAACTTTCTTCTCATCAATGGAAAATATAATGCTTTCTACAAAAATATTATAAGCAGCATAATTGTTTTCAACATCAATAATAAGTTAAGTTGTTTCTTGAGCAGCAAATCATAACATCATAAGGATTTCTGAAGGATCATGTGACACTGAAGACTGGAGTAATGATGCTAAAAATTCAGCTTTGCATCAAAGGAATGAATTATATTTTAAAATATATTCAAATAGAAAACAGTTATTTTAAATTGTAATAATATTTCACAATTTTATTTTTTTACTGTATTTTTGTTCAAATAAATGCAGCCTTAGTGAACATAAGAGACAAGAGCAAACAGTTTTGCATTGCTTGGTCAAAAACGCAAAGAAAAAATAGCAACTTTTAGCTAAAAGCACTTGCGAGGAAAAAAGTCTGTATTGATTTTTAGCTTTGCTCTGGATGTTAAACATGTTTGAGTCTTGAGATCGCTTTTGTTGTTGAACAGAATCGCTCTGTTTCAGTGAAACCAAGATCGACTGGGGAAAATATGCAGCTTCAGTCAGGCTTTGTTCACTCAAACTCAATTTGTTCTTCAAATCTGATCTTTAGGACTGGCTGTCCGCGAGTGATGAAATCTGATCTGTTTGTGAAGACGGTGTCTTCAGTGTGGAAAGAGGGGACGGAAAACTGGGATGTCCATCGTGACATTTCACCGTGGTACTAAACTTATGAAGCCTCACAAAATAAAGAGACGACTGTACTACTATTACTATAAAGATGAGAGACGGACATGCCAAAAACATCCTATTTTTAAACAAGACAATGGAACAAATGCAGCTTCTTAGTTGTTTAGTTATTTGTTTATTTACCTTCTGGATGATGCAAAAGAGAAATGGGCCGGTGCGCTGGGGGAGAAGGTCCTAGGACTGTCCAGCGGACTGCTTCCTGTGGGACAGACAGAGAGAATTATGTACTGTATGTGTCTGTATCTCAGAGGAGCAGATCATGTGATCAGTGAGGAGTGCTCTGCTCACCGATGTGTCCCGGCAGAGGAGAGTGAGGCCGGGGAAGAGTGGGAGACGTACTGGTCAAGATCAAGCTCTTGCGGTTACTGGTGCGACAGCTGAAAAACAATCAAACAAATCCCACACTCAAGATGAGATCGTAAAGAAAATGGCCAATGATTTGCTTGCATCTAGACTGGGACTACTGAAAAAAAGTAGTCTTTAGTTTTTCAAGTTGCATAGTGTAACAATGAAAATCAGTTAAAACTCATGTTACTGATATATTACTTTTTGTAAAAAAAAAATTAAAAAAAAATGATAATTTAACAAGTTAAATGCGACCACATATACATATATACACACACATATATATATATACACACATATATTTCTTATGCATTATATATGTTTCTTTTATTAGTGAAAAGATAGACAGACAGACAGACAGACAGATAGATAGAAAGAAATTAATTATCTGAAAAGTCCCAAACATTTGCAATAAATCTCTCTTTCTCTTTCTCTCTATATAAAACTCAAGTCAGACTTTGTAAGCTCAGAGAACTGCTGGAATAAAGTTATTCAGTGAGTGAATACAGCGGCTGAGGCCGGACACAAGGGATGAAGAAGAAAGTGAAATGGCATGCTGCCAAGGCAACAACGCCAACAGCCTCCACAGGACAAATCAGCATAGGGATTGGCTGGTTAAGACTTCATCACGTCCAATAAATCTCCCTGAGACACAGCTGTGGGTGACAGCTCGCTTAATGACATGATGCAATAATCGGAAAGTTTATTTGCATAGCGTGAACAACTTGCTCATCACACCTGATCTAAGTGTGTACATGTGTGTGTGTGTTCATACTGATTCAAATCTTGAGTGATCTTCACATTTTCCCCCACTGCTCTCCTCCCGTCTGATCATGTTTTCTGTCTCTTGTTCTTTTGCTTTGCTTTCATCTGTTTCATGTAGTTCCTCAGGCTGCATGTTGCCTTATAGATTCCCATCTACAAGTGTGTGTGTAACAGAAAAACACTAAATATATACACAAACACATGATGAATCCAGGTCACTTTCAGCCCTGGATCAAAGGAAATAAATAAAAAATTAGATTTTTCTTAAAGAAAATATTCAGTTTGAGTGTTTTTTTTCTCATTCTGACAGTATTTTTAATGACAAACATGCCAATACTCTCAATGTTAAAATTACTAATTGTAGTCCATTACTGATTACTAATTACATGACGGAAATTGTAGTTTGTAACATAATGTATTCGAATACACATATTTGGTTATTTATTTGGACTACTTTTTGATTACTTTTAGATTACTTTTGACCTAAAAAAAAATCTACCCCATTGTTTATTTTGTTTTCAGAATTACATTACTCCAGAGTTTCCCAAACTGGGGGTTGTGAATAAACTGTAGGGGGTTTGTGAGTTGATAAAAGCATTAAAAAAAAAGTTAAAATAAACAAAATTAACTCATTTTAAAATAAAAACAATAAAAAAAACAACACTCAAACAGTAAAAAATAATGTGTTTTTAATTTTAAGTGAGAAAAAGGAAGAATAATTTGGGTGAATAAATAAATAATGAATAATTTACTGCCATTGTGTGAATATGTAATGTAATAAATAAAAAAGTAACTGTTGTCTGAAGTGTATTTAAATATCATGGAAGTAATTGTTGTACAGCCGATCATTTTAAAAATTCACATTACCATTATGCATAAAAATATAATTTTTTTTATTAATGAAAGGATAGATAGATATATAACTACACTGAACAAAATTATAAACAACACTTTCCACACCTGTGAGGTGGATGGATTATCTCAGCAAAGGAGAAGTGCTCACTAACACAGATTTAGACAGATTTGTGAATAACATTTGAGAGAAATAGGCCTTTTGTGTACATAGAAAAAGTCTTAGATCTTTGAGTTCAGCTCATGAAAAATGGGGGCAAAAACAAGTGTTGCGTTTATCATTTTGTTCAGTGTAGATAGATAGATAGATAGATAGATAGATAGATAGATAAACAGATGTAGGTGATTAGATTTATATTTGAGAAAAATGGGAAACTGAGTAAAATGAGTAAAACATGCAGATGCATTAAGGTAATACGAATATATTTTTAATAAAGAATTAAATTTCCCATTTCTTTCATGTGATGGTGAAATATGACCAGGACATGTTGTTTACAGGTTGGGTGAGATTCTCTCATGCATGAGTCTCGGTTTGACGGGGTCTGATCGGTATTCATGAGCTCTGCTTTCTGCTCCATATAACTTTGCAACTAGTTTCAATGTAGTCACTTTATGCTTTAAACACAGTGTTTGAAGCTTACATAACTTACATTTACATTTCTCTCAGTTAGCAAGTCT
Source organism: Barbus barbus (assembly GCF_936440315.1). Lineage (NCBI taxonomy): Eukaryota > Metazoa > Chordata > Actinopteri > Cypriniformes > Cyprinidae > Barbus > Barbus barbus. The sequence continues at coordinate 7,429,334 of NC_136735.1, forward strand.
GTGCATATAGAAGTGCTCTAGATTTTGGTGTTTTCCTCTCATAATTCAGTATAATACTGTGGCTACTCGCACTGTTTCTGCAGCATTAAACTACTGTATACACAGCTTCAGTTCTTGAGTCTAATTCTCACAAAATCCCACAACTAATTGTTCAGTATCCACTTCAAAATGAGAATATCTTAAGAAAATAGGACAAAACATGAGGGGAAGAGGTGGAACTAAAAATACACATCTGAAAATCGCACCAGTTGTCAGACTGAATGCAATTCTCTCCTCGGCTTCTCTCTTATCATGAAGAGCCTAACACACGGTGCACTGAAAAAAATAATGGTGACAAGAAATCACATTGTAGCAGGACAGATAGAGCGTGTGCATTGTGAAATATTTAACAGAAGTGCATTAGCATCAGACTGCAGGAAGCAGTAAGTAATGTTCAAACCCCGTGTGTGTGAGAGACAGGAGCCCAGCGGAGATAAAACAGCTAATTGCCCTCCACCTTCCTTCTTGTCGTCTCTCTGCGTCTCAGTTTCACTTCACTGACACTATCAGAGATCACAAAAACATGACAGTGTGAGAAGATTCATAAAAATCACCTGCGGCCACAAGTTTTATTTATAAACCTCTCACATCTCTCTCTCTCTCAAATGGAGAGTTAAGACTATGCGTTCACATTTTTTATTTTATTGATTTTTATTCTGTTTTCTTAAATTGAATTTTAATGAATAGGTTATTGTTCAGTTATAAGGTTACCGTTTCATCCCAAATGAATAAATGCATTCAAAAAATTTTAAAATACTTCCATCTATTTGCCTCTTTGCAATTAGAATTAGTCATTTAAAAAATGTGTTTGCGTTTTCTTTTTTGTTTTATTACTGTTTTGCCCCAATTGTGATTAAATGAAAGCATGTGAAAATTAAAAAAATTAATATTTCCATCTTTGTAATTAGAATTAGTTATTTAAAAAATGTGTTTGTGATTGCGCTCAGTAATTATTTTATTGAGTTTTCTTCTTTATTACTGTTTAGCCCCAGTTATGAAAAAAAGAAAGCATGTGAAAACTGAAAAACAAAATTCTTTCCATCTCTTTGCCTCTTCATTTTTAAATGTTTTAAATGAATAGTTAAATAGTTAATTTATTAATTTATTTTCTAAATTATTATTTTTTTTATTTGATGTTATATTTTTCACAAATTGTATAAATAAAGGAGTGTGAAAAATTATAAAAATACCTAGTTTTTAAACAGAGTTAAATTGTTTTCACACTCATTTACTATTTTTTACATTATTTTTTAATTGTCTTATTTTTAATGAAGTCATGTTATAGAGTTATTGTTTTTTCACCGGAGAGTGCATAAAATTCCCAAATTCTCTCTTGTTCTCAATTTCTGTCTCTTTCTTTGCCTGCCATCCACTGTTTTTGTCCATATCTCTATTGCTTGTCTCTCTCTCTTTCTGTGATTCTTGATGAGGTTGTTAATTATGTCTGGTTGAGAAATGGCTTTTCTAATCACTTGCGCTCTTTACAAGAGAAATGAACCTTCAGGACCATTTGGTTCAATGTCTTTTGTCAAATACTGGGTCATGTGCAGTCAATTTCACTTCATATCATTTACTGATATATGAGAAAGGCCTTTCTGCTGTTCTCTGCACATTAATGCCAATGAAAACATTCAGGAAACGTCTGTTTATACACTGATCAGCAGGAGTGAGATCATCTAGAAAATTCAACAAGCAAATTAGTTATATCTTTAGTAATACTGTAATGATTTGTATGTTTTTGTTTTCGTTTGTTTATGTTTTTGTTATATGCTGCTTATGTTATATTTTTTATATTTCTGTTTAGTTTTAATTTATTTTTATTTCAGTAATTTTTAGGAAACGTTTGTCTATATGCTGACCAGTAGGAGTAAGCAAATTAGTTATATTTTTTATAATATTTTTGTTTTGTTTTAGATATTATTTTACATTGCTGTAATTTTGTTATGTTCTTATGTAATGCGTATTCAAAGTTTTGATTTGACATATTTATGTTTGGCTTGGTTTTTTTCACTTTTAGTAGTTTTACATCAAGAAACGTTTGTCAGTACGGTGACCCGTAAGAGTGGGATCATCTAGAATTTATTATTTATCATTGTTATTTATTATAAATATTTTTGTATTAACATTTCATATTTTTGTTGTAATTTTGTTGTTAGCTTATGTCATTTGTATTATTTTTCATGTTTTTAAATATTTCTTTAATGTTTTTTTTTTAGTTTTAGCTATTTTAGCACGAACCGTTTTTTAGTAAGAAAGAATTTTAGTAAGAAACGTTTGAGTGAAATTTCAACATGCAAGTTAGTGTAGTGTTTTATCATTTTCATTTGAATTTATTTTAGTTTAAGTTCTAGTAATTTGGTTATGTGCTTTTGTCATTTTTATTTTTCCATTTAGCTTTCTCTATTTGTATTTTTTTATTTTAATTTTAGTAATTTTAGTACTTAACTAAATTTTAGTACTTAACTTTTCCATCTAATATATATTTGAATGAATAACATGAATAACACAAAGTAAACATTCGCCTGTAAAGAAGAGAGGCCTGGATGTCTGGAAGGATACAGTGCAGTATCTCTTGCATATAGTTGGAGACAGGAAGTGTCTTATAGACAGGATGCGTTCATATCTCTGAAACACAAAGCATGACTGACACGCGGATCTTATATCCCCAGTTTCGGAGCTGTAACAGAATAGTCAGGAGAGGAAAAGTGTGTGTCTGGGTGCATATGCTTGATCTGTGCTAGATCTTACTTCCAGCCGAAGAGGGCAATAAATCACAAACACCTCTGACAGCAGGCAGCACACACACACAGCCACCCGTGGAGAAAACACCGGTGCCTGATGCTCTTCTGATGCTGCCAATCACGACTGCATTATACAGCGCCAAAAATAAAACACACACACAGACAACTGCCAAAATAACACTGACATTCAGCAGCACTGACCCATTTAGCAAACTCTCTTTCATTAACTCCCCTCAGTGTTTCTCTGTAAACAAACAGAGCTTTTTTCAATGTTTGTGAAGCGCTTCAGTAGCAGAGAAACGTCTGATTTATCCTTTACAGCCTCTGCCAGGCCATCAGGAGGAGGCGTTGTTGGGTTTTAATGCTCGGTTCATCAAGAAAAGTTCATCCAAATGCTCAATTTCAGTTTCAAATGCGTTTCGAAGTCAAAACAAAAGAAAAATATTTTCATGCTGTTTGACTGAATGAAAGCATGCAGTTTATGGTTTCAAGGTGAACTACAGCCATATAAAGCTGCATATCAAAGAATATGACTACAGTACGCTCTTAAAATGAAAAATGAATAAAGATGGAAATGTAAGTCTGCAATTGTATTCAGTCTGAATACAAAAAGAGATCAACAAGCTGCAAATGTGTAAATGAAAACACGACAGTAGCATTAAATAATAAACAAAAATAATAAATAAACAAAAACTACACAGTAATGAAAAAAACTCATAAAATTTACAAAAAACATACAGCAAAAGTACAAAAACTTTAAGATTTAAATGAAAACAAAATATAAAAAAAAAAAGGAATTCAAAATATTTAATATATCTTAATCTATAATTATATCTATCAGTGATACTCACTGGTCATGAGTTGATTTAATTTCTTTTACTCCAAAACAGTTAAAAAAAGTGTTCAAATATTGAAATAATAAAAACTACACAGATGTCACAAAACATTCCAGATGTCACAAATGACATATTCATTACATAAAACCTGCAACAAATCACAAGTCAAGCTATTTTTGTACTTCTGAGAGATGCAATCCTGCATAGACTATGCTAGCAGATTAGCTAGCACATTTTTGGGGATGCTAGCAAATTTGCATGTTTTTTTACACACACAAAACAGTAAGACACCATATCAAGTTCCAGAAATAATATAAAAATCTAAAGTTTATTGTTTAGCTCAATGAAGGTATAACTGCTCAGAACTGGAGACGGTCCATTAAGTGGAACGAAGGCTGAAGTTGGTTTGCTCAGCTATCAGGAGACAGACGCGTGACTATAAAGGTCTCTAGTCTGTCGTTGGCATCCTTCCGTCTCCAGGAGACGATGGTGTGGCTTCCAGTTTGATGAAATTTCATCTATTTGCACCTTCGCGAGTGGCTATAAAGCCCAATTCTTGAATGGCAATCTCTGCTGCATTTTCTGCAGATGAACGATGATGATGCCAGCTGAGGCTGCAGTTGTTTTTCCTTCCTCTTGGCTCTCTTTGTGGCAAGGTTATTAATCCTTGTTTCCCCGGCTTTCTGTACACCCTGTCTGACAACAAATTGCCAGGTGGAGCGATCTTCTGCACGGCTCTCCCACGTGCCGATGTTGATGTCAGATAGCTTCATGTCCTTCCTTACAGATATCCTTGTAGCGCAGTCGTGGACGTCTAATTAGTCGTGAGCCCGCAGCCAGTTTGCCATACAATAGGACCCTGGGAATGCGGCTAGGGCCCATTCTCCTGACATGGTCGAGCCAGCGAAGGCGCTTCTCACTAAGTATGGCAGCCATGCTTCTCATGCCGGCGCATTCTAGAACCTCTGTGTTGGGTACTTTGTCCTGCCTCTGGATGCGCAGAATACGCCGCAGGCACCTCAGATGAAAGCTGTTGAGTTTCTTCTCATGCTTCACGTGAGTGGTCCATGTCTCACTACTATAAAGGAGTGTGCTGAGCACACAGGCCTTGTAGATACGCAGCTTGGTCTTCACTGTGAGGTTGGTGTTGTTCCAGACCCTTTGGTTCAATCTAGCCATTACCGCTGCTGCCTTGGTGATCCTACCATTTATCTCCACATCGATGGAAAGAGAGCTGGAGTTAGTAGACCCGAGGTAGGTGAAGTTCTCAACAACTTTCAGGTTGTACCCATCAATGGCGAAAGTTGGAGGGGAGTCTTTTTCCTGGGCCACGATGTTGGTTTTTTCCAGGCTGATAGTCTATCCAAACTCCTTGCAGGCAAAGGAGAAGCGACTGACAAGCTGCTGCAGGCCATCTTCGGTATGGGATGTCAAGGTTGTGTCATCGGCAAAGAGCATCTCACGGATTAGTACCTCTGTGACTTTAGTTTTGGCACGGAGACAAGCAATGTTGAACAGCTTGTCATCAGTTCTGGTGTGGATATAAACTCCCTCGCGGCAGTCCTTGAAGGCGTACTGGAGGAGCATGAAGAAGAAGATGCCGAAGAGCATCAGCACGAGGACACAACCTTGTTTGACTCCGCTACTGATGAGGAAGGACTCAGATGTTGCGCCATTGAAACAAACCATGCTGCGCATGTTATCATGAAATGAGGTGACGACAGCCAGTAGTTGTGGCAATCTTTTGCAGAAGCCTGAATTTACTGAATTTACTCGTGAATTTACTGAATTTTGCAGTAAGTCCTGGATTTACTACAGATCAGCTGTAAATCCAGGACACAAGGTCCTGACGTTCCAGCTTGCAAAACAAAGAGCAAAACTTAGAGTATTTTTTCCTGGTGCAGAAAATGTGGCCCACTTGTTGAGATAGCTCTCTAAGCTCCACGCACCCAGTGAAGCAGGCAGGCCATGGCGGGACAGCACCTTACTGGCTGGGGGCTGCCCAGCTTGGGCGGGCGGTAGCTGTCCAATGAGATACGATGATCTCTCCCACAATCGAAAGTGGCACTCGTTTCTCAATCAGATGAGTTTATCACCAGTAACTGCCACTTTCCGTGTTGTATCGACACCTAGCGGTGTTGCTGGAGTGTCCTCTCCAGTAGAATCACAAGGCCTGGGCAGGATAATATGGAGAATCAGCTGTTGCCCATGCAGCAGATTCCCCCATCTCCAGGCAGCTGGTGTATCCAAGGGAAGGACAAGAGTCGATACAGCTAGGCACCAGGAGCATCGCAAGAGTTGCCACTGCCAGAATGACATTGAATACAATGTAAACCTGCCTTGTGGGAAGTCGTGGCCTAATGGTTAGAGAGTCGGACTTGTAATCCAAAGGTTGCGGGTTCGAGTCTCCGGCCGGCAGGAATTGTAGGTGGGGGGAGTGAATGTCCAGCGCTCTCTCCACCCTCAATACCACAACTGAGGTGCCCTTGAGCAAGGCACCGAATCCCCAACTGCTCCCCGGGCGCTGCAGCATAAAATGGCTGCCCACTGCTCCGGGTGTGTGTTGACGGTGTGTGTGTGTGTTCACTGCTGTGTGTGTGCACGTTGGATGGGTTAAATACAGAGCACGAATTCCGAGTATGGGTCACCATACTTGGCTGAATGTCACTTCACTTCACTTAGGGACTCCGTTTCCGGATTTTATATCGGGGTTGACTCCCCTAGCCTTTCCCATGAATGGGTATAGCCGCAAGGCATCGGAGGTTTGAAATCAGAGTTTATCTTCTCCTAGATGAGCGGCCATCCAAGGTTAACGAGTCCCATCTGCCCGAACACACCAATAATCCTTAAAGCTGTAAAATCCCACCGATTTCACCCACATGATATCATGCTTTGCATAAGAGGCTGTATATTCAGAAGCTTTAACACTTAATGAGAAGACAAGACTTAAGAATCAACATTCACAAGCGCTCCTGTGTGCTGGGCTAATGTCATCTGTTACCATAGCAACTACTGGAGAAATGTAAAGCAACTGTTTGTGTGCAAAACATCTGCAAAATATGACCTGTGAACCGCAAAGACAATCTCACCACACCCGGCAACAACATGTCCAGGACCTAATGCACCAAAAACAAAAACAAAAAAGAAAGCAAACAAGCAAATTATATTTTTCTTGAAAATGGATATTTTTAGAACAAAGATTTTTTTTGCATTACAAATTGTAAATGCAATACAGTAATAAATTAACATATTTTTACAAACCTTAAAAATAGAACATGTATGTTGAAAATGTGCTTGTCAAAATCAAATTGTAAATATATATAGTTGGCATAAATAAATGTATTTGTCTATACAACTATATCAGAAAATATTTTTAATTTGAAAACCATTCAGATGTTGTCATTTTCAGTATATATATATATATATATATATACACACACACACACACAGTATATACATACACATTCTATACATACATATACGTATACATATTCTAGTGATAACAGAACTCCAACCGTTTCACTGTTTGCATCACTTGCTTGTGATATTTCTCACAGCAAGTGTTATGGCAGACAGCCAAATCCACTATAATTAAAAAATTAATACTGTTTTGTGTCACGAAATGTAGTTTTAAGAGTTTTTTTAGGCGACAATGTACTTGTTTAGACTTCAAATATGCGGTCATCAGAAATCACTCTTAAAAAATGAAAGGATAGAACGAGCATATCAGATATTCAAACTAATGTTTTATTGTGAATATGAGACTGATCTGAAGAATGAATGCTATATCAGATGCAGGTAATTTAATTACACTCGCTCAGTCCAAAGAATCTACTATAAATAATGCACCGCTTTTACTACAGTAATAAGCTTTTAATGAAGCAACTCAAAGTTTCTTTGTTACTAGTTCTAAAGTGACATTTTGGAATTACACTCTTAAAAATAAAGGTGCTTAAAAGGTTCTTCACAGCGATGCCATAGAAGAACCATTTTTGGTTCCACAAAGAACCATTCAGTCAAAAGTTCATTAAAGAACCATCTCTTTCTTACCTTTTTATAATCTGAAGAACCTTCTTTTACCACAAAGAACCTTTTGTGAAACAGAAAGGTTCTTCAGATGTTAAAGGTTCTTTATGGAACCATTTGGGCAAAAAGTAGCTCTGCACAAAAGAGGGCTTTTAAAAACACTCAGTTGTTGTTTCTTATGTTTTTACACACTCGTGTCGTCTAACTGTTGTATAAACGCAATATCACACTTGTAGACATGACATATGGCTGTATATCGGCAAGCTGTGATTACCTACAGTCAAATCATAGCTCTGTCCATGGTACATACATTTATATAAAAATCTCAATTTATATATATATATATATTTAAAAATATATGAATTTCCCTTGGTTTTGATGTAAATGCTGGTGATTCTTTTGTGTCGGATTTAAGGGATTGTGAGTGCACTGAAGCTGACCAAGACACCGTGACGTCTGTTCCTCTACTTACATATTCAGGGATTAAGAGAGAAAAACGTCACCCAAAAACTTTCTAAAAGAAAAAGAATGGAGGATGGAAGAATGAACACAAAAATGTGCGATTTGAACAAGAGACACCTTTAAAAGGCACAAACAAACAAAAGAAAGAGCTCATTTTCCAGTCAGATGAAATCTTTCATCCCAAGGTCAGAGGTTAAATCAATGGTTGCCATGGAGATTGACCCAGACAGCCTCCCAATTAACAGCTGCTCAGACTCTCAAAGGACACACTCATATAAAGACTAATGATCTAACATTAGATTACAACACAACTAATACACTAAACCTGTTTAACGACACAGCAGGGAGATTGGCTTATTGAACGCAACACGCACAACGCTTGCTTGCTCTACAGAAGAGCAGTCAATTTACTAATGCTAAGAGAGCTGCTCCAATTAAAATTAAATATCCCCTACAAAAACAAAGCAAAACAAAAAACCAAAAGGCCTGGTTTCAGCTGTTTGGCTCACCAACGTTAAAATATTCCCAACCAAGTAAAATAAAACAAAATAAAATATATGGCCTGACTCACCGACTTTAAAATAAATATCCCCAATAATAAAATGAAATACAAAACATATATACCTATATACACACACGCACATATGTATCCCAACATTTGATGTATATGGAGTAGAAATTCAATTCATAATGCAAAGGGTGTGGTGATGTAAGGTCACCTGACTTCTGGTTGCTAGGCAATAGGATGTGGGTACTACAGCAGATACTGGTTTGCACACAGTTTCAAGAAAGGGAAGAAAAGGCAGAAGGTGAAGAGAACAGACGAGTATGCAGATGAATGGGTGAAAGAGAGGCTCATGGAGGTGAATGGGATAAATATAGACTCTGCTGGCAGTGTGAGAGAGCAAAGCTCACAGAGGACCTTCACTCCTGTCTCTGCTTATGATAGGTGGAGGGAAAGAAGGACAAAAAGGACTGATAAACAGGGTGACCGGATGTCCTGCTTTCACAAGGTGTGTATCTCAGTGTCCCGACACATTTCACTAAAGTCTAAATATGGCCCAGTTTCAGCTGTTAGACTTACTGATTTAAATAAAATATTATGTCCCCAATGTCCTCTAGCGACAATATCTGGTGTCCTTGCAAAACAGAAAAGATGTCCCTGCATTCAAATTAGAGATGTGCATTTTCTAGGAATTTCTAGTCCTATAAAATTAGTCTATAAAAAATAAAATAAAATAAAAACATTACAATTTTAAAATAGAATAGAATAAAATACTTTAAAAGAAAATACATACAAATAAAATATATAAATAGAATATAAATAGAAAAATGCAATACTTTTAATAAAATAAAACAAAGCATCATAACAAAATACAATGAAATAAAGTAAAACTGAATAGAATAAAACAAAGAAAATAAAATGATTTTTTTAATAAATATATAAATACAATATATAAACATCTAAAAATCTAGAATTTGAATAGAAAAGAAATTGCAATATTTTAAAAATAATAAAATAAAGTAATAAAATATAAAATGTAAAACAGAATAGAATAAAATACAAGAAATATACAAATAAAATATATAAATAGAATATAAATAGAAAAGAAATTCAATATTTTTAATAAAATACAATAAAACAAAGCACTATAAAATATAATCAAATAAAGTCAAATGGAATAGAATAAAATACATTAGAAAAAGGTCAAATAAAAATAAATATTTACATACAATATCTAAAATCTAGAATTATACAGAATAGAAATTGCAATATTTCTTTTTAAAAATAATCAAATAAAATAATAAAACTAAATAACTGCTAACCATTGGTTGGAATTCTATAATATTAAATTCTGAGTTTAAAATCTCTCAACTGTACCTGATGCCTCTCTCATGCAGGTTACCAATGCTTTGGCCAGTGTTGCAGCCAGTCATATGAAATAGCTTGAAGTAATGTGCAAGTGAAGCCGAACTTTGATCAGCTGGTCAAGTGTGTTTTGATCAGTGATCTAAATTTTGCAGGAAATCTCCAGGAGAGGCTTTGCTTTAATATAAAATGCTGTGATCTTCTACAGGCTAAAGCAGGCAATCTTTAAACGTCAGCCAACCTAGCAGTAACGCCGGCTTCACATCAAACTTTCATTCTAAAACAGCCTTGGCATATTGAGCAGCACCGAAGTGTGCTTCACAGAGATATATCTACAGTTAATTCAGCATGCAAGATGCATTTATTACCTAACATCTGTCGACTACATTTTCTATGTACAGACTGAACTCAAAAATATAGCATACGACCACAAAAACACTACCAACAGCAGAGCTGATGATCTAGTAAATAAATAAATAACAATAAAATCCATTAAATAATAAATTATATTAAAAACAAAAGAAAGTGATGACACAGTTCCATCTTTCTCTTATCTTAAATGTAAATGTAAACATATGATGACTTTTAACTTTTTTTTCTAAATACCTTATCAGAAATAGGCATTACCACAAATATAAACCATCTTTTCATGAAATTTCCTGCAAAAAAAAAACGTAGCACAAAATAAGATTGTATTCATATTGCTCACAGAAGATCTGGGGTCTATTTTTGTGTTTTTGATCAGTGTGGACGGGACAAACCAGATCAGCCGCTGTCATGCTGGCAAACTCTTTATGAATGAATGCAGTGGTTATGAATGAACGTCGTCTCATTGATTCCTGAACTCTTCTGCTCCCAGCATCACACCATCAGCATCCACTCCAACTGTAATCTCAAAGATTATCTGAGAGTCACAGACAAACAAGATTACACCGCAAGCAGCCCGTATTCCTCCGTTCATCCGCTCGTACGTCACGCTTTCATTTTTCCTGCTGCGCTTTCATTTCCTGAGCTCTGATTGCTACATAAGGCTGTGGAGTCATGGACGTGTGTCATTTCAGGGCGCGAGGAATCATGTGCAGAGTCATCTATCAGTGTTATGTGATCTCAAGGCTACTGTCAATCATCTCAGACACATCTCAGTTACATACTTATATATATATACGTGTGTGTAAACGTGTAAGGAAACATCAAGATCTGTGACAGTCGAGTCTTTAAAATTAAAAATTTAGAAATTAAATTAAATTTCATTGAAAAGTCAGCATCGCTGATGGTATGGGGGTGCATAAGTGCATACGGTATGGGCAGCTTGCATGTTTTGGAAGGCACTATGAATGCTGAAAGGTATATAAAGATTTTAGAGCAACATATGCTCCCCTCCAGACGACGTCTATTTCAGGGAAGGCCTTGTTTATTTCAGCAGGATAATACAAAACCACATACTGTAGCTATTACAACAGCATGGCTTCATAGTAGAAGAGTCCGGGTGCTGAATTGGCCTGCCTGCAGTCCAGATCTTTCACCTATAGAGAACATCTGGCACCTCATTAAATGAAAAATACGTCAAAGACGACCACAAACTCTTCAGCGGCTGGAAACCTATATCAGACAAGAATGGGACCAAATTCCAACACCAAAACTCCAGAAACTCATAACCTCGATGCCCAGACGTCTTCAAACTGTTTTGAAAAGAAGAGGAGATGCTACACCATGGTAAACATGTCCCAACTATTTTGAGACCTGTAGCAGGCATCAAATTTGAAATGAGCTCATTTTGTGCATAAAATTGTCAAATTTCTCAGTTTAAACTTTGTTATGTTATCTATGTTTCTATGCTGTTTTCATTTTATTCAAATTTAAAAACATCCCAACATTTCCGGAATTCGGGTTGTATTACACAGAATTCTGAGAATGTGAATTCTGTTCTTTTTCATTTCCAAAAACGGTACATTTAACAGTATTTTACTGTACAATCGCATTAAATATTGTTCTATTTCAGTTAACCAATTAATAAGTTTGTATCGTAGCATTTTTACAGTCTTTCACCATTTTTGCAATCATTTTTACAGTGTACATACATAAAAAAATAATGTTTAACACTAATAATTAAAATCATATACTGCTTCCAAATAAATTCAAAAAGTGTTAATAAGTGAAACAACTTTGCGAACGCATCACAAACACAGTTTGAAAGCTTTGGAAACAAAGTTAACATGAGGAGAGCGTTTCACACCAGAACACATTTCAGTTCTTGAAGAGTCGCCGTTCCAATCTCTTTTTCTTGTTCTTCTTTGATAAGCATCGGCTGAGATTTCATGATCAGATGAAACACACAGTAATGAGTCAGTAGCAAAGTGAAGTGCAGGATGAAGAGAGAGAAACTCAAGAGCGGGTGTTTTAGAGAGAGGAACTCAGTTAACCCGCTCACTGTTCTTAAATATAGGCCAAGACATCTCCTCAGGCTCACACTTTCTGTTCTCTCCCTCTCATTCATATTCCCTCTCCGTCTGTTTTCTTCCATAAAAGCATTGGAGGCTCGGAGCAGCTCATCCCAAAACACAGAGGAACACAAAGCACTAAACTCACAGAGACAATGACAAAATAACAAAACACACTTTCCCAAAACATCTTTTGAACACAAATATATGAATACAAATGATTCTAGCTACATAAATGTAATTCTGTGCACAATCCCAAGCCCTTTACAAGCGACTGTACAGAGCTGTGATGTCAAACGCAGCAAACAGGGAAAAAGTCCATTTCATGGTTTAAAAAATGAGAAATTAAAAAATTAAATACAAAAAAAATGAACTAAAATAAAAAACTGCTAAACATCTACTAAAATATGATGAAACATTTCGGATTTACATATCCCGGTAAACTAAATACCTCTAAAACTAAAATAAAATAGAAATAAAAAACAAATCAAATAAAACAAAATACATTAAAATGAAATAAAATAGCTAAAGCATCTACTAAAATATGATGAAATATTGGGGATTTATATTCCTCTATATACTAAACATCTAAACACTTATATAAAAGAATGTGTAAATGCTATCATTTTATTTCCTCAAAAAACACAGTGACTTTTGAAAAACCATTAATAGAGAAATATGATATATATGATAATATAAGATCTTTTGCATGAACTACTCCTGCAATGAGAAGTAAATTCATCTTTTTGCAGTGCTGAACAAAATAATTGAACTTTAACTATTCATAAGCCCTTGCTCACACACACATACACACACAGAGGAGTATGACTAATGTGAGCTCGACAGCGTCAGTGCAGACAGAATGGAGCACCATGGGGGACAGACAGAGATGAAGAGAGAGAGAGAGACGGTCAACACACACACACACACACACACACACACACACACGTTCAAAGCCACATTAATCTCTTCTGTCACACAACATCACACAAACAGAAGCACACGCAGCATATGCACAAAACATAAACACATGTAGTCGCTGTTACTATATCTTTTCATGCCAAGCCATTACAAATGTGTGTATATGCAGTTTAGCTACATACATACATTCAATCAATCGCAGTTTTACACACGTGGTCAACCGATATGAGTTTTCCAATACCAAAAATGCAAGATCATGGTGATCAATGGCCGATATAATGTTAGGCCGATACATTGTGTGTTATACAGTAAGCGAGGCTGCACAATGCACAATTTTGAGATTATCAGATCTGGTCAATATCTGTGTATAATCAGATTATTTACAGAAGTGTTCGTTTTTATATATTTTCTTCTAATATACTTTATTCTACGATTTGGGGTCAATTTGATTTAAGTCTCTCACCAAAGCTGCATTTGTTTGATGAAAAATACAGTAAAAACAGCAATATTGTGAAATATTATTTCCATTTCAAATAACTGTTTTATATTTGAATAGATTTAAAAAATGCAATGTATTCCTGTGATGCAAAGCTGAATTTATTAGCATCATTACTCCAGCTCCAGTGTCACATGATCCTTCAGAAATCATGAAAATATGCCGATTTGCTGCTCTATTATTGGTGTTTATTAATAATGGTTCTTATTATTATCAGAGTTTTGCTGCTTAATATGTTTGTGGACACCACATTTTTTCAGGATTCTTTAATTAATAGAAATCCAACCTTTATAAATGTCTTTACTGACACTTTTTTTTTTAAATCAATTTAATGCATCTTTGCTGAATTAAATTATTTCTTTGAAAAATCACTGTTGATTGAAGACTGTATTTTCATACATTTTCAATTTTTCATTTTTGTGTCTAAGAAACTGGAAATGATGCTGTTATGCTGCTTATAATCAATTAAAAAAACAGTTAATAATAAACCAATTCTATTATGTGGCAGAAAATTTTTAATATAATAAAATATGATTTAATATTAAATATATTTTAAGTATTATTATTAAATAAATAATGCAAAAAAAATGTGATGTAAATGTTTAGCAGGTGTGGCAAAAAGTCAATTTCCGACCTGGCTATTGGCCAAAGCCGATAATCTCGAAATGGCCATATAACGAATGACCAGTTAATCAGCCTGACCGATATATCGGTCTATCACTCCTTCAACAGAAAGACAAGACCTCATGAGTTCACTCATGCAAACACACTTGCAAAACACAAGCTGTCATCCCTCCATGAACCAGCCGAGAGACGATGACATCAGTGTAAACAATCACAGCGCATCCTCATCACCAAAAACAACTAAATTATCAGAACAATCAAACCCAACCAGCACATTCTGATGAGTCATAATTTCAAGCGAGAGCCAAATAATTCTCTCTCGCTCTCTCTCTCGTTTACCTCTTGGTTCGGCGGAACATGATGCTATCCAGGACGGCCGGTTGGCAGGTGCACACGCGGAGATGAGAGTGACAGCGGCAGCCGAGTGGGTCAACACACACTTAAACAACATTCACAGAGAGCAGCCGACTACGCCATGACACATCACGTCCTCCCTCACACATGCTCCGGGTTCGTCTGAGTGCGTGAGGCTGACTGACGGAGACACACAGAGAGAGAGAGAGAGAGAGAGAGAGAGAGAGAGAAGGTGGCTCTCAAGGGTAATGTGCCAAGCCAGGAAGTACAGACAGCGAGAGCGAGAGAGAGAGAGAGCGCGAGGGAGGGAGGACTGAGGACTCATAAGAGGGCTGTCAGCATGTGTGTGTAGCCATTAAAAGCCTATCAGAGCTCAGAGCTCAGGGCTCAGGACTGTGCCGCTGATAATAGAAATCTGAATGACACATGGGAGGGATAAAAAGAAAGAGAAGAAAGGATTATGTTGATCTTGTTCATAAAATATAGCACGGGTTATTTGGACCCTTAAACATGGATGCTCAGATCGGATTGGTCCATTTTATTGTCCATTTTATATTTTTAGCCTTTTAATGATATTAAATATATCTTAATATGAATGTATCTGAACTGAAATGTCTTAAATAATAATACATAGATAATAATGATATTATTACAATTAAAATAAGTGTTTTCAGTTTGAATTTATTTTAAAATGTAATTTATTCCTGTGACGCAAAGCTCAATTTTCAGCATCATGACTCCAATGTATGAAGATATGCTGATTTGCTGCTCTGGCGTTATTATTATCTTAATATTCATGTATCTGCACCAAATGGTCTTAAACTATTTTTTTTTCCTGAAAACCATCATTTTGACCAAATATAGTAAAAGCAAGCGAATATAGTAAAAATCCGATTAAACATAAGGACGTTTTGTTTTGCACACCGTTTAGAACAGAGAAAAAAAGAAAAAACATAATTTAATAAATAATATTTAAAATATCATTCAAATAAGCATAATAAGAAATAAAAATGTATAAAGGAAATCTTTATTTAGATTTTTCTTTAATCATTTTAATATAAGAAAAATTCCACAAAAAGATCAAGTGAAAATATTTGAAAAATGCAAAATGATTCACTAAAAGGAGTTTTAATTAAACTCGCTGAGACAGTCTAAATTGTCTTGATAATGAAAAAGTAATATTAATAATGATGACGATGATTTTTTTTTCCATTTTGAACAAATGTGACATTCTAACAAGAATACAGTAAAAATCCATTTAAACATAATCAAGGCATCTTCTACACAATTTTGAATACAATGAAAAATACATATTAATAAATAGATTTATTATAATAAAGATATACAAAGTCCAGCACCAATTTATATATTAACAAATGTTTCACGTGCGTTGATTCAGTTCATGTGATCAAAATACAATAAGGAATCTGCATAATAGTGTGTCGATTCCTTATGTGACCACCCTACGGCGTAGAGTTTGTGTCATAAAAATATTAAATTATTTGTATATATTTTGTTATGTATTTATGCATGTCTGTTTCTATTTACATGTGTATATAAGTTTAATTTAAATTACTTTAATGTGTTATAATGAGTTTGCACTGGACATTCCAGCTGCATTTTCCGAATTCCTGGTGACAATTGAGAGAGAGTTGAGTTACCGTGACGACTGCAGCGCATCCACAGACAGTAAAAGAGGACCGCTTGGGCAACCACTAACTCTGGTCTCTGTCTCTCTCATTCACTGTCAAGGTTAGTTACATTTATTAAAATGTCATGCCAAACTAGTTTATATGCTTTAATGTGTTCATAATTTGTTTAAATTGATCATTTGTGTAATTGTGTAATTTTAATACCCGTTTCATAGAGAAGTTTTACTTACCTGAAATACTTACCTGAGTAAGTTAGTTGATCTGAGATATTTATGAGTAAATCCAGATGTGTGGAAGATCTACAACATTTCTGTATATATGATTATCTATTTATTTGTTTACTGTGATTTGATTTGAGTATTTGTGTGTTAATGACTACTCATTCAAAATGACTAATGAAATACAATGTTTATTAAAGACAACAAAAGAGGACCGCTTGGGCAATCACTAACTCTTGTCTCCGTCTCTCTCATTCACTGTCAAGAGAGTACGACACTTATTTTATTTTAATAATAAAATTGCGAATATATGTTAACATATTAATTTTAAAATATATCAAGACATCATTTAAAAATTTGTATTATAATACAATATAATTCTCTCAAAAGAAGAGAGAAGCACATTATATTATTGGCTTCATATGCAGAGATCACACCACAGGGTTTTGGGGCGCTTATACTTGGATGCTTGGATCCGATTGGTCGATTTCATTGTGATGTGGCTACAGAGCCCCACCCATCTCTCTCTGTATGCCAGGCTATATAAGAACTGACATCACCTCTGTGCCCTAAACCTTGTCTGAACCTTCGAATCGCGTCATGTCACAGTCGAGAGGGTCTGTTGGGACTGGGAGGGCCGCCGTCTCCCAAAGCACACTCACTCAGCTGCACACAGGCCCAGACACACATTAAAAGCTGCTCATTTCAATAATAAATGATCTGGATGGTGGAAAGAGAGATGAAATATAGATGAGAGAGAGAAAGAGATGCAGATGAGCTTTTAGGAGTTACCAGGTCAAATTCATAGAAGGGAAAATATGACCTGGAATAATAGATGGAGGGAGGACGTGTGTGACCTGTCCAGTCCCACAATGGAAACGTCACACTAGGGCTGGACAATATAGCTTGAAAAAAATTACAAATGTTTTTTCCTGCCTTAGTAGTATAGATATAGTAGTATAAAATGGGAATTTTATTTAAAAACATCCAAAGATAGCAAAGACAACTAAAACCATTGGTAGAGTGGTTGAGTAGGTTTGTGGATGTAAGACGTTCTGAAAGTCATGGCGGTCCAGACAGCGGTGAGACCGTATCCTGATTATAGCTGGCATAGTTCAGCAGTCCTGGAAATGTCATATTGATGCTGCTGCTTAATTAAGTCTGCTGATTAATCTACTGTATCAGCCCAATTAAACAGCGTGAGCACAAAAGACCCATCCGTTATTAGCTGCCATAAGCTGCCTTCCACATTTCCTTGTCTCTTCACAAACCTCCCAAGAGAGCTCTATTCATACACACGCATTTGAGCACCTGTATTCAAAGTCGTGACGTATTGTCAAGTATGGTGACCCATACTCGAAATTGGTGCTCTGCATTTAACCCATCCAAGTGCACACACACAGCAGTGAGTAGTGAACAAATGCACACACACACACACACCCGGAGCAGTGGGCTGCCATGCTGCGGCGCCCGGGGAGCAGTTGGGGGTTCGGTGCCTTGCTCAAGGGCACCTCAGTCGTGGTATTGAGGGTGGAGAGAGCGCTGTACATTCACTCCCCCCACCTACAATCCCTGCCGGCCGGGGACTCGAACCCGCAACCTTTCGATTACGAGTCCGATTCTCTAACCATTAGGCCACGACTTCCCCATTATTGTTTGGGTCAGTCGGTGGAGAGGCTCTTTACAGCAGGTATGTGAATGCTAATGGTGGTGGCACTGTCCACAATAGAGCTCATTACAAACAACAGCCATTCGGATTTGATCAGCATACAAAAAGCCAAAACTCTCACAGGAGCTAACAAAACCCACACACTCACACACTCTTTGACACTAAATGTGTGAAATGGAGGTGTTGTGGTGCTATATATAGGCAATAAACAGGCAGAAGATCCCACAAGTGTTCAGTATGGACAGGCATAGAGATGCAGAGGAAACACATCCAGGGATTCTCTCACACCAGAGAAGGGTTCAGCACCAAGGCCAGCGCTTCATTCATTATCTGTACAGCTCAAACTAAACAGTACTGGCTCTCAACTGATTTTGCTTCAGAACAGGATTTCACATTGGACAGCAACACAGTGCTAAAATGGCATATTGTTCAAAAGTTAACAAAAATGTCCTTCAGAAAAATTTCTGCATTCCTGCATCGCTGCACTAGTGCTGCACATCACTACACTACAATACACTAATGTATCGCTGCATTCCTGCATCACTGCACAAGTGTATCACTGCATTCCTGCATCACTGCACTACTGTATCGCTGCATCCTTGCATCAATGCATTAGTGTATCGCTGCATCCCTGCATCACTATACTATTGTATTGCTGCATCCTTGTATCGCTGCATCTTTGCATCACTGCATTAGTGTATCGCTGCATCTTTGCATCACTGCACAAGTGTATCACTGCATCCCTGCATCACTGCACTACTGTATCGCTGCATCCTTGCATCAATGCATTAGTGTATCGCTGCATCCCTGCATCACTGCATCACTGCACAAGTGTATCGCTGCATTCCTGCATCACTTCACAAGTGTATCACTGCATCCCTGCATCACTGCACTACTGTATCGCTGCATCCTTGCATCAATGCATTAGTGTATCGCTGCATCCCTGCATCACTGCACAAGTGTATCGCTGCATTCCTGCATCACTTCACAAGTGTATCACTGCATCCCTGCATCACTGCACTACTGTATCGCTGCATCCTTGCATCAATGCATTAGTGTATCGCTGCATCCCTGCATCACTATACTATTGTATTGCTGCATCCTTGTATCGCTGCATCTTTGCATCACTGCATTAGTGTATCGCTGCATCTTTGCATCACTGCACAAGTGTATCGCTGCATTCCTGCATCACTTCACAAGTTTATCACTGCATCCCTGCATCACTGCACTACTGTATCTCTGCATCCTTGCATCAATGCATTAGTGTATCGCTGCATCCCTGCATCACTATACTATTGTATTGCTGCATCCTTGTATCGCTGCATCTTTGCATCACTGCATTAGTGTATCGCTGCATCTTTGCATCACTGCACAAGTGTATCGCTGCATTCCTGCATCACTTCACAAGTTTATCACTGCATCCCTGCATCACTGCACTACTGTATCTCTGCATCCTTGCATCAATGCATTAGTGTATCGCTGCATCCCTGCATCACTATACTATTGTATTGCTGCATCCTTGTATCGCTGCATCTTTGCATCACTGCATTAGTGTATCGCTGCATCTTTGCATCACTGCACAAGTGTATCACTGCATCCCTGCATCACTGCACTACTGTATCGCTGCATCCTTGCATCAATGCATTAGTGTGTATCGCTGCATCCCTGTATCACTATACTATTGTATTGCTGCATCCTTGTATCGCTGCATCCTTGCATCACTGCATCCCTGCATTACTGCACTACTGTTTCGCTGCATCCTTGCATCACTGCATTAGTGTATCACTGCATCCCTGCACTAGTGTATCACTGTTTTCTTGCATCACTGCATCACTGCATTAGTGAATCACCGTGTCTCTGCATCACTGCATTAGTGTATCACTGCATCCCTGCACTAGTGTATCACTGTTTTCTTGCATCACTGCATTAGTGAATCACCGCGTCCCTGCATCACTGCATTAGTGTATCACTGCATCCCTGGTTCACTGCACTAGTCTATCTTTCCCTGCATCACTGCATCACTACATCATTGAACTTGTGTATTGCTGTGCCCCTGCATCACTGCACTACAGTATCACTGCATTATTGCACTTGTGTATCTCTATCCCTGCATTGCTGCACTACTGTATTGCTAATTTCCTGCACTGATGTATCACTGAATTTCTGCATTGCTGCACTAAAGTAATACTGCATTCTTGCATTACTGCACTAGTGTATTGTTACTTTCCTGCACTAAAGTATCATTGTGTTCCTGCATTGCTGCACTTAAGTATTACTGTGACCTTGCATTACAGCACTAGTGTACAGCTGCATTCTTGCATTGCTGCACTTACAGTGTTACTGTGATCCTGCACTACTGCAGCAATGTATCACTGCATTTCTGCATTGTTGCACTGATGTATCGTTGTGTTCCTGCAGTGCTGAACTAAAGTATTACTGAATTACTGCACCACATACTGTTGCACTGTAGCATCACTGCACTTAACCCTTGTGCATCAATAAAAAAAGTTACACTTAGGTCCATAGTGGACAAAAATGTCCATGTCAAAAAAACGGTCATAAAAATTGGAAGCTTAAAAAGTGATACCAAAAAAAGTTATACAGGTTTAAGTTTATGAAAATTATTTATGAACTATATTTTATATATTATTTTATGCATATTTTGTATATGAAACATGTTGAACCTGCTAGAAAATCAAAGCCATAAATCTAAACAAGTTGTATTCCAAATTTGAGGTTAATATCTCAGAAAATGAGCTTTCAGTAAGATTTTGTTTGGGGCCCAGTACCAAATTTTCCCCATTAGATGCCAGCAAAACTCCACTGGTGCACACAGTGCTTGGATTTGTGATTTTGGATTTGCAGGAGAGTTTCTCTCTCAATTTTTACAAGAACACACACGTACACACACACAATTTTTTTATGACACACATACAAACCACACTCTGACATCTATACCAACACACTCACACAATTATAGCTGCATTATTTATCCAATTGGCTCTATAACATGCAGAAGCAGAAAACAGGAATAAAGCAAGTATAGACCCTTTATAGACCAAACCTGAAAAAATGGTACTATCTGGTAAAAAAAATTGTAAAAAATAAAATTTTGAAGCCTTGCCAACAGAATGAAAGCCTATTAACAAAAATTGCATAATTTTACAGTTAAACGGCACTGCCATTAAAAATAGCAGTTTTAATGGGTTTCAATGGGGACATTTTTGCCCAAACGGTGCTGAGTGTTTCACTTTTTTGTACCTGGTGTAAAATAGATTTATTAAAGGAAATGAGGGTGGAATATTAAAATTCCAATAAAAATACACACCTGAGCCAAAATTTATGCAGTTAGCATTAACACAGGCAAAATTATCAACAAAAAAAAACTAAAATGGACAAAAATGTCCATAAGGGTGCACAAGGGTTAAGTTCCTGGATTACGGTATAACTTCCTGCAGTCTTAAACTACTGAATTACTTTACTTTACACCTACAATATTTCCCTACTTCACCATAGCAGCGACGTATTACTGTGACCCTACATCTGCTGTGATGCTGCCAAAAAAAACAAAAAAAAAAACAACATACATGTCACCTTCAGTGATGCAAGACCAGTCTCAAATTTCCAACTTTAGCCCGTCACTTTCATCCATCACATCAAGTAAATTCAATATTGACAAGCATAGTGAAAATGGACACAAAGTCTGAGGTTGTTTGTTTCAGATTGGGTTTGGAAAAAGTGCTTTTATTCAGTACCACATTAAACTAGGTCCCAGCAAAAAATAAATAAATAAATAAAAATCCACAGACAACATTTGGACAAACAAATGCAGAATTAAATCAGGTAAAGTGGATTTGCTACAGTACACTCACCCACTGCTCTTCCTGGGCAAGGGAAGATCCTTCTGGAAAAGAGAGATAGAAATGATAGACTGAGTGATTATATTACTGAGTGTAAAATGATACCATCAATAACTGCTCAATATGCTTCAGCACATATATCTTGATGAAACCAAACTGGAATAATCTTATGCCAGCTGACATTCATTACGATCCATAATGCTCTTCAGAGCTCTGAGAGGGAGGACAGCACTTAGGGGAGAACAATCCCCAAAACATTAAACTGGCCAATTACACAAACAAGGTCACTGGAGAGAGCGAGCGAGCGAGCGAGCGTGAGAGAGAGAGTGTGTATGTTAGATAGCGGGAAAGAGGCCATGCTGGTGCATGTGACGGTACACTAAGGGCTTCAGTCGGAGGGAAATGACTTCACCCACGGTGACTCACTTTGATGACATCGTGTGTGACAAGGACTTCCCTGCCAGCATGACTGGCGCCACTGAGCAACTAATGGAGGATTAAGTGGACAAATAGTCTGTGGCCGCTGTGTGTGTGTGTGTGTGCTGTTCATAGACACTTTAATTTTTGAATTTATAACCATAATGGTAAAAAAAAGACCAATAAGATTTGAGTCCTATAAGACTCTTAACAATACTTATACAGTTAGTATTATAGCTGCCAATGTAAACATATAAAAGCAGTACCAAACAAGCATGATATAAAAAACAATAGCTGACAGAATGCGTTTAGTATATATTTATACCAGTGTTGTTATTGCTAACTAAAACTAAAATTGTCCTCATTAATTAAAATAAGGTTGAAATTAAATTAAAATATAAACATTAGATGAAAAACTAGACAGACAGACAGATCTTACTGTCCCAAGTCCAAAGAGCTCACCTCTAAGTGATATTCTTGCCCCTTGACATTGCTTTAGGTCCATCCTAGACTACATGACTTTTCGCCTGCTGCAAAGGTGGAAAGTCAATTCTCTTGCCTATAAAAAATAATAGCTCATCTCTCCTCTATACAGGCATCTAGTGATCACACCATTATATTACACACTGTATGGCTTTCTTTATTTTTCCCACCAGATGGTACCCATCTGCCTTCCATAGAATTTTTATTTGCACTGTATTTATTACAATTCATTTATGATTTTCTTTTCTACAATTTGTATTATTTTATATAGGAAAAATGTGGATAATTTAGAGGTTGTCTATGAGAGTTTCTCTGAAACCCCTGACCGTGCACATGACCTAAAATAATGAAAACCACTCCAAATTGGGCTCTGATTTCCATTTCAAGACTGTCTTTGATCTCTTAGACAAAATCTTAAAGTTGTGCCATTCTCTTCGCATCTTTCTGCTCCTCTCTGCAGGGAATGAGAGAACAGGAAAAATAAGCTGTTATTTTCTCTGCAGCTGCACTTCATTTACATTTTCATGTAGTTCCGTTCTCCTCTTTGAACTCTATTCTAGGAAAAGTGAGAGAAAAAATCCAAGAGATTCTCTGCTGTGCTGATCCTGCAATATCTTAATTATTCATTCATTAGAACACTGTTTTCTGCACCTTGTTTGGATGTTTAGGTCAAAGGTCAGGGTTGAAAAGGGATCTTCGTTAAGGCCGTCTTCTCCCAGTGTTTCAGTATCTTTATCAAAGGCTGAAGTGACATTTGATATTTTAACTCAATCTCGGTAACTACCCACATTTAAATTACACCAATCCCAAGTGGCTTTCAACCAGTAATCTTCCAGTTATCTGCTGCAGTACTGAATAGCTATTGATCAGTGATTTGAAATGAGCATAACTGCAACAGATGCTAACACTAACGCAAAATCTGATATCAAAAACCAGTCCATTTTATGATGTGATAACATCCCAATACTGCTGTACGTGCATACTTGTGTCAGATAAGTATGCATACTGGGATGCAACCACCTTCCCAAGGCTGTGTTTCTCTCACGCCCCAATGCAGTGGCTACACACTGAATCAATATAAGACGCAGAAAGTAACATATCCATTGCGTGCACTTGACATAACGGCAAAAGACGATATTGACAAAAACCGGGCTCATTAAGTCTGTGAACTTCCAGACCGGTGATGAATAACATCCAGCCTACAGCTGAGACTAATGAAACAGACTGGGTTCCGCGCCCAGAGAAGAGAAAGCCCTATCATTCCAACTGGAGATAAAACGAGGGACGGAAAAGAGTAATGAGGGTAATAACAGAGCCGCCACACTGCCAGACGGCTGTCAATCAAAAGGCAGCTAGAGACATTCACCTGAAATTACTCCATAAATATGCACCAGTGAGTATTTACTAAATCACTTTTTCTAAATATTTAGCAGCCAGAATATAATACAAAAAGATACATCACATACATACATATAAAGAAGAGACACTTTCTGATAATACTTTTATGACAATATTTTTTAACAATACATAATTACATGACTCATGATTCATTTGAGTGAATCAGTTCACGCTGTCAATTAATTGATTCAAAACTCTAACCAAACGGTTCATTTGAGTCTGCTTGTGAGACTTTTGTGTTTTAGTAAAAATACACTACTGGTCATCATCTACTGTTTATTAACCTCTGTTACAATCATTGTTTGTTTACACAAAAATATTAAGCAGCACAACTGTTTTCAACATTGATAATAATAAGAAATGTTTCTTGAGCAGCAAATTTCTGAAGGATCATGTGACACTGAAGACTGGAGTAATGATGCTAAAATGTTCAAATGAATTAAAACAGAAAAATGTAGTGTAAATGTAGGTATTGCTTGTTTTTTTTTTTACTATGAGTGCATATAAAATAAATTAATACAATAAAAATATAATTTTAATTTATTGACAAAACATGCATTTATTACTTTTTAACTAGATTTGACTATATTATATTTGAAGAGTTTATTTGCAAAAACAGATAACTCACACAATAAAAACATGAAAATAGGAGTTATCCGTTTTTGCAAATAAACTCTTCATTTCTTGCATTTATATAAACATCACTTTATATTGAGAGAAAATCATCAAAAGGCTGAAAAATATCATAATTTTGTATTCTACTTTACTTTATATACACATACGTACACATTTATTCCTCTAGGCCGTAAGCTGTAAGGCTCCCATTAACTTCTTAATGGGGCTTAAAGAGCAAACTGTGTTTGTCCCAGGAAAATCAGACCCTCCCTAAAGCCCATCTCAATATTCAGCACAGGAGGCTCTGATAGCTTGATGGTATGGATTTGAATGTGTGTGGAAGAGGTGTGTGTATCTGTTTCTGTAAGAATTTCCTGTAAGCCTATGCCTCGGTAAGCATTTATAAGAATCAAAGTGGTTGCTAGTGAAATCTATGCATCCTGTATGTATACACACACACACACCGAGCCGAGCGTTTACTACCGGACTCTGGTTTTCATGTAGCTTTGATGCACCTTCACACAATAAAGCTGCATCCATTCATTAAGCTGCTTTCCCAGAATTCCCGAGGGGTCAATTCCCAAGTGGACAGGTTTCTCAGAAGTGCTCCCTAAAACCAAGCCTTAAGTTGCCCAAAACTCCCTGGCATCCCTGAAAGCAACCACTAATTTGTGGTTTACATTTAATCTCCCATAATGCTTCGCAGGCTGAAAGCCATTGCAACTTCGCATCTCATAGATCCAGATGGCTTTTTGGCAGAAAGCAGAGCAACAAACCTGGATAAGTGCCTCGTGGGGTATAGATCCTGAGTATGAGAGTGAAATTATGTTAATGTTTTCATTAGGCCTAAAGACAACTTTTTAAATGTTTTTATCATATAATATTTTACCCTGAGGTCCAATTATATTTTTTGAGTTTTTTTGCATGAAAAACCATTGCTAAAGAGTAATTTAGTTTTTCTATGACCAATTTCCATTCCATTTCCAACCTACGTTTAGAATTAAACATTGCTGTGCATTTAAGACTTCTATGTAAATGTACTCTTTTGCTGCATTTAAACATGAGCTGCAGGTTTTCTGTCGAGTTTAATGTCGTTTCTGAACACCAAATACGTGTTCGTTGCGGTAAATGTCAAACGCTGCAGGAGAATATAATGAAACAAGCCATTATTACAGCTTAGATTCAATAATGCCCTTTTTCTCAGAGGAGGAAGTTTTGAGTTTTGAAAGGTACTGTACGTTTTAACAATATAATAAACTCTATTATCACAAAAGGGATCAAGGAATGCTTTATTCCTCATTGAAATGACTCATACGGAGCCATTTTCGCTGAAATGCATTATAACGCTTGGTGTATAATGAGATACATAATGTTACAGCTTATAAAAAGTTACTGTCAATATGAGCAGCTAATACTGTTGACCAGCACTTCAGGCTGAGGTATAAACACTAAATTCTCTCATTTTCCAGTAAAGGAGCTGAAAGGTGCTGACCTTTTTGCAAAATGTCTAGCTGTCTGGGGTGGAGTGCAGCGGCGCTCTGAAACCCAGATCAGCTGGAGCTTGAAAACGGCTTGTTTATTTTCAGCAATGAAAGAGGGGAAGTGAAAATAATACGCACACATTTTGTTTTGACTTCATAAAACAGCAGATGGTTTCCGCACTGTACCAAACTCAAAACCTCTTTTATGTTTATGTTGCTCTGGGCAAGAACCAGAGATGAAAACAATAACTCCCAAACCACAAAGCAAATATGAACTCCTGTGTGTATGCTGGGACTAGTGATTAACTGACAATGAAAACAAATCTAATCTAACTATTATGGTTTAGATACCACTTCACATTTACATTCTGTTGGGCAAAGAACTAGTGTTGAGAAAAGTTAGTGTTAGTACAATAAACTATACCAGCCAGTTTATTTATTTATTTTTAATCAAAGTTCAGTGAGTTTTCATACAGGAGTTTTACTTAAGTGCACTAAAAAGTGAACTAAGTTTAAAAAAAAGAAAAAAGAACCTAGTTCAAGTTGCATTCACACTGTGCCTAGCCTTGAAAGTAGATTCAGGTCTTTTTGGTGCACTGTACATTCAAACAGCCATTTTACTCCTTGTATATATAGGAATAACTCATATGGACCAAATATGTGACCCTGGACCACAAAACCAGTCTTAAGTCACGGGGGTATATTTGTAACAATAGCTAAAAATGCATT